>NW_024610019.1:0-1244255 GCF_016920785.2 Ixodes scapularis | reverse complement strand
CCATTACTGATAAAAAGTAACGCATATTAGGTTTGCGAAACTTTTTTCATTATGAATTAACAATCTTCACTGTTTTGACGTTACGGGTATGCATAGGCGCCATATTTTAAGAAATATGTTATGTCCATGCAGACACTGAACATAATTTCTTTATCTTTCTTATGGTTCCACCTAAATGCTCACAAAAAACGCAAAGAGAAACGCAAAAACTCGAAAATTCACACGGCTTGGCACCCAAAAACACACAAAGAAATTGTTTTTTTTTTAATTCTTGGGAAAAAGAAGTAACTTAACTCCGTTACCCGTTACTCGAAATATGTAACGTGAATGCGTTAGCCGTTACTGTTCTGAAAAAGTAACGAGTATGTACACGCTACCGAAAAAAGATGTTACGCGTTACTTGTAGCGCTGTTACTTGTAACGGCTTTACAGTGCCGTAAAATTGACGGTGCACTGCAAATCTGGTTTACGGTTAATTTTAACACCTAGTGAATGTAGATTTCTACGGTCACCGTTTAAATTTTGTGTAAACGAGATTTACAGTGCACCATTATTTTCATGACGCAATAGTGGCAGCATCAGCTGCTGGTTTTTGACCGTGAACTTTACAGTCCATTTTTTACAGTCATAGTGGATGGTATTTCGAACGAGATTTGCTTAACTGAACGGACAAAGATGCAGCAGTCCGTTATTTGTTTGAGAGCTTGCACCGCGCCTGAAATGACGCTTACCTTCGGGCAAATCTGAAGAATAGCCAATTGGAGGTCAAGCTCATTGCCGGGCCCGTCGTCCCGCTTGTCAAGATGCCCTTGGTCGTCACCTCCACTGTGCATTGCAAAGATGGGCGAGCCTACATAGATAACCAATACCACACAGCGGGAACCTTTGGTATGGTGCATGCCAGGCAATATCCGCTGACTCACTATTTGACCGTGAAAGTCATAAACTTCATCGGCACTAATCACACACCTGGAGTAGAATCGCCGGTTCGCACGTTGTAAAACAGGCGTTGTATTGTTTCCATAAAGCGTCCCATCTTGTCGGTGAAATTAGTGGTGATACATCGTAATAATCTACATTAATTAAGTGTGTCTATTTTTAATATAAATCGCAACCTATGTTGTGATGTGCAGAAACTACATGTAATAAAAAAATAACAACGTGTGGTAGAAGTTGAAAATGTAAAGGCCGCACTACTTACTTTTTTCGTTTGTGTCCGAAACGACAAACACGTCACAGATTCCGTAATCCGAATAGACGAGCCGATATGTAGTGGTCCCTGCCATCGAACAAACATAATAGACATATATTAGGAACGGCAATCGCCGCAGTCCCTGATAGCTTAAGAAAAGCATGGTGTGGCTTATTCTGTTCAAGCTTTTCGCTTTCTCAACGTTCTTTTTTGCTAAAACCGCAATCTGATTGGCTCAGGACCAATAATAAGTTGATACTTGGGTCTTGCCGCATCCTGAGTTTTTTAAAGATTTCACGACTATAAGCAAATAGTTAAAAGAAACACTACCTTAAACTTTTTTTTTAGAAGTCGAATTTTTTAAATTTAATTAAAATTCTTTATTGATCCCTGAATCAGAGAAAGGAGGCAGAGAAAAAACCAACTGACACGCTGCTTGAGTAGCCTCTCCCCCCATAGGAGCAAGGAAAGAACAAACATAAATGTAAAAAGACTAACACTTGACGTATTCATTATAGCATGGGAAAGACATAATCTATATTGCTAAAAGAAAGAATTTAAACAAAAGGGAGAAAAAAAAGGAACGAAAAAGTATGTAAAAAATAACAACACGCGCAAAACGCATACAAGGGGATTATACTGAACATTCTTTTTCTTTTTTTTTTACATGGGAGTAACCATTAGACAAAAAAGTGAACATATTTGTTTGGCGGACATACTGAAGATATTTATATCGAGTTCATAAAAACGATTCAAAAGATGGGGGAGGGTACATTTTAACATCTTATTCCCATAGTTTGTTCTGGAATGTTGCAATATCCATACCTCAGCATTACGAGTTGGATAATTTGCGTGTCTAAGTTCAAGTTGGGAAATTGATAGATACATATTTTCGTTCTGTCTTAAAGACCTTTTGTAGGAAAGTGCAAGTTTATAACTATAGTGATCTGGAATTTGTACTATATTAAATTTATGAAATAATGGCTTTGTTTGGTCTCATGAGCTTCTAAATATCCTGATGGATGCTGTCAAAAAGTTTCACTCATAACTAAAATAACTTTTTCAGCAAAAAAAAATTATTTCCGACATGCTGGCACCATCTAAAGGCCTGTCCAAAAAGGACACTACAAAAAGCGTTAGGCAACGCGACTCCTTGAAAAATCGGCAAAATTAAAGCGGGCGCTTCAATTTTGGCGATTCTTGAAGGAGTCGTGTCGTCTGACAAGTTTTGAGGCCAAGCCAACATCACGACTTTTCTCCTCGCCTCCTCCACTTTTCTTTGACGTCGGTGCTCGTCAGATTTGACATCACACGCCACCTGCCACTGGTGTTCTCTCGCGGCTCGCTGACCTCGCTACCGCCATCGCTTCGGCCGGAAGGCCGAAGCGCGCGTTTCACTTCTCACATTAAAAGGGAACGAGACCTTCGCGTCGTTCCCTTTCCCGTTTTCGGGACTTGAAAGACGGCAGAGGTCTTGAAAATTGACCGACAGTCAAAAGCGCGTGTGAGTAGCTCTACGGACCCACGTGATGAGCCGATAACGGGCGCCAGAAAGGGTGCCTTAAAGGGCACGGGCGAGATTTAAACAAAAAACTCCCACCCTTCCCCCTTCCCCCCCCCCTTCCCCCCCCCCCCTTCCCTCCCCCCTTCCCCCCCCCCCCCCCCCCCCCCCGAAAAAACAAAATCCCGGAAGCGGGTTGTTGAACGATTTGTCGGAGTTGTGTCGCCTGAGGACTTTTGCAGTGTCCTGTTTGGACCGGCCTTATGGTGCAGCTTTCTGTCTTTCGAAGGCGTTTATCTAGATTTAATTTTAATACGAAATCATTAACTGTCCCATGGAGCGAAGCCGGCGTTGTCTGCGACCGCGGAAAACGGCATATAAATTTCGTCTCTAGCAGCGAAATACGGCAGCTAAATTCTGTCTGTAGCAGCCAAAAACGTCGGCCAAATTCATATTGGCTGCGACGCGTTAAGGCCCGTTCACACTCTTGCGACCGAGTTAGACCGAGAGAGACCACACCAAATTTTTAAGCCTCTTGCGACTTCTTTGGATCAGCTCCGCTGCATCGCATCCGGTCCTAAGAAGTCGCAAAAGGCTTAAAAACCGGTCTGGTCTCTCTCGGTTGAAGTCGATCGCAAGAGTGTGAACAGGCCTTTAAAGTTCTAAGGTGAAACATGCAGCATAACACCTGTGTCACGCGGCTATGAATATAAATTGCAGAAATAATACCACATTTATAGAAAATAAAAGTAAATGTGCCGTATGTGCCCAGAGAGGCCCTCTTGCTGGTTTTGCGGAGCACGCGCCGGTAAAAGGGAGAGGGTGGCGCGCGCTTGGCTGCCGCTTTTTCCTCCTTCTCGGGTCACGTGTCAGGCGTAGCGGGAAGGGGGGGGGGGGGGGGGGGGAGTAGAGGGCAAGCGGGAAATTTCCCCTATTTCTTCCTGCGCACAACTCTGTCACTTGCTCTACGTTCTGCATTCAGCCATGTCGCGCCACCCGGCCGGCCTCTGCGGAGGACAGTGGGGCGCACTGGTTGTAGGAATGCGCTGCATGTACTAATGCTTTCGCATTCCTACACGTAAACAATATTAAGTGTCCTCCTGTAATGTTTTGCAATCAAATCTCGGTTCGGGAAACAATAAAAGTTCATGAGGACCTGATGTGTGTGGAGCCATTTTTGAAGTTTCTGTACCTAAATTTTGTAATGAACGCGGCTGTAAGATTACTTTCAATATTTTCATTGCTTTAGTTATGGAAAGCTGCAGTTGATTAAACCTAATTCACGCAAAAATTATAAACCTTTGCACATTGACTGATTTTCTATTAAAAGTCGTGTAATTTCTGCAATTTACACTCAGAGCCGCGTGACAAGGGTGTTATGCTGTATGTTTCACCGAAGGAAGGGGTCCTCATCATTACCTTTTCTCATCGAGTTTTACTCAGGGGACACTGTGTTAGTTTATGTACATTTACGCAACTCTTTGATTGATAAAGTTATAAACTTAAAGTTTTACGTGTCATTTTTTTTTCTCAGCTATGAATCTGCCCCGCAACTTTCACGGAAGACTACAGGTACCTCCCCACACTTGCTTTCGAGCGCGGTGCGTTTAGAAGCGGCAAGCGGAAGCGTACCGATGCTAGGAGAGCTTATGCCAAGCTTGTACACACAGTTGCGTTGACACGCAGTCGACCGCAGTCAAGAGCCAATAAGAACGCGCTACTGTCGCTAGCGGCTCAACAATAACGAACTTCAAGGTAACGTGGCGGCGACCGGCGACAGCGTGGAAGTGGTTGAGCTCAAGACAATCTCGCTGGCTTCCACGACATTCTGCCCGGCTTGAACCATCGCAGCCTTTGAAAAACTTTGTTCCGAGGCGCTCCTCACCGCTCCACGTACGAAGAAGTCGCTTCCGTGAACGGAGAACTGGATCCGCATCGTCGAGTGGCGCGAGCGAACGCGTGACCCTCCTCTCCTTTTTCGACTTCTGACTGGTCTATCGCAACACGCTCCCGCTACTGCTGCGTCGAAAGGTGACCCGGTCTCTACTCCCTTGCAGCGCGTTGCGAGGCACTGCGCGACGTCGGGCATCGGTCCGCAAGCAACCGCTTCCGGCTGTAGGGACGCCACTCTCCACTCAAACGCGCTTAAACGCGAATATCTCCTCGGCTCGTTCAGCCACTTTCGACTGCTTAAAGACCGTACCTCTAAAAAATCTCTTACGACGAGAATAGGGTGCCCTGATGCCAGCGCCCTCCCTGCGGAGGGTGACGACAATATGCGTCGTCTGCTCCTGCAGCCGACATTACGGCACCCACAACGAACGGCCGGCATGCATAGCGCGAGTCCATTAAAAAAAAGAAAACGCACTTGTTTACAAACTTGTTTTCTGGGACTCTAAACGAAGTACTGCTGTTTCTGCTGAAATCTTTATGACATCAACGAACAAAGCTCAGAAAATGTTGCAGAAACGCACGCACAGGGTCGCTTGTGTAAAAAAATACAGGAAACGTGTTATTTTTATCACTCTCCAGTTCGCGCTCAAATTTGATGTCCGATTGCACTTCATCGGTTTTTCGTTCAATGCTATCTAGGCAATACTTTGAGATGCATTATAACCTACGAAGCTGAAGCTAGCTTAATCGTTCTGTCATACATTGGGGATCAGCAAGGCGTTGGCCTTGGCAAACCCATTAAGCGTGTGGTTTCCTCGTGCCGCCTGTGTGGGGTGGGAGTAGGCCTATGTGTGCGCCAGGGGGCGCAAACATATACAGCATGTGTGTGTTGCGCTCGACTCGTTCAATGCTCTCTGATCTTTGCCGGCATTATCAAGCTTTGCTTGAATTTATTCCCAAAAGGCGGTGTGAGAATGTAAACATATGTGTAATAAAAAATACGCGGATGGAGACCACGTACGATAATGAAAAGTGCCCGAGATGTGTACATTTATATATATACATGCTAAAGCAAAAATGATGGAAAATTTTAATGTGGATTGAATTGCGGTGTGTCCACATTATTAGGAAAAAAAAATGCCGTGCTTTCCAGGCTCGATCGCTGACGAGAGGAGTATTGTAGTTATTTTTCGTTTGTTGTAATTATTCCGAGATTAAGCTAAGTGTGGATGATATTACTATTGATTAAGCGCTGAATAATTATTGCCATTACTTTGACTATTCTGAACAATAACTGACATGGGGTATAAATGCATAAATACGCTGAACTTTTGAATAAAGGAGGAACCTTTCAATTGCACGTAAAGTGTTCCCGTGGAAATGGACGTATAAGCACACTTATGCGATGACTCTGGTCGATTGTCAATACACCTCTTTCCCTTGACAAGGAGAAATAGTTCTTGGAGTTTGTGATCTAATGTCTTCGTGGTGGATATTGCGGGATGTATGGATACGATCCATAGGCGAGAAATAACGTATTTACAGGATTTGTTGCTCACGTAGAACGCGAGTAGAGTGCTGCAGTCTTTTGCTTTGATCTCATGATAGAACGGATTCTCGTTCATAGGAATCCATGAGTAATTAAGTCTACATTTGTAAATATGCGCGGCAACATTAAAGTTTTTACTGGGAGATGAATAAGAATCTTATGTGCTATTAGTGAAACTAGGTTGTTGGTGCTTATGTTTTTGGACCAGTCATGGGCACGTTACTCCTGAAATCTAATAGTGTTATACAGTTACAGTTACTTAGAGGAAAAAAGTAAGTAACAGGTAGTTAAAAAATTGAAAGAGTAACTCGGTACAATTACATTTATTTCGCTAAAGTAACGCCGTTATTTCGGAGTTACTTTTCAAAAATATTAGAAAGCATTCACAATTAACCTGTCTTAATATGCCTTTAAATTTGTTTATATGCTTCTTAAGACATTTTGTTTTCACAATATAGACTTTGATATTTTAAGAAACTAATATTTTTTCAGTAATCAATAATAGCATTATTTGGTTCTTCCTATTTAAATTTTTACCATGAATAGCTCCCTGATCAAAACCTTAACTTCAGACAGTATTAGGGTAAACTTACTATATGATAAAGGATTTATTGTATCTTCTTTGGCAAAATTAGAGGAGACTTTTTGGTTTTTTTAGATGTTAAGCCATATATTTGCTGATGATCCACGAAGAAGGGCAAAACAAGTGGGTAACGGGAGGCAAGGCCGGTAATTCGGTTGCAAAAAGAGGGAAGGGAGACCAAATGGGCCTAAAGTCTAAATCCCCCAAGAGTGCACTGGGAGTTGGAGGCAAAACGCCGAGGTTCGGAAAATCGGTTGTGCCGTAAGCCTGCGGGCGTTCGAGGCGACAATCACCAAAGACTGTCCTTCGCGAAGAAAAGAGAAGCGCTTTAGAGATGCCCCGCATTGTTTCATCTACGTGCGCTGTAGGCCATGTACCATACACATCGGGTACGGACACAAACGTCGACATCCTTCAGTTCGCGGGAGCAGCTTGGCCAAGCAGCGTCACCCAAAATATAGTTCGATTTCATTTTTACTTTTTTTCCTCGTGGTGCACATGGCTTCAGCAGCAGTTTTTCCTAAAAACGAAACAAGTTACCGGTAACGCATTACTATAGTTACTGCCCAATACTGATTTATACTAATGTTAAAAATGCGAAAGCATTAACTGTCCCATGGAGCGAAGCCGGCGTTATCTGATGTTTGTAGCAGCGAAAAACGGCACCTGAATACCCACTGGATGAACGAAACGGCACCAAAATAGCCATTGGCTGAGCAAAACGGCACAGAAATTCATATTGGCGGCAAAGCTTAAGCGCCTAAGAAAAAATAAAACAAAGAAAAGCACTGCAACGTCGTCACGGAACCCGTGGAACCGGCGGGGGTTGCCGCGCCTGTGCAGTGGGGGAGCGTATGTCTCCGCCGGAGCGCAGTGTGAAGAAGGGAGACGTGGCACGTTGCTTGTAGGAATACGCTGCGTGTATGAATGCTTGCGCATTCCTACACGTTCATACTACAATCCTAGCTGTATTAAGGTAATTCTAATATTGAATCAAGCATAAATATATATTTTGTTCTTAGGCAGCTTGAGCTTAATGAGAGATGTGGATTAGTTGATTGCAAATATTAAGTAAGTTTAGTACCCCTGCCAAACGGAAAAGTTAATATATCTTCAATAATGATATTATAGGATTGAATCACCTCGCGATCCTGAGTGAAGATACGAAAATAGCAAGCTGATTTGCCAAGCCTATAAAATTACTCAATGAAAATTATATTAATTTTGCAATGTGACCTCTGTATAATGATATAATTTAGTGCCTGTATGCGTTTACATCGCTTACATTATTGTAAGTGACACCTGTCTAGCCGTGCTCGCGTTGACTACGTCTACATGATTTATATCTGTGATCTGTTTTGCTGATCACTGCTTTTCTCGCCATTTTGTCAAAGAATTTTTGTATAAAATACGCATTCCTACAGCAATAATTACGTGACTCAAAGTTTTCCACTTAATAAAATAACATTTTTTTTTGTAGACGTTTTATACGCCTACCTCGTGCTATTCCTTACGGATTATTATGCGGTGTAATATTTTGCCCATGTAATAAGGTGATTTCTAGACCAGTTGCTCTGTGCAGTTTTTGTTTTAGTTAATAAGTCACGCTTGTATTGTTACGAAAATCCACGGACGTTGCCTTCGCTTCGGCGCTTCGGCGCGCGCCCTCGATGGCCTTCCTTTGCGACGTCACGAAAAGAGCGCTACGGCCTTAGCTTCTATGGGGTGTTGGTCGGCGCCGAGGCCCGGGGTGCCGGCGACTCGTGCCACTTGACAGCTCATGCAAGCGGCGACCTGTCGCTTTTAATTTTGTTTTTGGAACAAAAGAAAGATAAAAAAATGAAGATAGAAAATAAATTACATTCTATTTTCGTTATGCGCCGAAGGCGTTTTATAGAAATGACTGTTATATGAAAAAGTTTTCTACTTTAATTTTTACCTGAATGAGAGCGTTCCACCACCGAAGCGCCGCTGTCGGTAGCGACGCTATTGACAACGCCGCCGATGGCGGCGACGCTATAATGTGAACGCCACGAAAATCGGACATGGACCGGAGGCGGTAAAGCCCCGACTCCTAATGTCCCTTCAGGGGCATTAGGGGTCGGTAGGAGAGCGCACATCGAGGAACCCTGGTGCCGTATTTCCGGTAGCTGTGGAACATTTGCGGTTTTCGGTATATTTCCTTTTCTTTTTCGTACATCATTCTTTCTTTCTTGGATTGAAAAACTTTTGACAATGATATAAAATATGATTTCTGATACACAGTACGTACATTTGATGTTGCAGATGCCGCAAAACCTTCGATCGAGTGAAATTCAGTTCCCAGGATTACCTCATAGATGGCGCCATCGTGCCAGTGTGTTCGCTGGTCGCAAGATATTACAAAAACTCGGTCCTAAGCAGACGCATGTGTGTGAACGGGACCTTACACGGAACGTAAGACTGCAATAGATACCGTGCTGTGTAAATCTACACTCTCAGAAGAAAAGTGTATATTCTTATACCCCTTGTCAGATATACGACACCCCAAAACTTCAGTTCGACGTAGAGCGCGCTAACGTCGAGCCGTCGTTCCCAACTTTAACAGGCGGCTTGATAGCCGAGTGGTACAACTTATTGAAATAGCTAATGTACGTGTTATTGATGACAAAAAAGTTATCGCGGTTTTCTTGGTATTACTGCAAAACCTCAGTGTTTCTTTTCTGTTGTCTTCGATACGCACTTTAGCTGTTTAATGTAGTATACCTCACCGTTCTCAAGCACATCGTGAAATTTGAGATCGTCTGTTCGAAGTCAGCGCTCTGCGTCTAAATGAAGTTTTGGGGTGTCGTATATAGGACAAGGGGTGTAAGAATATAGCGTTTGTTTCTTAGAATGTACGGTAGGATATCTAGATTTTATATAAATTAAGAAATGCCGGCTTACTTGTGTCAGGTCCATACGCATTCCTTATTTGGATTTTTTCGCCGGCTGTGCTGTCGTCTGAACGAGCCACCGTGACACGCACAGTCTTTGGGGTCCTAAATTATGAAGTCAGTTCCTTGTAATCGGGCGAAACAAAGAAGGGTAGCCAAGGGCAAGTGTATACATACAATGATTTATCCGAAGGCTTCAAGTACTTCACTCTGCTTTCCATGACCTTGATTGGTCTTTTGGAGACACATTTCGCGGTGTTTCCAAGCGCAGGATCACTACTGAAGGAGCGGAACATGAGGTAAAAAGTGCCAGGCTGAGTCACAGTCTGCAAAAAAAGATATTGAAAACAATTAGTGACTTGAGCTGGCGGTGCGCTACTTGTACTTCCTCCAACACTCTAAATATTCTGCAGCGTCTGCTCTTCCGCAGAGCACTTAGGAGAGCCATCGCTGCAATTTATGAATGACAGAACTGATCATATGTTCAAATCTAAAAAAAAAAAAGAAGAAAACTGACTGCGCTGTGGCACTGAGCACAACGCTTCACCTGTCCAAATGCCACAACTCAAACAGTTTTTTTTCTTAAAGCTTGAAATGCCCTTTTTTTTAGCGCTACCTGCCATTCCTAAAATGTGTCTGTTCGTCCGTCCGTCCGTTTGTGCACTTTCCGCCAAGTTTAGCGGGAAAGGTTTCGTTATTACTTGACGTCACGTGACCTATACTCTTTGGGGAGATTGAAAGGCAACACACCTATCCGTCAACTAGGTTTACCCGCTAAATTTAGCGCGAAAATCGACGCATTGTAGCAAAACCATCAGTTCAGTTTCACCTCCTAAATTTAGCTGAGAATTGACGTCACGTGACTTGTACACCAGTTGCAGCAGTTGATAAATAGAGCGGGAAAATTCACACCCTGTGACTTAGACACCAATCCAGTTTCCCCGCTAAATTTGCAGGGAAAATATAGTCATGTGACACACCGATTCCCTCACAAATTCCGTATACACATCATGAATAGACCGATCTCACTAAGCGTTCAGCGCATGCGTGACGCCGCCATAACTTTAGTTCACAGGAGGCAGACGGCAGTGCATACGAGGGCTCGTGCCATCTTGTGCTCCAGACGCGCAGAGCCCTAGCGGGGTTGTCGCAAGTGCAGAAAGACTAAAGTTCCCACGATGCTTGGCGGAAGCGGTGGCGTTGTCCAAACGTGTGGTGAGATCGGACTATTATAGGACCTTAAATATAAAGGTCGCTGCCTATTAAAAAATAAAATGTTTCTCATGACGGAATATGTAATCTTGAGCTTCAGAGACATGGGCGAAACGCGCCCCGCCACTGGACTCGGACGTCTGCACCGCCGACCGGCGTTGACCATAGCAAGAGTTTGGCGCCATATTGTTTTACGAAAAGCGAGTTGCGCCTTGTAATTTCACAATGGTAAATCTACGTGTGAAATATACCGTTGACGACAAGTTTAGGTTGCTAACTGCAGGCGCCGATTTTTACGGCTTATTTCAGGTTGAGCCTCCGCATTTTAGGCACCCTATATATTGCGAGTAAAAAATCTACAAACAAGACCACTTTGACATTTTTACTTTAAATTTTTCACTTAATATCTCATAATTCTTTTTAAGATATAGAATTTTTTTTTCCAATATTGTTCACATGGGGGGTACCGTCTGTATATAATTTGTTGGTCTAGTAGGTCATAAAGAAAGTTTTTACAGCGCTTCAAATATGCCCCAAGGTCAAAAGTTTCGAAACTTCAACGTGCGAATAAAAACACTCATCTTTGAATTAAAAAAAAAAAAACATAAAAAATAGGTGCAACATTTTAAACCACACTGTCGTGTTTTTAAATGAAAGACATGCTGCACTATTATGTCTCCGTCTGAAATATAGCGTTTCGAAACGGACACATTTGGCTACAATGAAATTTTACCCAGTATTGATATCGATATTGTACCTTTTTTAAGCTTTACTGTTCAAATTTTTCTGATATATTTTCCTCAAAATGACAAATCATCTATATATAAATTGAAGCTTTAGTTTATGAATTAAACTATTTAGAGCGCTTCAAACATGCCTCAAGGTAAAAAGTTCCGCAACTTCAACGTGCATTAGGAAAACATCTTTCTTTTCGTTTTTTTTGTAGGCGAAGCATTTTACACAATATCACTACGCTTCCATAAAAGAGACGTGTTGCGTTATTTTATTTCCTTCTAAAATATAGCGCTTCGTAAAGAACACATTTGGCTACTTTTATATTTCGACTTCATATTTGTGTTCTTTATTTTATTTCGTGGTGTTTCAATATATAGCATTGGATTTTTGCTTCTATTAATCACATAAGTACCTGTCATCTGCATATAAGTTGTTGCTCTAGATTAAATGCAAAAATATAATCATCGAAAGACAGTAAATCAACACATTGCAGAACGATAGAAGTCACGCGAAGCATTTTACGACTTTCTGAAAAACCGCACAAATTTGACGGGTTTTTAGGTTTCGGTTTGCAATCGGAGCGCATCTCGGCCTTTACGGCACTGCGCCCCTTTGAAAAATTGTGCAACCAGTCTCTGCTGCGTTGCGATAGGACAGCGCAACGCAGCAGTGTGCGCTGTCCTCAAGCAACTGCGTTGCAACTGATTAGCAGTGTGCCTACTAATCAGTTGCAAGGTTATGTTCGTTTGTGGCATGACCTTGAATCCAGTATACCTTAAAGGGGCACTAGAGTGGATACATAGATCGTCCATTTATTGTCATAACCCAATCTATAAGCTCGTCACATAAAGCCCGAAATTGCATTCAAGAGCGCCAAATTTCCATAATAAAAGCGCAAACAAAATCGTACCACGCTCCTCTTTCTGCACCATGGCGCAGAACACGAGGGAGCGCCACCAGACGGGAAGGCAGCAGGGGAGAGCACGCGACAGCCAATCACGAGTGACGGTTTCCCGGCGGACTGCTTTTTCGAACGCGCGTGTATTCTGAAATTCAGTCCGCCCGAAAGCCGTCACCCGTGATTGGCTCTCGCGTGCCCCTCCCTGTTGTCGTCCCTTTTGGTGGCACCCCCTGGTGTTCTGCGCCACGGCGCAGAAAGGTGGGCGTCAAACGAACTTTGATTGAATCTTTAACGCGGAAATCAACAGCCCTTGAATGTAATCCCGTTTTTTAGGGTGCTTAAAACCAAAAGGTTGAGTTATGACGGTAAATAGAGGTTATCCGAATCCACTTGAGTCCACCTATAATGCAGGTCGACGTATTACGGTGAAAGGTGTGTATCGTCTGACACAGTTCTATCGCTTTAGAAACCTTTTTGAGCTCTTGAATTGCCGTTAAAGAGTCTGCAAAAATGGGAAGATTGCGGATGGTCGGCAGCTTGGTGGTTGCTGCTTTTATAGTGATGTGTATGGCCTGTAGTTCCATGACAAGAGGGTCGGCTATCTCAGATGCATATCGCTAATGCCCCTTAGTCCAAGTATGTCAAAGGAGCTGATGAGGAAGGAAAATCGGCTGCCGTCTGGGAAGATCGCTGCATCCGTATAAACTTGACAGTGGTTGTCGTGCTGTGTTTCTGGGCAGGGACCTTATAAGCCTCCCTGATCGCGACGTCGTAACTTGATCGGTTTTTTGGTGGTATTGTGGGTGAATTTCTAGGGGGGTATTGGTTTCGAGCGTACGTCCAGCGGGGGGCCACGTTAAAAATGCGCATGTAGCGCAGATACCGCTGATACAAACTGCTGTTCCCTTGCCTGTTCTTGTTGAGAGATGAGTTTCATGATAGTGTTCAGCCTCCCCTGTTGGAAAATTTCGATGTTGGAAAGAAGACGGAAAAGGCCCATACAAGCGTAACCGTAATATGGGACATCCTATACAAGCGAATCGGCGGATCCAGTATAGTGGATTAAGGCGGAACGATACAGGTAGGCGGAACCATACAAGCGTGTCGTATTATGGGACATCCTATACCAGCGTAGTGGAATACAGCGGAACCATGTGGAACCATACATGCATAACATAATATGGGACAACCTATACCAGCGAAAAGGCGATACCAGCACGGTGAAGCCATATAGCTCCAACATGCTGGTTTCGCCTTTTCACTGTTGTACAGGGCGATTTAGTTTTAAGCTTTACATATATGTTTAGAAAGGTCGTGAAAGCTAAATTAATGCGGTTTGTGCAGGCGAGTTATACGGCCAGGCGTACGTAGTAGGGACCTAATCGTAACAATCAGTCAGATAATTAAATACAATTTGTTAATTAACTTTTAAATTAGTGAAAATGAAAATATGGTTTCAATTAGAAACTTGCTGAGTCATTGAAAACCACAAAATCAACTCTTTTTAGAAGGATATAATGCAGGGGTAGCCTTTTACGCGTTCTGTAAAAACGCTTTATTTGGACGAGTTTCTAGGTTTCAGTTTCTTATCAGAGCTCATCTCTGCGCCCAAGGTCCTGTTCCCCCTTAGACACGCAACGCACGTGCGCCTTGCTTCCCTCCATCCTACGAGGGAGGCGAGGGGCGGCTTCGCACTGTGGCCACCGGGCAGCAGGACCGCAGGTGCAAAGTTGCGCTCTGGTAAGAAACCAAAATCTGGAAACGCGTCCAAATTGACCATTCTTTTAAAACGCCATAAAATGCTGCTCTTGTTTTATATCTTCACAAAGAAAGTTGATTTAATGTGTTTTGATGATGCTTAGCAAGTTTCTAATTGGAACCATGGGTCTATTTTCACTGATAAAAAATTTCAGGAACATACTATACTTAGAGAGAGGCTCAAGCGGTTTTGTATTTGAGAAAACACTTTTAAATCTTCTTCATATGACCTCCAGAATCTCAAATATCAAAATTATTTGGTAATTTTATGAATCGAGGCTGCATAGAGTCATTTTTAAAGCGCTGTGAAAGCACTTCCCTGGAGAGCGACGTCACAAAAGTGGCTTTCAAAATCTTTGCTCATGCATCTTCAGCAACTATCAAAGCTATGCACGCACGTGCTATTTTTTTAAAAAGGCAGAAAAATGTGTCGCGACTGGTGCCAATGCGGGAGAATATACCTAAAAAACTTGAGATTGGACGCGCGGCCCTTAAGCAACACGCTTGGCGGCCGAAAGGTCTTCTTACGATGTCACTATTGGTAGGATGTCACGTTTACGATGTCACGTTTAGTTATATCTTTGTGGAAAACGAAAGGGATATTCAGATTCGCGAGATAAAACTATGCTAGAATGAACCTCCATCTAGTTTTCTGAAAGAAGACTGGCACATCTCTGTAATAAGCTGACTGATCATTACAAATTAGCCTTTTATACTATGCCGCCCTGGCCATATAACTCACGTGCACAGACCGCGTAAATGTAGCTTTTACGGCTTTTTTTTTAAAAATCTATAAAACATACAAAAAAAACACTCTCTAGAATGTCCCCCAATACGATACGATTGTATGGTTCTTTTCCCGCTTGCATTGTTCAAGAAAGACCTGTGGACATCCAGCGTCTCATTATAATGCTGGATGTCAGCGAGTCTACATCAGTGAGTGGTTTCAAACAAGCATGATGTTTGCACACCAGTAAGCTCTTATCCGAGGCTCACCAGGAGCACTAAGAGCAGAGGCAAAATGTCGTGACGTGGTAAATTTGGTTGCAGGTATTTATTTTTAGAAGAACTGCAAGCAGCAAAGCTTAACTTTGCTCAAAAGCAGATAATTAAAAATTCAATACTGAACAATGGTGTCCCTTGAGCTGTCAGACCAAACTCCCACTCTTGCCACTCAGGAGTTCCCAACTTGTGCGTAGAAGATCAGCACAACCCAGATTTGTGCTGCAAGCGGACCTGGAATATAAAAGTTGAATAAACATGAGATGAAATATGAGACGTTTACAATTTTCTGTAATGTGAAATTAGAGCACAGATCTTGAAGAGGAGGATGGGAGGGTATGACCCCCCACCCCCTAACCCTCCAACTCTTCTGCTCCCTCCCATTTAGCGAAAAATTTCCCTGAATTTAGCGGGAAAATTTGCCCACTAAATTTAGCGGGTTAAGTTTTCCACAAAATTTAGCGCGGAAATTGATGTCACATGACCTCAACACAAATGCAGTTTTCCCGCTAAAAGTAGCGGGGAAAATGATGTTGCATGACCGTGTCATGTCATCCATAAAAAATTTAGTTTCTCAGCTAGACTTAGCGGAAATATTAACGTCACATGACCGCAGCATTAATTCAATTTCCTGCCAAGTTTAGTTGGGCGGTTACGCCGAGGGCGACGCCGTGAAACGCGGAAACGGGTGCTAAGAGCTGCGCTAAAAAACTAAATGCATCAGGTGAAATAAGGTGAAAATTAGAGATAAGAAAAAGAGAAGAGAATCTAAGATACCGTTCTCAGATCCTTCCTTTTGTCCGTTCTCAAATGTTTTGATTTCAAGAAATGTTTATATCTTTATTCATACCCAGAGAACCCCTCCCAGTTTCAGCATGAATGCAATAAATCAATGCAGACTAGACCTTGTAAACTATAATGCACATGAAAATGAATGTTCGCCACATAGTCATGTATGAGTCAGTGGCTCAGATCTCTAAATACATTTGTATTGAGGAACATTCTTGAATAAAACTTCTGGGCTTTGAATTCGACAGTTTGTACTTCCATACGGAACACTGTATGGCACTGATTTTTTTTGTAACACATCAGAAACAGCAGTGTCATCCTTGCATACCTAACAAGAATTTGTATTTTTTTTTTTAGCATGGCATGTGCTATTTTAATGGTTATACAGCCTCCTTTAACAAAATTTCCTTTGTAGAGCTTTTTATTGGTTCTTTAACTCGCACGACAGATTCGGGGCCTTGAATTCTCACTCGGCATCAACAGTTTTATATATTAATGTAATAGTGAAAGACAAGATTAATGGTCTTGAGTACGGCTCAACAAGCACAGATGTTGAGAAAAGTACTGAAGAAAACTCAAATGTCAAAATAAAAATAAGCTGGAATGTGGATACAATTAAGGACATGGTCATGAATACAGTAGCAGATTCAATATGAAGAATATGTGTTAGACGCACACTCAAAGAAACCTGTTGCATCTATATTCATGCAATTTACTTCGCAGAATCCAGCGCTGCAGTCTCGGGTGCGAGTTCACTGAATGAGTCCACTGAAAATGAGTGCAGGCGGAAAAAGCAATTTGATCTGCGACAATGAGCATTACATAGGCAAGTGACATGTCGTTGTTACTGTTACAGTGCCGAATGTTTCAAACTGCCAGTCGCATCATTCTGCGAGTTCCAGCCGTATATTACAGGGTTTGGCTCTCGCGAAGAATTCGAAATTATGAACTGGAAATGTCTAGCGCAGTTCTAGAAAAACTACTTCCAGAATCCTAACTCAGCATCGTAAAGAATATAAAAAGTTTCTAGAGATAAGGTTAGTGCAGGAGTTGAATAAACTAAATACTTAGTTTTGTGAAACCATCTTGCCGTAGTAAACGTATAAAGTTCCCCTAGGTAGAGCTAGTCATTACGGATGATTGTGCCCATTGCATACCATAAAAATTTAATTTGCGACCTACAATATTTACAGACTCAACCAACTCTGAATAAGTGGAACACTTGGCACTAAAGATTGGTCTCACCATGACTGTCTGCAAACATCCACATAATAATTTCCATAAACCTATGCATTTCAAGAAAATATTTGGAGCGAGCTGTTTAAACTGCCATAACACTTTTTAACACTAATAGAAAGCCTGTAGTGGGCCACAACTTAAGCAGTTTTTACTTCATTATGAAGGGCAATAACAAATATGTGAAGCTTAAAACTAGGCCTGCACTGAATTGCTTTCTTAAGTTGAACGTGCTATGCTCGGTTCAATATATTATCTTTGCAGAGCTGACAATGTGCAAGTTGCCATTTTTTTTATACTTCACATCTCCCGACTGCTGGGTGGGGTAGCTACATAAGATTAATGACACCAACGTAACACAATGATTATTTTAAGAATTTGTTTGGGTATGGCACTAGCGAAGCCATCTGCGGGAAGTTATTTGTGTGACTCCGTCAAACCTACATTGGTGGGCTTTAAGTTCACATGTGAATCATGTCTGCAGACTCCTTTTTGTAATTGGAACTCCATCCAGCCCGAGATTTGAATGTTTTTTGCATTTTAGGCTTAGTAGTGCTTTTGCTGTTTCACTTAAGAATAGGTAAGAATGCTTATTTCGAGTAGCATACCTAACACTTGGTGGCATGAGGACTCCCTTGTCGTGATGCTAATCGAAAGTCAAGGCAGGGAGACACTGTGATGCTCTTGTTGCTGGGATTACCTCCCCCATGATCCTGGTCGGACCACAGAAAAAGATTGAGTCCAAGCTTGTGGCCACTGGGATCTCCAGATCTTGAGGCAACCAAGTAGCTGGAAATAAAAACAAATCACAATCAAGTACTTGGCAGAGCTACATTAGAATGGCTAGCATATTCTTTCATGATCAGCACATAGATCCTTTTGTTTTTATACTTTGTACTTGTACCTATTAAAAAACTGCTCCTTCACAGCCACAGTCATAGACACACCCCAGGACAAGGCCACACAGGCCTTGAAATGATGGGTACCGAATTAAGGCGAATGATCAAATGCATTCATTTAACCCTCTTTCACCCCAACCTGGGAGATTTCTGTCAAATATTCACATTTAACTCTAAAGACTATAAAAAAAACCTACTACTGCAATGCAGCGCCGTATAGTGGGAGAGTTTAGCCAGTGGGTGTGGTGACAAAGGTGCCGGAGAGGAGGAAAGGGAGGAGAGCGCCGAAGGAAAGAGAGAGAAGGCAGCAAAAAGGAGACGACCGCTATTTTGACGCAACGCTGTTGGCGCTTAGCACTGCTGAGGCTATGTGTCGTCTGCTACCGGCTTAATTCATTTTTGCCTTTATAAAAGTTTGCGTTTAAACATGGAGAAACTTCTTTCTTTAGGTTTTTAAGCCACCGAGGAATAACACTATATTATTTTACTGCCAGATCCTGCCAAATAAGAGCAAAGGGCAGGTGTCTGGATAGAAAGAGTTTAGTTGGAGCACCAAGAGGCTAACCAATAAAAATGGGTACCACTCTGCGCAAAATGCCTAAAAAGCGTGCATCTCTACTTGACACTAACAGCGGCACACACTATCTATTTTACTGACTAAAGGGTACTAGATCATTATTTCCAGCTAACTAGTCAAAATAGATATTCTTGCCGACTTGCTTTTTAGGAAAATTTTTAAATTTACAAGAACTATTAAGACAACGGCTAAAAAAAAGCAACGGCAAAACCAACAATCGAATTCGCCTGCTCTCCAGTAGCACGACATCTATAGAAGGCAGACCTGCAGAATGAACAAGCAGTCTAAAGAAGAGTATGTCCCATGTATAATTTGTTTCCATGCTGCAAAGCAAGTGCTGGAAAGAGGTTTCACGACATTAACAAAATTTCTTGCAATCAGTTGAGAACAAGTTAGAGCAGTGAACTTGTCTTTGCCCTTGGCATAACATTTTAGTGTTGCCCATGGAAACTCAAATAAATTTGTGAATAAAAACAAAAAATACTAACCTTCATAAAAAAAAAAATCTAACTTTCGCAAAGAAAGGTTATCTTGAACAAAATATGCGGGATACAGTTGTACAGCATCCATTTTTGTGCTGAACCAATTTTGAGGCAAATCTGCGACAATGAAAAGAAAACGCCTGAGTACATTAGGGAAAGACAGAAAGGATGCATACCTACAACAAAAAAATTTAGAATGACCACGGGCAGGAACCTCTGGTGAGGCTCTCGGAGTGACTCCCTGCAATGGGCCTGCGCAGACCAGAGAACAAGATCGGTCAGAGCTTGCAGCCATAAGGTGCTTCATACCATGAAGTTCCAGAAGTAGCTGCAATTGGAAGCAAATTGCATTTCATTTCTCTGCAGAATGGAGAGTTTAATAGCTAGTATGCATTCATAAGGTGATACAGTCACGAATGCAGATTTTTCAATGCAGCACTATATCACCAAATTGTTAACCGTGCCGGGCAACACTAAAAACCGGGAGCATTATTCCAAACTATCTCAGTTTAAAGTTAATTACGGCAGAAGCTGCAAGCCATGTGACCTTCTAGTTGGATGCCATGGTACGTCGAGCTTATAATCATGTCTCACACTGTTTTTGCTGCAATGGCTTGTAGTGTCAAAAGTGGTCCAGCTTAAAGAGATGCAAAGTATAGACGTTTGTGAGTGGGGCCCTGACCTAGTCTTGAGCTACATTGCGAGGAAGGACGTTTCAACCAGGATGTTTGCTGTTTGCATCCACACGACCAGCTTGTGCACAGCGATTGCTAGAGCCGAGTACATGTCCTCGACAGTGCCATTATTTGACAAGCAGTTTTATGAATGTTAAACATGACTGACTTGCAGAGAGACTGCATCTCAACGACTAATGACTTGGGATACCTAACTGAATACTGATATATTAACTGAATGCAAAACAAATTACCTGGCAGGCATTAAATTTATCAACAAGGTGGGTCAACTCCGCATTAAGTTGGAGTCGATGCGTCAGGCACGTAGCCAGGATTTTGTTTCAGGGGGGGCCCCCTCATAACAAAACACTGTATGAGGGGGAGGGGGGAGAGGAGGACCCATGCAAAATGGAAGATATCGGGGGGGCGGGCCTCATAAGCCTCCCCCTGGCTACGTGCCTGCGATGCGTAATAGGACAATACAAACAAAGATATACCTTACAATTCCTTTTGCACCCCCAAAATGATGTGTTTTTGAAGGTAAGATACACAATGTTCTTGATTCAGAAAGTGCCTCAGCTGTACAAATGCATATGCAGTAAGGGCACTCGCCAAGCCCATTCTCCTCAGCTCTGTGCAGGTTAAGCTAAGTTAGAGTATAGAGGTACACGCTCACTGACAGCATGAGAAAGGCAGGGAGAAGTCTCTGTTGTTCCACCACCAGCCCGTCTGCTACCTTCGATGACGTTTCAGCGCCTCATGAGCCTGGAGCAAGCACATCTGTCCAAAGTGGGGTGAAAAGCACAAGCACGTGCTGGAGGACACCCAGCCATTCTCTTTTTGTCATCGGCTATTTTACATATTTTAGTATGAGATATTTTTAAGTGAGAAAAAGTATTGCAAATATGCAGTCCAACTTTGACCATAATACAGAAGTCTGTATTGACTGAATATGCAGTCCACCTTAAAGATAACAACAGTTGCCATTCACCATTTTCCAAATAAGTGCTCCCACCTATCGGAACATCTACACATGTGGTGCGTGAGTGGGTTCAGGACTGAGACGCTAGAAAATGAAGCGCTCACAAGGCTTGTCTGGCCCTTCCAACCATGCGGGTACATTCATCGCAAATCCCAGATTTTTAGACAAAATGATTTAGAATAAGCAAATCTTGTCTACGCCCGAGGTAGAACATTGAATTGTGATTCCCCCATATTGTGCCAACCATCCTTCAACCTGCGGTACCACCTGCAAATGAACTATGTTGTGCTGCAGCACGCATCCATGCTGCCTGCTTGAGAAGAAAACCACTGCTCGTATTGAAGACGACATCCCACAATGTACAGGCAACAATGTTTAACGAACTAAAACAAAATTGATATTATTCAATAGACACAAATAGGCTTACAAAGTGTCGACACCATGATTGTTGTTGTTAGTTTTACTCCTGCATACAAACATAAGTGACTTCCTCTTTCCTCCGATGTACAGTAAAACCCCCCTATCTTCGTGGCCCCTATTTCTTCTCGAAACGGTCACAGAGGACATAATCGCAGCCGCTGAATTCTGCAAAATTAAAGGCCGCGAAAATTAAAGGTTCGTTAACATTAAAGAGTTTACTGTTCTTCCGTGTGTCACGTGATGTTAACATTTCAAGGAGGCTGAAGGTATTGGTTTAAGAAAAAAATTGACCTATGAAAAAAAATGCCTTTCTCCAGGTTAGGCACGCGAGGTTCTTTTGCACTACCTATAAGGCGGCAAGTTTGTTTCGGCAGAGCTTTTGGTTAAACGGAGTCACAAAAGTAGCTATACTTGGAGTCAACTATTTTGTGCTGCATTATAAAGCTAGAGTAAATTCCACTGTGCTTCTGCACAGCACTGTTTGTTGCGAGAGCATATGTGGTTTAGTGTTGCATCCCATTTGCATGATCTAGAGAAACTAGCGCTGACAGAGTTGGAGCACTAAAAAAAAAAAAACACAGCCGACAGTGGAAACATTGGGAGATGCACACATGCGAACTGTGCATTTCTTAAAAGTGGATTCGAGCAAAGGTAAAGACAATATGTATACTTACGGCGGCCATACTTGCCTTTCCCAAGCATGACCACTTTTCCCTCGGTAGCACCATCCAGTAAGCACCAGCAACACGCCCATGAGACGCCGCCGACTCATGGATTGAATGACGACCCGCCTGAGGTCTTGGAAGGAGATCCGGAACACTGCTTTAGGCCAGATGTTGTATCTGGAGGGGGCAGGGACTAAAAGTAAAAATTAACAAATTTATCTGAAGCGCTACATTCCTATAGCATAAACACTAGGATAGCAGTATTTTTTTTTGAGGTCAGTGATGCATTTTAGTTAAACACAAACGGTTGGTTCATATGATGAACCAGCAGCCCCTATTTTCCTTAAATGTAACGGAGTGTCTAACGTTACGTCCGACGGAACCCGAAATAAAAATTAAAGTTACGCCCAACGTAACTGTCAAGCATTCGAGTTGCGTCCGACGTAACCCAAAATAAAAATTAAAGTTACCGTATTTACTCGAAAATAGGTCGAACCCTATTTATTGGATCCACCAAGAACAAAAAAAAAATTCAAATATAGGTCGACCTTTTTTTTTTATTTTTAAGAACAGGGGAAATTTTGGGCAAAATAAAGAAAAAAACCTTTATTTACATCACTCTCAGCTAAATCATGGGGCGATGCCAAAAACTTCATCACCGTCAGAACTTCTGGACATGTTATCATCGTCCGAAGCTTCGTCAGCTGGGTAGACATCCTCGCAAATTCGCAGCAATACTTCACTGACACCGTTGTAAAATGACAAGAAACGAAAAAAGGTGCAACGCGACGGAAGACAAACTACAAAGACGCAAGCAAAGCCGCCGTGTCGCCATGAGCAACACGCGAGCCGAGCCGCCTCAAGCAACTAACAAAAATAACATCTTTTCTTTTTTATTTTATTTTTTTTGTTTTTGTTTTTGTGCGCGTTTGGGAGGATGGAGGGTAAAGTGCATGGCGCATCGCGTTCCTCCTTACCCGTTGCCCAGCAAGGGGAACGCTAGAGGCGCGATGTCGAAATCCGACGCCCGGGTGCATGCGATATCGGCACCGGCCACCGCGGGCGGCGAGCCATTTCGGCAACCAAAAGCTTTTTGAAACAAGAAGCGGCGCGGATCTACGGCAACGCCGGCTCGGTGACTCGATAGCTTCATGCCTCCGGTACGGTCGCAAAATTTGGTCGCGAATGTAGGTGCCGAAATTCTTTAATCACAATTTCCCCCCCCCCCAAAAAAAAAGGTCGACTCATATTCGAATAAACACGGCAGTCAGCCGCGCGACGAGACACACATTATGAAAGCGATTGGTGCGAGCGACTAAGGCGATGAGCGACGTTTTCTAGAAGCCCAAGAACCGAGCGGCGCAAGCAGCGAGAGTGAGAAATCTTCGGCGCTCGGCGCCAGCTCTAGTAGCTTCTCGCCGTCGCTCGGCTCGTTGATCGCTATATTGCTAACATGCCGTTCAGAAAGGCGCTCTAAGTGCTTACCATCGCATTGTGACCAGCCTCGCATCCAACCGTAACCAGTCTTGACTTTTTTTTTTTTTAGCCGCCCAGGTAGAAGTTAACATCGTACATACACCGTTTTCAAGCATGGCTCCTCGTTCATTGCTCGATTTACATTTTCGGCAAATGACCGCAATGAAGCACAATTATTCGAGTTCAAAATTGTCACGAACACTTGGCACGCATGCTCATACTGTAGCGCACCTAACGTAATTTAAAAGTAGAACGAAAACGGGACGAGATTCGCTTACCGCTTCATGGATCCTAGGCCTTCGGATCCTAGGCCTAACGGCCGTACTTGGAAGTCGCCTGCGGTCCGGCGATCGGACGAGTCGAGCCGGCCTGACGCAGGCTGACCACGCCTGGTAGAACTATGAGAGGCGCCGTCCAGTTGAGAGCCAGAGACGCAGTAGAAACGGACCGCAAAACATCTGTCCCGTAACCGTAAACGAGCCAACGACCCCCCACACCGCTCTATCTTCGCCATCTCCGCGACGACCGGAAGTGGAAGCCGCGAAGTTAGAAAAGCCGCGGCAGCGGAAGCCACTGGGCGGAAGCTTTAAGTTTCGGTTTCGCTTTTCTCCAACGCAGGCTACGGTCGCTACGGTTTCGGGCTGTTGGGTTTGTCGGGTTTGTGGCTGGTTCGACGACGCGAGGGGCCACGAAAGGACGCCAAGTTGGCCGAGTACGAGTCACGGCCCACGATACGAGCAACGGGCCGTTTGCCGCTGTCGACCGGCGATGCGGTATCCGCGGCTTGGTGTCACGATCGGTTTGTTGCCGTGCACGTTGACTGAAAGCTCGAAGTTATGCAGTTCCGTTCCGGCACCAGCCGCACCACGTTTTCCGGTGCATCGCACGTGGAGGCCTTTCGACGCATTCAGTGAACGTAAAGATCGTGCCCGCTGTCTTCGGTGCTGTGAAAGAAGTTGGGAGACGGAAGGCGTTTAGGACTCCAGGCCGGGCCGCCGGTTCACTCTGAACGAGAGGCGACGTGTGTGTGCACGCTTTGAGGAAGCCTCCGCGTTTCGCCGCGCTAGACCTCGCCGATCGCGACCGGACCATCCAGACCCCGAGTCCGAGAGGCTCTTGCGGAGTCAGGAACTGCACCGAGGTAGGAGCTGCTCGTTCTGCGCTACCATGCAGTGCTCTACAGTGCTCGGAGCTCTCGGTGTCATTCGTGCTTGCACTGAAGCCTTTGTGACCCCTTCGGACGCGCAAGTCGTACTTCGCAAAGGTTTGGACGGGGCCGCCCTCACCGAGCAGCTCCGCTATATTCCGCTTACTTATGATCGCAATAAAAGCTTGCGTTCTCGGGAAAAAAATTGCGGGACCGCTCTCCGCGCCCCCGACGAGGTTGGCCGCCGCCATGTTCTCAGCTGTTCACTCGCTCCCGCAGCGAGCGCCTTCCGATAATCCTCCCCGTTTTAAAATGCGATGCGCTTTGCGCATTATGCCGTTTACATGACCGCATATTGAATGCGGCAACTGGATTCAATGCGACTAAGTCGCATTCGTGTAAACGTGGCTTATGTTCTTTTTCGACATGTATGGTGTATGTAACGATAGCGGTGGTGAACGATGGACGTTTTTGGTGGAAGATGGCGGTCGTCTTTCTGCATGTATGATTTGGTTATACCGGTGGTCCTGTGGTATAAGCGTTTTTGTTGGAAAGACGGCAGTCACCTACGTCATCGGACGCAAAATCATGGCAGCCACACCGAATCATATCGGCAAGCAAAGTGGCTGCCAGTATAGACAGACCCGGAGCCATAGCGGTGCCGGTATCTCCAGTTATGCAGAACGCCAAACCAAACTAGCTGCATGCATAACACAAAGAAATTATGGTGGTGTCATACCAGAACTGTACAAGCAGCAGGTTTGTTTCTTGTACGTTTTTCCAATAGGGTCGTGTGTTTTTGTAGGATTGAAATTGGAGTAACGCGAGGCACCGTCGTTATGGCGCGCATTTGATCACGATTCCTGGTTTCAAATTGCGACCACTGTGCCGCCGTGAGTCGATGTAACTGCGCCTGGTATATAATTCGCGGTTGCAAGATGGCACGCACCAGCCGTTGAGCAATGTCTGTACGAGCACCACCAGCTTTCGGCGCTATGCGTCGAATGAGATGGGGTGGTGGCAGATCTTTGCTTAATCTTTCGGAGCCTTTGGGTTTGAATATGCAGGCGCAGTATCCGGATATCCGTAGTTTCAGGTATTTTTTTAGTACCCAGCTTGAGTTGAAGGGGGGGCCTGGGTGAATTTCTTACGTCCTACCTTGTTTGCTACCACAACGTTGTTGGATTTTTGCGAAGAAATTTACAGCCCGGATTGTTGTGAATAGCTCTGAAAAGTATAGGGCTTGTTAGAGCAGCTTGGCTTGCCCAGAGAGGGCCTTGTGACTAGTCCATAAAGTGGTGTCCACAGCATAAACGAGAAATTCGACGTCCGGAACCCGATGGAGTTGCCATGCTAGAGGTATCAGTGCAATGTTAAAAAGAAGCGGAGACAAGACGGTGCCTTTTGGGGACTCCCCTAATCGATGTAAAACATCTTTCTCATTGTCCATCCAGCCTTATAGCAAAGGTTTGATTCTGAAGGAAAGAGTATACAGATCGTTTGATGCGCGTAAGAAGCCCCAGCTCTAGGCGGAGCGCAAGTTTGTCTGCTTCTTTTGTAGGGGTTGTGGTGAAGTCAGAACGCCAAGCTCTGATTGGCTTTGATTGAAGAATAGCTGGTACACCTCAAGGCAGGTTTCTTTGAGGTCTACCCACTATACTTCAATCAGAGCCTAACAGAGCTCGGCGTCTTTCTGATGGAACCGCAACTTCTGCGCGAGGAGGTCACGACTTGCTCTCCGGATAAGGTTGGTCATTATGATTCTGTGGTTAATATTGTCATACGCTTTGGCAATGTCTAAAGCTACCATCGTGCATTCAACTTGACCTGTATGATGTCGTCCACCAGAACTGACAGGCCCTTCTCAGTACCCTATTACGGTTGAAAGCTGATTTGCACGGGGTGATACTTACCGTAGCTTTTGAGCCACCAGGGCACTCGTGTGGCCAGCATCCTCTCTACAAGCTTGCAAATCATTGGTGTAAGCGAAATTAAATCGCAAATCTTGGAGATTGTTGGGTGTCTTTTCTGTCTTCCAGATAGGGCCACAAAAGAATGTTTCCAGTCAGGGGGGATGTCTCCTGTCTCCCATAGTTGGTTGATGGCCTGCAGGAGTGTGTCAAGAACCAGACCTTCCAGGTTTCGAAACACCTCACGTAGAGACACCATTGTGACCGGGGGTCATGCGTTTCTTTGCAGTTTCAATCGCCGCAATACGTTAAGCCATACTAAAAGACCTAGATATGTGTGCCTGGGAGTTGGAGTCAGACTCATAAATATCGAGGCACTGTATGGGTGAAGCCTGATCGTGTTTGGGAAAGAGTGTTTGAGCTGCATAGGTTGCAAAATATTTCGGTGTGCTTTGCAGTGCAAGACGAACACACCCACCTAAGTCGGGCTGTTTCCCCCCTAGCTTTATGGAGTGACACGTGCGTCAGAGAGCTTTGTTTCTAGTACCGGTCTCAAGGCAATCACACCACTCAACCCACCTTTGCCTGGAAAGCTGTTTCTCGTGCCGACGCGCTTCGGCCACGAAATGGTTCAAACGGGGTCGACCACCAGGCATAGTTGCGTTCCTACACGCAGCCAATTCTGCCTGTTGGCGCTTTGCCCAGAGCTGTAGAGGGGTAAGTTCTGTTAGTGGTTGGTCTTCACCCACCGTCGAAGTGACGGTCGAATCCCGAAGGAGCTGTTGCAGAGCTGGAAGGAGCTCCGTAGGATCGGGAGGGATCATCGTGGCCGATACTTCCCGAAGCTTATCCCAGGGTGTGACCGCCACCCGACACCCGATTTTCTTAAGGCAAGTACAGTGAAAGCCGATTTTTAGTGGAATGAGGAAGCTGCCCTATCTGTCTGGTTGCGTGAGCCATTGCGGCACTCGAGGGCCAATCCACTACATGAGGTCGGGGGCATGCGTCATAGCGGCCGTCGACGCAATGCCGGTGGATATTCCCTGATGGTTGAGTAGTGTAAATGCTGCGTCTATCATGGTATTTCTAACTTGATCCCCTCTTCGGGTGTTGTACTGGTTATCCCTATTCCTTGTGGGGAGCATTAAAGTGTCCGCCCAGTAGAATAGGGACCACCGGATACGCTGTGCGGAAATGCGGTATCCATCCAAGTTTGGCTCTAGTGCGCCGTGGTCTAGCGTGGAAGGATGTAAGAATGACATAGGTCTTGACAAGAAATGTGAGCACACCGACAACTTCTTGCTTACAGTTAAACTATATTCCAAGATCAAAGAATGTTTGTTGTATCCTACTCGATACAAATACTGCTTCTTTGCCCGGTGCTGATATAGTTGAGGTTTCGCGCTGATCAGGGATAAATTGATCACGGTAGCCAGTAAAATGGGCTAAATCACATAGTTTATTGTGGTCCTTGAAAATTAAATCCCATACATGTAGCTTGTTGTACTGGAGTTTCGTTTTGATTTCTTCAATTTTAGAGGTAGCGCCCCTACAGTTGCACTGTATAATTCCGTCTTGTGAAGGACGCATCGCGGGGTTAGCCATTGTGCAAACAGTCCTCAATGAGTGTCGTCAATTGTGTGAGCCGTTCTGGAATGGCTGTCCAGACAAGTTGAGGGGCCTTCTGCGATTGATGTGGTGCGGTAGTCTGTGCACTTGACTCATCGGACGATGTTGGAAACGTTCCGTGTTCTGTCGTGGTGCGGAACTACCTTTTGGTGTTTCCGAACGAGCTCAAGCTGTTTGTTGTGCAGCTTCTGCTTGTTGTTGCTACCGAGAAAGCCGTTAGAAGCCGGAGGGGGACGGGGGCAGAGCCGGACGGGGATGGCCGGACCCGGACGAGACTTTCCTCCTTTCGCCATGTTGATCGCGCTGCGCAAGCACGTGGTCACGTGGTCGCGAGCGGGTGAGTTCTCGCTGCTCACTGATGGCTCTAAAGAGAGAACTTCACCGGAACCCCGCGCGTCCCTTATTCACGTCACAGAGCACATGACTCGGAAGATGGTGAAGGAGTTGAGAGGTGCCGAAAAACTTATTTTTTGTCAGTTTTTGTTTTTTTAATAAAAACTAGGACATGCCGGCAAAAGGTTTTTTTTTTTTTTTTTTTTTTTGTTGTTTCCTTCAAAAAGGTCGAGAAATCAGCTCCGAAAGTATTTAAGCAAATGACTGGAATTGTTGCACAGCTCCTTTAAGTGCTGCGCCAGCTCCGGGGTAGTGTTACGCAAATAAGCTCACAGCGTCTACGTCGCTCTCATTGGTCGTGATGTACGGTACGGATACCTTTCAGCAGTTTACGCGACTGCCAAAGTGGGTAAAAAACCTGTCACCTCTGGCGATCGGAGGCGGGTTTCGATGCTCTACGGGGGAACACAAACAAGCCAGCGCAGCGACATGCTTTGTTAGCTGCAATAACAAACTAGCATACACAAACCAAAGTGCCGCAGCGAAGCAAATTAAAATTACGAGTCAATTATTTTTTGCGACGAATTCAAGTGACGGACGTGAACATCGCGATTTTTTCTGATTTGTTTGCTGCAACGATAGGACTAAAGCCCCTAAGCCCCTTTTGTTTTTGAATTGCGCGGGCTATTATTTTTTAGGGTATCAATGAACGAAACTATTAATCGTGTTTTAACATTCGTTACAGCCTAGAAATGCCCACCAGATTTTTATTAGTTTCTTGTTCCATTTTAAAACACGGAACTTGCTGCCTCCGTGGTTAAGAGATGTGCACTATCAATAATAAAATAAGAGAGAGAGGGAGAGAGAGAGAGAGATGCGGTGTGCATGGCTCTATATTCTACATCTAAACAGTGACTACCCGTATGGAAATCTTATATCTGGCCCATATCTGGCCATATCAAACATCATATGATTATATACGGCCTATATACAGCCTTATCTGGAGTATATACAGACTTATGTGGCGTATATACAGCCTGATAGGGCGTATATACAGATTTATCTGGCATATATACAGACTTATCTAGCATATATACATACTTATCTGGCGTATATATAGACTTATCTGACATATATACAGCCTGATATGGCGTATATACAGAATTATCTGGCGTATATACAGACTTATCTGGCAACCGGTCTTCAAAAAAAGTAAAAAACAATTTCTTTGTTACCAAACTCTGAATGACTCATTGTTCGCGAGCTAAATAATAGCACAAATAATCCCAAACTTCACCTTCGACAAGCTTAAGTTTGAGATTATTTGTGCTAGTTCACGAGGATTTCAATGTACCTTAATTATTTAAAAGTGTTAACATTACGCCCGAATATACAATTTGCTAAATCCCCCACGCGCCTCGGCCCGTACTCAAGGAATCATGGGGACGGTGTTTCTTCAGCTGCCTAGTGATCGAAAATTTTGAGCAATTATATGGTTATACAGATTTGAGCGCAATTCGGAGTCACCCTGAACACGTGCCGTACAGAACCCAAGTACCTACCATACCACTTTTAAAATGTCCCGCCAATGTCAGTACTGTGCATTCCGTCCAACCTTCAACCTGGATTAGCTGCAGACATATATCTTATATTATCATTCTCGTACAGCTTCAAAGACGCTGATATTAAGTTAGAAAGGCTAAAATGTCATAAACAGCTCCACTGAATCCGAGCTAAATCCCGGGTTTGGTTGTTGTGATTTCTCGGCTTTTAAGTAATTCCTGCTAGAACAACAATCACGAGAATGATAATTTGGTTAGAGATTTCGGCGGCTCAGCCTGGTTGAAGTTTGGACAGAATGCACAGTATCATAAACGTTGCCATTGACGAGAAAATTTAAAAGTGATATGACAGGTACTTGAGCCCTATGGGAGGCTTGTTCAGGGTGACTGCGAATTACACTCAAAGCTGTATAACAATGGAATTGGTCAAAACTAGCGATCACTAGGGAGCTGAAACATCTCGTCGCTATTTCTGAGTTCCTGGTTTCCTGGCTGCATCTCGTCCGGGGCCTGCGTTCTGCGGTCCCTGGCTACGTGTCGTCGAGCGCCCCGGCAAGGGTGCGAACCGCCATGGCGGCCGCGTCAACGGAATCTTCTCCCCCGCCGAAAGCGCACGCTTTCGACGTTGTCGTGCCAGTAGGCACATCGGCGGACGATCTCATTGATGGGATATCCGCCATTGTGGGGCTGCCCGAAATTTTCTCGGCGCAGCACCTAGGAGGTACAAACTTCCAAGTCGTCGTCAATATCCGTGCAGCCGCCCTCAAGCTTCGTGAGGCCGGCAGCGTCTCCATCGCCAACCAGTCAGTCCCCATCGTGCCGACGGGTCCGCAGGTGACGAATGTGACTTGCCTCTTCCTGCCGACGTTTGTGCGCAACGACCAGCTCGTCCAAGCCCTGGCCCCGTACGGCAAAGTCATCGACGTCTCCTACGCAACCTACCACCGAACGGCGACTGTGAAAACAGGAACCCGCTTCATCCGCATGGAGATGAAGGAGGCTAACCCCCTGCCCAACTTCCTGCGCGTCGCCGGACATCGTGCTACTTTTGACTACCGCGGCCTGAAGCGCGTATGCCGACGCTGCAGGCAGGAGGGCCACGTCCGGGCACAGTGTACGACGGGCTACTGCGACCGCTGCGGTGTCTTCGGGCACCCAACCGAGGGCTGCACTGCCAACTGTGGACGCTGCGGTGGAACCCACGCGACTGTGGACTGCACGGCCAAGAGAAGCTACTCCTCCATGGTCACCGGAAACTACGCCACCGATTTCCCGGCCCTGGACCCAGGAAACGCGACCCGTCCCATCGCCCCCGAAGCTCCGGCCGTACCAACCGTCTCCACCGTCGCCCTTCCGTCACCACCTGACGCCGCAGCCGCGGCCGCACCACCGCCTCTTCCGTCGCCGCCCCCATCCGCCCCACCTGAGCCAAGCCCGACCGGCTCGGGGGTGACTTCAGCCGAAGCGACGGACTCTGCCCGAACCGCCGCGGTTATTGTCGGCGACACCGCCTATGCAGCGTGGAGCCAAGCGTCGGGTGATGGCGAGGTGTCCAGCGACAGCGACCACCTCGTCATCGACGAGAACCCCGCTCCAGGTGGCCCCGCAGAGACACCGACCGACAGTATGGATACGACCACAACTGAAACACCGGAGTCCGACTCGAACCGACTAACGCACGAGGACTCCAAGCGTCCCCTCAGGAGCAGCGGTTCCCGCTCAACTGACAGTGGGGGCCCACGAGCCACGTGCCCCAAGAAACCGCGAAAGTCCTCCCCCCCGCGTCGGGACCCCTCTCCAGCATCGTCCGACAGCTCCACGTTTTAAGCAACACGCCGGCGTCCCTATCCCCCTTTTTACTTTATACTGGCCACACTTCGCATATTATCCCTGAATGTGCGGGGCTTTCGAAACCCAGCGAAGCAAACTGAAGTGATGCATTTCGCGAGGATGCAGAACTGCGATCTTCTGTGCTTGCAAGACACCAACTTTGCCCGCTTCTGTGACGTTGCGGATTTCTAAGCCCGGTTTTCTGTGGCTGCTTTTTTTTCTTATGCGCCGCGCCGCGCAACGGGCGTGGGCGTGGTTGTCTGCAATCGCAGTCTGCTGCGCAATGCCACTTATCTTTTTGATACGGAGGGAAGGACTCTTCGTTTGGACTTTTTCTTCGGTGAACGAAAATTTCGCCTCGTCACTGTCTACGCACCAACTGTATCGACCTTCCCGCACGAGTACTTCCGCAGCCTGGACGTGCATCTACTCGACGCGGGCCCGTGCTTTTTGGTCGGCGACTTCAATTGCGTTCTGGACTCTAACGCCGACGTTCGGGGTCCTGGTCAGGGTCGCTCAACCTGGTCCGCCCGTGAACTTCGGCGGCTTGTGAGGCACTTCGACCTCGTAGACGGATGGTCCTTACTGCATGGATCCACCCACCAGTCGACGTGGAACAGAGGGGCTTCGGGAAGTCGCATAGACCGGCTGTACTTGCCTCGCACGCTATCTGCCGCGCTACAGACCTGTACTGCGGTGGACTTCCCGTCGTGCCCAGAAGAGATTTCCGATCACCGTCCGCTACTTATCAAGTTCTGCTTCGACTCTGCCGTCGCACGCCCCCCACGTCCGTGGCGTCTGGATTCCAGGATCCTCCACGACGAGACCACGCGCCGCACGCTAGGCAACCTGGTCAAGGAGTCGCTAGTGGGCGTGCGCCCAGAGCCGGCGTCTTGGGACCACCTAAAAGGTCAATGGCAAAGCTTCAGCACTCTGATGGGACGGCACCTCCGGGAACGGCATCGAGGGCTTCTACAAGACACTATCCTCCGAATCCGTATCGTCCGCCGAGGGGGCGCCTTGACCCCCTTCATAAGGGCGTACCTCGACCAGCTGCAGAGACGCTACGAACGATACCTTCGGTGGGACTCCACCGCGGCTACTGTCTTGCAGGTTCAGGGGAGCCCGTCGGTCCACCCGGAGGTACTGAGCTACACCCATCGCACAAGCCTACAAGCCTTTGAAAGACAGCAGACGCCCTCCGCATCGGGGTCGCCCGGCCACCTTGACAATGGTCGCTTCGCAGCCCACTTCCGATCGCTGGCCCAGTCGGACGCGCCGGTTGATCGCTATTCGGTGTCCTCGCACCCTCTCCTCAGCGGCCTCCCCAAGATCTCCGCCGAGGATGACGCGGGCCTGCGGCGGCCCCCGTCCGCGACCGAGCTGTGGAACGTTTTGAAGCGGATGAAGAACGGCTCCGCACCAGGACCGGACGGTCTCCCAGCGGAGTTCTACCGCACGTTCTGGCACATTCTCGGTAACTTCTTTACCGCTGTCGTGCGGGTCTACTTTGAAGACCTCCTCCTACCGCCATCCTTTCGGCTGGGACGGATCGTACTCATCCCCAAGGAGGGTGGTGACCATGCCGACCCCGGGGCATGGCGCCCGATAACGTTGTTAAACAGTGACTACAAGCTCCTCGCGGCGACCCTAGCCTCGCGTCTGCAAACTTTCCTACCGGAGCTGGTAAACCCCCGACAGACGTGCTCGGTGTCGGGCCGCAGCATACATACTTTGACGACTCTCACTCGCGACATCCTGGAGTTCACACGCTCCCGACGGGCGAACGGGCTTCTCGTGTCGTTGGACCAAGCCAAGGCGTTCGACCGCGTCGAGCACCAATACCTGCTCGGTGTTCTCGACGGGTTTGGCTTCTCCTCCGAGAGTGCTCAGCTGTTCGCAGCCTTGTACAGTGACTTGCGGAGTGACTTGTTCCTGAATGGCTCCTTAGTGGCACGCTTTCCGGTAACGCGAGGAGTTCGGCAGGGGTGCCCGCTGTCCCCGGTACTTTTCGTCCTCAGCTTAGAGCCCTTCCTGGTTGGAGTCGACAGGCACCCCAGCAAAAGCGGACTTGCTCTACCTGGGTCCGGTGAGCTTCGCGTCTCGGCGTATGCGGACGACGTGACCCTCTACCTGCGCGACGAAGACAGCCTGGTGAAGGCCCTCCGACTCTTCGACGAGTACGCGTGCCTCTCCGGCGCACGGTTGAACCCTGAAAAAAGCAAATCTCTCTGTATCGGAGCTCCCCCCACGTGCCCGCCATCTCTGCCGCGAGCCCAGTCCGTTACCATTCTTGGAATCTCGTACGACGCCTCCGGCGTGGCTCCGGAGACCTGGTCCAACCTGCGTCAAGAGATCATAGAGAAGGCTGCTGAGGCTGGCCATTACGACTTCCCCATGGCTGTGCGGCGGTACCTTGTTCAGACGGTTTTCTGCGGAAGGTTGTGGCATGTGGCCCGCGTAGCCCTCCCGCCGCGCCCCTTCATCCTCCAAGTGCGCTCGGCGTTGTTTACCTTCTTCTGGAACAACCGCACAGAACTCGTGAGGCGCTCCCGCTTATGCCTCCCCCGCTGTGAAGGAGGGTGGAGCTTTCCGTGCATCGAGCTGGCAGCGCCCCTACTGGCCCTTTATTCTTTTCTTTATACAATGATTACCCCGCAGTGCCCGAGGGCGTTACAGCAGGGGGGGTTACAAGGATGAAAAGAACACGTCTTCATTGAAACAGCACACTTGCTCTTCAGACAGCCGATTCCACTGTGCAATTGTTCGTACAAAAAAGGAGTTTGCAAACATGCATGTCCTAGCGCGGTACTCTCTAATTTTAAGACTATGATCATTACGACTAGAAACATAATAGGGTTCTTTTAAGTAAGTCTCGCTATTTATTCCCGTTTTATTTTTAACTATTGAGTATAAAAATTTTAGTCGCAGTTTTTCCCTACGTACGGAAAGTGGTTCCCAGATTAACATTTTTTTCATTTCTGTACAACTTTCTTTCCTCCCGTATCGTGCAAGAACAAACCTAGCCGCCCTGTTTTGTGTTTTCTCCAGCTTATCTATCAACGTTTTTTGGGCTGGGTCCCAGACAGCACATGCATACTCTAAAATGGGTCTAACACATGTTAAATAAGCAGACAACCCTGGCAATCCTTGACGACCACGACAACCCAGCACGGCCACTCACGCTCTACTTCCTCGGCGCCAATAACCGTCTTTTGGGAGACTCTCTTTCGAGCCCTCTTCGGCCCCGAGCGGAGACGACCCCTGCATTTTACAGGTCTACCGCGGATCTCTTCAACAAGCTCAGCGTCCACGTGTCACGAGAGGAGATACTCGAGGCCCCGGCGTCTAGGCTTGTTGAACGCCTAGTGGTGGCAGACCAACCCCCGCCGCCGCCGGGCACGGTGCAGCCGTACCCGTGGCTGGCACTGACGTCGTCCACTCTGCCGGACCACGTGCGCGACTTTGAATGGTTAAAGGGTTGGGGTGTCCTCCCAACAAAAGACAGGCTTTTCCGCTGGGGAGTGGTACGGGACGCACAGTGCGTCAATTGTGGTGCAATAGAAACAAACCCGCACGTCGTGAGAGAGTGTGTACCGGCGAGGGACCTATGGCGCGTAATAGAGCGCTCGTTTCGAGGTCTCGGGGTGGACGTATACGTTACACAAGGCCGTTGCCCGCGGGGCGCCTTTGCGCTGCTACTAGTAGCAATATGTGAGTGGGTGCTGTGGCGAAACCGTTGTGTCCCGACGGCCCAGCGACAACGACGCCGCGCGTTGTGGCCGCTGTTGTGGGACATCCGAAAAGAACTCACCGCCTACCTGGACGACCAGCGGTTCTCCCTTGGCGAACAAGAGTTCCTCCGCCGGTGGTCGTGCCGCTACCTTTGTGTGGTGAGGGGTCGCGTCATGATCAACTTTTTACTGTTTAATGGGCCTTAAACTCTAGTTGATACTACAGACCAGTCCCCCGCGAGACCGTTGAATATGTTTGTTGCGTGCAGCGAGCGTGCATTTTTGTAGAATAAAATTTTCTGAACAGCTGAAGGACCACCGTTTCCATAACTCCTCGAGTGCGGGCCGGGGCACTTGGGGGAATTGTAGGGAATAAAAAGATATCAAATGCAAATTTCAGGCTTGTGTCCTTTTGAAATACTGGGCCAGATATGGAATTTCCTCACTTAGCCAGATATGGGATATCCATACCTGGCCAGGGGTATCAGGCTATATCTGAAATTAGGAGGCTATATCTGGCAGATATACCGTATCAGGTTATATCTGGTCAATTCTTGATATGGCCATATCTGAAATTGTCAGATCTGGCCGGATATAAATTTTTTGTAAGGGTATCCCCATTTAAGCAACACAGGCAACTGAACCACGGGATGTGAGAGCGTTTTAGCAGAGACTCGATCAAATAGGATCAAGCAAGTGCTTTTGTGAGGCTGAGTAAATTTTATGTATACTTTCTTTGTGAATAAACTTAATATTATTTTTATCAATTCAGACCAAAAACACCACGAAGACCGGAGAAGAAAGGATTTGTTAGCAAGACAAATGTAAGAAGGCCGAATAATATGGAGACTTTTTGATTCCTTGACGAACATAATCAAAATACCATGATATTTTAATTGTTATTTTAATTTATCACTTTTGAAATTGCAAAGCTCTTGGGAATGGGATGACGCGACAGGATTTTGAACGTTTAGTTGAAGCAATCAAATTCTAAGAGAAAAACAGTGGGTGCGATTCCTCGGCGACTTTACTCTCAATGGCTTGGTGTTTTACGGAGTACAGCCAAATAAAAATAACTGTTCGATCCTTTCTGGATGCGTTGTACCAATAGAAAAGAAAAATTCGAGATCAAAAGTTCGTCAGCGCAGTGCCTAGGCATATTGCATGGAACAACATTAAAATTATTTATTGAGCAGATTCACGTTTCAGTGAGATGAACTAGATAATCCCCTACATTTGGGAAGGACAGTATAAAGACATAATTATTCACACAAGTTCTCAAACTAAAGGTTCTTCACAGCACGAACATCGCCTTCCGTCGTCGTGTTCCTTGGGCGTAGCGGTCTACCACCTTCTGTTAGTCGACGTTGACATCTTGATAGCATAACCATCGAGTCGCTTTTCGCCCACACCGCGATCGAATCCAAGTCTAAATCCGACGACGGGCCGCTCAGCCGTCGTAAAACCAACTGGCAGTGTGGCAAGAACCCGCAGCAGAGTCCTGATGTTGGGATACAGCTCTGGCTTCGGCTCCTGAAGTGTCTCTGCAGCTGTCGATGCAAGAGGCCCCTTCTCTTAATCTCGCCTCCCTTGCCTTTTTCAGTGAACCTTCGGCTCTGAGGTGCTGGAGGGCACCTCCAGGACCTCTTCCGGCAAATGCTGTTTGAGATCTTCAACAACGAATTCCACAAGAGGAATGTTGACATGTGCGCAGAAATATGAGTCGGCTGTCTGTGGAGGCAATTTTGCGCAGAGCATTTGTCGTTGCACCAGATAAGGCACATCTAATTGGGCTCCCGGATCCCATGTTCTCGGAAATGTCTTCTGTATGTGTGAAAATATTTTTTGAAGTCTTCCCGACGTGCAACGGGTTTCACTTTTCGCTCAGGATGACGATCGGGTCTTTTACGATGTCCGAGGCACTGTTCATTTCGAGATTCGGCTTTTGGAGCAGCCGACTCAGGGGTAGTGGGACTGAAGGAACGTCGTAGAGAGGTGGCGATGACGAATTCTGGACTGGTCTAGGCAGGAATGTCGCCTTGACAGCCGGGTTTTGTTTTCGCCACTGGAAAACTGTTTCTAACGCCTTTGCGATGGTTCTCAGTCTCTCTCTGAACTGTAAAACAGCGTCGTCACTTTCGACCGAACGTGAGTTGAGTGGAACGCCAATTTGCCATCTTACGTTCTAAACTTCGAAGAAGCACCGCTTTCCGTTCGCATGTACATTTCGCGTCTGGTGAACTTGTACGCTCATCTCTCTCTTTTTTTTCTTTTTTTTTTTGAAATATGAAAGACTTTTATAGGAAACACAGCCATCCGGATCCACTGTCCTGCTTCGGCTGCGCAGATCTATTTTGTCGACCAAATAATCACCACTTGACCAAGAACGAGGCACGCTTTCAGATTTGTTTTTATCCCACATAGGCGCGTAAAGGGGAAAGGGGGAGGGGCGGGGAGGCCCCCCACATCTTTGCCCCTTCCCCCTAAATCCGCCCCTCAACACGTGACATCTCGTACCACGTGATAGCCATTTTCTTGACGGCCCGATGCCAATGTTGCTGGACGGAGCCCAAGTTTCGGTTCCGACTTCCGCTCATGTTTAAAATTGAATTAAAAAATATATATAACCCATTTTTCGCGAAGCAAATGCCGTAGTGTCTTTTACTAGGGCTTTCTAAGGCGAAATTACTCATTATTCCGATATCTTCGGAATTGAGCGGAGTTGCCCTTTAATGCGACCGGAGCTAACACTGCGATTAGACGAAGTGAATCAGCAAGCGCCAAAACCGCATCATCATGGCACTGGTCGCCTTTAGAAGCTTTCTGTTACGGTGTAAACCAATCACGCAAAGTGAATGCTGCTTGATACTGCGCCAGTTTTATTTCGTCCGTGATTTGTTCACCCGTTATTGGGAAACGCAGAAAGACGGCGAGTGGCGTGGCAATGCACTTTTGGCGCTGTATGATTGGCTCCATTGGATCGTGGCGTTTGCCGCGGTCGGACCTAATGTAAAACGGTATATACGTAGAAGGGAATCGGAAAGCGTGTTTATTGCTGGACACTGCTGCAAGTTTCAACGCATTACGTCTGGTTTAGAACGATCAACGTTCTTAATGAGAAGGAGGCCACAAGTCTCTGCTGCTGCTTTCCGTAGATCAAAGTGATGCACACGGTTTAATACCGCGGTTTCTATCGAGAGTAAGAAGCCCGCAGACGCACGCAGGTGTTTTTCGGGTGCCACAGGATGGTTGATCAGTTCTAGTAATGTATGCCCGAGTTCACTATAACGACAAACATAAACAAACAACAACTACACGTCTAAAACACATGCAGCATGCTCGATATGGTACCTTTGGCAGGTGTTTAGTCGTTCGGTGCTCGCGAAGTAAACACGAGTGATTGCAAGCCGGCAAAAGATTCCCTGGCCTGCATGATGATCGTGTTATAGCATAGATTCGTTTATTCTACAAAGCATGTCAAATCGCCAAAGGCACTCTTTGAAGCTTGTCACTGTCGTCTCTTTCTGTCTGTCGCTCTAGTGGGACTCGGGTATGATTGACACGTTTTAGAAGAATAAACGGAGAAAAAAGGGAAAAACAAAGAGCAGGTTCCACACAGCAATTTCCAGATCCTGCTCGTTTCTTGATAGGCAGCAGAATACCGAAAGTGGGCTTCACGGTGATTTCAGTGAAATCAAGAGGCCATAAAAGAAATTTCGGGCTGGGATAAATAATTTTAGATTGAAATCTTACTAATCCCTGTAGTTCAGTGGGCCAAATTAAAAAGGTAGAAAGTGAAACCTGGTTTTCGGTACGAAAATTTGAAAATATACCGGAATATTTCATACCTTCTTTCCTTCGAAAATTTTCCGCCTTTTCACTGTGCTACATCCGCGGTACCCAAAGCACGCCAGCCTACACCAGCTCAGGCATTGGACACGAGCACTGCGTCACTCGGACATAGGCTCGTCAACAATCAATCCGTCGACAAATATTTGAATTCGCATTCGTGGCCAATGATTGCTGTGACGGCACTTGCGAATGACACGTTCCATGGTTTGCTTATAGAGGAAGGTGAAAGCTTGGAGCCATCGTCCCAAGCACGTCACACACCACGTGATTTCTCATTTCGCTTTCCATGGCCCCTTTAAGCAGCTTTATTGTTATATGTAAGTAAAATAACGGAAATTTTATATACTACAATTTTAAATCCGAGTAACTATATTATAAACGGCGAAGCTACTGGAAAATCTAAAACGGTATTTTGAACATTAGGACTTTACGAAACATAGAGTTTCAAAAGATGCGTGAGTTTTGAAGGCAAACTGAGAATCAAGCATTGTTATAGTCAAGTGATCCTTTTCCCATTCTTACCCTCCATGCGTCCGGAAGTGGATCGTTTGGCGAGGTCTTCCGAGAGCCAACACTGGCGATGGCGGCCACAAGGCTAGCAAACACAAGCAGTGTAGGATACATCTTTACTTCTTCAGCTGGACCAAGAAAGGGAGATCTAAGTTAAACAGAAAACTGTTTGTTAGTCACAAAGTTTCAATATGAACTAGCATGCGTGTAGAAAGAAACGAGTGGTAAGAATATCGATGGCTCACCTTGGCAGATGTGTTGATTCTTCGGACCCCTGTTCAAGACTGACTCTGTGTACGAGGCAAAGCTTCTTTTAAAGGAACCGGTTGGCAGTATACACTCTAAGAAATGCCCTTGCGTTTGCTTTCCCGCACAACACTCGGACAGCCAATCACCGCAACTTACGGAGGCAGCTCAGCGAATGACGATGCCGAAACATTTGTTTAGATCAAAAACCGTAGTCTGAGTTGTGACATTAAGCAATGCATAACGCCACGCTTGCATTGCTTAATGTCACAACACAAACTGCGTTTTTTTGGTCTAAACATATGTTTCGGTATTGTCATTCGCTGAGGTGCCTCCATAAGTTGCGGTGATTGGTTCTCCGAGTGTTTTGTGGGAAAGCAGAAGCACGGGCTTTTTTTAGAGTGTAAGTCAGTGATGGATCATTTATTTGATAGTTCGCTTCTTAGATCTCACATGATTTCTTTGTCACGGCCATTTCGCTTGATTTTTAAATTGTTACATTTCCTCTTGTCGTTTGCAGTCTTCACGTTTCTCTTGACCTCTAAAAGGAAGGACAATGAAAACGGTTTGGAAGGTTAGTCTAACAATTGAAATACACTATAAAAAGTGGCCGTGACTTTTACAGATTTTTTTTTATAAATATTGACGAGCCCTCAACGTCCACGAAAAAGACGTAGTTTCCGCTGTCAACAAGGAGAGAGGAGGGAACGACGAGGGAGCGCAAGAAAACAAACAAAATTCCGGCGGTAAGAAAGTGTCCCGATTAGCTGCTACTGGGAGCACGTCAACCAACTGACAACCAATACCGATTCGATCACGTTTCGCGCCTTGGCTGGCCTTGGTCGCCTTGGCGTTGGTGCTGTGTTGCTATAAAAAAAGACTAAACGCGTGGACATTGGCTGGTTTCCAAGAGGCTGCGACCCGAGGTGTGCAACAAATAGCGAGCGCCCGAAAGAGAAAGCAGCGACGCCGGCGGTGGCCGGGGAGGGTGGAGGGTAAATAAAATTTCGGGGGGTGTTCTGCTACCGGAAGACCCCCCCCCCCCCTCCCCCCTGGCTACGCACCTCCTAGGGACAGTTGGGAATGGTCGTCGAATAGACCAGTCGGTGGAGGAGGTGGTTGGCTTGTGCGGCCGTTTTGGACGGCCAACCGTCTCAGGCGCGTTAAGTCCGTGCTCCGGTTGAAAAGCCGTATTATACGCTAGCGTTGCGGAAAAGATATGATCAGGCATCTCGCCTGAAAACGAATTAATATATCCAACGGTAACGTGCCGATAGCACAGCGACAGAAAAGTTGTCGAGATGAGGAGACATCCGGACCGCTCTGCACCTTTCGTATTGCTCAGACCAGCAAATAAAGATACTTCGATTGGAAAGCCGAGATATCAGTTAGCGTTGAGGAAAAGGTTTGTTCATGCACCTCGCCTCAAAACAAATTGACGCGATATCAAAGGGTGGTGTTCTGGTATCGGCGCAGCACATCGACGGTTTTCGTCTCGCGCTGGAAGACGGAGCCACGGAACATCTTGCAAGTTTGACAGCGTCCTCGTCGACAAGCGAGTTCAGGAATGTTGTCCTTCATATAAATCTGGACAACATGCATAATCAATGAATATATAGATCACTCAAGGTAACTTTTCGCATGTGTGCTCAAAGAGAGCCTTCAAACCCTTTACGAATATTTAAACATTCTTGAAAACTTCCTAACGTCACCATGATTTTCTTAAAAATTTACACCCTGGTGCTTCACAGAGGCCTTAACTAATTTATCTTCAATGAAAATTTCGGCTTCTGCCACCCGTATCCACGAGATACCGGGTTATTCATAACCGTCCCTAGGGAAAAAGACATTTGTCTGAGAAATTTATGGTGTCCAATCAACACATATGAATAATACAAGATAAGTAAGAGCATATAAGAACCACGTAGGAACTATAAGAACATATAAGAACCATTTAGGAACTATATCAGAACTATATAACATATATAAGAACATTTCTAACCATATAAGAAACTTCTAACAGGTTTCTTGTGTGGTTCTTATATGCCCTTATATATAGTGTATGATTCATATGTGTTTATTGGACACAAAAATTTCTCATACAAATTAGGTTTTTAATAGAGGTGCGGTCGGAAGTGGCTCATGCGGCTCGTCAATAGTTTCGGTGTGTCGCGCTCTTCTCCGCACTGTTCCATTTAGTTGCTGCGCTCGTAGTAGGAGTAAAGCTACGCGGCCTTAGCGCGTCCAATACGTGCGCGAAACGCGCCCGGCCACTCGACTCGGTCGTCTGCGTCGCCATCCGCCGGAAACACGGGCAAGTTTTTTGGCCCTATTTTTTCACAGAAAGGGAGCTACGCTCTGTAATTTGGCGTGATAAAACCGATGTGTAAAATGCATATTTGACGAAAAGTTTATACCGCTATGTACACGCGCGCATATTCAAGGCCCATTTTATATCGAGGCCGGGCATTTGAGATACCCTATAGTATATGGAAAGAAACACTTGCCTCCCTCACATGTTAAAGAATTTTTTTTACGGGTCGGTAAGTAGATAAGCTCATTTTAGATTAAATGCGAAAAGCGTATTGTGGGCCATTTTTTGTTACGGGAGCAGGAACAAGAGCAACGCCAACATTTGTTACCGTCGGGACAAAACAGGATAATACCCCATTCACACGGCCACCATAAAGATCCCTTCAAAGGGATACTTCGGCCATTTTTTGAGCTACCCAACTAACTTTATTTTCTGAAACCCGGCCGTTACCATTTCCGGTATGCTATTTGGTATCGCGAGGTTCAAAATAGTTATTGTGAAATCGACATACGAAAATATGATGCCCAAACCAGCATTCCAATATACCCGCACTTTTGAGTGCCGTGACGTCAGTCAGGTGCACGTCAAGCGGGCAGTAAAAAAATGCACTATGCCGAGCATTTGCATCGTACTGCTCCGCGGGTGCTGGAGCAAGCGTCCAAAGCATTCATTTGACACCATTAAATTGCTTGTAATAAGTTGGAAACGAAGTCTACAGACTAAATAATGAACCTCTACCTCCCGCTGACATCACTTTTTAATTGTTGTCTGTGTAGACTCGCATTATAAAAATAAAAAAAGACACAATGAGGACCAACATTGTAACTTCGCAAAAAAATATAGTTACGTCAAATATTTGGGTTACAATTCCAGCATTGTTTATTTGTGTTTTATGCAAATTTTCAGACGAATTGGGGACCACAAAGCCGAACTCGGGACGGTGCGTGCACGGTGGAGTGTTCAAACCAGCGGCGACGGAGCTGCCGGCGGTAACTATGTAAATGGATGGATGCTAGCGGCTTTGCCCCCTTATATTGGGCTGTAGCTTGTGCCACCTAGCCTAGAATCCTTCCTGCATCTTTCAAATTCTGCGTCGAACTTTTGTATTCCGTATGACCGCAAAACCGGCATAACATATTAATTTCGTGCACAATTTAACATTTCCCTTGATCTCTACTACCAATCTGGTAACCCGTTATTTATGACTACTTTGCGGCGGCGTCGATCACCAAATGTAGTGGACGACCGGCGTGGATGGGTGCCGCCACAATTGTTTTGCATGCGTTTGGGTCGGCGATAACAATGTTGCATGTTCGAAAACATTTTATTTGTCTGCACGTTTCGAAAAAAAAAAAAAGGCCCACAGCGAGCACATTTCACCCCAATCACTCCTTACGCCACATTTCGTCCCCAATGATCGACGGCAGCATTTTCTTTCTTTGGCTGTTCTTCCTTAAAAGCGCATCTACGAAGAGCTGCGCTTCGAAATGCCTACGGCAGGGTCGTGAGCAACGGAACTACCGCCACGCCTCGTTCACTGATGGCGTCGGTTTATAGCAGACCACCGAATCACACGGTATCATAGGAAGGTAACGGTCACGTGTCGCGCACGACCCAATTGAAGCGAGGGGAAAAATACCTTTTGCAAGGGAAAGGGCATGGCCGAGGAGAAATGGAGAAATTTCTCTTCCCCATTTAAGGCTATGGCTAGCTCTACCTTTTAGTATATATGGACCCCATTTGGTTCGGACCTGTAGCGCTACCTTTGCGCGGATCGTTCTGCGACGCGTAGTTTATTTTTGCCCAAAAAGAGCCCTGAACATTTTTTGGGTGGAACACCGTGTACAACTCTCAAATATATTGATTTTAGTGACATTCAGTGATGATTTGCATTTGTTTATTAAAAGAAATAACATCTTAAGGCCTTCTAAGTATTACTCGATGAAGCAGAAGTCAGTGTGCGACGAGTGACCTTCTGAAACGAGCTTTAAAAGACATGGGGTGTTGTCTGCGGCTGTCGCCGCTATTGCAAATACGCAAAAAAGGAAGAAAAATATGCTCTAATTCACTTACAATTTCTAAAAAATACTCGAAGCCTAAAAAGGAAATAGATTTTATTTTGTGACCAATCACTACCACCCGATTTTCTCGGAGTAGTACGCTCTCACGACTCTTACACATCAATACGGCGGAAACGGACCTTTCTACGCGGGGCACACATCGTCCAAAAATGGGAGCTCCCAGGGACCTCTGGTGCCAGTGTCTGTTTTCCCAACACAATAAAAAATGGAATTTAGGAAACTTCACAAAATTATTCAACTGAGCGGACAATTTGCAGCTATCACTGATTTTAGATTTCATTGGTCAAGGAAGCATTTGAACGACTGAAAGAAACTGAATTTTTCAGCATAATGTTGGTTTTGCAGAAAACATTGCTCAACTCCTCGGGACGTGTCACGTTTTTATTTTCAAGCCATTTCATACCTTAATTTATCGCTCCTTATCTCCCCCCCTTTACCCCACGAGCGAGGCACCTGAATTCTAAGGGCTATTGTTCAAAATTGTGCGAAAGTTAGTCGCGAATTCGTGTTACTGCAACGCAAGTGAAACCAAAAATGATACTTTAAGAACCCTGAACAGCGGTATAGGAAAAAAAAAGAAAATCAATGTGTAAGAGTTCTTTTTTTTTTTTTTTGTGCGCGACAACGCTCCGGATGCTGTAAAACGCCAGGACGTGCAAACGTCCCATTTGCTTTTACCACGGCACGATTTCAAATCTCTACTGCGCTACTCCTAGCGATATACTCGAGAAACAAACTTCATGCGTATACAGTATATTATAGCCTGCCAAACACCAGGAAATTTTCGAATGGGACGAAATCTGTTCAGCTTCACTTAAAATGTACTCATCAGTGAAGAACAATTTAAATATTAAGATTATTGGCAATCGTGATGACAATTCAGAAGGGCTGCTTATGTTTGCTTTTGTTATGTCGATATTTTTGTGTGTGACTGTCATTTGAGCTGGCCCTGAATTATCGTGCAGTCCCGTATAATTTTATCTGGTATTATTGCGATATGTTTTTCAATCTACGTTCGGAGATTCATGCTCTCAGTGTGAGATAAACAACATCATCTACTCAATTATTTCCCTGTCTGAGCACCAATCCGTGGAAGCGGCCCAGATTTAAGATTGCCTACAGCAATATACATTGTGACTGCAAAAAAACAAAACCCGGTTTACAGCGTTACGGGAATTTGGGTCCACGTGACCACCGGGCCACACCTATATAGCTTCTAAACCGCATTCTGAAAATACGGCTTCCAACAAAAGGAAACCGAAACCCCTAAGTTGAAATTACGCGATGTCAAACTGTTAACAGTGTTTTGACTCTTTAATGTGCGTTTAGATTTTTCTAGTAATGCCGTACACAATATATAGAGTAAAAGATAACACAAACTAACATCGTGCTTTTTAAGTAGAAAGTTAAATTATATGAAATAGTATTTATATTGGCGTTAACTTCGAATGTCCCAAAACGTACATACTTTAAAACCCTTAATGTTCGCAAGATTTAAAGAGTTATGACACGCCAAAAATAAGATATGAGATAACAGTACACTCTAAAAAAATGTGTGCGTGTACTTTCACTCACAACACTCGGAGAGCCAATCACCGCAACTTACGGAGGCAGCACAGCGAATGACACTGCCGAAACTTATGTTTAGACCAAAAAGCGCGGTCCGAGTTGTGACATTAAGCAATGCAAAACGTCGCGCTTGCATTGCTTAACGTCACAACTCAGACTGCGCTTTTTGGTCTAAACATGTTTCCGCATTTTCATTCGCTGAGCTGCCTCCGCAAGCTGCGGTGATTGGCTCTCCGAGTGTTGTGCGGTAAAGCAGACGTACGGGCTTTTTTTTTTTTTTCGATTGTATGTTCCTATAATCCTGCGGTATTTGTTTTGAAAATGGCACGATAGTTTCGTGGATAAATCGATTTATATGCGGGTCTCTCGGAGGGGCGTATTCCGGCGGAGCTGGAGGGAGGCTACGTAGCCAGCCTTCTGCGCGGCGTCCCCTTGCACGCACTCACAGACTTGGCTCTCTTGGCGTCTCGAGCTTCAGCTTCCTCGTTTACTTTCCGCGCTATGAGCATGCGGTACGTGACGATCACGTCTACGGAACCGCTCGCCATGTAAAAGTGTTCGACATTGGCCGCAGCAGCGATGAGAGTGATTGCGATCAAGAGATGTTGGAAGCTGTTCACTTTGGCTGCAACCTGCTGGCGACCAGCTCCAGCGACGGCGAGTTACTGACGGAGTCGCTATGGTCACCGTCGTTTGGAAATATCTCCAAGGCGCATGCAGGGTGGAAGGTCAACGGGCCGGGGGCGAGAGCGAGACTACACTCTTAAAAAAAAAAGGAGTCCAAAGGGAGTCACTGCTTCCATGACTCTCTTTGACACTTCACGACTCTCTTAGAGAGTCAATTCGTCGTGCGACTCTGCTTTGACTCTTTCCCTTCTCAACGGGAGTCACTGGTCAACAGCATTTGCCCTACCGAAAAAAACAGTATGAATGCGGCTTCGCGGCGTCCAGCCGGCAACCCAAGCCCCGCTGTTTCCCTATGCACCTCTAGAAAGGGAGTCCGACACCATTTAGTTCGAAGCTTTGTCGACATTTTTTTTTTCAATAATAATTATGCAAAAAAAGAAAAAAGATTAAAAAGGAAAGGAAAAAAGAATTAATGCACAAAGTTTCGTCGACATTCATTTTTCTCAAAAATAATTGTGAAAAAAAAACAAAAAAAAAACATGTTTATTTTTTGCATCGAACCTGGGTTCGCTACGTAAGAAGCGGGCATCTTTCCACATAGCTATACCTGCGAGTACTCGTTTTGAGAATTTGTTTTATACGAGATTTAACAAGTTTCGCGTCGTGCATATTATTCGAAACCGAATCCTGCGGCTGCATTTTACATATTTCTGGAACTGTCATGGGGTGCGTCTTTGGGAGTGAGTGAAGGTGCAGCAGCTTATTCAAGACTATACTCCGTTTCAAACGTAGCATGCCACGCAGTCAAAGCTAGCGCACTGGTTTGCATCGCCGACCATGTCTACGTTCACCCCATAAAATAGTGCGACCCCTGCGAAAACACTTATAAAAAAGTAAAAAAATATGCCTCCTTGGAGCTAGCAACTGATAGTGGTGTTATGATTTCGACGGAGCACAATCTTTTTTCAATAAAAAGAAAAAGATAATGTAGACTACTTTAAATTATTTTCGTTTTCGTCCGTGCAACAGCCGCTGCAGGTTTTCGGGTTGTGTGGCACTGGCTGGTTTTGAGAAGATGGCATCTTACGCAACAAGCTCAAGTACCTCTCCTGCTCGGATATTTTCGAAGATTCGTTGTGCGCTGAACTTGAAAGAGTGCAAGCAGGTGATCGCCAACGTGTACGCGAGTACAAGAACGCGTTTCCCGAAGAAGTCGGTCGTGAAGTCCTGGAGACGGTCAGTAACAACACCGGAGTGTGCGCCCATACTGTCGCGAAGTACAAGGCGCAGTGTCTATCTGGCAAGCTGGCGTCCCCGAAGCGAAGACCTGGCCATGTAGAAGTTTCGAGCACGGGGACTGTCAAGCATGCCGAATTCACACAGAACACCATTCGCCTGAAGGTGCATCGCAAGTACCCCGTGAGGGGGATTCCTACCCTTGACAGCTATTTCAAAATAAACTGTTCGGGCCACATCTATTGTCGATTAACGTCCTATTATAAATTTTGGGGCAAGGCTGCTATCAGTGAGATTCCTCATTCCACGCTGCACGAAAGAAAAATATAACTCGGTGCTGGAGGCAAATAACACTTGCAAAGAGGCAGAGCAGATGGTAGAAATGTGGCCTTTCGGCGACTTATAAATAAAAAGCAAGAAGAAAGGAGGGCTTCAAACTTTCGGTCGGTTTCAGCTTCAGGCCTTTAGGCTTTAAAAAGAACACCGAAGAACGTTCTCCGAAAAACAAAAAGTGTCCCAGGTGCCGCCGTGCCCATGGGGCCATGGAACCAGCTGTGGGTTTGAGTCTACTTGGTGAGTACCCGCCTATTCGCTTGACTTTTTCAGTGCTTTCTTTTCGGGGCGTTTGTGAAATGTCCTTGTGCGTGTGTGCAGGAAGCGTGAAGGCGAACGCGGCGAACGTGTGGTGCTCCTTGTCGCACACGTGCTTTGCGCATGGGATGACCTTCGAGCTTTTCCCAAGGAGGTCCCGCAACCGACCTTTCACTGAGCGAGCAGTCAGATTGTGGGAACGCACACAGAGGCGAAGGTCCCACCGAAGCCGGAGGGGGGGGGGGGGGGGGACGGGACTCCGTAAGTGTATCGGGAGCTTTATCTCGTGGATCGGTGGACAAGACGAGTTCTACAAATCGGGTGGCGCCTTGGTACCACCTCACTAGGCAGTGTGTTTCGCGGAACCCATGACTGCTAAAGGTATCCATTACGTGCTGGCGCTCGTATTTGCACCCCGTTTGCTTTCACTGCGGGTGTTCGAATTCAGGTTCCATTCTTTGCATTGATGATGTTGCTTGCGAGGAGTTCTTTTTTGACTAGGGCACGAACGTTTTATACAAAATGTTGTATATGTTGCACTTATTTTCTAGTCCTCTGGCTGTAGGTTATTGTGAAGGTTGTGGGAAAAAACGCGCATTGAGTAATTACAAAAAAAAATATATATATAATATATATATAAATAAATAATTTAGTGTCGAGTACCGTCTGACGGCACTCTTGCAGAACGTTCACATGCCATGCAATGGCACTCCACTCGCGTCTTCAAGTGCCGTCCGAATGTCTATGTAAAGCGAATTGTCAAGACGAGTTTTGCGAAGTTGTAGCGTAGCTTATTGGAATGTGTAGCGTAGCTCGCCTCATAGGCAGCGGAGCAGGATTCGATCCAGTGTGGGCTTACTTTTTAAAATCTTTTTCTCGAACATTTTGTTTCGTCGGGGCATTTGGCGATATTTACGTCATTTCTTTTTTACCATTAACACTGGGGGAAAAAAAAAGGATGCTGTCGACGAAACTTTGCTTAAAAGGGGTCTTGCAACAACTTTTTGACTGGATTTTAATTTGCACCGAACTTGAGCGCACTGAACGTAGTAACTTAATTTTTTCTCAAATTTCGCTTTCTTTTAAAAGTTATATGCAATTTAGAATTATCAAAACAAACAGAAAATAACCTCCTTCATGACGTCGTAGATCCTGGCTTAAGTGGCCGTGAACTAGAGGAGTAGTGAGCTCATAGAGCGCTCACGGCTGCCGCACTCCGTGTCGACGGCTCGAGAGAGCGCCACTAAAGCATGTTCTTAATAGGCTGTATGAGGCGGGTGGCCAGGGCGGCTTGCATTGCATTTGCCGCGCGATTAAGGACTAATTTGGCATAACACTTCATTGGCCACAAACTACAGCAAACACGGTGTAAAGATCAGTTCAGAAGAGAGCCACTTCGCGCTGCCATACCCCCAAATGGCCAAATCGCCAGCCAAGCCCGCGCCGAAAGCCTTCGGAACGCTCTGAACAGGTCGGATCCTCGAGCCGGTATACGACCGCAGCGCTGCCGCGTACATCCGGGAGCTTTCTACGCTCGCTGTTCGTCGGAGCCTCATCCCACAAGCCTTTTCTAGTATGCGCTGTTTTTTCCGCCGCTTGGTGGCGGGTTTGTTGATGAGTCTTTTCTTGGTTCCGTACTTTATAAACTTTTTCCGATCTAAATTTCCGAACAAAAACTACTTTCATACATAATTGAAACGGTTCGCGACACTTATATTTTGTATTTCGACTAAAAAAAAAAAAGCTTTTAGCGGCTTTGACCAGTGGTAAGCCCAGGACCAAAGACGTCACATATTGCACGCTTTCGGCAATGCAGGTCGTTCTCGTAGGTGGAGGAGGTTTCTGCGTCTTCCGGTTAAAATGTGACTCACTGATATTTAGTTACTCTCTCCGTGTCCACTGGCTTGCCCGAACCCCAAGAGACGTGGAAACCGCAAAGAAGGTAGGCGCTTAAATATGATTGCAGGGCCCCTTTAACAAAATGGCATGGGCGTCCCTTTCCGGAGGTACATGGGGGACAGCGGGGCTGGACGCTGCGAGGCGTCATGTGCAATGGGGCCAAGTAGGTTAATAGTTTTGTAATTAGCAGCCGCATACTGTTGCCGCGAGGCGGCATGAATGTAGGCGGGGGGTTGGTTAACGAGCTCCCCAGGGATACGTGTGCTGTTCGACTTTCTTTCGGACGGCACTTTTAGGCGCGGGTGGAGTGCCGTCGGACGGCACTGTAGACAGCCAAAAAAACAACAAAAAACGAGGTGTTTCGAACAACTTTCTTGGAACAGATCATGAACTGATTTTTCAACTACTTCCTCGTCAGCTTGCCTCCTCAGTACATAAGCAGAGTGAGAAACCATGTGGTCGTATTTCACTGAAACCCAAAGTTCTGCCAGCAGTCTGAGAGCCGGCATGGACAAAGCCCTACATAAATTTCACTCTTCACATTTTTGTAAGCGCTGACAACCATGAAGAGAGCGACGGGACAAGCGATGGGGGGGGGGGGGGGGGGGGGGGGGGCGACCCTTTTTGTTATCGCTCAGCCGCACGACGAGGCACACTGCATGAAAGCGACAGGAGCAAGCGACTAATGTGATGAGCGACGTTTTCTAGTAATTCAAGAACCGAGCAGCGTTACAAGCGACATTGAGAAATCTCCGTCGCTGTTGCGGATGCTCGACTCGTTGCTCATTAAATAGTTTACATGCGGTCCAGCCTTAATTGTCTGAAAGCGAGAGACACGTGCCACGAGTGAGTGCCGTGCTGCGACTCACTTCCAAGTGCCTCTCATTTCAGGGCTTCACTGCCATTTGCTTCCAAGTCCTGCACGGGCCTCCTGCTCAGGCGCTTTGATGCCACTTACGAAACTAGCACAAACTCGTCAAGGGGTTTTAGGTGGGGATAGCCATCCGGTGTGTTTGCCACACCATTCTTTTCGGTGCCTCGACAGTCCACAGTCACTTCACAGTAACAAGTTGGGACGCCATGATGACAGCGGCACTTGTGCCTGCTTGTCTTATTCACTAGAGGTTTGAAGACCAACTGCAGACTTTCGACAGCATGACATTTTTGGTTTTGTAACATCATTGTTGCTTCCTTGGGACAACTCTTAATACATGGGAGGAACAAGATGGCAATTGCACCAGTGGGGAATACGTCTAGGCACTATATCTGTACTAAAACTTGCTTGAGCACCTGTTTATTTATGATTATCTTTACTCTTGCAGCGTTACCTCCGAGGCGGGGTTTCCCTACCAGAAAAAAAATTTGACTGGGCCATAGGCAAGGCCAAGTTCGACTCGCGCTGCTGATCCTCTTGTCCCGGTGCCTCTATAAGGGCGAGGACCTGGTCAATAGGAGTGTGACGGGCCAACCTTCCAGGCGTGACAAAGTATGGCGCCGTGGGAAGGAAGCCCATTACACCTGTCAAAGTGGATGCAATTGCAGGTGCGTGCCTTGCTGCATATTCGCCTTCCCGGCTCTAAACTATGTAGAAATTGGCAGGTTTCAGCGTCGTGCATTATATAGGTTTTATATACCATACGCGAAATAGCTCTTGGGTATCATCATCATGCCGCTCGGAGCGACATGTGGTGTGTTTTGATATCTTGAATGTGCAAATACCACTATGCCTCGTCTCGCCTCAGCATGAACTAACTGCGAAAGCTGTGCAAGCGCAAGCGGGTAGCCTTGGCTGGAGGATGGAACCGCAGTATGTATTCGTCCACAGGTTTCCAAAGTCAACGGCAGAAGCTTCCGAGGGTGTGCCAAGCATGCACCAGCAACTTCGGGAGGATACATGGGCACTACTATCTTGGAAGCACTTTCCAAGATTAAAGAAAATGAAAACAGTTGACAAAAACTTGAGTCTTAAGGCCCGTTCACACTCTTGCAACCGAGTACGACCGAGAGAGACGAGATCTGTTAAAACTTCTTAAAAGTTATTAGGACGAGGGTACACACTGGCATTCTGGCGCCATCTATGCGGTGACCCTGGAATTGCATTTTACACGAGCGAAGGTTTCGCGGAATTTCTGAGGTCAAACGTGTGTAATACCTGTAAGAAAGGCTTGTTTATAACGTTGACAAAAGTTTTTCGAGCCAAGAAAGAAAGTATAATGCGCAAGAGAAATAGTAAATATGCCGGACCGCCAAGTTTACACTGCTACCCAATAGATGGCACCAGTGTGTCCTCTCGTAAGAGGTTTTAAGGAACCCAGTTTTAAGAGGTCGCAAGAGTGTGAACGGGCCTTTAGAGAACCATGCTGTGAACGGAAAACTTAACAGTTCATGCGTTCTTGGCATTTCATAAGGTTGTCGGCAGGCCTCTTCACGACGTATAGTATGTGCATTACTTTGGTATTGGTTGATTTTGCTGGAAACGGGTGCCAGCAGGTACGGTCATAGACAATGGTAATTATATTCGTGCATCTGTACAACTTTTTTGTTATTTTATTTTAAAGCTTGCTATTTAGTTTTGAAAGAACTTCGTGGTTCCCATGGCGAAGTTGCAAACATTATATTGGTGCGCTCAAAACCAGTCCAAGGTAAGAACTAATGCGAAGGCATCTAAAAAAAAATAATGTGACCAGAAACAATGACATTTATTATGTTGTCAAGCTAGGCCTCGCAAATGTTAGCCAAATCGGGTCCACTAATACCCACCCATGTAGGAGGGTGTCTTTAGTGTCCATGCTTGTTGTTTAATTAGACCTTGAACATGATTCCTTACTACGTAGGACTTGCATTACGAATGAGTTTTCTAGTTAACGGTGGTGTTCCTGTTAACAAACCATTGTATTAGGTGGGCAGAAAATAAGAGTGAAGAAGTGAACTTTGGTCTTTAATGGCAAGTAGGTTCGTATGGAATCATTTTTGCTTCAGTGGAGGCTCAAGTATGCACGACACTGAAAGGGCTTTCCTTTCAGTCGACGGAGACAAGGGTACCACAAGAGCCAGCGAGGGAAAGAGAATGGGACCTCTTGGTGTCAACGCCTTGCCGCCTGCTTGGCTGTGTTCCGAACCGTGCACTTTTTGCCGAGGTAAACAATTCGGCCTTTTGAAAGTTTTGCGGATAAAAAAAAAACACGACTCACTTGCATGCCTTGCTGTAAACAATCCAATGCAGCACTGAAATTTGTGAGTTGCAGATAATGTCACATTTAGGATAGATAATCTCTACATTCTCAGAGTTCTGTGGACAAAGGGGCTGCCCAAAGATTACACAGCAGGATGGCGCCCCGCTACAGAGCACCAGTTTATGTCGTACCATAGCCTCCCTTATACTGACAAAACCTGGCAGATTGCCACGAGGAGCGGTCGCCGAAATGGAAAAGGTGGAGTGGCATACAACGGAGAAGAGTCTCGCCGCAGCGGACGCGAAACACGAAAAAAATATCTTTTGGGTACTCGCCACTGCAAAAGCTGTGTGCTGACGTCCAGGTTCCCCGAGGAATGGCTCTTTAATGCTCTGTGCTACCAAATCCTCACGTTCCAAATCTGTGATCCGGCACTCTATGACTCCGTCGTCGAACTGGCAGGCTTTGTGAGTATAGAGGTGCTATGGTCATACTCTAATCCACTTTACTCCTTTATTTTTTTTTTTCAGTGGGAGAGCATCTTTTTGTTTGCATTCTTAAAAAAGAGGGTTTGACTGTTATGATTAAATTGGTGCGGACAACCACTGACAAGCTCTGTTTGCTGTCGTCAGGGCCTACGCTATTCTTATCAATGCCGATCTTCGCAAAAGAAAACAAGATGGGGGAAGGGACAAGAGCAGAGGAAAGCCGTGCCGTTCGCGTGGTCGATGTAACTACTCATGCTGAAGATAAAGCACATGTAACTATGGTTGTTTAAGATAAATGTGTTTGAAAGGGTGTCTTTGCTATGCCAATCTGTAAACATATTTTTCTTAAAGCTGGCGAGCAAGTGAGATAAGTATCATCTGCTGTCTTCTCAACTGGTTATTTCAATATTTTATTAGGAGTACTTGGGCATGACTTCAAAACAAACCAAAGACCAGATTCAGGCTCATGTTGGAAGGCGGGTCTTTCCTGCCAAACTTCAGAAACATTTATCTAAGCAAAGATGATAAACAAATTACTATTAGTTTTAGTGTCCCGCCATTTCTGCATGCAAAAGATGCCTATATAGGTACTGTTGAATTAACAGCGCAAATATGACAGGAAGGAGAGACAAGGGAGACAGGATAGAGCGCTGAAATAACAACTGACGTTTAATGAAAAGGAGAAAGAGGAAGAAGAACCGAAGAATGCTTTTAAAACATGCATAATGAAAACCCGCAAAAACATATGCTATAGCTTGAGTTGCCTGAAAATGAACTGCTAAGAATTCCAAGCTTTAGGCTGGTCGCTTAAATGACTTGTTGAAAACGATTGAGTCCTGGGACGACGTGAATAGAAATTCCGGTAGAAAAAAGAAAGAGGAAGTTTACGTTTAAAATATTCACAGACTCTAAGGACCGTTAAAGATCGCGACTTAAAAAGTAAAGATCTTTTTGTGACAAGGCCACGGACGGCGCGCTTACGCAGGCATCCCCAGAGGACAGAATAACCTGTGCCTCGTAGAGCTCGCGAGTTCGTCGTTCCCCTAAACGTTTCAGGATTTTTGTTTTCCTGAACAAGGCGGAGCACTGGCAGTCCCTGACATGTATGGCAAAGTGGCCTGCTGGCGACGACTTTAGTGACACAACATGTTCTCTTAGACGATCGTTGATACACCTTCCTGTCTGACCAACATACACTTTCCCACAAGTAAACGGTGTTTCGTAAACGACCGCACATTGGCATTCGACGTATCTTTGTTGATGTTGAACTCCGCACCCATCCTGCTGCTGCTGCTTGTTGTTAATTTTCGGACACAACTTCTTTAGTTTGTCCGGTGCAGACAACACGACTTTGACGTTAAACTTCGATGCAATCTTCTTAAGGTTGTGGGAAACGCGGTAAATGTATGGAAGCACAGCCGGTCGGATATTTGTGTCCCTTTGTATCGTCTGTCGTCCCCGTGTGGTGACAATATACTCGGCGACGTCATACAAGATGGAACTTGGATAGCCAGAATCTTGAAGATGCTGCACTTGATCATGAAAGCTTTCCCCCGCTGAATGACACAGGATTACTTTAGTGCCGTATTTAGGGAGTTTTTTACAATTCCTCTCTTAATAATCTTTGAATGTGCCGAATCGTATCGCAGGAGGCCTTTCTTGGACCTTGGGGAGTACTTCCAACAAGTATGATGTTTAAAGAAAGACAGTCGTAGATCCAAGAATTGAAGGACGGTGTTAACCGGTAACTCATGTGTGAACTTGAGCCCTTGTCCTTTTTCAAAGAAGGTGGATTGTATAATGTCAAATATTTGTAATTCGTTGTCTGCCCGACGCTGTGTGAGGAGAACCAGGTAGTCGTCCACGTACCTAAAAATTCGGGAAACTTGGCCGATGGGAAGGGCATTAGCAATTGCCCGATCACACTGCGATACAAAAATATCGCAGAGGACCGAAGCCACGCACGACCCTATACAAATTCCTTTCTTTTGCAAGTAAGTCTTGCCCTCAAACGCAACGACCGTGGCAGAAAGGTTCCTTCCTTGTTCAGGAAAACAAAAATCCTGAAACGTTTAGGGGAACGACGAACTCGCGAGCTCTACGAGGCACAGGTTATTCTGTCCTCTGGGGATGCCTGCGTAAGCGCGCCGTCCGTGGCCTTGTCACAAAAAGATCTTTACTTTTTAAGTCGCGATCTTTAACGGTTCTTAGAGTCTGTGAATATTTTAAACGTAAACTTCCTCTTTCTTTTTTCTACCAGAATTTCTAATCACGTCGTCCCAGGACTCAATCGTTTTCAACAAGTCATTTAAGCGACCAGCCTAAAGCTTGGTATTCTTAGCAATTCATTTTCAGGCAACTCAAGCTATAGCATATGTTTTGCGGGTTTTCATTAAGTATGTTTTAAAAGCATTCTTCGGTTCTTCTTCCTCTTTCTCCTTTTCATTAAACGTCAGTTGTTAGTTCAGTGCTCTATCCTGTCTCCCTTGTCTCTCCTTCCTGTCATATTTGCGCTGTTAATTCAACAATATGATCAACCAACTAGCCCACCAGATGATCGTGATGCTATATAGGTACAGCACATAAAAAGTTATAGGAGACTTTGTAGTGCAGAGATGCATTATGTACTCTTTTTTTTATTGTTGATGACTGATGATGGAAATTGTAATGATTACTACCTTGTAGTAGGCCTTGTACATGAAGCATTCCCTCACATGCACACAGATGTTAAAGCAAGCTTTAAGCCCTCTCTAAATTCCATCGTGGCTTGCTTTCGTTACAACTAAAAAGGAAGCACAATAAGACGAGGACGAGAAAGGAAGAAACAAGCGCTCACTACCAACTAGTTTATTCAGAAAAAAAGTCTTTCCTTCCTTTCTTGTCCCTGTCTTAATGTACTCTTTTCTTTCATTGCAGCCACGAAGCACCTTGCCCAGCAAATAATTTTGTAATGCTTTCTGTGGCTGTACTAGACACTCTCAGTAGATAAGCCCCAGTCTTGCCTAGCACCTAGTTTATGCAGGGTGCTGCAGAACAGGTTCAGCTAGACTTGGTATTCTCCCCTTTTTCCTCAGTAGGGACCGTGCCCCTTGTGCCCCTTGTGCTTCAAGTGCTCTCAGTGCACTTACTGATTTATTATTTACGTTCCCTTTGAGCCGTAAATTGATATTCTTTTAAAAGAAAAAGCAGACAATAGCAGCAGCAGCCTCCCCCGCCCCTCCACTCTCTATCTCTCTCCATGGGAGTATTTTCGGTTCCTCCTGATGGCTAAAATAATTTTGAATGCAATAGTCTGCATTTTTATGGTGTCCATTCGTAACCTGATACATCATCAGGGTGTCTACCAACCTAAAATTCTCAGGGAAATCGTCAAAAAGTTGGCTTCATCAGGGAAAATGACCACTGAAAGTGGAACGGCGATACGAAACAAAGCTTGATGGTTGCGCATGGGCACGACTATGATGAATAATGTTTCCGAATTATGATCCTTTGACCCAGAAGTGGTCAGGAAGTTTTTATCAAAACAGTCAAGAGAAATTCTAGAAAGGTCAAGGAATTTGAAATCAGTAATTTGGTAGACACCCTGACGCACTGGTTCCACCTAACGAAACGCTTCACAATCAAGTGAGAATTGGGGAAAGCGGAATATAGAAAGGCAGCAATGGGCGTCTGCCTCACTTGCCTTCACTCTGCTGCATGGACTTTCCATCTATGACACTGCGGGCACTTAACATGTCCTGGACAATTTTACTTTGCTCACCTACAACTTCGTCTGACTTCCAGAACTTATTTCTTATCATTGGCTTCTTTTTTCCCAGGACCCAGTAAAGACTTTCGGGAGCCCGGCGTTACTTTTCACTAGAAAGCACCCATGGACATGAGGCAGAATGCGCGTTGTCTGCGAGGACCTATGAATCGACATCCTGGACTTTTCAGCAAGAATCTCTCGGGTATTAGCCATGTACTGAGCATAGAAAGGTCAGTATGTGGGGGGAATTGACGAAGCCCACTTTTTGTGCTTGAGCGCACCCTCATAGGTAAAAAAAATGCAAAGATTTCGGTAAGAGCTGTGAAAGTTGTGACAGCACTCGGAGCACATTCCTAGAACAGGGAAAAAGAATTACCAATATTGGTTACTGTTTTAATGTTTTCCATATGTATTTGGTGAATATTCCAGCTATAATACAAAGGTTTGTGTGTTCCATTGTGTATCTAAACTTCTGTTAGATTTTTTTTGTATGCACCTGTTGATATGAGGATTCAAACCATAGAAGAAGAAACTGCAAAAAAAACAAAGCTTTGAAAAAACAGCAAGTAGGCAAACAAAGCTTTTAGGAAACTTGTTGTCATTTTTTTTAATTCTTATTTAATCCTCAACATCAAGCAGGCAAAGCAAGCCTCCACAAAACTTGTCATTGTAATTTATTTTCGTTCTTGTCTAATAGTTATACCAGTTTTGTATATTAGTATTATTTCTTATGATGTTATTTCTTTAGTGTTTGTGATAAAACCTCTGTGATAAGCCGAAGCAGGCTTTTGAGCCAATATGTATCACATTAGTTTCTAATGAAGTAATTGTTTTAAATACTTGTGGCCTGTTTTGCAGTGCCTGCATGGTAGGACTCATGAAATTGCATTTGCACAAATGACAGTGATATGAGCTGAGAGAAAACAGCTATCTTTATTGTTAAATTTGAAGATTCCTGCAATTTATTGCCACCCACCTGTCCACTCAAAGCAGGCATAAAGCAACAGAACATGCTCGTTCACACCAGCTCTTGCCAATAGTATAGACATGTGACAAAAAAGATATACAACTTATTGTAAATGATAAGTATAACCAAACTAATAGAAAGTTAAACTGCCAATTAAAAAAAAACTTTTACTTTTTTTTTGTTGTGTGCAAATTCCAGTGTAACAAAACAATGCTGTCCTGAAAGCTTCTGTTGTGTTTCATGATAAATTTTTGGGCAGCATTCAGTTCAGCATCGTTAAGACCATCCTCGTTCATTTTTCCATGTTTCATTACAGGAAATTGTAAGATATCAGTTCTGCATTTCGACGTTTACACTTGCAGACAATTGATGTCACCGCTTCTTTTAGGTGGAATCCAAGTTTCCATTTCAACTTTTATACTTTCACACAGTTGATTTTACTACCCTTGTTTTAGAGAAATTCAAGTTGAACCTCGCAGGTGGCAAGAAGTCTCCTAGCGATCACAATGCCTCCCTTTGTTCAACAAACTGATACTTGACTAGGGCTGCTATACTCCAGACAAAGTGAGAGTCAGCACTGACTATCTTTCGGAGAGTCGCTCATACACTCCCATGACTCTTTTCGATAGGAGTCGGGGGACTCTTCATAAAAGGAGGGTCCTCACAACTCTTGTTACAGAGTCACGGGGATGACCAGGAAGGAGTAGTGTGACTCTTTTTCTCTGTTGGATAAGAGTCGTTAAAGAGTCGCAGTTGACTACGTCAGCTGGAGTCGCCCATACACTACCATGACTCCAGCGTGATGAGAGTCGCAGCACTCTTCTTTAAATAAGAGTCAAGTGACTCTACAAACTAGAGTCGTGGAAGAGCCAAATCTGTAGCGCGCAAAGGAGTCGTGGCGACTCTCTTTAAAAAAAGAGTCGAGGGACTCTACAAACTGGAGTCGATTCTGCGGCGCGCCAATACCCCCAAAGAGAGTCATAGCGACTCTTTTTTTTTAAGAGTGTAGCGTTCGGGTTACCGTGTTGCGTGAGCGGTTTCTGTCGTACCGTGGCGAGGAGAGCTTGGGCGATCACGGAGGCGCCTGAATGAAAGAGCGTTCATGATCACGGGGTTCATAAAAAACATGAAGGGACAAACTTGGGCAGGTTTGCCTGACCGCGTAATAAAAAGAATAAAAATTCTTAAATTGAATATTGCAATAACCGGAGCTCTAAAATTCGTGTAGCTTGGTGTATATACTAGGTAGCCTATGAGCATTCAATTTCAAGAATAATCTATCCGTTTAAGTTGTGTGCCATATCCCCTTCAATTTTCGCGAATTGGAACATTCGCGAAAATTTAAGTGCACGCAAAATTTTCGCGCCTTAAGGGTTTCAATGCAGATCTCTGAAATTTGCGAAATTTAGTGGCCGCAATTATGTCCTCTGTAACCGATTCGAGAAAAATAGGGGGCACGAAAATAAAAGATCTTGCAGTATATCAACCTTCCTATTTCTTATGTTTTGAGGTATTTCTGCTACAGTCGAAGATACACAAACATTTTCTATGTTTGTTTTATGATATTTTCTGAACTTATCGAAACAATCCGAGACTAAGGAAAGCGAAAGTTCACACCAACAGAAGAGAAGGAGAACGTCTCAAACACATGGCTGTGTTTGAAAATCTCGCGATTGTGCCAAAGGGCTTTCTTCTGTCACCTCGTCCGTTCTTGCCTCACTAGTCACTCAACGACAATTCCAGAAAGCCCAAAAACAAAAACGAGTCATATTTCTGAACTTCTTTTGTGTTTTCAATGCTAGAGATCTTTTTTACAGCTCCCTTTGTCTTTTGCTCGTCATTTTCTTACGTGTTTTTTTGTTTTTTTTAATGGGGGAAGGGGGTAGTTGACGGATGTGCGCAAAACGAAATACAAAGCGTTGTTGTGAAGCTCTCTGCCGTCCTTGGTATGCAGCATATTTCCAGGAGTACACGAATTTCCGCCACTGCTTCCTTGGAATAATTATGGTGTCTCCAAAATTGCTGTCACTCCTGGCTAAGAGCGAACGAGCCAGTTTTCATGATCAAATACGCACTAAAAGGCGTGTAAAAGTTTTTCGTGCCGGTAATTTAGTTCCGTGTTCGTCTCGCCGATCACAGAAATATGTTGCAAAACAAAAGTGCACCCTGCTCGAGCGTTAGTGACTCTCCTTTCACGTATGCAATATGCTCGCGGTAACACTACAAGCATCGTTATACTAGCGGCACCCCAGTTTCTCACGAATCGTTCTCAACTCGGCCGACTGAACGCAAGCGAGCTAAGAGCGAGCGAGCCAGTTTTCAATATTAAATATACGCGAAATACGTGTAATATTTCTTTGTACCGCTAATTTAGTTCCGTATTTCTTTCGTCTTATGATCGTATTAGGCGATTTTCATCGGCGAGACCGAAAGAGACAGGTAATAAATACTATTTACTATTCAGAGTTTTACAGCGACTGACCTCGGAAAGCGTCTCTCGGAGGCAGTCGAAACTTTTCTGAACGATCTGGTGGAGCCATTGTCTTCGTCGCTGAAGATTTGTTTTGTTCCGTCAGGACGGCAAAAAGCTTCTTCCCTTTCGCAACGCTGTTGGTTCAATCAACAGAGCAGCATGATGGTATTGCATGTCCGCCAAAATCCCAATAAAAAATTAATAAGAATACCCTCGGCCGGGCCGTAATCAACCAAGCAACCACCACGCATCGCACGATAATGGCGTCGATTTATAGCAGACCACCGAATCGCGAGGTATCATAGGAAGGTAACGGTCACGTGTCGCCCACGATCCACTTGATGCGAAGGGGAGATAACTTTTGAGGGGGAAAGGCATGCTCGAAGATAAATTTCTCTTTCCCATTTCAGGCTGTGGTTCGCGCTGTTTCAGTACATAGGGACCTGATCTGGTTCGGACCTCTAGCGCTACCTTTGGGCAAATCGTTCTGCGATGCGTATTTTATTTTTAATGATAATTAAATCCTCCACATGTTTGAGGGGAACACCATGTGGAACTTTCATTTATAATGAGTTTAGTGATAATCAATGACGATTAGCATGTGTTTATTTTCAAAAAAGACATATTGAGGCTTTCTAAGTATTACTCGATGAAGCAGAAGTCATCGTGAGACGAGTGACCTTCTGAAACAAGGTTTAAATGACTTGGTGGTGTCGTGTGCGGCTGCTGCCGCTTTAGCAAATGCGCCAAAAAGAAAGAAAAATATACTCTAAATAACTAATATTCGTGTAAAAACACTCGAAGCCTGAAAAGCAAATAAAGTTTTGAACCCGCGTGTTCCCCTTGGCCTTCACCAGTCACACTGGTGAAAAAAAAGGACGGGTCAACCCGTTTTTGCGTGAATTATCGACGACTTAATGATGTCACCAAGAAGGACTCCTTTCCATTGCCTCGAACTGACGATATCTTGGACGCTCTGGCAGGCTGCGAGTGGTTTTCTACGCTTGACCTCAAGATAGGAGATTGGCAGGTTTCCGTACACCCGGATGATCGACAAAAGACAAAAGAAGCTCACAAGGTCCCCGGTTATACGCCAGCGATGATGCTGCTCGGCCATGACCTTCGTATACCCTGTGAACTAACCATTCCACGAGCATGAAAATTGGCCGCAGACCCTGTGTCTTTCGTGAGCAAACTGAGAACAAATCACGAGTGAATGCACGCATTTGCTCGACAACGGCTGTCACGCGGCCTCGCTCGCATGAAGAGCCAATATACGCACATGTCACAACGCGCCCTTTTTCACCTGGCGACAGGGTATGGTTGTATGACCCGATTTGGAAACGAGGACTGTCCCCAAAGCTGCAGCGTCACTGGCAAGGACCCTTTACAATCGAGAAATGGCTCAGTGACGTGGTCTATCGCATACGTCAAAACGATCGATCCCGGGCTCTCGTGGTTCATCGTGATCGACTGCCCTTGAATGAAGGACTTCGTTTAACTTGGATAAAATTCTAGAAGACGGGAAGGGGATAATGTAGCGAAGGTGATGTCGCGGAAAAGAAGACAACGAGGAGAAGAACACAGAGTGCTCGCGACAGAGTTGGAAGCCTACGAGCAAAGCAAGCGGACGTCCAGTAAATGAACAGCTTGTAAGCGGTAAACGCTACCGTTGGTTTTACAGAAAACATTGCTCAGCTCTCGAGACGTGTCACGTTTTTATTCTCAAGCCATTTCACACCTTAATTTATCGTTGATTAGCGATAAATTAAGGTTCCCCAGAGCGAGGCGCCGGATTTCTAAGGGTTATTGTGCAAAATTGTGCGAGAGTTGGTCGGGCCGAGATATACTGCAGCAGCGCGCTCATAAAAGCGAATTCGTTTTAGTGCAACACAAAGTGCAATCAAAAATGACACGTTAGAAACCCTGAACAGTGGTACCGGAAAAAAAAAATCCAGTCTGTAAGAGTTAAAAAAAAATTGTGCGAGACGATACAGCGGATTTGTAAAACGCCAAGACCTACAAGCGGCCCATTTTATGCGACCGCACAATTTCAATCCTCGACTGCGTCACTCCTAGCAATAAACTCTAGAAACGAACTTCATGCGGATGAATATATTAAAGTCTGACAAACACCAGGAGATTTTCAAGTGAGACAAAACCTCTTTGGCTTCACTTTAAGTGTACGCATCCGTGAATAATAATTCAAATGTTTAGATCATTGGCAATCGTGATGACAATTCAGAAGGGCTGCTTTTTTTGCTTTTGATATGCTGATGTTTTTTTTGTGTGCATGGAATTTCAGCTGGCCCTGAATTAATTATCATGCAGTTCCGTGTATTTTAAATGGTATTTTTGCCATATGTTTTTCAATTTACGTTTGAAGATTCGTGCTCTCAGTGTTGGATAAACAACGTCCTCTGCTCGATTGACTAACGTGGAAGTTTGGGCTAGTTGGTATTTCATGATTAAAAAATTGAAACAGCGCAAGGATACGGACAATAACGCCTTGTTCGTCTACCTGCTTGTTCTTGTCCGTGTCCTTGCGCTCTTTCAAATTTTTAATCTACTCGACTATTGCCGTGTCTGAACACGAACCCGTGGATGCGACCAAGATTTAAGATTACTGCAGTAATATGCGTTGTGACTGCCAAAAAACAAAAAAATACAGGCATTTGCGTCCACGTGACCACTGCACCACACCTATATAGCGTCAAAACCCCATTCCGGAAACCTGGCATTCAACAAAAAGAAACCGAAATGCCTAAGTTCAAATAAGGCGATAAAAAACAGTTAACAGTGTCTTGACCATTTCATGTGCCGTTAGATCGGGCTGGTAATGCCACACAGAATATATAGAGTAAAAGATAACACAAACTAACATCGGACTTTTTATGTAGAAAGTTAAATTAGATGAAATAGTATCTACATTGCCGTTAACTTCAAATGTCCCAAAAAGTGCATACTGTACATGGGCGTACCAACCACGGAGACAAAAGGGGCGCTCGCCCCCCCCCCCCCCCCCCCCCCCCCCCCCAGTTCTCAGAGTGGGGGGGCAAGGGATGGGTTTTGCCCCCCTGAAACAGCCGCCACTGGGCAGGGCAAACACCGACCGGCAGCGCCTAAGGGATACCAAGGGCACCGCCCCCCGGCCCTGGGGGGGGGGGGGGGGGAGGGGAGGAGGGGGATTCTCGCTTGCCCCCCCACTGAAACACAAGTTGGTACGCCACTGATACTGTAAAACCTTAATGTTCGCGAGCCCTTAAAGTTGTTATGACACGCCAAAAATAAAATATTAGACAACAGTACTGCTAGGACCCATTGTATTTTCCTATAATCCTGCTATATTTGTTTTGAAAAAGGCGCGATAGTTTCGTGGATAAATCGAGGGGCGGATCCGGGCGGAGCTGGAAGCTGGTAACGTAGCCAGCCTCCCGCGCGGCGTCCCCTTGCACGCGCTCACAGACTTGACTCTCTTGGCGTCTCGAGCTTCAGCTTCCTTGTTTACCTTCCACGTTTTGAGCATGCGGTTTGTGAAGATTACGTGTACGGCATCGCTCGCCTTGTCAAAGTGTTCGACATTGGCCGCAGCAGCGATTAGAGTGATTGCTATCAAGAGATGTTGGAAGCTGTTCATTTTGGCTGCGACCTACTGGCGACCAGCTCCAGCGACGGCGAGTTACGGACCAATTCACCGTGGTTACCGCCGTCCGGGAATATCTCCAAGGCGCATGCAGGGTGGAAGGTCAACGGGCCGGGGCGAGAGCGAGACTAGCGTTCGGGTTACCGTGTTGCGTGAGCGGTTTCGATCGTACCGTGGCGAGGAGAGCTTGGGCGATCACGGTGGCCCCTAGAGTGAAAGGGCGTTCGTGGTCAAGTGGTTCATGGATACCATGATGGGACTAACTTGGGCAGTGTTGCCTGGCCGCGTAATAAAAATGATAAAAATTTTAAATTGACTATTGCAATTACCAGAGCTCTAAAAATCGTTTAACTTGGTGTATATACTAAGTAGCCTATGAGCATTTTATTTCAAGATTAATATATCTGTTTAATTTCCGAGACATAACCCTCTTAATTTTAGCGAATTTCGCGAATCGAAAAATTTGCGAAATTTAAGGGCATGCAAAAATTTCTGGCCTTAAGAGTTTCAATGCAGACGACTTGAATTTCCGAAATTTAGTGGCCGCGATTATGCCCTCTGTAACCGATTCGAGAAAAATAAGGGACACGAAAATAAAAGATTTTACGGTATATCAGCCTTCCCAATTTTTATGTTTTGAGGTAGTCCTGCTACCGGTCGAAGATACACAAACATTTTCTATGTAGCTATACTTTCTGAACTTATCGAAACAATCCGAGACTGAGGAAAGCGAAAGTTCACACCAAGAGAAGAGAAGGAGAACGTCGGAAACACATGGCTGTGTTTGAAAATATCGCGCATGTGCCAAACGGCTTTCTTCTGTCACCTCGTCCGTCCTTGCCTCATCTGTCACTATAGAAAGCGCAAAAATAAAATCGAGTCATATTTCTGAACTTATTCTGTGTTTTCAATTCAAGGCTAGGGATCTTTCCCTCTGCTTCCTTTTTCTTTTTCCTTGTTTTTTTCTCACGCGTTTTTGTTTTTTGTTGTTTGTTTGTTTTTTTGGATAAGGGAGGAAAGGGAGGGCAGGGGTAGTTGTCGGATGTACGTACAGAGGAATACAAAGCATTGTTGTGAACCTCTCTGCCGTCCATGGTACGCAGCATATTTCCAGGCTAAGAGCGAACGAGTCAGTTTTCATGATCAAATACGCGCGGAGAGGCGCGTGTCAAAGTTCTTCGTCCAGGTTATTTAATTCCGTGTTCGTCTCACCGATCGCAGAAATATGTTGCAAAACAAAAGTGCGAGCTCTTCGATCGTTGGCGACTGTCCTTTCACGCACGCAATATTCTCGCGGTAACACTACAAGCCTCTTTATATTAGTGGAACCCCAGTTTCTCACGAATCGTTTCCAACGCGGTTGAGTCAACGGAACCATTCTTAAATCCGCGCGAAAAGACGTGTAAAAGTTGTTCGTACCGCTAATATAGTTGTGTATTCCCCTCGTCTCATGATCGTTCGAGACCGAAATGGTCAAGTAATACTATTCAGAGATTTACAGCGACTGACCTCGGAAAGCCTCTCTCGGAGGCAGTCGAAACTTTTCTGAACGATTCGGTGGAGCCATTGTCTTCCTCTCTGAAGATTTTCTTTTCCTGTCGGGACGGCAAAAAGCTCCTTCCGTTTCGCAACCCTGTTTTGTGAATCAACAGCGCAGCATGATTGTAACGCGTTGCCGCCAGAATCGTTATAAAAAATAAATAAAAATACCATCGGCCGGGCCGTAAGCAACGAAGCAACCGTCACGCATCGCACAATGATGGCGTCGATTAATAGCAGACCACCGAAACGCGCGCTATTACAGGAAGGTAACGGTCACGTGCCGCGCACGATCTAAAAGATGCGAAGGGAAAAATAACTTTTGAGAGGAAAAGGCATGGTCGAAGATAAATTTCTCTTCCCCATTTCACGCCATTTCACGCTCCAAGAAGAATTACGTCAACTCACGTCTTGGCTTCATCATTGACCTCCATCTGCCTTCAAGGCGTCTACGACGCCTTGGAGGTAGATGGAAGTCAAAGATGGAAGCCAGTGCGTGCACTTGTCGATACCGGCGCAACAACCTCTGTGATCCGGTCAGAAGTTTTGGTGAAGGCAAACCGAGTTGTCCCAGCAAACTCCGGTGGCTATGCTCTACAGACCGCAACAGGGGAGACGGTAGCTGTACTCGGCTGCCCTACCGTGCCTTTGACCGTGGGAAGCCTTTAAGCTGCTTTGCCCGTTGTCGTCGCGGCTGTCGAGGAGCAGTGCATTCTTGGCGATGTTTTTTCTCTAAGCACACAAATGCGTTCTTGACTTCAATGCCGGATTGCTGCATTTGGAAACCGACTCGTTTCTCCTGGGTGCTGCCACAGTGGCAGTTCTCTGCGACAGTGAGCCCCCAATAAATGCCGAGTTCCCGTGTCCGTGTCTCCACGTATTACCAACCAAATGAGGCCTACACGTGTTACCTCTCTATGAGGGCGCGACTGTATGCCTCGATAAAACCAGCGCGGGTAAGCTTAATCAGCTACTTGAAAGATTTGCAAAACTTTTCAGCACGGGAGACAGGGATATGGGCTTGTCATCAGCAGCAACACACCCCATCATGACGAGACAAGCTACCTCTGTACGACAGTCTCCTTAAGACGTTCCCCTTGCACAACAGTCATCCGTTGACGACATAATAAAGACCATGCTACAGAAGGGCGTGATTGAATCCGCGTGTTCTCCTTGGTCTTCACCAGTCACACTGGTGAAGAAAAAGGACGGTAAACATGTTTTTGCGTGGATTATTGACGACTTAATGATGTCACCAAGAAGGACTCCTTTCCTTTGCTTCGAACTGACGATATCTTGGACGCTCTCGCAGGCTGCGAGTGGTTTCCTACGCTTGACCTCAAGATAGGAGATTGGCAGGTTCCAGTACACCTGGATGATCGAGAAAAGACTGCCTTCACTACAAGTCATGGCTCATATCAATTCCAAGTGATGCCATTCGGATTCTGCAACGCCCCGGCTACGTTCCAGAGACTAATGGAATCTGTGCGGCATGGTCCAATAGAAACAGTTCGTCTTGTTTACCTCAACGACATTGTGGTATTGGGCAAGACATTTTCCGATCACCTGGCGAATCTCGAGCTTGTGCTTGCTAGCTTCAAAAGGCAAACCTAAAACTTACACCAAAGAAATGTTCTCTGTTCACAAGCCAGGTTGAGTGCCTCGGGCACATCATTTCGACGGACGGGGTTTCCACAGATCCTAGAAAACTTTCTGCTACTGTCGAGTGTCCAACCCCGAGACCAACCGCTGATGTTTAAAGCTTCATTGGGCTGGCATCGTACTACCGAAGATTCGTCCCTAATTTCGCCCATATCAGCAAGTCCTTGTATATCCCGACAAAAAAAAAGCTCCGTTTGTGTGGTCCCCAGAATGCCAACTGGCCTTAGAGACACTCAAAACGGCCCTCACGTCTCCACCAACTCTTGCCTTCCCAAAGAGACACAACACCATTCATCCTTGACACCGATCCTAGCGTGTCGGCAGCCGGTGCTGTACTATCGCAAGAACAACATGGGCATGAGCGAGTCATTGCGTATTATAGTAAGGTTTTTACGGAGCCAGAACGCAACTACTGCACCACACGACGCGAACCTTTGGCCATCATCAAGGCCATAACCCTTTTCCATCATTATCTTATGTAAGGGAAATTCATTATCCGAACCGACTGCACATCATTAACTTGGATGTTGAGTTTTAAGACCCCTGATGGACAGGTCGCCCGATGGCTGGAACGCCTTCACCAATACAACTTCGACATAAAGCATCGCCCCGGCTCTCTCCACACCAATGCCGACGGCCTTTCGTGTCGTCCATGCGGTGAGAAGTCGTGCAAGCAGTGCACAATCATTGCAAACCGCAGCTGCATCTCGCTCAAAGCAATTCCTCGTGGCAACGAAGCGTGGACACCGTAAAGTCTTCGGGCAGCTCAACTTGACGATCCAGACATCGGCCTGCTCATACAATAGAAAATGAAGAATAGACGACCTCAAGTCAAAGAGGTATACAGCTGATCTCCTACCCTTAAGGGCTACTTGGTGCAATGGGACTCTTTATACCTTCGCGACAACGTTCTCTATCGACGCTGGGACTCCTCTGCGGGTGGCTCTGTCGTCTGGTAACTGGTAGTGCCACACAGACTCTGCTCCCACGTATTTCAACAACTGCACAGCAGTTCTTGAAATACGTGGGAGCAGAGTGCAGTGCCACAGTGACGTGAAGTCAGTGCGACATGTGCGCCTCCCGTAAAGGACCTCACGCGAACCAGCGATCGCCACAGTGACGTAGTGTCGTCAGTACGACATGTTTGTCTCCCCTAAAGGACCTCGCGCCAACCAGCGAGCGCGACTTCACAAGCATGTGACGGGGACGCCTCTTGAGCGCGTTATCATTCACGTACTAAGCCCACTTCCCCGATCTAAATATGGTAACAGGTTATTGCTAGTCATTGTTGATTACTTTACAAAGTGGCCGGAGGTTATTACAATTCTAAACCAGACCGCCCCTGAAATTGCTGACGCCCTTGTGAAGAATTGGATCGCCAGGTACGGGGTGCCCTTGAGCATTCTTTATTCTTTATTCAGGGAACTCCTGCAGCGCCTAGAAGGCATTATTGCAGGGGGCGAATAATAACGAAAAGAACATATCAGCATTTGCAGCACAAACTATACATTCCTGTAAAGCGTTCCAGTCCTTGACCGTCCTCACAAAAAACGAATTTTTGCAGAGCTCCGTCCTAGTACAGTATTCGCGTATCTTGTGCACATGATCATTACGTTTGGAAAAATAATTTGGTTTTAAGAGGTATGAGGAGCTATTAATACCAGTAGCTTCATGATAAATGTTGTATAAAAATTTCAACCATAAATTTTTTCGCCGAAGATCCAATGACGCCCATCCTAGTGATTGTTTCATGTTAGTTACACTAGAAAAACGGTCGTACTGGCCCAGGACGAAGCGTGCGGCACGATTTTGTATTTTTTCCAAGCCATCAATGCGATTTTTTTTGGAAGGGTCCCACACAGTGCATGCGTAATCTAGAAGTGGCCTTACATAGGCAAGATATGCTAGTTCTTTTATTTTTTGTGTAGCGTTTTTTAGGTTTCTTTGGACAAAGCCCAGTGCGCGACCCGCCCTCATAATGACATCATCAATTTGCGAATCCCACGTGCAGTCGGATGACAAAATGACTCCGAGGTATTTTACTTTATTCTCATTCGTTACTAGCTCATTGCTTAAATAATACTGTGTGTCAAATTTATTTTTTTTACGTGTGAAGCTAACATGAACACATTTCTTTACGTTAAGTTGCATCCCCCATTCACCGCACCATTGTTCTATTCGATCTAGGTCAGCCTGCAGTTGTCCGGAACCCTCCCCGTTCTTTATACGCGTATACACAGCGCAATCATCAGCAAATAATCTCAGCTGGGAAGTTACATTGACATGAATATCATTGATAAATATTAAGAATAACAATGGCCCCAGAACCGACCCCTGTGGTACACCAGACGTAACTTCAACAAAATGAGACGCCTCGCCGTTTAAAATTACACATTGCTGACGCGAACTCAGGTATGACTGAATCCATTTTAGTGTGGTAATATCTATGCTCAAACAATTCAATTTGTGAAGTAAGAACGAGTGCGACACTGTGTCAAACGCTTTCCTATAATCAAGAAAAACACAATCAGTCTGTTCACCCTTATCTACGGACATGACAAGATCATGATAGAGCTCGGTTAGTTGCGTGACACAAGAATAACCTCTCCTAAATCCATGTTGTGAATCTATGAGAAAATTATGGTAACTAAGATGTTGCATTATCTGGCTGTACAAAATGTGCTCAAGTAGTTTGCAACAAATTGATGTTAAAGAAATCGGCCTGTAATTTGTAACAACTTTTTTGGGTCCCTTCTTGTGTATTGGTATTACATGAGCTACTTTCCAATCATTCGGTAATGACCCCTCAAGCAAAGACTGGTTGAAGATTATAAAAAGATATGGGGCAATGGCGTGAGCACAGCGCTTCAGAACCCTAGGCGAAATTTGATCAGGGCCAATCGCTTTAGTTTCGTCTAAATTTTTTAGTAGCTTTAGGACTCCCTCGACACCAACCTCAACTGGAGGCATATCATCGTATCTGTTTGTAAGCGTTACTGGCGTTATATTGTTCGCAGGCAAAAATACCGATTGAAGATATTTATTAAAGATGCAAGCTTTTTGACGGGCATCTGTAATTAGTTCGTTATTTACTAATAGGTCAGGTATTCCCATCTGGTCATTTCCGCAACGTTTCATAAACTTCCAGAACTGTTTATTGTTATTTTTCATTCCGTCTTCGAGCCGCTGTAGGTAATCGCCTTTTGCTTTCCTCACGGTGACTTTGTACTTTGTCGTCAGTTCTTTCAGTTTCCCATGGTTTACTGCTGACTTTTTCTGTTTGTACCGTGCGTAAGCACGCTTTCGTTTTTTTGTTAATCGTAGAACACTTCCGTTGATCCATGGTTTGGCTCTATTTTTTAATTTGGATGCATCAATACATGGTATGTATTTCTCTGTTAGCTTTATCACTCTCTGCCTGAACAGTAACCACGTGTTGTGCACATCTGTTTCTTCGGCAACGCATTCAAACCAAAGAAAGCCACTAGAAAGCTCAGAGCTAATGCCTTCATAATTTCCCTTTTCATACAAAAACACCTTTCGATCTGAACTCAACTTTACACGTGCAGATTGAAAACGAAGCGTCGCGACTACAGCGTCATGGTCGCTTATGCTCGGTATGACATCGATTCGTTTAACAATGTCGGGATGATTGCACAACAACAAGTCGAGTATGTTGTGTCCGCGCGTAGGTACAAGTACATGCTGGGTACAAGTACATGCGTAGGTACAAGTACATGCTTCACTCAGATCAAGGCAGGAGCTTTGAATCTAACGTATTTCAAGAAGTTTGCAAGATCTTCAACATCGCCAAGACGAGGACCACACGTTTCCCCCCGCAGTCAAACGGCTTGGTAAAAAGAATGAACCGCACCATCTTACAACATCTGTCGATGTTTGTAAATGATTGTCAAGAAGACTGGGACTGCATCGTGCGCCTATTTTTGAACGCATACCGTACAGCAGCTCACGAGGTCACCGGTTATACACCATCGATGATGCTGCTCGTCCATGACCTTCGTATGCACTGTGAACTAACCATTCCACGAGCATCAGAACCGGCCACAGACACCGTGTCTTTCGTGAGCAAACTGAGAACAAACCTCGAGCGTATGCACGCATTTGCTCGACAACGGCTGTCGAGCGGCCTCGCTCGCACGAAAACCCAGTATGACGCACATGTCACAATACGCCCTTTTTCACCAGGCGACAGGGTATGGTTGTATAACCCGATTCGGAAACGAGGACTGTCCCCAAAGCTGCAGTGTCACTGGCAAGGACCCTTTACAATCGAGAAACGGCTCAGTGGCGTGGTCTATCGCATATGTCAAAACGATCGATCCTGGGCTCCCGTGGTTCACCGTGATCGACAGTCCTTGTATGAAGGACTTCGTTAAACTTAGATAAAATTCCAGAAGATGGAAGGGGGTTAATGTAGCGAAGGTGATGTCGCGGAAAAAAAGACGAGGAAAATAACCCACAGTGCTCGCGAACCATTTTGAAGCCTACGAGCAAAACAAGCGGACGTCCGGTAAATGAACAGCTTGTTAGCGGTAAACGCTTGAGCGGCGTCGCCGTCGGCGTCGGCGTAACCGCGCGTTGCATGCAACTCAGGCCGCATGCAACCCGCGTTGCATGCAACCCACCGGCGTCGGCGTAACCACGCGTTGCATGCAACCCATGTTGCATTTAGATTAAGTTGCACGCAACCCGCGTTGCATGAAGCCCACCGGAGTCACCGGGTTTTATGCAACCCGGCGACGCCCCCGAGGTCACGTGACCCCCCTGAGGTCACGTGACCCCTTCCCCCCCGAGGTCACGCGACCCCTCTCAGTACCCTTCCTTCCTGCTCCTCAAGAACTGCGCTCTAATTCGGCGTTACAGGGAGTTGTAAACGGCTTTCATTTTTTTATTCTCAAGCCATTTCACACCTTAATTTTCGTTACGATAAATTAAGGTGTGATTAACAATAAATTAAGGTCCCCCAAAAGCGAGGCGCCGGATTTGTAAGGGCTATTGTTCATAATTGTACGAGATTTGGCCAGGCCGAGATGAACTCCAGCAGCGCGCTCTTGAAAGCGAATTCGTTTTAGTGCAACACAAAGTGCAATAAAAAATGATACGTTGAAACCCTGAACAGTGGTACTGGAAAAAATTCAAGGCTGTAAGAGTTAAAACTTTTTTTTTTGTGCGGGACAGTACTGCGGATATTGTAAAACGACAAGACGTACAAGCGGCCCATTTTATAGCACCGCACAATTTCAATATGAAGTTTGAAATTGTGCATAACTCAATATGAAGTTGTGCACAATAAACGGATAAATATAGTATAGTCTGTGAAACACCAGGAGATTTTCAAATGAGACAAAACCTCTTTGGCTTGACTTTAAGTGTACGCATCCGTGAAGAATAGTTCAAATGTTTAGATCATTGGCAATCGTGATGATAATGAAGAAGGTCTGCTTTTTTGCTTTTGATATGTTGATGTTTTTGTGTGTGCTTGCAGTTTGAGCTGGCCCTGTATTAATTATCATGCAATTCCGTATATTTTTATATGGTATTATTGCTTTCTGTTTTTCTATTTACGTTCGAAGATTCATGCTCTCAGTGTTGGATAAACAACGTCCCTCTACTCGATTATTTCCGTGCCTGAGCACGAATCCGTGGAAGCGACCAACATTTTAGATTACCTACAGCAATATACCCTTTGACTGCCGAAAAACGAAAATTCTGCTTACAGCGTTAGGGGAATTATCGTCCACGTGACCACCGGACCACATTTCTAAACTCCGTTCCAAAAGTCTGTCTTGATACAAAAATAAACCAAATTCCCTAAGTTGAAATAACGCGATATGAAACAGTTAACAGTGTCGTGACTCTTTCATGTGCCGTTAGATTGTGCTAGTAAGGCTATACAAAATATATAGAGTAAAAGATAACACAAACTAACACCGGATTTTTAAGTAGATAGTTAAATTAGGTGAAATCGTATCTATATTGGCGTTAACATCGAATGCCCCAATGAGTAGATTCTGTAAAACCCTTAATGTTCGCAAGCCCATTAAGGGGTTATTACACGCCGAAAATAAGACATGAGACAACAGTACTGCTAAAACCCATTGTATGTTCCTATAATCCTGCTATATTTGTTTTGAAAATGCCGCGACAGTTTCGTGGATAAATCGATTTATAAGCGGGTTTCTCGGAGGGGCGGATTCGGGCGGAGCTGGAGGCTGGTAACGTAGCCAGCCTCCCGCACGGTGTCCCCTTGCACGCACTCACAGACTTGGCTCTCTTGGCGTCTCGAGCTTCAGCTTCCTCGTTTACGTCCTGCATTTTGATCATGCGCTACGTGACGATTACGTCTATGGCATCGCTCGCCTTGTCAAAGTGTTTGACATTGGTCGCAGCAGCGATGAGAGTGATTGCCATCAAGAGATGTTGGAAGCTGTTCACTTTGACTGCGACCAGCTCCAGCGACGGCGAGTAGCGGACGAACTCGCCGTGGTCACCGTCGTCCAGGAATATCTCGCAAGAGTATGCAGGGTGGAAGCTCCACGGGCGGGGGGCGAGAGCGAGAATAGTGTTCGGGTTACCGAGTTGCGTGAGCGGTTTTTATTGTAACTTGGCGAGGATAGCTTGGGCGATCACGGAGGCGACTAGAATGAGAGAGCATTCATGATCACGTGGTTTATGGACACCATGAGTGTGACTAACTTGGACATTGTTGCCTGGCCGCCAGATGAAAATAATACCAATTTATAAATTGAATACTGCAATTACCAGAGCTCTAAAAACCGCGTAACTTGGCGCATATACTAAGTAGCCTATGCGCATTCCGTTCCAAGAATAATCTATCCGTTTAATTTGCGTGTGATAACCCCTTTAATTTCCGCAAATTTAGCGAATCGCAAAATTCGAGAAATTTAAGGGCACGCAAAAATTTCGGTCCTTAAGGGTTTCATTGCACGCGTCTGGATTTCGCGAAATTTAGTGGCTGCGATTATGTCCTTGGTGACCGATTGGAGAAAAATAGGGGCCACTAAAATAAAGGGTTTTAGAGTATATCAACCTTCCCAATTCTTATGTATTGAAGTATTCTTGCTACAGTCGAAGATACACAAACGTTTTCTATGTAGCCATATTTTCTGAACATATCGAAACAATCGGAGACTAAGGAATGCGAAAGTTCACACCAAGAGAAGAGAAGGATAATGTCGCAAACACAGCTATGTGTTTGAAAATCTCGCACCTGTGCCAAAAGGCTTTCTTCTGCCACCTCGTCCGTTCTTGCCTCACCTGTCACTCAACGACAATTCTAGAAAGCACGAAATCAGAATCGAGTCACATTTCTGAACTTCTTCTGTTTCCAGTTCAAGGCTTCTTCCTTACAGCTCCCTTTGTCTTTTGCCTTGTCTTTTTCTCACGCGGGCTTTCTCTTTTCTTTTTAAGGGGAGATGTGCGTTGTTGGGTGTGCGTACAAAGGAATACAAAACGTTGTTGTGAAGCTCTCTGTCGTCCTTCTACGCAGCATATTTCTAGGACTACACCAATTTCCGCTACTGCTTCCTAGGAGTCAGCATGGTGTCTCCAAAAATGCTGTCACTCCTGGCTAAAAGCGAACAAGTCAATTTTCATGATCAAATACGCAAGAAAAGGCGTGTCAAAGTTCTTTGTGCCGGTAATTTAGTTTCGTGTTCTTATCGCCGATCGCAGAAATTTGTTCCGAAACGGAAGTACGAGCTGCTCGATCGTTGGTGACTCTCCTTTCACGAACGCAATATGCTCGCGGTAACACTACAACTCATTTTATTTTAGTGGCATCCCAGTCTCTCACAAATCGTTCTCAACTCGGCCGACTCAAAGCAAGCAAGCTAAGAGCGAGCGAGTCAGTTTTCATTATTTAATACGCGGGCAAAGACGTGTAAAAGTTCTTCGTACCTCTAATTTTGTTCCGTATTTGTCTCTTCTCATGATCGTATTAGGCGATGTTCATCGGCTAGACCGAAAGAGACAAATAATACTATGCAGAGTTTTACAGCGACTTACCTTGGAAAGTATGTCTCGGAGACAGTCGAAACTTCTCTGAGCGACCCGGTGGGGCCATTGTCCTCGTCGCTGAACATTTTCTTTTCCCGTCGGGACGTGAAAAAGCTTCTTTCCCTTCGCAACGCTGTTTGTGCAATCCACAGCGCAGCACGATGGCATCGTGTTGCCGCCAAAATCGTAAGAAAAAAAAGAAACCTCCGCCGGGTTAAAAGCAACGGAGCAACCGCCACGCATTGCACAGTGATGGCGTCGTTTAGCAGACCACCGAATCGAGCGGTATCATAGGAAGGAAACGGTCACGTGTCGCGCACGATCCAATAGACCATTTGCAATACTCCCAAGCGCCCCGCACCGCAATCAAGAAATCATGAGTTAAAGTTCTCCCGGTGGTGTGGGAGGCAGGTTCCGCTTCGATGGTCTGGAGCGTGGTGGCACGAACGTCGCTGAGTGACGGGTCGACTCACTGCTTGAATAGAACTATGTGCATTTATTTACACACTAGTTACAATTCCCAACTTGGGAGACCATCCCGCCTCGTTCAAAGTCTCGACCCCCGTCCCCAATTTCTCTTCATCAAATCCAAAGTCCGAATCCCTCAAAATCCTCCCCGCGCTCTTTTTGTAGGTCCGTAGGGGCCTCCTTTCCCCTCAGGAACCGACCAATCTCTTCAAATTCCGCCACTCACACGTGGTACACTGTTCTCCAATGGTCGGCGAGCTGTCATTCTGGCGCCCTAACGGTCAAACCTAAATTCCTCGTAGAGTTGTTCTCTGCAATTTTCCCAGCCTGACTGGCGCCAACCGCTAAGTTATTGCATCGGGCAAAGAGCGACAATTTTATACAAAGCGGCAAAACCCTCTGCATACACGCACATTCGGCTATAAGCCACAAGCATCTTCCAGCGCGGGCTCTTTCGGTCCCGGTCCGAGCAGACCCCCGAAACCCGAGACGCTTCTTAACGACCGCGGGGGGACCGCTCCGGCGTCGCGGCCGCTCTGGCCCCGCCGACTCAAACGTAGAAAGCTAAAAAAACAGAATGCCGACGCAACTGTGGAGAGATATACTTTCCTAACCAAAAGAAAACACGTTAATTAATAAGCAGGACTCCTAAATACTTAACTCCTCCCCACCAAGACTGTTGCGTTGACACTTGATGTAAGCGCAACATAAATTCCGTCCCCGAATATCGCACTGGCAAATATTCGAACCAACTACTTGGCCCACAGTTAACCAAAAGCAACAACGTCAACATCACGCTCTAAAATTTCACCAACTGATCATCTGTAAATGTGAACACAATCAAACGGCACCGATAAAAATAAGAAAATGGTTACAATTCCAAAACCAGAAACACTAAAACGGCTGCCGCAGGCAAAACGTCCAACACACACCAGACTGGGCACACAAAAGAAAAATTTCGGTGATAGCTGTCATGTTCAAAGTCAAACTGCCACCCACGATCACACACAAGTTGGACCCACTCCTGTACATTCCAGGGTCCCGCAAAATCAGTGGTGGGAGCTCTCAAAACTGTGGCATAATGACCACGCCCTAATCATGCCTGCAGCCGCAACATGCTTACCAACGCTAAAGCTACCAAACACGTTTCAATTACGTGGGGACACTCAAACTTCCCCGCAGAGAATAAAAACCGAACACAAAAAATATATATTTCGTAGAATATAATATACCGAGGGGCCAACCGAAGGCCAAAAGAACAACGAATCAGGAGGGCAGTGAAATAAAAGTAGACTAAGGGCGAAATAAAAACCCAGTAGCCTCGCTAGCTACCCCCCTAATCGTGGCCGTCTTGTCCATCTCGTCGCCGTTAAAGACGTTCCTCGGACTACCTGGGGCGGCTCGCAGTCAGTCGCTTCCGCGACATTCGCCGATCCCGCGGAAGTCTGCTGTTTACGCGTGCGAACTCCGGGCACTGACCGGTGTGGCTTCCTCCTCTCCCCTGTGCTCATTTCGCGCCTGCTGTTCCGGCAGCACCTTGCGTCCAGACTCCCCCCTCTGGAGTCGCTCGACTCAACCTTTTTCATGGGAGTCGCCCTGCGATGCACCGCCGACTTGACCTTCGGCGACGACATGGCCGCGGTCCCGAAGTCGGTGCCTCTCCGCAGTCGGAGCCTCCGTCTCGACGCCTGGATCGGAGGGATCACGACCCTCTCCGCCGTCACCTCGCCGTCGTCCACGTTCTCACCGTGGTCGTCTGCGTCGTAGCCCGGAGCCGATGCAGGGTCGGACCCGGAGCACCCCTCGACCGCCCACTCCGACCTGTCGATCCGCCTCTTGCGCGGCTGCTTCGTTCCAGCCTGGGACGGCCCTTGCATTTCCAGTGCTGCGGTGACCGGTGTGCTGGGGTTCCCCGGATCCGTGAGCTCGATGTCGCCAACCAGGCTCGTCCCATCGTCGCCACCGTCACCATCACTACCGCTCTCGCTCTCGCCTCCTTGCTTCACCGGATCACCGGCGGGCGCATCTGTCTCGTCGGCGCCAGCTCTCCTCTGAACGTTCCTCCCCACGCGGCCGCCGCGGTCATCGCCGTATACGTTCTCCTCGCGGTCTTCTTCCGAATTTTCAAGCTTCTGCCGCTCGCTCAAGATTTCGGGTAACCCGTCGTCGTCGTCCGTCTTCCTGGTAGACTTGGGGTGGCCCTTGCCCGTCTGAACCGCCGGCTCGACCTCGATGTCGCCGCAGTCATCGCCGTTCGCGTCTGTCTTTTCTTCGTTCTCCGCGGTTTCGCACTCGAGTACCTCATCCCCCAGCGTGTCCTCAGGTGTGTGTCGGAATTCCTGGTCTATCTCATTTTCCATCACTTGAATTTCTACCGCCTCCCTCTCGGGAACCGATCGAACTTGCAATAGTTCTCTGTACACCTCTGGAGTAAGCAACGCTCCCAAACTGTCCGACAGCTCGTCGGTGATCGCACACAGTGTGAGGACTTGCTGGCCCGTGCTTTCTCCCTCCACTACGAAACTCAGTGGCACGTATGCCAAATCGGCGGTTACCACCTTTCCGAACGCTCCTTTCAACTTGATAGTTCCTCTACGCTGTTCTAAGCACGCCGCAGGAACCGTTTCCAATCTCAACACCGTAATCTCTGTCCCGGAATCTAGGCAGGCTTTCAGAGGTCTGTCTGCCACCACGAGATCCACCCACCTGAGGCTCATACCGGCCCTTTTGACGCATGCTTGAGCGGTTTCCGTTGGCGCAGACGCCACATGGGCCACCAATGTTCGTGGGTCATGTTTGTTTTGGTTCCCCTGACCTTCGTCTGTTTGCCTTCGTGGTTGCTGACAGTTTCTCTGGATATGTCCCATTCGACCGCAGCCAAAACAACGAATCGCCCTCGTTCGGTCAGCGCCGCGTCCCTCATCGCCAGTCGTCGTCAGCACAGTCTCCTTCGACTGTCCATCTCGCCCACGAACGGGTGCGCTGTCCGAAGCTTTCTCCCTGCCTTGAGGCTTTCTCCCACGACGGCTTTCGTCAAAGTTCTCTGCCAGCTCAACTACCTCTTTTGGCCTAAGCCACCCTTTCGTCTCATTTTGGAGAACGTAGGTTCTCACCTCGTCTGGCATGACTTGCTTCAACCTATCTGACACCATGAGGTGCTTCAGCTGATCCAGAGTCTGAATCTCGCGACTTTTCAGATAATACAAAAAAAAATGTCTCTAGTTTCGTGGAAAATTGTGCCCACGACTCGCCGTCCGTTTTTTGAGATGTGAGGAATAACCTCCGGTATTCGTTGGCGGTCATCTTAAGCTCCCTAAGAATTTTGTCTTTCAATTCTAGGTACGGCATTATCCGTCCGTCTGACTGATTCGCGCTGAAAGCCCTCATTCTTTCCGTTAGAAACGGAAGTATGATCGCCCCCTGTACTTCCGCTGGTATGCTCATTGACGCGAACAGCGTGTCTACGTTTTTGAACCACCCTGGGACCATGGACTCGGCCTCTGGCATCTGAGCTAACACTGCGCGCAGCTTCTTTGCGTATTTCGACATCTGGCTTCTCTCGGCCTCGTCTTTTCCGTCGCGACACGACTTCTCCTCTGCCTCCTTCGCTTTAATTTGTGCGATTTGGAGTTCCAGTTTTAAGGCTACAATTTTTAGCTTGAGCTCGTTCTCGCTCTTACTCCCTCCCCCCTCCGACACGTCGTCCAGCATGGCCGGGCTCTTATCGCCTCTCTCACTCACCGCTTCCTGAGCCCCCTTGGTCATCGACCGAGTCACCACTGACATGCGAAACCCGGAGGAAACAGAAATGAGTCCCACCTGTGTCAGTGCGCTGCTCCTGAGGCGAAGACTCTCCGGTGTCGCTGGACGTCACCCGCCGAAGTTGGTTTTGGGGTCAAGCCCGGCTGGTCTGTTCTTCGGGTCGCAACACCACGCAAACTCTCACGTAGACGATGCTGCGTCGTCGCTGCACTTTGGACCGCCGCACACGAAGCTTCTCGCGTAGATGTTGCTCCGTCCGCTCCTTCTCTTCGGGTCGAAACCCACGAGGCCTCTCACAGAAATGTCGCCTCGTCCCCTTCGGGTCGAAACCCACAAGGCCTCTCACGAAGATGTCGCCTTGTTCTCTTCGGGTCGAAACCCACGAGGCCTCTCACAGGGATGTCGCCTCGTCCACTTCGGGTCAAAACCCGCCAAGACCTCTCACGGGGATGTCGTCCTGGTCACTTCGGGCCGGAGCCCACGAGGCTTCTCACGTGGATGTTGCCTCGTCCACCGTTGACGTCGGGTCGAAACCCCCAAGACCTCTCACGGGGATGTCGTCCTGGTCACTTCGGGCCGGAGCCCACGAGGCTTCTCACAGAGATGCTGCCTCGTCCGCCGTTGAGCCGAGGCTCACGTACTTGCCCGCAGGTCGTCGCCACGTCGTCTCACCGGAAATCGCGCCACCATCCTGTCGACTGCGCCAGTTAAAGTCCTCCCGGTGGTGTGGGAGGCAGGTTCCGCTTCGATGGTCTGGAGCGTGGTGGCACGAACGTCTCTGAGTGACGGGTCGACTCACTGCTTGAATAGAACTATGTGCATTTATTTACACACTAGTTACAATTCCCAACTTGGGAGACCATCCCGCCTCGTTCAAAGTCTCGACCCCCGTCCCCAATTTCTCTTCATCAAATCCAAAGTCCGAATCCCTCAAAATCCTCCCCGCGCTCTTTTTGTAGGTCCGTAGGGGCCTCCTTTCCCCTCAGGAACCGACCAATCTCTTCAAATTCCGCCACTCACACGTGGTACACTGTTCTCCAATGGTCGGCGAGCTGTCATCCTGGCGCCCTAACGGTCAAACCTAAATTCCTCGTAGAGTTGTTCTCTGCAATTTTCCCAGCCTGACTGGCGCCAACCGCTAAGTTATTGCATCGGGCAAAAAGCGACAATTTTATACAAAGCGGCAAAACCCTCTGCATACACGCACATTCGGCTATAAGCCACAAGCATCTTCCAGCGCGGGCTCTTTCGGTCCCGGTCCGAGCAGACCCCCGAAACCCGAGACGCTTCTTAACGACCGCGGGGGGACCGCTCCCGCGTCGCGGCCGCTCTGGCCCCGCCGACTCAAACGTAGAAAGCTAAAAAAACACAATGCCGACGCAACTCTGGAGAGATATACTTTCCTAACCAAAAGAAAACACGTTAATTAATAAGCAGGACTCCTAAATACTTAACTTCATGGGAACGGTGTTTCTTCAGCTTTTAAGAGATATTTTATTGACGTTGGGCACAAGGTCACGAAGGGTACAATGACGGGGCGAAAACAGGCACAAGGAGGGGCGGACTAGACTGTCTCAGAAGAACGCGACACAATGCCGGACAAAGGGGAAAATAGGGAATTGCAGTAGACCGTTCCCGCAGTCCGCTAAGCACCCGGAGAGCGCTCCGTAATCCGACACAAGACCTTGAACTATGTATACGATGGTGGCGGCGCGCATGCGCAGCTGCGGCGTTTTCTTCGGGGATACCGTAGCGGAGGAAAACAACGATCTACTACAACTCCCTAATGAAACGATCAAAATAAAACTCCACTCACACCTGGGCGATGGGAGTAAACAATAAGGAAATGCGGCGGTGGACTAAAGTAACGTAGCGGCAGGACCACCTGGGCAGGATCTCACGCTCGCCTAAACAGAAAACTTCAGAGGGGAGGTGGCGGAGCAAGGCTCCACGCAGCTGGGACAGGAGAGGCCGCACGGCACGGGTGTGGCGCTGTTGGCCCACCGCGGTACAGCGATTCCGCCAGAGAACGAAGTGTCCGAAGGCCAGGAGAAGCAAAGCCAGGCCACCCCGTGGGCACCGGCCACCGAGACCAAAGGCGGACTCCCAAGAGGCGAAACCCGTGGTGAACGAGGCGGCAGAAAGTTTGCGCTACCGGACATTCTTGGAAAATATGGAAAACAATCTCTACTTGTCCACACTTGGGGCAACGGGGTCCGGGAATAAGCCCCAGCGGTGGAGACGTTGCTTCGTGGGCAGGATTTCCCACCCCCGACGCCACTCAAAATTGTCCACAGGCCCAGGCAGACGGCGGGACACCAATGAAGACTACGGGAAGGCGGTCGCCCTTCGGTGCTCCTCGGGAATGACGCGCTGAACGCAAAGTTCTTCGACAACACGAGCAGGGGCCACGTCCCGAACCACAGTGTTCGGAAACGCGCGCAGCAGTTCGTTATGGAGGCTCACCACCTCCTGGTAGAACGGCGGAGTGGACTCGGCGCTAGGGTATACAGGTTACCCAAAGCGCGAGGAACGAGCTCACGGCGCGAAGTTCCCAGGAAATAGAGCGCGAGGGAACGCGCAGTCCAGTACTCCCAAAACTGTACGAAGGGCCAACAAACGGGTCATGGTGCCGACACACGGCATGCCTCTGCCACGAAGGGACGTGGGGAGACGAAGCACCACCCGGCTGACGTGCTCGGAGCCCCCGTTCTAATAAAAGCGGAAGATACAAGAAGTGACGCGGTGAATGAACCGGAGGGGAGAGATGGCGACGTGAGCGGCGAAAAAGAGAGGACCGCAGAAAACGGCCTTAACAAGGTACGCACGGCAGTATGAAGTCGTATATATATTGGCGTTAACTCGAAAAGACAATGTGACGAGTGACCTTCTGAAACGGGCTTTAGAAGACGTTGTTGTGTCGTCTGCGGCTGTAGCCGCTATTGCCAAATGCGCAAAAAAGGAAGAAAAATATATTCTGAATTACTCACGATTTGTAAAATATACTCGGAGCCTAGAAAGGATATAAATTTTATTTTGTGACCGATCACTATCACCCGGTTTTCTTAGTATGGTACGCTCTCACGACTCGTACACATCAATACGGCTGAAAAGGACTGCACCACGCGGTGCCAGCATCGTCCAAAAATGGGAGCTCCCAGGAACCTCTAGTGCCAGTGTCTGTATATTCACAACAGGGTAAAGGCTGGAATGTAGAAAACTTCACAAATTTATTCAACTGGATGGGCCACTTGCAGTCATTTCTTATTTCAGATTTTATTGGCCAGGGAAGCATTTGAACGACTGAAAGAAACCGAATCATTACGTAAATGGTCGGTTTTACAGAAAACATTTATCAGCTCCTCGAGATATGTCACGTTTTTATTCTCAAGCTTTTCACACCTTAATTTATCCTTCCTTATCCCCCCCCCCCCTCTCTCCCCCAAAATCAAGGTGCCGGATTTCAAAGGGCAATTGTTGAAAATTGTGAAAGAGTTAGTCGGGCCGAAATGGACTCCAGCAGCGTGCTCTTGAAAGTGGATTCGTTTTAGTGCAACGCAAAGTGCAATAAAAAATGCTACGTTAAAAACCCTGAACAGTGGTACAGGAAAAAGATCAGGCTCTAAAAGTTCAATTTCTTTTTGTGCGAGACAATACTGTTGATATTGTAAAACACCAAGGCGTGCAGGCGGCCCATTTTATATAACGGCACAATTTCAATCCGGGACTGCGTCTCTCCAAGCAATGAACACAAGAAACCAGCTTCATACGCATAAATATATTATAGCCTGCAAAACACCAAGAGATTTTCAAATGCGAGAAAAGATCTTCAGCTTCACTTTAAGTGTACACATCTGTGAAAAACAAATTAAATGTTTAGATCATTGACAATTGTTATGTCTATTCAGAAGGACTGCTTTTGTTTGTTTTTGTTATAATGATGTTTTTGTGTGTGCTTGGAATTTTAGCTGGCCCTGAATTAATTATGATGCAGAGTCGTATATTTGTATCTGGTATTATTGCTATATGTTTTTCTATCTACGTTTGTACACATCCGTGAAAAACAAATTAAATGTTTAGATCATTAACAATCGTTATGACTATTCAGGACTGCTTATGTTTGTTTTTGTTATGATGATGTTTTTGTGTGTGCTTGAAATTTTAGCTGGCCCTGAATTAATTATCATGCAGAGTCCTCTATTTTTATCTGGTATTATTGTTATATGTTTTTCTATCTACGTTTGAAGATTCATGCTCTCAGTGTTAGATAAACAACGTCCTCTGCTCGATTATTTCCGTGTCTGAGCTCGAATCCATGGAACCGACGAAGATTTAAGATTACCTACAGCAATATACGTGGTGATTGCCGAAAAACAAAACTCTAGTTTACAGCGATACAGGAATTTGCGTCCGCGTGACCACCGGATCAGACCTATATAGCTTCTAAACCCAATTCCGAATATTCGGCTTCCAACAAAAAGAAACCGAAACCTCTAAGCTGAAATAACGCGATTTTAAACTGTTAACAGTGTCTTGAATCTTTTATGTGCCGTTAGATTGTTCTAGTAATGCAATACACAATATATAAAGTAAAAGATGATACAAACTAACATTGGTTAAATTACATGAAGTCGTATATATATTGGCGTTAACTTCGAACGTCCTAGAAAGTACATCCTGTAAAGACCTTAATTTTTGCGAGCACTTGATTTTCGCGAATTTCGCGAATTTCGCGATTGGGAAAATTCGCGAAATTTAAGGGCACATGAAACAATGCCACGAAAATAAAGGGTCTTACAGTAGTCTCCAGCTAGATTGAAAATATCGCAAATGTGCCAAACGGTTTTCTTCTGTCACCTCGTGAGTTCTTGCCTCACCTGTCACTCAACGACAATTGCAGAAAGCACAAAAATAAAATGGAGTCATATTTCTGAACTTCTGTGTTTTCAATTCAAGGCTAGAGATCTTTCTTACAGCTCGCTTTGTGTATTACCATATCTTTTTCTCACATGTGCATTATATTTTTTTTTCTAAGGGGGATGTGCGTTGTTGGATGTTCGTACAAAGGTATATATAACATTGCTGTGAAGCTCTCTGCCATCCTTGGTACGCAGCATATTTCCAGGAGTAGACGCATTTCCGCCTCTGTTTCCTTGGAAGGATCATGATGTCTCCAAAATTGTCGATACTCCTGGCCTTAATTGTTATAATCGTAACTGTGGAAACGTATTTAAATTATTCATAAACCAGAGCGCATTTTGAGGATGCCGAGGAAAAAACAACGTACTTGGAATTTCTTCTTTTTAACTGAATTTAGTATATCACTTGTAGAAACTATTAACCACCATATCGACTCCGAGTAATATGGAGGGTGAACAAATTTGCGCATAAATGCTTGATGTTTAATAAAGATGTGCGCCAAATTGTGGAGAAACATTTAATATATTAGAGAAGTAAGGTAAGGCTTTCATGTCTTGGCATTTATTTTTGTTGAATTTTTTTTTTATTTGGGACTACTGGTAAACTATTTGTTTTTGTTTCTTTTCTATTTCAAATATTGCTACAGAATAGGATAGAAATATAAATATATCCAGACATTTTGTTGAGCTTTTTTAACATTAAGTAACACTACTGGTTGACCTTCACTTTTAATTTCAGTGTATCTAATTCACCGATCACATAAGAGCAGGTATTATTAATGATGGAGCAGATCAAAAATAATATTGCGTTAAAAATGCACTAAAACATATACACGTATGATTGATATGTTGTACGGCGGAGAACTGCAGATCTATGATTTGCAGTGTTCATCATCAAATCCTCAAAATTACACAAGGTTGGAAGTATTTGTCGTTCCGCCGTACATATAAATGAACCGAAAGCTCTCGTTGTGTGCTTTCAAATTATCTGCTTCGTAACGTTCGGTTTTAAACAATGTAACGTATCAGTATAAAGTTCGTTTCCACGCATCTCGACGTACAATGCGAAGTAAAAAGATTACAAACGAATGATTAGTTCACTGCCTTGAAACGCTGGACGTGACAAAGATTTATAATACGCTGGATATACTGAATATTTTTGTACTTAACAGCCCCAGAATTGAAGAATCGCAGTCCCAGCCTAACTGCAGTAATAATATGCCTGTAAGTTTGTTCGTTTTGAACAATTACAGTATATTTGGAGAGTTCATTACAAATATAAGTGTTCTGTCAAATTAGATCCCTGGCATAAACGCTGGTGAGCATTACGATTTAAAGGCACAGTGACTTGTTTGTGTAGTCTGTCAGAGGATGTTGGTTTCTGCACTAGCTTAGTGACAATAATATTATAAGTAGCTGTAATGTCGATGGAGCTATGACGAGCATTATTTAGAGGCACCTTCCAAGAAAGGGAAATATGGTGATCGGTTACAAAAACAAACAAATTGGTGCCGCTTTACTTTATGACTTAGAATATCCTATCAGACTGAATAACTAGGCATTCACTCACCCACGTTATAGATATTCCGGTTCCTGTGGTCTTTCAATTGCAGGTATACTGCCCGCAGTTTACAGAGAATGAAATCACTAGATTTGTCACAGGCTTGGTTAGAAATACCCTGAATGGTATTTCAAAGATACAAATTAAAACTGGGATACATTATTGATCAAACTTCCCTGCTCGGTTTGTTCCACTGAGCGCTACGTCATGCAGCAGTTCTTCGGCCGCCTAGCGTTTCATTCCCATGAGATCAGACACAGTCCGTGCGTTTCGTATCGGTTTGGTGCGCACTGTACTTGGGATAGCTGGTAAATAATTGTTGAGGATGAAAGCTCTAAACAAAACGTCGGACAAGTGAAACAATGACGAGTACCACAAGGCTCTCTTTCTTTTTCACTCGACCGTTGTTATTTTTTTTAGATTTTATCGTTTACAATTAATTATCAAGTAGTCCAAGTACGAACTCCAGTCGTAACGACCAACATATTTGGAACGTGCTGCAAAATTCGAATTTCAAAGGTACATACCTGAAAGTGGCCACGCGAACGTAGTTTCGCGAGGAGTTTTAATTCTATTTTCTTCTTTTTTTTTTTAAGAGCTCGTGTCAGATGTGGTAAAATATTAAAATTTGAGCAAAATCGGCGGCCGTTTATTTCTTATTCATTATACCAAATGGTCGTCGTTCGCACACTGAAATGGTTTATGGGCTTGTTCCCAGGTGGTCATTGTTCTCATATTTCGTTGAAAGTATTATATGTCGCGAGGATCTCGCTCATAGCCAGCCTCTACTCTTGGCTCTTAGCGTTTTTGAGTTCAGGGAGCCACCCAAGAACGAGCTCATAAACCATTGTGCAAACGACAAACAGGCTAGTATAGGACAGGAAATACACAGCCTCTGGTTCTGCTTTATTTTTCATATTTCAATACTTCCAAGCTGAGCTCTGAAAAAAAAAATGTCAGAAAGCGTTTTGCGAAACTACGTTCAAACGCCAAATTTCAGGTATGTGCGTTTGGAGTTCGTATTCTGTAAAGCGCGCCAAATGTGTTGCCTTACGGCCGCACCCTGTGCATGCCCCTTTGCAAAGTAATACATCCGTCACTAATTGTATCGCGATACCTTGAATGCATCTGAAAATGGATTCGAAATCACGCCTCCAGCTCGTTGCTCGCCCTCCCGTGGCGGAAACGGGAAGCGCTCTAGTGAGGGTTCCCCGGTGCTCCTGCTCAGAGGCACGGCGGTACCGCTCGCGATCATGGCTCGTGAATTGCCATTTCCGAATGCAAACAACAATCTTCAATGTTCCAATGTAGTGCTGCAGCCGGTATGGGATTGTACCTTATTAGAGAGTTCTACTATTACGTATAAAATCAAACGCAAGCGCTGTGTGTTTGCTTTAGAGTCGCGTACTACCCGCTGCGCATGCATGTCATCGCCATGCTCCAATCCAAGACCGTAATTTTGGTCACCGCGCAGGCGCAGTCTGCGACAGGCAACGCTAAAGCAAACACACAGTGCTTGCGTTCGGTCGGATACGCATACTAAAACTCACTACTGTTTCACCTCTTCCCAACGCCGACGAAACGTGCTGCAGTAAGCAGACGTGCAAGTGTCTATAGGTGTTCCTTCGAACTGGAAAGGCTGAAATTGGCAAAACAACGGTGCGCAAAAATTAAGGGGATTAAATGTTATAAAAGAAAATATATAAGAATATAAAATCCGTTTGCATTTTTTTATTTTTTTTATTTTGGAGCATTTCGCCTGGAAGGACTGGCGGTGGCTTTTGAAGTTTTGCCGATTGTCAAAAGTTGCGAATTTGATAGCTACAGATGCTTTGCACAGAATAATGTAATTTAACATAAATTTCTCAGATTGGCTAGAATGATTGCATTAACTTAGACTATGTTATTTTATAACTTGTTAATTAAAAATGCGGCAATTGGCAACAGTGATGATAATTTGCACACTTATATCAATACTTGTTCGCACGTTTGATTACCTACATTTCTGCTGTCTGCCTCGGTTTCCGCTGGGGTTTTCGTGTTTTTTTTAGCAAGAACAGCGTTTCTTAATTATTACGCTTTGGGAACAAGATCGAAACTCATCACCCGTGACGACATTTTGTAAAAATTAGGATTGATTCTGTTATTATTGTGCTGGGAATAATGTTAAAGCAAGTAATCCTCTAAATACCCCAAAATTAATTAAAATGCCTGCAGCTCATTATTTCACATGACAATTATTTCAGCACGAGAAGGCAGCAATAACACACAAATATCAGCCCTGATTTTTCAACAAACACAATATTTCATGTTACCTTCAAGTTGTATGAAACTCCCTAGTCTTTAAAGGAACACTGAACACCCCAAAATATTTTCAGGTGCCTGGATCGAACACGTATGTCAAAAATAAAGTTTCCACGAACAACTTCTTTACCTCAACAAATACGATGTGAAACACATCTTTAGCTACGAAATAACCCAGAAATAACACCTATACCGAGAATTCAATTTCAAAATAAAAGTTAGTTTAGGTTTCGTTCCAGAATTTAAACGTGCCTCTTGACGTAGATACTAGGCTAAACACCGTTTTAGTTTTCAGGATAAGGAGTTGGCCTTCGCTCATAAGACCCTAGCTTCTTCGCATTACCAGAAATAATTTGTGTCGCTCAGTGAAGCCAGCACACAAGACAGGCTCAGCGATTGGTATACCCAGCACGCATCTCCGACCCTCACTAAAACCGCCATTTTGAAAAATGAGTTGCGGCACCCAGAGTGAACTGGAATCGCGAATACTTAAAATGTAACTGCAAAGAAAAAACGCGTTTTTTTAAACAGCCTAATTGGCACAAGCATGTCAGAAAAGAAATCTTCCGCAAAAAAACAATTTTTCCTCGCAATATATACGCCATAGGACGTAATTTAGTCCGTGTCACAACTTCTTAACATTTGGAACTACCGCTGTTTTGACGCGCCGCAGAGTGGCAGTGGGCGCGTCAAGTCGGCGCTCCTTTACTCTTACTCCGACGCTCCGAGTTCCATACTCCGAGCGCAGCAACTAAACGGCGCATATCGTACAGGAGCGCGACACACCGAGGCTGCGTTCCAAACCTACTCGAATGGATCCGAGTTACTCTGGCGGATTATGTCACGTGACAACAAAAATAGAGAAACGCTGGACACGGGTAGGTTTTCAATAACCACCTTTACCCTAGAGCTAGATCGAGTAAGTTTTGGAACAGGGCACAGGGCCAGAAACCACAAAAACTATCGACGGGCCACACGGGCTCCTTCCGACCATGGATACGGGTGGCAGAAGCCGAAAATATTTCGAGGATAAATTAATTAGGCCCGTGATTAGCGACAGAGTCTAATGAAAATGAGACTGCGATGTTATGAAGTTTCTACGAACGTTTTAATATTCCTGAAAGGTTAGATGACTCGCTCCGTGCAGATATGTGGCAGGTTACCTGGCCGATCTATTTATTGACGATGCATGCTGTTCCGGTTTAAATTAAAGACAGCATTCTTGAGCCCGCTCGTCCACGCAGGAAACCCTCAAATTTGTAAGAGGTTCCCTGGTTCCGTCGGTTCCGTTGGTTCCGTCGGTTCCATCGGTTCCGTCTCACAGCGAGATTGAAGCTACGCCGATACCGGCACACCATCATTCGATTGCACGTCAATTCGTTTTTAAGCGGTATACATGAACAAGCCTTGACCGCAACGCTAACTGGTGTTTCGGCTTTCCGATCTAAGTATATTTATTCGCTACGGCTGGGCTAAGCATCCTAAGCAGGGCAGCCAGCGGTTTGGCTGTCTTTTCATCACAACTTTTCAGTCGCCGAGCTGCCGGCACGCTCGTTCGATAGATCAATTCGTTTCCAGGCAAGACGCACGAACACATCTTTTCCTCAACGCTCACTGATGTTTCGGCTTTCAAATCGAAGTATCTTTACTCGCTGGGCTAAGCATTATAAAAGGGGCATAGCGGTCCGAATGTCTCCTCATCTCGACAACTTGTCTGTCGCTGTCCAATCGGCACGCTACCGTTTGATAGATGAATTCCTTTTTCAGGCGAGATACACGTACAAACCTTTTTCGGAACGCTAATTGCTGTCTTGGCTTTCGAATCAAATCCTTTCTATCCGCTGGATTAAGCACTAATCAACTGAAAAGGGGCAGCGGTCCGGCTACACCTTTCGTGTCGACGGTCTCAACAGCAGCGCAGCCATCTTGTTTGTTTACGTGACGTGACGGAGCGCGAAGAAGTCACGTAAGCAAGAAAATTCAAGAAAAATTCTCGGTGCACGAAGAGCGCGCTCGAGTGTCAGTCTCCGGTGGCACTCCTGTCCGTTTAGTGAAAGGAGCGCCAAACTCTCGCGCTCCCGAGCACGGAGTTAACGCGCCCAGTGATGCGTCCCTCCGCGACGTATAGCAGCCACTCAGTGACGTATAATACCAACTTTGTGGCGCGCGATTTAAAACGGGCGAACTAACCGCAATCTAAAATCTGTTCCGCGGTATAAATATTGCTGAAAAAAAAATTGTTTTGGGCGGAAAAATTGTTTTGTGACATGCTTGTCCCAATTAGGCTGTTTAAAATACACTTTTTTATTTTTGCAGTTACCCTTGTGGGTCGCTCTACTAAACTGCTGCCCAATGGTCCCTGTCTGGTCCGCCCTCCCAAGAAGTCACACGTGCAAAAATGTATTCGAAACGCTTTACTGTTTTCGGCTGGTCTTGCTGTGGGCCTTGCAGTCGCAGTCGTCGTTGGGCGTCTTGCCCGTTCCTTGCCGGAATCTTTTGTGCTCCGTCCCGCGCGCGGGGCCGCCGGCCACCGCTCCTGCCCCCTCTCGCGCCGTCGCCCTCCTCGGCTTCCCACTTCCCCCCCCCCCCCCCCTTTTCCCTCAAGGCTCGGTCTTCGCGGGGGGAGGGGGGGGGGGGGGTGTTCACTGGTCTTGGCCGAGGAGTTGTTCCACCTCGGCCATGATGGTGTCGTCGGAAGTCGAGGGGGACGGAGGAGGCTGGTGGACGACACTGGCCCGATGTCTTGGGCCGGAAGAGGTGGTGGCGGCCTATGTTGTGGGGACCGTCGTGGTGGCGGGTTGGATGGAGGCGGCTGCGGCAGCCGGTGCGACGGCACGGTTTTCGGAAGACCGGGCTGGCTGGACGGAGGCCAAGGCAGCAGGAGCCAGGAGGTCCGGGCGGCTTGCCCTCAGGGTCTGGACCGCTGCCGCCACGTTGTCCTGGAGGGGCTGTGCCTCCAGCAGGTCGGTATAGAGTCGACCTGCTTCGTGGGTCTCATATGTATTGTCGGGACCCCGCACAGCCAGCAGGTGTCAGGCGCTCCCAAGACCCGTGGCGCCGCCGGCTGCGTGTGGCCACGGAACGGGAGTGCGACTCGGTGGTCGGGCTGGCCAGGCGTTGGGCTGGGTTGGTGCTTCCAACGCCGGCGGGAGACGAAATGGACCGCTCCTCCTTCCTCCCACGCCGTCCACGTGGCCACGGTGTGGCAGGAAGGCCAACTCCAGGCACGTCGTCCCGTCGTAGACGGACCCGTTCCGTGGTGCGGGGCTGCCGTCGCGGACGGCCCTGCCTGGTGCCGCGATGTTGCTGCGGACGGCCCTGCTCCGTGCCGCGCAGGCCTGCCTGCTGCAGGGCTCGCGGTACCTGCGGAGCCCAGGCGGCGTTAGCCCGCTCCGCTGTTCGGCCATCCTCGGTGTTGACGCCTCCCGGGGCTGCCACCCCGAGGGTTTGGTTGACCGGACCACTGGGGTCCAGCCGCCCCGGGGCCTGGCCCGTCCGGTGGGCCTCCTGGGTATGGCCCCCTGGGGCAGTTTCTCCCAGGAGGCATCCTGTGTAGAAAGAACACTCTCACAACACCGGAAAATCATCACTTTTTTTGGCCGAAAATGGCGGCGGCGGTAGTTTTCATTAACCATGTTCCCCATCGCGACAGTAATACCCTTTTAAGTCCGCGATGTGAGCTGGATCCGACTCCTCATATGTATCGCACCGAGTGAGTTTATAAGTAAGCCGTGACATTCGCGTCTTTACCTCATAGGGTCCTTCCCATCTGTGAGCAAGCGATGGGCGAAACCGCTAGCTGCGTTACTCAAAGGGTGGGTTCTTCTCAGGACCAAGTCACCAACTTTGAATTCCAAGTGCCTATGGCTCCTGTCATACTGCGGCGCTTGCTCGATCCTTGCAATCAAGATCCTTTCTAGCATCGTGCAGCGCCCCAGACAAGCGATTCGTTAGCTGTCCCGCGTACATAGAAAGCGGGCGTCCTGGTGTTTCTTGGTTGCTCCGTAAGTCGTTCTCCAGCGGAGACGGTATCCCTTTACCCAGGTTCAGAAACGCTGGCGTGAAACCAGTTGATCTGTTCATGGTATTCTGAATGGCGAAACCCATCTCAGCGATGTGCTCATCCCAGTCTCGGTGTCTCTCCGTTAGCGCGATCAGCATGCTTTTGATATTCCGATTCACTCGCTCAGTGATATTGGCTTCGGTTGGTACGGTGTTGTCCTCTTGTGCTTTATGTTCAGCGCCAAGCAGGAGTCCACGAACACTTTACTAGTGAAGTAACTAGCGTTACCATTAATGAGACACCTGGGCGTGCCGAAGCATAGCAAAGTATCTAGCCACTTTTCCCAGATCCGCTCTGAAACCTGCTTCCTTATTGAATACAGCTCTGCCCATTTTGAGAAATTATCGGTAATAACCAAGAGGTACTGGTTTCCCCGCGGACTTCTCGGCAGTGGGTTGATGATGTCGCAAGCGGCGATCTCCCACGGGTAGTGACTCTCCACCGATTGCATCAAGCCCGGAGGCTTCTTCCCTCTGGGCTTCGCTTTCTGGCAGGCTGGTCAGCTGCGGGCGTATCGGAGTGCGTCTTGCCTCATCCCCGGCCAGGTCGTGGCGAGGCATTACCTATGAAAAGTCTTGCTGCCACTGCCATGACCTACCAGAGCCGAGTCGTGGAAGTACCTGATGAACCTCTTCCGTAGCTTCCTGGGAATCACCACCCTGAAGGGAGACTTATTACCCTCCACTTCACCGATCGTTGGGATGTAGCGAAGCAATAAGCCGTCTTCGCCGAGCAGATATGAATCAAACTGATCATTAACTCGACCGCCAGCCTTCCCGGTGTCAACCGCAATTACCGCGAGTTTACCCAACACCCGCTGACAAAAACCCTCTGCTTTCTGGACCTCGACAAGCTCTTCGTTACTGATTGCTTCACCCCAAGCGACGATCCTTTGCTCCTTCGTGCCGCGCGCTAAGGCTGCTACGAGTGCCAGTTGTTTCACCTCCTCCCAACCGTCTGTGAGGGACCTCACCCTTGCATCCGGAGACATTCTCCTGTTCTTCCCGCGCTTCTCGTTACATTCTGGTTGCGTCACCTCTTCCCAACCACCATCCTGGGGCGCCCGAGAGAGCGCATCTGCGACCTTGTTGGTCGATGCCTTTCGGTACTAAACCGTGTACGAGTAGCGCTGCAAGGTTAGTACCCAGCGGGCCAGCCTTCCCGCTGGCTTTTTTAGCCTCTGAATCCAGGTAAGTGCTTCGTGATCAGTCTGAATAATGAAGGTCGTACCGTCTAAGTAGAGGTCGAACTTACTCAGAGCAAACATGACGGCCAACCCCTCCTTTTCCGTCACTCTGTAGTTGCGTTCCGACTATGTGAGCGTTCGACTAGCGAATGCCACAGGGCGTAACTGTCCATCATGCTCCTGCAGCAATACTGCTCCGAAACCGTAGTCGCTCGCATCTGTCTGCACAACGAAATTCCAATTAAGATCTGGTAACCGAAGGCTAGCGGTGCTTGATATTGCCCTCGCGAGAGGAAGGAAGGCAGCACCCTGCTCTGGACCCCAGACCCACCTCGAGCCTTTCCGGAGCAGCAGATCCGATGGCCGCGCCAGCTCCGCGCACATCGGGATGAAATGCCGGTAAAAGCCAACCATCCCCAGAAACCTTTGAAGGCTCTTTACATCGTGTGGTAGTAGATAATCGAGAATGGCCCTCAATTTCTCATCGTTCGGCTTCAAGGTATCGTTGTCTACGACAAAGCCTAAAAAATTTACCTTTGAGGTGGCCAGTTGCACCTTTTTTGGATTAATTGTTAGACTGGCCTCACTCATTCGCCTTAAGACAATCTCGAGATGAGTTAGGTGCTCTTTGAACGACTTGGAGAATACCACAGCGTCATCCATGTAGGCCATGGCGAAGTTAAATTTCGCATCACCCAGCACGATGTCCATGAGCCGTTGGAAACTCGACGATGAGTTCTACAACCCAAACGGAAGACGTGTAAACTCAGATAACCCCCTGTAGCAGGTAAACGCCGTCTTTCGGACATTTTCTGGCACCACCTGGATCTGGAGAAAAGCCCTGCTACAATCCAGCGTGGTGAAAACCCTCGCGCCTTCAAGCGAATACATTATAGACTCAATAGTGACCTCATTAAGCCTTTGGTAATCAACGCAAAGGCGCGCGGTGTCGTCTTTTTTGGCGCCAAAACTACTGGAAACGCCCAGGGACTCTGCGATGGCTGCACCGCCCCCATGTCCAGCATCTCCTCGAGAGGCGCGTCTAGCAGGGCCCGTTTATGTACGCTTAGTGGTCTAGGATCACACCCCCACGGCCTGGCCTCTCTTGTGTCTATCCTATGTTGTAAAACAGTCGTAAGCCCCGGTCTCTCGGTAAACATAGCTGCGTGTTGGGACAAGGCGTTCGCTAGCATCCGCCGTTGGTGGGCGGGCCCATCGAAAGACGCAATTATCATTTCGACGTTCCCGGGCACGACACGCGCAGCTAATACCTGCTCCTGATGTGACGCAGCGAGCGAACGTTCCATCCCCTGCACCAGAGATGATGGGGCAACAAATGGAATAAGAGGGGAAAACGCACATTTACGATACCCGTTGTTCCCCAAGTCCAGGATTATGCCCTCACGACAGACGAAGTCCTGCCCCAAAATAACAGGAACTGACATACCGGGCAAGTAGACGAAACGTTGCCTCTTTCGTCTGCCGTCAAGGCCAAGGTGAAGGCACATCGCCCCTTGCGCTGCGGCCAATTAATCCTGTCGCTAAACCCAGCGGAGTTACAAGCTACCGCGCGCAAAGGTTCCTGTCACGGCAGTTCTCGTACACATTATCGTCAATTAATTCAAGAGTATAACCGGTACCAATTAGTGCCGAATATTCTCTACCACCGATCTCTACCCGCACGTATGGGCCCTTCTCAGGTGTCGTGCTCTGAGCCCGACACGCCGACGGGGCCATCGCCACGCGGTCGCCGGCCACAATTTCCGCCCTGTCGGCACACTGATACTGGGCCTCGACAGCGGTCGGCAACCTCGACTCAGAGGTCCTTATTAGTGGCGCCGGCCTCTGGCGTTTCCCTGGGAACCCTGAGAACCAGACGCTGCCCACGTGCAATGTCGCCTGATGTGCTCAAGATGGTGACAGTTGTAACACCTGACTTGTGGCCGGTCGTTACGCGCAACCTGTCTATCGTTACCCTCATGCGACACTTCATCTGTGGCGAACCGCGGTGAGTCATGATTCCCGCGACTGTCGTGACCAGTCGCGCCTCCGCAGTGGTTTACCGCTGCGACACCCCTACGGGTCTGCACTCGGGACGAGTTTTTGTTGGCTGCCCTGTGCCTTTGCTCATAAGCGAAGGGGTCCAAAGCCCGCAGCGTTACGGCTACCCCGTGACCGTGCTCCACAACTGCCGCATACGCTGCCGTACACACTAACAATTTTAACACCCATGTTCGTGTTAAAAGGGTGTTTTTCCGAGCTCACACCCTTCCTACACCATTTTTACATGATTTGTGAATATTCAAGGGTGTACGGAAAGGCCTACACCCTTCGTACATCCTTTTTACACCCTACGGCTACCGAAATCGTGTTAAGAGGGTGTTGCGGTGGTACACCCATGATTTCCGAGTCGTCGAACTCGGAAACCGCCGAATTGCAGACATACGCGCCGACAGCAGAAGTCAAGAAGCAGCCGGCTCAATTTAGAGGATTTCGTGAAGTTCAAGTAAGCACAATGGGCAGCTGACATCCAAGCCAAGCCAACGCTCAAGTTGTTTTCAAGCCAGATGAATGCCGGCGTTGTGTACAAGCCCACCATACACCCTTGTACAAGCTCCTTGGTTGTTTACGTGCAAGCGACCACGAAAATAGCATCGGTTACTCACGCACTTCTGCTGAGAATGGTGAGACCACATCGGTTCTATTATGATACATTCCGTCTCATCCTGAGATGTACTAAAGCGAAGGCTAGACGTGCGAGACGGTTCGGGCTCACAGCTTTACTGTGAGCCTGTACCGTAAAGGTCGGTTCCGACACTTGCGTTTGAGTGTGTTTGTCTGCGTTGCGTTTAGAACCGAAAACGAGTCACCGGCACATCTGTGCTTCGTATGAAGCGTGGATTCTAATTCAAAGAATCATCTTGGCACGCGATATAAGCAGCAGGGATGTCCTGGTTTCTCGCAGCCGCAACGCGGTCAAACGCAACTGTTTGAACCAGGCTTTACGTGGTTGTCCTGTGCTTGTCCCTCGCGCTTTATTTTTTCGATTTTAAGTATTCATTTTCAACTCGCTCGCTTTTACCAGTACTAGTAGATACTCAAGCTGCACGAGGGTTCGTGCAGTGCGACCATCTAGCGATGCTATGAGCTTGTGCTCGAGCCTTGGCTTTAATGCATCTTAGTGGGGAAGGCAATCATCGGGGATATATGACACACGATGATGCCAAGTCTCTTCACGGCGGACTCTCGTGCTGTTCTGATTGGAGGAGAAGGGGCGTGTAAAAAATTGGCAAATGGAACGTGGTTAGCGACAGCGCAAATATATGTTGGAAAAAGTTCAGAATATTGAAGTACAGCAGCCTGAAACTTTGGAGTTAAGCAATTAGAGAATCATTTGAAGACATCTTTAGAGGTTCAGCCTTCTCTCCCCCCACACCAATATCGAAGGCTGCTAGGATATTGGTTCAGGCTAAGCCCTCTGTCTTTCAGTCAGCGAACTTGAGCCGTTCCACCTGACCTTGTTATTCCATAACAGATATGTTAGAAAATGGAATGCAGATTTTCTTTACACGGCCAAAACATAGTGTTATCAAATAATACCTGCCATATTCATATTCTACATTTACAGACCGGGGCTGCCCCGCCTGTGGAGGGTGAAGATGCGAGCAGCCTCGAAGCCCACCAACAGTGGCTGTGTGCTGAGAGCGAAAGCTGGTGCCTGACGAAGGCCAGATTGATCTTCGAATGGATGCGACTGCCTGCAAATGGCTACATGCGTTGATATTGATGGGCATATAGACTGCACAGAATGCTTATCTTTACCTGATGGATGCGAGGAGGGTATGCATTCCATATTTTTTTACTGATCTCTACGACAATTGCTAAATTGCGCTTCCCCGCTCCGTGATTGCGGCTGCCGGACGACCATCTTGGGACACGGAAAATTAACCTTTTGGAGCGTTGCAGAGGCTGGCCGGCAGCGTGCTGAAGACATGTTTTTTGCTGGTTTGTCGTCATTGGGAGCGTTAAAGTGGCCCTGCAATAACTTTTTGACTGGTTTTTAATTTAAATCGAACCTGAGCGCACTGAACGTAGTAATTTAAAGAAACTTTTCTTTTCTCAAATTTCGCTTTACTTTAAAAGTTATAGGCAAATTAGACTTACAAAAACAAGCAAAAAGTAACATCCTTCATGACGTCGTAGGTCCTGGCTTGAATGGCCCTGAAGTAGTGAGCTCACCGAGCGCTCACGGCTGCCGCACTCAGTGTCGACGGCTCGAGAGGGTGCCACTAAAGCACGTGTTGACTAGGCTGTATGAAGCGGGCGGCCAGGGCAGCTCGCATTGCATTTGCCGCGCGATTAAAGACTAATTCGGCATAACACTTCATTGGCCACAAACGACGGCAAACATGGGGTAAAGATCAGTTCAGAACGGGAGCCACTTCGCGCTGCCATACTGCCAAAGGGTCAAATCGCCAGCCAAGCCCGCGCCGAAAGCCTTGGGAACGCTCGGAACCGGTTGGATCCTCGAGCCGGTATTAGTCCGCAGCGCCACCGCGTACATCCGGGACCTTTCTAAGCCCATTGTTCGTCGGAGCCTCATCCCACTACGCCTTTCTAGTACAGTAAAACCTCGTTATAACAAAACGGGATATAACAAAGTAATGGATATAACAAAGCAATCATAATTCCCCTTGCTTGCTAATAGTGGGAAGAAATGGCCATTGGCTATAACAAACTTATGGTTATAACGAAATAATTACGACCGCTCCTTCAACTTTATTATAACGAGGTTTTACTGTATGCGCCGTTTTTTTCACCGCTTGGTGGCGGGTTTGTCGACGGGTCTTTTCTTGTTTCCGTACTTTATAAACTGCATTTGTTTCTTTTCTGATCTAAAATACTGAACAAAAACTACTTTCATACATAATTGAAACGGTTCGCGACACTTATATTTTGTATCGACTAAAAAAAAAGCTTTTAGCGGCTCTGACCAGTAGTAAGCCCAGGACCAAAGACGTCACATATTCCGCGCTTTCGGAAACGCGGGTCGCCCTCGTAGGTGAGGAGGTTTCCGCGTCGTCCGGTTAAAATATGACTCACTGATATTTGGTTATTCTCTCCGTGCCCGCTGGCTTGCCCGAACCCAAAGAGACGGGGAAACCGCAAAAGAGGTAGACGCTTAAGTATGATTGCAGCTCCCCTTTAAGTCCACACTCCTTTACTACTACTCTGACACTCCGAGTTTCATACTCCAGGCACAGCAACTAAACGGTGCATGGCGTACAGGAGCGTGACACACCGAATCTATTGACGAGCCGCACAAGCTCCTTCCCACCGCACGGTTATGACGAACCTGGCATCCCGTGGATACGGGTGGGAGAAGCCAAAATTATTTCGGTGGTAAATTAATTAAAGCCAGTGTAGAGCGGCAAGGTACAAAGTAAAAGAGACGGCGACGTTATGAAGTTTCTACGAACGTTTAAGTATTTCTGAGAGGTTTGGAGACTCTCTTCGAGCACGTGCGGGGAAAGGTACCTTGGCTGATCTATTTATTGACCGTGCAAGCTGTTTATATTTGAATTAAAGACAACATTCTTGAACCCGTTTGTCGACGCACGAAACCCTCACACTTGCCAGATATTTCGTGGTTCCGTATTGCAGCGAGACGGAATGCGATGGAAGCTGTTGATGTGCTATGCCGATACCGGAACACTGTCGTTCAATAGATAGCACGTCAATTCGTTTCAGGCGAGATATGAACATGATGTTTCGGCTTTCCATTCGAAGTATCTTGATTCACTGGGCAAAGCATCCTAGAAAGGGCAGCGCTCCGACTGTCTTCTCATCTCAACAACTTTTCTGTCGCTGTGCTGTCGGTAACCTTCCGTTCAATAGAAGAATTCGTTTTCAGGCGAGATGCACGAACAAACCTTTCCCGCAATGCTAACTGATGCTTCGGCTTTCCAATCTAAGTATCTTTATTCGCTGCAGCTGGACTAAGCAGTTTAAAAAGGGCAGCCGTCCCACTGTCTTCTCGGCAACTATTCTGTCGCCGAGCTATCAGCACGCTCGTTCGATAGATCACTTTGTTCTCAGGCAAGGCACATGAACAAACCTTTTCCGGAATGCTAATTGCTGTCTTGGCTTTCAAATCAAATTGTTTTTACCTGCTGGATTGACCACTAATGGACTGAAAAGGAGCAGCTGTCCGGCTACGCCTTTTGTTTCAACAATTTCAACAATCGCACAGCCATCTTGTTTGTGGACGTGACATCACGGAGCGCAAAGAAGTCACTTGTGCTCCAAGAAATGCTCGGAGCACGAAGAGCACGCTCGAATGTCAGTCTCCGGTGGCGCTCCCCTCTTTTAAATTTTAAATTGGGTTGTGTGTGTTTATACAGCCTAGAACTTGCTCTGTTTAGTGAAAGGAGCGCCAAACGCTCGCAATGTGTAAACAACAAGAATTTCCTTTGAAAACTCATAAAATGTTTTGCAACAGCGCGGCACCGCAAGAAAAAGGCACAACTTGTCGAACGTCGAGTCTCGCCGGTCTTGCGGCGTGATCAAAGCTTCCTTGGCCTGCCAAACTGCTGCGTCTCTGTGCCTTTTCACGCTTGGATACTTATCAAGAATAGATGCCATGGCAGAGCTTTGAAGGTATGTCGCACATAGGCGTCTTCTCTATCACCCAGCTGTTCCAGCGAGTTGCTATCAATAGGAAACGAAATCGGTGGTTGCTATTATGGATTAACCATGGCTATGTTGCAAATCTACTCAAATGGATCACATGACAGCACAAATAGAGCAATGCTGTGGAAGAAGGTAGGTTTTCGAAGGCAAAAGTATGAAGCGGCGATATCTGAAGTTTTTCAAACGTGGCCCGTCCATATGGTTGTGTGCAATCTGTCGCCGTCGCCATAGCCTCCTACCCCTCCTTTGTCGCCACTGGATCATGCCCGCTTCTGGACTGCAAGTGCCGCAAGTTACAAATACAGTCGTAAGAGTAAAGGAAAATGCTGCTCCAGAGGCACATGCATCTTCATGCTCTTTGCACTCACGAAACAAATCCACACGGCGTTAATTCTTGATCGGTATTCAAGCGTGCGAAGACAAAGATGCAGCACTTTGGCATGCCAAGGAAGCTTTGATCATGCCGCCAGAACGGTAAGACTTGCGTTAGACGAGTTGCCCCTTTTTCTTGCGGTGCTGAGCTTTCGTAAAAATTTCCACGTGCTCTCAAACGCAATTCTCACCGTTCGGGGTTTTAACAAACTTCTTCGGTAAATGACAACGAACGAGCAGAAAACATGTCTTCAGCTTACTGCCGCCCAGCCTCCGCAACGCTCCAAAAGGTTGACTGATAATCGTTGTCCCAAGGTGGCCATCCGGTGGCCGCACCTGAGCTGCAACGACCAAGCGGAGACACGCGATCCAGCAAATTGTCGTGGAGATCAATGGTATTGCTTGCACGGCGTACTATTAGTCTTCAGAGCAAACACAAGTGTCGCTGCGGTCGCCACGTCCTGATTGGGTCAGGTGTACCGTAACGTCTGGTGACGGACTCCGCTTCGCGTTCTGGCATCTGGCTGGCTTCCCTGCGCCCGTTTCCTCACGATCGGAGGTTTGTGATCATGCTGACCTACTGTTCAGCGCTGCAATGCAATTTCCAAAAAGAAGCTGGTATCATATTCTACCACCCGAAAACTTCGAGATTAAAGAGAGCATGAACAGTCAGGCTAAGGATGGGAAAGGCACCGTCAACATTGGCCGTTGTGAGCTGTAAGCACGTTGAGAAGCGGGGCTTCGTTTACCCAGTGTACAAGGCGCTGGGTGAGACTTATGCCGACAGAATTTTCATAGCTTTTCCAACCGTGTTTGTCACGTTTACCCTTATAATTGGGTTATAAGTATGGAAAGCTATCGGTGGAGGCAACTCCGTCGATGAACCCCCCCCCCCCCCCCCCCCCGCCCCCTCCACACGATATAAGGCGGTTGTGCAAGGGGTTGTGGAAGCGGCGGTGTAAGTGTTTCAGACACTGAAATTCTGTTCTTTGCAGATTCATAAGTTAAGCACGAGACACATGCGCGAAAAGTCCATCCGGTCCGACGTCCGATCCGACAGTACGACTGCCTGATCCGAAAAATTTGGTCGCTTCAGGCGTCAGATCGGCGATCCGACATGCGCCAAACGCGCCAGATAGTTTTGCACGGCGGACGGATTGTCGGATGCGTCCAGCCAATGACAGCACAGCTAGCGCGAACGTCATGATGACATACTTGGTCTGTCGGGACGAATAAGAAAACGGGACGGGCGACGGGAAGCCGGACGCGTGGATCCCGCTGATCCATTCGAGAAAGATGGCCCCGGCAAAGAATGCACGCGCTAACAAGAACGAGCTCCTAGCTTCGCTCGTGCGAGCTAAACCATCAATCTGGGACCAGAGATTTATGAACGCGGACCTCCGCTGGAGTGCTTGGAAGTTGGATGCCCTGGGCGGAGCCGAACGGATCGTTGTGTCGCTTGCAAGGTCGGAAGTGTGTGCGTGTGTCTCAATTCGGAGCGGCGTTCGGACTGTCAGATCGGACGATTCTGCCGTCCATTTGTCTCGCGCTTTAGGAGAACATCAGACCCCGCTTTGCGGGCATACAAATGGCATTTAAGTCAAAGGCCTTTGGGCGGTCTTGCTTGTAATTCTCTCCCCATGGCCCAGAATATATTCAACATGTTGCTCGAGCAGAGTGCAGCTTTTTCGCTGAGACGTTTTTGTTTAGAAACAAAGTTGAAAAAAACCTCTTAATTTATTCAAATCATCAGCAGCGTTGATTGTGCGGGATGTAAATATATTGCAATGCTCCTGCAAGTGTGGTGGCATTTCTTCCTTTTCATATACCATCTATGATTCATGCACTGTCTGCCCTGGAAACCATGCTCGGAATGTTGGTTGAAGTTTCGCCTGCAGCTACAGACCATACCTCAATAAGGCCGCATATAATAATTCACATTTCCTACGTAAAATGCGCACAAAAAAAAAAAAAAAAAAACGAAAGTAATATGCCGACAGCTGACGCCGTCTCGGCCTTTGTAGGGCGAGTGAGGGGATAAATTTTGTCCTCAGCAGGACGTCACCCCGGCTCGCTGTAAAAGGTCGCCACCCAAACTTCTCGGTGCTAATACTCTCACCATACAATGCACCTGTTATTTGTTTGGCCCCTGGTCATGAAATCATTCTCAGTTTGCCATTCCATCTCACCGAAAGCCCGATTTTGGTCATTGAGGTCTCAACCGGCTTGCACTGAAGAAGTATTAGCGAGTTCGTTTCACGGCACTCGTGCCCACGCGTGTCCACTCGCAGCATGGAGCGGGTTCGTTTCAGCCGGCACTCCACGAGTGGTTGCACTCTCCGAGTTCGTTTCATTGCTGACACCCCACGCGTGCATGCACTCGCTGCACTGAGAAAATCGAGATTGCGCCAAAATGCAATCCCGTCGTGCCTCGCTCCGGCTAGGCCGGCAAGGGGCTGGAGCAGATGACGAAAGTTTGTCTGCTATGATGTGTCGCAGAACTGAAAGGAAAAAAAATTAGATTTTCTGATAGAAATTGCGTCCCGCGGGCAACGGAATCAAACGCGAGCTTGAACTGTGAGCGTCTCCTATTTCATGAAGGAAGCAGTTGACAAACCGTGCTTTATTTGGAGGTTTTAAGTCGCTCTGTTGCCATAAAAACGCTGAAATATACCAGTGTGTAAAGAAATGCTCAGAACAAATGCATCAGCGGCCCCCGAGATGTTTATCACCAATGTGTGCGGGTGAAAAATTGAACATTTGTCGACAAAACTGCCCTAGCAGAAACTTTGACTGCCCAATAAGCATCAGAGAAAGCTAAATTTAGTGATTTTACCTGAGGCTTGGGCAACATCATCATGTTTAACATTTACCCACTTCAGCTAACTTGCCCCGTCATATTTTGTTCGAGAAAGCTCTCGTTCTCGACGCCCTCACCAAAGCTAATATCTGATCCACCTGTAATGACGATCGAAATCGAAAAGTTTTGCTGGGTATTCCAGCAGACTAGTTTTAAGGCGTACCCTTTCAGTGGTCCACGCATAATGCCATGCTGAAATGGATCAAGCTTCTGCTCGGACAGCATCATCCATTTTTTTCAGTGTAAACGGTTATGAGAATTGAAAGATCGCAACCAGCTGCTTTGTAGACAGCTGGTTGCGGAAATTTACGCCGTCTGTAACTATCCCTATGACAGCCGTGTTGCTTGAAGTCGTCGCAACTATAAACTAAAGGCTGCAGCGACGAACGTTTGTAGATAAACGTTGGTAGCGACTGTACTCTCGCATTCCCACCCATCACTCCGAACAGCAAGGTGCCAGTTTTGGTTTGAGGTCGGTATTCTTTCTACAACATAGATGGCGGCAGCATCAGTCTTCCGCACTTGGTGCATTTGGCGAATTCGTTTGAGTCCAGTTCTCAGTGCAACACTCTGCGAGTGCGATGCATTCTGGGAGAGAACTCGAACGGTGCCAGTGCGTGTGAAACGAACTCGCTACAAAATACCGCTACCAGACGCATCGTCTGCTAACATGAGGGAATAATAATGAGTTTGTTTGCTACTAGGTAGGTATCATTCTCTGACAGAAACAATACCACGAACAGACTGGCAAGTCATCTGCGAACAGAGCCAAAAAGGGACAATCGTCTGCTATGAATTGTGTGCTGCGCAGAGTGAGATCAAAAACTAATTGAAATATGGAACATCGGCTATTTTACGGATGCAATTGTCCTGTGCTTCGTTTGGCTATGCTGATTTGTTTTCTGGCTGTGTGTAACTTGACACCCACTGGTGCTAAAACAAGAGCTTGGGACAAGCACCCACCTTACCACGATATCAATCTCACTATCTGAAAGAGTATTGGATTTAATTACTGAGTGCCTTTTCCATTGACAAGACGGCCCCAACATTTTCTAAGAACTCCAGTAGGGTTTTGTTGTTGCATCTTTATACTCGCAACTCATTCACTTTGCCAATTTCGTTTTTCTAGCCTGGCTCAGCTGGCGAGCTGAGCGGCGAGTCTGAAACTGTACCAATATTGTTTCCGGTCAGACTGTCCATTATTATTTATTGTTCTTCCCTGCTATTGTGATATGTCTGCACTGTAGTCATGACAGGGGCTTGAATGGTGGCTCCTACTTTCTACACATGGGTCCTAGGAAACATTTTGTAAGTGATGAGGTGCCCACAATCATGGGCGTCAGCAAAGTGGCGGAAAGGGGGGGGGGGGATTATTCTGGAGGGTGTAGCTTTCAAACCTATAACTTTGAAAGAAAACTAGGTTTGCCCCCCTCCCCCTCCTTTTCCTGCAAAACGTACTGCAGATGCCCATGCCCGCAATCTAGGCCAACGGTTCTGGAAAGAGGGTTTGTGGAACCTCTCCGTAAAGGCATTTTATGAGTCCGCAAAACTCTGCCGGCAATAATTTCTTTTTTAAATATGATTTGGGGCATTGAGTTGAGCCCAGTCCGGCCATGGCACATTCACAGCTTTGGGAGAAAAAGGATTCTACAGAAGAATACCTCTTTTCACTCTTCCCCCTTTTTATTCTTGGTAAACACGTTTGCAGTCCACCCCCTTCCCCCCCTTCCCCTTTTTTTACACTGCCTGGCGTCTCCCATCACTTCTGCCAGTCCAAAAAGGGTTTGCTTGCCACGATTGGCGGTTTCCTTCTTTTCTTTATAGCATCCTTTCTGCTAAAGTGGAAAGAGTGTAGACGGAGCTTCTTCCCCTCACCGTACCGTCTTAACCTGCAACATACTATACTCTCGGGAACAAGATAATAGCCTTGTATCTTTTCTGCCGCCACAAATGCTGTGCTTAGCATGTTTTTGGCAAAGGCTTTTGCTGCCACCATATGCCACGCTATGAAGTGGAGTGCCACGGTGTGTGCGTGCCACCTGTCGCATAAAGCAGTGCACTTTCAAGCTGCGTGGATGCAATGACGGCAGAAAAAACACCAGCAGAGCGGACAATACAGAGCATGTTATAAACAGCCCTGGTTAATTCCCAATAAATCACAATCTGAATCATTACTGTAAAACCATTTATTTTTGCAAATCGGTCACAGAGGACATAATCGCGGCCACTAAATTTTGCGAATTCCAGACGCATGCATTCAAACTCTTAAAGAGATTATAAAAGCAATTTCGAAAGTTTATTTGATGTCTGAAATGGGCGTCGGGCTCATCTCAGACACTGTTGACCAAGTTCCAGCCCGAACAGAAGTTTGTGTGCCGCACCAATCAATTAAACAGTTGTGGTAATATTTGCGCGGGGACGATGCCTGAGACCCCCCCCCCCAAGACGGCGGCAGAAAGGTGAACTAAAGTGCGCCGTCAAAGCGTGACGACAACGGGCTCCTCGTCAGGCGATTGCTTCAAACGGTTTGAACGAATGATGCGCTCTTGGTTTACAATTCGGTAGTGAGATGTCATACAAAAAAGTAATTTGAATGTTGGATAATTTTTTTAAAGCTGTAGTTCGGAATTAATAGGTTTCATAGTGTGTATAGGAATAGGTTCCATAGCATGTGTAGCTTGTGGGATGACAAGGAAGAAGTCTTGTGGAAATAAATTACAGCTGTATGCTGTGCTGGTTTTGAGACGGTGGTGTGTATGTTCCTTTTTGTTTCCTTGTCTCAAGGAAACAAAATTTTGACAGCAAATTTTGAACCCTGCTAGTGCACACCTTTCTGATCCAAAACTGACTTAGAGACCCAGTAGGCTTCAAAGCCGGTTTCAAATAAGAAAACCAACGCAAAAGTCAACTTCGAAACCTGGGACGTTTTGAAGTGATTTTTGGCATTAGTTCCCGAAAAGATATGTCATCAGTTTGGTGGCCGGGAGCTAAAAGAATTTCATGCTTAAAATCATACTCATCAGTGCGGCCTTTATTATTCTCTGACTGAATCAATTCTGCTTTTATATGCAGGAGGGAACCATTTGGCTTTTCGAAGGCTTTACTCTGGTCATGGCGGCCTACTGGCTTTTCGGCTTCGCCCGTGGCCAGAAGACGTACAATACGAGCTGCCTTCTTGAGAGGCTTTGTCTTATTCTAATCTACTCACAGCTACGGCCAGTTGCAATCAAGGTGATTAATACAATCAAGAAAACACCTGTAGCCTGATTGCTGATCACATAGTGCAATCGCCAAAGTCTGTGAAACTCCTGCCAGGATTGTTCCGATTTTCGAAATCATTAAAGGCTTTGTTTGTTTTTCTTGAGATGGCAGCTGCAAGTTGTGTGGCTCACATACCTAAGTATGCTTCAATTCATGACCAGCTTTATTCGTTTATATTCATCACATTTCTCTAGTCCTCCGTGTTGTTTCCTAGTCATCAAACTATTAGGCACCTGTATGGAGTAGTTACATTTTGCTTTTACGTTTTTATCAAAACGGTTTGTGTCACCCTGTCTGGAATTCACCACCCTTACTGGAAAATGTCAAATTAATCTCACGTTGAGATACTTTTTAAAAGTGGAGATGACCGGCATTAAATGTTGTGTTTCTTTATCACTCCTGTTCATACTTTGTATATTACTTCAGTCAAAAGACACCACCAGTGTTTAATACGCCCCGTCCGAGCACAAGCTTTTCAGCCTGGATAAGGTGAGCGTGAGTGAGCACGTACTAAGCAGTACCGAAGGTAATGAGCGTGCACTGCTGCATTTTCAAAGTTTCATAAATGCTCTTTTTTAGAAAAAAATAAAAGCCAGGCATTGTTGTGGTTTATTCATAACATTGTGGCTTTCTTGAAGAATGCGGGCATTCTGAAGGTGTTGCTGAAGGCTTGCCAGGGTAACAGCGCGGTCGAAGGCGACAAGTGCGAGCTAGTACACGCTCTATCGCAAGCTCTTGTTCTGCGAAAGCGCTTCTCAAAGTCGCTCTTGCATGCCTGTAGCCTTTGCTGCCCTACAGTGGTAATGGTAGGCAACTCCGGCTGACACAAGAAATCATCCCATCGCTGCCACACTCCGTTTCCCTTTAAAGGGCTGGTGAACCGAAATTTGGATTTCAGAAAACGATGCAGAAGCCGTAGGCGGGACGCTACAATCCCTAAAACACTACTCGTAGTCACAAGGCGATATTTCGAATGAACGGCCGTATTTTTGGAGAAAGAGGTTGAGATTGAACGAGGCCGATGAGGCGCGTGACGTCGAGATATCTCGTTTTCTCCTCTCTCTGCTTCGCCCCCTCAAGGCGGCGAGGTGGAGAAGACGCGAGGTCGTTCCCCTTCCTTCTCGGAGAAACAAGACAAACAAATCTGTCAAATGCGCCTCCTATTTTTAAAAATAAGGTCATCCATTTGAAATATCGCTGTATGAGTGATGTTTTGGTGTTTGTAGCATCTTGTTACACGCTTTTGCCGCCGTGTTTTATGGAATCCAGATTTCGGTTCAACATCCCTTTAAGTGCAAGTGAAACTGAAATGCCAAGAATGAGCACGTTGTCCTGAACGACAGTTGCACTGCACAAGCGCGCATGCTTAGCAACATTCAAAGCATGGAGCTTGCTCTTAAAGCCTCTGCATCAGGCCTCCTGTTGCAGCTCGTGGTACCGAAGCAAGCTTTTGGGCAGACACTTTTTATAAGCAGAAACTTCACCTGGCACCGCAGAGCTCTGACCGGTACTTGGAGTACTTAGTTGCGGTACTTCAGATAAAACAGAAGGGCAACAGGTGAAGTAGAAACTTCACCTGCACCGCAGTGCTCCGACCAGTACTCGGAGTATTTTGTTGCGGTATTTTAGATAAAACAGAAGGGCATTGAGCAGTGCAAACTAAGATTATTGTCAGGTAAGAAGTATTCAGTTGCAGTAATTGTTTTGCTTTACATACAAAAAGGCTGGAGTATGCTTAAATGCTGGGCTAGCAACCAATTGCTACCAGGGGCCCTATGCTACACGACGGGACCAAGCGGAATCAAGGGACCGGGAGCCATCCAGCGACCTGGATGCAAAGATGGGTTCAGCTTCCACGGGATTGGTGCCACCTGGATCTTGTCCCAAAGGGCCAGCAGCAGCTGGATAGCCTCGCATTGCGATGCGGGGATGGGGATGCCGAGCGAGCTCGGGGCATGCCGCCCACTCAGTGTGAGGGCCAGGTGCTCCCACTGACTGGCTAGGTGCATGTTGATGAGTTCCTGGAAGGTGTTGTCTACACTTAGCCGCCGGAGCTTGGCGTTCGACGCGTACGGCAGCACCCCCAGTGCCAGCTAGTACTCCTTGCGAATAATCACGTCCATCTTGCCCTTACCTCTCGACAGCAGGTTGAGATACGGATTTGCGCAGGCGATGTGGCTCACGACGAGTGGTTGGGTCAGCCGGATCAGGTCCGACTCCTCGAGCCCGTGTCTGTGACTCGTTATCCTTCTCACCATGCGCATGACTTGCGTGGTTGTCTTGACGAGTTGGTCGACCGTGTACTTGGCTCCGCCGTCCCGCTGGAGGTGAAGGCCCCAGGATCCGAACCCGCTTCACCACCGGCACGGGGGTACCATCCTTTAACGTGAGGTGGATGTCCGCCTTCTTCTTCGGGAATTGGCTTGCCCACGCGGAGGAGCAACAGCTGAGACTTATCGGGGGCGCGCTGGAGGTTGCCGGCCTCGAGGTAGTTCTTTACCGTCTCGATGACTTCTTCGAGGAAGTCTTGCCTCCCGCTGTCCGATCCCGACGTAGCCCAAATCGTCAGGTCGTCCACATAGAGTGGCATAGAGTGTATGCTTCATCCGGGGAATCCGTTCCAGTAGAGGAGGCGGCTTGCACATCGCCAGGTAACGAGGTGGGTGACAGGACCGAGCCTTGCCGGTTGCCCTTGCTCGGTATCGGGATGGTGCTTGCGCGGATGGACTCGATTCCGATGGTGGCCATCCAGTTGCTCAGGAAGTCCCGCAGATAATCATACATCCGGGGCCCGCACCCAGTTGAGGCCAAGTTCTCGAACACCAGCGTGTGACTGACATTGTCAAAGGCGCCCTTTACATCCAGGGCCAGGACCGCCCGCGTTGTCGTACAGGAGATTCTGTCAAGGATATCCTTCTTGATCTGAAGCAGGACATCCTGCGTGGAGGTGTGACCAGAACCCGAAAATGGTGTTCATGGTGGCATTGAGTTCAATACAGGATGGTCCCCTCAAATATCGCTGTAAACAGCTCATCAGGGCATGGGCATTTAAAAAACTGAAATGGAGTGTCCAGGTCTGTGACGCTCGGTGGTATACCTGATAACCTCTATTTCTTTTGGATCCTTTTCAAGGGAGTATATTTTCCACTTTGGGGCACTTTTCTTGTTTCTGGCACTTACTACTGCAGGAACTGTTTCACCCTCACTTTCTTCTTTGCTTTCACAGCACTCATTTGATGTTATAGTGGAAGGGAATTGGCCGGATTCCACTCTTCGTTCCTACGTAAAATGTGCTGGCGTCCAATACCTGCCACAAAAAGGGTACTTAAGATTCCAAAAATAACTAAGAGTCCCTTACAAAAATGGCATATCTGGACTTATATAAAAAAACACAAATATGGATATATAAAAAATTGGGCAGATCTGGCCATATCAAGCACATCAGTTTATATAAGCCTTATATAGCCAGATCTGCCCAATTTTTTATATATCCATATCTGGGTCTGCCAAATAGGGGTATATCTGCCTCCCATATCAGGGTGTTTTTTTGTTTTTTTTTATTCTTGCAGATTTGTTTTTAAAAAAAAATCATGAAGGCTACACTTATGCGGCTTCTGCGAGTGAGTTATATGCCCAGGGGAACATTACCTGGGCGCTAAGTTTTGCGATTACTCGGCTAATTAATTAAAATTCACTAATGAACTTCTCAATTAGTGAACATAGGCATGCGGCTCCAATAAGCAGCTAGCGGGGCGTCGTCCAAAATCCCTGAATCAGTCATTTTCAGTATTTCAGCGCGTGAGAAGCGCACTAAAGTTACCAATCGTGGAACAGGTACAAGGCTAGCGGCTTCGGTAAGGCGCTAGTCTTTCTAAAATTTTCTGGTTTAGGGGTCTTGGACGACGCTCAGCAAGTTTCTAACTGAAACCATATGTCTATTTTCACTAATTAAAAAGTTAATTAATGAATTTTAATTAATTTGCCGACTAATCGCAAAGATTAGCAAACTACATAACGTCCCCCTGGGCGTATCACTCTCGCACAAACGGCGTAAGTGTAGCGGTCACGGCTTCTTTTAAAACAAATCTGCAAGAATAAAAAAAAACGGTATCCACCGTGCTGGTAGTTGACTCTTCGACCCTCCAAAGCGGGAGCAATGGTAAGCTGTGCCGCGCTCGGCTGTAGCGATTACCCGGTATCCCGACGATCGTTTCGTCGGCATGAACCGCGAGACATTCGTCAAGTTAGAGAAAGTACGAGCGGGAGGAGAGGGATACGCCCGCGGATGACCGAGTTTGCGGCACGCATCTCATAGTGGCGAGCAACGCCACTTTTCGACCGTTGTTTACGTTCGTGCACTCCTTTTCATCGGCTTTTGCCCATTCGTGAAGTAGATGTCCTGTGCCTATCGTTACATAACGCCGATAACGGCGATCGGTCGGCGGCGGCTCCGTGTGCAAGCTCCCCGAGACGCCGCCGTCAGGGGATGGGTTTGTGCCGTCCGCGAGACGGTAGCCCTTGCAAGGAGCGAAAGTATGTTGGCATGCCGGTTAGGAAACATCATAATATTAAGCTTAGTCAATGAGAGTTTTCCGTTATTTGATTTACCCTCATCTCACGGTTTAGATTATGACGGTAACCTAGCATTGTTTTCCAGTATTTCGGAAAATCATAACAATCTTTCTACAAGCGACTCGTAAAGCCGCTCGTCAAATTTTGGAACACGTAATTAAGAGTCTGTGCTGCTGTTGTTTTTTGGCGACACGTCAAAACTTTGTCGGCGGCATATCGAAAATTTCTGCTCGTAGCGCAATCGCACCAATGCCGAAACATTCTGCACAATGATTCTCCCGGCTGCCAGGAGAGAGACACGGCCTAATTCTAGAGGTAATCTGGAAGAATACATTTAGGAAAAACGATCAATTGTCACGAAATAGGTTGCAGCGCACTTACGTTGACGAGACGCGACTTGAAAGGTGGTATTTGAGGGAGATGTCGACACGGCCACGGCAAAACCACCACTCGAACACAGAAACGAGAAGGTGCCCGTGAAGATTCACACAATGTAGCACAAGCTGTCGTTTGTAGAACCGAACACTAAGCGCATCACAAAATATTCTTGGGCTTCTTTGAAGAAATCGCTTGCAAAAGCGGACATACGCAGCGGCCACAGAGGGAAAATTCACACGCCAAACTAGGTCCGGGTAAACGCATTTCGAGATCGGCAACGGCTAATGCGTCATCCGTCAAACTACGTGACCACTAACCTTTTACAACGCTTTCAGCTTAGGGAGAGAGAGAAAAGGATCCAAGGAGAGGCCAAAACGGGGTTTCACGAACAAAAGGCTTATCTTATGGGGCCACAACAAGGGGATGTGTTACTTGTAACGAGGGTTGACAGTGCTATGAAGGCTAAGTGTGGCCTTGGGTACCAGGCAGGTGCGATGTCCTGCTTTGTCACCTGATTCTGGACTGTAGTCACGTGACCCTAACCGGAGACACGATTTGCCTAAAACACGCGTAGCATCTACCCTGCTGTCAATACCGAGTGAACATACAGCTCTATTAAGCCCAGCTTTTGAACTCAAAACGGTGCGAGTTTCAAGAGACTAGTATGTTTTACGCTGTAGAACCGACATTATAATTTTAAATGAAAAAAATAAACCCGACTATTTTTGTGCATGATGTTGACAAATAAATAGATAAATAAATATGTATATATATATGTTTACCAATAAATTGAAAATCATGTGTACACTGTTTCCAATTTTTTTACGAACGAGTTACACATAAAAGACACCACGGACAGCGCATCTTCCGACTTTCAACACACGATGAATCGCCGACGCTCGCAAACGAACGGATGCGATGCTGCGCGAACCGTTTTGAAAGAGCTGCGTATTGTACTCCGGGCGCTACGGCTTCCGTTCGAAGGGAAAAGGATTCGGGACGGCGAAGTAGCGTCTTGCATCTTGAGTAAGCTAACGGTTCGTGTTTGCCCGCTCAATTTAGCGGGGAAACATAAAAAAAAAAAAAAATTAGTTTCACTGCCAGATTTTGCGGGAAAATTGACGTCACGTGACATACGTACAAATTCAATTTCTCGCTAAATTTAGCGGGGCGGTTACACTGATGGCGACGCCAACACCGCTTAACTCGGAAACGGCCGGGTGCCTTAGAGCTGCGACTAAAATCCATTATTTGATTAACTCGCGTTCCGATCGCACTTTGTCATATTGTCACACATCAGACATACAACCAAATTTCATTTGTCTTTCAATCTTCAAATTGCGCAATTGATTAATTGGTCCAAATTCCTGGAATAACTTCACTTTAAGGATGTTGACAATAGTTAACCAATTACATGAGACTCATGCAATATAGATCAATCAACTGGTGTCTTAGCGAGTACATATAACTTGTTGCTTGCACGACTGAAACGGGCCCATATATCATTATCAGGTGTTATATTTGCACGCGTATATGGCAATATATGAACGTGTTTACGCACTTATACGACCAGATCTGAGAGTATTTGCCCACCTATCTGGCGAAATACGGCCGTATTAGCTCCCAGATCTGGCGAAATACAGCCCTATTTGACTGCTTATATTATCATATCTGTCCGTATATAAAATATATCAGGCCCATATCTGACATTTTCGTACGGGGTGTGTAAACATATGATGCCAGCATTTCTTTTTTTTTTATTTCCAATGAGCAACATTATATTATGCCAAAACTCTCCCTAAATGCACACTGCATTTCACAGCGCGCTAAACTCTGCCGGAAAAATCGGCACCTGCACGCAAAGGGGCGTCGTTTCCTCAGCAGTGTATTTTACCTTGTGAAATGTTAAGGCGCTCCTTTCTTCTGCAGCTAGAACATCCTTAAAAATACTAAAAATGCGTTCGCCACGGACGACCGAGTCTTCCGCTGGCAAACGCTGTCGTTTGCATACGATACGCCTTGAAATTTTCACCCCATGGTCGATCAGGCGCCGATTTTTCCGGTTGCTTTCCCATACCTTGAGCCACCCAGAAACACCGCGCGCCCCCCGTAGATAAAAAAAAAAAAAAATGAAAAGAGAAGAATGGAACGGCATTGAGTGTTTTGTTTACTTACCGACTTTGTGCGTGGACCGCGCCACGTTGCGCTGCCTGATGCACCCGCGTTTTGGAACTAATTCAGTTGACAGTTCCCTCCGAAGATGAAGCCACTGAAGCCACGGCGGTAATCGGACTGGTGGGCTGTTCCCTTTCGAACGGGCGCAAGAAGACTACGAAGAATTCGGCAGCGAACGGGCGGAAACTCGATTACGTACAGCTTCAGTAGTCGACGCTTTGTTTTCTCGATTGCGTTTGCGGCGTTCACCGTGGACTCGCGCACTCGGCTGTAGCCGAACGGCCGAACCAGCTGGACGGCTGCCGGCGCGCGTACCGACAGCGTCGCCATAGCAACCACGCCGCGAGTGTGGTTGCCAGACAGAATTCACACGATTTTTTTTTCTCGTCACTCACGTTGAGTTACTAGAAGTTTGGCGCGTATCATTATAATACATTATGCTGTAAGAAGTTATTAAGGGATATGTGTACCTACCTAAGACAAATGCAGAAAAAATATTATTGAAAAATAAAATTGGCGTAATCTTTTCATATCTTGATTAAGACTAGCGTGGTCACTGGGCTAACCGATGCGCGAAATAGGAGGGCATATATACCGCTCGGGGCACTCGTTGGTTTGTATAAGTAGGAATTATGTACTCTTTCTTGTGTTGTGCAATTGATCAGTGCTTGTATGCCCGTGTGTATGTACAGTGTTGTGTGTATGTCCATGTCTGAAGTGAATGTAACCGCCCGGTGGGCAGCAAAAAAACTGCTGTTTTCTTTTTTCAAATGTTTATCACTTTTTTTTTTCGTCGCTAAAAGGGGGTTGTCGCCGCCCAATTTGAAAAGTTTGGCGGTTGGTGATCTATAACTATTAGAGGGCTGGATGCCATTAGTCCATCCGTCGTGTTGATCGCTCCGAGTTGTTCGGTCGTTCGGTTCCGCTGGTAGCTGTGTCGTCGTGTTATGCTGCCTGATTGCAACAAAAGGAGGTTAGGCGGCTTCCCCAGCGCGTGTTCTAGGTGCTGAATGCCGCTGTTCACGCACAAACGTTCATGAGTGGATAACGCACGTAACAGAGGTGAGCACAGACAATAGTTAATCGAGAGCCACACGGAGCGCAAGTGCGATACCTCCTACAGAACGGCTCTGACCTCCTAGCCGCTGTCGACAGAGGGTGTCGGAGCGATTCGTTGTCAACTTGTCGTCCACGGCAAGTGGGCGTTTTGTTCAATAAAGCCAGGCTGTCAGTGTTTTGTAAAGCTATCCCTTCTTTATAAGCGCTTCTGATGCGATGAAAATGCGACCGGCATTGAGCAGGCCGAGCGAGACTTCGGCGACAGTCTCGGCTGTTCAGTCTCCAGCGGTTTCAGCCTTACTCGTATTATTTGCGGTGTTGGCGCTTGGACATAGAGTTGTTTGGAAAGTGTTTTGCGCCTACAGATGACACCAAACGAGCGTGCGAGCCGTATGCTCTTGCTCCGGCGAGAAGCCGCGTACGGCTCGCCAGGCTCGTATCGCCTGTCGCATACTGGCCGCCATATTGTTTTTAGGGTGTTAGCAGTTAACACGATTTTCACCACCTCCGGCGGCTAACACCCTTACACGAATAAAGGCGTTAGCCAGAGGACGAGCCATTTACACGAATAAGGGTGTAAAAATGTTAAGTGTGTAACACAGAACTTCGAAAACACTGCGTCGCCCTTGCTGCGCCAGTCGAGGCAACCGCCATATTGAAACTGGCGCTCTCGTTTGGTCCGAGATCCCTCGAGACCGTCCCGCAAGGCCCGCTAGCCAGCAACGCAAAATCCCCAGCGTTGCGTGCGTACGCAATACGCTAGCTCTTCTATTGCGTTCTGCGCATGCGCACTCACGACCCGCAATCTCCTTGCGTACGCAAAGCTATAGCGTACGGTCCACTAAAACTGTCTAATGTACAGCAATACGTTTAATGTATTTTCCAGATGTCGGGGCTACACGACGAGTCCTTTCTTGCTCATGACAGCGGTTCTGGGAATAAGGACCACCTTCTGGTTTTCAAGACACCGAAAAAGTTTGAGCTCCTTTTTTCTACGAGGGCATGGTTCATGAACGGCGCTTTCAAGGTGACGCCGCCGCTATTCTACCAGGTGTGCACGGTGCATGGGCTCTACCATCGTGCTGTGTTCCAGCTTTTGTATACGCTTTGCTTCCGGACAAGTGGGAACCTACGGGCGGTAAGCTTCATTGCGCATATTGCATGGTTCTAGTTTTCGTATGTCGCAAACTGTAGCATCACTTTCATTTCGTTTTAAGACCTTCTTCGGTGCTCTCCGGCTTCATGTCAAGTGTGGAAGTCGAGGTCACCTGCTGCGGCTTCGCGGCGGCCGTGATCGCAGCGTGTCGCAGGCATTTCTCTCAAGCTAGGGTTCAAAGTGCTTTTTTTCATCTGTGCCAATCGGTGTAGCGGAAGCTATGCAAGTTGGGCATGCGAGCGCGCTACTGCCAAGACAAAGAATTTTTAGTTCAGGTAATTACCTCTAATTTTTTAAGCTTGAAAGTAAACCATAATCATATTGGTACTCTCATACTTTATTCGACTTACCATGTCATGAATCCTCCGAGAAATATGCGTTCCCCTTTTGGAACGTCATATTCTGTAGCATGTTTTCACAAATTCATAACATTACCGAGCCCGATCACCAGATTAAACTTTAAACGATTACTTTTTAATTCCGTTAGCTCTTTTGCGCGTTCTCATTACTTATTTTATTTAATCAGTACGGTTCGTTCATATTCATTGTTCTGTCGAGCGGTGGGTCTCGAACACTAGGTAACGGGCGTGCACAAAGAGCTTGGCACGCGCGGACAAGGATGCGACATCTCCCCTTCGAAGCAGAGAAGCACTAAACCAAACCACAAACGAGTTAGTCTGAATTACAGCAATACCTTCTAGGTGCACACACCTGACGCCTAGAACGAGTCAAAGTTCGAGCTTCTGGACTTCCGGCTTGAGGTGGCCCTGATGCAGTGGAGTGCGTATTGGGTGTACCCGACCACAGGGCTTGGCCGTGAAGGACGTCGAAGTTATGTAAATTTAGAGTTCTAGAGGAGCACTTCACGGGATCTCCTTTGTGCAGGCTTCGAAGTATTGCTAGGAATCTCCAGTTTTGAGTTCCATGCTGTAACGTCCCGTGCAATCTGAATAAAATCGCATTTGTCATTTGTGTTTTCTAAACCGTGTCGTGCCATCTGATTATATTTATTTCAATTTCAGCACCATGTTTTGATTACAGTTAACAACACGGTGCATTAAATAAATCATAGGAAAAAACAGAAGTAAATTTGTAGTTCTACAGTCAAACCACGCCGCGACACGAGTGTTCCTTGCGATGATTACGTTGACGTGACAACAAATTCCTCGTACGAGATGCCCTGTGATGAGTTGGCTTCCTGACGAGTTCACCTATGATCAGTTGGCCCTTGACAACCGGGCTTGTGACGAGTTCTCCTGGACCCCCAAAGTTTCTAACCACTCACCACGGGCCGTACAACACTAGAACGCACGACACAAGAGCCCCGACATTAGATCGCCGACACTAGAGCGCCACGACGTTAGCGCGCGTGACACTAAAGCGCCGCGACGTTAGAGCGCGCGACTCGAGAGCGCTGCGACGTTTGCGTGCGCGGTCCTTAGAGCGGCCGTCACGAGGGCGCACAGCCAGTCCAGCGCGAGTGGTCCGACCGGACTGACCACTTGTTCGAGCATCGCGCGTTTAATGTAAAATTGGCAGGGATTTATGCCGCGGAATTCAACAATGATAGTGCGAAATGAGTCGACCAACGTTTTGCGTGTAACAAACCAAGATATGTTACAAAAAACCTGACAGCAAAAAAAAAAAAAGAAGAAGAAAAAGGATATTTGCAGCGTGCACTTTCGCAGAAAACAAACGTTGCAGCTGATCTAGCTTCATAAGTTCTTTGATTTTGTATATCATAGATTTGCAGGTGTGGTTTCCCTGTATCCGTCAAAAGACTGGAAAGATGTGCATTCGATAAAATTGCGCTGAGCTTTCCCTCGATGAGTTTTTAAGTGACACCTTTTTAGCGGTGAGCTTTCTTCATTACGGACATGGACGTCAGAATACTATTTAATCTTACGCGAGGGACGTATAAATAGCCACCAAATAGATCGGAGCCCTCGTGCCTGTCAAGAATAGACCAAATATAGCAAAAAGTAAACTATTTATATTATATCCGAGGCACACCGCAGCATCGTAAAGAAACCTTAGACTCCCTGCTCCACCCAACTGCAGACATTTCCGGTATACCTATATACTTACCCCACTCCCTGTCCCCTTTTCTCTCCGATGTCAGTAAACAATTCGTTAGAAAGAGTCGTACCCGTTTTATTTTTATCTTCTATTAAAGGCATATTCAATTAATCGAAAATGGCCAATGCTTTGATCCGATGAGTCGCACAAGTTTGTTCTGTCTGTGGAGCAGCGGGTACATCACACATTTTGCGCTGTTTGCTCAAATGGGGTGCGCTATCGTGTCGCGCGCTCTCAAGTCGCGCGCTCAAGTGGTGATGCGCTCTCGTGACGTGCGCTCTCGTGTCGCGCGCTCTCAAATCGCGCGCTCAAGTGGTCATGCGCTCTCGTGGCGTGCGCTCTGGTGTCAAGCGCGCTACTGTCGCAGCGCCTTCGTGTCGCGCACTCTAACGTCGGCGCTCTAGTGTCGCGCGCTCTAAAGGCGCTCTCCCCCTCAGCATGGCCGTGAAATTTCATGCTCGCCAGATGGCGCTACCCACGATAAAACGGTTTATATAATACGGTTTAAACATCTTTCCAGAAAAAGCTCGGCCCCAGGGACAAGAAGACCTTTTAGAGCGCAGCTCTTAGTTCCCCGTTTCCGGCTTGAGCGGCGTCGCCGCCACCGTCGGCGAAACCGTAAGGTCACGTGAACCCCCAGCTCACGTGACACCCCAGGTTACTTGACCTGGGGGGTCACGCAGGCAACCGGCTACGAGGAGGAGAGCAGTAGGAGGGAGCTAGAGGGGGAGGGGGAAGAGAGAGGAGGAGCTGGACGCGAGGGGAGGAGGTTGAAGGATGAGGAGGAGGTGAAGGAGAAGGAGGGGTGGAGGAGGAGGATGAGGGGAGGAGGAGCAGAAGGTAGGATCATGAGGAAGGAGGAGGGACGAGGGGTATACCCGCCCCTCAGTACCCTTCCCTCCTCCTCCTCAAGAGCTGCGCTCCAATTGGGTTACAGGGAGTTGTAAACGGCTCTTATTTTTTTTTCGAGCCCAGTTACTGGGTTTGAGGTTCGTCTCTCACCGACGTTCCTACAAGCCCTTACCGAGTGGACTGTAATTTCCAGCGTAGGGGCAATTTCAAACACTGCTGGCGGCTAGATTCTTGTATTTTCTTTCTGATTTTCGTGTTTCATGATGGACAATAAAAAAGCACAGTGCCACATTTAAAAAAAAGAAAGAAAGAAGTCAGTAAACTATTTTTGATGGATACGCGCGTGGCAGATCGAATGCGACCGAAATGTTTGCATGTTTTATTTTACGAAAGGTTTTGACGTCGCCGCCCGCTCTGCCGCGTGTCAAACGACAAAGCGCTTAGCTGACAAAAATAATTTACTATAGAAGATAGCCGAATGGCATGCATTTTTCACGTGCACAAATAACGTGTTTGTAGGAGCTGGATTGAGAGCAACCAGTACAGACAGCAATAGGATTCGAACTGCTTTTATGTGCCCGCGACGCGCGATCCCCGTTTCTTCTTTATTTTCTTTTGTAGACCGCCTTGTGCTGACCGCGAGGGTCGCTATAGGGCTCCCCCCTGCAGAGCTCTGCCCCCCTGTAGAGCGATGGGTGCCGGAGGAGCCCAAGTGACGCGCTGGGGTCTAGGTGCAGACGCCGCAGGTGGCGATGGGGTGGTGATGGCAGAGGCGGGCGTAGGCAGGATAGTGTCCAGGTAGGCCGGTTTGACGCAGTCTGTAGCCACAACGTCATGATGACCGTTGATGCCTTGACCTGGCGATCGAGCACTCTGAAAGGTCCATCGTAAGCTGGTGTAAGAGGTCGACGAATACGATCGCGCCGTAAGAAGACGTGGGTGCACGACTCAAGGTCTTGGCTCATGAAAATCTGTTGAGGACTCCTCTGAGCGGGAAGAACTGGTCGCAGCTCACGTATGGTTTGTCGAAGGTCTGCGACATAGCTGCTTGGTTCGTGCCGAGAGTCGGGAGAGGTTGCAGAGAAAAAGTCTCCAGGGAGGCGCAATGGGGAACCATATACAAGCTCAGCTGTCGTACAGCCGAGGTCGGCCTTGAGCGCCAAGCGAAGGCCCAGGAGGACGAGGGGGAGATGGTCGGTACAACGTTCGCGCGGCTCGTAGGTGGCGAGGGCTGCCTTCAACTGCCTGTGGAGTCGTTCCACCATGCCATTAGCTGATGGATGATAGGCGGTGGTGTGAATGTGTCGGACGCCCAGGATGGAGACAAAAGCCGCGAAAAGGGCGGACTGGAACTGTCGTCCTCGGTCGGTAGTTACGACTGTAGGACAGCCGAAACGGGACACCCAGCCGTCGAGGAAGGCTTTCGCGACTGTCTCTGCTGTCATGTCGGGGACAGGGATTGCCTCGGGTCAGCGAGTGAACCGGTCCACGCAAGTTAGCAGATAACAGGCACCTCGAGATGAAGGAAGGGGTCCAACCAAGTCGAGGTGAACATGAGCGAACCTCGAGTCTGGTAGGCGATATGGTGAGATCGGGGTGATGGTGTGTCGGATGATCTTGACGCGCTGGCATTTAAGGCAATTTCGAGACCAGCGGCGGACATCCGCATTCATGTTCGGCCAAAGGAAGCGAGCGGTAATAAATTTTTGTGAAGCACGGATTCCCGGGTGGCTTTTGTTGTGCAAGTAGTCGAACAGAGTCGTTGGTGGTATAAACGGGCGTGAAACGCCAGTTGACGTTTGTACCACGTTGGTACCACGTTGGTGGTACAAACGGGCGTGAAACGCCAGTTGACGTCTCGCAAGTGACGGTTGTTGGAGAGAGAGGTAGTGGAATGTCAGCGAACTTGAGAGATGCAGAAGAGTCACGAAGGCGTTGTAGCTCGGGGTCATCGTCTTGAGCGGCTGCTAGCTTTTCAAAATCCATTGGATGTTGAACTGAAGTTCAACATCCAGTCAAGTCAGTCAAGTCAGCAGCAGTGTTTTCCTGGCCGCTGACATGTCGGAGATCGACGGTAAACTCTGAGATAAAGCAGAGGTGCCGGATCTCACGCGCGGTGTAGTCGGTGTGGTTTCGATGGAACACAAATGTCAGGGGCTTATGATCGGTCAGAACGTAAAAGTCCCGGCCCTCGATGAAGTGGCGAAAGTGTTTGATGGATAGATACACTGCTAGAAGTTCCCGTGCAAAGGTACTATACCTCTGCTCAGCGTCTTTGAGTTCGTGCGAAAACAATCCGAGCGGCTGCCAGCCAGAAACGTTCTGTTGAAGGACCGCGCCGACAGCTACGCTTGATGCGTCTGTGAGGAGTCGGAGTGGCGCGTCTGAGGCAGGATGGGTGAGCATTGCGGCGTCAACAAGTGCCTGTTTCGCTAACGAAAAGGCAGACCCTGCACTTTCGCTCCAATTCAGAGACGCCGAAGCTTCCTTTTTGGTGGCGAGCAGGTCAGTTAGAGGTTTTAGTAACTCAGCGCACTTCGGCAGGAACCGACGATGGAAGTTTAGTAGGCCCAAGAATTCACGCAACTTTTTTAAAGATGTATGTTGAGGAAAGTTACGAATGGCGGTGACTTTGGTTTCTAAAGGCTTGATGCCTTGTGGGGTGACGAGGTGGCCCAGGAATTCGATGTTGGCTACGCCGAAAAGACATTTGTTGGGGTTGATGACCAAGCCGTAGTCGTCAAGCCGGGTGAATAGGGCACTCAGATGTTCCTCATGTTCTGTCTTCGATGCTCTGGCGACCAAGATATCGTCTAGGTAAGCGAATACGAAATCTAGGCCGCGCGTCACCTCGTCGATGGTGCGTTGAAAAGTCTGGGCGGCATTCCGCAAGCCATATGGCATTCTCACATATTCAAAGAGGCCAAAAGGTGTAACGATGGCGGTCTTTGGGATGTCAGCAGGCTCCACCGGAATCTGGTGGTATGCCTTCACCAAGTCGATCTTGGAGAAGATCTAGCATCCAGCCAGATTCCCGGTGAAGTCTTGTATGTGAGGCAGTGGTTGAGTCTTGGCGTTCAAGGCGCGATAATCACCACATGGTGTCGAGTCGCCTGCATCTTTCTTGGCGACCATGTGAAGAGGTGATGTCCAGTTACACGACGATGGACGAACGATTCCAAGTTCGAGCATGTGCTCGAACTCGCGACGAGCGATGGCCAGGCGTTCTCCAGACAGTCGACGAGGACGAGCGAAAACGGTAGGGCCAGAGGGAGCGATGTGGTGAGTGATGGAGTATTTCACCGGCGACTCTCTTGTGTGCGGTCTCGTGATGTTCGGGAAATTCGCAAGAATTTTCTCGTAGTCTGACGACGGCGAAAACGCGCGAATGACTGTCGTCGTGGTAGTTGAGAGCACGCCATTCACAGAGAGGTGTGTGGTCAAGTCAATGATGCGCCGTGAATGAATATCTACGGCAAGGTTGTAAAAGCTGAGAGAGTCAGCGCCCAGGATAGCTTGCTTGATATCAGCGACAATGAATAGCCACCGAAATGTGCGGCGCAGTCCGATGTTGAGTGTGACGGACCGCTGACCGTAGGGGGCAATAGGTGAGTTGTTGATCGCCTGGAGCGGGGAGGTCTTTTGCTTGTGTTGTTGGTCCAAAGAAGAGGCCAGTAGTTCGCTGACCTCGGCTCCAGTGTCGATAAGGAAGCGATGGCCAGCTACCCTGTCTACGACGTAAAAGAGGCGGCTTTCCTGTTGACCGGTGCCGCTTGCCGAATCCCGGACAAAAGCTCATCGGACAAAAGCTCACCGGACAGAAGCTCACCGGACAAAAGCTCACCGGACAAAAGCTCACCCATTTTTTTACAGACCCGGACAAACGCTCACCAGAAGGAAAATTTAATATTGGTCTTAAGACGAGTGTGGACAACTTAGGTGCTTGCCTGCGACACTAAAATGCAGCGATAAATTTAATCTGACAGGCGCATGGTTTGTTGAGTAAAGTAGAAACAAGTTTATTTATCGATTGGTCAGAAGCGAATGCATTCCCCTACTAGCTCCAGCAGTATTGGTAGATCTCGGTGCACCTCTTCGGGTTCAAAAACTTCGGTTCACGAAGTTTCTTGGGCGATACACAAGGGTGCTCCGACATACCTTGAAAATTGAGTCAAGCAAGCTTGATCTTAATCAGCTCCATTAATTTCGGGTTATCTTAATTTTGGTACCAAAAGTTGCTTCTCTGCCAGTTATGGTTTATCTGTCGACACCTTTTATGAGATGGGGTACCAGTTCTCCTAAAAATGGTGCAATGTCCATCGCGTCCGCACGTTATCCAAGCCCTTGTTTCGCCCGGGTAGCGAAAAAAAAAGGTGAGCTTTTGTCCGGGTCTGCGAAAAAACAGGTGAGCTTTCGTCCGGTGAGTTTTTGCCCGGTGAGCTTCTGTCCGGTTAGCTTTCGTCCGGTGAGCTTTTGTCCGGTTACCCCGCTTGCCGCCGCCAGTGCCCGGTCATCTAGTTTCCCGCCCTAGAGCAAGGTGGGGTGCAGTTGCGGTCAGCGTTTCCGAAGGTAACGATGGTACCAGCACACACCTGTGTTGTCCTCACCTGTGTTGGAGGAAGTGCGCTCCAGGGAACGGGAGCGAGAGCCCGAGCATCGACGGGAGCGGAACCGTGGTAGGCGATGCCGCGTCAAAGGTGCAAGGGTAGCAAGTTGACGGCTTAGAGCATCAATGCGGTCTTCGATACGAGAAAATCTTGAGTCTTCCGTTGTTGTTGGTGACAGAGGAGTAACGGTGCTGATGCTAGGGGACCTCGAATAGTCTGCGACTCGGTCAGCAAGCTCGGCAAGCTTGTCTAGTGATATGTCTTCCGCAGCCGCTAGCACCAGAACCATGTTTTGCGGAAGACGTTGGAGAAACAACTCACGCAGGAGATGGTTGTTGGGGTCCTGGTTTTGGTCTCCCAGCAGCTGGCGTATTCGGTGGAGGAGTTGCGATGGGCGTCTGTCACCAAGTTCCTCTGTGGTGAGAAGTTGTTGCAGCCTGCTGCGCTCCGATTCGGACTTCCGGTCAAGGATGGCTGCCTTCAAATGATCGAAGGGGTTGACCGGATCCGGTGTGGAGAGAATGTCGGCCAGTTCCTCGGCTACTTCGGCTGGCAAGGAGGAGATGCTGTGAAGGTATCTCGTCTCTTGGCTGGTGATGTGCCAGAGACGGAACTGTGCTTCTACTGGCATGAGCCATACTCGGTGATTTTTGGACCAAAAAGGCGGAAGCCGAATGTTCTGGATCGTTGCCATGAGGAGGGCGTCGCTGTGAGGAACGTTTGATGGGCCGGCGTGAGCCATGGAAACAGCAGCAGGGTGGAAGGCGTGAGTCCGATACCGGGTCACCAAATCTGTAGGAGCTGGATTGAGAGCAACCAGTACAGACAGTGGTAGGATTCGAACTGCTTTTATGTGCCCGCGACGCGCGAGCCCAGCCTCTTCTTCATTTTCTTTTGTATAGACCGCCTTGTGCTGACCGCGAGGGTCGCTATATGTTTACCGGTGGGCAGTACTCGGACATACAATTTACAAGTGTTAACATTCCAACAATATATTGTACGTACCACTCGGTGCAGCGTTATTCAAAAATGATTTATTTGAGAAAGATCTAAAATATCACAGCACTGCTGCATTGGCGACGACAGTAACATATTGACGATCGTACGAATCTAGAAGGACATAATTTTGGGGCCGGTGTAGGACTTTTTCGGTGTAGGAAGTTTCGGTGTTGGGTGTTTCGGTGCGGACTTTTCGGTGCACGGACGTTTCGGTGCACGAACGTTTTTTGTGTACGGACTTTTCGATGCACGGACGTTTGGGTGCAGGAACTTTTCTGCGTACGGACTTTTCGGTGCACGGACGTTTCGGTGCACGAACTTTTCTGTGTACGGACTTTTCGGTGCACGTACTTCTCGGTGTGAGACTTTTCGATGCGCGGCCATTTCGGTGCATGAAGTTTTCGGTGCACGGACATTTCGGTGCACGAAAAATAAACATCACAGAGTTTTTTTCTTTTTTTTTTTTCTTTAAACGTAATAAGCACTATTTTAGCTAAAATTTACTTCTTCGCACTTTGTAATTTATTAGACTTGGTCATCCATTTACGGCCACTTACTCATATACGACCTAAGTGACTTTGTTAGGCGCGGTACCATCCTGCGTGAAGATTGGGGACGTTGGACGTTATGGTTCGTTTGTCGGCGTCTCTTTTCTAACGTACCCACTAGTCGCATCACCTGTCTCGGGTAATCTTCAACAATCTCAAGCTTCTTGCTGTTGGGGCCTTTCCTACACAGATTGCCAATAATAAAGCCCACACCTTTACAGAAGGCGCCGAGAACGCCTGTATCGACCCGACGCGCACACACGATGCGATGCATCTAGTGCGTACGTTGGAAAAGAGACACCGGCAAATTAAACATAACGTCCAACGTATCCAGTCCTCCCGCAGGATGCTGCTGCACCTAACAAACTCACTTAGGTGGTATAGCAGTAAGTGACCGTAAATGGATGACCAAGTCTACAAATTTATAAGGTGCGCGAAAGTAAATTTCTAGCCAGAATAGTGCGTATTACGTTTAGAGAAAACAAAGAAAAAAGACTCGATGATTGTGATTTCCCGTGCACCGAAATGTGCGTGCACCGAAATGTCCGCGCACCAATAAATCCAACACCGAAATGTCCGTGCACCGAAAAGTTCGTGCACTGAAAAGACCGCACCGAAACGGCCTGCACCGAAACCTCCTACACCAAAATGTCCGGATCCCTTTTGGGGCACGTTTTGGGGAGAGGTTTTCTTTTCTTCCACACAAGCACAAAGGCCAAAATCCGGCGCGACTGACCCGTCCCAAAAAACAACCCGAACCACTATTTTGGTCTTTGACTAGGAAGGACCCTACGCGAATTATCTCTGGGTGGGGGCCAGAACAGTGGTCATTGTTCGCAAAATCGCGTCGAGGCGTCGAGGGCCGTTCGACTTTTTTCGCCTCCTTCGTTTACTCTCAATGTCAAGCAGGAACGCTTGAATGGCAGGCACTTACCAGCCCTATTTCTCACAGTGGAAGATAAGAGAGGAAGGGTACGCATATGCATAAGAGATATTAAGTGGAAATTTCAAGAGGGGGCAGAAAACTTCGAATGCAAAACCGCAAAAATAGGTGGAGAATAGCGCTGGCTAGGTTCAACACTCCAAGGGAGTGGCAGGAAATTCCTAGCTGATAGGGGGCGCGAGAGTCGCACCAGCTGCATCATCATAAGCAAAGCATTTCTTTGAAAGGTGAGAGAAGACAACCGTCGCTGTTGTCGCCGCGGCTTGATTGGGTGAGGTCAGCGTGACGTCAGAAGAAACACTCCGCTTCGCGATCAGGCATCCGGCTCGCTTTCCTACCCGCGTGCGCCCGTTTCTCCGTGATTGTGGGGTTTGCAATCATGCCTTGTTGACCTACTGTTCAATGTCGCAATGCAAATCCCCCCCCCCCCCCCAAAAAAAAAAAAAAGGTATTAGCTTTCACCGCCCGAAGACGTCGAAATAAAAGAATGCATCGACAATCAAACTAAAGATGGGAAAGGCACCGTCAACGTAGGCCGTTGTGTGCCACAAGTGCTTCAAGGAGCAGGGCTTTGTTTACCCGGTGTACAAGACGCTTGGTGAGACCGACACCGACGTTTCAAGAATCGTTCTTGAAAGGTCCTCGCGTTACGTTCTCACAATGAGGATTCCCCACGACAGTCCTGGGAAATTTGCAGCGTCGTGTTGGCTCGGAGAAGATGCTGCGAAGCAGCCCCCCGAGTCCCGAGTTTCGGCACCAAAATGGCAAGGTTCCTTATCGGTTTAGAAGTAGGACGTCAAGAGGTAAAGCAATACTTTACTGAAGCGTTGCCCAACCGAAGATTTCGTCTTCATCCTTCGCTTCCTTTTTCTCCTTGATTCTCCACGGCAATCAAGTCAAAACTAGAAAGAAGTGTTTAACTCCTAAAAACAAGCTGTTTTGTTTTGTATGGTGGTGATTACAACAATAAAGGGTTGTTAAATAAATTTACATGTACAGTAATTGTTTCTTCTACAATGTCATTAGTGTTCGGACGAATTGATAAATCCACCTATATGGTTGAGAAATAGAACTAGTGCTAAATAATCACTATTTTAGGTAGTGATTTGTATTAAAATGATCTGATCTTATTCGTATAAAACTAATTTTCTTTCTGAGGAAAACAAATTAGTCTATTTCGCAGCCAATGAAATTTCTGCATCAACCGAAAAACGAATCACGAAGCAAGAAACATGGACAAAGCAAGTCACGCCCGGCGTTTCTTAAGCTCTTGAGACTATAGTCAACTCGAAGGTTTAGAATATCTCCTTATATTTTAATTGTTGGTGGCATAATGTATTTCGATATTCTACGTTCGACCACAGTACGGTCTATGTGGCGCCGAGATTACATTTGTCCTTTCATACTTCAACTTACTGTTTGTCGCAAGTTTAGCTGCAGAAAAGCACACCACACGCCTGTGTTGAGCACAGCACACCACACCAAGCATGGCATCATTATCAATACCGCAAACGACCGGATCTACTGTTGTGGAGTCAGTCATATAAACCGTCGCAAGAGGCTTAAAACTGTCTTGTCTCAGTTGGTCGTATAAGCAAACGCAAGTGTGTGAACGGGCAGTTACTCCACCAGTGTGTTGATAGCTCAGCCTTTTAGAAAGTACATTTGGCGAGCTAGTTTTGGAAAAGTCGCGCTGTTGTTTACTCTGATGTCTCAGGCATTTGACCCGTACCTGCTAGTCAGCGATAGTTGTGTTCCCATGGCCAATACCATTTATTCCACATTGCACCAAGCTGCTTCAACCATTCGACCTTCTTCTTGGCGAAAAAGGACGTTTTACTCCGCCTCTTTGCTGGTAATAATGAGCTGAGGAAGCCTTTTGGGCAGCAAAACCAGCGTTGCCGCAGACTTCCCTTCAGCAACTTATATATCTATCGCACCAATGTCGATCACGACGGCCGCCTAGACTACTTCATTTAGGAGTCACACTCAGCCAACACATTCACGGCCAGTGGCAGCCAATGAGGTCAGAAGACCTGGAGAGGCCATGACGTCAGCGCCGTAGCTTCCGCAGGCCATACCGTCTTGACGCTCGCCCCTTTCTCACGATTTCCCATACCCCCGCACCAAACCAACAAAATCTTTCTCAACTGGAGGATCCTATCCCCGCGATGCTTGCGGATGGCTATGGCTCGACAGACAATCACGCAGCTTCTAACCTCCTTGCCCGAGCCAAACGAAAACAAACTTCCTCGCAGATGAGACCCCATGATGCTCACGGTTGTTGAGTGGCGTTCGACGAGTGGGAGCATGCGTGAGCGTAGCGTTCGGTAGCGGTCGTCCTTGCCGAAAACTCGGCGATTGTGACGATCGTCTTAACGTTCTTGGTGAACGGAGCAAGGCTGTTGATAGGTGCGTTGTTGAACACTCCCGCAAAGCCTGATCGCGATGCATTTCCTCGTGTACGTCGGTTGGTGCTCGTGTTGGTGCAATTCGCAACTAAAGAAAAACATCCGACCGCCGATTGTGAGTGACCTCACGTATGCACGAATGAACTTAGATGTTCCTAAATCAAAGCGGAACAAAAGTGCGGCTGTACAAATACATCGTGATTGTCGTAAAATATATAACTCGGTTTAATACTTCGCGTATGTTGACGACTTAGTTAAGTTTGTGACGTTTAGCCGGCCAACGGCTGCGCGGCAGCATCCTGTTATTATTTAGTTTTTGTTTTAATGTGTGTTTTACCACTGTAGATCTGTCGTGCTGACTAAGGAGCGCGAGCATCTCATGCTCGTGCCGGATTTACTTTTGTAGTAAGTATTAAATTTGTCTCCATCGCCCGAACGTCCCAGGGGTGTTATTTTCTTCATCTGTGGGTAAAGCTAAAAAAAGAAAAACTTACGAATTGTTATTGGAGGAGTCCGGCTCTACAATTCCTCCTACAGGCTCTTCTCATCTGCTTTGAAGAGCACAAAGTCAGAGTCCGCCCACTCGGATCCCCTTCCAAGGGACCGTCATTGCAGCGACAGTGATCGAGGAACGAAACCCATCGCTCTCTCAGTTCGGTGAGCGTCGGAGGATCCCTAATTATTTCACTTTACTGCAAAGTACGGATTGTAATTTAAGACAGCCTTACCGGTGAAACAAAATTCTCGCAGAAGAACGACCGGAGCGATTTTCGCAGCCCCTCAAAACGTGAAGTCCCATCCCAGCGACGCGCGACGCCACATATTTTCGTTTCGCCGCCCTGAATTTCCCGTGCGCCTGCTGGTAACCGTACACCGAAGGAAACAAACGCAACGGAACGCAAAAAAATAAAGTTTTTTGTACACGTTATTTGCTTAACGCTGGCTCTTTCAGCGTTTAATAATGTTGTTGATGTTTACATTCTCATTGTTCACGTTTTTCATGACTAGGCTTCAAACAAATGACGTCACGCTCTCTTTATGACTTATAACCTCCTTGGTGGCAGCCACTGCCCTTCTCTCTGAAGAGTCTAAGACACACAAAAAAGCGCTACAACGCCTTTGACTGAGTGGCACTGGCTCCTTACTTGGCTGTATAGACAGTTCCGAAAAATTGTCCAAGGAAGTACATTTAGCATCTCAAGAGATCACAAGCCTCTGACCACTGTCATCTCGTACACAGGATATTAATGTACAGGGGGTTCCCGAGAAAAGATAACTGTGTTTTGCGGCCCAGATGACGCTGTCGGGATCAAAAGATAACTGAGAGAAACGAACTTTCTTTATGAGCCAACGTCGGCCTATGCCAAATTTCGTTAAAAAAAAAATAAATGACGATGTTTGCGCCTGTAACATCTATTTTAGTAAAACAAACTTGTTAGCAAGAAAAAAAATCAATATCCTCTTTCTTGCTGGCAAGTATTTTTCACTGATATAAATAGCACGGGCGTTCAAAATATTATTTCTTGTTTTGACGATATCAGGCTTAGCTGGGCGCCAGGTCATGGGAAATTTAATTTTTCATTAATTACTTGTCATCTAGGCGACGTCGGCATTTTTTTAAACTCTCGCGTTCTATCCCAACCGCTTCACACCATCGGAGAGTTAGAGCTTTCTGCAACGCATACAGCTTATTATCCGGGCCGAAAAACATGGTCCAGTTTTCTCGGGAACTCCCTGAATAACCAACGCGCTGTTTAGAAACAAGCCTGCGTTTGCCCACGCCAAGTTTGGACACTACGGGTGCGCAGAAACTAGAGGTGAATTCCGCTCGCAGATCCCGAGCGCTCCAAAAGCACTCCATTTGGAGCGCGCATATTCCGCTCGCAGGTCTGGCTCGAGTTGGTCATCTTCCGCTCGTAGATCTCTGGCAGCGCCCGCTCCACGGAGCGCCTCATACCCCGACAAACTTGCTGCGGGATTTCACACATCTTTCCGGAAGTTGACAGCGCGTCTACGTCATTTCTTTCCGAATCGGCAGTCCTCATGCGCAGCGAAGTTGGCGAGGTTGTCGGGCCGGTCGGGCCACGGTCGGGTCGTCGAGTTGGATCTGTTCGGGTGCGTCGGTTGTTTACGTGGAATTGTGACGGCTCGAACGCTTCCCTCGCGTAGATCAGGGATACAAAGCCGGGACTGTGGAGCGCGGTAAATCGTAAGCGCTGACATCTGTGATCGTGAGAGGAAGAACTAGAAAACGAACGACAGAAAAGTTTAGGCCTGTTCATTCTGCTGCTTCCAGGCGGCCGAAAAGTATGTGACGGTGCCGAACGCGGACGTCTTCGTCGTTATTTGTGACATGGGCGCCGTGGTACGCATAATTTCGCCCGGCCTGTGTCGCGAGTTATTTCTGCAGCTAAACAGTGACAGTTGTCCCTGGTCGTCGGCAAGATCAGTCGGCTGGGGCGTTGGTGGGCTTGTAAAGTTCGAGCAGCGGCCATTTTGAATGGCGGAGGGGGAAGCGGGGCGGAGGAGTTGGGGAGGTCGCTCCAAAAGTGCGAGTTTATCTTCACCGCGTCGATTCGGAGCGGGTTCCATGGAGCGGAATTTCGCCTCCCTCGCGGATTTCGGAAAGCGCTCCGGATCTACCCGTGGAATTCACGCGATAGGTTGGCGAAAACTGAAGCTTCTGAGCCTTGCCGCAGTGCCGCAGTGGCAGTGACCGCAGTGGCTTGACGTCAGGGCCGTGAGTTATTTACACATTGGGGGAAATACGTCATCTGCTTTGCCAAGATTCGACACATCAGCCTGGCGTAAACTACTATACGTGCCGACGTCTTCTGCCCCTTTAAATCCGTACCGTTATCAAGGTTCCAGGATCCAGCGGAAGTCGCTTGCCTGCGAGTCAACCGCTTGAGAAATCAGGCGCGGCTACTTTCCCGTAAAGCGTCCAGAAAGTCAATCGTGGGAATCTGCGAATGAAGTCGGCGAATAACGAGGCTGAGGACGTTTAGGCCTAAAAAAAAAATCTGCGCTGTGCCACCGAAAACGTGTTTCCGTTAACTTCAGTGCCGCAGCACAGACTGCTTATCTAGGTGTAAACACATTTTCAGCCTCGTCGTTTATCGAGCTCCATAAGTTACAGCGATAGACACTCTGAAGTGCTTGGGGGGAAAATACCGGGTGTTCCCGAAAAACATTTACAGGATTTTTTTCACCGTAAAATTATACTACAGATCGCCGTATGCTTGTTCTCTGCTCGAAGGTAGCGCTAGAGGTCCCAACCAGATGCAAAGTTTCGGCGGGAACCGATATTTTATTAAAAAAGTTATACATTATTTTCTGAAAATGTCAATGATGAATGGTAGGCGACGGTTCTCTCAAATACATGGTGGTCTATGCACCAGAAACCGAAAACGGGTGAAAATGGGCCACATTTTCCCCAATTGTTAGAAAATCACATAACTTTTGAATGCAATATAGGTTCATGCTGAAACTTTGGCATCTGGTTCAGACCTCTAGCGCTACCTTTCACCGAAATGAGCGTTGGGCCATGCGTCATTTATTTTTCCAATAAAAAGAAATTGCAAATTTTGTTTGGGAACATCCTGTAGACGGACCGGATTTTATAACTTAGTCATAAAACGATATCGGGGTGGAATGTTCATGACTTTGCAGAGGCGTACTGGTCGTAGTCTAGCTCAAGTATACTCGCACAAACCGCCACTGATTCAGAAGCTTCTTTGTCGCGGTCAAATTGCGAGGATAAAAGGGGACTATTTCTTTCATTCTTGCATACGCAAAGCTTGATGACGTAATTGTAGGATCCAAACCAGCCGCCTGACCACACTCGAGCGCGGCTCACGGATTGGGCACGAGAACCGCGTGAGCATTAGACTTCGGCTCGTAACAATCAATGCCTCGGCGGGCACTCGGCTAGTGGCTCGTGTCCAGCCATTGCGGTGATGATAATAGCCGAACTCTACACTGCCTGGAGCTCAAAGATGTTTCCTACTTTGCCAACCCCAGTGCGTGCGGATGATTAATGTTAGCTGCCTAGGATAAGCACCAGTCCACGTGGCCGCATGTTCTGGCTCCGAATTGAGGGAATGAAGGATACTCATATTTCTAGAATTTTTTTTTGGCGTCTCCCATTGACAAGGAAGAAAAACTAAGGTAAGTGGTTTTAGTTATTAACGTTAGGTGATAATTATAAGTAGTATTTAGCGAAAGCAGAAAAATCGTTTCATGGCTCGTTCAAGTCTGAGTCACACACTTCCGACTGCTTACGAACGAGTGCCTCAAAGGCCGATTCGCACTACGTATTAATCCGCGAACGAATTGATCGCGTGAAAACATGTCCGCGGTTCGTCCGTCTCCCAAGCGCATCCACACAAGGGAGAAAACGAGTAGACGCCAGCAAGGACGAAGTCCGACGAACCGAACCTCTTCGCCACCCCTCAGTGCCGCAAAACTCCACCACCACACCGTGGCCGTTGTCCAAGAGAGAAATCGACGCGTGCTACAGCGATGAAAAATCGCACGCCGCTGTTACGTAGAGATCGAGACAAAACACCGTGATAGCGCCACTTGCTTCACCAACACAAGGCATGACAGTTACACAAGCATGGTCCTGCTTCAGAAGGGTTCGGCGTAGAAGCGATGAAGTTCTGGGCACGCGGAGGGGCGTTTAGAGATGCCTTCAGGCATTCCGCCCTCATGCACAACACTCAAATACACCACAGCCACAAGAGAGGTCTTGCTTGGTGAAATTCTGATTGGAAGTGCAAGAATTATCGCAACGTGCTAGATGAGTTTTGAAGGTAGCTTCTTGACACTGACCCGGAGGAACCTGCGTCGCGTCAGCTGGACAGAGTTTCTGCAGTTTCTTTCACGCGTGGATGCGCCGTTTTTGTATTAATTATACAGAAAAAAAAATAAACATACAAGAGAATCATGTAATGTTTCCAGACTAAACGCTTTTCAAGTCAATCTCCCGGCAAAAATCTGCGAGTGAAAAAGGCGCTCGACCTTATCAGTCCGCGCGTCCGCGGAGAAGGTGCGGATCGCAGGAATCGCTGACGTGCCGGTCACGTAGTGCAGGGTCCGCGGACAAAACTCGTGATTCGGTCCGTCGTGTGAATCGGCTGCAAATCGTCTGGGGATCTCTTACGCCGGGAAAACACGGAAGCGCCATCTATTGGCTAGCCGTGGAAAACTTGGCATTTCCTTATATTCATATCTGAAAAGGAAGCTTCGCTGAACATAATGTAATAAGGCAGGCGAGCTGGTTAAGGTTAAACATTTTTAAAACCCAAGACGGAGGCTACAAGCTGAAGCTGTTTTTTATTCGAGGAAACACATATGTATCTTCTGAATTTGACCTCCAAGGTCTCGAATATAGAAATTACTTTTTTTTTTTACTTTGGTGCACGGAGGCTGCAGAAAATCATTTTTAAAGTCCCGTTGAAGGCCCTCCTTCCTTCCCGGAGCGTGACGTCCCAAAAACGGTTTTTGAAATCTCCACTCTTGCTCCTTTTCAGCACCGATGAAAGCTGTGCACGCACACTCTTGCTATTTTCGAAAAGGTCAGAAAGAGACGTCACGACTGGTGCCAGTGCGGGGGAATATACCTGGCAAGTTTGCAACTGCACTCACTGCTCACACGAGCGACACGCGCTTGGCGGCCGGAAGATCCTGTTATGACGTAACAACAGGTCGGAGGTTCTTCGTGTTTTCTCGCGTTTAGTTACATCTTCGGGGAAAACGAACGTGATATTCAGATTACCGGAATAAAACTACACCGTAAGAAATACATGCGCGTTTACTTACCCGCAAAACACTCGAAGAGCTAATCTCTGCGATCTACGAAATCATCTGAGCAAATGATAGGGGGAACATCTGTTTAGACCTCAAAATAAGGTCTGCTCATTTGCATTAAGCAATGCAAGCCTGACGCTTTGCAATGGCTAATGCAACAGCACAGACGTTATTTTTTGGGTCTAAATGGATGTTCCGCCCTGTCATTTGCTGAGCTGATTTCGTAGACCGCAGAGATTGGCTCTTTGGGTGTTTTGCGGGTAAGTAGACGCGCTGGCATGGCTTACAATGTACGCAGGAATCGACCTCATATAAGTTTTTTAAGCAGTGTTTCAGCTTCCATTTAATGCGTTTGGATTAGCACTCACGTGACAGGGAATAGTTGATGGCGTCTGTCTGCGGACAAAACAGGGGAAAGAAAAGCGCGCCGCGTAGAAAGGAGCAGAGCAGTGAAGGACAAAGGCGTGATAGAGGCGAGGTTACAAGGTGGACGCCAATGCGCGCGCGGGAAACCTGTGAACAGCGAAAGCAGCGTCAGGCAGCGGATGCCGCTGCTAAGCGTGCAAGGGGGGCAAACGATACAAAAGAACGGAAGCAGCGCCTAGCTCGGCTGGCCGAAATTCGGCGCAAGAAGCGGCAACTTGACGCGGCTCTGCGTGCGATAGAGGCTGGGCTCAGAGGGCTCAGCAAGCTCGCTTCGCCGGAAAAAAAAAATTAAAGGAAGATCCATTGCTGAATTTTTATGGAATGCGATGCCATGACCCTTGGGAAACGCCACACAAGTCCTCCTTTGGGAAACGCTAACACTGACCGTAAAAGAGATCCCCCAAAGAACTGGAAAAATATAAAGGAAGAAAAAGAGATAGTCAAAAGAGAAAACCAAAACAGAAAAATTAAAGGATCAGCGTTAGCATTTCCCAGAGGGGACGTGTGTGGCGTTTCCTAACGGTCAAGCTAATGCGTTTCCTAAGGATCCACCGATGGATCTTCCTTGTTTATTCGAGCATGATTATTACTTTTTTGTTCAAAAACCATTGACAATTTTAAAAACGCACAGTTTTCACAGATAGTACGTGCATTGGATCTCGCAAATACTGCAACACTTTCACTCTAATGAGGTGCAGTTCCAGGGACACCACATAGATGGCGCAAGCGTGCCACTGTGTGTTCTCGTCAGAAAAGCTCAGAAAACCTCAGTCGTAACCAAACGTAAGTGTGCGAACGGGCCTCTAAAGAGAAGGATGAGGAGCTCGAACTGTTGAGCATGTCATGTTCTCTGCGGCTCCAAGGCGTCTTGTTTCGGAAAGACATCGTTTTCACCTGGGATCTGAGAACCGCAAAGCCATGCCCTTCCGATCTAACGAGCTACGTTTCTTTGTTTTTCAAGTACCATATTGGACCAGTACTATACTCCGTTTAAGTCTGATCGCAGCGGACACTTTAATCCGACGGACATATTCAGATTACGCCAGAAGTGCATCGTCACGGCGCTCGTTGTCTTCGTGGGTTGTCTATTAGCGGCTTAACCAATCACGCACAGAAAAAAAGCGCCAGATGGAGGCGCATTCCCAGTGCGCGATTGTTTAGTTGGTGATAGCAAACCAGGGTGTAAGATAGACAGGTGGGGAAACGAGAGCCAAATGAGCGACCGGATTGTGTCCCCCTCGGGTTTCTCTTTTTCTGTGGCGCCATCTATCTGGAGCACCGCGAACTCTCACTCCGGGTGGGCGACCGGTAGCGACCGGCTAAACTGACGGAGATGATTTCTCGTGGATTTTTAATGAAGGAATGTTGTGCTCTCGGTTTATTTTGCGCACGCTCTCATAAAGTTCAATGCAAATTCGATTCTGACTTTTTTTTCCTCTCGCCGCAGCGCCATCTGTTGCAAACAGGGGGTACCCGCAAGCAGACGAGTACACAATCCGGTCACGGCGCTGCGGTAGGCTTCTATGGGCCGTTTCCCCACCTGTCTATCTTACACCCTGTAGCAAACTCAGAAAATGAGACAATGGGTGCTCTTGATCTGCACATCTATGCACTGCTGGATTGGCTCGATAGGGTGGTAGCGTCAGCTGCACTCAGTTTGGTCGTTGCAAGCAATACAGAAAAGACGTGCGTCCACGTAATTGGGCACGACGAACGTTGAATTGATAGAATTTAAACAAAACATCCAGTTTTTATGAAATACCGCTTCCATGTGTTACTCAATAATAATTAAATAGAGCTTCGCCAAGGCGACATTTTAATGTAGGTTTTTGGAAGTATTGTTAAAAACAATCCTCCTAGCTCTAGCTTCGCATTCATGTTCTAAGTGTAACAGACTATCTACTCAATAAAATAACGTTATTGTGCAAAGAAACATTTTTATGAATGCTCTGTGATAATAAACAATTTAAATATATTTTTTTCTCAGAAAGGTTCACTTTTTTTTTCTTCTTTTACTAAACAATCAATGATTTGTTTCGATCTTTTTATTCGTACATACCACCACCCTACAACCACTAGAAACTATACTAAATTAATTCAGCTCCCCCCCATTCTACAGTTCTCCCCACTGTTTGCTATAGTCTGCACTATTGTGTGTATTGATTGGTCATTATTATGGGTCGCTCCAGTGGGCTTCTTTGATGGGGTCCATTTCATAGGCGAACTGCATATATCTTTATTGTAGATTTTGTATATCACGTTGCACAGCCTATTGTGTTTTCTTACGCATTAATGCATGCTCTGCTCGCACTTTTCAGTGCCCTTGTTCCTTGAGCTCGGTACGGTATTGTCTCGAAGGTGCTTTCGATAGCCATCTTTGACCCAAAGTTCACATCATGGAAAGAAGAATTACGAATATGCAAAGCTTTTGGAGCGCAGCTCTTAGGCGCCCGCTTGCGGCTTGAGCGGCGTCGGCGTCGGCGTAACCGCGCGGTGCATGATGGGTAAATTTCCCCGATAAATTTAGCGGAAACTTTCCCCACTAAATTTAGCGGAAAATTGTCCTTGCTAAATTTAGCAGAAAAAATATCCCGCTAAATTTAGCGGAAAAGTTTCCCCGGTGAATTCAGTGGAAAAAATTTACCACTAAATTTAGCGGACGAAATTCCCCGATAAAGTTTAGCGGAAACTTTTTTCTGCTAAATTTAGCGGAGTATTTTCCCCTTAATAGGGGCGAGCAGGAGAGGAGGAGTGCCATAGCCAACGTTACTAAAACCCTCAGTTGGGAAACCCGCCGTCGAAACCTGGGCCGCTAACGTCCACCGAGACCGAGCTAAATACGACAACAGCGCCACTCTTTATCATTTGTCTGTACTGTGGTCACCTTGAGCTTTTAGAAAACACGTTTTTGCGTAAAAACAATCGGAAAAGACTCTTTTTGTATAAAATTTATTAGAGTTTAGTAGAAAATGAAGGGCGCGTGATGTTTTTAAAATCTTTAGTTTGCAAGGTTTCGCGGCACAATTAATATTGTTTTTATACAACCATGCCTCAGCAGTGCTTTCAGGTAGCGCGTCTCGACGTAGGTGCATTTTAACTTTGGTAGTAATACGCGGTGCGTCCGCCAGGGCGACGGGGGTAGCACCCCTGTAGCCTCTTCCGCTGTATCTGTGTCGGCGCCAAAGTGGCCGATGAAAGCCAAAATAGAAGTAACGTGTGGTTCCTCGAATGGCCGCTGCGGGAATGATGGTGGCGTTGTGTTCGTAATTAGCTCGGTGCTCGAGGACGAATCCGGCCCCGCTTTTTCAAAGCAGTCTCTATGGCAGTTACCCAGCTGAGTGCTTTAGTAACGTTGGGCATAGCCCACTCTCCGTACCTTCCCCTTAGCAAAAAAAGAGCCGTACTTGAAACGAAGTTAAAATATATTGAATATGAATACTCATTTTGTATTATTTTGTCCGCTTTCGAATTACGCGCGTGAGGTACTCAAAAGCTATCATAAATATTAACCAGAAAAGATTTTAGATACACCAAAAATATAATTCCTTGACCCTGAAGATGCCATTTGTGTATTCAAAACCGGCTACACAATTTTTTTTTTTATTTTAGATTTAATCAGTAAATGGTGTCCCTACAGTATTTGAAGGTACTACTAAGCACATTCCACAACTGCATATTAGAAACGAACACAAACACAAACCCTACGATGCACCGAACACCTGAATCACATTCCCATTTACTGCCCTAGACCCTTGTATAGCCTACATATTGAAGGTAATCATTTGGCCGGTGACCACCTCTGCACTTATTAAGGTTCCAAGTATTCGATCTTCCCCTCGGGAGTCTGTCAAAGGGAAAATAGTGTTTTGAAGGTCGTGGACAATATATCTTACTAAAAATCATTGGCACAACCACGGTGTGGGGAGGAGAGGTGACTCAACAAGGCCAGTCGGCGTGGGAAAACTTGGTTCATGGTTGATGGGTGCGTCGGCAGATGGCGCTACACGATCCCGGGCCATCATAGCCGTTTGTGCCGGGCTATGCCAGGCCAAATTTCCGTGCACTTTGCACGGAACTGAGCACGCGCCTCATTTACAGCGTAGCCTAATTGTGCATTTGTTGAACAATGTTTATCATTTTGAATAGCTGAAGGGCTATCCAAACTACGAGAAGGTCATGGTCTAAACTCCAACGTAACGACAGCGAGTGTTTGTATCCTGTGCCCGATTTCGGTGGTTGTTGTCTCGCGTTCGAAACGACGTTGGCGTTGGAGAGTTGCTCGACTTAAATCTGCGCTTGTCAGCGCCTGAATAGAACTTCGCACCATGGCGTGCTCGGTCTAGAAACTACGAAGCGTCCAATGCCAAGGCATGCTAGTTGCGCACGCGAGCTATTCTGTGCGACGCTACCCAACGTCAGCCTCAAAGCTATGAAGAGAGCATGCCAGGATTTCTTTGCGAAAGATTCAGGATTAATTTTGACCTTGTTGACGCGGATGCTGCTGCAGCCCTGCAGCTTGCTCTGTAGGTTTCATACCCAGGCAGCCTGCATGTTCAACACGTTATGTGCGCTTCATTGTGAAATTTAAAGTCGGAAATCTGAGGATGTCGTCAACTTTACAGCAGCGATGTTCATGCTGTGCAGTGATGTGTTGTAACCGCAAAATATTCAAGGATTATTATGTTTTTGTCGGCTAGCTATCGGACGTATTTACAAGCATGAAAATGTGTTTCTTACACTTCTGAAAAAAGAATTCTCTCAAACAGTACATCCTAAACCATCACTTAGTTAGGTCGCAGAAGCTTCGAGAGTTTTCTGAGGTGATTCGTCTTGTTTTCTTTGTCCTTTTGCAGCTTGCAATATTGTCTCATTCGCAGTGCAACATAACAGTGCAAGATCTTAGTGATTATGTCGTCTTTGTGGCTAGGACAAGGAAACGACAGGTAGTTGCTGTCCAAGACATTGTCTATTGTTAGTTCGTGAGCATTCCTTTTTTTAGAATGCTTTCGAAATTCCATCTCGGTTGCACGGAGGAGAACAAATATGCTAGTCGTAGAGTGAATGAGCCTCCCCAGGGTTTTGCAATTAACGAGGGCCGCCTCAGGTTTCTGAGAGTGTGAGAGGGGTACAGCAAGGCCACGTTTACAGACATGGCATTCCGTGCTTTTAAGCAGCTTGCGGCGCATGTATCCAGTTACATAGTATATTATACAGTCCAGAACTTCACAAGAAGCATAAGAATGATTGTAAACCACTTCCCACTCAAGTTCCTCTCTGATGTAACCATCTAGCCTCCTCCTAAGTTGTTGTAGTTTGATTTCTTCTTGAAAGTCATCCTTGAACGCTGAAGTAAGGTCCGACAGAGTCAAGGATGGGGCTTCCTCTCTAAATTCGGTTTGACAGTTGCTGAACTTCAGTGGCTTGATTAAGCTGTATATAAAAAATGAAAGCCGTTTACAACTCCCTGTAACACCGAATTGGAGCGCAGCTCTTGAGGAGGAGGAGGGAAGGGTACTGAGAGTCACGTGTTCTCGGGGCGGGGGGGGGGGGGGGGGGGTGTCGCGTGACCTCGGGGGGGGGGGGGGTCATGTGAACACGACCCCCCAGAAAAATTTTTCCGCTAGATTTAGCGGGGAATTTTTTCCGCTATACCTAGCGGGGCAATTTTTCCGCTAGCTTTAGCGTGGAATTTTTTCCGCTAGATTTAGCGGGAAAATGTTTCCGCTACCTTTAGCGGGAAATCTTTCCCGCTAGATCTAGCGGAGAAATTGTTCCGCTAGATTTAGCGGGGAAAATTTACCGCTAGGTTTTGCGAAGAATTTTTTCCGCTAGATTTAGCGGGGAAATTTTTCCGCTAGATGTAGCCGGGAATTTTTTCCGCTAAATCTAGCGGGAAAATTTTTCCGCTAAATCTAGCGGGGAAATTTTTCCGCTAGATTTAGCCGGGAAATTTTTCCGCTAGGTTTAGCGAAGAATTTTTTCCGCTAGATTTAGCGGGGAAATTTTTCCGCTAGATTTAGCTGGGAAATTTTTCCGCTAAATCTAGCGGGAAAATTTTTCCGCTAAATCTAGCGGGGAAATTTTTCCGCTAGATATAGCGGGGAAATTTTTCCGCTAGATTTAGCCGGGAAATTTTTCCGCTCGATTTAGCGGGAAATTTTCCCGCTAGATTTAGCGGGAAAATTTTTCCGCTAGATTTAGTGGGGAATTTTTTTCGCTAAATCTAGCGGAGAAATTTTTCCGCTAGATTTAGCGGGAAAAATTTTCCGCTAGATTTAGCGGGGAATATGTTTCGCTAAATTTAGTGGGGAAATTTTTTCGCTAGATTTAGCGGAGAAATTTTACCGCTAGATTTAGCGGGGAAATTTACCCACAATGCACCGCGCGGTTACGCCGACGCCGACGGCGACGCCGACGCCGACGCCAACGCCGACGCCGACGCCGACGCCGCTCAAGCCGGAAACGGGCCCCTAAGAGCTGCGCTCTAAAAAATGAAAGCCGTTTACAATTCCCTGTAACGCCGGTTAGAGCGCAGCTCTTGAGGAGGAAGATGGAAGCGTACTGAGGGATAGGTGACTCCTTGAGGTCACGTAACCTCAAGGGGGTCACGTGACTTCAGGGGGTCACGTGACCTCCGGGGGTCACGTGACCTCATGGGGTCACGTGACCTGAAGGGGTCACGTGACCTGAAGGGTCACATGACCTTAGTGGGTCACGTGATCCCCAAAAGTCACGTGACTTCAGGGGGTCACGTGACCTTAGGGTCACGTGACTTCTGGGGGTCACGTGACTTCTGGGGGTCACGTGACCTCGGGGGTCACGTGACCTAGGGGTGTCACGTGACCTCATGGGGTCACGTGACCTCATGGGCTCACGTGACCTTGGGGGGTCACGTGACCTCGGGGGTCACGTCACCTGAAGGGTCACATGACAGGGGATCACGTGATCCCCAGAAGTCACGTGACTTCAGGGGGTCACGTGACCTAAGGGGGTCACGTGACCTCAAGGGGGTCACGTGACCTCAAGGGGGTCACGTGGCTTCAGGGGGTCACGTGACTTCTGGGGGTCACGTGACCTAAGGGGGTCACGTGACCTCGGGGGTCACGTGACCTAGGGGTGTCACGTGACCTGGGTGGGTCACGTGACCTCGGGGGGGGGGGTTACGTGACCTGGGTGGGTCACGTGACCTCAAGGGGGGGTCACGTGACCTCGCGGTTACGCCGACGGCGACGCCGACGCCGCTCAAGCCGGAAACGGGCCCCTAAGAGCTGCGCTCTAAAAGCATATTATACAGCTGTAAAAACGTCGGCATTAATGGGTGTTCATTTTGTCCAGCTGCCTGTCGAATGATGTTGGAAAACCTGCCAAGAACGTCCTGATTCATTGTTCCAGTTAGAACATATGCAAAGTTGCATTCTTTCAACAAGTAGTTAGAGAGGCCAAGAGCAGACAAGATGCTTACACGTGACCTCTCTGCTGTCGAGTGTGTCAAGAAGTTAGCTCTCTGTATTTTACCATCAATGACCATTTGCTCCTACTCATTCAGCCACTTCAAAGATGATTCTAGAAATGTCAAAGTCACTGCACTCAAGTTTAAAACCTTTTTTAGGCAAGTTTTTGTTGAGCGCATCAAAGACGTTTTTGAAGCGCATAGCAAAGTCCATTGTAGCTTTAGCGTCATACAGGCGTGCGATCGACCTACTTGAATAATCTTTTAGACCGTCAGCAACACTGCAGCTAAACAGCTGTGTAGCCAACTTTACTCGCATTTTCAAAGTGTTTGTCGGGATTATATGGGCGTATATCAGTTTAGGGCACACCTTCAAGTAAGCTGGGTTTTTTAGAGCGCAGCTCTTAGGGGCCCGTTTCCGGCTTGAGCGGCGTCGGCGTCGCCGTCGGCGTAACCGCGCGGTGCATCATGGGAAATGTCCCGTAATGCTCCGCGCGAGCCCCCCACCGGGGTCACATGACCTCGTGGGGGGCACGTGACCCCCCCGAGGTCACGTGACCCCGGTGCATCATGGGAAATGTCCCATAATGCACCGCGCCAGCCCCCCACCGGGGTCACGTGACCTCGTGGGGGGCACGTGACCTCCCCAGGTCACGTGACCCCCCGAAGTCACGTGAGTCCCCTGAGGTCACGTGACCCCCGCCGACGTCGCGTGACCCTCAATGACGTCGTCGTCACTGATGACGTCACCGGCATCCACATCGTCATCGTCATCATCACTGATGACGTCATCATCACTGATGACGTCACCGGCATCCACATCGTCATCGTCATCATCACTGATGACGTCACCGGCATCCACATTGTCATCGTCATCATCACTGATGACGTCACCGGCATCCGCATCGTCATCGTCATCATCACTGATGACGTTACCGACATCCGCATCGTCATTGTCATCATCACTGATGACGTCATCAGTGACGTCACTGATGTCGTCACCGGCATCCACATCGTCATCGTCATCGTCACTGATGACGTCACCGGCATCCGCATCGTCATCGTCATCATCACTGATGACGTCACCGGCATCCGCATCGTCATCGTCATCATCACTGATGACGTTACCGACATCCGCATCGTCATCGTCATCATCACTGATGACGTCATCAGCGGCGTCACTGATGACGTCACCGACATTCGCATCGTCATCGTCATCATCACTGGTGAAGTCATCAGTGACGTCACTAATGACGTCATCGGTACCCGCATCGTGATCGTCAATGATGACGTCATCAGTGACCTCAGTGATGACATCATCGCCATTGGGGGTCACGTGACCCCCAAGGTCACGTGACCACCCCCTGGTTAGTTTAACCCCCCCCCCAGTGCCCTTCCCTCCTCCTCAAGAGCTGCGCTCTAATTCGGCGTTACAGGGAGTTGTAAGCAGCTTTCACTTTTTTTCATCTTCAACATACAAGGTATCGAAGTGTGACCAAAGCACTAGGCCTTTGGGAGTGCTTATTATTTTCTTGGCATGAAGTCGATTTCTGACACACGTTATCAAATGTGGAGCATCAGAGAAAACATACACTCTTCTCTTTTCATCTAATAGGTGCGTGAACGAGTTTCTTGTGCTCGTCAGAGAACCACTAACTCCAAAATGCTTCCACATCGACCTGTTTGTGGTTGCTCCATCAGAAATTATGGCATCAACAAATAAACCCGCCTCCTCTAGCAAAATGACAGCCTTCATGGCAAGTTGAGCCAGCACTGTGCCTTTTGTGGGTCCCTTACTTGCAAAGACGGCAACTGGTTGCGAATACTTATCTCCAAAAGAACGAAAAGAAAACACAAGCCCATGGCCGGCTAGTTCGTCACTGGCTGGTTGGATGTCGCCAAACTCTGTGAACCCGGTGTAAGTCATCGTCTCCGAGTTAACGCGCATCTCTTTCCGCACCTGTATCTCGTCAAAGACTAACACACCATGTCGTCTGAATGGGTGTTTCGACAACATCTTCTTTTTGAAGGCTGCAAAAAACCTAGCATCAAACCCACATTTCACACGGACAGTTGATAAGTATTTTCGCACAGTGGTGACGCAAGGCAATGGATGGATTTCGTCGCCCCTTAAAAATTCATAGTTGGAGGGGCTCCGAGTGTTCAACAGCAGGCACAACACTAGCCAGTTCTCGGTGTACTGCCGATTTTTCTTGCTCGAAGCCTTTGCTGCAGACACACACTCTTGTACCACGGTCAGCTGTACAGCCGGAAGGTTCATTTGGCTCAACTTCTCCTGTAGAAATTCATCTGTGATAGAGCATAACTTGTTCTGGGCTGTTTTCAGTGCTTGCTCCAGCTTTTTAACTCTCTTCACCAAGCGGTCCTTGGCCCGTTTCAGCCCCTATTGTGCTCGTCTGAAAGCGACTCTGACCTTCTGATTATTTGCAAGAGACGAAAGCCGGAAAGTAGTACGAACTCCATTCTTTTGCTTTCGGGGCTGTGCCCTCCTCTGGTGGATCCGCAATGTATCTGCCAAACCAGCACACTTCTGGCAAGAACCAGCGGCAGGAAGAACCTGCACGCACGTTTTGTGCCGACGCCGTCCCCAAGCATCGACAAAAGTACATTCTGATTGTACTTGGGGATACATTTTTTTTCGTTGGCCCACCACCGCAAAGGTGGATTCCATTCAAATTCCCAAGTAGGCTTTCGACATCCTCAATAGTTGAAACTTCACAGGTGAAACCCAACGTTTCACAAGAGACACGCTTCCCCAAGAAAGATATTTGCTCTCATGTCCTGATCAATGTCAACGAGCTTCACTGTCACCATGTGGCTCATGTGGGTAGTGTCCGCTGCACGTTGGGGATCCTGAACACGACGCAACTCACTAAACAAAACATTGCTTAGGTCATCGACTTGCAATCTGTGAAACCCCCACGCTGTGGATGGGAGCAGAACACACTCCGGACTCTCGCACAGTTTGTTGAAGGTTGACAACGCTGACACGGGTGCTAAGGCAGAGACATCCGAGGGAAAGTCAGACGTAGTTGCAGCACCGACAGTTTCACCTGCGATTTCCATCACTGTAGATTGGTCGCTGTACACCTGACACGGGCGGCCCGGACTTTCGTTTTTTTTTACATGGCTTCTTCGCCGGTGCGCTCCTGTTGTGCCTCTCAGCGGGCCTTTTTCGTCGCTTTGTTTCCTTCGAGAGGTAAGTCGGGCAATCCGGAAACTTTGTTCGCACGGCGTCTTTCGACGACGACGCTTTCCAAGGCGTGCTGACCAAAACATTGCCGTTGTACACCACCTCCCATGTCTTACTCACAAAATGTGTCTCGAAGTGCCTTTCGCACAGGAAGTCCGGAGACCGAAGGACTCGACCTTTTCGTGGTATAGCGTTCCTTCACACTTAAAGTCGCTGTTCATCTTTTGGTGCACAGAACAACGAAAGTTTTTGGGAGCACGATTTGTACCCCGTTTTACAACGGGGAGCGAAACACTTTCTTCCCACAGTGTAGCTGACCGATGGCCACAGATGCATTGCACAAACCCACACGAAATAAAACAAGGCGTCAGCAAACAAACACAAAAGATGCGACAGCGACTGAAGAAATTGTGCCAGACACCGAAACGCAGCGAAGACACATGCATTTCGACCCAGGCGGACCTCCCGCGTATGACCGGTATCAACGTTACGTTGACCGGTATGGCCCGCGCTGGGCCCGCGCTACCCGTAGCGCCCTCTTGTAGAAAAGGAGAGAACGTAAAAAAAATGTTCGACGCGGCCGTTGCGCTACGCCTTCGAGTTGTTCGCACACCTCTCCTTCCTACACCTTGGGTACAACTAATAATACTTCGGTGCAGTCACTAAAAGAATATCCACAGAAATGGCTCCTAAAAGAAATGCTATTGCTTCTCTGCATAGCACCACTCAGGACGAAGCGAGTCAAGGCAGTTTCTTCACTTTAAAATAGTTATAGTGCTTTTATTTACTATTTATATGGTCATTAACGTCACTAAATTAAAGTCACTACTGGCATCACGTACAATGGTGAGTCTACACATTCACTGAACTAACATTGTGCTTACACAACCACGCCATACATATCTGCTCACAGCACTTGCTGAAGCTTTTCAGTATCGGCAAGTGTTGTGGTTGTAGTTTCCGAACCCCGTTTGTTATTGGTGTGCAAGAAACTCATCACGTGCTCTTGATAGAAAAAAGGAAACACTAACATAAACTGGGCTGATTTATGAGTGCGATGCTGAACAACTCAATTGACAAACTGATCAAATGTTGTATTTAGCAACTTCAGTCTACTCCAGATCTGATTGAAGTGAACTTCTGATAAGCTAGCTTTTCATACTTTTTAAGTTTAAGTCAAACTACCAAAGTATTGCGTCAAAAATACTTAGAGTATAACACAACAGTATTTATGATTTCCAGGCAATTTAAGAGTAGTCACATATTTTTGATCCTTGCATTTTTATTAGGGTTGGAGTAAATTTTGCATTTATTAAATAAATATTTTAAGAAATCTTATGTAAAAGGTATTTTGCGCCTCCTAATTTAGTATTTACATATTTCAGATCTCGTGAATTAAGCTACAATTGTAGTTTAAATAAAGGGATTTTAAAAAGATTTTCAGAAATATATTTTAGTACTAAGTAAAAAAAAAACAAAAAACAAGTGTATATTTTCGGTATATTTTTTGTGTACTTACAATTATGAACTCTACTTCAAATACACTCAAATTAAAATGTGGTATACTTCAAACGTCACAGTTTTCGCTAAGGCAGCGTTCCGTCAAGAACTGACCGCGGTCCCTTCCCTGACATCCTGTCTGTCTGACGAGGGATGCGTAAAGACTTCGACCTCTCAATAAAATCTATGCCACCCGAAATCCCATCAAAACGTCACCACGCCCCTGTCCAAGAAGGACGCCGCTGTCAACATAGATTACATGACGTCACGGTGCAATGAACTGGTATTCTTTATCTGTAGGTTTTTTTCTTCGAGCCCATTGAAGACTCCTTGTCGTCCGAAACAAGGTGCCAAGCCTACGGGAAAGTAATTTCGGGTTCAAAAACTCCCACTTCAAACTTCAATCGTCTCAAAACAAATTTGAAAAATGTCTTGCGGTGTCAGTTTTTTTGTATTTGTATTTGTGCCCTCCCTTAAATGCATTTCTGTATTTGTATTTCCAAATACTTTTTGCCTTTATTTAAAATGTATTTCCGATACGTATCGCGGTACATTTTTACAGATATATTTTAGTATCAGTATTTTAGCTACTATCCTAATCTATCCCAGCATTTGTATTTCCAAATACATCTTTGAGTATTTCTGCCAAACCCTGGGTGTACCGCAGGGATTAATACTAGGGCCTCTACTTTTCCTTCTTTACGTTAACAACATAATAAGCATCCCAGAAACTCCTGACATAACTTTATACGCAAATGACACGAATGTCTTTTTCACCGGTAATTGCTTATGTATTTTAGACACACAGAAAAACACTTGGTTGGACCAACTTCACCTGTGGTTAGTTGCAAATCAGTTAGAACTAAATACGTCAAACACTAAGTTTATAATTTTTAGAGCAAAATGCAAACCCATAACTAACACAGTTATTATATCCTTTAAAACTCCATTATTGATCGCGTGGAATCTTATACATGTATTGGTGTTTGTTTCCACGAAAATTTGTATTGGACTGCCCATGGAAACGATCTCCGAAAAGGGATGTCTAGATGCACTAGCTTACTTTTTAGGTGCAGACAACTTCTTTCAAACTGGTTAAAATGCCAAATTTATACATCTATGATTCACTCGAGGCTTTATTACTGTTTATCGGTGTGGGGGACAACCACGGGAAATAATGTTAAGCAATTACTTACATTACAAAAATGCGCAGTCCGGCTAATTTATGATTTGCCGCGGTTTTAATCGACTTCTTAAAGTTTTACCAACATAAATTACTTACGGTAGATAACCTTTTTTGCCTAAAGGTGGCGATTTCAATTCCTACTCAAATTAACACTGATCCTGACATCTTTCACGAGGCCTACCTACCCAAGCAAATAAATTACAACCTGAGGCACCAGCTGTTTCCAAAATCAAAAATCAAAACTTATTATGGTACTAAAAACGTATCTCACCAGATTACAGATATCCTAAACAAACATTATTGCGTGTGTTAGATGGCCCAGGAAGTCACTTCCATGCTTCATTGAAAATATGCTTAGGGGAATTTTTAATGTTGCTCGTGTACATACGAAGTGAGTTGAGGTATTAAGCAGTGTGATTTTTTATCTTATTTGTTAGTTGACGAGTCTTTAGCTGGGTCAAATGATTTCTTCTTGACTTGTGCTGTTAGCTGGCTTTTTATTTTATTTTTTCCCCACGATTTGTGCCCAGCTACAGGGGTTGGGGCTCAGTCAGGTGATTGTTTTCGCCTTTTGTCCCAGCTGTAGTCCCAACTCCTTTGACAATTCAGTCCAAAAAAAAAGGTGAGTACGCGTAACGTGGTTTACGGACTGTTGTAGTTTGAACGGGCATTTGGTCGAGTTAACGTGAAAACGTCCATTTTAACGTGTCAACGCGTATTGAACGTGATCTGGGTGACCCGGGCCACTTGACGGTTTTTCTGGCCTCCATGTTGGAACAATACCAATAAATATTACAACTAGTATCCGCGAAGTTTATCCCAAAGTGGAATTCCCGAACAAGCCAACGTAGTTCAACGGCGTGTAGATTTCCCTCTTTGCGACAGGCACCTGTTCACGTTCTCGAATGGATCGCGTTGTCAGGAAACACGTTAACACTGATCTTGCCCGCTTTCCCAGCTCAATAGCGGTGCAGCCCCAGTCATGGCGTTTTGATGACGAGGCATTTTTCTACCAAAGCAATGTAGCAACGCCTGAATCGGAAAGTGCATTCTGCCAACTCTCAAGACCGGAAGAGCGCCCGAAGCGCCGACGTCGCGACGTAACGTAGGAGAGTTGATTTAGTGACGACTGCAGTGGAAGAAAATGAGTAAATTATATCGCTCTTCATAATATGCTCAAGTTCGTTGATCTCAGCGACCGATTCCACGGGTTGCGCTAGGGCTGCACATTGCAGCCCTACAGTGAACGTGGCAGTTCTGTGATAGCAAAAAGCCAGTTTCTTTCTTATTGTAAGGCTCCAAAGCAAAGATACTAAAAACGGGAATTACGCAAGTGTTATCTGCGTTGCGCAAGATGAAAGTGCAATGCGTTTTTTTTTTTTTGTAATTTATAGTAAGCGGTGTATTCGAGATAACATTTTATTGAGCAAGACGTGAGGCACGCGAAGATCAAGCAGAATACATATCCAACTTGGACAATATAAATGAAAAGAGTTACCTTTCCTTTAAGTTCACCTGTTTTATTTCTTCTCTAAGTTCTTTAAGGTCTTTTAAGTTCTATGTTGTTGTTTTTTCTCAAGAGGCCGACGTACCCTTTGCGCTTTCCACTTCTCCTCTCCACCTTTCAACTTCCCCTAACGATTGTGGGAGCCACTGGTTTCCCTCCCCCGAGAAGGCGTAAGCCGCAGACGTGCCGGCCGGAGTTGTCTGGCTTCGAGCTGGCTCGTCCCATATCGTGTTGGAGAGAGTGCGCCACCTTGCTGGCCTACTCTCTCGCACTCCTCCGCGCATCTGCCGTTTCGGGCGGACCAGGGAGATCGCGCAAGGGGAGAGTCGGGCCTGCCTTCCGAGTGGGCGGCCATGTGGTCGTGGAGTCCTGGATTGGACTCCGGGCAACGGGTCGAGTCACGGCGCGAGCTCGTCCGATCGGCGATGACTCCACGCTAGTGATTCCCCTGGCTCTGACAGTCGGCGTCCCCACAACCTGTGGACGTCCGTCTGCCGGGAGCCCTGGCCCCGAACTCCTGCGACGACGGGTAGCAGCGTGAGGTCGTCCGACCGGCGATGACTTCGCTCGCTATTACCCCTTTGGCTCTCAGTTCGGCGGGCTATGCGGGCACACTGTGTCCACGGCTCGCTTGACCGCAGTGTCTTGTTGGGGACCCCTGGTACTGAGCAAACGCTGTTGGATACCGGGATCATCGTTGTTGGCATGGCGTTGGTGAACCCGGCGCGGCGACCGCCCTCGCTGGTAGCCGTCGGCCGCGCGGTGGGACGGGCTTCGGATTTCCCCTTTGACCGAACAGGTTCCTGGACGTACAGGTCCGTAGTCCTCCCTCCTTTTATTTCCCACACCCTCTAAGACGGCTGTCCTCGCAGCGTAAGTCGGTCTCTCGTTTTATAGCTATTACGCACAACTAATATTCACAACAATGTTTGCAAGGTATTTTTTCATTCTCTCGAGATTTTTACGAAAAAAAAAAACTTCCTGACGCACTCGTATGACTTCGATGACTTCAGATCATGAAAACCATTCGGAAGTAAATCACGAGTGGAGATTTTCCAGGCAACCATGATACATCGGAAAACCTCGAGAGGCGTATTCACACTACGTACCCCTTCACGCTGGAAACAATTTGTTTCGATACACCCGAAAGCCATAGTGGAAAGTTTGCTGAAATAAGAAAGAACCTTTAGCACTTTAGGCAACTTAAGAGCTCAAAAGGTACTATTAAAGGAAATGGAATTTCGAATAAAATAAATAACGACAACTCATATGCTCGCACCGGCTGATACTTAATAATGAAGTCATCTCTTTATAATAAGGTATACATTTTCTGAGGCTTGCCTTTGGAGCCCTTGCTTTTAAACCTGCAAGAACGACTCTCTAGTATATTTAGAAGCCGTAGTGCTACAAAAACGAGCAATTCATTTGATATAAACAATATATTATTAGTAATAAAAAGGTAAAACTTTTTGAAGTCATCCATATACCCAAAACAATACTTTCAAATGTTTGCTTAAAATAGAACCAGTAGTATGCTCACCAGAAATAGTTACAAGTATGTAAAAAAAGCAAAAGTCTAAACCAGGCTGTAAGCTTTAGAATTCTAATATAAAGTTTTTGGCATTAAAGAAACAACAAAAATTCATCGTCTCACTGAAAAAACAGAGTAATAAACATGACACGTATCTCTGTTTAGTACAGGGAAATACCAACAGGTGAGAACTACATAAAGAATTGTTTTTTCAAGATCGGTCATAAAAAAAAAAAAGCGCGATCGATTTCCTGAATGACAAATCATGTTAATGAAGATTTGTATATATTACAAGCTTTTTTTTCGTGCTAACTTAGCAGGCAGTTCTTTTTAAGTTGTGTTGTGCATGAGAAATTTTGCGTACGGACCATGCCCATGTACGGACTATGCACGTGCTGGGTGCGGACTATAGTTCGAAAAAGACAGTAGAAGATTAGTATTCCGCATATTGGGGAGGTATTACCTGTTCTATACGCAGTTCCCTGCACCGTGTACAGCATGTGGAGCATGTAGAAAATGGAGGGGACCTTAAACTCTCAGTCGCATCATAAAGGTGCACTTAACACTGGACGAGGCCGTGGAGATTAAACATTGTGTAGGTGTAACAGCCCGTAACAACGAGGGTTAAGAAAAGGCGCACACAACGCAGGATACCCCTTCCTTGTGACAATGTTTACATTGTACAAACCGGTAGGTTTTTAAGCGACAGGCTAAGGGAGGACGACGATTCTTCGAGAGCCACGGTGGGCGGGCATCTATCGGTGCATTCTGGGACTTGCAAGAGCAAACCATCCTTCGATGAGACCACTATATTCGGAATGCATAGAGATGAAGGGACGAGAGAAGTGTATATGTGGCAGCGTTTTACCACCCCATAGATGGTAAAACCTATTTCTTTATGAAACATGTTTGCATATTCTTATACGTCGTGTGAGTGTTTTATAAATGATAAGCTCTGGCCGTTATAGTTATATAGCATGTATACTCAAATACCCTGTGTGTACGTACTGCTGAACAGATGTTATCAGCATGTTTTTAATTTTTTTTTAAATATCAGTATAAATTTATTTGAGACGGAGACTCATGCATTGACGTCGTTTACGTTAAGTAAGCTAGTTATACCTACTGGTTATTGAAACAGTATCGTTTTATGCTTGTTAGCTTCCATTTCTTATTCATTCACGGTAGCCATCAGAAGAACGGCGTCGAGGACAGTGCCGTTCATGCGACACCTGCCAATCAACTTAGTCAGCCTATTTTGTTTCTTCATGGCTGCGAACTGCGCGACAATTCATGTTCATGTAAAACGCTTCTCGCTGCATTTTGGCATACAACAATCAAGCTTGTTTTCAGTGGTTATTCCTGGGGGACCAAGTCGGTCAGGAGACTCTGGGCGCACACTTTCTATAGCATCATTCGGTGCTAGTCGGCTATTTCACGTCAAGAGTCGACGCCTACTCGAATAAAAAACCTTTTTGTGCAAGTCGTTTCCGAAATGCAAAATCCGGGGTTCGCCTCCGCTTTCAATCAAGTGCATCGCACCTTTTAAGCCCCACTCGATCTCCCGGCTGTTGGACATGACGTGATGCATTACATTTGTTTTCTTTCACCCACGCCCCCAAGACCCGAAGGGGCTAAGAATTGCTAAGGCAGATTTTAGACCCCATGTTAGAACTCGAAACAGTACCGTCATGATTCAGCATTGGGGCGTCGCTGTGTCACATGGCTTCACAAACGGACGGCGCTGGGCAACTATGCTGAGATTGCCGCATTCTGAACTAAACCACGGTTCCAATCATGTATCCGCTCCCAAACGGCGACTATTTCACCGTGCAGTCTTTGAGGATCTACCATCTTTTGGAAAACGGGCCTCACATACCATCAAATTTATTTAACTACAGAGGGCATCCCCACAACAACTCTCACAACGCCCTTTGGCATATTTTAATGTCTACGCCTGCCTTTTGGCCTTAGTAATGCTTCGCAATAATTTCAACGATATATTGAATATGTGGCGACGGGATTGCCTTTTATCCTTACATACTTCGACGAACTGTTGGTCGAAAGTTCACCTTCAGAAAAGCACAACACAGCCTTTGGTGAGCAGAGCACACCACACCACGAGGGGAGTGGGGGGCATGACATCATTATCAACTCAGCAAATTACCGGATGCACTATTGCGGAGCCGTCATATAAGCCGTCGCAAGAGGTTTAAAAACCTGTCATGTCTCAGACGGTCGAATATACAAAGGCAAGTGTATGAACGGGCAATTACTCCGCCACCGCGTAGATACCTTAGCCTTTTAGAACGTACATTTGCAGAGTTGGTTTGGGTGAGTCGCGCTGTTTTTCACATTGTTTCATCTCTCAAGCATTTGACCTGTACCTGCTGATCAGCGCTATTTCTTTCTTCTTGTGGCCAAGATCACTCTTTTATAGGCACTTTAGTGCACACTGCGCCAAGCTGCTTCAAACATTCGATCTTCTTCTTGGCGAGGAAGGAAGTTTTTCTGTTCCTCTTCGCTGCAATTAAGAAGCTGGGGAAGCCTTTTATGCAGCAAAACCTGCGTTGCCAAAGGCCGCCACCCTTCTGCAACTCCTATATGCATCGCACCAATGTCAGCCATGGCGGCCGCCTCGATTATTTCCTTCGGAGCCACACCGCCAACACATCCACGGCCAGTGGCAGCTACAAAGGTTAGAAAACCTAGAGGCCATGACGTCAGCCCCATATCTTCCGGAAAACATAGCCTCTTGGCGCCTCGCCTTTTTGTCACGCTTTCCCACTCCCCCATGCCAAACCAAAACAAACCGCCTCAACTGGAGGCGTTGGCGGTTGTTGATGGCAGTGCAGCCACTCACGCAGCTTCTAACCTCCTTGCCTGAGGCAAAGCAAAACATACCTCCTCACAGATGAGACCCCATGAGGCTCGCGGTTGTTAAACGGCGCTCGGGGAGTGCAAGCACGCATGAGCATGGCGTTCGGTCCCGGTTGTCTTTGCCGAAAACTGGGCGTTTGTTGACGATCGTCGTTACTTTCTTGGTGAACCCAGCAAGGCTGTTGTATAGGTGCGTTGCTGGACACTCCCACCAAGCATGCTCGCGATACACTTGCTCATATACGTCGCCTGGTGCTCGTGTGGTGCACAACGCAACTGAAGAAAAACAGCGAGGGCCAATTGCGCGTGACCTCGTGTATGTACGAATGAACTTAGATGTTCCTTAATCAGAGCGGAACAAGCGTGTGGCAGTATAAAGACATCGTGATTGGCGTAGAATAAGTAACTCAGTGTTACACTTCGCGTTGACGACTTAGCTGAGTTTGAGGCGTTTAGCCGGGACTGCGAAATCTCCACGTGAGCTTCCTTTCTGTTGTAGTTTAGCTTTATTTTTCATGTCTATTTAGCAATGTCCTGCTGACTGAACAACACGAGGATCTTGTGATCGCGCCTGATGTACTATTGTTAGTAACATTTAAATCCGTCTCCATCACCCAAACGTCCCAGGTGTGTTTTTTCTTCACCTGTGGATAGGTTTCCGAAATAGAACAAGCAATATATGAACTGTTACTGAAAGAGTCCGGCTCTAGACTTACTTTGATGGGCTCTTGTCGTCTGCTTTGAACTGCGCAGAGTCAAAGTGATCGCACACTCGGATTTTCTTTGATGCGGTCATCATTGCCGCGATGGTGACCGAGGAACGAAACCCATCGCTTTCTCAGTTCGGTGAGCTTCGGAGGATTACTAATTAACTTACCTTACTGCGAAATTCGGAATGTAATTCACGAAAGCCCTACCGTTGAAACGCAATTCCCACAGAAGAACGACCGGAGCGATTTTTGCAGCCGCTCACAACGCAAAGCCCCATCAGGGCGACGCGCGACACCACGCACTTTCGTTACGCCGCCCTGAATGCTCCGTGCGTCTGCTGGTGACCGCACACCTTATGAAACAAACGCACCGTAACGCAAAAAAGAAAAAAAAATTGCACTCGTTATTTTCGTAACTCGGGTCCTCTGAGTGTTACAAAAAGTTGTTAATGTTTACATTATCCAAATTTACGTTTTTTTATGACTAGGCTTTAAACGAATGACGTCACGCCCTCTCCATGTTTTCTATCCTCTTTGATGGCAGTCGCTGGCCTTCTCTCTGAAGAGGCTCAAACACACACAAACGCGCTACACCGTCTTTGACTGGGGGGCATTGGCTGCTTACTTCGCTGTATAGTCAGTTCCGAAACCTTGTCCAAGGAAGTACATTTACCATCTCAAGAGCTCGCAAGCCTCTGACCACTGTCTTCTCCAACACAGGATCTTAATGTAGAGGGGGATCACGAGAAAAGGGAACTGTTTGGCGGACCAGGTAAATAAACTACGCATTGACGAATGCTCAAACTCCAGTTATGTTCCAAATCTTGCCCCAGTAACCTGTCTCCCATACATCAGCGGGTGACATCGCGACATCGCGAGTAAACGATCCCCGACTCGATTTTGGAACGGCCAAATAATTACCTTGATACTACGCGGATTGGCTTCGTCTTGGGCTACGGCACAAAGAAGACATAGCAGCGATGGCACAAAATAGCAGACGATCCTTTTGATCATGGAGAAAGCACCCGAAGAGACGATAATATTAGTGACGACGCGGTGTTTTCTGAGGTGGATCCACCAGCTCCTTTTACCCACTTTCCTTTTGAGCTGTATATTGAGATCCAAATTACTTACTCCTTACAATTAGACATCAAAAATGTGTTTTTATTTATCAGCGCGACTGCTGTCAATCTAGGCCAGGTGCCCTAAACGCATGTATTCCACGCATAGTAATTTGGACCGATTATACGTTTTGCAGACATTGCTTCCACACGGTGTTGCGGTACAGGGCAGGGCGTTGTCTCATGAGTGATATGTAACTTACGTTCGCCGTTCTATTACACACACTCGGGGGGAAACAAAAATACTACCTCATCGTCTGCTGCGCTCAAACATGTTCAACCTTAAAAGTGAGAATACGGCATTCCCTCCAACGCAGAGATCGAGGATGCGGAGAAGCTCCTGCTTTCGCACGCACTCTGATAATAACAACACGTATACCTTCCAGAAGAAGGTGCACGGTTGGGATGAAATGCAGTCAATTCCTGCGCTGAAAACAGAAAATCGCAAGAACCACACATAAATGGCTGCACTTCATTCTTTGTCATTTTGAACGTCCGCCACCAAAGCCAACGGAGCAAGCGAGCTTTGATGGCTGTCGGCACAGAAAGTAGACAACGAACAGATCGCGTGACGTATTTACTCGATTTGATCCGACGTTACCCCCCGATCGAGGAGGGTAGCGTGAGTAATTACTCCGGAGTAAACGACCCACTTCTGGAACGTGAGTTCTGACGTCATCGAGAAAGCTCGAGTAAGTTTTTAAACGGCACGGTACGAAACCTCTACTCCGGAGTCGGATCGAGTACATCTTGGAACACAGCCTCCGTGAGAATGGGACCCTAGTGGTTCGTGTAGAATGCCAAGGTTTGAGAACATGACGCTGCCGGGATCAGAAGACAATTGCGAAAAACAAGCTTTCCAACGTTCACCCATGCCGAATTTCGTGAAACCAGAAAATGTCATTGTTGGCGCTTGTAACATCTATTATAGTAAAAGCATGCTTGTTGGACAGAAAATAATCAATATCCCTTTTCTTGCTGATAAGTATTTCTGTCTGATTGAAGTCGCGCGGGCGTTCACAATATAATTTCTTCTTTTGACAATATTAGGCTTAGGTGGACGCCAGCTCATAGTGAAATTTCATTTTTCCTCAATTAACTTGTAGTCCAAGGCACGTCGTCTTTTAAAACTTTCGCGTTCTATCCCAACCGCTTCACATCTCTAGAGAGTTTGAGCTCTTTACTCTGCGAAGCATAGTTTATTTATCCGGGCCACAAAACACGGTTCTGTATTTCGGAAACTCCGGGAATAACCAACACGCTGTTTACAAGCAAGGCTGAGTTTGCCCACGCCAGGTGTGGGCACTACGGGTGCGCAGAAACCATGGAGACTGGCGAGAAGGGAAGCATCTGCGCCGTACTGATAGCATGCAGCGCCAACGCCGTGGCTTGACGTCGGGTCCTCGCGTTGGTTAATGTATACTGCGGGAAATACGTCAACTGCCCTGCCAAGGTTGGGCACACCAGCCTGGCGTAGACTACGTGCCGACGACTGCAGCCACATTCACACCGTATTGTTATCAACGTTCCATGACCCTGCATAACTCGTTTGTCTGCGAATCAATACCCTAAGGAATCTTGAGGGGCTACTTTCCCGTGAAGCGTCCACGAAAGTCAATCGTTGCTATCTACGAATGAGCTAGGCGAATGACGAGGCTGTGGACGTTTAGGCCTAAAAGAAGAACATGCGTTGTGACACTGAACACCTGTTTACGTCATCTTCAGTCCAGCAGCGCAGACTGCTTTTCAAATCAAATCAAATGAGTTTATTTCCACCTTGTAAAAATACAGTTGGAGGGGCTGCGGTAAAAAAAGCTGCGCTTAGCAGAATTGACGAGCCCACAGTTTCTGCATTAATGGCAACTAAGCAGCACTAAGATGGGTAGAATGAACATGCATAAAAAGGATAATGACAACGAAAACACAAAGGCATATAGCATACAAAACAAAAATCATACTCCCATGGTTGCAGGCATTGCACGGAGTTCACTGTACTTACAGGCTTCTAGGTGTAAACACATTTTCAGCCTCGTCAATCATCGAGCTCCGTACATTACAGCGATTGACACTCTGGAGTGTTTGGTGGGAAAGTACAGGGTGTCTCCGAAAAACATTTACAGGGTTTTTTGTTTTGTTTTTCACCGGAAAAGTAAACTACGCATCGCCGAAGGCTCATTCTCCGCCCGAAGGTAGCGCTAGAACTCCCAACCAGACGCTAAAGTTTAAATGCGAACCAATATTTTATTCAAATGTTATATATTATTGTCTAAAGATGCCAATGCGAAAATGGTGGACGAAGGAGTTCTCGAATACATGGTGCGCTATGGCGCCAGGAACCGAAAACCTGCAAAAATGGGCCCCATTTTCCTATAAAAAGTTCAAGAACTCACTTATAACTTGGGGGATCGGTGGCCGAGTGGACTAGCGCACACCAGCTTGGAGCACATGGAGCGAAAGCTTGCGCTGCAGAACCCAGGGATCCTGGGTTCAGTTTCCACCCCTGCCCGTTTCGATCTGGATGAGCATCGTACCGGCGTGCGGCCGTGTACCACTACAGAGCGGTGCACGTTAAAGACCCCAGGCTAGCGGTTGTACCGCACTGGCTAAATTGCTCATCTACAGCTGAGACACCAGACGCCCACTGAGGCAGACTAACTTCCGGCTGTGTAAACATAAACACAACAATTTGCTCACTTAAAACTTCTAAACAAAAAAATCGGTTCGTGCTGAAACTTTGGCATCTGGTTCGAACCTTGAGCGTTACCTTTAGGCGAAAAATGAGCGTTCGGCCGTCCATTATTCAATTCTAAAAAAAAAAAAAAAAAAAAAACTGTAGATTTTGTTTTGGGAACGTTGTGTAGGCGTACCGGATTTCTTAAACGGGTCATGAAACGATATCGGGTCGGAATGTTCAACACTTTGCAAAGGCGTCCTGGTTCTAGTCTCGCCCAAGTATACTCGCACAAATCGCAACTGATACAAAAGCTTTTTCGTCGCGATCAAATTGCGGGGATGAACGGGACTATTTCTTTCAGTCTTGCTTATGAAGTACCAGCTAGCTCAACTTCCTACGTTATTTCAGTCTTGCCTTCGCAAAGCTTGATGACGTAATTTGTGGGAGCGAGGGTCTGCCACCACGCCCAGGGGCGCCTACCGACCGCCCAAAAAGTACACAGTTCGAAGTGCACAACAGCGCATGAGGAACAGGCAAGGTATATGTACAGATGGTAGGGAAACTTGGGCCAAAACACGGTACAAAACGAATTGCCAGCGACATCAACCTAGAGGATCACGTGGTTACGGTGCGTTTGAAGCGCGACTAGGAGACGTTATGGCAAACTATATACAAATAAAATTATATTGAAATATAATATAGTAAGTTATATTTTTAGGTTTTGTATATTACTGTTAGTTATCTGCAATAAGGTTCATTGCTCTCGAAAAAAGCAGAAATAGCTATTTACTAATAATATACTAACTTGTTCTTAGCGCCCTCTAAACTCCACAAACAACAATGCTGGCTTGTAATAGCGAATCCGATAATTTGCAGAGACCTCGTGCTGCACGAAGGGGCCGGCCTTTGACGTCCGTCTGCTTGTGGTTTCTCAGGACTCCACGTGATTTTTGAATAGTTCTACCGGTACTTTACACACTTTGAAAAGTTTTGTTCGTTCAGCGTGATTAACCCAGTTACGTGCGCGGGAGCGTAACGTCAGAGTGATAGAGGATCAGTCGCTTTCGTGCGGGTGGATGCTGCTACGTCCGACGGGCTCAACGTCCTTCGTGACAATGAGCTCCGCACGTTATGCAACGAGACGTTGCTCCGTGGAAGAATGCCAAAGAGACGACTGCGCGGCTGGCGCCTCGCGGCATCGGTTTCCTATGGACACTCGAAGGTGAGAATCTGTTACCGCTGTATGCCATGTCCCCCTTGTAAAGTATTTTCCTATCTGTTGTTAGTTTTCATAAATCTATTACGGTTGGCTGGATGTGCACAATGACAAATAACAAAGCGACACTCGGCCCACTACTGCACTGCTTGGACGCGTGTCGTGTTTTTACTGGAAATGTTTAGCTTTCAATTCGCTCTTCCTTTGCAGCGTTGTTTGCACTTATTACGAAATCGCCGAGGATAATTGAATCTATCTGTAGTGGTTTGGCCTACAGGAGTATGGGATCATAATCATCGACGCTCTAATCAATATGTTAGTATGTTATCAAACTTTTTGCTGTTCGTGGCTTTAAAAACCTTGTACAACTTGACAAAGAATGCAACTTCTTATTGGCTACCATTTACGTATTTATAAACATTCTTGGAGTTTACTGATTTGGGTTATATGTCATCTTGCAGCATCAAGCAAGGGCCGCCGCATTGACAAGAGGAAGATGGACACACTGAAAGCCAAGGTACGACAGATCCAACAACGGCACAAGAAGCTGCAAAGAAAGCTGCAACGGCAGCGTCAGATGAGGATTGTGGCTAAAGTAGTTGAGAGTATCTGCGTTCATGTGTCTCCAGCCGTCGCTGCACTCGTTGAGGGCCAGCGTAGGATGAGGGATGTGGGCGGGTTCGGTCGAGGATGGTGCAGCCAGAACAAGGTTTTGGCTTTGGGCCTCTTTTTAATGGCCCAAAAGGCTGTAAGTATATTAGGCGACTGCTTAGGTTGTCACCCATCCGATCACTGCAGCTGTGGCTTGAGTGTGAGAGTTGGATTTTACCCCGACATTTTCGAGCGGGTAAAAAGGCGAGCAACTTCCTTTTCACGAGCTAATCGGGTCAGTGGCATAGTCTTTGATGAGATGCACATTAAAAAAAAGGTCTCAGACAACCCCTCATCTGACAAGTTGGAAGGACTGGAAGAGCATAATAATGGTGCGCAAGATGCAAAGCTGTCAAACAAGGCTCTAGTGTTAATGGCAAAAAGAATCCGAGCACCATGGAAGCAGCCACTTTGCTACTTTTTTGTTTATAAGGGCACGACTACCATTGTCCTACGGGATCTTCTTACCAGTGCTACAGCGTCCTTGTGAATGTTGGCCTGGAGCCAGTAGCTGTGGTATGTGATCAGGGGAGCCAGAATGTCTCTCTTTTTTCATGCCTTGTAATTTCCGAGAAGCCAGAGATATATGTCAATGGCAAACCTCTCTTTTTCCTTTTTGAGGCTCTGCACCTGCTGAAGTGCCTCAGAAACATGTTATTTAAGTATTACTTCAATGTTTGTGATCACGTAGTGAAAAGTTTGTTCATAAAGGAAGCTCATGTAAAGGACCGGAGACTTTAGATCCGTTCTATGCCCAAGCTGAACGAGAAGCACTTTAATTTGACGTTCTGCTAAAAGATGTCGGTGAAACTAGCGGCCCAAGTGTTTAGCAACCACTGTGCTGCTGCAATGTATGCATTTCTAAAGTTCCAGCAATTGCCAGCTGCTGCTATTCACACAGCGAGATTTATTGAAAAAATCGGCCGTCTCTTTGACAACCTAAATAGCTCGCACAAATTTTCCAAGGCGCCCGTTGCCTCTGCACTGCATAATGCCTCTGTACATGAGCAGTTTTTCAAAGATAGCATTGAAGTTTTTGAAAACCTGCAAGCACCCGGATGTAGAAGGCAGCCAAACTGTATTCGTGGCTTCTGCTTGACAATGAGGTTTCTGAGGATGCTCTGCGATCACCTCACACTTAATTATGGTTTTACCTAGCTTTTAACCCGTCACTTGAACTACTGTAAGTGCAACTGTATTGGAGGGTAAAAGGCGCTGCTGACTCGGACTTTGAAAACCTGTCAGTTCCCTTCCCTTCTTTCACGTCATTCGTTGAGGCTTGTGAGCTTGTTTTTCGAGGCGAGCATCAACATCCTCATTTCAAATGAGGGCATAGGCGTACTCTTTGTGTACTTTTTTTATCAGGAGGTCCAAACGTATATTGCTGAATACTAAAAGAGGCCAGCTGTACTTAGAAAAATAGAATATATAGAGAGAAAGAGACAGGCATACCGCTGGACTAGCCAACTCTGGTTTAATACTTCCTCCTCTTTCTAAACCTTGACTTTGTGCTTTAAAAAAAAACACATAAAACACCGCTTATATCCGAAACCTAACTAAAATAAAATTTGAATCACCCGCACTTCACCGGATCATAAAACACCGTAAATATTGTTTTTCTTTGGTATTGAGCTTGATTTAGGGCTCGCTGACGCACGTGGCTTCGTTTTTCTCGATGGCCAAGGTCTCGAGCATCTCTCATGCATACTGGTTCTTGTGTTTTGCGATGATAATAACGCTGTTGAACTCTGCACTGCACGCAGAGTTGCGTGCTACTCGGTGTCTTGCTGTGTGTAACCACGATGTGTATGACAATTTGTTTTCTCTGTTTTGCTAAAATCAAGTTACACTGGTTTGCACGAAAGAAAAAAAAAAAAACACTGAACTCATTGACGCATCAGCAAAGTGTAAAGCTAGGCAACAATTGCAAAGGCTAAGCCCGTGAGACCACAGAGAGTACATTTTCAAAGCAGTATGTTTGCTTTTCTAGCCTTTCGGGTGGTGTAAAATACTTTATTTTCGTGGGCTCGATATTTTGCATTGTGTCTCTATCGAGAAAATCTAGCGGCGCAAAATTTCGCGATCTAGAGCGATATTTAATGCGTTATTCTAAGAATGGATGACACTTTTTTTTTCGATGTTTATCAAATTGCGAAATTCTCGAAAAATAGGTTATCGCAAAAATTAAGGTGCTTACAGTGTTTTGGGTTACAAACTGCTCATGTGGTTTTGTCACTGATTCAAACCTTTAAGGTCCAAAAAAACACTGGCCTCTGCCGTGCAGCATACTGGAGGGCTCCAAAATAGTTTATGCGAGCACGGAAGGCTCCAGAGTACGCAACACCATCGTACGCAAGTTAAAACGTTATCTGAATGATGGTACCTTGCCCAAGAACGGCAAAAACAGCTGTTATTTTTTTGCGTTTTCTAAAGTGTTGAACAGAGCTTTCCTCGAAACAGTTTAAAATATGGGATATTTATGGCTGTCTATAAACTGACACTGCCCACACAACAGGCAGCCAATTGTACAGTTTGTTTTGTGTTATCCTGTCATAATGTGATTTATTTATTCATCTACCAGTGTTCTTCTACCTTAAAACTAGATACTGATTCTATGCTTCTGATGAGTGTTCTGGTTGAGTGGTTGTAAGCAGTTGTATGTGAATAAAATGTCAGTGCAACATTGGACTTGCATTATAATTACTGTCGTGTGACTTTAACCCTACCACACTTGAGCAACGGTGTTGTTATTCACTTTTTTTGTGAGGTCAGTCACCTTTAAGCCGCTCCCATAATTCTGAAAAAGTTAAAGGAAAAAGCAAAGATGAAAAAAAAAAAAAAGATTCTCGAAGCGAATTGCCTAAAAAAGGTGGCTGCGTAAAAGAAAACGATTTTCGCGCAGAATTAAGGGTTCAAACGAGATGGTGTAGATTCAACAAAACGAAAAAAGGAAAAAAAGAAAAAACCTACACTTCAGGCAGGAAGGACGACAAACAAAAAAGTTTCAAACATACCTTGGCACAGCCTTTAGACAACTCAGTGTGAATAAAAAGCTTTGTCTGAGACTTTTTAGAAACCGTGATTGCAGGCGAAAACGACGATTGTCCTTTTCTCCTGCAGTCCTGGTTTCTAAAAAGTCTCAAACAAAGCTTTTTAGTCACACTAAACGGTCGCCTTTTTTTTGCCTGGAGTCACGGTTTCTTGTTATATTTAATTTTCGCGCCGAAAAGCATACCAGAGAGACGTCACGTTTTCTTTTGTTTTTCGGAAGGGACGTCATTTTCTGTTTATTTTTTGTTCCGCCGGAAATGTTGTCACAACACATAGATGGCGCTAGCGAAGCCCCATGAGCCGCCATTTTTTTGACACATGGGCTTCTATGGCGAGAGCGAGAGCCTATAAAGGAGGACATGTCCACAGAACAGGGGGAGACGAACCGAGGCCACGGAGTCGGATAGGTCGAACGCTACCGCAATGTTGTACTTTAATACTAACAGCCCATTCTTGTTACTCTAATAAATGTAGTTTCTTGTTTTGGAAACCTCGGCTTCGTGTTGTTCCTCCCGGACGGGCATGCAGCAAGGCAACCCTACCACATGGCACCCAATGCACTTTTGCTGCCCTTCTGTCGGACTGACACGAAGCTGGGTTTCTTTTCTCGGTAAGTTTTTTTTTTTTTTTTTTTCAAGTGCGATGTTTGTTTTCGAAGTTGTGCTTGTATTCGCAACAGCGCGATTGCTCGTTGAATTGCAGCCTCAAAGCATTGCTTAGTCACGCGGGTCACGCTTTGGGGGCGTGTTTATCTTTCTCGAGTCAAGTTACCGTCTGTTGCCGTACACGTTTTTCTTGTCTGCTTGGCGTTTGTTTTTTCCCGCCATGTCTTCCACACTACGGTCCAAGACGACGGATGGCGAAAAGCCTGGGGCAAGCGTGTAACCCGGAGCAGGCCAGGCGGATGGAAGCCGAATCGGTACTGAAAGTGGCAGCCATGTGTGATGCGGTCCCAGATCGTCTCACCGTGCAGCAGTCCCGTGAGCCGGAACGGCGTCTCCAGCTGATGGTGCCGGTCTACGCCGGCTATAACGACGCCAAGTCAATTGACCTTTTTCAGAGAATTTTGTGCGCATGCCCAAACTTGAGGAGAGAGTAGGAAAGGGAAAGGCGCCATCTTTGCGGGCTCTCCTCGTACGCTGCCTCGCTTCGCTCGCATTGCTAGGCGTGTCTGTCTGGCACTGTCGCGATGCCTCACCGCTGCTCGGCTGTTGGATGTACAAACAGCAAGAAAAACACTCCGAACGTGAGCTTCTTTAGATTCCCGAAAGCTACCGCGCACCTCAAGAAGAGAGAAAAATGGATTCAAGCGCTGCGACGCCAGAACTCCGACGGGACGCCTTGGCAGCCATCTGCGAACTCGCGTGTTTGCAGCGTCCACTTCACTGGAGGTTATTCATTGATATTTGTTTGAACTCGGGACATACCCGTCCTACTCCGTGCAGGCTAGTCATTCATAGCAAGGTTTTTGTTCCTGATTTTTACGACGCAGGGGTATCTTCACGAGACCAGAATCACCCAGACTTCGCTCTCTTCTTGTTTACATAGAAGCCGACACCTGCCTCCGCACCGAGTTTGCTTGCACGGTACAGCAGGGCAGCGAAGAGGCGGGACGCCAAGCCGTTGTCACGGAAAACAGATCTTTATACTGTCGCATAGTGTAAAGAGCAGGCCAGCTATGTGCTGGCATGTTCCGCTCAGCCTGCAAAGTATATATTTACGCTTGAAACTCATTAAAATATTTAATAAAAAAATGTCCTACTACAGAATTTTATATCAACACGTCACTTAGTTCGATAAGTAGATCGATGACATACCTTGGCCCTTTTTAGTTGCATGCTGAAGTACCACAAAAAAGAAGAGGACGACAAATCTTGTTTTTTTGTTTTGTTTTATTAGATAACTTATCGCGTCACGCATAAAATGTGATCAAAGGACACACGGATCTTGATACAAATCTTGTAATCCTTAAGACACATTATTACATCGCCACGGGTTTTACCGAAGAAATAAACTCGCACTGCAACGCAGTCGCAAGACGCTTGAACGATATCGGCGCTCTTGGAAAGCGATATCAGTTGCCTGTAATGTCCCGGCTTCATAGACGGTGCACACGTGCTCCTTACAAGGTGAGCGGTGTGGTCGGGATCAAAATTGTTCACCATGACCTTCTTGACGTAGGCTTCTTTGAAGGCCCATCCTTTCCGGAGTTGTCTGCAGTCCTTCGCCAAGTACCGACCGACGTACGCTGTGTTGACGACCGGTACTGATGCAGCTTCGGCACTCCATCCGTCTTGAAAAGCGTACAGACGGATAAAGTCCGAAGTGTCGAAGACGGTTGCTTTACTCGATCCTCCGGGATCGTCATCAGCCATTTGTAGAGAACGACAGCCGGAAAACAGCGAGAAAAACTTTCCACAACGAACGCACCGAAACGATCCCGTCTAGGAAGCGAACGGGGTGACGAAAGGACGGACTGAGCCCGCAAACGTTTTCAATTATCTCCACGAGGGTGCGCCACGGTCGCTTTAACGAACTCTGAAAAAGGTCAATCGCCGACTTTCTGGGTGAGCTCGGCGTCTACAACTACGCCTCAGGTGTCTCGGAATCCCTCCTGATAAGCCGAATACTCCCACTCGCTCTACAGTATAGCGCTGAGTACTGGTTAAGGCTGTAACCTACATCCACCAGCCTAGCGGAGTTCAAGCGGCAATTCCGAGCAGAGTTCCTGTCACCTGGTTTCAAGTTAGAAATATTGAGAGAACTCGAGTCCCGAACGCAACATCAGAACGAAAGCTTGGTTCCATATGTTCGCGCATTACAGGAACTCGCACGAAGGGCGCAACTTAATGCCTTTGAGTTAGAACTTATAGCTCGGGTTCTCGGACCATGTCAGCCAAAGTCGCACGTGTACCTACACGGCCGCAACTTTAAGACCATTGAATAGCTAGCCCGGCATGCCCTGCAGCACAGAGGAAATCTTACTCGCTCAGAAGAGCTATCTTCCACCGCCTTTGGCCGCAAACTCTCTCGAACCCGCATGTGCTTGGTAGGGCCCCGAGGCAATCCCGGCGCCAGGACCTCCACGGGACGGGCACAGAATGCCCAATCAAAGCAGCCAGAGGCGCTCAAGTTTTGGTTCAATGCGGAGCCATTGCAGGACGTCTGAAGAGCGCGCTGGTGTAGGCGACTCAAACAGGAATTCGGACCAATGCCACAACTGTGGATAGCGGCGCCTTTTCCAAAAAAGTGTCCAAATACAAACCGAGGCAGAACGAAACAAATGGCGGAAGGGCTGAAAGTGAGCGGAGGGATTGTGAAAATCCGGTCAATCCTCGCGCGCCTATGGGCCGTTAAAAGCCGGGTGGTCACGTGGCAACCCAATCGGGAAACTATTGCGGCCGGCGCCGATGAGCCCTACTCCAGAACCGCTGATGGCCACTATCGCAACCGGGACGACGCACGCAGCGTCACTTGTTCCATCGGTATGTCGAATTCAGCCTAACAGCGAAATGATCGAACCACGATTGACGGTCACTTTCCTCGTTTTTCCTTTTGCCGCGCTGTTGAATACCGGAACTGCTATGTAAAAAACTTTTGTTTGGCATATACTCGTCTGCGGTTAGCCTCTGGTCCAACAATATCGGCGGGCGGAACCGTAAGGCTTAAAATATAATTTAATGAGAAAAAGCGGCGTCAGCGCTCTCTGTATCTCCCAGTACTCTCCGTACCCGTGATCTTGGGTCGAGATTTTATTGCAGGGGTAAGCATGGCGCTCGACATCCCTGGTGACGGCTATCGTCTGGGAAGCCAGTCGGACCTGACTCCGTTCACCAGACGAGAGAACTGCATCACTGGCCCAACCCTCCCAGCCCACTTCACAACACCTGCAGCTGCCCTACCATCCGAAATCTCGGATACCCTGCACAAGTGTCCTGGCACTGACCTCCAAAAGAGACAGCTGGAGGACGCCCGCGGCCGTTCTCTCCGATGTTCACGGAGCGACCAGGAAAGACAGACATTCTGCTGCATCGAATTGAAACCGGTAACGCACCGCCTTGGAGGTGCAGTCCACGCCCCATCAGCTTGCACAAAAGAGGGTGGCCCTTCAGCAGATGGTGGACAGTGGTGCAGTACGTGAGTCAATGAGCCCTTGGGGATTTCCTGTCGTTCTTGCTCCGAAAAAAGATGGAACTGCCAGACTCTGCGTAGATTACAGACGGCTTAACGAAGTGTTATTACGGGACAGTTGCCCTTTCTCCGCATTTCCCCTATAATGTACGCTCGGTAACGCGACTGTGTTCACCACGTTGAATTGCAGCCGTGAATTCGTTCAGATCAAGGTGCATCCGTTAGACGTGAAGAAAATCCCCTTCATTTGCCACAGAGGGCTCTACGAGTTCACCCGGTTCCGAATTGGCTTGTCCAACTCGCCATCGAGTTTTCAGCGCTTGATGGACGTTGTGCTCGGAAAAGCAAAGTACGAGTTCGCGATGGCATACATGAATGACGCTGTTGTTTTCGCGCGTACATTCGAGAAGGATCTCGAACATTTGACTATCGTGCTTGAGCGGGTGCGGAACACGGGCCTAACAGTCAATCCGGAGAAGGTTCATTTGGCCGAGCCCAAAATTAACGTTCTCGGATTTGTTGTCTACAGCGGCACGCTCCGTCTCAACGAAGAAAAACTGCGTGCACTAATTAGTGCGCGCAGTTTTTCTTCGTTGGAACGGAGCGTGCCACTGAGTACCCGTGCCCCGAAGACGTGAAAAGTTTACAACCATATCTTGGAATGCTTGCGATCTATAAGGACTGCATTCCTTACTACTCCGAGATTTCTTAGCCGCTTAATCACCTTCTTCGAAAAGGCGTCAAAATTGTGTTGGAGCGAACAGCAGCAAAGCGCATTCATAGCCTTATCATAGGCAGTGACAGGAAACGAGTGTCTCCACCTTCCTGACCTAAACCAACCTTGCAGACAGATGCAAGCGATTGCGGCGTCGGAGCTGTTCTACTGCAGGAACATGACGGTGTACTGCGGCCAGTTGCTTTCGCAAGTCAGACCCTCAATTCCGCACAGCTTAACTGCGGTGATGCAGAAAGAGATTGCTTAGCCATAGTGTATGCGTTAAAGCGATTTTGCATGTATTTGGATGGCGGCAACATTCCAAATTCAATGTGATCATTTAGCGTTGTCATGCCTGAAAAGACTTCAGAACTCCGCTGGAGGCCTCGCTCGTTGGGCACTTAAGCTACAACAATACGAATACGCTATTGTGTACATTCCGGGTGCTACAAACCAAACTGCTGATACACTTTCTCGCGCCCCCTTTCCTGAGGAGCACGTGCAGGATGTTCCAGGTCTGGTTCCAGTCGTTAATACAGCACAGGAACTACCTGACTCACGATGGGGAACATTGGTCTTATGAAAGGATCTTCTGAGGGCCCCGCAAGACGATGGGTTGTGCCAACAAGTGAGAGCCTGGCTGGCAGCGTCCGGCCCAATCAACAACAAGGTTGATGAACAGTTCGACTCATGCTTACTGAGCAGTGACAGACTCCTGTTGCGCTACACCCCGCGTTTCGAACAATGATACCTCGGAAGTTACCCAAGTTCTTCATCAGATACATGCACAGCTCTGCCCTCGCCGGACACAGCAGTGAGAGCAAAACTTAGGATACGTGGTCCTAGATTGCGACCTGGCCCGGCATGCGGCAAGATGTGCTGAGGTACGCGCGTAGCTGCCCGTCATGCAAGAAAGCGAAGCCCCGTGGTGGTATTCCCCAGGTCTCAGGCAATCAATCGCCAGCAGGAGCCCTTGGCAAGTTTGTTACTGTGACGTCATGTGTCTATTTCCACGTAGCCCTCGCGGACACCAGTACTTGTTTGTAGCAACCGACCACTTCACCAAACGGGTGGAGCTGTTCCCTTTACAAAAGTTCGACTCGCAGGAAATATCGGACTGCCTCCTTCAAGTTTTCACACGTTTTGCCTTCCCCGCAAGCCTAATTTCAGATAATGCGTCATATTTTACGAGAAACGTGTTCGTCGATGCATGCGCGGTTCTGGGAATTCAACATAAACGGACTCCGCCATACCATCCACAGGCAAATATAACCGAAAGAGTAAACCGAAACCTTAAGGTGATGCTTGTTGCTCATACGGAGCGTTACAAAGGCTGGGATGGGAAGCTCAGAGAAATGGCCTACGCCACCCGCACCAGGGTTAACGGGTCAAACGGGCTCAGCCCTGCCGGCTCAATTATGGCAGAGAGCTTGTTTTTCCTCACTAACACTCTCTGTTCGACAGAGCCCAGGGCACAAGATCACAACTACATAAAGTTCGCAAACGACCTGCGAAAGCGTTTCACTATCAACCTCAAGGAAACCCGGGAGATCCTTGATGTTGGCAGACTGCAGCAGTCCGACCAGTACTACCAGGAACGCAGAGACCTGCAGTTCGAGGTTGGAGACTTGGTTCTCAGGCGTACTCACTCCCTGAGTGACGCTTTAAAAGGCTTAACGGCCTCACTGGCCGACAGGTGGGATGGTCCATTTCGTGTAGGTAAAAACCTTTCTCTGCTTACATACACACTAATTCACCATTCCAGTGGTAAGTCCACAGGGCCAACTCATGTCACCGACGTTAAACAATTCCACACCCCGGAAGATCGTTTTTCGCAGGATCGGACCGATGCCGACGACGGCCCGGTCCCGGACTCCCCCTCGCTGCCACACAGGTGGTACAACCTGCCACGTCGGTGACGGCTGAGAGATTAGTTTTAAAGCGGGGGACAAGATTCCTCTCATTTCTTTTTCCTTTCCTTCGAGTTGCGAGCGTTGTACCTCGTATATATTACCCCACGGATCTGATCGCCTTTCTGAGGGGGGGGGGGGCGGGGGGGGGGATATTGTGCGATTGTGTGCCAACGCCAGATCCTTTGTTTTTTAGGCATTATAGAGCCAGTGGTTACACATAAAAGTAACCAATGGCAATGTCTTGTTCTGATCCACGAAAACAATGCCACCACGAATCCCGGTCTCCTGGACGCCAGGGTCCTAGGACACGTGGTGGTCCCAGTCACCAAGGGCGGCAACCGGCCAGACCTGCCCCACTGAACAGCGGCCAGTGGGCAAGACGTACCAGAGGCAGCGGAAACTTCCTCCGCCGGCGATGCCGGGAATGGCCACAAAGGACAGCCGCGACCTGGAGCGCGCCATAGCGCTCATACAGCGTCGCCGTCCACACCTTCGGCGACGACCCCTTTCCTACTGCGACCACAAGGATAGTCATAGCCATGCCGGACGCTTAAAGGGAAGCTGAAGCGGTTTTAAATATATAAAATAACAACAGCGCCTAGTTAATCAGACCTCAGCCATGACAGATATCGTATTCGTTTGGTCATTTTCTGCGCGGATTAACCGGAAAAGCGCCTTCGAAGTAGCGCTGAAGCCACACCTCTCCGAACCAGAGAGAAAGGGGAGAGAGGAGGAAGCTCGTCAGCCGACGTCACAAAAGGTCCGGCTGGGGGACCCCGCCGCGGCTGACTGCGCTTCCCTTGTGGGCTGCTCTACTGACTTTTCGAGCCGTCGTCATTCTGCCGCTGCATACCGCTTGCTTTTGTCCGTTGACCGATCGTGCTATTAACTCAATCGCCTGTCGTGTTGGCTGTTTTCTTGTTTGTTCGCGGGTTAGCGGAACTGACTCGTGCTGTTGCACGATGCCGTGCCCATGTGCAGTAGTAAGCTTTCACGAACAGCGCTCGTCGCAGTTGTTGTTCTCGCTTACCGCCTCTTCCACTCCGACACCGAGATTTTAAAGGGTGGGTTCCCGCTATGCAAACAGACGAGTTTGAGCAAGTACACCGTTTTTTGTTCGAAACGTGTTTCGGACGGCGCATGTGAAAACAATGTGCGTTTGGGTTTGGGTCTGAAGAAGGTTCGCCTGAACCCGACGCTCTGCCGACCAGCTTTGAAGGTAAGAAGGCAATACAGCGCATTAAAAGGCACACTCAAAGAGGAAACAAAACTAGGGGAAATTTTAGATCAACTGTTTCAGAAAAAAGCTATTAGGTCATTAGAATTGTGCAGTGAGCTGGAAAAGCCGCGATCACGTAGCCGAATACCGGACTTCCACTGGCTCTTTTGTGTTAACTGCCTTATATTAGTGTTTCAGTGTTGGTTTATTATATCGTTGAAGTGCCCTACTCCGTTCCGGGAAATCCGGGAAACAACAAAAAAAAATTCTTAGGTAACCCAAGATTGTTTTCTTTTGTTTTAATCTACTCCGCTACCCAGGTACTTGGGAGGGGAGGGGGGGGGGGGCTTGTTCTAATAAGACGTCATGCAATTCATCATGCGACGTTCACGGTGCAACATGATTAGGGTTGTCTGTCTTTTTGTTTTTACAGTTGCTGATATTATTTCAGGACACATATTTTTTAAACGTAAAAAAAGTTTGCTAAATATTTCTTCTATAGGTTCATATTCTCTTCAGGAAAGATTTTTGGAGATAGAAAGCATGTGACATTCTGTTGTGAACTTAGTTCATTTTTTACAAGTTGAGCAGTGTTTTCCGTATAAATTTTGTGTCATGCAATGTTTTTTTGTGCCGTAGAAATGCGATCAGACGATCACAATGCTTGGTGGGGGTCTGATGCTGTCAACAAATCCTGGTAGATGTGAATGTAGAGGCTCAAGAAGCTTTCACGAATTCGACATCAAATTAAGGGCTGTCGGGCAAACATTTCCGCTTTTTTTAAAAACTGTAATGGCGTAATAGTTGGTGGAAAAGAAACTAAACCTAGCAGAGGGTTCCGCCATCACAAGGATGGACCTTCTGCGCAGTTATTCACATAGCACGCAAGGACATGGCGGAGGCAGAACGGCGACCCTGTCTCATCACCCGTATCATCTCAGAGAGGAGCTCTACCGTCACCCGAAGCCGATTATACTATCCCTTCAAACCACTTCAGCCATGATGAACAATGCAGCCTGCACGCTCACGTGTCCAGCAGCTGGCAAGCACGAAGGCCGATGTGTGCCGAATTCTCGTCATCTGACGACCGTTTTGGGGAGGGACTCGCTAATCCGGCTTGACGCGCCCCGTCGATAGCACTCCGCTTATTGTCAACGTTTTTCGTTACAATAAGTAGCAGTCAGTTCGTTCCTGAACGTATGAAGCCGGCGATGTCGCGTCCGCGCAAGCGGTTCCTCGTGTCTGCGTTTATTACTGCAAGGGGTCATTTTCCTACTTTGCCGACGGCTGGAACGCGTACTATGTCACGTCGAGGGTCGTCTGGACACATTCCTCTTTCGGATCCACCGAAATATTTCGAAAAATCAGAAGCCGAACCCGATTGACAAGAGCAGAATCCTCGGCACCCGGCTACTTCCGCAAGTGACGGAGCAAGCGAGAATCGAAATGGTCTTTTTATGACGTGGTGGCGCGTCACGCGTGGCTAGCCAATGGCGTGCCGCTGCGGTGATCGCTTCTGTTTTCTTCGCTTTTTTTGGCATTTGGTGAATATTTTGAGTCAAACGGTTGCGATATTTGGACTCAGCAAGCACAAGCACGTCAGAATAAACCATTAACTGCTTTTTTTTATTTTTCAAAAGCTCGTCAGCTTCCCTTTAAGGGGGGGGAGGTGAGTGTAGGAACGAGGGTGGTCTGCCACCACGCCCAGGGGCCGCTACCGACCGCCCAAAAAGGACGCAGTCCGAAGCGCACAACAGCTGATGAGGAATAGGCGCGAGAGCCTATAAAAGGACGACACGCCCGCAGAACAGGGGAGACGGACCGAGGTCACGGAGGCGTGTAGGTTGAGGGCTACGGCAATGTTATACTTTAATACTAACAACCCATTCTTGTTACTCTAATAAATGTAGTTTCGTGTTTTGGAAACCCCGGCTTCGTGTTGTTCCTCCCGGATGGGCATGCAGCAACCAAGGCAACCCTACCCCATATTGTGGGATCAAAATCATCCGCCCGACAACACTCGAGCGCGGCTCATGTATTGGGCACAAGAACTGCGTGAGCACTCTACTTCGGCTCGTACCAATCAATGCCTCGGCGGACACTCGGCTAGTGGCTCGTGTCCAGCCACTGCGGGGATGAGAATATCCGAACTCTAAAAATGGCTGGACCTCAGCACGCGCTTTCTACATTGCCAACCCCAAGGCGTGGTTGTGATTAACGTTGACTGCACAGGATAGGCACCAGGCCACGTGGAGGCTTGCTCTGGCTCCAAATTGAGGGGATGAACGAGGCTCATATTTCTCGAACCTTTTGGCGACTGCCGTTGACAAAAAAGAAAAACTAAGGAAATTTTATTGTGTTATTAACGTTAGGGGATGAAAATATTTAGTGAAAGTAGGAACATTATTTCATGGCTCCTTTAAGCCTGGGTTCACTCACTTCCGACCGCTTCGACCGAATTTCTTAAATCGTCTTGGGATCTCTTACGACGGGAGAACACAGTTGCGCCATCTATTGCGTAGCGGTGGAACATTTGGCATTTCCCTGTATTCATTTTCAAGTGGAAGCTGAAGCGGTTTTGTATATAAGGAAACACACCTAAATCGTCTGAATCTGACCTCCAAAGTCTCAAATATTAAAATCATGCCTTTGTTTTTTTGTGTTTTTAAATTTCGTGCATGGAGGCTCCAGAAAATCATTTTCAAAGTAGCGCTGAAGTCCCTCCTTTCCGGAGCGTGACGTCATAAGAGGAGTTATCGGGATCTCCACTCGCGCATTTTTAGTGCCTGTCGAAACTATGCACGCGTATTCTTGCTATTTTTAAAAAATGGATAAAAAGACTTCCCGACTGGTACGAGTGCGGGGGAATATACCTAGCAAGGTTGCAATGGACTTCTTCCAAAACCGACGCGCCCCATCGCGGCGAAATACCACGCAGTGCACTCTGGGAACTAGTTGGCCACTCAGTTTCGGTTTCGACTGAGCAGCTTCATCTCATGCTATCACGTCTTGAACGAACGCCCTGTTTTCGATTATCTGACTTTTCTCGAACGTACAATACACTCATTCTCGAGCGATATAAACTTTCCTTGGCTCCCGAAACACAGGATATTGTCCGTGCGTATGCAAACGTAGTAAGTGTGGCTTAGTCACCTCACCCCCCGAGTGCATCTTTGAGCTCAATTTCAATAATGCCGTCTAGTACCAGTGAGCCAGAATTGAAATTTGTCCATCTGGAGCCTTACACGTATTTTGTTTGCCAAACGTCCGCTTCTTGTTACTTTATTGGGCGAAAAGAAAGCCGCATCCTCACAGGGTATCAAAGTTGAGCCCAGCGTTTACGCATGAACCTTTAAGGAAACGCAATAAATTCGACCTCACTACTCCACAAAAGTTACTATGATGTCTTCCTCGTGTCATCATATATCTCCCACTCAAATTCTATGCTTATAGAAGATTAACTTTTCGCAAACGCTGAAATCAGCTAGCTACGACGGAGGCCCTAACAAGCGTCCCCTACTCCTCACTAAGCCTTTTTGGACGAGCTTTTACTGACGCCCAAGATCTGTGCATGAACGGTGTGCCTGAAATTATCTCGTCATACTCAGGCAGGAAGAAAGTGAACATATAACAAATATTATGGTCATTAGCAACCGTCAAACGCGCTTTAATTCGTTCGTTTGGCACATCACATAGGGGTTCATGCCCGTCCGGCGCACTTCCGGCGAACGGTGCGACATTCTTCACACAAGTGCTTGACTTTTGCTTTCTTAAACGGTCTGTATGTGCGAATTTGCCTATATGATTGGCAGGATAACTTTATGCGCATACGCGATGTTGAATATTAGTGGAATGCAAGCGGATGGGGACTTCACTTCGTGCAGTGCCGCGGGTCAGTGCAGATAAGAGATATGAAGTGTGTTAAAATTGAGCTTTTCAATGGCGCCTCCGAGTTTTACCTCGCATACTCAGGCATATTAAGAAAAACGGTAATTGCAAAAAGTAATATTTCGTCTATGGACGCACGAAACAAACAAACTTCCTGATCAACAACACTAATATAAAAGCGCGAGCTCGATGTATGCATACTTATTGTTTGTTACAGCTTGTTGATTCGTACACAAGCAAGATCCCCGAGCTTCGCAGCGTCGAGATTCCCAGCACTGGCTCGTCCACATACCTAGATTGGAACGCTAACAGGAAGGCTCAAGTACAAAGTTACAACAAGCGTGTGTTAAGACAAGCTATACGTCTCAGGCTTGTGCTAAAGCTTCGAGGTCTGGCCATTTAGGTTAGTTTAGAGACCACAAATGACGCTCTCGGGACCAGAAAACATGAGATAACGGCCGTTACTAGTACACGCTCTATGTATAATCTCTTGTCGACGTGTCGATCGAAACCGAAACCGTGCCACCCTCCTCCCTGGCCAACTAGTTCCCAGAGTGCAACGCGCGCCGTGTTGCATGCAGGGCTTTATGGAAGTATAGTCTATTGCACCTGCGGTCCTCGAGAGGCACGTGCTTGGCGGCCAAAAGATCCTCTTATGGCGTTACGACAGGTCGTAGATTTTTCGTCCTTCCCACTTTTAGTTATATGTTCCTGAAAAATGAACGTGATCTTTAGATTTACGGAATAAAACTACACTGGAATCAACAACTATAGCAGTTTTCAAAATACATTTTTCAGCTTCCTTTTAATGCGCTAGCATTAGTACTAACGTGACAGGGAAAAGCTGACGGCGTTTGTCTGCGGACAAAACAGTGCATGTAAATGGAAGCGCGCCACGTAGAGAGGAGCAGATTAGTGGAGGACAAAAGCGAGAGGGAGGCGACGTCATGAGGCGGAAACCAATGCGCGCGCAGGAAACCGGTGAACAGCCAAAGCAGGCGTGTGACAGCGGATGCCGCTGCTAATCGTGCAAGGCGGGAGAACGAGACTGAGGGGTGGGAAGCAGCGCATAGCTCGGTTGGCCGAAACGGGGCGCAACAAGCGGCAAGCCGACGCGGGTCTGGGTGTGACAGAGACTGGGTGCGAAGCGGGCATGGCGAACTCGCTTCGCCGGAAAAAAAGAATTAAAGGAAGATGCATTGGTAGATTTTTAAAGAATACGTTATAGTCGGTTACAGGTTAAGAAGGTAGCGGCAAATGCCCCTCAAAGGGAATGCCATATCCCTCTGCCACCTCCGCATCCAATAGCGTCCCACCGTTTCCGTGACGTCGCGGCCAACGCGCGAGGAGGGTCTTGCCTTTCTGTACATATTTGCTTTATCTTTCGACTTCGACTTAGCATTGTGGAAGCCACGAGAGGTAGATTAGAGTTCTCCCCCACTGACGGAAACAAATACGACTTTCGGGGATTAGCTTCCCCCCCGATGGATACAAAGGCTGCTTTCAGGGGCTCGGTTCCCTCCCCGATGAATACAAAGGTCGCTTTCTTAAAAAGTGGGATCGGAGACAAGTGGGAATCCATTGAAGCGGAACAAGGAGCGTTTCCAGGGAACTCTTCTTTCGACTGCGGAGAAATTTGAAACGGGCGCATCACGCTTGTGGGAGGAGCTTCTCCTACCTTCTTGACTTGTAACCGACTATAGTATTAAGCCTTGGGATACGCCATACATGTCCCCCTTTGAGGAACGCTAACACTGAGCCCTTAACGAAGCCAAAAATAACCGGCGAAAAATAGAGGAAGCAAAAAAGAAAGTGAAACGAGAAAACCTAAGCAGAAAAATGAAACGATCAGCTTTAGCGCTTCCCAGAGCAAGACATGTGTGGCGTTTCCCAACGATCAATTGCTCACGTATTCCTTAAGGTTCCACCGATAGAACGATTCCTTCTTTATTCCCGCATGCTTATTTATTTATTTCTATTTAAAAACGCTTTCGACAAAGTTTAAAACGAACACTGCTCATGTATAGTACGTACATTTCATCTCGCGGGTACTATAACACCTTCACTTCAGTGAGATGCAGTTCCAGGGTCACCATATAGATGGCGGCAGCATGCCAGTGTGTTCCCTCGTCGTAAGAGATCACAAAAACTCGTTCGTAAGCAAACGTAATTGTGGGAACGGGCCTCTAGAGAGAATGATGACGAGCTCGAACCGTTGAGCATGTCATCCTCTCTTCGGCTGCAAGATGTCACGTTTCCGGGAAACATCGGTGCGATCTGCGATGTAAGAACCGGAAAGCCATGCCCTTCCAATCTAACGAGCCACGTCCCACTGCTCTTTAACAACCACATTGGACCGGTACTATAATCAGTGTCACCAGAAGTCCGATTGCAGCCGACGCTACAAACGGACGAGGCCGATCAAGCAGCTCCAGAAGTGCATCGTCGCAGCGCTCGTTGGCTTCGTGGGTATCACCTGCTTAACCAATCGCAGAAAGAAAGAATTCGGAAAATGTCGGCGCATTCCCAGTGCGTGATTGTTTAATCATGTCGTATTACACCTGAGACTGCGGTGGAAGAAATCGGAAGAACTTTCAGTAGAAGGAACAGACACAGAGAACGTCTCATTTTTTGAGACGTTCTCTGTGTCTGTTCCTTCTACTGAAAATTCTTCCGATTTCTTCCACCGCAGTCTCAGGTGTAATACGACATGATTAGCTACCACCAGCTCGCCTGCACTCTCACCGTCTTTTCACGTGATTGTTTAGTTGGTGATAGCAAACGAAAAAAGACAATGGCCGCTGTGACGACGCATATCTAGGCACTGTTGGATCGGTTCAATAAGGTGGTAGCGTCAGCTGCAGTCTGTTTGGGCGTTGCAAGCATTGCATAACAGACGTTTGTCCAAGTAATTGGGCAGGGCGAACGTGAAATCGATAGAACTGAAATAAAATATCCAGGTTTTATCACATACCGCCTCCATATGTTACGTAAAAATAATTAAATGGAGCTTCTCCAAGACGCCGTTTTAACGTAGATTTTCGGAAGTATCGCAGAAAACAATCCTCCTAACTTCGGATGCATGTTTTAAGTTATACAGACTATATGCTTCTAAAAAAAAAAAATATTTTGCAAATAAACATGTGTATGAATGCACTCTAGAAACAAACCATTCTAATTTTTTTTTTTTTTTTTGCAGAACAGTTTACTTTATTTTTTTTTACAATACAGTTTTTGAGCTGCTGAAATATTTTTATTTGTGCATACCTCCACCCTTGAAACACTAGAAACTGATCAACATTAATTGGATGTATTCTAGCGTACTCTCAACTGATTGCCATAGGGTGCAATGTTGTGTCTCTCGATTCGTCATTTTTCATGTCCGCTGCACATATCTTTATCGTAGATTTGGTATTGCTCTTTGCATCGCTTTGTGTATTCTTCTTTGCATTTAGTGATGTTAACGTCGACAATTGATTGGTCTCTGGAAGCAACCGCGTTTGCAATAACATCAGCGTATTGTTGATAGCCTTCCTTGACCCAGAGTTCACAATCTGGAATGAAGAAATGGGAATATTCTAAGCTTTTTTGTTGGGTCCTTTCCACCGCTTTAATGCTTTACGCGACAGAGTATGACGAAATATTATTTCCATGGACTTTCCAGTTATTGATTATGTTCACGCAAAATCTTTTCAATCAAGACTCTTTAATGTTCACAACCAACAATAAAACAAGTAAAGTTGGCAAGAAACATATAGCCTCAATGATAAGTCTTTTTTAATATGCCACATGTATTTTTTATAAGGAAATGAACATGTGAGACAGTCACGCGCTAACTTACACATCCCTAAAGAGTGATGTTTTAGGTTCACGTTAGAATATTAGAAAATATTACAATAAACTAACGCTCGTTATATCACATGAGGGCCAATAAGTAATAACGGAGCAGCAGCAAGTTACAACACGAGAGCAATAAATTCATCAGAATGTTTTCAATCTGTAACAGGCATTCAGCAACCGTAGAAAAACTCGAAATGGTTTATTTTTTGTTTTGTTTCATTGGTGAAACTGAACTAGAGGGGTTGATCAAATTATCTACTTCAAAAAATACGTGTTTTCTTAAACGTGAAGCTGACGGTACGCACGAAAGTAAGTATCTCATGCACAACATAGTAAACATTTTGAGTTCTTATAAGAGATTTCACTGCGGAGCATTTAGAGTTCAGAATACCTAACGTTTCAAGCATTTTTCACCCACGAAGTTTTACTTTATGTAAAAATAATTGAGAGTTCGACTTGAAAACAAGTTCGGCGTCCCTAAAGCCGGGGTGGCACCGCTTATACATCACACAAAAGACAGTCTGCATACAGATTCGAATGCGAGTGACCGCGAGATCCGTGCTTCGAGAGCAGCATGACAATGAATTCAAGGATGAAACTTGGCACGCGGCATTCGAACCACGGATATTTCGCTGACTCGTGCTTGCAGACTGTCTTCTGTATGATGTATGAGCGCTGTGGCCCCGGCCTAAAAGTTTGCAAAATAAATATATAATTGTATTTCATTAAAACACTTAAAACGTTCTACTAAACCTCTTATTTCTCCTGTATACCTTAACAACATCTTGGATAACGTGCCGTGATCGGATCACCGATTCTCACCAGGGGGATGCAGAGGAGAGGTGTTGGATCATTGGTATTTCTACGTATACGTACGATTCAAATCAAATAAAATCTAAATTCCCAACTTAGAAATGCATAAGACATATTTCCGTATTTTTTTAGTAGTTGACTTTTCATCATTTTTTAATAAAGCCCAGAAAGTATCGAAACGAATCTGAAGCATCGGAACATCGATAAAGATATCTAATCACGGAACGATTGCCACAAAGTAATCCCAACAAAACTGCCGAATCTACGTACGTCATCACGAATAGCCAGGCTAGTATTCACACCAATGAGTTTCAAATTATTATGGCGCTGTCTCATTGAGAAACCAGTTGCTCCACTCTACCCGTCGACACGAGGAAAACGTATTTCCGGCGATTTTGTAACTTCCCAAGACACTTCGATGAGCACACTTTCAGCTCTCGAATTATTTTGTTCATTGACGGAGGATGCTGTCGCAAGTTAATTACGTCTGCTGCTCTCAGGTGTCATTTTTTAGGAAGTCATCGGCATTCGAACGCCCAAGGGAAAGTTCGGTTAGCTGCGAGGAGTTTGGAAATTTTTCAGTGCACTTTGGCAATATGCTTATGTGGATTGTCGCACAAGGGAGGCTTTGCTAAAACAACTCAAAAGGCCCCATCACCGATGGTATCTTGGTTGCGTGTCCGTACTCCAACTGCCACAAGGTATCTGGAGCGAAATCATCGTCCACGGCACATTTGAGCGGGGAGTTTTCACCTTTGACGTGTTTCTTGGGCGACGGCACATCGCCTGAAGACCCGCTTCAAGTTCAGGACCCTTCAACCCCATCGACTAGTGCGGATTCTAATGAAGACGGTGCTGTTACCGTGAGGAATTCCCCTGATGGTAACCACAACGTGTTTGTAGGGAGTTTAAAAAAAAATCATTTTTGCATATCCCATACGGTACAATGGGCCCTCCGTTAGGCAATGGGAATGCGCTATCACAAAAGTGTAGCATATGCGCAGTTCGTACCGGAGGGCCCATCGTACTTTATCAGATGTGCAAAAACGGTCCCGTCAAATTCTCTATAGTTTTTATATACGGAAGCCTTGCTTCCCAAGCACCATATATGTTACACTATCCAGGCGTCCTTCTGGAGTTTGGTCCACTGATCAATACGTGGACAACGAGGTTCGAATCAAATCACTCTTACTTTAAAAACTGTGTGCGACAACTGAAAACTACAAATCACTTTGCAAACGTACCCTAACGCAGGGGCATCGGTTACTCCAAGCTTACTTGCATTTTGGCCCATTTTTCAGCCCCACTGTGAACTATAGAAGCAGTACCTCATTCAATATACAGGCTTATTGTATTAAATGGCAGTAGTGTGTCGGGAATTCGGGAATATAGTTAGTAGGTGCTAGTGTGACAGACAAAGTGATCTACATGGGAACATCCTACACTCATGGAGTATTTGTGGCACTCTAGTCGCATGAACATGTGTTCGGGAAAATTCTTCAGGGTTTAGTGGTAAATAAAGACTGTTTTGTTTACGCTGCGAAATTTTTCTGGGGGGTTCATGTCACCGTTCCACTATTACGCGGTTTGTGATATGTGTGATTACGTCTGCCTAAATGCCTGACACCGCTGAGTGATTACTTTCCGCTTCCACATTACAGTGTTCATAAAAATTATCCTAACTAGGGGGATCGGTGGCCGAGTGGGCTAGCGCACACCAGCTCGGAGCACGTGGATCGAAATCTCGCGCTGCAGGACCCAGGGATCATGGGTTAAATCCTTGCCCTTGCCCATTACGATCTGAATGAGCATCGTACCAGCGTGAGCATTGTGCGGCCGTGTATTACGATTCACTACTGCGTGATATACGTTAAAGACCCCAGGCTTGCGGCTGTACTGCACTGGCTAAATTTGTTATCTACAGCTGGGAGACAAGTTGCCAGTTGAGGCAGACTAAGTTCTAAGTTGTATAGACATACACACACCCCAATTTTTTATTTTATTTTTTTCTATCCTAATTGTGAAACACATGGTTTAATTTCAGGATGGATTCAGTCAAGAAGAAAGATCTTTGTGTATTAGATAACCTGTCGGATCCGGAAATCAGTGGTGTGATGACATTTTTGCAAAAGCTTGGTGTTAAGACAAGCAGTGACCTCGGCTGTAGTAGTGAAGCAGAGTTGGTCGGTTGCCTGTAACGAATTCAAGAAGGGAACTGTTTGTAAGCTTCTGCGCTAAAGGTAAGATTTTTTCCCTTGGAATAATAGGGAGTTTTCGTATATTGTTCTCGCAATCCCACAACGCTCTTCGCAACCCGCTACGATACCCGGAACTCTACAGCCAAGGCCATCGGCGTGCAGTAGCAGTAGCAGCCTTTTTGTTGCGGAGGTCTTAGCGGAGGCGGAAACGCGGTTTACGAGAACTCCCTATTGAGGCAAAATCTCACGTTGGTGCCACTAGTTAGGCAGGTTGCATAATTTGTCGGTTTAACAGTCGTCTGTTGGTGTTAGACTTTTATAGACTATTGAAACAAATAGTAGGCGCTTGATGGATAGAGTGTTCTGTATATGTATCATAGTTTCTGCATTTACTTACAAATACTCTCAGGGCCCTTAGGGGCTTTAGAGAGGGGACTGATGGCCGCTGAAACCAACGAACACATTGGCTAAAGGGTGAAAACTACCGAGAGCGGGCTCGGTTTTCCCATTGGTTAGTTGTGAACCTTTGGCATATGTTACGGACATCTAGCGCTATATTTGGGCGGACGTACGACGATGCATACGATATTTTTCTTTCGAAAAAAACATTACATGTTTGGGGGGGGGGGGGGGGGGGGCGGCATGCGGTGAATTTAAAAGTCGTTTCTACAAATAACGGAAACGCGAAGGGAGAAAACTTTGTTCGTAATCCTGCCTTATAATCGTTATGACATAAATATGTCTTATATTATTATAATTAATATTATTATTCTATTTTACGGGGAAACGGCCTGCTTCTTCTTCTCGTGAAGCAACAGAACCACACTCAAGGGATTCTATACCATAACCCAGTACAAGCACTGAGTTACCAAGCTCACAGCTAGACCTCGAAGGGGTGGAGAACTTCGTTGCACCATGGAGCGACATGCCTGGGGCCCTGCAAGCTTACTTGAAGTTCAACAAGCGATCAGAATCCAAGCATCGCAGGGAGATGGTTCGCAGCATAGTGAAGACAGCCACGACGACATGCAACCGGCCCTTAAAGAAACATCTCGACGGTATGTCACGCAAGACAGTAAGGAATCATCGATTTTCCAGAGTCGTTATTAATGGACGCGTCGTGGGGACCGCGTACAAGTCTTTGCAAAAACAAGTTGATTCCGATGGTTGATAACAACCTTCGGCAGGAGAAGTCATGCCACTTCGAAAAGGAAGATAATGAAAATGAAGTGCGGATGTGTGCACACTTCTTCCCTTCCTGACGAGGCTGAAAATGTCCTGAAAGAAACACAAGCCGAGCTTGAGGATCTCTGTCAGAAAGAAATAGAGGGAAGCCAGAGAGACAATGCATTGCGCCTCATGAAGTTCACAGATTCACTGCAAAGGAAGAATGTCTTACGACTTCACTGAGCGTTAACCTGCCACAAACAGGCACTCTCTCGATCACAGACACAAAAACATACACACAGCGCTGAACTCATAACTCTGTGTATTTGGTCTTCTTTTTCTACGTCTTTTTAAAACAAAACCTGTAAATTGTTTTGTCTTCGGTTTTTTTTTCCTCTGCCTCTTAAATAAAATTCGTAAGATAGTCCGCGATTATCTTCCTAATAATTATTTGCAGAAAAGGTGGGAGTTGGGCAGACCACTCACTCATCGTCAAGCCTGGCAATATGCTTCGTTCAAATATTTCTCTAGTTAGTTGCTTGTTTTTTTGTTTTTTTTTGTTTTTTTTTTTGGTCTATCGCGGTGCAACCACGTAGTTGTTCCATACACCCGCCATCCCGCCAGTGCATACCCAGATGTCCCGAGTTGGCTCTAATTAGGTTATTGTGGTGTTCGCGAAGTTGATCGTTGAGGCACCGTCCAGTCTGGCCAATATAGCGTTTTCCAAAGAAGAGAGTAAAGGAGTACATGTATGTTGTAGGGTGCCGTGGCAGCTGAAGTCGGTTGCCCTGCTTCAGTCCAGGAAAAGAACAACCGTCTACAAGGCGACAGTAGCGTCGCCACAACAGTCCCCCCATTCAAAAATAAAAAGAAAACGTTATGTGCAACATTTGAAACAAGGGCACTAATATAAAACAAATCCAAGAATCTTTGTGGTCTGGAGGTCTGTCTGGCAGACCGTCTTGGTTCCATGGCCACTGAACAGGGCGAACTGATGAGTGGACATCTCGGTGGCCGGCGAGGTCGATGGAGATGCCGGCAACGCAGTCTCCAACAATGTCACGGGGAGGTGATTGTGGTTGCGCGACCACAGAAGGCGAAGATGTAGCTGACGATGGGGTCATTGATGGCGTTGAGAACCACAGGATGTGGTCCAGGGCATATTATGGATGTGGCTTTGTGCTTGGTAGTAGGACCAGAGGAGTGCAACTTCCTATACCACCCATGGAACGCGAATTGGTGAACACTGGGAGTCCGCAGCGCCATTTGAATCCCCTGGTATCTGGTGGGCTGTACTAAAATCAACATGGCGGCACAGCGAAACCAAAACCGAAACCACACGGCAGCGCCATTGTGCTTAGTTGGATGGGTGGTAACTTGCGCCACCTAGAGTCAAAAAAGTAAATATTGTAGCTTTTTTTTTTTGCACGGTTTTTGTGTTGCTTTGCTAGGCTTCTGCTGCTTTGCGGCTAGTGTTCGCGTTTCAATGGTGCTTGATGTGCGTTGAAACGCACACAAGCCAGCACTGAAACGCGAGACCAGCAGCAAAGCAGCAGAAACCTAGCAAACAAACAAAAGTGACACATACACAAAAAATATGCAATGCTTCTTCTTTTGCGTTCATTTTTATTATTCAACAGGCAGTAGAAAATACAGAATAACTTTCTCACTACTTTGCACAAAGGAATCTTATAAATGAACAACAAAACAGGATAAAACGTTAAGGTTACGTGCGACGAAGGCGATGATATGCGTTTTTGCAAAAACCCTTCGCTAAATTTACATAATTTCTCTGTAGGTTCGTGATCCTTTTCGAGCTTCTTGGCGTATACCCACAAGCCTTGCGCCGTTCAGCCACAGGCGTGGAGCCTAGAAAAAAAAGTTGAATTCCCTGCTTGATTGAACTTTACGTGCGTGACAAAGTCCTATGAAAACAGCGAGTATATTCAGTACCTCCTTTCAAAAAATGGCACTTCAAGTTCAACACAACGACACTAAATACTCGTGTCTCCTCTTTTTCTCTCTCTTCTCCTTGAGTTAAATGCCTCAACGCTTAATTGACAACTATTTCGATTTTGATTATATAAGTAAGCGCAACTGAAGACCGACGACGGTGTCTTGTTACTAATTGAAACTAAGCAATGAGGTTAAAAAAACAATAACAAAACAGAAGCTCAGCTCTTTGGCATTGAGTCTTAATCGATAACCTCTATTAGTCTTTGATATTATCACTTCAATTTAGGAGTGCGTCACTGCTAAACGAGACGGGAAACCAGTACGGATCGCTCCATCGCTCATCGAAAAATTAGTCGAAAAATATTTAGGCTCATTTTTCACTCCTCGCGAACAGACGCGTGAATCGCTAACAATCCCAAATAAACAGCTTACTGCAAAACGTTTGCCATCTTTTGAAGTCAGCACATGTGCTCGATTTTGATATTACATAGAAGTCGCCAGTTATTTGACAATGACGTATTTTTCGCGGCGAGTGAACAAGGGGTATGCTAAACAATGATAGGATTTGGTTTTGTGATTTGAAACCATCGCAGCTATTGGCAAAATCAAACAATTAATACTCACTACTGCTGCGACAGTTAGGTTCTGTTGCAAACATTTAATCAGAAACTTAAGCAAGAGAAGACCAAAAGAGCGTACCTCACGTCACGTCCATTGGAACTAGAAACCATCGGTGTCCCGTCTTTCGGCAGTAATTGTTTCCCCACTTGGCACAGCTGGTGGTGTGGTGATGACGAAAATCCATGCTTGGCTACATTAGAAAAACCACGTGTTCCCACGAAAAAAGAAAAGAAAGCCGCGCACGCACGAACGTGGCACGAATCTGGCGCCGCGATGTACTCCCAGAAGCAAAAGAGCTCGCGGGCTCGCGTCTCTCACGCGTTCTAACGGTCCACCGATTTCACCGACTTCCCGGCGCCAGCGGCCAGCGCATCTCGAGGCGAGAGGCGCGAAGTCAGAGAGAGAGAAAGCGCGCTCAGACAAGTTGAAAGTGTGAAAGAGAGTTACGATAACAAGCTTCAAAGCCATTCACACCTTCAAAACAACTTCACTTTTATTTCACTTCATTAATAATATAAATAACATTTATTTAAAATAAAATAACAAGTGCCAACACCCGCTGGAAGCGCGGCAATCGGAAGCAGTTCGCCGGACCGGATGAGCGTCGTAAATATACGCGGCCGGACGGAAGTAGCCGAGAGCTTCATCCCACTGGTAAAACGACAAGCTGATTCCTGTTTAACGCATTCTCATCGTCTAGGCGGTAGGCGTTCTTCCCTGGGTATTTTCTCACCTTGAGGGGCGCAGAATAGCTGAGACTACCTTTTGGAGAGTGTCTTACTAGCTTGACCCGTACTTTAAATCCAGGTTTCTGCACACTGCCTCTTGGTCCCCGGCAAGCATTCGTATACTCCTTGGACTTCTGCTGGTACTTAGTCACTCGTTGTCGCTGCTCTCCCAGACTCTTCGTTGGTTGATCAAAAAAATCCTTGAAAGGGCCCCCCACGATGTCCAGCCCCGTCCTTAAATTGGCGTCTTTGCAGCAGGAAAGCTGGATTTTGACTATGGCTGCGTGAGGAGTGCAACTGTAGAGTCCTAGGTACTCCACCACCGCTTTCTGGAGGGGACGCTGCTCGTGGACACTGACTTGCACGAAGTCCTTGAACACGCGGTTGAAACGTTCAATATGTTCATTACTTTGGGGATGGTACGCCGAATTGAAGCTGTGTCGCACTCCCCGTTCAGTCAAAATGCTTCAAACACTGCGGAAACGAACTGAGGGCCATTATCACTAACAACTTCAGTAGGGTAGCCTTCCCGGCTAAACACTGCCCGTAAAAACGAGATGATCTTTTTTGACGTCACTAGTACCGTCAAACACACTTCGGGTCACTTGCTGAAATAATCAATTAGTGTCAGAGCGTACCAGCAGTCGCTTGGAGCATTGGAAAAGGGCCGAACAATGTCTATTCACACTTTTTTCCAAGAAGCAGACAGAAATGCAACTGGATGTAGGGGAAAGTACTTCTTGTCCTTGTTTTCTGTTGCGCTATTTTATATGTTTTACTAAGATGAACCAACTAGCCCAACAACGTACCTTAAGAGATACAACGAATTTTGCAGACTTGTCACCTGCTTCACAAACACCGCAGGAACTAACAATAGTTTCAATGTGTTTGTCCATTCCAAGCCGCCAATATGTGTCACAAGCCCGCTGCTTTGTTCTTGTTATTCCAGAGTGAGCTTCGTGTGCTAGTTCCACAATCTTCGCAATAAGAGAGGTAGGAACAACCCCAATCCCCCGAATAAGCTGATATCCACTCAAGGAAAGTTCGTTTAATTGTTGAAAGGGTGCCAAGTAAGGATGCAGCTCCTTTATTTGTGACCAGGTACCGGTTGTCAAGGCAATCACTGGTTGCAGACGGTTGTCCTACCAAGTCTCTTGGACTAACTCTTGCAGCGATACAAAGAAATGGCACAGACAACCTCGTCTTCCTGAGTCTCCCAGGGCGGATCAAGAGGCATACGCGAAACCGCATCTGCCACAAACTTGCCTTCTCCCTTCCTAAAAACCATGGTGAAGCTTTAGACAAGCAAACGAGCATGCCATCTTGAAATCCTGAATGGTCGTTGGCCAGTTCCTTGCGATCTTAACAGTGTCAACAGTGACTGGTCGTCGGTCTGCAGCGTAAAATGCCGACCCCACTAGAAAACACGCGAGTGCTCGCACGCCCACATGCAAGCCAACGCCTCACGCTCTCCAGCAGAGTATTTCCGGTCTTGTGGCGTTAGAGTTCGAGAAGCGAAGGAGACGGTCACAAGGTCTTCGTTTTCCTTCTGCTGTAAAACTGTTCCAAGGCCGTATGCTGAGGCATCAGTTGTCATGACCACGGGCCGCTTAGGGTCGAACAATTGTGAGAGGCTCCCAGAAAAGTAAAAACTTAGTCTCTTAAAACTGCTTCCCGAGCAGCAGTCCAGCGGAGAGGTTCACCTTTGTGTAGTAACTAACGTAGCCACTCTGCCAGCTCTGCATACCCAGCGATGACCTTGGTGCGGTAGCCGACCATGCCCAGAAACGAACGTAGCATGGTGACGTCTGTAGGTGCTCGGCCCTTGACAATCACGTCAACATGGCTTTGCATGGCTGACACTCCCGCTAGCTGACAACGTGTCCCAAGAACAACAATTCGAAAACATTGAAGATGCACTTGTCGTTCAGCTTCAAGCGCGCTTCTCTGATGCGATGGAGAACTTCATGCACATTCATGAGGTGCTCCACTTCGGTAGTTTCGAGAACAATGATGTCATCTAGGTAATAGTGTACTTGTTGATATCTCTTCAGTATTGTAGTCATCATTTTCTTGAGCGGAGCAGGAACCGTAGCCAACCCATAACAAACCTTGGTGAACCTGAAATGTCAGTCGTGTGTTATGACCGTCGTCAGGTCTCGGCTTTCCGGGCACAAATTAATCTGATGGTACGCGCTCGATAGATTGAGCCGCGAAAAGTACTTCGCTCCGACCTGCGCTTGTAGCAGTTTGTCAGTGTGAGGCAACGAAAAGCTATCAATTATGACGGTCTTGTTTACTTCTCTTAAATCAACGCAGAGTCGAACTTTCCCGTTTTGTTTCACACCGCCACGATCGGAAAGATCCACTCAGACGTATCAATGTTCTTGATGACGCCTGCCTGTAGATTTCGATGGAGCTCTTCAGAGACCTCGTCCCTGACAGAAAACGTAAGTCTTCGCAGCTTGGCAGGAATGCACTGAGCTCCTTGACGCATCTTCACCTTGTGAGCGAACGTCGTTTTGGTACCGAGGGTTCCTTCAAAAAGGTTCGCGAAATCATCTACCGAGGTTCGAGGGAGTCCAGAAGTACGCACAGGGTTTTAAAACATTTCAACGGGCTACCACTGACCTTAAGGGACAAACAAGCGATGGCATCGATGTCGAGTATGTTCGTATAGTTTAGGAAAACGTAGCAGTGTGCAGAACGCTTACGCTCCTTGTAACCGCCAACAGCAACAAAGCGGCCTGCTTTGTTGCTGTTGGCGGTTTCCGCAGCGCTCTTCTGCTGCGGAAAATCGAAGAAACTTCCGGACGTACCTTGCAGTTTTGATACGCAGAACTTTACTTTCTCTTGTACGTATCTTCCGACGTTATGGAAACTGCTGACCCTGTGTCGACCAAGAATAAGGGCGTTCCTTCGACATGAACCGGAATGTAGATACATCTTTTTGGTTTATCGTGCACATAAGAATACTAAGAACGTCCTCGTTAGAGTCATTCAGGTATGCAACTTCTCTGATAGTACCACATTTGCTAGTGCGATTGGCGGTACCCTTGCAGAGAGCCCGAAAATGCCTGGCTTTCCCGCATCCAGCACACTTTTTCCCTCTTGCTTCGCATGTAGCGGAATTTACGTGATGTCCCGACGACCACCCAGCGGTAACATTTCTTCAAAGTGGAGAATGAAGGCTCACCTCTTTGTGCACGTTCTAGTCGCTCAGTGTTTGGAGTAGACTTAGCGTCCATCTTGTGGTACCGATGAGGACGATACGAGTTCTTTGGAGTACCAGACCGCTTTCTCTAACCGTCAGCCGATGGGCAACGCCCGGCCTCAGGTTAGACCACTACCTTCCAGGAATAGACGCTCTCGTAACTGCTGCCTTGTAGTCTTCGCCACCAGCTGATCTCGGATGAACTCGGCCATCAAGAGTGCGAACTCGCCGTCCGTTGACAGGTATCGCAGCTCGGCCAGAAGTACTTCGACGGGCTCCCCCGGTAGCTGCGCTCCTTGCCTGAAGCGGTACCGTTCCACGACCGCGTTCGAAGCTGCCGCGAAGTTGGTCTCTAGGGCCGCCAAAGCGACATTGTGCTCCTCCGGCGTAGTCGGTGTCTTCGCGCCTGCAGTTGGTACCTTCAGTGGTACCGGAGGGTGAGTCGCCGGAAGTGTGAAGACTCGGTGTGCTTCGACACCGAAGCAATGTAGAAATCTGGCCTTCCGCCGAGCAGGTCCATGGGCGCCTCCCCCCAAACCAGCAGGTAATTTGGGAACACTCGCCGCCACTGTTTCCACGGGATAACAGGTCGTCCGGAAGAGGAAAGGAAAGGAGGCGGCACCGCTAGGCTCATGCTTGTCGGTCCATCATACTTCGCCAATTTGTTGTATTCTGCCGCGGCAGCTAAAGTCGACAGCCCTGCTCCCTCCAGTACCGGTGAAGAACAACCTTTATTCCTTTCTCCTCTTTCGTCTACAGCTGCGATAGTAGCGCCGCCGAAACAACGACCTTTTTTGTGGACTAGACAAAACTGATCTTGTTCTTCTTAGTGCATCTCTCTCATCGGTTTGAAGAAGCGCTCATTTTCTTGCACGCGCTGGAGAGCTTGTTCGCAGGTGAAAATACCCCTTCAACGTTCACTTTTTTCGCTACTTTTTCAGTCTATGGGAGAAGTTCTGAACATAAGGCACAACAATAGTTCTAGTTTACCTGTCTCTTGGGTGAGGTTTAATGACCTCCCATAATTTTCATATTTTTGAAGAAATTCTCTGCAATCCATGTTAATACGACACTGGGGTACGCTGCTGAGGACGCTACCTCAACGACCGACTTCGCGAACCCCACAATAACGTCACTAGAGGCAACTCACGACATCTACATCTGCACTGCCGGGATATCGGGTGTACGGCACCACTACGCAGCTGAAGCGTGCTAGACCGAAAATACAACCCACGGAAATAATTGAAGCGAAGCATGTTACCAGGCTTGACGATGGACGCGTGAGCTGCCCGTCTTTCACCTTATCTTCAAAATAATTAGCTTGCCTCACCTACAGCATAAAATCACGGACTATTTTACAAATTTGTTTTAAAAATCGGATAAGAAAACGAGGACAAAATAATTTAGAGCTCTTGTTCTAAAATACGTAAAAGAAAGCGAAGACAAAATACAAAACGTTGTGAGTTCAGCGCTGTGCGTCTGTCTATGTTTCTGTGTCTGTAATCGATGGAATGCCTGTTTGCGAGATGTTTATGCGATCTGAAGTCGTAAGATGAAAAACCAACTAGCCCAAGCTGCTGTGTTGACAAGAAGTAACATTGTTGCTTGCTGTAGGAGCATCAAGGACAAGAAAGAGGCTTGGCTCTTTTTACTTGTGCCTTTCGGTTTGTTCTAACACTTAAAGCAACTCGTCGCTGTTGACATTGAAGTTGCCATGAACCATTCTCTTTTAAGCAAAACAGAGAGGATCATTGAGTTCATGCAAAGCAAGAATCTGGTTAAAAAGTGAAAACCGTTTACAACTCCCTGTAACGCCGAATTGGAGCGCAGCTCTTGAGGAGCAGGAGGGAAGAGTACTGAGGGTACGGTAGACCCATCCTCCTCCTTCTCCTCCTCCCCTTATTCTTGAATATGCTCCGGGGGGTCACGTGACCCTGGGAGGGGGGATGTCACGTGACTTGAGGGGGGAGGGTGGGTTACGTGACCTCGGGGGGGGGGGGGTCACATGACCTTGGGGTGACCTTGGTGGGTTACGTGACCTCGGGGGGTCACGTGACCTCGCGGTTACACCGACGGCGACGGCGACGCCGCTCAAGCCGGAAACGGGCGCCTAAGTGCTACGCTCTAAACAGCTGCGAATAGTGCTGCGAGAGCGTAAGGGCCATCTCTCCGAAAGTCATCAAGCAGACATCGTGTGCCTAATTGTACTGCTTGTGACATGCTTTGATAAAAAAAACTGTCGTCTAAATCAGCAGAGTGAGATATAAGTGTCTTAAGTTAACGTCTGGGATTATCAATCCAAATTGCACTCCAATTGTTGATAGGAAGACCAGTGAGTAACTAACAGGAATCGAGATTCACCACCCATGATTACCATGCATTGTACCGCGTGGGTCAAAGGGATAGATGGCCGTTTCAATGGACGGCGAAAATCGGGTTCTTACCGTATTGCGCTAGAATATACTACAGAGGTGCTTAAAATTGGTAGAAGCGTTTACTAAAATTGTGAAAGGATTAGCTTACCTGTGTAAATCAAGAAAAACAAAAAAGTATGTTTTCTCAACACATTGCATGTACACTGAAAAAAATTTGATGTGTTACTGTGGCGCTTATTTGGCCCAAATAAAGTGAAGAATATGTAAGCCAATTCTATTTGCACTCCAGCTCACAAATTGTTTTATCATTGCAGACGCTAGAAAATCCCATAACGATTTTCTGATAATTTTGAGATAAAAAGCTTAGCGATCATTTTTCTATAGACTAAAACAAGTTCTGATTTGCTTTTTTTTTTTTTTGACTCCGGCAGTTTCATGAATTCCTACTCTCTATTAATGAATGCACCAGCTTCGAGCATCTCTTTAGTAAATCCCAGCTCGACAAGTTAAGAAACCGGTTTAAGCGGTCCTTTCAAACCGCCATCGATCCACTAGACCCCCGCGGTAGTTCATGATGAGTATCGGTTACTTTCCCAAACCTCAAGTTGTCATCATTGTCTTCAGTTTTATAATGCTTTAATAGTTTTTCCAGGGTACAGCATATTATTGGAAAGTAAACATATTCGGAAGAAATCTGCCTGGTTTGGTGAGAGGTGAAGTCGAAATCAAGTTGGTTTCGAAACGTCGGGTTTCCTTTCAAATATTGGTGGGAGCAACATATTCGAACTTTTGCAGCATTTTATGCCTTCTTTTGCGTCTTATGATTGTTCTCTATTTTTTAGCGGAAACCGTCCACTCAGCCAACAGTACTCGATTTTAAGTGATGGAATAACTATGATGGACGAAATTTACATGTTCGACCAAGCACTAGCTGTACTATTGAGCGCGTACTACCTTTTCAACATTGCATACCCAGAGGAGCTTTTCACTTCTTTAGAGTTTATTTAAAAGAATTGAACTCATTCGTGCTTTCTGGCATCATTTGGTTTGCATATTTGTTCTTTTGTATAGTCCATCCGACATGTATAAATGTCAGCAAGGCAGGGCCCCAGGTAGCACACCGCGTCGGCCGGTATCGGGACTACGCCGGCCGGTCCTGGTAACAGGATGGCGGCGCCCGGCCATTGGCGCCGGTGAGCTACCGGCCCCGGCCGGCGTCGGGGTTTCGTCTTGCTCACTGGCCAGTTCAGCCGAAGAAGTTACAGTGACTGGCCGGCATCGGGTTTTTGCTGTCTTTGCTGGCCAGTCTTTCCATGGAGGTTCCAGTAACTGGCCGGCATTGGTATTTTGCTGTCTTTGATGGCCAGTATTTACATGGAAGTTCAGTAACTGGCCGGCATCGGCACTTTGCTGTCTCTGATGGCCAGTATTTACACGGAAGTTCAGCGACTGGCCGGCATCGGCGCTTTGCTGTTTAGGCTGGCGAGCCCCGCCATGGAAGTTCCGTTTACTAACCGACATCGTTTTATCTTTTTTTTTTTTTGCCGTTTTTACTATGCAGTCAAGTCATTCAGATTCTGACGAACTGTGGCAATTCATGAATAGCGAGTGGAAATATTCGCATAGATCAATCCTTCGCAAATAACTGCCGACGCTGGTGTGTTTGATCCCAGCATGGCAAGGCTGATGTGTTTTATTGCGAAAACGCGAGAAAAAAACAATGCGGCGAGGAACATTTGCAGTTCAGGATTCGAGAATCTGACCACCGACGCCATGAAGAATAAATTACACAACGCCGAACGATACCTTTTCAGGAGGCTAGTTTAATTTGATGCACTATACTTAAGGTCGGTGGTATACGCACGTATTTGGCTCTGATAAGAAAATTAAAATAAAAACGGTATAGCGGAGAATCCGAATGAAGAGCAACAACCACAATTAACAAACACGTGGCATGATTGAGCACGCGCTTTGAGTTACAAAAACTATAATTTGCATTGCATTGCAGAATCTGGACAAGAAAGAGATGTGTGTATTGCTTATGACGCTACGAGAGGTACACAACTCTCCTGAGATCGTGTTATTGGTGATTTTAATTGAGTGTGAAAATATGCTATTTCAGTCAAGAATCGGCTGTTTTCTGTGGTAGTTACGATCATCTAACAGAAATATTTCAAATTTTGACATAGCCAGACGATCTGTCCCCCGGTAGCTTATGTTATATACGACATACCGCACCAAAAACAAAAAAACAAATATAAAAACATTTTTTTTTTTAGCACGATAAAGGCGTTGTGGATGTTTACACTGCCGGGTCGTGAATGTGACCCCTTGACGCTGCGAAACATAAACCTTCTAATACCGAACGATGCCGTCTCTGAAAGCTAGTTTAATTATCCGCACTGTTCTTGGATCTCAGGAATAAAAACATGTCTAGGCCTAATAAAAAAGTAAAACTGCGGAGCGCAACCTCGATAAGTACAATCAGGCGGCAGGCGAGGGAAATATCACTGATGCACCAGAAGAAAATTAAGTACTACTTTCCGTAAGTCAGAAAAATAAGAGATGTGCTTAATACGTACCGCGCTGTGAGCTCAGCTAAATAACTGTCTTAAAATAGCGGTATTTCTGTTTTAACAGTGGGTAAAGTTGACCACCTTCAGACAAACTTCGGCTGCATCACTGTGGCAGTTTGACCACTTACTCATTTTCTCATTTTGCTCTCAATATTCCCATTATTATTACCTTCTTTACTTCGTTGAAAGGACTTGCGCTGTTTGCCTACTACACTGACCCAGAAATTAGCACGGAGGGAGCGAATTATCCCGGCAAAACAAGAGGACCACGGCTTGTGCATTGCATCAATTTAAATTTGGGCTCGCACTTCTTATTTCCACATTTTGCGTGATTTTTACCCTAAAGTAAGGGGCCGGCAACTGCAAAAAACGTTTAAAAAAAAATATTAAAAAGAAATAAAAAACGTAGTAAAAAAAAACAATAAAAAACTTCGCGCTTCCGGGATTCGAACCACCGACAATACGATCACCCGCAACGCGCGTTAACCACCAAGACCAAATCGCCAAATCGGAAACGCGTTGTTTTTAGTAGTTTATATGTCTGCTGAGTTCGTTTGAATACGGTTAGTTTCGTATGTAATTTTTTGTTACGTGTTCAGGACGTATTTCTAATATTGTGGCAATTTTTGCATACTCAATGATTTATTATTACTGTGTCTTTTAATAGTTTTTTAATGCGCTTTGCTGATCGTTTTATTGCAAGCGTGTTGAAGATACGCGCACATAGATTCCGTAAAGTCGTTAGACAAACATAATAGCCAACGAACGCGATCCAATCCAATCCGCAGCCTTGTTTTGCCGGACGTGATGGCCGTGTGTGTTTCACGTCTCTGTCTTGAGGTCAATTTACCGATTAGTCGTGATGCGTGGAGTTTAACTTAGTTTCAAATGTGTCCGAAAAAGAAGGAAGCGACTGTGAGCCGTGGAACTACGTCGAATCTGCTCAACAGCCAAGATCATGGCACGGTCGTTTCAAAGTAAGTTCCTTTCTTTGCCCGTTAGGGCTAGATTATTCTTTTTTCCGTTCAAAATGCTTGTTATTGTCTAGATCGCTTGCTTTTACCAGTATTACTAATTGTGCGCGAATGGTGCTATGCGAGGCTGTTTTGCTTCGTTCACAAATAGGCTGTGTACTCGGTCCAGGTCCATCAATAGCGGCGGAACTTTTTGGGAGATGGGGGGGGGTGGGGGGGGACAGCGGCGCCGGCGGCGGCGGCGGCGGCGGGCGGGCGTGCGGGCGGCCGGCCGGCCAGCCGGCCAGCCGGCGGGTGGAGGCGGAAAGGGGAGGGGGAGGGGGGAAGTTTGATTGCCTCCCTCCACCGTATTGTTCACTGGTAAACTAGGATGTCTGGAAGAGCGCGGTGCCCCCCCCCCCCCCCAAAAAAAAAAACAAAAAACATAAAGCACTCAATTCAGCGCGGTGCCCCTCCATCGTCTAAGCTCTAGGTTAGACACTACGGGTGGATTTCGTGTGCGTATTTGCGACCGGAGAGCTGAGCCAGGCAAAAGGCAGAGGAGGATTGAGCAAGTCCGTAGCTTCCGCCGCGCAGTCGTCTGCAAACGGCTTTATTTTCGTGACTCGTTATCAGAAAAGAATTGTCAAAAATTGGTGCCGCGATAATTCATCCCATGGTGATTTGCATAGCATACCGCTCCTGATCGCAAAACTTTGTGCCCACGAAATAATTTTTTGATGCCGCTTCTGGGGAAATTTACAAGCATGTCCTGGATTAAGGTAGTGTCTCGCCAGTTTATGAGAGGTATATTTAGTTCAGTGTAAGTATATAGTGTTAGACATGCCTCACCCAATCCCTGTATTTTTTCGTTTGGTACTGCCTTGAGCGAATGGTGTAGGTTGTAATTGTTTTTAGTTGTTGCATGATTGTAGTAAGGTGGTGAGCTTTACTAATTGAACACCTTGAAAAACAGTTCACCACAAAAGGCAAGGAGACAAGCAGAGTTACGTGTAAACCATACGCAAGCGCAGACTCTCGACTCGCATGAACAGAGAAGGAAAAAATAAAGAATGCGGAAGGAGCTCAAGCACAGGCCCAAGTGGAATGCGCCGATTCACCCATTAGCAAGAGCAGATTTTAAAACCATAATTTCCTTGTCTGTTAAGGCAACAGATTGATGGCCAATACATAAAGACAGCTTAATCTCTCTCTAAAGTCTACGATGAATTGTCACCTACTTATGCACTATTTACACTGCTCGTGTGTCATCCTTATAGCCTCGTCCCACTAGAGCGACAGACAGCAACAAACGACAGCGACACACGACGAGCGACACACGACGCACGCTGTCCCACCTGGCGGACACGACGCAGGACACTGGGACGAGGAAACTTCTTTCCTAGTGGGATTGGAGTTGTCAACAAAACACTTCAAAATACACAGATAAACAGTCTGGCGATGCGGTTTTCATATTTTGCTCTTTGGGCATTAAATGCGCCGACAAACACGGTGAAAGTGGAGACAATTACTTTGTTTCTTGATTAAAGCTTCCGCTTCTCTTCATTTGCCGTTGGCGACTTTCCACAAACAGTCGTGACAATTGACACCAAACTTTTTCTGAACTAGAATACCCGAATCGTTCCTTTTTTTGGGGGGGGGTCGTTCGAGGAATTCTAAGTTAGCACCAAGGAATTTCACCCTGATTTTGAGGATGTTTAAAACTTCATATCCGAATGATCGAGGGCAGGCGTTTTATGGGGGACAATACGGCATCCCGATCATCACAGAACGTGATGACAAGTCTCGTCTGCCGGAATGGCTTGCCGCGGAACGTCGTGTCCTACTTCGTGGTGAGCGGTCTTTGGTCAGCCCTCGAACATGGGTGTATCCATCCTGATTTAGGGGCGTAGACCTCGGCGTCTTGAAGCACCAAATCGCGCACCAAGTTTTTGCGAGCAAAACCAGCCACAGACAAGCCTTTTGCAACATGACTGCCCAGCGCCAGCAAGCAAGCCGCGCCCGCGACCACTATGAGCAATCGAGGGACTGGAACTGCGGGAACGGGGAGAGGCCGCCAAGGGCTTCTCTGAAGGTCGAGCGGTGGAGCAAGCCACGGGAGGAAGGGTGGAAGGGTGGAAAGAGAGGCAACAGAGGGCACAAGCGGGCGAGGAGGATAAGTTTGTATCCGACAGATGTTCCTCGGTGGGACTGCTTGCTGCGCTTCAAGTCTAACAACAGACAAGAACTCGTCCGTCGTCGATGGTTTGTCGGCGATTGTCGCGGGTGTTGGCCGTTGCAGTGGGACAGCATCAGCGACACGGAACTTTGTGGTGTCGTCGGACAAAAATCGGTGTTTGTCACTCTAGTGGGACGAGGCTTTTAGAGAAAACGTGAATAATTAGCAGATACTGTGAAAAACATACAAGGGAATTATTTTAGGCCTTTGTTATTCATAGTATGGGCCACCAATGTGTTCGCACATCCGTCTGTTACCTGAGCTGCCAAGAAAATCGTGTTTACAGTCTTATGCATATGGGTGGGAGTCAGCACGTTCCACTTGGACCTGTTCGAACTTTTGCTAAAGCTCCTTCCGCATTCTTTATTTTTTTTCTTCTCCAATTTGTGAGTTGGGAGTCTACACTCGTATGTAGTGTATGTATTCCTCTCCTTTATTCCTTGTTTTTTGTCTGTTATTTTTCAGGATGTTCAATCAGAATGAACTCACCACCTTATTACATGGAAAGGCTGTTGTTAATTCCAAAGTGTCTGTAAAACAATCTACCTGACATCTTTTGCTCACGCCCCGGTTTCTGAAGCTCACGTTCTCCGAACACAGCCTTTCTGATTTCTCTGATTTTTTTTCTTTTTTCTTTTATGCTCAATAGATCAAGTTGTGAGTGTGCACCAGTCTGCGTCCTCTGTGTTCCTATCCTTTTGTCCTTGTCTTTTTGTGCACTTTTTTCAAGTTGGTCCATGATATTTTTTATCGTATATTCTAATCTGTGTTTTGATCTTTATACTTGCTGCAGTCCTTACCAAGTAGAAGTTGGCATTCACTTTCACCATCCTGATGTGAGTGTCCTGAGGCGACACAGAATGAGAGCTTCCTCTGCTGAAGGCCAGGCTTGATGGAAGACTGCCAAGGCTGTTCATGGTAAGGTGCTCTATATATTGAGCAATATAATAGCAACTTATTGCTGATAGGATTGTTTTTAACACAGACTGTGTTTATGGACTGGCCTTTAGCAATTCCGATGCCACTCACGTGGAATGAAACACTCTAGGGGAATTGCGCATCCCATTCGTAAGCGGAATGCTGAGTTTACAACAGAAGTGCGTCTCAACTTGCTGCCAGTATTGCTGTGTGTGTTGTGTTTGTATTTTTATTTGTTTGTTTAATATTCCCAATAATGGCTGCAGCCTTCCCATTGGAAGTGGCAACACGCAAACACAAATGGACAGCAAGAGAGGTGAACAGCGCCACTCACGCCGTTCGCCACCGCACCCATTGGTTTTCGGAGAGCTTTGCAGTATTGGTCTCTATGGTATTTGGTCATATATCGCACATGAACACAACCAGGGCACTGTGCCTACAATTCAGCACTCGCAAGATTTGCGTGAATACACCCTGCAGCTGGTCGCACTTTCAGAGTAATTTTAATGTTGCAAAAATGAATAATGACATTGGCATATTTCTCGTGCCAAATCCTTCATGCCTGTTCCGAACTCTGATATCCACGAGATCACAGTAGAGTCGTTTCTGTTGTACAGTAAAACCTCGTTCATTCAACCCCCGCTAATTCGGATAATTTGAACTGTCGATCCGGTCCCGTCAAACATATGTATTAGTCAATGGCAGCAAACACTCATTAATTCGGAGGGAACGCGGCGCACTATGGTTTATTCGGACAAATTCGGCAGGTGGTGCTAGCTACCGTCTGTTCCAAAGGGTATGACTGCTATCCATCCGAAGTGCGCACGTGGTTTTTCCGGTTTTCCAATGGTTCTTCGCTCTTTCGGTTCTCCGTGTTTCGCACCAGTTTTGCTCTGGATCACCGTGCTTCAGCTCATTACTCTCCTGGCATGGAAGCAGCAGAAGCATTGCTGCAACAGAAAAAGGGTAGCACAAGTGACCGACGACCGGAACGGCAAAATCGCGACGCGCGGGGCTATTGTTCCCGAGCGTGCCAATAGCAAGAGTGACAGTCACGTTTTATGCCTCAACGCGGGGATCCTAAAGCCCGCCATTTTAACAACTACCCTATCCCTCAATTTTTCGCCGGCCACCCCTGCATTGAAAAATGCAACGTGACTGGCACTCTCGCTATCGGCGCTCGGGGAAAATAGCGCCGGCTGTCGCGATTTCGCCGCTCCGATTACTGGTCAGTTTTGCTACTCGTTTTCCGTTGCAGCTGTACTAGGCTAAGAATTTAGCGACGAAAGTGGAAATACTGAGGGCCTTGGAGGGCGGCGTCTCTTGACAAGTGATGGAAGGTTGCGACGTCAAGAGAAGCACTTTGGCTACATACGAACAAATTGTGGCCGATATCCTACAGGCTTTCGAGAGCGAGAAGTTCAACACGAAAAGAAAGCGGCCTTGGAAGGTGGTGCACCCGAAACTAGAAGAGGCCTTGCTGTACTACATTGTCAGCGCACGGGATGCGTAGCTCCGACAGTGCGAGTGCGGTGGAGCACTCGACCGCGCTAAGGAAAGTTGCCGTCTCCGCCCAAGTGTCGTCCAGAAAGCAGGCGGTAATAACAGATTTCTTCTCAAAATAAAGGAAACGTTTTCGCGCAGCTTTCTTTGTTCTTTCGATATTTCGACCTTCGGATAATTCAGACATTTTTGCCGGTCCCATGAGATCCAAATTAACGAGGTTTTACTGTAGTGGCACGGCAGACTCTATACTAGTTTTGCTTCAATCTTTGTAAGGGGGATGCTGTAATCCAATTCTACTCATCCCTGGTGTACTAGATAGCACCATATTTGCAGAGATAGTCTTCAGATTTTGTAGTTCCATCGAAATATATTTCAGCTTATAAAATATTTGTTATTTGGCTTGTAAATTTTCAAGCAGATCTAGATTGAAGGCAGCAAATATCTTACCTGCTGTCATGGTATGTGTCCGAAGTATATTGCATTAACATAATTGACCCAACCTCTGATTTTTGTTTTCAGTGCCTCTAGCGAATTGTGGATGCTAGGATTGCTTTTGTTTGTTTCACATTATCTACAACACTTTTTTCACCTTTATACTCAGTGCAGCCCTTGCCGAACGGAAGCTAGCATCGACTAGGCCAATTCGTTCCTGCATCACCAGCCGACCTGAGGATCAGGTCCATGGCAGTCTGCAAAGGTTGTTGATGGTAAGCTGCCTTATATATACAGCTGTGTAATAGCAGCTTGTCCTGGATGACAATTTGAAATGCGTGTTTATGTTTTAGAAAGTGAAATTCGCATGGGCATACTTGCAACATGAAAGCTTACCAAGCCTGTTCTGATCTTTCATCCTTTTGAGATTTCAGTACAGCCGTTTCTGCTGCACACATACTGCCTACTTCGGCCAGGTAGAGACTTGATACATATGAAGGTAAGCAGGCGATTATCAACTGCTCAGTGCTGTCCCTGGTGACGTTCTCTCCTTATCAGATGACTTACCATGCTTGGTTCGCAAGGCATTTTAAAAGGAGAGCAAGTTCGCTGGTGCATGATGCTCCCAGTACTGAGCAGTCGACGATCGCTTGTTCACACTCGTAGAGATCACGACTGTACTTCAAGCTCGGCAAGTGTGACACTTATGTGATTCAGCCTAGCTGTGGTGTGCTGAGCGGTATATGTAGAGCTAGTTTACTTGTGCACACACAGTGGCTGTGCGGTATAAAACGCGCCCAATTGGCCACTTTAATGCAGTCTCGTGTAGTTCCATTGATGTTTTCTTTTGGCGTGCATGATATGTGTTCACACTTTTTTTTTCCTCGCTTACCGACAGTCCTAGCTGTCTGCAGAGAGTAAGTGTGAAACATGCCAACAAGCCTCTAAAGCAGTATGCAGTGCAATTTTGGTCTATTGTGCAAGCGAGGAAGAAGACTGCTCGTTTGGCTGTTGAGGCTGCGACATAGACATTAGATAGTTTTATCTGAGCATTGTTACGACCCGCTCCACTCAAAAGGAAAGCACCTGCATACTCACAACGCTCAGTCAGCAACGACCAGTCGGAGCGCAGATGCCGACTGAGCGTTACGTGCGTGCCTGGTTACTTTCCTGCTCAGTGGCTGAGCGGAGCGGCCCGTAAAAAGCGCTCAGCTAAAACTTTTTCTGATAGGGGGTGGCTGACACATAGATATTTCAGGCAGAAGGATGGCCGACATTGACTCACATCAATTGTCAGTATGAGCAGCTCTCATCGCAATACGGAAATTATGATTCAAACTTCCTCTACCCCTTTCTGAAGGTTTTGAAGGTGCTCCTAGCAGTATTGTTGGGCTAGACATAATCATACCCAGATCCACTCCAATAAATTCTAAGAGGATGAAGTCAGTTGCCACATAGCTTGTGCAAAGCTAAATCTGGAACTCACTCCTCCTTCCTGTTTTTCACTGTATTGAGAACCTTGTCTCAGTATGTGATGGGTCTGTGAAGAAAATTGACCAGATAAGCAATATTACTCAGAAAATAGATGTCCCATACATCTTAACCTGCACCTACCAGCCACTGTACACCACCTCACTACTGATTTGTTATCTTTCTATTGATTTGCCTGAACTGTTCGCACCTGTAGATATTAATGATGATCACGAGGGAATGTTTGTTGTCATATGATGTCATATGCTTAAAGTAAGTGAGGCTTGCGGGCGTTTTGAAGGGCTATGGGGCATGCCGGTGGTAAACACTCAATGTGAGTTTATGGTAGACGCTAATAATATATACTAGTTTCTGGGTAAGTCGCTATTTTTTATTTGGTGAAGTCTGCAGATGAGTTTTAGTCAGGTTGCCATTATGTGGGAAGACAGGGGCCATACTCTGCAATATATTATATGTTTACATGTGTCTACCCAATCTCATTAGTATGTGTACAACAATGAGCTGTATTCGCGACTCCAACGATCTATAGGGGGCGCCACCACCAAACAAACATGGCGGCTGGGAACAGGTCGCGTCGGCTCGGCCGGGCCGCCTGAACGGGTAGTGCATTCAGTTTAACAGATTTTCTTTTGTTTAATGCCCTATTTTATAGGTATTTCAACTGCGACGGTTAAGTGTAGCCGGTGCAGATAAACTTGCAGAGCATAGTTTTGTTTTCCCGGTGCTTTTTGTTCTTTTCATGTCAAACTTTTGTTTCGGAGGTTTCGTTTATTACCGAAACTATGGGCTCCGGAGAGACGGTAATAGACTCTAATCAGTTTTGATCAGGTAAGGAAAGCAGCGATGACTACAGAATTGTTCCACCGACAGTAATTTTCAACTAACTCGCATCACTCGACCATACTACTTATCTGTCGGCGAAATCGAGCTTTTGTGCGTATTAAGAAACAGCTCCAGTCGTCTGCTCGATCAGCAACACAGGCTGCAGGAAAATTACGAAAATTAAGCAAGCGCTTCTTGAGCCAAGCTTGAGCTTCTTGAGCCCCACTAAGCAGCTGATACTCTTATTTCAACTCAGGTTTTAGTGACAATCGAAGTCATTTTGACGAATGTGTGGGTTATGCATTATATTACGTACCATGTCCCACTAAAGGGATATTAGTATATTATTTGGGCTGAAATATGAGCTTACTTGACAAGCTATTAGGTGAACTGCTGAATCAAAGTATATTTGACAGACGGAGAGATACTACCTAAACTCAGCCATATGGTTCTAGCCGGCAGCACGGAGATGATTGCGGACAAATTTGAAGATAGCCTTCATTGGAGATTCACGCAGAACCCCTCTGCATTAAACTTGACTTCAAATCCTGAATGGAGAAAGAGAGTATCTTTTGTGGCCGGACAACCTGAGCAATGTAGACGGATATTGCTGCTGGCTTCAACGAGGGTATATTATAAATATTGGAGGCGCAATAGATCATAATGTTGTGACAGCTTCTAACTTTGCGAGACGCGTCCCCCATTTCTTGAAAGCAGACAATATCCCTCATTAATCGTATGCAGCGAGGAGGTTTTCGAGAATCAAGTAGATGCGAAATCAGCCCAACTTTTTCGGTGTGGTCCAGAGGCTTTTTCGGTGAAAAGCTGCCAAGATGAATAGCCAATGCTCCGACCAGCGTGGGTGGCTCAATCTTGACGCTAATCAAACACAGCCAAATTCAAGAAAAGCAGCCATTGAACCTTCCCATTCACTTGACTGCAGCATTGGGGTTCCCTCCAGTGAAACACCTCGTCTGTTTTACATACCACTTATCAGTTACCGAGTAGTCGTCACTTTGAATGTCATTCGAGACAGAGAAGATATCAAAACGTTTTCCTTGATTCCTCCCCATCCAAGAAATTGAAAGCACGCGATTGTGTGTTGTGGAGTAAACAGGCTTTCAAACACGTGATAGAAAAAAACAATTTACTGAGGCTTCATCACACTGATGAACACTCAGGCAAACTTGAGAAATATTCAGACCTTCATCAAATTACATTGTTTGCCACCGCGTCGACAACACGTGTCCGCGAAAGCCGCCAGAGACGTGGAGAGGCGCAGAGCGACCTGTTCTGGCTGGTTCCCGGTTTTCCCGCTTGGTGCTGTCCGTTTTGCTAGGGTCGCGAATATGTCAAGGATATGATTTGTCATTGTCTCAGTAAGACTAACGAATCGCTATATTTACCTAAAAATGCTGGATTTCTCGCACCTATCGGGACGAACGGCAATGTTAAACTACATGCCAACTACTCCGGCGAGTTTGCCCGTCTCTCGACATGCCATTTTGAATTAAAGTAGATGATTTCCACGAGCCTTTCTTTGAAGTGGGCCTTCATGCAAATAGCTAACCTTGATTATGAGATAACTGGGCCATTTTTGCCGCTTGGTTATCCAGTGTGTTGTAACAGGTGTCCCTTAGGGCAATCAAAGTATTTTTGTTTTGATATAGTTTCCAGATTGAAAATGAAATGAAGACAATTAACGCATTGGTTACAAAAAGTTTTTCTTTTACATGGGCTTCTTGTCTCATGCCTCTGGTTTTCTGGCCACTTGATTAGCTTGGTTTATCTTTTTAGAGGTGATACTTACTTAGTTTTTGTGCTTTTGTTTTGGGTGTTTTTCAGGCTGATTTTCTTTTTTTTTTGTTCTCAATAGTGTGTATATATTGCGCCGTTGAGTTCAATGAAAATTTGGTTTCGAGTCAGCGCTCTGTCCGTGTCCTTTACCCTGTCCGTCGTCCTTTGCGCTGTTTTAACCTTTTAAGCGCTTGCCCAGTTTAGAATTTCTGGATTATCATGTGCAGCTGGTATTGATTTACCCTGTCATTTTACTGTGCTGTTGATTCTCTTTGCAGGTGCTCTAATGAAGGACTCCCCTTCCTGGGTGCATGGTCGACTTGCATCACAAGCTGCATGAAAAGTGTGAAGAACATTTCCTAGGCCCGTGACGTGCAGCCTCTTTCATCCAGCGCACTCCTCTAGCGACAAGCCCATGATGACCAGCCAAGCTGTAGCTTCACTGGAGCTGACAATAAACAATTACGGTAACAATTTTGTATGTTTTATTTGCTATCATGTGTATGAGCGACAGATGGCTGTGGCAGCCGCTTTACCAATAAGGTGTATACCTATGCCAGAAATTTACTTTCATGTACAGTGCAACATAATTGTTTACACTCATTTGTTGTTAAAATTATTCTTCTTATGAACTACATCATTTCTATTCAGGTGTAAATTGCGCACAAAACCACATGTTAGGCTGTATGACAAGACCGGGAACTGTACGATTTTAGCCCGCTAGCCTGGGGTCTTGCTGGTATCTTGCGGTACTGCTGGTAGTGCACCGGGGATTTGTGCTGGCAGCAGCCCGGGAACTCGCTGGGATAAAACAAGCCCGGGAACTGTATGGCTTGAGGCCGCTAGCCTGGGGTCTTGCTGGTATCTTGCCGCGTTTCTGGTACTACGCTGGGGATTTGTGCTGGCAGCAGCCCGGGAACTCACTGGGACAAAACAAGCCCGGGGACTGTATGGCTTGAGGCCGCTAGCCTGGGGTCTTGCTGGTATCTTACCGCGTTACTGGTACTACGCTGGGGATTTGTGCTGGCAGCATCCCGGGAACTCGCTGGGACGCCCAGTGCCGGGCGTCCCAGTCAGTCCCAGTCACTGGCCAGTGACTGGCAATCTCACTGGCCCGTTGTCGCCCCGCGGTGCGTTTCCAGCGTCGCCCCAGTAGGATCTTACCGGCAGACCGGTACCGCCCCAGTCCCAAACCGGCGAGTTGTGCTACTTGGGGCTGACTACACGGGAAATCAGAATTTCCCCTTGCGGACGCCTGAAATTTCCCTACTTCTGCCGAAGTTTTCCAGGCTTGCCGAAATAATTATATAATACGAAATATTCGTTGTTCTCTGTATCACTTCAATTTTCGCGATGAGAGTTATATTCTGTCCCCTTTACGCCTCGCGTACGATGCGCAAAAATGAATTTATCAGGCCAAACGGGTGGTCAAAGGAAATCTGGCGAGGGGGAATGTTACCGGGAGATTCAACCTGACGAATGACACACCATCTTCGACTTAAATGTTATGCACGTCATCAAAACATAGTACCGCTTTATTAACTTCTTTGTGCTTTTTATAACAGTCAGTCCAAAACAAAAGGTGTAACATGTGGGTTTCCCCTTTTATGGGGTACCACTTAGAAACACAGAAGGTTCCTTGGGTCCGGATAAAGGCGTGTTTATTGACTCAAATGTCACACGCCTGCCCGAGGGCCAACAATGGTGAAGATGACGGCGCTGTCTCTTTTGACAGGATCGCCAGTCGGAGTCCGCGCTGCCGCTATTGACAGTATCACGGAGGGGGAGGATCAGATAAGGACATGAAGGCTCCGTCGAGCAGAGCCTCCCACAGCGAGAGTCCCGCCCGTTGGATTAGGGCCGTCTTATATAGCCTGCGGGAATGGACGCGCCCGGGGTGGGTCGGATGTAGGTGGCTCCCCGAAGGGGCGGACGCGTCGAAGTCATGATCCCGAGGGGTGTCTTAGGCAAATCACTCGAGAAGGACGAGGGAAAGCCGTCTACCAGAGAATACGGCTTCGCCCTCACATCCGGGACGCGCCCCCACGTGGCGACGCCCCGCGGCCTGCGTGGGAAGGTTTATGTTCCCACACACCCCCTTATGGAGGGGAGAGTGTGGGAACGCGTGGTTCCCACACTACCCCTCCTTAAGGCTGAGGTAGGTTTATGAAAAATAAAAATTAACCTACCGACTCTCAAAAACAAAACAAAACACACAAAAGAAAAACGCGGCGGTGCCGGCTTTTACATGCATGGGGTAACAAATACTTTGGCGTGGGGTGCCCTGGGGACTTGTCACGAGACGAACGGGAACGGCTGGTCCCTGGGCGGCGAGCCGTCCGACCACCGCGCGGGTCCCGTAGATGAAGACCAGGCAGTCCGTGGCCGGATGTCGATCCCGACGGCCCAAGACAGCGGGTCGCTGGATCGGCCCGCGGCCGGCTGTGGTAGCGGGGCTGCCTGACGACTCACGCGCAGCTCTGGTCCATGGACGCCGCTGAACCGCAGTAGCCAGGAGACAGCAGCTCCCGAACGGCGCGAAGCCCTGTGCTGGGGATCCTCTTCGTGGATTCTGGGACGTACTGCGGTCGAATGACCACTTGACCAGTTGGTCTCCGACTGCTTGTGACGACGCACGCACCGCGCTCTTGCGGTGACGTGTGGACACGTGAGAGTGGGTGGCAATAACTGACCAATGGCCGTTACGCCTACCCTTTCCCTCGGATGCCGTAGTTCGGGGGATTCCCCCACGGGTTGATCCGGGAGCGAACGCTGAGGTGACCTTTTATCTATAGTCACTGCTTGCCAGTAAAACAATGGTGTCTGGGGCGTTCGCGAAGGCAGCAGGTGCATTGTGCTTTGCACTTCCCTTAATGTGACATTTCGCCACTTACTGGGGCTGCCTCTACGAAAACTTCAGATATTAGTTTTTCCGAGTTCGCAGAGTGTAGCGAGACGCCTGTTGTTCATCGTCTCCGTTGTCTCGCGTTTTGCGTGCATATTGCTGCGGGGGCTGCGTTTGTTCGTCTCCTTCTTCCCCTTCGTTGTAGGGTTTGAGATCGCAGACATGCACAGGCCCGCTGACTTTTTTTCAGTCCTTCTCAGTCAGCTTGCACACGAGTGGTGAAAATACTTCGTGCACTCAGTACGGGCCCAACCACTTTGGTGCCAGTGAAGCAGACAAGCCTTTGCTGGCGTCGCTCAGAACCTGGTTTCGTCTGAGCACGAGATCGCCTACTTTGTAGCGGAGATCCCGGAGAGAGCGGTCGTACTGAGCTTTTTGTTTAGCTCGTGCTACCCCGAGATTGCGACGGGCCTCCGAGAAAGCTTTCGTCATCCGGGTTGTAGCGTGCGCGCATGTTCAGTCTGTTTTGACTGTGCGTCGCTCACTCCAGCGTTTGCCCCCAGGACGTGGTCCATTGGATTAGGCAATTCTCTCCCAAATGTGAGGAAGGCGCCGGTCAATCAATTGACAGTGGAACGGAGTGCGAACCCAATCTCGGGAATGTATCCATCCCAGTCGCGGTGCATTTCGGCAAATGCTGCCAGCATGGGTTTGATGTTTCTGCTACATCGCTCCGTGATGTTCGCCTGTGGGTGGTAGGGTGTGGTTGTTCTGTGCTTGATGCCCAGCGCTTTGCAAGCGTCCACAAATACCTTCCCGACGAAGTAGCTTGCTCTATCTGTTAGAAGAGCTTCAGCGAACCCGAATCGGGTGAACACCTTCATGAGCTTTTCAGTGATTGCTCGGGCCGTCAGCTTTCGTAGTGGGAAAAGTTCTACCCATTTGCTGAAGTGGTCAGTGACAACCAATAGATACTGGTGTCCTTTGGGGCTCCTTGGTAAAGGCCCGACCTCGTCGCAAGCTGCCAAAGACCATGGTTCTTGGCTGTGGATCGGCTGCATTAGGCCCGGTGGTTTGCCGCCTCTTGGTTTGAAGCTTTGGCAAGTGTGGCACGTGCGGGCGTAGCGGAATACGTCCCTTTTCATGCCCGGCCAGGTTGCGATGTGGCATAACTTTGTGTAAGTCTTGGAGCCGCTCGCATGTCCGGCCAAGTGCGAGTCGTGGTAGTAACGCATTACTACGCACCTCAGACTTTTTGGCACTACCACCTTGAACACATTATCTGTGTCCTTCTCAGATGGGATATACTTCAGCAGGAGCCCGTCGGCGTTCAGCAGATTTTGATCCAGCGTGTCAGTACCAGTACCAGATACATCCCAACACTCGGCGTTTACTGCAATACCAGCAGTCGTACGCCCGGCGGACGCGCCGCCCGACTCCATAGAGTCCGACTCGCTCGAGAGTCCGTCGATCACCTTTCGACAAAACGGATCATTCTGCTGAGCTTTCAGTAGCTCTTCTTTGCTGAACACGATCGCTACTGCGCTCACTGCGTCTATGTGGTTCACGTTTTCGTCCGAGGAGGTCTGTGGTGTTGCCTCCATTTTGGACTGATTTTCGGCTTCGCGTGGCTTGGAGTTTGCCATTGGCTCGGCCTGGGTCCTCGCGGAAAGATTTGCGCAGTCTACGGGGGCTCGCGACAGTGCGTCGGCCACCACGTTTGCGCTGCTTTTCCTGTACCGCACGACACAATCGTATTTCTGCAGTAGCAAGGCCCATCTCGCTAACCGTCCTGCGGGTTCGCGAAGTCTGGACAGCCATATTAGGCTCTGGTAATCTGTTTCGATCGTGAACGTGGTCCCGTCGACATAAATGTCGAAGCGCTTTAGGGCAAATACAATGGCCAAGCACTCTTGTTCACATGTGCTGTAGTTCACCACAGCGGGTGTCAGCGAGCAGCTAGCAAAAGCTACCGGACCAAGCACTCCCTCGTGCTCTTGGAGCAGGACCGCTCCCAAGCCCAGTTTGCTCGCGTCCGTTTGGATCACGAAAGGCTTGTTCAAGTCAGGCAGCTTTAGTTCAGCTGTGTCCTCGAGCGCTTTAGAGGTGCAGCGAAATGCCGCCTCGTGCTCGGGACCCCAACTTCAACTCGCGGTCTTTCTCAGTAGCCGTGTTAGTGGCGCTTGGAGTGATGCGTAGTTCGGGATGAATCGGCGGTAAAAGTTTACCATTCCCAGATGGCGACGGAGCGAGTTTACGTCCGTCGGCGCCGGAAACTCCCGGAGAGCCTTTAGCTTGTCGGTGTTTGGCGTGATACGCCCGCAATCGAGCGTGAACCCAAGCAAGTTGATGCGGGTTTCGGCTATTTGGGCCTTTTCTGGGTTTAAAGTGATATCCGCAGCCTTTAGCCTGTCGAACACATCCTTCAGATCTCGTAGATGATCTTCGAAGGTGTTGGAGTACACGACAATGTCGTCGAGATAGTCCATTGCATGTTTCCATTTGGCTTCTCCCAGTACTCGGTCAATCAAGCGTTGGAACGTCATTGGCGCTCCGCACAGACCAAAGGGCATTCTCGTGAATTCGAAAAGCCCGCGGTGACGCACAAAGGCTGTTTTTGCCTTGTCACCTGCCTCCATTTGAACTTGAAGGTAGCCTCGGCTGGCGTCCAGGGTTGTGAAATACCGTGCGCTGCCGAGGTTGGAAAGGATTGAGTCAATGCTCGGAAGGGGATATGCGTCTTTCCGCGTTACGTCATTTAGACGGCGGTAGTCTACGCAGAGCCGTAAGCTGCCCTCGTTTTTTGGGACCAGCACAACGGGAAATCCCCAGGGACTGTTTGACCGCCGGGCAACTCCGGTGTCGATCATTTCGTCCAAGGTGACGTCGATGGCTTTTCGTTTAGCCAGACTGACGGGTCGTGCGTTTCGCCCCCGAGGAAGCGCATCGCCCCTGTCGATCCGGTGTCGCACTTCATTTATGCACCCGGGACGCTCCGTGAACATGGCGTCATAGCGTCGCAATAAGGTCGAAAAACGGGCTTTTTCTTGCCCTGACCTGCAGCATGACTCAGTCAGCAGGGGGTGGGTGACCTCCGACGCTACGGCGCTTGTTTGCAACCGCGTCGGGGTACCTGTTGAGGAGTTGATACCCGGTTTTTGTGATTCTGTTGCCTTGTTTTGGCAGCTGCTGTCTGCCCCATTAACCAGTGTTTTTTCTGGCGTTGGGGGTTCGCAGAAGGGTTTCAGAGGTGCGAATGTGCCCTCTCGGTAGCCACCGCTACTCACGTCGATCACGATCCCTGTTTTGGCGAGAAAATCTCTGCCCAGGATGATCGGAACGGAAAGACTGGGGAGATGAACGAAACGTTGCCGTCTTACTCGATTCTCCCATCTCGCAACTCACCGCACAGTACCGCTTGAATGGGTGGTACCGCACGCGAGTCGAAAGGCCGTGTTGCCCTCCCTCATATGCACTGAGTTTTGCTGGAGGTGGTTCAACACTTCGTCGCCGAAAAGCGAGGCGTTGGCTCTTGTGTCCAACAGTGCCTTGAACGTCCGACCGACAATCGTCAGGGCTATGAATGGCGCTAGCGTGCCGGTCGGAAAGCCTATTCTGTAGGCTGAGGGCAAAAGAGTCTCTTGCTCCGTGCTGTTTTGAGCCACCGGGTTGGTTATCGGCGGCTCTGCTCGTTTCCCGACTGTTGGGGACCGGGGTTCTGCCGTTCTGGGCATTGTCGAACCAGGTGGTTGGAGCTATTGCAGCGAAAGCAACGTTGTTGAGGGACTTTTTTTGAGTCCTGTCGTGCGCTTTGATGTGCGCCGCGCCTTTCGTCCCGTGTGTTTGGACGCTTTGGCCGCGTTTCCTCCCGTGGCGTCGGTAACTCTGTGGTCCGATCTCGCCTGTTGAACTGCGGCGCAGTCTCTGCTGCCCTCCGTTCATAGGAGTACGGGTCGAGCGCACGATCTGATATGTCGTACGTGTTTCGACTTCGATCGTCTGCGTAGTGGGCCGCTTCGTGTCTTCTGTTTTGGCACGCCGCGTCACCGTTCCACGCGCAGCGCGGCTCGAGTGCCGCTGATGCTGGAGGTGGGGGACGATACGCTCGTGCGGCAAGAATGTCTCCCTGAATCCGCCGAGCCTCCGAGGGCAGTTCGTTCAAGTCGCCAAAGCGACTGCCTCGAAGATACGCCGCAAACGTCGGGTGCGCTTGTCTAATGACTCGCTCTACCCGCTCTGCAGTGGGCGCTGAGGGTTCTGCTAGCTCAAAGAGCTCTTTCATCGCCCTAACGAACTCCAACAGTGACTCGTTTGGGTGTTGGGTCCGTTGTTCGAGCTCTCGCCTCATCCTGCGTTCGTAGTCTGAAGGAAGGAATTCCTGGCGAAATGCCTTGCGGAACTGCTCGATCGACGACAGCTGGCTTCCGGTTAGACGGAGCCACCGCGCCGCTTGGTCCACCAACGAGATTGGCAAGATGCGTTCTAGTATCTCGTGGTCCGACATACTCATGGCCTGTTGGTACTTTTTCAGGTTTTCGAGGAAGTCTGTCGCACTCACTCGGTTTCCGTACCCTTGGTATGTCGGGATAGGGATTCTGACCGGTGGCCGTGTCGGCGGCGGAGGCCTAACTGCTGTTTGCAGTGCGCCCGTCAGGCTTTCGATCACCCGAGCTGCGTTTTCTAGCAGGGGGTGATATCCGCCTAGCGTGTTTTCTCTGTGGTGAGAATCGCTCTCCGTATGTGCGGCTGGCGGATTGTTCCCTCTGTATGGGCCCGCCAAGTGGTTTGTTGGGCCTGTAGCAGCTGTGCTGTGCTGCGGCTCGTAGACGGCGCCAGTGTTATCTCCGTGCGGAGAAGCTGACCCCCAGTCTGAGGTTAAGAGGCCGAAGCTGTAAGAGGCTGCATTTGCCTGCTGTTGCGTCATTGTCTCTTGTCTCGTCGGACCCGTGTTGACTTCGAAAGTCGCGGGTGGGCTTGGCTCAGCGATGAAGGCTGGCGCGCTCCGAGGAGTGCCTCGGTTGCATTCCGGGTAGTGTGAGTCATACCCATTAGGGAAGCCCGGCTGAAAGGACACTTGCTCAATGTGTCCGTGTGTGGCTGGCGTGGCCACAAAGCCGTTGAGTGGCATCGGGTTTTGGGCATTCGCCTCTCCCTCTGTCCACGAAGTTCTTGGCCGGAAATTGGCCTGGTTCGCTGTCATTGCGAGAGTGCTGCTTTGTTTGCAGTCGCCGGACAGGCCGCACGTTGGGGCGCCAGATGTGGGTTTCCCCTTTTATGGGGTACCACTTAGAAACACAGAAGTTTCCTTGGGTCCGGATAAAGACGTGTTTATTGACTCAAATGTCACACGCTTGCGCGAGGGCCAACAATGGTGGAAATGGCGGCGCTGTCTCTTTTGACAGGATCGCCAGTCGGAGTCCGCGCTGCCGCTATTGACAGTATCACGGAGGGGGAGGATCAGATAAGGATATGAAGGCTCCGTCGAGCAGAGCCTCCCACAGCGCGAGTCCCGCCCGTTGGATTAGGGCCGTCTTATATAGCCTGCGGGAATGGACGCGCCCGGGGTGGGTCGGATGTAGGTGGCTCCCCGGAGGGGCGGACGCGTCCAACTCATGATCCCGAGGGGTGTGCCTTAGGCAAATCGCTCGAGAAGGACGAGGGAAAGCCGTCCACCAGGGAATACGGCTTCGCCCTCGCATCCGGGACGCGCCCCCACGTGGCGACGCCCCGCGGCCTGCCTGAGCTAGGCCTAGATAGGGATGCACGTAGTTCCCACAAAGGCAAGCTAGAGTTCTCAAACTCGAACACATGGAACTCGACACATGGTAGGCAGCATTGTGTGTACGGCAGTGCACGAAATATTATTCGCCACGGTAAGTATGTATCTTTCATGATGTCTGTACCTCCTGACATCGCAGTATTTCTGGTTGCACTCAAGCTTTCTTTTCCGAGAAGGCACAGCGGCACTCTCAGAATCTTGAAGTTGACGGGTGCCTTCCTCCATAAGTTTCACGTCAGCGATGAAAACTGATTTTGCCGAAAAAAGTTCTCGGAGTGCTCCTCAGTGCTTGCTGCCAGATGGTTGCACAACAAACCACCAAACGGATGGAGGAAATAATCCAAATGTAGCCAAAGCCACTCAAATTCGATTTTTTCTCGAAAAAAAAACCATAATTGACCTTTAAATTTTCAGATATATTCGGTGCCTAAAATTTCCCTCAAAATAGCTAGATTTCCCATTTTCCCACGTTGACCTAAATATGACCTTAATCTGGGAAATTTCTCTCGGATTTGCAGCCCTGGAGCAATGACTCCAGATGTGAACTCCTTGTTTTAGAATGTGCATTGCTTGCTTAAAAAATTGTGCAGCGAGAGTTCTTAGCAGTGCTAGTGGCATGCTAAGGTGAGATGGTGCAGAATATAAAACAAGTCTGATTCGGTTATTTCGTGTTCCCTGTCCTTTGCTATACCTTTTGTGGTGCGGCCAGAGGAGCAATATTATTTGCCACTTTTTTTTATTTCATTTCCTTTTTCTTTTAAGTTTCCTCTATATATTTTGTCTTTTGCTTACTTAGAGGAGCTGTGCAACAATTTCAGTGCTTTGCTTAAATAATTTGGGGGTTCGTGTCTCGACCTTTCTGAAGTAAGGAACAAAAAATGCCGTTGCTTGTATGTCCTAGTTTTTATTTTACAAATTGACAATGATTGAAATTTTCGGCACCTCTCAACTCCTTCACCTTCTTCTGAGTCACGTGCGCTGTGACTTGTGAACCGGGGTGGTTGTGAGGGGCGGCTCACAACTGAGAAGCGGTTCGCAACTTTGAGAAGAGCATTCCTACGCACCACAAGGTAGTCCGCAAAATATTTTTTTAATAATTGTTTTGTGCGTAAACATTGCACAATATTTCATATGTGTGCAGCTGAGAATGATTTGCAACTAAAGGAATGAAATATCTGAAGTTTATGTTTTTATTAAAATGTGCAAATGCATGTGGGTTGGTGAAAACACGTACAACTGTTGGCAACACGGCTGCAGCGCTCGGTTTTTCTTTGTGACTTTGTTCCCGTAATTGCCGAATCATGTGCTTCACTGCTTTCCCTCACCGAGTCCTTTCCGATCTTCCTTTCGCAAAGGCACGTTTGAGGGTCAGGCGCATGAGGCCGTGATGAATGTCTATTTTCAGATTTGGCAGGAGACTCCGGCCGTGTCGTACCGCGAAGTTGTTACCCGAAGCAGTGTTGTAGGTGTTACCGAAAGAAAGTAAGGAAATACCTTACCCGTCACTTGAGCGTGAAATAACGCTTTACCGTCCTACGTTACTTCAAAATAAAAGGAACGCGTTACCGTTACCATTACTGATAAAAAGTAACGCATATTAGGTTTGCGAAACTTTTTTCATTATGAATTAACAATCTTCACTGTTTTGACGTTACGGGTATGCATAGGCGCCATATTTTAAGAAATATGTTATGTCCATGCAGACACTGAACATAATTTCTTTATCTTTCTTATGGTTCCACCTAAATGCTCACAAAAAACACAAAGAGAAACGCAAAAACTCCAAAATTCACACGGCTTGGCACCCAAAAACACACAAAGAAATTGTTTTTTTTTTAATTCTTGGGAAAAAGAAGTAACTTAACTCCGTTACCCGTTACTCGAAATATGTAACGTGAATGCGTTAGCCGTTACTGTTCTGAAAAAGTAACGAGTATGTACACGCTACCGAAAAAAGATGTTACGCGTTACTTGTAGCGCTGTTACTTGTAACGGCTTTACAGTGCCGTAAAATTGACGGTGCACTGCAAATCTGGTTTACGGTTAATTTTAACACCTAGTGAATGTAGATTTCTACGGTCACCGTTTAAATTTTGTGTAAACGAGATTTACAGTGCACCATTATTTTCATGACGCAATAGTGGCAGCATCAGCTGCTGGTTTTTGACCGTGAACTTTACAGTCCATTTTTTACAGTCATAGTGGATGGTATTTCGAACGAGATTTGCTTAACTGAACGGACAAAGATGCAGCAGTCCGTTATTTGTTTGAGAGCTTGCACCGCGCCTGAAATGACGCGTACCTTCGGGCAAATCTGAAGAATAGCCAATTGGAGGTCAAGCTCATTGCCGGGCCCGTCGTCCCGCTTGTCAAGATGCCCTTGGTCGTCACCTCCACTGTGCATTGCAAAGATGAGCGAGCCTACATAGATAACCAATACCACACAGCGGGAACCTTTGGTATGGTGCATGCCAGGCAATATCCGCTGACTCACTATTTGACCGTGAAAGTCATAAACTTCATCGGCACTAATCACACACCTGGAGTAGAATCGCCGGTTCGCACGTTGTAAAACAGGCGTTGTATTGTTTCCATAAAGCGTCCCATCTTGTCGGTGAAATTAGTGGTGATACATCGTAATAATCTACATTAATTAAGTGTGTCTATTTTTAATATAAATCGCAACCTATGTTGTGATGTGCAGAAACTACATGTAATAAAAAAATAACAACGTGGGGTAGAAGTTGAAAATGTAAAGGCCGCACTACTTACTTTTTTCGTTTGTGTCCGAAACGACAAACACGTCACAGATTCCGTAATCCGAATAGACGAGCCGATATGTAGTGGTCCCTGCCATCGAACAAACATAATAGACATATATTAGGAACGGCAATCGCCGCAGTCCCTGATAGCTTAAGAAAAGCATGGTGTGGCTTATTCTGTTCAAGCTTTTCGCTTTCTCAACGTTCTTTTTTGCTAAAACCGCAATCTGATTGGCTCAGGACCAATAATAAGTTGATACTTGGGTCTTGCCGCATCCTCAGTTTTTTAAAGATTTCACAACTATAAGCAAATAGTTAAAAGAAACACTACCTTAAACTTTTTTTTTAGAAGTCGCATTTTTTAAATTTAAAATAAAACTCTTTATTGATCCCTGAATCAGAGAAAGGAGGCAGAGAAAAAACCAACTGACACGCTGCTTGAGTAGCCTCTCCCCCCATAGGAGCAAGGAAAGAACAAACATAAATGTAAAAAGACTAACACTTGACGTATTCATTATAGCATGGGAAAGACATAATCTATATTGCTAAAAGAAAGAATTTAAACAAAAGGGAGAAAAAAAAGGAACGAAAAAGTATGTAAAAAATAACAACACGCGCAAAACGCATACAAGGGGATTATACTGAACATTCTTTTTCTTTTTTTTTTACATGGGAGTAACCATTAGACAAAAAAGTGAACATATTTGTTTGGCGGACATACTGAAGATATTTATATCGAGTTCATAAAAACGATTCAAAAGATGGGGGAGGGTACATTTTAACATCTTATTCCCATAGTTTGTTCTCGAATGTGGCAATATCCATACCTCAGCATTACGAGTTGGATAATTTGCGTGTCTAAGTTCAAGTTGGGAAATTGATAGATACATATTTTCGTTCTGTCTTAAAGACCTTTTGTAGGAAAGTGCAAGTTTATAACTATAGTGATCTGGAATTTGTACTATATTAAATTTATGAAATAATGGCTTTGTTTGGTCTCATGAGCTTCTAAATATCCTGATGGATGCTGTCAAAAAGTTTCACTCATAACTAAAATAACTTTTTCAGCAAAAAAAAAATGATTTCCGACATGCTGGCACCATCTAAAGGCCTGTCCAAAAAGGACACTACAAAAAGCGTTAGGCAACGCGACTCCTTGAAAAATCGGCAAAATTAAAGCGGGCGCTTCAATTTTGGCGATTCTTGAAGGAGTCGTGTCGTCTGACAAGTTTTGAGGCCAAGCCAACATCACGACTTTTCTCCTCGCCTCCTCCACTTTTCTTTGACGTCGGTGCTCGTCAGATTTGACATCACACGCCACCTGCCACTGATGTTCTCTCGCGGCTCGCTGACCTCGCTACCGCCATCGCTTCGGCCGGAAGGCCGAAGCGCGCGTTTCACTTCTCACATTAAAAGGGAACGAGACCTTCGCGTCGTTCCCTTTCCCGTTTTCGGGACTTGAAAGACGGCAGAGGTCTTGAAAATTGACCGACAGTCAAAAGCGCGTGTGAGTAGCTCTACGGACCCACGTGATGAGCCGATAACGGGCGCCAGAAAGGGTGCCTTAAAGGGCACGGGCGAGATTTAAACAAAAAACTCCCACCCTTCCCCCTCCCCCCCCCCCCCCCTGTCCCCCCCCTGTTCCCTCCCCCCCCCCCTTCCCTCCCCCCTTCCCCCCCCCCCCCCCCCGAAAAAACAAAATCCCGGAAGCGGGTTGTTGAACGATTTGTCGGAGTTGTGTCGCCTGAGGACTTTTGCAGTGTCCTGTTTGGACCGGCCTTATGGTGCAGCTTTCTGTCTTTCGAAGGCGTTTATCTAGATTTAATTTTAATACGAAATCATTAACTGTCCCATGGAGCGAAGCCGGCGTTGTCTGCGACCGCGGAAAACGGCATATAAATTTCGTCTCTAGCAGCGAAATACGGCAGCTAAATTCTGTCTGTAGCAGCCAAAAACGTCGGCCAAATTCATATTGGCTGCGACGCGTTAAGGCCCGTTCACACTCTTGCGACCGAGTTAGACCGAGAGAGACCACACCAAATTTTTAAGCCTCTTGCGACTTCTTTGGATCAGCTCCGCTGCATCGCATCCGGTCCTAAGAAGTCGCAAAAGGCTTAAAAACCGGTCTGGTCTCTCTCGGTTGAAGTCGATCGCAAGAGTGTGAACAGGCCTTTAAAGTTCTAAGGTGAAACATGCAGCATAACACCTGTGTCACGCGGCTATGAATATAAATTGCAGAAATAATACCACATTTATAGAAAATAAAAGTTAATGTGCCGTATGTGCCCAGAGAGGCCCTCTTGCTGGTTTTGCGGAGCACGCGCCGGTAAAAGGGAGAGGGTGGCGCGCGCTTGGCTGCCGCTTTTTCCTCCTTCTCGGGTCACGTGTCAGGCGTAGCGGGAAGGGGGGGGGGGGAGTAGAGGGCAAGCGGGAAATTTCCCCTATTTCTTCCTGCGCACAACTCTGTCACTTGCTCTACGTTCTGCATTCAGCCATGTCGCGCCACCCGGCAGGCCTCTGCGGAGGACAGTGGGGCGCACTGGTTGTAGGAATGCGCTGCATGTACTAATGCTTTCGCATTCCTACACGTAAACAATATTAAGTGTCCTCCTGTAATGTTTTGCAATCAAATCTCGGTTCGGGAAACAATAAAAGTTCATGAGGACCTGATGTGTGTGGAGCCATTTTTGAAGTTTCTGTACCTAAATTTTGTAATGAACGCGGCTGTAAGATTACTTTCAATATTTTCATTGCTTTAGTTATGGAAAGCTGCAGTTGATTAAACCTAATTCACGCAAAAATTATAAACCTTTGCACATTGACTGATTTTCTATTAAAAGTCGTGTAATTTCTGCAATTTACACTCAGAGCCGCGTGACAAGGGTGTTATGCTGTATGTTTCACCGAAGGAAGGGGTCCTCATCATTACCTTTTCTCATCGAGTTTTACTCAGGGGACACTGTGTTAGTTTATGTACATTTACGCAACTCTTTGATTGATAAAGTTATAAACTTAAAGTTTTACGTGTCATTTTTTTTTCTCAGCTATGAATCTGCCCCGCAACTTTCACGGAAGACTACAGGTACCTCCCCACACTTGCTTTCGAGCGCGGTGCGTTTAGAAGCGGCAAGCGGAAGCGTACCGATGCTAGGAGAGCTTATGCCAAGCTTGTACACACAGTTGCGTTGACACGCAGTCGACCGCAGTCAAGAGCCAATAAGAACGCGCTACTGTCGCTAGCGGCTCAACAATAGGGAGTTTTCGTAGACCGCGTTGCCCCCTCCGCTAAGCGTTCCGCAACGAAGAAGTTGCTACTGCGCCTGCGCGCCGATAGCCTTGACTGTGGAGTTCCCGCTATCATAGCGGGTTGCGGAGGGTCTTGCGGGACGGCGAAAACGATCTACGAAAACTCCCTAATAACGAACTTCAAGGTAACGTGGCGGCGACCGGCGACAGCGTGGAAGTGGTTGAGCTCAAGACAATCTCGCTGGCTTCCACGACATTCTGCCCGGCTTGAACCATCGCAGCCTTTGAAAAACTTTGTTCCGAGGCGCTCCTCACCGCTCCACGTACGAAGAAGTCGCTTCCGTGAACGGAGAACTGGATCCGCATCGTCGAGTGGCGCGAGCGAACGCGTGACCCTCCTCTCCTTTTTCGACTTCTGACTGGTCTATCGCAACACGCTCCCGCTACTGCTGCGTCGAAAGGTGACCCGGTCTCTACTCCCTTGCAGCGCGTTGCGAGGCACTGCGCGACGTCGGGCATCGGTCCGCAAGCAACCGCTTCCGGCTGTAGGGACGCCACTCCCCACTCAAACGCGCTTAAACGCGAATGTGTCCTCGGCTGGTTCAGCCACTTTCGACTGCTTAAAGACCGTACCTCTAAAAAATCTCTTACGACGAGAATAGGGTGCCCTGATGCCAGCGCCCTCCCTGCGGAGGGTGACGACAATATGCGTCGTCTGCTCCTGCAGCCGACATTACGGCACCCACAACGAACGGCCGGCATGCATAGCGCGAGTCCATTAAAAAAAAAAAAAAAGAAAACGCACTTCTTTACAAACGTTTTCTGGGACTCTAAACGAAGTACTGCTGTTTCTGCTGAAATCTTTATCACATCAACGAACAAAGCTCAGAAAACGTTGCAAAAACGCACGCACAGGGTCGCTTGTGTAAAAAAATACAGGAAACGTGTTATTTTTATCATTCGCCAGTTCGCGCTCAAACTTGATCTCCGATTACACTTTATCGGTTTTTCGTTCAATGCTATGTAGGCAATACTTTGAGATGCATTATAACTAGGGTTCGGAGTTTTCGGTTTAAACCGATAAAAACCGATAAAAGTACGCCGAATCCATTTTCGGAAATTCGGTTTTAACCCGAAAAGGTCAGTTTTTAGGTTCGGAAGTTTTGATTTAAACCGATAAAAACCGATAACATTTCGTCCAACCCATTTTTTAAAATTCAGTTTTAACCGGAAAAGGTCACTTTGACCGTCCAGTCGTACCGCAGAGCCGTGGCGAGCGTGTTTTCAAACTCGTTGTGAGGAAGACTGACTGGATGCAAGCTCTGCATGTTGTGTTGTGCTTCAAAACGTCGCACCGTGTCTCTTTCGGCGATTTTGGCTCAGACAGCGCGTCATCTCCTCAGCCTGCCAGCGTCCAGTGTTAGCGTTGAGAGGGCGTTCTCGAAGCTCAGGGTCATATATTAACAGGAAAGAAATAGTGTAGATCAAGAAGGAGAACCTGGGAAAGTACATGTTTGTGTGTACTATAATGAGATCACGTATTCCTGATGTACAGAAGATGAGGTTCCATGTTTTTGGGGCATAGGCTTCGTATCTGACCTGATTGTATTTCTGCGTTTTTTTCTTGTTTCTTTTACAGTTGCACACATTTGCCAAATGAAGTGTCCATTTCTTTTTCAATGTATCTGTGCCGTTATTCTTTGAGTGATCACAAATATCAGAGCTACGTACAAGGATCATCGGATCCGGTGTCCGTTGGATTTTATTTTATATTCACCGAAAAAAGCCGATAAATTTTTGCGGTCATAAATATACGCCGAAAAAAAACGAAAATTAAATTTTAAAATAAACACCGAAAAAAGTACGCCGAATTTTGAAAAAATAGAAACCGAAAACGCAGAACCCTAATTATAACCTACGAAATTGAAGCTAGCTTGATCGTTCTGTCATAAACTGGGGATCACCAATGGGTTGACCTTCGCAAACCCATTAAGCGTGTGGTTTCCTCGTGCCGCCTGTGTGGGGTGGGATTAGGCCTATGTGTGCGGCAGGGGGCGCAACCATATACAGCATGTGTGTGTTGCGCTCGACGCCTTTAATCCTCTCTGGTCTTTGTCAGCATTATCAAGCTCTTGCTTGAATTTATTCCCAAAAGATGGTGTGAGAATGTAAACATATGTGTAATCAAAAATACGCGGATGGAGACCAGGTACGATAATGAAAAGTGCCCGAGATGTGTACATTTATATATATACATGCTAAAGCAAAAATGGTGGAAAAATTTAATGTGGATTGAATTGCGGTGTGTCCACATTATTAGGAAAAAAAAATGCCGTGCTTTCCAGGCTCGATCGCTGACGTGAGGAGTATTGTAGTTATTTTTCGTTTGTTGTAATTATTCCGAGATTAAGCTAAGTGTGGATGATATTACTATTGATTAAGCGCTGAATAATTATTCCCATTACTTTGACTATTCTGAACAATAACTGGCATGGGGTATACATGCATATATACGCTGAACTTTTGAATAAAGGAGGAACCTTTCAATTGCACGTAAAGTGTTCCCGTGGAAATGGACGTATAAGCACACTTATGCGATGACACTGGTCGATTGTCAATACACCTCTTTCCCTTGACAAGGAGAAATAGTTCTTGGAGTTTGTGATCTAATGTCTTCGTGGTGGATATTGCGGGATGTATGGATACGATCGATAGGCGAGGAATAATGTATTTACAGGATTTGTTGGTCACGTAGAACGCGAGTAGAGTGCTGCAGTCTTTTGCTTTTATCTCGTGATAGAACGGATTCTCGTTCATAGGAATCCATGAGTAATTAAGTCTACATTTGTAAATATGCGCGGCAACATTAAAGTTTTTACTGGGAGATGAATAAGAATCTTATGTGCTATTATTGAAAGTAGGTTGTTGGTGCTTATGTTTTTGGACAAGTCATGGGCACGTTACTCCTGAAATCTAATAGTGTTATACAGTTACAGTTACTTAGAGGAAAAAAGTAAGTAACAGGTAGTTAAAAAATTGAAAGAGTAACTCTTTACGATTACATTTATTTCGCTAAAGTAACGCCGTTATTTCGGCGTTACTTTTCAAAAATATTAGAAAGCATTCACAATTAACCTGTCTTAATATGCCTTTAAATTTGTTTATATGCTTATTAAGACATTTTGTTTTCACAATATAGACTTTGATATTTTAAGAAACTAATATTTTTTTCAGTAATCAATAATAGCATTATTTGGTTCTTCCTATTTAAATTTTTACCATGAATAGCTCCCTGATCAAAACCTTAACTTCAGACAGTATTAGGGTAAACTTACTATATGATAAAGATTTTATTGTATCTTCTTTGGCAAAATTAGAGGAGACTTTTTGGTTTTTTTAGATGTTAAGCCATATATTTGCTGATGATCCACGAAGAACTTTAAAATAAGCGCGACAACTATAACGTATAGACGAATATAAAAGCACGCGTCTAGGTCTCAGTACATCTAATCATGGTGCGAGTTTACAATCGGTCAGTTCTAATTTAGGATTTCTTTGGTGAGAAGAACTGGTATAGAAGCAATAAAAATCAGTGCAAATGTGAAGTCAACAATAATATAAGTTGAACCTTGCAATCAGCTTTGTAGATGTCTTCTTATGCCACACCAATTCACTTGTTGGTTAACTTGTTTTCTACTGCGTGAGCACAGTCCTTCATGAAACCAGAAGCATATCTTAAATAAATTGATAGCAATGTTGTGGCAACCATCCATTGTCAAACCCGTTGAACACGGCAGCGGTGCAAAAAAAGATCTGATCGAGGTACAAATGACCACTGCGCATAGAATTCTAAACGGCTGTTACGATCTTTTCTCCGCCCCTTCCTAACCAGATGGGACACGTTTGCCTACCTTTATCTCACCACCCCAACTAGAAGACACCACCCGGAATGCCCACGACGTGAATATCTATAAATCAACTGATGCCAAGCGTCCCTAATCACGGCTAAGGTCTGCCTTTCGAGTTCAAGGAAGCACGCAAACAAGCAGAACGACACACACGTTTCGAGGGAATACTCTTTGTCAAGTGAGGGGACGCAGGAACGAGAGCAATGGGCACAACAAGTGGGTAACGGGAGGCAAGGCCGGCAATTCGGTTGCAAAAAGAGGGAAGGGAGACCAGATGGGCCTAAAGTCTAAATCCCCCAAGAGTGCACTGGGAGTTGGAGGCAAAACGACGAGGTTCGGAAAATCGGTTGTGCCGCAAGCCTGCGGGCGTTCGAGGCGACAATCACCAAAGACTGTCCTTCGCGAAGAAAAGAGAAGCGCTTTAGAGATGCCCCGCATTGTTTCATCTACGTGCGCTGTAGGCCATGTACCATACACATCGGATACGGACACAAACGTCGACATCCTTCAGTTCGCGGGAGCAGCTTGGCCAAGCAGCGTCACCCAAAATATAGTTCGATTTCATTTTTATTTTTTTTCCTCGTGGTACAGATGGTTTCTGCAGCAGGTTTTGCTGTGCCCTCCCCGAATGAGCACTGTGGACCCTCTGACGTGTTGCGAGACAATTTGGTGGTCGTGTCCGCAAACTTTTTTCGCGTAAATCTGATATGTATTGTAACGACTTTACTCTTTACAGTTACTTTCGACAAATAGTAACCCTTGTACGGTTACAAGCTATTTTCATTAAGCAGTATCGAGTGACAGTTACAAGTTACTAAAAAACGAAACTAGTTACGGGTGACGCGTTACTAGTGACTAGTTACTGCCCAATACTGATTTATACTAATGTTAAAAATGCGAAAGCATTGACTGTCCCATGGAGCGAAGCCGGCGTTAGCTGATGTTTGTAGCAGGGAAAAAAAGCACCTAAATACCCACTGGATGAGCGAAACGGCACAGAAATTCATATTGGCGGCAAAGCTTAAGCGCCTATGAAAAAAGAAAACAAAGAAAAGCACTGCAACGTCGTCACGGAACCCGTGGAACCGACGAGGGTTGCCGCGCCGGTGCAGTGGGGGAGCGTATGTCACCGCCGGAGCGCCGTGTGAAGAAGGGAGACGTGGCACGTTGCTTGTAGGAATACGCTGCGTGTATGAATGTTTGCGCATTCCTACACGTTCATACTACAATCCTAGCTGTATTAAGGTAATTCTAATATTGAATCAAGCATAACTATATATTTTGTTCTTAGGCAGCTTGAGCTTAATGAGAGATGTGGATTAGTTGATTACAAATATTAAGTAAGTTTAGTACCCCTGCCAAACGGAAAAGTTAATATATCTTCAATAGATGATATTATAGGATTGAATCACCTCGCGATCCTGAGTGAAGATACGAAAATAGCGAGCTGATTTGCCAAGCCTATAAAATTACTCAATGAAAATTATATTAATTTTGCAATGTGACCTGTGTATAATGATAGAATTTAGTGCCTGTATGCGTTTACATCGCTTACATTATTGTAAGTGACACCTGTCTAGCCGTGCTCGCGTTGACTACGTCTACATGATTTATATCTGTGATCTGTTTTGCTGATCACTGCTTTTCTCTCCATTTTGTCAAAGAATTTTTGTATAAAATACGCATTCCTACAGCAATAATTACGTGACTCAAAGTTTTCCACTTAATAAAATAACATTTTTTTTTGTAGACGTCTTATAGGCATACCTCGTGCTATTCCTTACGGATTATTATGCGGTGTAATATTTTGCCCATGTAATAAAGTGTTTTCTAGACCAGTTGCTCTGTGCAGTTTTTGTTTTAGTTAATAAGTCACGCTTGTATTGTTACGAAAATCCACGGACGTTGCCTTCGCTTCGGCGCTTCGGCGCGCGCCCTCGATGGCCTTCCTTTGCGACGTCACGAAAGGAGCGCTACGGCCTTTGCTTCTGTGGGGTGTTGGTCGGCGCCGAGGCCCGGGGTGCCGGCGACTCGTGCCAGTTGACAGCTCATGCAAGCGCCGACCTGTCGCTTTTAATTTTGTTTTTGGAACAAAAGAAAGATAAAAAAATGAAGATAGAAAATAAATTACATTCTATTTTCGTTACGCGCCGAAGGCGTTTTATAGAAATGACTGTTATATGAAAAAGTTTTCTATTTTAATTTTTGCTTGAATGAGAGCGCTTCACCACCGAAGCGCCGCTGTCGGTAGCGATGCTATTGACAACGCCGCCCATGGCGGCGACGCTAGTGTGAACGCCGCGAAACTCGGACTTGGACCGTGGGTGGGTAAAGCCCCGACTCCTAATGCCACTCCAGGGGCATTAGGGGTCGGCAGGAAAGCGCGCATCGAGGAAACCTGGTGCCGTATTTCCGGTAGCTGTAGAACGTTTACGGTTTTCGGTATTTTTCCTTTTCTTTTTCGTACATCATTCTTTCTTTCTTGGATTGAAAAACTTTTGACAATGATATAAAATATGATTTCTGATACACAGTACGTACATTTGATGTTGCAGATGCCGCAAAACCTTCGATCGAGTGAAATTCAGTTCCCAGGATTACCTCATAGATGGCGCCATCGTGCCAGTGTGTTTGCTGGTCGCAAGATATTACAAAAACTCGGTCCTAAGCAGACGCATGTGTGTGAACGGGACCTTACACGGAACGTAAGACTGCAATAGATACCGTGCTGTGTAAATCTACACTCTCAGAAGAAAAGTGTATATTCTTATACCCCTTGTCAGATATACGACACCCCAAAACTTCAGTTCGACGTAGAGCGCGCTAACGTCGAGCCGTCGTTCCCAACTTTAGCAGGCGGCTTGATAGCCGAGTGGTACAACTTATTGAAATAGCTAATGTACGTGTTATTGATGACAAAAAAGTTATCGCGGTTTTCTTGGTATTACTGCAAAACCTCAGTGTTTCTTTTCTGTTGTCTTCGATACATACTTTAGCTGTTTAATGTAGTATACCTCACCGTTCTCAAGCACATCGTGAAATTTGAGATCGTCTGTTCGAAGTCAGCGCTCTGCGTCTAAATGAAGTTTTGGGGTGTCGTATATAGGACAAGGGGTGTAAGAATATACCGTTTGTTTCTTAGAATGTACGGTAGGATATCTAGATTTTATATAAATTAAGAAATGCCGGCTTACTTGTGTCAGGTCCATACGCATTCCTTATTTGGATTTTTTCGCCGGCTGTGCTGTCGTCTGAACGAGCCACCGTGACACGCACAGTCTTTGGGGTCCTAAATTATGAAGTCAGTTCCTTGTAATCGGGCGAAACAAAGAAGGGTAGCCAAGGGCAAGTGTATACATACAATGATTTATCCGAAGGCTTCAAGTACTTCACTCTGCTTTCCATGACCTTGATTGGTCTTTTGGAGACACATTTCGCGGTGTTTCCAAGCGCAGGATCACTACTGAAGGAGCGGAACATGAGGTAAAAAGTGCCAGGCTGAGTCACAGTCTGCAAAAAAAGATATTGAAAACAATTAGTGACTTGAGCTGGCGGTGCGCTACTTGTACTTCCTCCAACACTCTAAATATTCTGCAGCGTCTGCTCTTCCGCAGAGCACTTAGGAGAGCCATCGCTGCAATCTATGAATGACAGAACTGATCATATGTTCAAATCTAAAAAAAAAAGAAGAAAACTGACTGCGCTGTGGCACTGAGCACAACGCTTCACCTGTCCAAATGCCACAACTCAAACCGTTTTTTTTCTTAAAGCTTGAAATGCTTTTTTTTTAGCGCTACCTGCCATTCCTAAAATGTGTCTGTTCGTTTGTCCGTCCGTCTGTGCATTTTCCGCCAAGTTTAGCGGGCAAGGTTTCGTTATTACTTGACGTCACGTGACCTATACTCTTTGGGGAGATCGACGGCAACACACCTATCCGTCAACTAGGATTACCCGCTAAATTTAGCGCGAAACTCGACGCATTGTAGCAAAAACATCAGTTCAGTTTCACCTCCTAAATTTAGCTGAGAATTGACGTCACGTGACTTGTACACCAGTTGCAGCAGTTGATAAATAGAGCGGGAAAATTCACACCCTGTGACTTAGACACCAATCCAGTTTCCCCGCTAAATTTGCAGGGAAAATATAGTCATGTGACACACCGATTCCCTCACAAACTCCGTATACACATCATGAATAGACCGATCTCACTAAGCGTTCAGCGCATGCGTGACGCCGCCATAACTTTAGTTCACAGGAGGCAGACGGCAGTGCATACGAGGGCTCGTGCTATCTTGTGCTCCAGACGCGCAGAGCCCTAGCGGGGTTGTCGCAAGTGCAGAAAGACTAAAGTTCCCACGATGCTTGGCGGAAGCGGTGGCGTTGTCCAAACGTGTGGTGAGATCGGACTATTATAGGACCTTAAATATAAAGGTCGCTGCCTATTAAAAAATAAAATGTTTCTCATGACGGAATATGTAATCTTGAGCTTCAGAGACATGGGCGAAACGCGCCCCGCCACTGGACTCGGACGTCTGCATCGCCGTCCGGCGTTGACCATAGCAAGAGTTTGGCGCCATATTGTTTTACGAAAAGCGAGTTGCGCCTTGTAATTTCACAATGGTAAATCTACGTGTGAAATATACCGTTGACGACAAGTTTAGGTTGCTAACTGCAGGCGCCGATTTTTACGGCTTATTTCAGGTTGAGCCTCCGCATTTTAGACACCCCATATATTGCGAGTAAAAAATGCACAAACAGGACAACTCTGACATTATTACTATAAATTTTTCACTTAATATCTCATAATTCTTTTTAAGATATAGAATTTTTTTTTCCAATATTGTTCACATGGGGGGGTACCGTGTGTATATAATTTGTTGGTCTAGTAGTTCATAAAGAAAGTTTTTACAGCGCTTCAAATATGCCCCAAGGTCAAAAGTTTCGAAACTTCAACGAGCGAATAAAAACACTCATCTTTGAATTAAAAAAAAAAAAACATAAAAATAGGTGCAACATTTTAAACCACACTGTCGTGTTTTTAAATGAAAGACATGCTGCACTATTATGTCTCCGTCTGAAATATAGCGTTTCGAAACGGACACATTTGGCTACAATGAAATTTTACCCAGTATTGATATCGATATTGTACCTTTTTTAAGCTTTACTGTTCAAATTTTTCTGATATATTTTCCTCAAAATGACAAATCATCTATATATAAATTGAAGCTTTAGTTTATGAATTAAACTATTTAGAGCGCTTCAAACATGTCTCAAGGTAAAAAGTTCCGCAACTTCAACGTGCATTAGGAAAACATCCTTCTTTTCGTTTTTTTTGTAGGCGAAGCATTTTACACAATATCACTACGTTTCCATAAAAGAGACGTGTTGCGTTATTTTATTTCCTTCTAAAATATAGCGCTTCGTAAAGCACACATTTGGCTACTTTTATATTTCGACTTCATATTTGTGTTCTTTATTTTATTTCGTGGTGTTTCAATATATAGCATTGGATTTTTCCTTCTATTAATCACATAAGTACCTGTCATCTGCATATAAGTTGTTGCTCTAGATTAAATGCAAAAATATAATCATCGAAAAATCAACACATTGCAGAACGATAGAAGTCACGCGAAGCATTTTACGACTTTCTGAAAAACCGCACAAATTTGACGGGTTTTTAGGTTTCGGTTTGCAATCGGAGCGCATCTCGGCCTTTACGGCACTGCGCCCCTTGGAAAAATTGTGCAACCAGTCTCTGCTGCGTTGCGATAGGACAGCGCAACGCAGCAGTGTGCGCTGTCCTCGCGCAACTGCGTTGCAACTGATTAGCAGTGTGCCTACTAATCAGTTGCAAGGTTATGTTCGTTTGTGGCATGACCTTGAATCCAGTATACCTTAAAGGGGCACTAGAGTGGATACATAGATCGTCCATTTATTGTCATAACCCAATCTATAAGCTCGTCACATAAAGCCCGAAATTGCATTCAAGAGCGCCAAATTTCCATAATAAAAGCGCAAACAAAATCGTACCACGCTCCTCTTTCTGCACCATGGCGCAGACACGAGGGAGCGCCACCAGACGGGAAGGCAGCAGGGGAGAGCACGCGACAGCCAATCACGAGTGACGGTTTCCCGGCGGACTGCTTTTTCGAAGGCGCGTGTATTCTGAAATTCAGTCCGCCCGAAAGCCGTCACCCGTGATTGGCTGTCGTGCCCCTGCCTGTTGTCGTCCCTTTTGGTGGCACCCCCTGGTGTTCTGCGCCACGGCGCAGAAAGGTGGGCGTCAAACGAACTTTGATTGAATCTTTAACGCGGAAATCAACAGCCCTTGAATGTAATCCCGTTTTTTAGGGTGCTTAAAACCAAAAGGTTGAGTTATGACGGTAAATAGAGGTTATCCGAATCCACTTGAGTCCACCTATAATGCAGGTCGACGTATTACGGTGAAAGGTGTGTATCGTCTGACACAGTTCTATCGCTTTAGAAACCTTTTTGAGCTCTTGAATTGCCGTTAAAGAGTCTGCAAAAATGGGAAGATTGCGGATGGTCGGCAGCTTGGTGGTTGCTGCTTTTATAGTGATGTGTATGGCCTGTAGTTCCATGACAAGAGGGTCGGCTATCTCAGATGCATATCGCTAATGCCCCTTAGTCCAAGTATGTCAAAGGAGCTGATGAGGAAGGAAAATCGGCTGCCGTCTGGGAAGATCGCTGCATCCGTATAAACTTGACAGTGGTTGTCGTGCTGTGTTTCTGGGCAGGGACCTTATAAGCTTCCCTGATCGCGACGTCGTAACTTGATCGGTTTTTTGGAGGTATTGTGGGTGAATTTCCAGGGGGGTATTGGTTTCGAGCGTACGTCCAGCGGGGGGCCACGTTAAAAATGCGCATGTAGCGCAGATACCGCTGATACAAACTGCTGTTCCCTTGCCTGTTCTTGTTGAGAGATGAGTTTCATGATAGTGTTCAGCCTCGTGTGTTTTTGTAGGATTGAAATTGGAGTAACGCGAGGCACCGTCGTTATGGCGCGCATTTGATCACGATTCCTGGTTTCAATATGCGACCACTGTGCCGCCGTGAGTCGATGTAACTGCGCCTGGTATATAATTCGCGGTTGCAAGATGGCACGCACCAGCCGTCGAGCAATGTCTGTACGAGCACCACCAGCTTTCGGCGCTATGCGTCGAATGAGATGGGGTGGTGGCAGATCTTTGCTTAATATTTCGGAGCCTTTGGGTTTGAATATGCAGGCGCAGTATCCGGATATCCGTAGTTTCAGGTATTTTTTTAGTACCCAGCTTGAGTTGAATAGGGGGGCCTGGGTGAATTTCTTACGTCCCACCTTGTTTGCTACCACAACGTTGTTGGATTTTTGCGAAGAAATTTACAGCCCGGATTGTTGTGAATAGCTCTGAAAAGTATCAAGGGCTTGTTAGAGCAGCTTGGCTTGCCCAGAGAGGGCCTTGTGACTAGTCCATAAAGTGGTGTCCACAGCATAAACGAGAAATTCGACGTCCGGAACCCGATGGAGTTGCCATGTTAGAGATATCTGTGCAATGTTAAAAAGAAGTGGAGACAAGACGGTGCCTTGGGGGACTCCCCTATTGGATGTAAAACATCTTTCTCATTATCCATCCACCCTTACAGCAAAGGTTTGATACCGAAGGAACGAGTATACAAACCGTGTAACCCGCGGAAGAAGCCCCAGCTCTAGGAGGAGCTCAAGTTTGTCTTCTTCTTTTGCAGGGGTTGTGGTGACGTCAGAACACCGAGCTCTGATTGGCTTCAATTGAAGAATAGTGTGTAGACCTCAAGGCAGCTTTCTTTGAGGTCCACCCACTATCTTTCAATCAGAGCCTAACAGAGCTCGGCGTCTTTCTGATGGAACCGCAACTTCTGCGCAAGGAGGTCACGACTTGCTCTCCGGATAAGGTTGGTCATTATGATTCTGTGGTTAATATTGTCATACGCTTTGGCAATGTCTAAAGCTACCATCGTGCATTCAACTTGACCTGTATGATGTCGTCCACCAGAACTGACAGGCCCTTCTCAGTACCCTATTACGGTTGAAAGCTGATTTGCACGGGGTGATACTTACCGTAGCTTTTGAGCCACCAGGACACTCGTGTGGCCAGCATCCTCTCTACAAGCTTGCAAATCATTGGTGTAAGCGAAATTAAATCGCAAATCTTGGAGATTGTTTGGTGTCTTTTCTGTCTTCCAGATAGGGCCACAAAAGAATGTTTCCAGTCAGAGGGAATGTCTCCTGTCTCCCATAGTTGGTTGATGGCCTGCAGGAGTGTGTCAAGAACCAGACCTTCCAGGTTTCGAAACACCTCACGTAGAGACACCATTGTGACCGGGGGTCATGTGTTTCTTTGCAGTTTCAATCGCCGCAATACGTTAAGCCATACTAAAAGACCTAGATATGTGTGCCTGGGAGTTGGAGTCAGACTCATAAATATCGAGGCACTGTATGGGTGAAGCCTGATCGTGTTTGGGAAAGAGTGTTTGAGCTGCATAGGTTGCAAAATATTTCGGTGTGCTTTGCAGTGCAAGACGAACACACCCACCTAAGTCGGGCTGTTTCCCCCCTAGCTTTATGGAGTGACACGTGCGTCAGAGAGCTTTGTTTCTAGTACCGGTCTCAAGGCAATCACACCACTCAACCCACCTTTGCCTGGAAAGCTGTTTCTCGTGCCGACGCGCTTCGGCCACGAAATGGTTCAAACGGGGTCGACCACCAGGCATAGTTGCGTTCCTACACGCAGCCAATTCTGCCTGTTGGCGCTTTGCCCAGAGCTGTAGAGGGGTAAGTTCTGTTAGTGGTTGGTCTTCACCCACCGTCGAAGTGACGGTCGAATCCCGAAGGAGCTGTTGCAGAGCTGGAAGGAGCTCCGTAGGATCGGGAGGGATCATCGTGGCCGATACTTCCCGAAGCTTATCCCAGGGTGTGACCGCCACCCGACACCCGATTTTCTTAAGGCAAGTACAGTGAAAGCCGATTTTTAGTGGAATGAGGAAGCTGCCCTATCTGTCTGGTTGCGTGAGCCATTGCGGCACTCGAGGGCCAATCAACTACATGAGGTCGGGGGCATGCGTCATAGCGGCCGTCGACGCAATGCCGGTGGATATTCCCTGATGGTTGAGTAGTGTAAATGCTGCGTCTATCATGGTATTTCTAACTTGATCCCCTCTTCGGGTGTTGTACTGGTTATCCCTATTCCTTGTGGGGAGCATTAAAGTGTCCGCCCAGTAGAATAGGGACCACCGGATACGCTGTGCGGAAATGTGGTATCCATCCAAGTTTGGCTCTAGTGCGCCGTGGTCTAGCGTGGAAGGATGTAAGAATGACATAGGTCTTGACAGGAAATGTGAGCACACCGACAACTTCTTGCTTACAGTTAAACTATTTTCCAAGATCAAAGAATGTTTGTTGTATCCTACTCGATACAAATACTGCTTCTTTGCCCGGTGTTGATATAGTTGAGGTTTCGCGCTGATCAGGGATAAATTGATCACGGTAGCCAGTAAAATGGGCTAAATCACATAGTTTATTGTGGTCCTTGAAAATTAAATCCCATACATGTAGCTTGTTGTACTGGAGTTTCGTTTTGATTTCTTCAATTTTAGAGGTAGCGCCCCTACAGTTGCACTGTATAATTCCGTCTTGTGAAGGACGCATCGCGGGGTTAGCCATTGTGCAAACAGTCCTCAATGAGTGTCGTCAATTGTGTGAGCCGTTCTGGAATGGCTGTCCAGACAAGTTGAGGGGCCTTCTGCGATTGATGTGGTGCGGTAGTCTGTGCACTCCTCTCATCGGACGATGTCGGAAACGTTCCGTGTTCTGTCGTGGTGCGGAACTACCTTTTGGTGTCTCCGAACGAGCTCAAGCTGTTTGTTGTGCAGCTTCTGCTTGTTGTTGCTACCGGGAAAGCCGTTAGAAGCCGGAAGGGGACGGGGGCAGAGCCGGACGGGGATGGCCGGACCCGGACGAGACTTTCCTCCTTTCGCCATGTTGATCGCGCTGCGCAAGCACGTGGTCACGTGGTCGCGAGCGGGTGAGTTCTCGCTGCTCACTGATGGCTCTAGAGAGAGAACTTCACCGGAACCCCGCGCGTCCCTTATTCACGTCACAGAGCACATGACTCGGAAGATGGTGAAGGAGTTGAGAGGTGCCGAAAAACTTATTTTTTGTCAGTTTTTGTTTTTTTTAATAAAAACTAGGACATGCCGGCAAAAGGTTTTTTTTTTTTTTTTTTTTTTTTTTACTTCAAAAAGGTCGAGAAATCAGCTCCAAAAGTATTTAGGCAAATGACTGGAATTGTTGCACAGCTCCTTTAAGTGCTGCGCCAGCTCCGGGGTAGTGTTACGCAAATAAGCTCACAGCGTCTACGTCGCTCTCATTGGTCGTCATGTACGGTACGGATACCTTTCAGCAGTTTACGCGACTGCCAAAGTGGGTAAAAAACCTGTCACCTCTGGCGATCGGAGGCGGGTTTCGATGCTCTACGGGGGAACACAAACAAGGCAGCGCAGCGACATGCTTTGTTAGCTGCAATAACAAACTAGCATACACAAACCAAAGCGCCGCAGCGAAGCAAATTAAAATTACGAGTCAATTATTTTTGGCGACGAATTCAAGTGACGGACGTGAACATCGCGTTTTTTTTCTGATTTGTTTGCTGCAACGATAGGACTAAAGCCCCTAAGCCCCTTTTGTTTTTGAATTGCGCGGGCTATTATTTTTTAGGGTATCAATGAACGAAACTATTAATCGTGTTTTAACGTTCGTTACAGCCTAGAAATGCCCACCAGATTTTTATTAGTTTCTTGTTCCGTTTTAAAAACACGGAACTTGCTGCCTCCGTGGTTAAGAAATGTGCACTATCAATAATAAAATAAGAGAGAGAGGGAGAGAGAGAGAGAGAGAGAGATGTGGTGTGCATGGCTCTATATTCTACATCTAAACAGTGACTACCCGTATGGAAATCTTATATCTGGCCCATATCTGGCCATATCAAACATCATAAGATTATATACGGCCTATATACAGCCTTATCTGGAGTATATACAGACTTATCTGGCGTATATACAGCCTGATAGGGCGTATATACAGATTTATCTGGCATATATACAGACTTATCTAGCATATATACATAGTTATCTGGCGTATATATAGACTTATCTGACATCTATACAGCCTGATATGGCGTATATACAGAATTCTCTGGCGTATATACAGACTTATCTGGCAACCGGTCTTCAAAAAAAGTAAAAAACAATTTCTTTGTTACCAAACTCTGAATGACTCATTGTTCGCGAGCTAAATATTAGCACAAATAATCCCAAACTTCACCTTCGACAAGCTTAAGTTTGAGATTATTTGTGCTAGTTCACGAGGATTTCAATGTACCTTAATTATTTAAAAGTGTTAACATTACGCCCGAATATACAATTTGCTAAATCCCCCAAGCGCCTCGGCCCGTACTCAAGGAATCATGGGGACGGTGTTTCTTCAGCTGCCTAGTGATCGAAAATTTTGAGCAATTATATGGTTATAAAGATTTGAGCGCAATTCGGAGTCACCCTGAACACGTGCCGTACAGAACCCAAGTACCTACCATACCACTTTTAAAATGTCCCGCCAATGTCAGTACTGTGCATTCCGTCCAACCTTCAACCTGGATGAGCTGCAGACATATCTCTTATATTATCATTCTCGTACAGCTTCAAAGACGCTGATATTAAGTTAGAAAGGCTAAAATGTCATAAAGAGCTCCGCTGAATCCGAGCTAAATCCCGGGTTTGGTTGTTGTGATTTCTCGGCTTTTAAGTAATTCCTGCTAGAACAACAATCACGAGAATGATAATTTGGTTAGAGATTTCGGCAGGTCAGCCTGGTTGAAGTTTGGACAGAATGCACAGTATCATAAACGTTGCCATTGACGAGAAAATTTAAAAGTGATATGACAGGTACTTGAGCCCTATGGGAGGCTTGTTCAGGGTGACTGCGAATTACACTTAAAGCTGTGTAACAATGGAATGGGTCAAAACTAGCGATCACTAGGGAGCTGAAGGACCACCGTTTCCATAACTCCTCGAGTGCGGGCCGGGGCATTTGGGGGAATTGTATGGAATAAAAAGATATGAAATGCAAATTTTCAGGCTTGTGTCCTTTTGAAATACTGGGCCAGATATGGAATTTCCTCACTTAGCCAAATATGGGATTTCCATACCTGGCCAGGGGTATCAGGCTATATCTGAAATTAGGAGGCTATATCTGGCAGATATACCGTATCAGGTTACATCTGGCCATATCTGAAATTGTCAGATCTGGCCGGATATAAATTTTTTGTAAGGGTATCCCCATTTAAGCAACACAGGCAACTGAACCACGGGACGTGAGAGCGTTTTAGCAGAGACTCGATCAAATAGGATCACGCAAGTGCTTTTGTGAGGCTGAGTAAATTTTATGTATACTTTCTTTGTGAATAAACTTAATATTATTTTTATCAATTCAGACCAAAAACACCACGAAGACCGGAGAAGAAAGGATTTGTTAGCAAGACAAATGTAAGAAGGCCGAATAATATGGAGACTTTTTGATTCCTTGACGAACATAATCAAAATACCATGATATTTTAATTGTTATTTTAATTTATCACTTTTGAAATTGCAAAGCTCTTGGGAATGGGATGACGCGACAGGATTTTGAACGTTTAGTTGAAGCAATCAAATTCTAAGAGAAAAACAGTGGGTGCGATTCCTCGGCGACTTTACTCTCAATGGCTTGGTGTTTTACGGAGTACAGCCAAATAAAAATAACTGTTCGATCCTTTCTGGTCTTATAGTGGATGCGTTGTACCAATAGAAAAGAAAAATTCGAGATCAAAAGTTCGTCAGCGCAGTGCCTAGGCATATTGCATGGAACAACATTAAAATTATTTATTGAGCAGATTCACGTTTCAGTGAGATGAACTAGATAATCCCCTACATTTGGGAAGGACAGTATAAAGACATAATTATTCACACAAGTTCTCAAATTAAAGGTTCTTCACAGCACGAACATCGCCTTCCGTCGTCGTGTTCCTTGCGCGTAGCGGTCTACCACCTTCTGTTAGTCGACGTTGACATCTTGATAGCATAACCATTGAGTCGCTTTTCGCCCACACCGCGATCTAATCCAAGTCTAAATCCGACGACGGGCCGCTCAGCCGTCGTAAAACCAACTGGCAGTGTGGCAAGAACTCGCAGCAGAGTCCTGATGTTGGGATGCAGCTCTGGCTTCGGCTCCTGAAGTGTGTCTGCAGCTGTCGATGCAAGAGGCCCCTTCTCTTAATCTCGCCTCCCTTGCCTTTTTCAGTGAAACTTCGGCTCTGAGGTGCTGGAGGACACCTCCAGCACCTCTTCCGGCAAATGCTGTTTGAGATCTTCAACAACAAATTCCACAAGAGGAATGTTGACATGTGCGCAGAAATATGAGTCGGCTGTCTGTGGAGGCAATTTTGCGCAGAGCATTTGTCGTTGCACCAGATGAGGCACATCTAATTGGGCTCCCGGATTCCATGTTCTCGGAAATGTCTTCTGTATGTGTGAAAATATTTTTTGAAGTCTTCCCGACGTGCAACGGGTTTCACTTTTCGCTCAGGATGACGATCGGGTCTTCTACGATGTCCGAGGCACTGTTCATTTCGAGATTCGGCTTTTTGGAGCAGCCGACTCAGGGGTAGTGGGACTGAAGGAACGTCGTAGAGAGGTGGCGATGACGAATTCAGGACTGGTCTAGGCAGGAATGTCACCTTGACAGCCGGGTTTTGTTTTCGCCACTGGAAAACTGTTTCTAACGCCTTTGCGATGGTTCTCAGTCTCTCTCTGAACTGTAAAACAGCGTCGTCACTTTCGACCGAACGTGTGTTGAGTGGAACGCCAATTTGCCATCTTACGTTCTAAACTTCGAAGAAGCACCGCTTTCCGTTCGCATGTACATTTCGCGTCTGGTGAACTTGTACGCTCATCTCTCTCTTTTTTTTTCTTTTTTTTTTTGAAATATGAAAGACTTTTATAGGAAACACAGCCATCCGGATCCACTGTCCTGCTTCGGCTGCGCAGATCTATTTTGTCGACCAAATAATCACCACTTGACCAAGAACGAGGCACGCTTTCAGATTTGTTTTTATCCCACATAGGCGCGTAAAGGGGAAAGGGGGAGGGGCGGGGAGGCCCCCCACATCTTTGCCCCTTCCCCCTAAATCCGCCCCTCAACACGTGACATCTCGTACCACGTGATAGCCATTTTCTTGACGGCCCGATGCCAATGTTGCTGGACGGAGCCCAAGTTTCGGTTCCGACTTCCGCTCATGTTTAAAATTGAATTAAAAAATATATATAACCCATTTTTCGCGAAGCAAATGCCGTAGTGTCTTTTACTAGGGCTTTTTAAGGCGAAATTACTCATTATTCCGATATCTTCGGAATTGAGCGGAGTTGCCCTTTAATGCGACCGGAGCTAACACTGCGATTAGACGAAGTGAATCAGCAAGCGCCAAAAGCGCATCATCATGGCAATGGTCGCCTTTATAAGCTTTCTGTTACGGTGTAAACCAATCACGCAAAGTGAATGCTGCTTGATACTGCGCCAGTTTTATTTCGTCCGTGATTTGTTCACCCGTAATTGGGAAACGCAGAAAGACGGCGAGTGGCGTGGCAATGCACTTTTGGCGCTGTATGATTGGCTCCCTTGGATCGTGGCGTTTGCCGCGGTCGGACCTAATGTAAAACGGTATATACGTAGAAGGGAATCGGAAACCGTGTTTATTGCTGGACACTGCTGCAAGTTTCAACGCATTACGTCTGGTTTAGAACGATCAACGTTCTTAATGAGAAGGAGGCCACAAGTCTCTGCTGCTGCTTTCCGTAGATCAAAGTGATGCACACGGTTTAATACCGCGGTTTCTATCGAGAGTAAGAAGCCCGCAGACGCACGCAGGTGTTTTTCGGGCGCCACAGGATGGTTGATCAGTTCTCGTACTGTATGACCGAGTTCACTATAACGACAAACATAAACAAACAACAACTACACGTCTAAAACACATGCAGCATGCTCGATATGGTACCTTTGGCAGGTGTTTAGTCGTTCGGTGCTCGCGAAGTAAGCACGAGTGATTGCAAGCCGGCAAAAGATTCCCTGGCCTGCATGATGATCGTGTTAGAGCATAGATTCGTTTATTCTACAAAGCATGTCAAATCGCCAAAGGCACTCTTTGAGGCTTGTCACTGTCGTCTCTTTCTGTCTGTCGCTCTAGTGGGACTCGGGCATGATTGACACGTTTTAGAAGAATAAACGGAGAAGGAAAGGAAAAACAAAGAGCAGGTTCAACCACACAGCAATTTCCAGAACCTGCACGTTTCTTGATAGGCAGCAGAATACCGAAAGTGGGCTTCACGGTGATTTCAGTGAAATCAAGAGGCCATAAAATAAATTTCGGGCTGGGGTAAATAATTTTAGATTGAAATCTTACTAATCCCTGTAGTTCAGTGGGCCAAATTAAAAAGGTAGAAAGTGAAACCTGGTTTTCGGTACGAAAATTTGAAAATATACCGGAATATTTCATACCTCCTTTCCTTCGAAAATGTTCCGCCTTTTCACTGTGCTACATCCGCGGTACCCAAAGCACTCCAGCCTACACCAGCTCAGGCATTGGACACGAGCACTGCGTCGCTCGGACGTAGGCGCTCGTCAACAATCAATCCGTCAAGGAATATTTGAATTCGCGTTCGTGGCCAATGATTGCCGTGACGGCAATTATCACCGCTTGCGAATGACACGTTCCATGGTTTGCTTAAAGAGGAAGGTGAAAGCTTGGAGCCATCGTCCCAAGCACGTCACACACCACGTGATTTCTCATTTCGCTTTCCATGGCCCCTTTAAGCAGCTTTATTGTGATATGTAAGTAAAATAACGGACATTTTATATACTACAATTTTAAATCCGAGTAACTATATTATAAACGGCGAAGCTACTGGAAAATCTAAAACGGTATTTTGAACATTAGGACTTTACGAAGCATAGAGTTTCAAAAGATGCGTGAGTTTTGAAGGCAAACTGAGAATCACGCATTGTTATAGTCAAGTGATCCTTTTCCCATTCTTACCCTCCATGCGTCCGGAAGTGGATCGTTTGGCGAGGTCTTCCGAGAGCCAACACTGGCGATGGCGGCCACAAGGCTAGCAAACACAAGCAGTGTAGGATACATCTTTACTTCTTCAGCTCGACCAGAAAGGGAGATCTAAGTTAAATAGAAAACTGTTTGTTAGTCACAAAGTTTCAATATGAACTAGCATGCGTGTAGAAAGAAACGAGTGGTAAGAATATCGATGGCTCACCTTGGCAGATGTGTTGATTCTTCGGACCCCTGTTCAAGACTGACTCTGTGCACGAGGCAAAGCTTTTTTTAAAGGAACCGGTTGGCAGTATACACTCTAAGAAATGCCCTTGCGTTTGCTTTCCCGCACAACACTCGGAGAGCCAATCACCGCAACTTACGGAGGCAGCTCAGCGAATGACGATGCCGAAACATTTGTTTAGACCAAAAACCGTAGTCTGAGTTGTGACATTAAGCAATGCATAACGCCACGCTTGCATTGCTTAATGTCACAACTCAAACTGCGTTTTTTTGGTCTAAACATATGTTTCGGTATTGTCATTCGCTGAGCTGCCTCCATAAGTTGCGGTGGTTGGTTCTCCGAGTGTTTTGTGGGAAAGCAGAAGCACGGGCTTTTTTTAGAGTGTAAGTCAGTGATAGATCATTCTTTTGATAGTTCGCTTCTTAGATCTCACATGATTTCTTTGTCACGGCCATTTCGCTTGATTTTTAAATTGTTACATTTCCTCTTGTCGTTTGCAGTCTTCACGTTTCTCTTGACCTCTAAAAGGAAGGACAATGAAAACGGTTTGGAAGGTTAGTCTAACAATTGAAATACACTATAAAAAGTGGCCGTGACTTTTACAGATTTTTTTTTATAAATATTGACGAGCCCTCAACGTCCACGAAAAAGACGTAGTTTCCGCTGTCAACAAGGAGAGAGGAGGGAACGACGAGGGAGCGCAAGAAAACAAACAAAATTCCGGCGGTAAGAAAGTGTCCCGATTAGCTGCTACTGGGAGCACGTCAACCAACTGACAACCAATACCGATTCGATCACGTTTCGCGCCTTGGCTGGCCTTGGGCGCCTTGGCGTTGGTGCTGTGTTGCTATAAAAAAGACGAAACGCGTGGACATTGGCTGGTTTCAAAGAGGCTGCGGGCCGAGGTATGCAACAAATAGCGAGCGCCCGAAAGAGAAAGCAGCGACGGCGGCGGCGGCCGGGGAGGGTGGAGGGTAAATAAAATTTCGGGGGGTGTTCTGCTACCGGAGGCCCCCCCCCCCCCCCCCCCCCCCCCCTGGCTACGCACCTGCTAGGGACAGTTGGGAATGGTCGTCGAATAGACCAGTCGGTGGAGGAGGTGGTTGGCTTGTGCGGCCATTTTGGACGGCCAACCGTCTCAGGCGCGTTAAGTCCGTGCTCCGGTTGAAAAGCCGAAATATACGCTAGCGTTGCAGAAAAGATATGATCAGGCATCTCGCCTGAAAACGAATTAATATATCCAACGGTAACGTGCCGATAGCACAGCGACAGAAAAGTTGTCGAGATGAGGAGACATCCGGACCGCTCTGCCCCTTTCATATTGCTCAGACCAGCAAATAAAGATACTTCGATTGGAAAGCCGAGATATCAGTTAGCGTTGCGGAAAAGGTTTGTTCATGCACCTCGCCTGAAAACAAATTGACGGGATATCAAAGGGTGCTGTGCCGGTATCGGCGCAGCACATCGACGGCTTTCGTCTCGCGCTAGAAGACGGAGCCACGGAACATCTTGCAAGTTTGACAGCGTCCTGCGTCGACGAGCGAGTTCAAGAATGTTGTCCTTCATTTAAATCTGGACAACCAGCATAATCAATGAATATATACATCACTCAAGGTAATAATAATAATAATAATAATAATAATGATAATAACACATGCGAAAAGGTAACTTTTCGCATGTGTGCTCAAAGAGAGCCTTCAAACCCTTTACGAATATTTAAACATTCTTGGAAACTTCCTAACGTCACCGTCATTTTCTTAAAAATTTACACCCTGGTGCTCCACAGAGGCCTTAACTATTTTATCTTCGATGATAATTTCGGCTTCTGCCACCCGTATTCACGAGATACCGGGTTATTCATAACCGTCCCTAGTGAAAAAGCCATTTGTCTGAGAAATTTATTGTGTCCAATAAACACATGTGAATAATACAAGATAAGTAAGAGCATATAAGAACCACGTAGGAACTATCAGAACATAAAAGAACCATTTAGGAACTATATCAGAACTATATAACATATATAAGAACATTTCTAACCATATAAGAAACTTCTAACAGGTTTCTTGTGTGGTTCTTATATGCCCTTATGTATAGATAGTGTATGATTCATATGTGTTTATTGGACACAAAAATCTCTCATACAAATTAGGTTTCTTAATAGAGGTGCGGTCGGAAGTGGTTCATGCGGCTCGTCGATAGTTTCGGTGTGTCGCGCTCTTGTACGCACTGTTCCATTTAGTTGCTGCGCCCGTAGTAGGAGTAAAGCTACGCGGCCTTAGCGCGCCCAATACGTGCGCGAAACGCGTCCGGCCACTCGACTCGGTCGTCTGCGTCGCCATCCGCCGGTAACACGGGCAAGTTTTTTGGCCCTATTTTTTCACAGAAAGGGAGCTACGCTCTGTAATTTGGCGTGATAAAACCGATCTGTAAAATGCATATTTGACGAAAAGTTTATACCGCTATGTACAGGCGCCCATATTCAAGGCCCATTTTATATCGAGCCCGGGCATTTGAGATACCCTATAGTATATGGAAAGAAACACTTGCCTCCCTCACATATTAAAGAATTTTTTTTACGGGTCGGTAAGTAGATAAGCTCATTTTAGATTAAATGCGAAAAGCGTATTGTGGGCCATTTTTTGTTACAGGAGCAGGAACAAGAGCAACGCCAACATTTGTTGCCGTTGGGACAAAACAGGATAATACCCCATTCACACGGCCACCATAAAGATCCCTTCAAAGGGGTACTTCGGCCATTTTTTGAGCTACCCAACTAACTTTATTTTCTGAAACCCGGCCGTTACCATTTCCGGTATGCTATTTGGTATCGCGAGGTTCAAAATAGTTATTGTGAAATCGACATACGAAAATATGCTGCCCAAACCAGCATTCCAATATACCCGCACTTTTGAGTGCCGTGACGTCAGTCAGGTGCACGTTAAGCGGGCAGTAAAAAAATGCACTATGCCGAGCATTTGCATCGTACTGCTCCGCGGGTGCTGGAGCAAGCGTCCAAAGCATTCATTTGACACCATTAAATTGCTTGTAATAAGTTGGAAACGAAGTCTACAGACTAAATATTGAACCTCTACCTCCCGCTGACATCACTTTTTAATTGTTGTCTGTGTAGACTCGCATTATAAAAATAAAAAAAGACACAATGAGGACCAACATTGTAACTTCGCAAAAAAATATAGTTACGTCAAATATTTGGGTTACAATTCCAGCATTGTTTATTTGTGTTTTAAGCAAATTTTCAGACAAATCGGGGACCACAAAGCCGACCTCGGGAGGGTGCGTGCACGGTGGAGTGTTCAAACCATCGGCGACGGAGCTGCCGGCGGTAACTATGTAAATGGATGGATTCTAGCGGCTTTGCCCCCTTATATTGGGCGGTAGCTTGCGCCACCTAGCCTGGAATCCTTCCTGCATCTTTAAAATTCTGCGTCGAACTTTTGTATTCCATTGGGCCGCAAAACCGGCATAACCTATTAATTTCGTGCACAATTTAACATTTCCCTTGATCTCTACTACCAATCTGGTAACCCCCTATTTATGACTACTTTTTGGCGGCGTCGATCACCAAATTTAGTAGGCGACCGGCGTGGATGGGTGCCGCCACAATTGTTTTGTTCCTTCGAGCTTGCGTTTGGGTCGCCGATAACAACGTTGCATGTTCGAAAACAATTTACTTGTCTGCACGTTTCCAAAAACAAAAAAAAAGGCCCACAGCGAGCACATTTCACCCCAATCACTCCTTACGCAACATTTCGTCCCCAATGATCGACGGCAGCATTTTCTTTCTTTGGCTTTTCTTCCTTAAAAGCCCATCTACGAAGAGCTGCGCTTCAAAAAGCCTACGGCAGGGTCGTGAACAACGAATCTACCGCCACGCCTCGTTCAATGATGGCGTCGGTTTATAGCAGACCACCGAATCACGCGGTATCATAGGAAGGTAACGGTCACGTGTCGCGCGCGACCTTATTGTAGCGAGGGGAAAGATAACTTTTGCAAGGAAAAGGGCATGGCCGAGCAGAAATGGAGAAATTTCTCTTCCCCATTTAAGGCTATGGCTAGCTCTACCTTTTAGTATATAGGGACCTCATTTGGTTCGGACCTCTAGCGCTACCTTTGCGCGGATCGTTCTGCGACGCGTAGTTTATTTTTGCCCAAAAAGAACCCTGCAAATTTTTTGGGTGGAGCACCGTGTACAACTCTCCAATATATTGATTTTAGTGACATTCAGTGATGATTGGCATTTGTTTATTAAAATAAATAACATTTTAAGGCCTTCTAAGTATTACTCGATGAAGCAGAAGTCAGTGTGCGACGAGTGACCTTCTGAAACGAGCTTTAAAAGACATGGGGTGTCGTCTGCGGCTGTCGCCGCTATTGCAAATACGCCAAAAAGGAAGAAAAATATGCTCTAAATCACTTACAATTTCTATAAAATACTCAAAGCCTAAAAAGGAAATAGATTTTATTTTGTGACCAATCACTACCACCGGATTTGCTCAGTGTAGGACGCTCTCACGACTCTTACACATCAATATGGCGGAAACGGACCGTACTACGCGGGGCCAACATCGTCCGAAAATGGGACCTCCCAGGGACCTCTGGTGCCAGTGTCTGTTTTCACAACACAATAAAAACTGGAATTTAGGAAACTTCACAAATTTATTCAACTGAGCGGACCATTTGCAGCCATCACTGATTTTAGATTTCATTGGCCAAGGAAGCACTTGAACGACTGAAAGAAACTGAATTTTTCAGCATAATGTTGGTTTTGCAGAAAACATTGCTCAACTCCTCGGGACGTGTCACGTTTTTATTCTCAAGCCATTTCATACCTTAATTTATCGCTCCTTATCCCCCCCCTTTACCCCACAAGCGAGGCACCTGATCTCTAAGGGCTATTGTTCAGAATTGTGCGAAAGTTAGTCGCGCCGAGATGGACTCCAACTGCGCGCACCTGGAAGCGAATTCGTGTTACTGCAACGCAAGTGCAATCAAAAATGATACTTTAAGAAACCTGAACAGCGGTATAGGAAAAAAAAGAAAAACAGGGTGTAAGAGTTCTTTTTTTTTTGTTCTTTTGTGCGCGACAACGCTGCGGATGCTGTAAAACGGCAGGACGTGCAAACGTCGCATTTGTTTATACCAGGGCACGATTTCAAATCTCTACTGCGCCACTCCTAGCGATATACTCGAGAAACAAACTTCATGCGTATACAGTATATTATAGTCAGCCAAACAGCAGGAAAGTTTCGAATGGGACAAAACCTGTTCAGCTTCACTTAAAATGTACTCATCAGTGAAGAACATTTTAAATGTTTAGATCATTGGCAATCCTGATGACAATTCAGAAGGGCTGCTTATGTTTGCTTTTGTTATGTCGATATTGTTGTGTGTGCATGCCATTTCAGCTGGCCCTGAATTATCGTGCAGTCCCGTATAATTTTATGTGGTGTTATTGCGTTATGTTTTTCAATCTACGTTTGGAGATTCATACTCTCAGTGTTAGATAAAGAACATCAACTACTCAATTATTTCCGTGTCTGAGCACAAATCCGTGGAAGCGGCCTAGATTTAAGATTGCCTACAGAAATATACCTTGTGACTGCCGAAAAACAAAAACCCGTTTACAGCGTTACGGTAATTTGGGTCCACGCGACCACCGGGCCACACCTATATAGATTCTAAACCCCATTCTGAAAATACGGCTTCCAACAAAAGGAAACCGAAACCCCTAAGTTGAAATTACGCCATATCAAACAGTTAACAGTGTCTTGACTCTTTAATGTGCCTTTAGTTTTTTGTAGTAATGCCATACACAATATATAGAGTAAAATATAACACAAACTAACATCATACTTTTTAAGTAGAAAAAATAAATTAGATGAAATAGGCGTTAACTTCGAATGTCCCAAAACGTACATACTGTAAAACCCTCAATGTTTGCAAGATTTAAAGGGGTTATGACACGCCAAAAATAAGATATGAGATAACAGTACACTATAAAAAAAAATTTGCGCGTCTACTTTCAGGCACAACACTCGGAGAGCCAATCACCGCAACTTACGAAGGCAGCACACCGAATGACACTGCCGAAACATATGTTTAGACCAAAAAGCGCAGTGTGAGTTGTGACATTAAGCAATGCAAAACGTCGCGCTTGCATTGCTTAATGTCACAACTCAGACTGCGCTTTTTGGTCTAAACATATGTTTCCGCATTTTCATTCGCTGAGCTGCCTCCGCAAGCTGTGATGATTGGCTCTCCAAGTGTTGTGCGGTAAAGCCGACGTACGACCTTTTTTTTCCATTGTATGTTCCTATAATCCTCCTATATTTGTTTTGAAAATGGCACAATAGTTTCATGTATAAATCGATTTTTATGCGGGTCCCTCGGAGGGGCGGATCCAGGCTGAGCTGGAGGCTGGTAACGTAGCCAGCCTCCCGCGGGACGTCCCCTTCCACGCACTCACAAACTCGGCTCTTTTGGCGTCTCGAGCTTCAGCTTCCTCGTTTACCTTCCACGTTTGGAGCATGCGGTCCGTGACGATTACGTCTACGGATCTCCTTAGATCCGTAGACGCCTTGTCAAAGTGTTCGATATTGGCCGCGGCAGCGATGAGAGTGATTGCTATCAAGAGATGTTGGAAGCTGTTAACTTTGGCTGCGACCTGCTGGCGACCAGCTCCAGCGACGGCGAGTTACTGACGGAGTCGCTATGGTCACCGTCGTCCGGGAATATCTCCAAGGCGCATGCAGGGTGGAAGGTCAACGGGTCGGGGGCGAGCGTGAGAATAGCGTTCGGGTTACCGAGTTGAGTAAGCGGTTTTGATCGTACCGCGGCCGGGAGAGCTTCGACGATCATGGGGGCGCCTAGAATGAAGGAGCGTTCATGATCTCGGGGTTCATAAAAACCATGGAGGGACAAACTTGGGCAGTGTTGTCTGGCCGCGTAATGAAAATGATGAAAATTCCTAACTTGAATATTGCAATTACAAAAGCTCCAGAAATCGTGTAACTTGGTGTATTTACTAAATAGCATATGAGCATCGCATTTCAAGAATAATCTATCCGTTTAATTTGCGTGTCATACACTCTAAAAATGTCTATGCGTCTACTTTCACGCACAACATTCGGAGAGCCAATTAGCGCAACTTACGCGGGCAGCTCCGCGAATGACGATGCGGAAACATATGTTTAGACCAAAAAACGCATTGCTTAATGTCACAACTCAGACTCCGTTTTTTGGTCTAAGCATATGTTTCAACATTGTCATTCGCTGAGCTGCCTCCGTAAGTTGCGCTGATTGGCTCTCCGACTGTTGTGCGTGGAACTAGACGCAGAGACGTTTTTTAGAGTGCAAGTCCTTTAATTTCTGCGAATTGAAAAATTCGCAAAATTTAAGGGCACGTGATAATTTCGGGCCTGAAGAGTTTCAATGCAGGCCTCTCGAATTTGTGAAATTTAGTGGCCGCGATTATGGTCTTTGTAACCAATTCAAGAAAAAAAGTGGCCACGAAAATAAAGATTTTACAGTATATCAACCTTCCCAATTTTTATGTTTTGAGGTAGTCCTGCTACGGTCGAAGATACAGAAACATTTTCTATGTAGGTATTTTTTCTGAACATATCGATAAAATGCGAGACTGAGGAATGCGAAAGTTCAAACCAAGAGAAAAGAAGGAGAACGTCGCAAACCTAGCAATGTGTTTGAAAATCTCGCACTTGTGCCGCGTTCTTCTGTCACCTTGTCCGTTCTTGCCTGACCTGTCACTCAACGACAATTGTAGAAAGCCCAAATACAAAAACGAGTCATATTTCTGAACTTCTTTTGTGTTTTCAAGGCTAGAGATCTTGCTTACAGCTCCCTTTGTCTTTTGCTCGTCATTTTCTCACGTGTTCTTTTTTTTTTTTTTGAAAATGGGGGAAGGGGCGTGGTTGTCGGATGTGCGTACAAAGGAATACAAAGCATTGTTGTGAAGCTCTCTGCCGTCCTTGGTACGCGGCATATTTCCAGGAGTACACGAATTTCCACCACTGCTTCCTTGGAACGATCATGGTGTCTCCAAAATTGCTGTCACTCCTGGCTAAGAGCGAGCGAGTCAGTTTTCATTAATAAATATACGCGAAAACACGTGTAAAATTTCTTCGTACCGCTAATTTAGTTCCGTATTTCTTTCGCCTTATGATCGCATTAGGCGATGTTCATCGGCGAGACCGAAAGAGACAAGTAATACTATTCAGAGTTTTACAGCGACTGATATCGGAAAGCCTCTCTCGGAGGCAGTCGAAACTTTTCTGAACAATCTGGTGGAGCCATTGTCTTCGTCGCTGAAGATTTTTTTGTTCCGTCAGGACGGCAAAAAGCTTCTTCCCTTTCGCAACGCTGTTGGTTCAATCAACAGCGCAGCATGATGGTATTGCGTGTCCGCCAAAACCGCAATAAAAAATAAATAAGAATACCTTCGGCCCGGCCGTAAGCAACCAAACAACCGCCACGCATCGCACAATAATGGCGTCGATTTATAGCTGACCACCGAATCGCGAGGTATCATCGGAAGGTAACGGTCACGTGTCGCCCACAATCCAGTTGATGCGAAGGGGAGATAACTTTTGAGACGGAAAGGCATGGTCGAAGATAAATTTCTCTTTCCTATTTCAGGCTATGGTTTGCGCTCCCTTTTAGTATATAGGGACCTCATCTGGTTCGGACCTCTAGCGCTACCTTTGGGCAAATCGTTGTGCGATGCGTAGTTTGTTTTTAAAGATAATTAAATCCTCCACATTGTTTGGGGAGAACACCATGTGGAACTTTCTGTTATAATGAGTTTAGTGATAATCAATGACGATTGGCATGTGTTTATTGTCAAAAAAGACCACATTTTAGGGCCTTCTAAGTATTACTCGATGAAGCAGAAGTCATCGTGAGACGAGTGACCTTCTGAAACGAGGTTTAAATGACTTGGTGGTGTCGTGTGCGGCTGCTGCCGCTATAGCAAATACGCAAAAAAGAAAGAAAAATATACTCTAAATAACTAATATTCGTGTAATAACACTCGAAGCCTGAAAAGCAAGTAAAGTTTTGAACCCGCGTGTTCCCTTTGGCCTTCACCAGTCACACTGGTGAAAAAAAGGAGGGGTCAACACGTTTTTGCGTGAATTATCGAAGACTTAATGATGTCACCAAGAAGGACTCCTTTCCATTGCCTCGAACTGACGATATCTTGGACGCTCTCGCAGGCTGTGAGTGGTTTTCAAAGCTTGACCTCAAGATAGGAGATTGGCAGGTTTCCATACACCCTGATGATCGACAAAAGACTGCCTTCACTACAGGTCATGGCTCATATAAATTCCGAGTGATGACATTCGGGCTCTGCTACGCCCCGGCTACATTCCAGAGACTAATGGAACCTGTGCTGTATGGTACAATAGGAACAGTTTGTTTGTATACCTCGACAACATTGTGGTATTGGGAAGACATTGTCCGATCACCTGACGAATGTCGAGCTTGTGCTTGCAAGCTCGAAAAGACCGACCTAGAACTTACACCAAAGAAATGCTCGCTGTACACAAGCCAGGTTGAGTACCTCAGGCACATCCTTTTGGCGGACGGGGTTTCCACAGATCCTCGGAAACTCTCTGCAATTGCCGGGTGGCCAACCCCGAGATCTACCGCTGACGTTGAAAGCTTCATTAGGCTGGCATCGTGCTACCGAACACTCGTCCCTAGATTCGCCCACATCAGCAAGTCGTTGTATAGACGCCTTCTGTTTCCTCTCCTTCTTAGTCACGTGGGTTCCGTATCTGGTATGCGGGACGAAAAAAAAAATGAAACATTTCAATCTGGAATATGCGAGAAATGTAGGTGGGGCAAAGCAAGAATGTGTCACAATCACGCATTTTTCGTAAACACCTTCCAGCGGCGTGGAGAGATCAAAACGATGTTTTACCGCTCACCAGAGGTGACGACGTTCAAGATGGCTGCGCCGTTGTAGAAAAGGTGTATATACCGAAAGAAAAGAAAGCTCCGGTCCCCAGAATGCCAACTGGCCTTCAAGACACTCAAAACGGCCCTCACGTCTCCACCAACTCCTGCCTTCCCAAATAGACGCAACACCATTCGTCCTTGACACGGAAGCTAGCGCCTCGGCAGCCAGTGCTGTACTATCGCAAGAACAAGATAGGCATGAGCGAGTCATTGCGTATTATAGTAAGGTTTTTACGAAGCCAGAACGCAACTACTGCACCACACGACGCGAACCTTTGGCCATCATTAAGGCCATAACCCATTTCCATCATTATCTTATGGAACGGATATTCATTATCCGAACCGAGTGCACATAATTAACTTGGATGTTGAGTTTTAAGACCCCAGATGGACAGGTCGCCCGATGGCTGGAACGCCTTCACCAATACAACTTCGACATAGAGCATCGCCCCGGCTCACTCCACACCAATGCCGACGGCCTTTCGCGTCCCCCATGCGGTGAGGAGTCCTGCAAGCAGTGCACAAGCCTTGGAAAACACAGCTGCATGTCGCTGAAAGCAATTTTTTGTGACAACGAAGCGTGGACACCGGAAAGTCTTCGGGCAGCTCATCTTGAAGATCCAGACATCGGCCTGCTTTACAATAGAAAATGAAGAATAGACGACCTAGAGGCAAAGAGGTATACAGCTGATCTCCTACCCTTAAGGGCTACTTGGTGCAATGGGACTCTTTATACCTTCGCGACAACGTTCTCTATAGACGCTGGGAGTCCGCTGCGGGTGGCTCTGTCGTCTGGTAACTGGTAGTACCACACAGACTCTGCTCCCACGTATTTCAACAACTGCACAGCAGTTCAGAAGGAGGGCACTTCGGCGTGAATCGCACGATAAAGAAGATTCGCTAACGCTTCTACTGGCTGCAGCGCCGCAGTGACGTGAAGCTGTGGTGTCGTCAGTGCGACATATGCGCCTCCCGTAAAGGACCTCACGCCAAACAGCGAGCACCACTTCAGGAGCATGTGACGGGGGCGCCTTTTGAGCGCGTTAGCATTGACGTGCTAGGCCTACTTTCCCGATCTAAATCTGGTAACAGGTTCTTGCTAGTCATTGTTGACTACTTTACTAAGTGGCCGGAGGTTATTTCAACTCTAAACCAGACCGCTCCTGAAATTGCTGACGCCCTGGTGAAGACATGGATCACCAGGTACGGGGCGCCCCTGAGCATTCACTCGGATCAAGGCAGGACGATATTCGACATCGCCAAGACGAGGACTACACGTTTCTACCCACAGTCAAGCGGCTTGGTAGAAGGAATGAACCGCACCATCTTACAACATCTGTCGATGTTTGTAAATGATCGTCAAGATGACTGGGACAGCATCGTGCGCCTATTTTTGTACGCATACCGTACAGCAGCTCACGAGGTCACCGGTTATACACCAGCGATGATGCTGCTCGGCCATGACCTTCGTATACCCTGTGAACTAACCATTCCACGAGCATCATGCCCGCTCACAGACCCTGTGCCTTTCGTGAGCAAACTGAGAACAAATCTCGAGCGATTGCACTCATTTGCCAGACAACGGCTGTCAGGCGACCTCGCTCGCATGAAAACCCAGTATGACGCACATGTCACAAAACGCCCTTTTTCACCAGGCGACAGCGTATGGTTGTATAACCCTATTCGGAAACGAGGACTGTCCCCAAAGCTGCAGTGTCACTGGCAAGGACCCTTTACAGACGTGATACGGCTCAGTGACGTGGTCTATCGCATACGTCAAAATGATCGATCCCGTGCTCTCGTGGTTCACCGTGATCGACTGTCCTTTTATGAAGGACTTCGTTAAACCTGGATAAAATTCCAGAAGACGGGAGTGGGATGATGTAGCGAAGGTGTTGTCGCGGAAAAAGAGACAACGAGGAAAAGAACCCAGAGTGCTCGCGACGTACCGTAGTGGGAAGCCTTCGAGCAAAACAAGCGGACGTCCAGTAAATGAACAGCTTGTTAGCTGTAAACGCTACAGTTGGTTTTACAGACAACATTGCTCAGCTTTTTAAGGCGTGTCACGTTCTAGAGCGCAGCTCTTAGGCGCCCGTTTCCGGCTTGAGCGGCGTCGCCTTCGGCGTCGGCGTAACCACCCGTCGCATGCAACCCATGGTGCATTTAGATTAAGTTGCACGCGACCCACGTTGCATGTTGCCCAACGGAGTCACCGGGTTTCATGCAACCCGGCGACGCCCCCGAGGTCACGTGACCCCCCCCCCCCCGAGTTCACGTGACCCCTTCTTCCTCCCCCCCCCCCCCCCCCCCCGAGGTCACATGACCCCAGTCAGTACCCTTCCCTCCTGCTCCTCAAGAGCTGCGCTCTACTTCGGCGTTACGGGCAGTTGTAAACGGCTTCCATTTTTTTTAATTCTGAAGCCATTTCACACCTTCATTTATCGGTACGATAAATTCAGGCGTGATTAACAATAAATTAAGGTCCCCAAAAATGCCAGGCGCCGGATTTCTGAGGGCTATTGTTCATAATTGTACGAGAGTTGGTCTGGCCGAGATGAACTCCACAAGCGCGCTCTTGAAAGCGAATTCGTTTTAGTGAAACACAAAGTGCAAGCAAAAATGATACGTTGAAACCCTGCACAGTGGTACAGGAAAAAATTCAAGGCTGTAAGAGTTAAAACTTTTTTTATTGTGCGGGACAGTACCGCAGATATTGTAAAACGACAAGACGTACAAGCGGCCCATTTTATACCACTGCACAATTTCAATCCTCGACTGCGTCACTCCTAGCTATAAACTCTAGAAACAGACTTCATGCGGATAAATATAATATAGTCTGTCAAACACCAGGAGATATTCAAATGAGACAAGACCTCTTTAGCTTCACTTTAAGTGTACGCATGTGTGAAGAATAATTCAAATGTTTAGATTATTGGCAATCGGGATTATAATTAAGAAGGGCTGCTTTTTTTGCGTTTGATATGTTGATGTTTTTGTGCGTGCTTCCACTTTGTGCTGGCGCTGTATTAATTATCATGCAGTTCCGTATATTTTTATATGGTATTATTGCTATATGTATTTCTATTCACATTTGAAGATTCGTGCTCTCAGTGTTGGATAAACAACGTCCTCTACTCGATTATTTCCGTGTCTGAGCACGAATCCGTGGAAGTGACCAAGATTTTAGATTACCTACAGCAATATACCCTGTGACTGCCGGAAAACGAAAATTCTGCTTACAGAGTTACGGGAATTAGCGTCCACGTGACCACCGGACCACACTTCTAAACTCCGTTCCAAAAGTCCGTCTTCATACAAAAATAAACCAAACTCCCTAAGTTTAAATAACGCGATATAAAAGAGTTAAAAGTGTCGTGACTCTTTCATGTGCCGTTAGATTGTGCTAGTAAGGCTATACAACATATATAGAGCGAAAGATAACACAAACTAACATCGGATTTTTTAAGTATATAGTTAGATTAGGTGAAATCGTATCTATATTGGCGTTAACATCGAATGTCCCAAGGAGTAGATTCTGTAAAACCCTGAATGTTGGCAAGCCCATAAAGGGGTTTTTACACCCCGAAATTAAGATATAAGACAACAGTACCGCAAGGACCAATTGTATGTTCCTATAATCCTGGTATATTAGTTTCGTGGATAAATCGATTTATATGCGGGTCTCTCGGAGGGGCGGATTCGGGCGGAGCTGGAGGCTGGTAACGTAGCCAGCCTCCCGCACGGTGTCTCTTTGCACGCACTCTCAGACTTGGCTCTCTTGGCGTCTCGAGCTTCAGGTTCCTCGTTTACGTCCTGCATTTTGATCATGCGCTACGTGACGATTACATCTACGGCATCGCTCGCCTTGTCAAAGTGTTCGACACTTATCGCACCAGCGGTGAGAGTGATTGCCATCACGAGATGTTGGAAGCTGTTCATTTTGACTGCGACCAGCTCCAACGACGGCGAGTTACGAACGAACTCGCCGTGGTCACCGTCGTCCGGGAATATCTCGCAAGCGCATGCAGGGTAGAATGTCCACGGGCGGGTTGCGAGAGCGAGAATAGCGTTCGGGTTACCGAGTTGCGTGATCGGTTTTGATCGTAACTTGGCGAGGATAGCTTGGGCGATCACGGGGGCGACTAGAATGAGAGAGCAGTCATGATCACGCGGTTTATGGACACCATGGGTGTCACTAACTTGGACAGTGTTGCCTGGTCGCCAGATGAAAATAATACAAATTCATAAATTGAATATTGCAATTACCAAAGCTCTAAAAACCGCGTAACTTGGCGCATATACTGCGTATTCCATTCCAAGAATAATTTATCCGTTTAATTTGCGTGTCATAACGCCCTTAATTTTCGCGAATTTCCCGAATTGCAAAATTTGAAAAATTTAAGGGCACGCGAAAATTTCGGTCGTTAAGGGTTTCAATGCTCGCGTCTGGATTTCGCGAAATTTAGTGGCCGCGATTATGTCCTTGGTGACCGATTGGAGAAAAATAGGGGCCACTAAAATAAAGGGTTTTACAGTATATCAACCTTCCCAATTCTTATGTATTGAAGTATTCTTGCTACGGTCGAAGATACACACACTTTTTCTATGTAGCTATATTTTCTGAACATAACGAAACAATCCGAGACTACGGAATCTGAAAGTTCACACCAAGAGAAGAGAAGGAGAACGTCGCAAACACAGCTATGTGTTTGAAAATCTCGCACCTGTGCCTAAAGGCTTTCTTCTGCCACCTCGTCCGTTCTTTCCTCACCTGTCACTCAACGACAATTCTAGAAAGCACGAAATCAGAATCGAGTCGCATTTCTGAACTTCTTCTGTTTCCAGTTTAAGGCTAGAGATCTTTCTTACAGCTCCCTTTGTTTCTTTCCTTGTCTTTTTCTGACGCGTGCTTTCTTTTTTTTTTTTAGAGGGGGATGTGCGTTGTTGGGTGTGCATACAAAGGAATACATAACATTGTTGTGAAGCTCTCTGCCGTCCTTGTACGCACCATATCTCTAGGAGTACACTCATTTCTGCTACTGCTTCCTTGGAATGAGCATGGTGTCTCCAAAATTGCTGTCACTCCTGGCTAAAAGCGAACAAGTAAAGTTTCATGATCAAATACGCAAGAAAAGGCGTGTCAAAGTTCTTTGCGCCGGTAATTTAGTTCCGTGTTTGTATCGCCGATCGCAGAAATATGTTGCAGAACAAACGTGCGAGCTGCTCGGTCGTTGGTGACTCTCCTTTCACGGACGCAATATGCTCGCGGTAACACTACAACTCTCTTTATTATATTGACATCCCAGTCTCTCACAAATCGTTCTCAACTCGGCCGACTCAAAGCAAGCAAGCTAAGAGCGAGTCAGTTTTCGTCATTTAATACGCGGGAAAAGACGTGTAAAAGTTCTTCGTACCTCTAGTTTTGTTCCGTATTTGTCTCTTCTCATGATCGTATTAGGCGATGTTCATCGGCTAGACCGAAAGAGACAAATAATACTATGCAGAGTTTTACAGCGACTTACCTTGGAAAGTATGTCTCGGAAGGAGTCGAAACTTCTCTGAGCGATCCGGTGGAGCCATTGTCCACGTCGCTGAAAATTTTCTTTTTCCGTCGGGATGTCGAAAAGCTTCTTTCCCTTCGCAACGCTGTTTGTGCAATCCACAGCGCAGCAGGATGGCATCGTGTTGCCGCCAAAATCGTAATAAAAAAAAACAAAAAACCTCCGCCGGGTTGTAAGCAACGGAGCAAGAGCCACGCATCGCTCAATGATGGCGTCGATTTTTAGCAGACCACCGAATCGAGCGGTTTTATAGGAAGGAAACGGTCACGTGTCACGCACGATCCAATAGACCATTTGCAATATTCCCAAGCGCCCCGCACCGCACTGAAGAAATCATGGGAACGGTGTTCCTTCAGCTTTTAAGAAATATTTTATTGACGTTGGGCACAAGGTCACGGAGGGTACAATGACGGGGCGAAAACAGGCCCAAGGAGGGGCGGACTAGACTGTCTCAGAAGAACGCGACACGACGCCAGGAAAGTACAACAAAACCACCGGTATTCCACCGGACAAAGGGGAAAATAGGGAATTGTAGTAGACCGTTTCCGCAGCCCGCTAAGCAGCCGGAGAGCGCTCCGTAATCCGCCACAAGACCTTGAACTATAGATACGATGGTGGTAACGCGCATGCGCAGCTGCGGCGTTTTTTTCGGGGATACCGTAGCGGAGGAAAAAAAACGATCTACTATAACTCCCCAATGAAACGATCAAAATAAAACTCCACTCACACCTGGGCGATGTGAGCAAACGATAAGGAAATGCGGCGGTGGACTAAAGTAACGTAGCCAGGAGAAGCAAAGCCAGGCCACCCCGTAAGCACTGGCCACCGAGAGCGAAGGCGGACTCCGAAGGGGCGAAACCCGTGGTGAACGAGGCGCCAGAGAGTTTGCGCTACTGGACATTCTTGGAAGATATGCAAAACAGTCTCTACTTCTCCGCAGTTGGGGCAACGGGGGTCTGGGAGTAAGCCCCCGTGGTGGTGACGTTGCTTCGTGGGCAGGATTTCCCACCCCCGACGCCACTCAAAATCGTCCACAGGCCCAGGCAGACGGCGGGACACCAATGAAGACCACGGGAAGGCGGTCGCCCTTCGGTGCTCCACGGGAGTGACGCGCTCAACGCAAAGTTCTTCGACAACACGAGCAGAGACCACGTCCCGAACCACAATGTTCGGGAACGCGCGCAGCAGATCGTTATGGAGGCTCACCACCTCCTCCTATAGAACGCGGAGTGGACTCGGCGCTAGGGTATACAGGTTACACAAAGCGCGAGGAACGAGCTCGCGGCGCGAGGTTCCCAGGAAATAGAGGGCGAGGGAATGCGCAGTCCAGTACTCCCAAAACTGTACGAAGGGCCAACAAACGGGTCATGATGCCGACACACGGCATGCCTCTGCCACGGAGGGACGTGGGGAGACGAAGCACCCCCCGGCTGACATGCTCGGAGCCCCCGTTCTAATAAAAGCGGAAGATACAAGAAGTGACGCGGTGAATGAACCGGAGGGGAGAGATGGCGACGTGAGTGGCGAAAAAGAGAGGACCGCAGAAAACGGCCTTAACAAGGTAAGCACGGCAATATGAGGTCTTATATATATTGGCGTTAACTCGAAAAGAGAATGTGACGAGTGACCTTCTAAAACGAGCTTTAGAAGACGTGGTGGTGTCGTCTGCGGCTGTAGCCGCTATTGCAAATGCGCAAAAAAGGAAGAAAAACATAGTCTGAATTACTCACGATTTGTAAAAAATACTCGAAGCCTAGAAAGTGAATAAATTTTATTTCGTGACCAATCACTACCACCCGGTTTGCGCGGTGTAGTACGCTCTCACGACTCGCACACATCAATACGGCGGAAAAAGACAGTACCACGCGGTGCCAGCATCGTCCAAAAATGGCAGCTCCCAGGAACCTCTGGTGCCAGTGTCTGTACATTCACAACAGGATAAAGGCTGGGAGGTAGGAAACTTCACAAACCTATTCAACTGGATCGGCCACTTGCAGTCATCTTTGATTTCAAATTTCCTCGGCCAAGGAAGCATTTAAACGACTCAAAGAAACCGAATGATAACGAAAATGGTTGGTTTTACAGAAAACATTTATCAGCTCCTCGAGACGTGTCACGTTTTTATTATCAAGCTTTTCACACCTCAATTTATCCTTCCTTATCCCACCCCTCTCTCCCCCAAAATCAAAGTGCCGGATTTCAAAGGGCAATTGTTGAAAATTGTGAAAGGGTTAGTTGGGCGGAAATGGACTCCAGCAGCGCGCTCTTGAAAGCGGATTCGTTTTAGTACAACGCAAAGTGCAGTAAAAAATGCTACGTCAAAAACCCTGAACAGTGGCACAGGAAAACGATTAGGCTCTAAGAGTTCAATTTTTTTTTGTGCGAGACATTACTGTGGATATTGTAAAACACCAAGACGTGAAGGCGGCCCATTTTATACCACGGCACAATTTCAATCCCGGACTGCGTCTCTCCTAGCAATAAACCCGAGAAACAAACTTTATACGCATAAATATATTATAGTCTGCCAAACACCAAGAGATTTTCAAATGCGAGAAAACATCTTCAGCTTCACTTTAAGTGCACACATCCGTGAAAAACAAATTAAATGTTTAGATCATTGACAATCGTTATGACAATTCAGAAGGGCTGCTTATGTTTGCTTTTGTTATCATGATGTTTTTTTCTGTGCTTGCAATTGGAGCTGGTCCTGAATTAGTTATCATATTTTTATCTGGTATTATTGCTATATGTTTTCCTATCAACGTTTGAAGATTCATGCTCTCAGTGTTACACAAACAACGTCCTCTACTCGATTATTTCCGTGTCTGAGCACGAATCCGTGGAAGCGACGAAGATTTAAGATTACCTTCAGCAATATACGTCGTGACTGCCAAAAAACAAAAATCCGGCTTACAGCGATACAGGAATTGGCGTCCGCGTGACCACCTGACTAAACCTATATAGCTTCTAAACCCCATTCCGAAGACATGGTTTCCAACAAAAAGAAACCGAAACCTCTAAGTCAATATAACGCGATTTCGAACTGTTTATAGTGTCTTGAATCTCCTATGTGCCGTTAGATCGTTCTAGTAATGCCATATACAATATATAGAGTAAAAGAGGACACAAACTAAAATCGGTTAAATTACATGAAGTCGTATATAAATTGGCGTTAACTTTGAACGCCCCAGAAAGTACATACTGTAAAGACCTTAATTTTTGCGATCACTTAATTTTCGCGAATTTCGCGATTGGAAAAACTCGCGAAATTTAAGGGCACATGAAACAATGCCACGAAACTAAAGGGTTTTACAGTAGTCTTTATCAATATTGAAAATATCGCAATTGTGCCAAACGGTTTTCTTCTTTCACCTCGTCCGTACTTGGCTCACCTGTCACTCAATGACAATTGTAGAAGGGACACAAATAATATGGAGTCATATTTCTGAACTTGTGTGTTTTCAATTCAAGGCTAGAGATCTTTCTTGCAGCTCACTTGGTCTATTACTTTGTCTTTTTCTCACGCGTGCATTCTTTTTTTTTTTCTTTTTAAGGGGGATGTGCGTTGTTGGGTGTTCGTACAAATGAATACAAAACATTGCTGTGAAGCTCTCTGCCGTCCTTGTACGCAGCATATTTCCAGGAGTAGACGAATTTCCGCCACTGCTTCCTTGGAAGGATCATGTCGTCACCAAAATTACTGTTACTCCTGGCCTTAATTGTTATAATTGCAACTGTGGAAACGTATTTAAATTATTCATAAACCAGAGCGCGTTTTGAGGATGCCGAGGAAAAAACAACGTACTTTGAGTTTTTTTTTTAACTGAATTTACTATATGAATTGTAGAAACTATTAACCACCATATCGACTCCGAGTAATATGGAGGGTGAACAAATTTGCGCATAAATGCTTGATGTTTAATAAAGATGTGTGCCAAATGGTGGAGAAATATTTAATATATTATAGAATTAAGGTAATGCTTTCATATCTTGGCATTTATTTTTGTTGAATTTTCTTTTCTAATTTAGGATTATTTTTAAACTATTTGTTTTTGTTTCTTTTCTATTTTAAATACAGCTATAGAACAGGATAAAAACATAAATAAATCCAGATATTTTGTCGAGCTTTTTTAATATTAAGTAACATTACTGGTTGACCTTCACTTTTAATTTCAGTGTATCACATTCACCGATCACATAAGAGCATTTATTATTAGTGTTGGAGCAGATAAAAAATAATATTGCGTTAAAAATGCAGTAAAACATATACACGTATGATTGATATGTTGTACGGCGGAGAACTGCAGATCTATGATTTGCAGTGTTGATCATCAAATCCTCAAAATTACACAAGGTTGAAAGTATTTTGCGTTTCGCCGTACATATAAAAGAACCGAAAGCTCTCCTTGTGTGCTTTAAAATTATCTGCTTCGTAACGTTCGATTTTAAACAATGTAACGTCTCAGTATAAAATTCATTTCCACGCATCACGACGTACAATGCGAAGTTAAAAGATTAAAAACTAATAATTAGTTCACTGCCTTGAAACGCTGGACGTAACAAATATTTATTATGCGCTAGATATACTGAACATTTTTGTACTTAACAGCCCCAGAATTGAAGAATCGCAGTCCCAGCCTACCTGCAGTATTATGCCTGTGAGTTTGTGTGCTCTGAACAATTACAGTATATTTGGAGAGTTCTTTACAAATATAAGTTTTCTGTCAAATTAGATCCCTGGCATAAACGCTGGTGAGCATTACGATTTAAAGGCACAGCGACTTGTTTCCGTAGTCTGTCAGAGGATGTTGGTTTCTGCACTAGCTTAGTGACAATAATAATACAAGTAGCTGTAATGTCGATGGAGCTATGATGAGCATTATTTAGAGGCCCTTTCAGTAAAGTGAAATATGGTGATCGGTTACAAAGACAAATTGGTGCCGATCTACTTTATGATTTAGAATATCCTATCACACTGAATAACTAGGCATTTACTCACCCACGTTATAGACATTCCGGTTCCTGTGGTCTTTCAATTGCAGGTATACTGCCCGCAGTTTACAGAGAATGAAATCACTAGAATTGTCACAGGCTTGGTTAGAAATACCCTGAATGGTATTTAAAAGATACAAACTAAAACTGGGATACATTACTGAGCAAACTTCCCTGCTCGGTTTCCTCCACTGAGCGCTACGCCATGCAGCAGTTCTTCGGCCACCTAGCGTTTCATTACCATGATATCAGACACAGTGCGCGCGTTTCGTATTGGGTTGGTGCGCACTGTACTTGGGCTAGCAGGTAAATAATTGTTGAGGATGAAAGCACTAAAAAAAAACGTCGGACAAGTGAAACAATGACGAGTGCCACAAAGCTATCTTTCTTTTTCACTCGACCGTTGTTATTTTTTTAGATTTTATCCTTTACAATTAATTATCAGGTAGTCCAAGTACGAATTCCGGTCGTAAGGACCAACATATTTGGAACGCGTTGCAAAATTTGAGTTTCAAAGGTACATACCTGAAACTGGGCACGCGAACGTAGTTTCGCAAGAAGTCTTCATTCTATTTTCTTTTCTTTCTTTTTTTCAGAGCTCATGTCAAATGTGGTAAAATAATAAAATTTGAGCAAAACCGGCGGCCGTTCATTTCTTATTCCTTCGTTCGCACGCTGAAATGGTTTATGAGCTTACTCCCAGGTGGTCATTGTTCTCATATTTCGTTGAAAGTATTATATGTCGCGATGATCTCGCTCATCGCCAGCCTCTACTCTTGGTTATTAGCGTTTTTGAGTTGAGCAAGCCACCCGAGAACGAGCTTATAAACCATAGTGCAAACTACAAACAGGCTAGTATAGGACATAGGAAGTACACAGCCTCTGATGCTGCTTTATTTTTCCTATTTCAATTCTTCCAAGCTGAGCTGTGAAAAAAAGAATGTCAGAAAGCGTTTTGCGAAACTACGTTCGAGTGCCCAATTTCAGGTATGTCCGTTTGGAGTTCATATTCTCTAAAGCGTGCCAAATGTGTTGCTTTACGGCCGCACCCTGTGCAAGTAATACATCCGTTACTTGTCGTATCGCGATACCACGAATACACCTGAAAATGGATTCGAAATCGCGCCTCCAGCTCGTTGCTCGCCTTCCCGCGGCGGAAACGGGAAGCGCTCTAGTGAGGGTTCCCCGGTGCTCCTGCTCAGAGGCACGGCGGTACTGCTCGCGATCATGGCTCGTGAATTGTCATTTCCGAATGCAAACAACAATCTTCAATGTTCCAATGTAGTGCTGCAGCCGGTATGGGATTGTACATTATTAGAGAGTTCTACTATTACGTATAAAAGCAAACGCAAGCACTGTATGTTTGCTTTGGAGTTGCGTGCTACCCGCAGCGCATGCACGTCGTCGCAATGCTCCAAAACCGTAATGTTGGTCACCGCGCAGGAGCAGTGTGCAACACGCAACGCTAACGCAAACACACACTGCTTGCGTTCGGTCGTATACGCATACTAAAACTCACTACTGTTTTACCAGTTCCCAACGCCGACGAAACGTGCTGCAGTAAGCATACGTGCAAGTGGGCATACGCGTTCCTTCGAACCGGAAAGGCTGAAATTGGCAAAACGACGGCGCGCAAAAATCAAGGGGATCCAATGTCCTAAAAAAATATAAGAATATAGAATCCGTTTGTATTTTTTTATTTATTTTTTATTGTGGAGCATTTCGCCTGGAAGGACTGGCGGCGACTTTATGAAGTTTTGCCGATTGTCAAAAGATGCTTTGCCCAGAATAGTGTAATTTGACATAAATATCTCAGATTGGCTAGAATGACTGCCTTAATTTTAGACTACTTTATTTTATAACTTGTTAATTAAAAATGCGGCAATCGGAAAGAGTGATGATAATTGGAACACTTATAGCAACACTTGTTCGCACGTTTCATTATCTACATTTCTGCTACCTGCCTCGGTTTCCGCTTGGATTTTTTTTTTTTTTTTTAGTAAGAACAGCGTTTCTTAATTATTACGCTTTGGGAACAAAATCTGAACTCATCACCCGTGACGATATTTTGTAAAAATTAGGATTGATTCTGATATCCTTGTGCTGTGAATAATGTTGAATGAAGTAATCCTCCAAATACCCCAAAATTAATTAAAAGGCCTGCAGCTCATTATTTCACATGACAATGATTTGAGCGAGAGAAGGCAGCAAGAACACACAAATATCAGCACTGATTTTTCAACAAACACAATATTTCATGTTACCTTAAGGTGTATAAAACTCCCTGTCTTTAAAGGTACACTGAACACCCCAAAATAAAGTTTCCATGAACAACTTCTTTACCTCAATAAATACGATGTGAAACACATTTTGAGTTACGAAATAATCCAGAAATAACACCTATACCGAGAATTCAATTTCAAAATACAATTAGTTTAGGTTTCGTTCCAGAATTTAAACGTGCCTCTTGGCGTAGATACTAGGCTAAACACCGTTTTAGTTTTCAGGACAAGGAGTTGGCTTTCGCTCATAAGACCCTAGCTTCCTCGCATTACCAGAAAAAATGTGTCGCTCAGTGAAGCCAGCACACAAGACATGCTCAGCGATTGGTATACCAAGCACGCATCCCCGACCCTCACTAAAACCGCTATTTTCAAAAATGAGTGGCAGCACCTAGAGTGAACTGGAATCGCGAATACTTAAAGGGTAGCTGCAAAGGAAAAATTTTTTAAAAAGCCTAATTGGCACAAGCATGTCACAAAACAAATCTTCCTCGAAAAAACAAATTTTTCCTAGCAATATTTACGCCACAGGACGTAATTTAGTCGGTGTCACAACTTCTTAACACTGGGAACTACCGCTGTTTTGACGCGCGCGGAGTGGCAGTGATACGACCCTCCGTGACGTATAGCAGCCACTCCGTGACGTCTAATACCAACTTTGTGGCGCGCAATTTAAAACGGACGAAATAACCGCAATGTAAAATCTGTTTCGCGAAATAAATATTGCTGAAAAAAAAATTGTTTTGGGCGGAAAAATTGTTTTGTGACATGCTTGTCCCGATTAGGCTGTTTAAAAATACCCATTTTTTCTTTGCAGCTACCCTTGTGGGTCGCTCTACTAAACTGCTGCCCAATCGATCCCCCTTCCTGGCCCGCCCTCCCAAGAAGTCACACGTGCAAAAATGTATTCAAACGTTTTTACTGTTTTCGGGTGGTCTTGCTGTGGGCCTTGCAGTCGCAGCCGTCGTCCGGGTGTCTTGCCTGTGCCTTGCCGGAATCTCTCGTGCTCTGTCCCGCGCGCCGGGCCGCCGGCCACCGCTCCTGCCCCCTCTCGCGCCGTCGCCCTCCTCGGCTTCCCACATTCCCCCCTTACCCCCTCAAGGCCCGGTGTTCGGGGGGAGGGGGGGGGGGCCGGGTGTTCACTGGTCTTGGCCAAGGAGTTGTTCTACCTCGGCCATGATGGCGTCGTCGGAGTCGAGAGGGACGGAGGGGGCTGGCGGACCACACTGGCCCGATATCATGGGCCGGAAGAGGTGGTGGCGGCCGATGTTGTGGGGGCCGTTGTGGTGGCGGGTTCGATGGAGGCGGCTACGGCAGCCGGTGCGGCGGCACGGTTTTCGGAAGACCAGGCAGGCTGGACGGAGGCCAAGGCAGTGGGAACCAGGAGGTCCGGGCGGCTTGCCTTCAGGGTCTGGACCGCTGCCGCCACGTTGTGTGTGCGTGGGGGGGGGGGGGGGCTGTGCCTCCAGCAGGTCGGTATGGAGTCGACCTGCTTCGTGGGTCTCATATGTATTATCGGGACCCCGCACAGCGAGCAGGTGTCAGGCGTTCCAAAGACCCGTGGCGCCGCCGGCTGCGTGTGGCCACGGAACGGGAGTGGGACTCGGTGGTCGGGCTGGCCAGGCGTTGCTCTAGGTTGGTGCTTCCAGCGGAGGCGGGAGACGAAATGGACCGCACCTCCTTCCTCCCATGCCGTCCACGTGGCCACCGTGTGGCAGGGGGGCCAACTCCAGGCAGGTCCCCCCGTCGTAGACGGACCCTCTCCGTGGTGCGGGGGTGCCGTCGCGGACGGCCCTGCCTGGTGCCGCGATGTTGCTGCGGACGGCCCTGCTCCGTGTCGCGCAAGCCTGCCTGCTGCAGGGCTTGCGGTACCTCCGGAGCCCAGGCGGCGTTGGCCCTCTCCGCCGTTCGGCCATCCTCGGTGTTGACGCCTCCCTGGCCGGCAGCCCCGAGGGTTTGGTCGACCGGACCACTGAGGTCCAGTCGCCCCGGGGCCTGGCCCGTCTGGTGGGCCTCCTGGGTATGGTCCCCTTGGGCGGTTTCTCCAAGGACGCATCCTGTGTAGAAAGAACACTCTCAGAACACCGGAAAATCATCACTTTCTTTGGCCGAATATGGCGGCTGCGGTAGTTTTCATTAACTATGTTCCCCATCGCGACGGTAATACCCTGTCAGTCCGCGATGTGAACTGGATCCGACTCCTCATACGTATCACACCGAGTGAGTTTATAAGTAAGCCGTGACATTCGTGTCTTTACCTCATAGGGTCCTTCCCATCTATGAGCAAGCGATGCGCGAAACCGCTAGCAGCGTTGCTCAGAGGGTGGGTTCTTCTCAGGCCAAGTCACCAACTTTGAATTCCAAGTGCCTATGTCTCCTGTCATACTGCGGCGCTTGCTGGATCCTTGCGGCATCAAGATTCTCTCTAGCATCGTGCAGCGCCCAAGACAAGTGATTCGTTAGCTGTCCTGCGAACCTAGAGAGCGGGCGTCCTGGTGTTTCTTGGTTGCCCTGTAACTCGTTCTCCAGCGGAGACGGTATTCCTTTACCCAGGTTCAGAAACGCTGGCGTGAAACCAGTCGATCTGTTCACGGTATTCCGAATGGCAAAACCCATCTCAGCGATGTGTTCATCCCAGTCTCGGTGCCTCTCCGTTAGCGCGATCAGCATGCTTTTGATATTCCGATTCACTCGCTCAGTGATATTGGCTTGGGGTTGGTACGGTGTTGTCCTCTTGTGCTTTATGTTCAGCGCCAAGCAGGAGTCCACGAACACTTTACTAGTGAAGTAACTAGCGTTACTATTAATGAGACACCTGGGTGTGCAAAAGCATAGCAAAGTATTTAGTAACTTTTCACAGATCCACTATGAAACCAGCTACCTCATTGGGTACAGCTCTGCCCACTTTGAGAAATGATCGGTAATAACCAAGAGGTACTGGTTTCCCCGCGGACTTCTCGGCATTGGGCCGATGATGTCGAAAGCGACGATCTCCCACGGGTAGTGACTCTCCACGGATTGCATCGAGCCCGGACGCTTCCCCCCTCCGGGCTTCACTTTCTGTCAGCCTGGACAGCTGCAGGCGTATCGGAGTGCGTCTTGCCTCATCCCCGGCCAGGTCGCGGCGAGGCATTACTTAGGAAAAGTCTTGCTGCCACTGCGATGACCTACCAGAGCTGAGTCGTGGAAGTACCTGATGAACCTCTTCCGTAGCTTCCTGGGAATCACCACCCTTTACTCGTTACCCTCCACTTCATCGATTGTTTGGATGTAGCGAAGCAATAAGCCGTCTTCGCCCAGCAGATATGAATCAAACTTATCATTAACTCGACCGCCAGCCTTCCCGGTGTCAACCGCAATTTCCGCCAGTTTACCCAACACCCGCTGACAAAAACCCTCTGCTTTCTGAACCTCGACCAGCTCTTCCTTGCTGATCGCTTCACTAGCTTCACCCCAAGCGACGATCCTTTGCTCCTTCGTGCCGCGAGCTAAGGCTGCTACGAGTGCCGGTTGCTTCGCCTCCTCCCAACCGTCCGTGAGGGACCTTGCCCCGGCGTCCGTAGACATTCTCCTGTTCTTCCCGCGCTTCTTGTTACACTCTGGTTGCGTCACCTCCTCCCAACCACCATCCTGGGGCGCTTGAGAGAGCGCGTCCGCGACCTTGTTGGTCGATCCCTTTCGGTACTAAACCGTGCACGAGTAGCGCTGCAAGGTTTGTACCCAGCGGGCAAGCCTTCCCGCGGGCTCGTTTAGCCTCTGAATCCAGGTAAGTGCTGAGTGATCAGTCTGAATAGCGAGGGTCGTATACCGTCTTAAAGGAGTCATGAAACGCTTTTCCAACTTTTTCCTGTTTCGCTTTCCTCCTCAACTCATAAATCGCGCATTCCACCAAACAGTTAAAGAAGACGAAAAGGGGGAGTCCCCACTTGCTCGCACTCTTATTTGTGTAATCCCGGGCACATCCATTCTCCCCCTAGAAGATTAGCCCGTCGCTCAAAATTCAGACAAAAGTTCCTTTCCCCACCCCGTTCATTCCGAAGCTGACAGTGCTGTTGAAGCTACGTGCTCGTTGGGCCAGCCACACTTGCCACGTGAGCGTGGCAAATGTGGCTGCAGAGAATGAAGTCAGGTGATGAAAGGGAGGCGGCTGATTGGTCCGGCAAGCGCGTAGCTTCCACCACAATGTCAGCTTAGGGGTGAAAGGAATAAGTGAGGTCCGGTTGCGTGTGACGTCAGTTTGGACCCGATAACGCGCTTTTGGGACCGCGGATGTATCACAGTGAAAAGGCAGAGAGGTTGCGAAGGGGAGGAGGTACGAAATAGTCCGCTCTGTTTTCAAATTTTCGCACTAAAAGTCAGGCTTTTGACTTTCTACCTTTTATCTTTTGATCCACTGAACGATGTGCTATTAGTAAAATCCCAATCTAAAATGATTTATCCCAACCCAAAAATCGTTTCATGGGCCCTTTAATAGAGGTCGAACTTATTCAGAGCAAACATGACGGCGAACCCCTTCTTTTCCGTCACTCTGTAGTTGCGTTCCGACTATGTGAGCGTTCGACTAGCGAATGCCACAGGGTGTAACTGTCCATCATGCTCCTGCAGCAATAGTGCTCCGACACCGTAGTCGCTCGAATCTGCCTGCACAACAAAATGCCAATTAAGGTCTGGTAACCGAAGGCTAGCGGTGCTTGATGTTGCCCTCGCGAGAGAAGAGAAGGCAGGACCCTGCTCTGGACACCAGACTCACCTCGAGCTTTCCGGAGCAGCAGATCCAATGGCCGCGCCAGCTCCGCCCACATCGGGATGAACTGCCGGTAAAAGCCAACCATCCCGAGAAACCTTTGAAGGCTCTTTACATCGTGCGGTGGTAGATAATCGAGAACGGCACTTAATTTCTCATCGTTCGGCTTCAAGCTACCGCTGTCTACGACAAAGCCTAAAAGGTTTACCTTTGAGGTGGCCAGTTGCACCTTTTTTCGATTATTTGTTAGACGGGCCTCACTCATTCGCCTTACGATAATCTCGAGATGAGTTAGGTGCTCTTTGAACGACTTGGAGTATGCCACAGCGTCATCCATGTACGCCATGGCGAATTTAAATTTCGCATAACCCAGCACGATGTCCATGAGCCGTTGGAAACTCGACGGTGAGTTCGACAACCCAAACGGAAGACGCCTAAACTCAAAGAACCCCCTGTAACAGGTGAACGCCGTCGTTTGGACATTTTCTGGCACCACCTGGATCTGGAGTAAACCCCCGCTACAATCCAACGTGGTGAAAACCCCCCTTGCACCTTCAAGCGAATACATAATATACTCAATAGAGGAAAAAGGATACGCGTCCCTTCTAGGGACCTGATTAAGTCTTCGGTAATCAACGCAAAGGCGCGCGGTGCTGTCGTTTTTGGTGCCAAAACTACTGGAAACGTCCAGGGACTCTGCGATGGCTGCGCCGCCCCCATGTCCAGCATGTCCTCGATAGCCGCGTCTAGGAGGGCCCGTTTATGTACGCTTAGTGGTCTAGGATCACACCCCCACGGCCTGGCCTCTCTTGCATCTATCCTATGTTGTAAAAGATTCGTAAGCCCCGGTCTCTCGGTAAACATAGCTGCGTGTTGGGACAAGGCGTTCACTAGCATCCGCCGTTGGTGGGCGGGCCCATCAAAAGACGCAATTATCATTTCGACGTTCGCGAACACGACTGGCGCAGCTAATACCTGCTCCTGATGTGACGCAATGAGCGAACGTTCCATCCCCTGCACCAAAGATGATGGGGCAACAAAGGGAATAAGAGGAGAAAACGCACTATAACGATACCCGTTGTTCCTCAAGTCCAGGATTATGCCCTCACGACAGACAAAGTCCTGCCCCAAAATAACAGGAACGGACATACCGGGCATGTAAACGAAACGTTGCCTCCTTCGTCTGCCGTCAAGGCCAAGGTGAAGGCACATCGCCCCTTGCGCTTCGGCCAATTAATCCTGTCGCTAAACCCAGCGGAGTTACAAGCTACCGCGCGCAAAGGTTCCTGTCACGGCAGTTCTCGTGCACATTATCGTCAATTATAGAAGGAGTAGAACCGGTACCAATTAGTGCCGAATATTCTCTACCACCGATCTCTACCCGCTCGTACGGGCCCTTCTCAGGTGTCGTGCTCTGAGCCCGACACGCCGACGGGGCCATCGCCACGCGGTCGCCGGCCACAATTTCCGCCCTGTCGGCACACTGATACTGGGCCTCGGCAGCGATCGGCAACCTCGACTCAGAGGACCTGATTAGTGGCGCCGGCCTCTGGCATTTCCCTGGGAACCCTGAGAACCAGATGCTGCCCACGTGCAATGTCGCTTGATGTGCTCAAGTTGGTGACAGTTGTAACACCTGACTTGTGGCCGGTCGTTACGCGCAATTTGTCTATCGTTACCGTCATGCGACACTTCATCTGTGGCAAACTGCGGTGAGTCATGATTCCCGCGACTGTCGTGACCAGTCGCGCCTCCGCAGTGGTTAACCGCTAAGACACCCCTACGGTTCTGCACTCGGGACGAGTGTGCGTTGGCTGCCTTGCGCCTTTGCTCATAAGTGAAGGGGTCCAAAGCCCGGGGCGTTATGGCTCCCCCGTGACCGCGCTCCACAACTGCCGTATACGCTGTACGGGACTCGATGTGAGTGCCAGCGGCGCGCCCTGCCCACGCACATCTCGGCTCTAGGGACTGCTCGGCCCTCGGAGGGGGGTGGTACTGCAGCTAAGCGAGCAAGCCCGCTTGGACCGTTCGCCCCTCTCTGGCAAGTGCCTCCAGATCCGCGAAATCCTGTCCGCGCAGATAGGCTTTGAATCTGGGGTGACATTGCCGTATCGTTCTAGCTACCTTCTCTGCGTCAGCCACGGATGGTTCGGCCCTCGAGTACCTCCTGGAGCGGGCGAACGTACTCCACGAGGCTCTCGTCGGGGTGCTGAGTGCGATTAGCTAGTTCGTCTCTAATCCGCATCTCATAATCAGGGGGCATAAATTTCTCCCTAAAGGGCGTCCGGAATCCGCCATCGATTGAAACGGTCGTTGTAACCGTCTCCAACGCGACGCGTCGCCCGTTAACGCGATCGGCACGATCTGCACCAAGTCCATTTCGTCTAATGCTCCCAACGCAGCTACATACGCGTCCAAGTCCTGTAAGAAATCGTGAACCGATTTCCGGTCGGAATATCTCGCGTACGTCGGCGTCAATACGGACAACCGTGGTCGGGGCAGAGACGTAAGCGGGGCACTCGCGACTCCTGGAACCGTCGCGATTTGTCGCGAGAACGTCTCCATCATTGCCGTCATGGCGCGCATAAACCCGCCGATGTCTGCCGCGCCTCCAGGTGGAGCTGTTGGTGAAATCCCAGCATCTGGAGATGCTCGCATACTAGAGCCTTCTCCGGCACCCGCAGCGTCAGACGGTTCCTGAGTTCCGCTCTCAGACGAGTCGTCCTCGTCCCTATTGGGGGTCGACCTCGTCTTGTTAGGTATCCTTAGCGTTTAGCCTTCTACACCACGCTGAACGCACATTAGATCGGTGCGACTCCCTGGAACGAACTGAACAAGCAGCAGACCAATCGGGCCCCACGTTGGATGCGCCAGTTGTGTGGGTCGCTCTACTAAACTGCTGCCCAATCGGTCCCTGCCTGGACGCCCTCCCAAAAAATCACAAGTGCAAGAATGTATTCGAAATGTTTTACTGTTTTCGGCTGGTCTTGCTGTGGGCCTTGCAGTCGCAGCCGTCGTCCGGGTGTCTTGCCCATGCTTTGCTGGAGTCCCTCGTGCTCTGTTCCAGGTGCCGGGACGCTGGCCACCGCTCTTGCCCCCTCTCGCGCCGTCGCCCTCCTCGGCTTCCCACATTCCAACTCCGCCTTCCCCCTCAAGGCCCGGTGTTCGGGGGGGGGGGGGGGGGGGGGGGTGAGGGGGGGGGGCGGGTGTTCACTGGTCTTGGCCGAGGAGTTGTTCCACCTCGGCTATGCTGGCGTCGTCAGAAGTCGAGAGGGACGGAGGGGGCTGTTGGACGACACTGGCCCGATGTCTTGGGCCGGAAGAGGTGGTGGCGGCCGATGCTGTGGGGGCCGTCGTGGTGGCGGGTTCGATGGAAGCGGCTGCGGCAGCTGGTGCGGCGGCACGGTTTTCGGAAGATCGGGCTGGCTGGACGGAGGCCAAAGCAGCGGGAGCCAGGAGGTCCGGGCGGCTTGCCCTCAGGGTCTGGACCGCTGCCGCCAGGTTGTCCGGGAGGGGCTGTGTCCAGCCTTGTACACGTTACTAAAAAAAAGTAATCGATTACAATTACTATTACTCTTGGCTAAAAAGTATTCGATTAGATTACTTGATTACTCGACGACAAAAGTAATTGGACATTACTTAAGGAAGTAATCGTTACTTTTCCGATTACTTTATTGCGTGAAGACACATCTTTAGCGTTCATAACAAAGAACTACTTCCAACTTATATATTTCACATTTGCACAAGTATTGAAGAAGGAACCCTGGCTCCCTCTTCGTGGTCGTTGCACCTTCACAATGCGGACACAAGCATAGAATTCGTTTGAAGACGTTTAATGATTTGGGCGTTCGCCAGTGTGTGTGTGTGTGTGGGGGGGGGGGGGGGGGGGGCGGGGAAGCGGAGGGGGTTCGAGATCTTGTTAAGCTTGAGCAAAGGTTGTCGTTCAAAGTTTGCGTCGCTCATTTTATTATTCACATGTGGATGAGCTCGCATGTTATTCAAAAGAGCAGCAGCTCCAGGATTTGAAACGGATCATGTGTAGTATTTATTAGCGGAAGAGATCGCTCCGACCACTTCTCAACTCGGAACATTGCTTGTCACAAAGACCACGTAGGGGAAATGGGGAAATATTTCAACTGCCTTTGTTATATTTTGCATCCGCTTTAGGCATTCTTCGGTTCTGGTTCTCCTACGGGCTGCCAGTAGGTACCCTAAGCAGGATTTTTTTTATTTTTTTTTTGTTTCTGTGTGTGGTGTGCGTGAGAGGGCTACTTTGAACGAAGGACTCACAAAGCTACATTCTGCTTTCTCAAACTTCGCCCTGAATGGCCTTTGTCACGCACTGTGGCTTTCCTGGGGCTTCCCACTCCCCAGTCCCAGCTCGAAAAAAAAAGAACAAAAACGGACGTTCCACAGAAACTCTACATAGAAAGAGATTGACGTCGTTTCCTACAGGTCCGCAAAAATCTTAATTTTTTGCGGTCGAAAAAAAAAAAAACAAGTTTTATTTTTTGTCATCTCAAAAAAAAAAAAAAAAGGCGTGTGCCGGAGGGGGGGGGGGGTGTCCCGTGGACAAATTTTAACGGTTACAAGTAATTTTATTACTTTCAAAAGTAATCAGATTACTCTTGTGATTACTGCCTAATAAAAGTAATCAACTGATTGCAAAATTACTCCAAAAGTAATCGATTACAAGTAATTTGATTACTTGTAATGCGTACGGTACAAGTCTGGAGCCTGTGTCTCCAGCAGGTCGGTATGGAGTCGACCTGCTTCGTGGGTCTCATATGTATTATCGGGACCCCGCACAACAAGCAGGTGTCAGGCGCTCCCAAGACCCGTGGCGCCGCCGACTGCGTGTGGCCACGGAACGGGAGTGGGACTCGGTGGTCGTTCTAACCAGGCGTTGGTCGGAGATGGTGCTTCCAACGCCGGCGGGAGACGAAATGGACCGCACCTCCTTCCTCCCACGCGGTCCACGTGGCCACGGTGTGGCAGGGAGGCCAACTCCAGGCAGGTCCCCCCGTCGTAGACGGACCCTCTCCGTGGTGCGGGGGTGCCGTCGCGGACGGCCCTGCCTGGTGCCGTGAAGTTGCTGCGGACGGCCCTGCTCCGTGTCGCGCAGGCCTGCCTGCTGCAGGGCTCGCGGTACCTGCGGAGCCCAGGCGGCTTTGGCCCGTTCCGCCGTTCGGCCATCCTCGGTGTTGACGCCTCCCAGGGCGGCAGCCCCGAGGGTTTGGTCGACCGGACCACTGGGGTCCAGCCGCCACGGGGCCTGGCCCGTCCGGTGGGGCTCCTGGGTATGGCCCCCTTGGGCGGTTTTTCCAAGGAGGCATCCTGTGTGAAAAGAACACTCTCAGAACACCGGAAAATCATCACTTTCTTTGGCCGAATATGGCGGCGGCGGTAGTTTTCATGAACTATGTTCCCCATCGCGACGGTAATACCCTCTCAAGTCCGCGATGTGAACTGGATCCGACTCCTCATATGTATCACACCGAGTGAGTTTATAAGTAAGCCGTGACATTCGCGTCTTTACCTCATAGGGTCCTTCCCATCTATGAGCAAGCGATGCGCGAAACCGCTAGCTGCGTTACTCAGAGGGTGGGTTCTTCTCAGGACCAAGTCACCAACTTTGAATTCCAAGTGCCTATAGCTCCTGTCAAACTGCGGCGCTTGCTCGATCCTTGCGGCATCAAGATTCTCTCTACCATCGTGCAGCGCCCCAGACAAGCGATTCGTTAGTTGTCCCGCGTACCTAGAGAGCGGGCGTCCTGGTGTTTCTTGGTTGCTCCGTAACTCGTTCTCCAGCGGAGATGGTATCCCTTTACCCAGGTTCAGAAACGCTGGCGTGAAACCAGTTGATCTGTTCACGGTAATCCGAATGGCAAAACCCATCTCAGCGATGTGCTCATCCCAGTCTCCGAGTCCATCCGTTAGCGCGATCAGCATGCTTTTGATATTCCGATTCACTCGCTCAGTGATATTGACTTGGGGTTGGTACAGTGTTGTCTTCTTGTGCTTTATGTTCAGCGGCAAGCAGGAGTCCACGAACACTTTACTAGTGTAATAACTAGCGTTACCATTAATGAGACACTTGGGTGTGTCGAAGCAAAGGAAAGTATCTAGTAACTTTTCCCAGATCCGCTCTGAAACCAGCTTCCTCATTAGGTACAGCTCTGCCCACTTTGAGAAATGATCGGTAATAACCAAGAGGTACTGGCTTCCCCACGGACTTCTCGGCAGTGGGCCGATGACGTCGCAAGCGACGATCTCCCATGGGTAGTAACACTCCACCGATTGCATCAAGCCCGGAGGCTTCCCCCCTCTGGGCTTCGCTTTCTGGCAGGCTGGACAGCTGCGGGCGTATCGGAGTGCGTCTTGCCTCATCCCCGGCCAGGTCGCGGCGCGGCATTACTTACGAAAGTCTTAATGCCACTGCCATGACCTACCAGAGCCGAGTCGTGGAATTACCCGATGAACCTCTTCCGTAGCTTCCTGGGAATCACCACCCTTGAAGGGAGACTCATTACCTTCCACTTCATCGATAGCTGGGATCTAGCGAAGCAATAAGCCGTCTTCGCCCAGCAAATATGAATCAAACTGATCATTGACTCGACCGCCAGCATTCCCGGTGTCGACCGAAATTTCCGCCAGTTTACCCAACACCCGCTGACAAAAACCCTCTGCTTTCTGGACCTCAACAAACTCTTCCTTGATGACCACTTCACCCCAAGCGACGATCCTTTGCTCCTTCGTGCCGCGCGCTAAGGCTGCTACGAGTGCCGGTTGCTTCGCCTCCTCCCAACCGTCCATGAGGGACCTCACCCCTGCATCCGGAGACATTCTCCTGCTCTTCCCGCGCTTCTCGTTACAATCTGGTTGCGTCACCTCCTCCCATCCACCATCCTGGGGCGCCCGAGAGAGCGGGTCCGTGACCTTGTTGGTCGATCCTTTTCGGTACTAAACCGTGTACGAGTAGCGCTGGAAGGTTTGTACTCAGCGGGCCAGGCTTCCCGCGGGCTCTTTTAGCCTCTGAATCCAGGTAAGTGCTGCGTGATCAGTCTGAATAGCGAAAGTCGTACCGTCTAAATAGAGGTCTAACTTATTCAGAGTAAACATGACGGCCAACCCCTCCTTTTCCGTCACTCTGTAGTGGCGTTCCAACTATGTGAGCGTTCGACTAGCGAATGCCACAGGGCGCAACTGTCCATCATGCTCCTGCAGCAATACTGCTCCGACACCGTAGTCACTCGCATCTGTCTGCACAACGAAATGCCAATTAAGATCTGGTAACCGAAGTCTAGCGGTGCTTGATAATGCCCTCGCGAGAGAAGAGAAGGCAGCACCCCGCTCTGGACCCCAGACCCCCCTCGAGCCTTTCCGGAGCAGCAGATCCAATGGCCGCGCCAGCTCCGCGCACATCGGGATGAACTGCCGGTAAAAGCCAACCATCCCGAGAAACCTTTGGAGGCTCTTTACATCGTGCGGTGGTAGATAATCGAGAATGGCCCTCAATTTCTCATCGTTCGGCTTCAAGGTACCGTTGTCTACGACAAAGCCTAAAAGATTTACCTTTGAGGTGGGCAGTTGCACCTTTTTTGGATTAATTGTTAGACCGGCCTCACTCATTCGCCTTAAGACAATCTCGAGATGGGTTAGGTGCTCTTTGAACAACTTGGAGAATACCACAGTGTCATCCATGTAGGCTGTTAAGGAGGAGATCCCGGGCACGTCCGTTTCGATGGTGTCGGTTTATCGTTCCCTCTCGTACCGTTCATGATCTCATGGTTCTGCGCTCCTCTACCTCCTTTCCCTCTTGTCCTACTACCAGATCGCATAATCTACAACAACTTCCCACGCCGGCCTGGAGATGAGACCATGCATTCCCATACCGCGATATCAGGAAGTTTAAGAAGGTACAGAGCAGTGCAGAAAACACGAACTCATGAAAGGTCAATGGGGAATACAAAAATACACAAACAAGTTGAATGAACACTTTGCCGGGTCCCACACAGTTTCAGTGAAGTCATGATAACACAATGCTTGTAGCAAACAAGCATTGTTTGCTACAAGCAGGTCCATCGTTCTGTGTAAATTCTTAGTTTGATATGTTGCCTTCAAGAAATAGAAGGCCTTGCATAGGGCGCTGAATTTCTTGTCTGCTCGCAAGGCGAACCGCGCAGAGTCTTGGTATGCCGTCTCTTCCAGTAAATGCTGCTGTTATTCTTCCAAGTTTCCATAGGAGCTGTGGCGTGTCGTCCTTTATAATAACAACGTCTCCCGGTTACGTCCGGCGGACGCCCTCAACGCCGACGCCGACGTCGACCGAGGTCTCGGCTTTCGCCACAAACCCGGCGCGTTCCTGGGCTCCTGCTCGAAGTCGAACTCCTCTGGATCACTCCTAGGCCATGGCGAAGTTAAATTTCGCATCACCCAGTACGATGTCCATGAGCCGTTGGAAACTCGACGGTGAGTTCGACAACCCAAACGGAAGAGGCGTAAACTCAAATAACCCCCTGTAGCAGGTGAACGCCGTCTTTTGGACATTGTCTGGCACCACCTGGATCTGGAGAAAACCCCTGCTACAATCCAGCGTGGTGAAAACCCCTCGCGCCTTCAGGCGAATACATTATAGACTCAGTAGAGGGAAAAGAATAAGCGTCCCTTCTAGTGACCTCATTAAGTCTTCGGTAATCAACGCAAAGCACGCGGTTCCGTCTTTTTTGGCGCCAAAACTACTGGAAACGCCCAGGGACTCTGCGATGGCTGCACCGCCCCCATGTCCAGCACCTCCTCGAGAGCCGCGTCTAGGAGGGCCCGTTTATGTACGCTTAGTGGTCTAGGATCACACCCCCACGGCCTGGCCTCTCTTGTATCTATTCTATGTTGTAAAACAGTCGTAAGCCCCGGTCTCTCGGTAAACATAGCTGCGTGTTGGGACAAGGCGTTCGCTAGCATCCGCCGTTGGTGGGCGGGCCCGTCGAAAGACGCAATGGACCTTTTCCAAATACCGACGGCACCAGGCGGTGGCTGCACGAACTAAAAATCGAGGAAGTGACCTACCTGCGCTACCAATCGATAATGGGAGCTACGCTACCAGTTGCTTCGCTCTCTGAGCTGCGTCGCGTGCCCAACGCGACTTTAAAGAGGGAAATCCGTTGCGTCCACCCAAACGTCGTGTTTTAGAGCGCAGCTCTTAGGCGGCCGTTTCCGGCTTGAGTGGCGTCGCCGTCGCCGTCGGCGTAACCAAGGTCATCCCAAACTCACCCCAAGGTCACTTGACCCCTCCAGGTCACGTGACCCCCAAAGTCACGTGACCCCTCCCAAGATCCCCTCAAAGTCACGTGACCCCCAAGGTGATCCCCACGTGACACCCAAGGTCACGTGACTCCCCAAGGTCCCGTGACCCCAGGTCACGCCTCCTCGAGGTCACGTGACCCCCCCTACCCGAAGTCACGTGACACCCCCCCCCCCGGTGCCACGTGACCCCCCCGGAGCATATTAAAAAATGAGGGGAGGAGGAGGAGAAGGAGGAGGGTTCTACCCTCCCCTCAGTACCCTTCACTCCTCCTCCTCAAGAGCTGCGCTCCAATTCGGCGTTACGGGGAGTTGTAAACGGCTTTCACTTTTTTCTTTCCGTCCACTTTCTTTTTTTGTGTAACACAATTATATATATGCTGCAATTAAGTGTTCTACTCGTCGATCTACAGCCTCATTCCGAATTTCCTCGATTTTTCGTGCCGACTTCCACCGCTTGGCATCGGGCGCTCGCGCGTGCGCAGAACGCTTCTCGGAAAAAGTCCATTATCATTTCGACGTTCCCGGGCACGACTCGCGCAGCTAATACCTGCTCCTGATGTGACGCAGCGAACGAACGTTCCATCCCCTGCACCAGAGATGATGGGGCAACAAAGGGAATAAGAGGAGAAAACGCACTATAACGATACCCGTTGTTCCTCAAGTCCAGGATTATGCCCTCACGACCGACAAAGTCCTGCCCCAAAATAACAGGAACGGACATACCGGGCAAGTAAACAAAACGTTGCCTCCTTCGTCTGCCGTCAAGGCCAAGGTGAAAACACGTCGCCCCTTGCGCTTCGGCCAATTAATCCTGTCGCTAAATCCAGCGGAGTTACAAGCTACCGCGCGCAAAGGTTCCTGTCACGGTAGTTCTCGTACACATTATCGTCAATTACAGAAAGAGTAGAGCCGGTACCAATTAGTGCCGAATGTTCTCTACCACCGATCTCTACCCGCACGTACGGGCCCTTCTCAGGTGTCGTGCTCTGAGCCCGACACGCCGACGGGGCCATCGCCACGCGGACGCCGGCCACAATTTCCGCCCTGTCGGCACAATGATACTGGGCCTCGGCAGCCGTCGGCAACCTCGACTCAGAGGACCTGATTAGTAACGCCGGCCTCTGGCGTTTCCCTGGAAACCCTGTGAACCAGACGCTCCCCACGTGCAATGTCGCCTGATGTGGTCAAGATGGTGACAGTTGTAATACCTGACTTGTGGCCGGTCGTTACGCGCAACGTGTCTATCGTCACCTTCATGCGACACTTCATCTGTGGCAAACCGCGGTGAGTTATGATTTCCGCGACAGTCGTGACTAGTTGCGCCTCCACAGTGGTTAACCGCTACGACACCCCTACGGGTCTGCACTCGGGACGAGTTTGCGTTGGCTGCCCTGCGCCTTTGCTCATAAGCGAAGGGGTCCAAATCCCGGGGCGTTATGGCTACCCCGTGACCGCTGCACAACTGCCGTATACGCTGTGCGCGACTCGATGTGAGTTCCAGTGGCGCGCCCTGGCCACGCGCATCTTGGCTTTACGGACTGCTCGGCCCTCGGAGGGGGGTGGTATACTGCAGCTCAGCGATCAAGCCCGCTTGGACCGTTCGCGCCTCTCTGGCAAGTGCCTCCAGATCCGTGAAATCCTGTCCGCGCAGATAGGCTTTGAATCTAGGGTGACATTGCCGTATCGCTCTAGCTACCTTCTCCGCGTCAGCCGCGGATGATTCGGCCCTCGAGTTAAGCTCCTGGAGCACGCGAACGTACTCCACGAGGCTCTCGTCGGGGTGCTGAGTGCGGTTAGCTAGTTCGTCCCTAATCCGCATCTCATAATCAGGGGGCCAAAAATTCCTCCCTAAACCGCGTCCGGAAGTCCGCCATCGATAGAAACGGTCGTTGCAACCCTCTCGAACGCGACGCGTCGCCCGTTAACGCGATCGGCACGATCTGCACCAAGGCCGTTTCATCTTATGCTCCCAACGCGGCTACATACGCATCCAAGTCCTGTAAGAAATCGTGAACCGATTTCCCGTCGGAATATCTCGCGTACATCGGCGTCATTACGTACAACCGCGGTCGGGGCAGAGACGTAGGCGGGGCACTCGCGACTCCTGGAACCGTCGCAATTTGTTGCGAGAACGTCTCCATCATTGCCCTCATGGCGCGCATAAACCCGCCGATGTCTGCCGCGCCTCCAGCTGGAGCTGTTGGTGAAATCCCAGCATCTGGAGATGCTCGCGTACTAGAGCCTTCTCCGGCACCCGCAGCGTCAGACTGTTCCTGAGTTCCGCTCTCAGACGAGTCGTCCTCGTCCCTACTGGGGGTCGACCTCGTCTTGGGGGGCATCGTTAGCGTTTACCCTTCTACACCACGCTGAACGCTCAATAGATCGGTGCGACTCCCTGGGACGATAAGAACAAGGAGCAGACCAATCGGGCCCCACGTTGGATCCGCCAGTTGTGTGGGTCGCTCTACTAAACTGCTGCCCAATCGGTCCCTGCCTGGTCCGCCCTCCCAAGAAGTCACACGTGTAAGAATGTATTGAAAACGTTTTACTGATTTCGGCTGGTCTTGCTGTGGGCCTTGCAGTCGCAGTCGTCGTCCGGGTGTCTTGCCCGTGCTTTGCTGGAATCCCTCGTGCTCTGCCCCGCTCGCCGGGCCGCCGGCCACCGCTCCTGCCCCCTCGCGCGCCGTCGTCCTCTTCGGCTTGCCACACCCTTTAAACACAAAGTACAAAACGGGTTTAAGGCCTTGGATCGGGATACGAAAACGTAATAGGTAACGTATTTCTGAAATACTAGCACGACTGCTTGTAGGTCTGTAAGTTTTAGATAAAATTTTCTATTTATTTTATCTTAATGATAATTATACGTATTTAATTTTTATAGGTGATACGGAATTAAAACATTTGGTCGTAAACATAGAAGCCATAGATTTCGGAGTTGCTTATAGAAATGTATTCTTGGATTTAATTACTTTTTGTATTTATATGCTTGGTTTCGGCTTAGTGTCGGCCTCAGAAGCACCCAGCGAAATCAACATTGGTTTCAAAATACAGCCTCCACAACGCTACACCGTGAATTCAAAGGAAAATTAGAGAGTTTTAGTAGATCGTTCCCATGACTCCGATACCGATACCCGATACTTCGCCACCGCCTCTCTTGTGCATGCATAGTATCGTTATCGGGGCTATCGGAGGTATCGGAACGATCTACTAAAACTCTCTATTGATTGGAAACGGGAGCAGCGCTTCGGGGACGAGAGAATTCCCAGAGTGAATTTCGTGTTGAACTGCCGTGTTGGGATACGACTCAGAAAATCAGAGTCAGAGTATGTTTATCGTATATGGCATCCTTACTTAAAACAGTGCTCGTAGAGTGAATTGTTTGTAGTCTATCAAAAATGTAGTTCCGTAATTAATTTTGAAGGTGATGGAAAAGATGTTGATACGTTATAGAAATATTATTCTTGTTCCCAGATTCAAATGTCTTATGTACTACGAAGATAACCGTGAAATTTGCGTTTAGACGCGCATTGTATTCGTATTTATTTTTAAAATCGAATCAGAGCACAAAACAATGCATACGTATTTATATAAATAAACAGGTCGCCTTGACTGTTTACAGAAGGAAACACCCTCAAAGAGTGTCATCTGCAATGTTATTTGAGAAGTAATTTGGATGTTTGACTTGGAGGAGCATGCGAACCAATAAGATTAAAGGAAAGATCATATTTAATTTTGTTTGGGTGTCTTTCAGTGTACATCTCACACCGACTGCGACCAGCAAAATGGGTGCAGATGTAGGGGAACAAGTGGAAAACCAAGAATATGTGTGCAAATAAAGCAGCGTGTAATTGCCTTATTATATGGATGTTTAAGCATGCCTTATAACATGTTTAAGATATACGCTGTGCTAGGTTTAGATTTCGTCCTACGTACTAATAATTGATAACGCATATCTCTAGAGGGAATGCTACATAAGAGTTTGCGGCAGTTTAATCATTTAGAAAACGACTTTAAACCTGTTTCAAGAAAAAACAAACAAAAAGAAACAAGGTTTCTAGATGTTTAAAAGGCATGTCTTTGTATTATGCTTGTGAAAATACTAGGCAGTGTAGAAAAGCAGCCAGCTGGTGTTAAATCCTTACCTCGATATTTCTTCGTTCCCGTTGTGCCCATTGAAAAGCACGGACTTCATCCCACGGAAGGACACGGCGGCGTGGCGAGAGCACGGTGCGTTATTGGGAGATCGTTCGCTGTGCTTTTTAACGGACGGAACGTGAACAGAAAGAGTCCAATATACGAACTTCTACGCGGATGACTGATTTCCTCTAGCGCCTATATATTTGACGAGCCTTAGACGAAAAGCAGGTTTTACACTGAAAATTTGCGCTATACCCTGTGACAGGTTAAAACCTCTTTCTACTTTATCACAACGAATGCTGTGATAAAGTGGCTGGAGAGGAGGTCGCCTCCTCTCCAGCGTTCTCTCTGCCAAAGTGGAAAGAGGTGAAAGGAGCTTTCATTTTACTCTGAAGGGGACTGTTCAAAGTTCCTTCGTTTTTTGGTCTACATCAACATGGGGTTGTGCTAAGGTGGTGAGCGTTGCAACAGATGATCGTATAGAACCCAACACAATGTGCACAAACACGCTTGCGTTTGCCCACACGCAGTGCGCATGCGCAGAGACTAGATTGTTATGAAGAGAAGGGTTTGCGAATGTGCCGTGCCGACAGCAGCGCCACCGCAGCGATGTAAAGTCAGAACCGCGTTTTGATCTATACTTGGGAGCGCGTTGAGGGAAGCTGCCTTGGTCGGACAGATATGCAAATGTATGACTTTCAACACAGCATTTATATTGCTATCTTTCCCAGCAGTTTCTTCTAATGTCCTCCTATAAAGCAACAGCAAATTTACCCATCTAAAGAGAAAAAAAAAGCATAGAAGAAAGCGTGAAAGCAAGCAGTTTTTAAGGAAGTTTGTCATATTGTTAATTCGGTGCCGAAGAGCGTACTTTTTTATAACTCATTTATTGTTGAATTGTTTTTACATATTATATATAGAAAGAGTGCACACCCCTTGTATGTAGTGAACGAACCAAAAAAAAATCAACATCCGGATAAGAGCATTAAAGACGCTTGCACATAACGGAACAGGCTGATCGGCTGTACATCTTCTACTTCCTGCAGAGGTCACAAAAAATCCTCATGCACTTTTTGAGCATCCATTCGCGCTTGTTGAAGATATTTGGGTCTTCCAAAAAAACTTTAGCAAACGATTGCCTCTCTATTTGCGGGCTCAATATTTCGCGAATTTTGCGAAGAGCAGGATTTGTGAGTACATTGTGGGGCGCAACATTTTGCGATGGAGAGTGGTATAATATGCGTTCGTCTCCATATTCTGATATATTCGCGATATAAATTCTTTGGCAATACGGAGGGAAAGCCGTCTGATCTTTCGCGCAGCCCGGGGCCGTGACGTCACTTCGCCGCTCTCTGATTGGAGGATGACTCCAGGCGGGAGCTCGGGGTTAAACAAAGCGGTGTCGTCGTCTTTTCTCCGCGGCCGCCATTGCGAAAGGCCTTTCTGTGGCTCTCGGAAATTACTGCTAGTGCTTGAACGAGGACGCGGCATACGGAAAAACGACACCGGGAATACCTAGAAATGTACGTCACTTCGTCTGACGCAAAAGACTTAACCCTGGAAGCATACGAAGCAGAAATATGCGTCCCGGTCTCCGGCGGTCGGATGTTGACGTGAGCCCCTCCAACGTCGGCATGGTGATGTGCGACGCGAGTGGGCCTTTCTACTTCTTGACGGAAACCCCTTTTCGCTAGCAAGTGTCTCAGTGTCTCCGTGAAGCATCGAGGTGTAGCTACAACCCTCTCCGGCGAGTTGAACGGGCTGCCGAGCTTTCGAAGGCCGATCTCCCGCAGCGCTGGCACCCGGAGAACCGCGCCATGGCGCTCGCTGGGGCGACTTGCGTCTTCTTTGTACATTTCGCATCATTCACTAACAGTTGCACGTTAAAGGAGTATAGCAAAGTAAAATGAAATGTTACTGAAAAGCAGCGGATTAGGCGATCGGTGCGCTACGACCGAGCCGAGTGCGCAGTCGTCTCGAGTTTAACACCTTAGGACGGCGCTTTATCGCGCGCGTGAAGGGTTGGCGTAACCAAGTTTTCTCCGAGCCCGGGGAGGGGGGGGGGGGGTTTATTTGGGGTGCGAGGTACTGAACCCCCCTCCCTGCCTACACCACTGGCATAAAGGATGTCCCTTAGACACGGCGCAATCACTCCTAAAACAGGCTACCATTCAACACTGAGTCGTGACTGCGAAGTTTATGACCCACATACATATATTCTACCACGCTATCCGTTCGGGCAACTGGAATCCCACCTGTCGCTGGGGGAGAAGCCTAAGACATACTGTTTTTCTGACGCGTGTTCCATCAGTCGCCTCGCCGCCGATTTCTTTCCCCATAAAGCGGCAATGAGGTAAACGCTGCGGGGGCGAGGAGCATGTTTTCGTACCAGTCTACTAGTTTTCTTAGGTCCGTTAATTTGCAAATGCTTGAGTTCCCCCTACCCCATCATTCCAACAGAATCCTCAGGCTGCCGGGCTACTGAAAGAGCCCTCTGCTCAGAGGACATGCTACAGGCCCTCTGTAATGCCCTCAGCGCCTGTGTGACTCCCGGGGGTCTGAGTTTCACGGCCCCGTCACCAGCTGGGTTGTCTTACCTCCATGGAGGTAAGATTATGAAAGAAACCACTCTATGCATTCAGAGGCAGCTTTCAGAAGTTGTGGAAGCCAAATACAGATGCTGACATCTCTAGTAAAAAACAGATTAAATTATTACTTGTTTTATGACTTATGCATCTCTATTTTGCAAGCCACATATAACAAGAAGGTAACACGTGATATCAACCTGGTTGCTCAATGCACTGAAAACATCCTGTTGCAGACCACTGTACCGTTGCCATTTATTATATGTTATTCTTTGGCACCGGGGAGATCGGTGGCCGAGTGGGCGACGGCCAACGTTATTAGATTAGCTCAGTTACGGAACTGCTCATAAGCGTCGCATACACGAACAGTACCCACCCTCACTCACCACGACTCGCCAAGCGTCGCTCGACGCGCCGCCAGACGGCTGCTTTGGTAACTGAATCAGGATACGTACGTTTCAACGTTACTAGAAACGTAAAAACCAACGGAAAAAAACTCTTTTTGTAGTTACTTTCATTGGAGTTTGGTACAAAATGGGAGGCGCGTGATGTTTTCGAAAATATTTAGTTTGCAAGGTTTTGCAGTACAATTAATATTATTTTCATACAACCATGCCTCAGCGGCGATTTCAGGCAGCGCGTCCCCGACCTAGGCTCATCTTAACTTTGGGGCATTTCGCGGCGCGTCCGCTGGGGACACGGGGGTGGCATCCCTGTGACCCTTTCCATTGTATCTGTTTCGTCTCCGAAATGGCCGATCGAAGCCAACATAGATGTTACGTGCAGTTCCTTGAGTGACCGCTGCAGGATAAATGGCGGCATTGCGATCGCCATTTGGCGCTTCAGCTCAGCTCTTGGGAATGCATAGTTATGTGACGAAAATATAGATGGCGCTTCATTAGACGCTTGGCGGATTGGAGTGAGTGAGGGGGGTACCCCCTTCCGCGGGAGTTCCACAACTGAGGTAATCTAATAACGTTGGCTACCGCACACCAGCTCGGAGAACGTGGAGCGAAAGCTCGTGCTGGGCAGGACCCAGGATGCTGTGTTCGATCCCCACTCCCGCCCGTTTCGATCTGGATGAGCATCGTAGTGGCGTGCGGTCGTGTATCACTACTGCGAGATGAACGTTAATGACCCCAGGAATGCGGTTATACTGCACTGGCTAAATTGCTCATTTACAGCTAGGAGACTCATCGCCCGTTGAGGCAGACCAAGTTCTAGGCTGTATAAACCTACACACAACCCAATGCCTTGGTACGCTGCTGGTATTGCTGTGCTGATGTTTGGACGTCCTTTTCTTGGTCGTTGAAATGACTGCTGCGATGGTTGGGTGAAATAACATGGTCAATTCCCTCCTCGACCGTGGAGTGTCGTTCACTTGTTCCTCTCTCTTCTCCTCTGGTTAAAGGGATACTAAACCGAAATTTGGATATCGCAAAGTAAGGCTGCAGAAGTGTTGAACGGGACGCTACAAACCCCAAAACATCACTCTTACATCGATATCTCAAACGGATGGCCGTGCTTTTGGAAAAGAAGGGCTCTATCAAGCGAGTTCTTCGATGTAGCTGTCCTCCGGGAGAATTTCAGAATGAGGAGAAACGGCCTCGCTTCTCTCATCCTGGCCTCGGTTCACCAGCTTGACGGGGCGTAGCGAGGAGGACGGAGAATGGGAATCGTGACGTGCCGTGTCTCGTCAGCCTCGTCGGCCGGGTTCAATCGCCCACTTCTTTTCCAAAAAATACGGCGGTCCGTTAGATATATCGCCTTATGAGTGATATTTTTTGGTTTTGCAGCTTCCTGCGTATCCGCCCGGCCTTGTTTAGTAAGCTCGAAATTTCGGTTCAGTATACCTTTAATGTGGCTCAGATAACAGTCATGCAGTCAGCCCGGTTGAAGCTTTCTGGACACCACATTCTCACATCTCTGGCCAATCGTCCTGCGCTCACGCAAAACTCACACACCTCGTCTTCTTCGATACTCCCGAATGCGCCTCGGTCGCCCGCTCAGCCGCTATGTTCATTCCCGTGCCCACTGTTTTATGACAACCTCCTTGACATGACAAATCTAGCTTCTGTATCCGACCGGCAATACGGGTTAGTGTTCCATTTGTAAATTTGATGCTTCAAAGTAACAGAACGAGCTTCCTCCAGCATCTACCAGCAACCAAGCAATGACAAAAACCAAAGCTTTAACTTCCAAGACTGAAAACCCAGGATTATGAGGACAGAAGCGACAAGCGTGTAATGGAGAGGGGTCCTCGAAGTGCCCAGCTTTGAAATTGTGGTAAAGTTTGAGTTGGTTTAAGTTCAAAGAGTCTCAAGAGAGCAAATAACGCAAAGTTATTTATACTGATTTGTATCCCATAGATGCTGTCAGGTGTTCAGTACAAAGGGAATGGAATACATATGTTCATTTATGCATTCTGTTGCGTATAAAAATAGGCTTTCACAAATTTTCAGTTGGTAATGACATGGGAGGACAAATATGCTGCTCAAGGGTGTAATCGGATCGTTTGACTACTGGGGCGACTCTTGTACAGGAGACAACGTCCTGTCCAGCACCAGCTTCACCACCTGGGACCAAGTGCACGAGGGGGTAGCACTGCAAGCATATGAAAGGAGGGCACTGCGACCTTGAGGTCAAGCTTGCACATCTATTGGTAAAGTCCTGAATGGATGCCCTGACGTGCTAATTGGTGCGGATGGCCTTATGATGGTGAAATGTCCCTGGATGTAAAGGGAAAATCGGATGGCAGGCAAACTGAAGTTGTTTCTGACTTTATCCCCTTATGACTTGAAAGTGATCTGCCCACTTCATAAACTTTGAAAATGCAAAATTTTTTCCGTAACTGTCCCCCTTCAACGTAATGTGCACATTGAAACATGCTCTTTTTTCTGCTTTCCGGTGAGAAAAAAAAAGCCAACGAATCTTCCTCTTCCTTGTCGTAATGGGAAGGAATGCAAGACTGATTGCATATTTTGTATACGCCAATCAGTTTCATAAGTGAATACAAATTCACTTATGAAACTGTCTTCTGCATAATTTATAAGCAGTGTAGCCCCGGCTTTAGGCTACATTATCGCGGGTCGGTTCGTTAATAAACCTCCGTGGGTGCCAATGATAGCTACAGTCTTTCTTTCCCTTTCTCTCCAATTGTAGCAGAAGAGGAGACACACCCACCGGAGTAAGGACAGTGTTCAAGAGTATTTATTAAACACTTTTAAAAGCAATGCCACGTCCCATCCAAAATGCCCCCCCCCCCCCCCCCCCCGCGCCGGCAAGGTAAGAAAAGGCTCTTACCTGGCCAACACGGGGCGCCCGAGAGCCAAGGTCTATAATCGAAAAGGTCGCCGATCAACGGCGGTTCAGTCCAAACCGCAAAACGGGCCCGGGACCCGACCGGAACCCTTTTTTTATATCTTCCGGAGCCCGTTCTGGCTGGAAAGTGTGGCGTTGCGTTTTGAAGACGAAGATATACTTGGTTTTATGATAACTAGGGCGAACTGTGGAGGCTACGGGCCCCGCAACCCATTAAGAGCTTCGAAGTCCGGATCGAGGCACGTTACCTCACGTCACGGGATCGTTCGTGCCGCTGCGCCTAATGCAAAGTCCGGAGGAACCGGTTGTCGTCTGCTGGCCAAAACTCTACTGTAAAACCAACCAACTTCAGATGAACGTTCACCACAGCAACATTGCCGTTCGCTAAAGTAGCGAGCTCTTCGGGAACAATTCACGAAACAAACATATGCTCGGTTTACCCGCGGATCTTTGCCATGGCGACATTTTGAGCGCAAGTGGTCGAGGGCTGCGATCGTTCAAACTTTATTGAAAAGCCACGTTGTTCTAGGAAAATACGAGTCTCGGGGTTTTCGGTTGATTCGAATTAAGTATCCTTGAGAAGTCACATGTCTTCGTCTTTCTCCCGTGTCGCGTAGTGCGGATGGAGATGCAATCGCGCGAGTTCGATAGATGCTGATACGGTACACCGACAACGACGTATACGACGTTCCGCCGGATATGCGCCCGGGACGGCGGATGGCTGCGATACACAACACAACAACTAAAGCCCAGGCACAGGGTGTCACAAAAAATATTTACAGGGTTTTTTTACCGCAAAAATAAACTAGGCATCGCCGAACGCTCATTCTCTGCCCAAAGGCCTAGAGGTCACAACCAGATGCCAAAGTTTCAGCCCGATCCGATTACTTAATCAAAAGTTATAAGTGATTTCTCTGAAAATTTCATCGGGAAAATGGCGGCCGACGGAGTTTTCGAATACATGGAGCTCTATGGCACAAAAAAACCGAAAAGGGGCAAAATTGACACCGTTTCCCTATTGAAAGTTTCGAATAATCACTTATAACTTTTGAATAATGTATCGGATCGGGCTGAAACTTATGGCATCTGGTTGTGACCTCTAGCGCTACCTTCGGGCGGAGAATGAGCGTTCGGCGATGCCTAGTCTATTTTTGCAGTGAAAAAAAACCTATACATTTTATTTTGGTGACAGCCTGTATAGGTTCCCGTAGGGAGCGGTGTAGGGCTATTGATTGATGATCGAGTTCGCCGACAATCCGGCAACATTTTCCCGCGCTTTCGCAAAAGGTTTTAGTCTTCGCGGCAGGAGCATTGGCGCGTTAGCGGCAGTCGTTTTTTTTGCAACATTTCGAGCGTTGGAAAGGAACGCGCATGCCAGGGTGCTGCGCTTTCGGGTGTAGTAACGGGCATGAGGCCGGGAAACAGGTGTTCGTATCACGGAGGGTGAGAGACACCGCAAAGAACGACTTGTGTGGCTGTCGTGGATCAGTCGGACGGACTTCACTCGCACCTCTTGTACACGGCTGTACAAGGTAAGTTCTATTATTAAAGCGGTAGGTAGGGGTTCATTCTTTGGACTGTAGACTTTGTTCCGAACTGATTACGAGCAATTTAATTGTGTCAAATGAATGCTTTTGGAAGCTTGCTCCAGCACCCGCGCGGCAGCACGATATAAATGTTGGCATCGTGCATGCTTAGACTACCCGCTTGACCTGCTAGCCTGTGTTCCACTGACGTCACGGCACTGAAAAGCGCGGGGATATTTGAATGCTGGTTTTGGAACCATATTTTCGTATGTAGATTTCACAATGACTGTTCTGAATTTCGCGATAGTAAATAGCATACTGGAAAGGGCAAAGGCCGGGGATTTAGAAGATATAGTTATTTGGCTAGAAAAAAATGGCCCACAATAACGTTTTTCGTTTTTAATCTAAAAGGGGCTTATCTAATTACCGACCCGTAAAAAAAATTCTTCACTGTGTGAGGGAGACAAGTGTTTCTTTCCATACATAGTGTATCTCAAATACCCAGGCTCCACTAAAACGGGCCACGAATATGAGCGCCTGCACATAGCAGTATAAAAAGTTTTCGTGAAATATGTATTTTACACGTCGGTGTTATCACGCCAAGCTCCAAAGCGTAGCTTCCTTTCTGTAAAAAAATAATAGGGCCAAAACGATTTCCCGTGTTAACGGCGGATGGCGACGCAGACGACCGAGTCGAGTGGCCGGGCGCGTTTCGCGCACGTATTGGGCGCGCTAAGGCCACGCTGCTTTACTCCTACTACGAGCGCAGCAATTAAATGGAACAGTGCGTACAAGAGCGCGACACACCGAAACTATCGACGAGCCGCATGAGCCACTTCTGACCGCACCCCTATTGAGAAACCTAATTTGTATGAGCAATTTCTGTGTCCAATAAACACACATGAATCATACACTATATAAGAACCATACAAGAAACCTGTTAGAAGTTTCTTATATGGTTATAAATGTTCTTATATATCTTATATAGGTTTTCTATAGTTCCTACATGGTTCTTATATACTCTTACACATCTTGTATTATTCATATGTGTTTATTGGACACAATAAATTTCTCAGACAAATGGCTTTTTCACTAGGGACGGTTATGACTAACCCGGTATCTCGTGAATACGGGTGGCAGAAGCCGAAATTATCATCGAAGATAAATTGATTAAGGCCTCTGTGAAGAACCAGAGTGTAAATTTGTAAGAAAATGACGGTGGCGTTAGGAAGTTTCCAAGAATGTTTCAATATTCGTAAAAGGTTTGAAGGCTCTCTTCGAGCACACATGCGGAAAGTTACCCTGAGTGATCTATATATTCATTGATTATGCATGCTGTTCAGATTTAAATGAAGCACAACATTCTTGAACTCACTTGTCGACGCAGGGCGCTGTCAAACTTGTCAGATGTTCCGTGGCTCCGTCTTCCAGCGCGAGACGAAAACCGTCGATGTGCTGCGCCGATACCAGAACACCACCCTTTGATATCACGTCAATTTGTATTCAGGCGAGGTGCACGAACAAACCTATTCCGCAACGCTAACTGATATCTCGGCTTTCCAGTCGAAGTATCTTTATTCGCTGGCCTAAGCAATTTAAAAGAGGCAGAGTGGTCCGCATGTCTCCTCATCTTGACAACTTTTCTGTCGCTGTGCTATCGGCACGTCACCGTTGAATAGCTGAATTCGTTTTCAAGCAAGATGCATGAACAAGTCTTTTCCGCAGCTCTAGCGGATATTTCGGCTTTTCAATCGGAGCACGGACTTAACGCGCCTGAGACGGTCGGCCGTTCAGCATGGCCGCTGCTGGAACTTGACAAGCCAACCACCGCCCTCACCAACTGGTCTATCCAACGACCATTCACAACTGTCCCTAGCAGATGCGTAACCAGGGGGGGGGGGGGGGGGGCTCCGGTGGCAGAACACCCCCCGAAATTTTATTCAACCTCCACCCTCCCCGGCCGCCGCCGCCGTCGCTGCTTTCTCTTTCGGGCACTCGCTATTTATCGCATACCTCGGCTCGCAGCCTCTTTGAAACCAGACAATGTCCACGCGTTTGGAGTCGTTTTTTATAGCAACACGGCAGCAACGCCAAGGCGCCCAAGGTCAGCTAAAGAGCGAAACGCGATCGAATTGCTAAAGGTTGTCATTCGGTTGACGTGCTCCCAGCAGCAGCTAATCGGGACGCTTTCTTACCGCCCGCATTTTGTTTGTTTTCTTGCGCTCCAGGCGGAAACTACGTCTTTTTCGTGGACGTTGAGGACTCGTCCATATTTATAAAAAAATCGCTGTAAAATCAAGGCCATTTTTAGAGTGTATTTCAATTGTTAAACTGACCTTCCAAACCGTCTTCATTGTCCCTCCTTTCAAGATCAAGAAAAACGTCAATACTGCGAAACGCAAAGAGAAATGTTACGAAATAAAAATCAAGCAAAATGTTTCGACAAAGAAATCAAGTGAATTGTTACCAACGAAATATCAAAGGAATGATCATCTCAGACCTACTACCAAAAGGTTCCTCTAAAAGCAGCTTTGCCTCGTACGCAGAGTCAGTCTTGACCAGAGATCCGAAGAAGCAACTTATCTGCCAAGGTGAGCCATCAATATCCTGACCACTCGTTTCTTTCTACACGTATGCTAGTTCATATTGAAACATTATGACCAACGAACAGTTTTCTATTTAACTTACATCTCCCTTTCTGGTCAAGCTGAAGAACTCAAAATGTATCCTACACTACTTGTGGTTGCTAGCCTTGTGGCCGCCATCACCAGTGTTGGCTCTGAGAAGACCTCGCCAAACGGTTCACCTGTGGACGCCTGGAGGGTAAGAACTGGGAAAGGATTACTTGACTATAACAATGCTTGATTCTCGTTTTTCCTTCAGAACACATGCAGTTTTTGAAACTATATGTTTCGTAAAGTCCTAATGTTCAAAATACCGTTGTAGATTTTTCAGTAGCTTCGCCGTTTATAGTATAGTTACTCGGATTTAAAATTGTAGTTTATATAATTTCCGTTATTTCACTTACGTATCACAATAAAGCTGCATAAAGAGGCCATGGAAAGCGAAATGAGAAATCACGTGGTGTGTGACGTGCTTGGGACGATGGCTCCAAGCTTCCACCTTCCTCTTTAAGCAAACCATGGAACGTGTCATTCGCAAGCGACGATAAGTGCCGTCACGGTAATCATTGGCCACGGACGCGAATTCAAATATTAGTCGACGGATTGATTATTGACGAGCGCCTACGTTCGAGTGACGCAGTGCTTGTGTCCAATGCCCGAGCTGGTGTAGGCTGGCGTGCTTTGGGTACCGCGGATGTAGCACAGTGAAAAGGTGGATAGTTTTCAAAGGAAAGAAGGTACAAAATAGTCCGGTATATTTTCAAATTTTCCTACCGAAAAGCAGGTTTCATTTTCTACCTTTTTAATTTGGCCCACTGAACGATATGCGATTAGTGACATTCCAACCTAAGATTATTTATCCCAGCCCAAAATGTTTCTGATGGTCTCTTCATTTCACTGAATTACCATGAAGCCCATTTTCGGTATTCTGCTGCCTATCTAAGAAACGTGCAGGATCTGCAAATTGCTGTGCGGTTGAACCTGCTCTTTGTTTTTCCTTTTCTTCTTCGTTTATTTTTCTAAAGCATGTCATTCATGCCCGAGTCCCACTAGAGCGACAAACCGAAAGAGACGACAGTGCAAGCCTCAAACGAGTGTCTTTCGCGATTTGACATGCTTTGTAGAATAAAGGAGTCTATGCTCAAACACGAGCATCATGCAGGCGAGGGCATCATTTGCAGGCTTGCAATCACTCGTGCTTACTTCACTAGCACCGAACAACTAAACGTCTGCCAAAGGTTCTTTCTCGAGCATGCTGCATGTGTTTTAGACATGTAGTTCTTGTTTGTGTACGTTTGTCGCTATAGCGGAACTCGGTCATACAGTGCGAGAACTGTTCAGCCCTCCTGTGGCGCCCGAAAAACACCTATAGGTGCGTTTGCGGGCTTCTCGTTTTAGATAGAAACCGCGATATTAAACGTTGTGCATCACTTTGATATACGGAAAGCAGCAGCAGAGTCTTGTGGCCTCCTTTTGATTAAGAACGTTGATCGTTCTAAACCAGACCTAATGCGTTGAAACTTGCAGCAGTGTCCAGCAATAAACACGCTTTCCGATTCCCTTCTACGTATATACCGTTTTACATTAGGTCCGCCCGCGGCAAACGCCACGATCCAATGGAGCCAATCATACAGCGCCAAAAGTGCATTATCACGGCACTCGTTGTCTTTCTGCGTTTCCCAATAACAGCTGAACCAATCACGGACGAAATAAAAATGGCACAGTATTAAGCAGCATTAATTTCGCATGATTGGTTTACACGGTAATAGTAAGCCTATAAAGGCGACCAGCGCCGTGATGATGTGCTTTTGGCGCTTATTTATTCACTTCGTCGAATCACAGTGTTGGCTGCGGTCGAACTTAAAGGGAAGCTACTGAGCTTCTTGAAACAAAAATGAGTTAGAAGTGAATTGTAGTGTATTTTTACCCCGGGAACCGGAATATCTAAACCATTTGCTGCAGAAATATTGTTAAACGCGAGAAAACGCGCCAAGGACAGTCGTTGTACGCGACGTCATCGACGGATCTTTTGGCTGCCCAAGGCTAGGAAGGCGGGCCTTCAGCCCTATTTTGAAATCGCTCTCCGGCGGGTCGCATTGAAACATAATTGTGGTATATGTTAATTTAAAGGCCAAATGAACGCAATTCCCGAGTATTTTTTTCTCAAATATAGAAGTTCCCCATCTTCCCTTTACTGGGCAACTCCGCTCAATTCCGAAGACATTGGAATAATGAGTGATTTTGCCTTAAAAAGCCCTGGTAAAAGACACTACGGCATTTGCTTCGCAAACAATGGGATATATATTTTTAAATTTAACCTTAAACACGAGCAGAAGTCGAAACCGAAACTTCTGCTCTGTCCGGCAGCAGAGACCTCGGGCCGTCAAGAGCATGGCTATCACGTGGAACGAGATGTCACATGTTCAGGGGTGGATTTAGGGGTAAGAGGCAAAGATGGAAGGATGAAGGGGGAGGAGCGGGGGCGCCCCCCCCCCCCCCCCTTCCCCCCTTTACGCGAATAAGTGGGATAAAAGCAAAATCCTGAAAGTGGCGATTAGCGGAGCCGAAGCGGGACAATGGATTCGGTCGACTCTTTTTCCTTAACAACGTCCTTGACATCTCAATGAAAAATAAATAAAAAAGCCGAGAGATTAGTGTACAAGTTCACCAGACGCAAATTGTACCGGCCAAGGGAGAGTGGTGCTACTTCGAAGTTAAGAACGTGAGATGGCAAGTTGGCGTTCCACTCAACACACATTGGGTCGGGAGTGACGACGCTGTTTTACAGTTCAGAGAGAGACTGAGAATTATCGCACAGACATTAGAAACGGTTTTCTAGTGGCGAAAACAAAGCCCGGCTGCCAAGGCAACATCCCTGCTTAGCTCAGTCCTGCAGGATGCCGGCTTCGTCATTGCCACCCTAGCTCTCTACGACGTTCCCTCAGTCACACTACCCCTGAGTTGGCTGCTCCAAAAGCCGAATGTCGAAATGACCAGTGCCTCGGATATTGTAAAAGACCCGATCGTCATCCTGAGCGAAAAGTGGAACCCGTTGAACGTCGAGAAGACTTTCAAGAAATGTTCACACATGCAGAAGACATTGCCGAGAGCATGGGAGCCGGGAGCCCAATTAGATGTGCCTCATCTGGTGCAACGATAAAGGTACTGCGCAAAATTGTCTCCACAGACAGCCGACTCATATTTCTGCGCACACGTCAACATTCCTTTTGCAGAATCCATCGTTGAATATCTGAAGCAGCGTTTGCCGGAAGAGGTGCTGGAGGTGACCTGCCTCAACACACTGTTTAAAATACTGGGTAAAATGTCAATGTAGCCAAATGTGTCCGTTTCCAAGCGCTATATTTCAGACGGAGACAAAGTAATGCAACATGCCTTTCATTAAAAACACGACGATGTGGTTTAAAATGTTTCACCTAATTTTTTATTTTTTTTAGTTCAAAGATGGGTGTTTTTATTCGGACGTTGAAGTTTCGAAACTTTTGACCTTAGAACATGTTTGAAGCGCTGTAAAAGGTGTCTTTAAAACTACTAGACCAACAAATTATATACAGACTGTACCCCCCAGGTGAACAATATTGGAAAAAAATTAAATACTTTATCCTAAAGAAAATAAGAGATATAAGTAAAAAATTCAAAGTAAAATTGTCAGAGTGATCCTGTTTGCGCGTTTTTGACTCACAATGTATAGGGTGTCTAAGATGCGGAGGCTCAACCTAAAATAGGCCGTAAAAATCGTCGTCTGTAGTTAGCAACCTACACTTGTCGTTAACGGTGTATTTTAGAATTGGATTTAAAATTGTGAAATTACGAGGCGCACCTCCCTTTACGTAAAACAATATGGGGCTAAACTCTTGCCATGGTCAACGGCGGACGGCGATGCAGACGACAGAGTCCAGTGGCGGGGCGCGTTTGGCCCATGTCTCTGAAGCTCAAGACTACATGTTCCAGCACAAGGAACTTTTTTTTTTTTTTTAAGTCTGCAGCGACCTTCATTTTTAAGGTCGTATAATAGATCGATCTCTCCAGCCAGTTTGACTACGCCACCGCTGCCGCCATGCGTTAAGGTAACTTTAGTCTTTCTGCACGTGCGACAACCCCGAAAGGGCTCCGCGCGTGTAGAGCACAAGACGGCACGAGCCCTCGCATGCACTGCTGTCTGCCTCCTGTGAACTAAAGTTATGGCGGCGTCACGGAAGCGCTGACAGCTTAGTGAGATCGGTCTATTCATGATGTGTATACGGAGTAGGTGAGGCATTTGGTGTGTCACATGACTATATTTTCCCTCCAAATTTAGCGGGGAAACTGGATTGGTGTCTAGGTCATAAGACGTGATTTTTCCCCCTAATTTTATATGGGAAACATAGTTGACGTATAGGCGTTGTGCCGTCGATTTCCACAAAGAGCATAGGTCACGTGACGTGAGGTAACGTCTTGTGACGACACCTTTCCCGCTAAATTTGGCGGAAAATGCACAGACGGACGGGCGGACGAGCAGACACAATTTAGGAATGGCGGGCAGCGCCAAACAACATTTCAAGCTTTAAAACAATATAACGTCTTGAGTTGTGGCATTCAGCCAGGTGAAGCATTAAGGTCAGTGCCACAGCGCAGTCAGTTTTCTTTTTTCAGATTTAAACATATGATCAGTTCCCTCATTCATAGATTGCAGGGATGGCTCTCCTAAGTGCTCTGCGGAAGAGCAGACACTGCAGAATGTTTAGAGTGTTGGAGGAAGTATAGATACCGCACTGGGGGGCAGCTCAAGACAGTGATTGTTTTCAATGCCTTTTTTTGCAGGTTGTGACTCTGAAGGACGCTTTTTTCCTCATCTACCGTTCCTACGAAATTGATGAGGGCTTCGGAGACACTGGGAAATGTGCCTCCATACAATTGTCCGAGGCAAACGAAACAGCCAGGACTACGAAGACCAAAATAATGTACAGGGACCCTCAGACGACCGAAATGTAAGTCTAGACTTGCCCTCGGCTACCTTCTTTGTTTCGCCTGATTACAAAGAACTGACTTTATAATTTAGGACAGAATATACTGTGTCTATCACGGTGCCTCGTTCAGACGGCAGCACAGTCTGCGACACCGTCCAAATAAGCGACGAGACATGTAAGCCGGAATTTCTTACTTTATTTAAAATCTAGATATCATACTGTACTCTAAAAAAAAAAAACGGTATATTCTTACACCCCATGACCTATATACGACACCCCAAAACTTAATTTCTATGCACAGAGCGCTGACTTCGAACAGACGACCTCAAAGTTTACGAGGCGCTTGAGAACGGTGAGATATATCTCATTAAGCAGCTAAAGTGCGTATCGAGGACTAGAGAAAAGAAACACCGAGGTCTTGCAGTAGTACCAAGAAAACCGCGATAACTTTTTTTGTAGTCAATGGCACGTACATTAGCTATTTCAATAAGCTGTACCATTCGGCTATCAAGCCGCCTGTTAAAGTTGGGAACGACGGCTCGACGTCAGCGCGCTCTACGTCGAACTGAAGTTTTGGGGTGTCGTATATCTGACAAGGGGTGTAAGGATATACCCTTTTTTCTCTGAGAGTGTATATTTACACAGCACAGTACCCATTGCGGTTTTACGTTGCGTGTAAGGTCCCGTTCACACACATGCGTCTGCTTGGGACCGAGTTCTTGTAATATTTTACGATGAGAGAACACACTGGCACGCTGGCGCCATCTATGAGGTAATCCTGGGAACTGAATTTCACTCGATCGAAGGATTTGCGGCATCTGCAACATCAAATGTATGTACTGTGTATCAGAAATGATATTTTATAACATTGTCAAAAGTTTTTCAATCTAATGAAGAAATGATGTGCGAAAAAGAAAAGGAAATACACCGAAAACCGCAAAAGTTCTACAGCTACCGGAAATACGGCACCAGGGCTCCTCGATGCGCGCTCTCCTGCTGACTTCTAATGCCCCTGTTGTGGCATTAGGAGTCGGCGCTTTACCAAACACCGGTCCAAGTCCGTCTTTCGCAGCGTTCACATTAGCGTCGCCGCCATCGGCGGCGTGGTAAATAGCGTCGCTACCGACAGCGGCGCTTCGGTGATGGAGCGCTCTCATTCAAGTAAAAAGTAAATTAGAAAACTTCTTCATATAACAGTAATTTCTATAAAACGCATTCGGCGCATCATGAAAATATAATGCAATTTATTTTCTATCTTCATTTTTATATTTTTCTTTTGTTCCGAAAACAAAACCAAAAACCGACCGGTCGGCGCTTGCATGAGCTCTCAAGTGGCACGAGTCGCTGGCACACCGGGCCTCGGCGCCGTCCAACACTGCTTAGAAGCTAAGGCCGTTGCGCTCTTTTTGTGACGTCGCAAAGGAAGGCCATCCAGGGCGCGCGCCGAAGCGCCGAAGCGAAGGCAACGTGCGTGGATCAACCGTCGTAACAATACACTCTCGGAAAAAAGGGTGTATTATTACACTCTTGGTCCCATATAATACACCCCAAAACTTCAATTCGACGTACAGCGCCCTATAACAGAACAGGCGGCCACAAATTTTACGAGGGGCTTGATAGCCGGGTGGTACAACTTATTAAGATTGCTAATCTAGGTATTACTGAACACAAAAAAATATTATCGGAGTTTTCTTGGCCCTTCTGCAAAAACTCCGTGTTTTCTTTCTTTGGTCTTTCATACGTACTTTAGCAATTTAATAAGTTATATCGCACCTTTATCAAGCCCTTCGTAAAATGTGGGGCCGTCTGTTCGACTATAGGGCTCAGTACGTCGAAATGAAGTTTTGGGGTGTATTATATGGGACAAAAGGGTGTATGGTGATACCCTTTTTTTTTAGAGTGTGCATGCGTGTCTTATTAGCTAAAACAAAAAATGCACAGAGCAACTGGTCTAGAAAACACTTTATTACATGCGCAAAATATTACACCTCATAATAATCGGTAAGGAATAGCACGAGGTATGCGTATAAGACGTCTACAAAAATATGTTATTTTATTAAGTCGAAAACATTGAGTCACATCATTATTGCTGTAGGAATGCACATTTTATACAGAAATTTTTTGACAAAATGGCGAGAAACGCATTGATTGGACACAGCAAAACAGATCACAGATAAAAATCACGTAGACGTAGTCAATGCTAACACGGCTAGACAGGTGCAGTGATGTGATATGCCTAAGCCATTTTGGAGCACCTTTTGGAGCAGCCAAAACAGTGTTTTAGAGCAGCAAAATGGGCCTTTGAGGCAGCCAGAACAGTGTTTCGGAGCAGAAAAAGTGACTTTTGGAGCAAATTTTCGTAAAAAAAATAAAAAGATAAAAAAAATATTTGTTTTAAGTGCTGGACAAACAAAGGGCACTTTGTGCTGGGTTATGGCGGAACTCGCTGTTTGTGTTTTTACTGGCGAGACACCCCACAAGTGTACAGTGTTGTGGGCATTGCTGAGAAAATCGGAAAAGAACGCTCGCTACCGTTTTGCTGGTTCCTGGTTCCCGAGGTGCCAGATTTTTGTTAAAAGTAAGCGAACGTAAAAAAAAAATGGATTGCAAGCTTCCCGGCTGGTGCTCTGTCGTGCAGTTATATTCATATGCACGTGAGAGCTACTTCAGCAGGCTTGGAGGGGCACGTGCTTCGTCACGCAACGGCTGTTCAATCGGAAACAAAACCATGCCTCTCTGCTCCGTCGCCAACTGGGTCCCAAAATAGTGTGCAAAATGCAACTGTCCAGCATTCGACAATAAAACAGACCAGCGGCGCGTGCTTGCCAAGCCGGCAAACGAGGTACAAGCTAAATACAGAGAAAAACAGAACCTGAGCGCATTGATGCATGACATCGCGAGCCAGGGTCAAAAATGTTTTGGAGCGCACTGAGCAACGACTGAACTCGAGACAAACAAGCGCGCTGTGTGGGTTCAGCGTGCAGACATTGACTTCTTTGTTTTAGCTCACTTCCTCTCACCAACTTTCTTTTGCGGCATATTTTTCACGTAGAGGGGTCCTTCTCAAAAGAAAGCCCGCCGAGAGATATTTAGGTAATAAATATTTCGACAAGCAGTCTTTGAGTAAAAGAGGGATTTTTGTAGTATAGTACGATCTGAACAAGAAGAGGAATGTTGATGAACAAGTTTAGAAAGCGCCATATCTGCAGCGACATGGGGACGGGAACACCCGTCGTCGCACGACCACGGTGACAGTGGTCGCGCGAGCGTTTCAGCTCACAAAGTAACTCTCGCCGGGCAAAAACGTGGTTTTGTTTCACAGCATGACGGCATGGCTGGCGCCCGGCACACTAGCGACGGAGCGTCCGCACACGCTCGTGTCTATAGATGAAAAAAGTTTAAATAGAAGACGCGAGACGAGATTCCTGTGACGTCGAGGGCAGCGAGCAGTGGGGGGAACATGCCGCGGCTTCCCATGCAACGTCTCAGAATTTACGGCCGCTCCGTGGGGGCCGCCGTATTAAAACTTAATACCAGTGTTGCTGCATTTGTAGGTCATCTTTAAGTTAGAGCTGACGGAGAAAATCTAGCCACGGCACAACGCCGATGTACGCTGGAAGTTAGAGCCGGTTTGCTTTCGTTGTTTTTGTTTGGTCGGAGAAAATCTAGCAACAACGCACGTTCAAGAAGGTGGCGGTATTGTTTTGGTTCGACGCGGTTTGCGAGCTCATGTAGCGAAGACGTGACCAAAGAAGTGCCCCTGTGATGTTCCCGGAAGACAGAAAGTATCATTCGTAATCGTCGTGTGGGCTTTGAAAGCGAAGGGAGTCACAGAGTGTACGATTGCGCAACCACAAGCCAAGGCTCACGACAGCGCTGCGGTGACTTCGGCAATCTCGCTCTGTTTGGTGTGTGCAACAGGGCGATGCAACAAAGAGTTGAAACGTTCGTGGTGTGTGTGGTGCGGTGCTTGGACGTAGAAGCCCATACTAACACGAAGCGCAAATTGGTCATTGTGGGGTTGAGGTTCAACGGGTTAGTCCCGTCGTCGTCAGTACTGCGGAGAAGACGCCGTGTAACCAAGCTTTCGGTTGCACGTCAAAAGATCCCCAGGGGGTCGAAATTAATCCTCAGTCCTCCGCTGGGCGTGCCAGATGCCCGTCGTTGGTTTGGCACATAAAACCCCCAAATATGACTTTTTCCGTCGTCGTCAGCTGGTCCGGGAGGACGCAGCGAGCGTTTTTAAAAGTAAATCTTCCTTCGTTCCGTTTCAAAATGGAAGATTCTCGACGCATACCGTGAGTAAAAAGCTGCGGGCGTTTTCAACAAAATTACGTCGTTTTAATTGAACAATCGACTCGGGATAGTTGTCCTACATCTGCCGTATTTATGCTTCGTGTTTTACTGCGTTTGCACAGCGCGACGCACACCGCTCGAGGAGAGGATTCGGTCCTGCAAAGGACCGGTTGTACATAATTTTGAGGAAACTTAAGTCACCACCGATATTCTCCTGTAAATCTCGTGTGAGTTTGTTGCGCTCGTCGTTCGGTGTGAATGAATTAGGGCAACGTTTCCTACTTGCCTACAGATGCATGAACTGAGATCATTTTTTACGTAGTGAACATAGTGATTCTTTATTTTGGGAAGGAGTGTTGGTGAATATATTATGGTACAATCACTTGAGAGTTTAAAAATTGTGGAGAGCGAACAAGCTTTCCCAACTTTGTCTCTTTTCTTTCTGGCACTGCCCCTAGTTTCAAGTTGCAGTTTCAGTAGGCATACCTACTAGCAGGTACAAACTGCTCTAAAGCAGGTAAAAGACTGGTAAGTCAGGACGGTGCGGACTCCGTGTTTCGCGCTTTTCGCAAGATGACTGGGTAAGTGTTTTTGCGAGGTATGCGGAACATGCAAACGATTTTGTTATGCCAATCTTTTGCGTCTCTCCAGCAAAACGAATAAGATCCTCTACAAAGGCACAATCACATGCCAAAATTTACGATAACAGTGCGTTTGATTCGGTGGTCCGTGTAGTTGTATTTTACCCTGCTTTCTGCAACGCCGTGTCATGACGAAGAGCTGGAACGTTCACGGTTTGTGCTGGGTTACCGGTTGACAGAAGCCCGCATCGAATGCATCGGCACTCAGTTAACTTGGGCTGTTGTAGTGGCTCTAGGCCAGTGGTCTCAAACTCATTCAAGTGTGGGGTTCAAATAGCCCACACCGGAAATGTCGCGAGGAAACGGAAGCCGGAGGAGAGGGAGGGGAGGGGGCATAAAATTTCATAGAGAAGAGATCTCACTCTCTATGCTTTTTGTAAAATCACAGTTGTGCCAGTGAGGTCTTTCGCTTTCATGTGTTTTATGACTACTCTGGGCCCTGCCGTGATGTGATAACTAGAACTAAAATGACACCGCCCCGGCCAACGTGCTGCCATTTTTAATAAAACAAGGGGAGATGTACACTGTCGTTCCCAAGCTCTAAACATATTTCTAAAAAAAAAAAAAAAATCGGTTAATTTGTCAGTTCTTCCTTTCCTTACGCTTTTTATTACAACACTGAGCAAATACTTGTTTTTTAATTGTGACATTTTTTGAAGGCGAGGATCCCGAGCTCGTAGCTTTATTTTTGACTGTTGATCCGGCTGATCGAAAGTTTGCGCAGCCGAGATGCACCCTTCAACAAAAACCTCGCGCTTGCGGCCTGGTAGCGGAACAGTTGTACATTACAGAAAAGCTGGGAAGCAAAAAAATAAAGCGAAACACAGGGCAAATAAACACAGATAAGTATAAATTATGTGAATTTGTTAAAAGAGCAGGACTACTTTTCGTGCGAAAATGAATCGGCGAAAAGAGATCACGAAGCCGCATAGTTTTTTTAGCGCTCGAGACATGGGAACCGCGACTCGTAGCCGGTTGCCTGCGGGCCGTGACGCAGCGAATCACGGGCCACGTGCGGCCCGCGGGCCGAGTGTTTGAGACCCCTCCCTGCTCTAGGCTGTTGATGCTCAAGCTTTTCATCCGCGGATTGCCGCCAGCTGATCCGGCTGCTCGACGGTGAGGAATCGGCGAAAGTGACCTCTGAAGTAAATCTAAATCCTTGTCCATCCAGTTATCCGGTGTCAAAGTGTGGAAGGTGTCCAACGTGTACTGAGGGCGGGAGCTACGAGCGTTTTGCCTTGCTTTTGTAACCGAAACCAGAGCAGCGAGATAACCGTCTTGCGTACTCCAAAATGATGAAAGCAATAAGTCGTCAAAAATCCGTTTTTAGGGTTTCAAACAAAGTAAACAAAACAAATATAATTAAACTTGGTTGTCTGTATGCAGGAAGACTTATGTAACACAACAATACATTCTCTTTCCAAAACGAAAAAGAAAGTAAAACTCAGTAAGCCGTATATAGCAGCAACTTCTTCATTGCAAAACCCATGCTGGCAAAGTAAGCGGTTTTAATATAGCCGCCCCCGCTTTGCGCCGCGTTCCCTTTCCCTGTTCCCTCCCTCACCCCTCCACCCCACCCTGGCAGCGAGGGCGCGAAACGCGAGACGGCGGCAAGAACCATGCAAGATCAGGTGGACGATTGATGCTGGGTACTTTGTGTCGGGACGGCCGCTTACGCCACCTATAGCTCACGCATGCTCAATTACGGTTCTCAGTTTAGTTTCGGTTTTGAAAGGCGACCGAAATTGGACCTTTCGAGCAGGCTTGGCGCAGATTAGCCATATTTTGCAAAATGTAGCAGGATGTAGCAGGGTTAGCCCCTTGGCGCAGTTTGGCACAATTGGCGCAGCAATCACATCACTGCAGGTGTAACTTACAATCATGTAAGCGATGTAAACGCATGCGGGCACTGAATTCTATCATTAAACCCAGGTCACATTGCAAAATTAATATAATTTTCATTCACTAGGTTTATAGGCTTGGCAAATCAGCTTGCGATTTTCGTATCTTTACTCAGGATCGCGAGGTGACTCAATCCTATAATATCATTTAATAAAGATATATTAACTTTTCCGTTTGGCAGGGGTGCGAAACTTACTTAATATTTGCAATCAACTAATCCACATCTCTCATTCAGCTCAAGCTGCCTAAGAACAAAATATAATTTTTTCTTGGTTCAATATAACTATAACCGCAATACAGCTAGGATCGTAGTGTGAACGAGGTAAAGGCAGTAAAAAAAATCGGCAGAGACACTTAAGACTGCTTACGTGTAGGAATGCGAAAGCATTCATACACGCAGCGTATTCTTACAAGCAACGCGCCACGTCTCCCTTCTCCACACGGCGCTCCGGCGGTGACATGACATATGGTGATATAGCTTGTAAACAAGTGCGTTTTCTTTTTTTTTTAATGGACTCGCGCTATGCATGCCGGCCGTTCGTTGTGGGTGCCGTAATGTCGGCTGCTGGAGCAGACGACGCATATTGTCCTCACCCTCCGCAGGGAGGGCGATGGCATCAGGACACCCTACTCTCGCCGTGAGAGATTTTTTAGAGGTACGGTCTTTAAGCAGTCGAAATTGGCTGAACCAGCCGAGGACACGTACGCGTTTAAGCGCGTTTGAGGGTGGAGTGGCGTACTTACAGCCAGAAGCGGCTGCTTCCGGACCGATGCGCGACGTCGCGCAGTGCCTCGCAACGCGCCGCAAGGAAGACCGGGTAATCTTTGGACGGGGCGGTAGCGGGAGCGTGTTGCGATAGACCAGTTAGAAGTCAAAAAAGGAGAGGAGGGTGTCGTGTTCGCTCACGCCACTCGACGATGCGGTCCGGTTCTCCGTTCACGGAAGCGGCTTCTTCGTTTGGGGAGCGGTGGGGAACGTCTCGAGCAAAGTTTCTCAAAAGCTGCGATGGTTCAAGCCGGGCAGAATGTCGAGGAAGCCAGCGAGATTGTCTTAAGATCGACCACTTCGACGCTGTCTCCGGGCACCGCCATGTTACCTTGAACTTCGTTATTGTTCAGCCGTCAGCGACAGTAGCGCGTTCTTATTGGCTCTTGACTGCAATCCACTGTGTGTCAACGCAACTGTGTGTACAAGCTTGGCACAAGCTCTCTTAGCAACGGTACGCTTCAGCTTGTCGCTTCTAAACACACTGCACTCGAGAGAAGATGTGTTGATGTGCCTCTAGTCTTATTTCAAAGTTGCTAGGCAGATTCATACCTGAAAAAGAAAATGACATGTGAAACTTTAAGTTTATAACTTTATCGGTCAAAGAGTTACGTAAAAGTACATAAACTAACAGCGTGTCCCCTGAGTAAAACTCAATCAGAAAAAGTAATGATGATGAACCCTTCCTTCGGTGAATCATAGAGTGTAACACCCCTGTCACGCGGCTCTGAGTATAAATTGCAGATATCATACGACTTTTAACAGAAAATAAAAGTCAATGTGCAAAGGTTTATAATTTTGACGTGAATTAGGTTTAAACAACTGCAGCTTTCCACAACTAAAAACAATGAAAATATTGAAAGTAATCTTACAGCCGCGTTCATTACAAAATTTGAGTACGGAAACTTAAAAAAAAAAAAAAACTGGCTCCACACACATAAGTTCTTATGAAATTTTATTGTTTTCCCAAACCAAGATTTGATGGTGAAATATTACAGGAGGACACAATATTGTCTACGTCTATGAATGCGAAAGCATTAGTACATGCACCGCATTCCTACAACGAGTGCGCCAAACTGGCCTCAGCAGAGGCCGGCCGGGTGGGGCGACATGGCTGAGTGCAGAACGTAGAGCACGTGACAGAGTTGTGCGCAGGGAGAAATAGGGGAAATTTCCCGCTTCTCCTCTACTCCCCTCCCCCCTCCCCTTCCCGCCACGCCTGACACGTGACCCGAGAGGGAGGAAAAAGCGGCAGCCAAGCGTGCGCCACCCTCTCCCTTTTACCGGCGCGTGGGCCACAAAATAAGCAAGATGGCTTCTCTGGGGACATACCGCACATTTACTTTTATTTTCTATTAATAATGGTATAATTTCTGCAATTTATATTCATAGCCGCGTCACACGGGTGTTATGCTGCACGTGTCACCTTGGAACTATAATGCTTCGCAGCCAATATGAATTTAGCCGACGTTTTTCGCCGCTACAGACCAAATTAAGACGCCGTTTTCCGCGGTCGCAGACAACGCCGACTTCGCTCCATGGGACAGTTAATGTTTTCGCAATAAAAATGGAATCGAGATAAACGCCTTCGAAATTCAGAAAGGTGCGCCATAAGGCCTGTCCAAATAGTACACTGCAAAAGACGTCAGACGACACGACTCCGACAAATCCTTCGAGGGCCCGCTTCCGGCCTCTTTTTTTTTTTGTTTGGGGGGGGGGGGGGGGGGTTGGGAAGAGGGGAGGGGGAGTTCTTTCGTTTAAAGGTCGCCCGTGCCCTTTACGGTGCCCTTTATCTGCTCATCACGTGGGTCCGGAGAGCTACTCACACGCTCTTTTGACTGTCGCTCAATCGCTCAAGGCCTCCGCCTTTTTTCCAGTCCCGAAAACGGGAAAGGGAACGACACGAAGGTGTTGTTCCCTTTTAATGCGAGAAGCGAAACACGCGCTTCGACGCAGGAATCTCCCAAATCCACCAGAAGCGGACCTCTTTGGCTTTCCAGACGAAACGACGGCGGTAGCGATGTCAGCGAGCCGCGAGAGAACACCAGCGGCAGGTGCCGTGTGATGTCAAATCTGACGAGCACCGACGTCAAAGAAAAGTGGAGGAGGCGAGGAGAAAAGTCGTGATGTTGGCTTGGCCACAAAACTTGTCAAGGCCTGTCCAAAGAGGATACTACAAAACTCACGACTCCGGCAAATCGTGCCGCGCTCCGCTTCCGGCCGTCAGGGGGGAATTTCCCTCCGTCAAAGCTCCCGGGTGGAAACTTCCCTCCGACTAATGTCCCCCTCGCTTCCTCCACGGCGGCCTTGCTCTGGTCATCACGTGGGTACGGAGAGCCACTCACAGGCTCTGTTGGCTGTGGGTCAATCACTCAAGGCCTCCGCTCACAATGCGGAACCGCGTCGGACGCCATCACGACGAAAGTGAATCTCAACAAAGAAAGCAGATCCGAGGCGGGCGAAACGCACCCTTCGACGCAGGAATGTCCCAAATCCACCCGAAGCCGGTCCTTTTTGGCCTTCGGGCCGGGCGAAGGCGGTACGCGAGGGCGTTGGCGAGGTGAGCCAGACGCAGCTAGGTGGCGTGTGACGACAGAGAAAAGTGGAGGAGGCCAGGAGAGAAGTCGTGATCGTGAAAATTTTTACGACTCCTGCAAAAATTTTCACGACTCCGACAAATCGTAAAAGTAGAAGCGTCCGCTTCGATTTTCACGATTTGTCGGAGTCGTGCGTTTTGTAGTGTCGTGTTTGGACACCCCTTCAGACGACACGACTCCTTCTAGAGTCGCCAAAATTGAAGCGTCCGCTTTAATTTTGCCGATTTTTCAAGAATTCGGCTCGCCTAGCGCTTTTTGTAGTCTCCTGTTTGGACAGGCCATGAGATGGTGCCAGCTTGTCGGAAATAATTTTTTTGTTTTGCTGAAAAAAATATTTTAGTTATGAGTGCAACTTTTTGACAGCATCTATGAGGATATTTAAAAGCTCACGAGACCAATTTTGCTAAAAAAGCGACTTCTAAAAAAAAAGTTTAAGGTAGCGCTTTTTTTTTAACTATTTGCTTATATATAGTAAGTCAAGTGCGTGCGGCACGACTCATGGCAAGTATCTACTTATTATTGGTCCTGAGTCAATCAGATGGCGGCATTAGCAGACAAGACCGTTGAGGAAGCGAGAAGCTTGAATAGAATAAACCACACCTTGTCTTTCGTCAGCTATCAAGGACTGCGGCGATTGCCGTTCCTTATATATTTCTATTATGTTTGTTCGACGGCAGCGACAGCTGAATTTCAGTACGTTTATTCGGATTACGGAACCTGTGACGTGCTTCTCTTTTTGGGAACAGGAGAAAAAAGTAAGTATTGCGGCCTTCACAATTTCAACTTCTTCCCCACGTTGTTAATTTTTTTATTACATGTAGTTTCTGCACATCGCTTTATATGAAAAATAGACGCAAATAAGCAATGCACGTTATTATGACGTATCGCCACTAATTGCTGCGACAAGATAGGGCGCTTTATGGAAGCAATACAACTCGTGTTTTATAACCTGCGAACCGACAATTCTACTGCAGCTGTGTGATTAGTGCCGATGTAGTATATGACTTTCACTGTGAACGCGGAGTCAGCGGATATTGCCTGGCATGCGCCATACCGAAAGTCCCCGCTGTCCGGTATTGGTTATCTATGTAGGCTCGCTCATCTTTGTAATGCCCAGTGACGGTGACGAACAAGAGCATTTTGACAAGCGGGAGGACGGGTCCGGCAATGAGCTCGACCTCCAATTGGCTATTCCTCAGGTTTGCCCGAAGGTAGGAGTCACTTCAGGCGCGGTGCAAGCTCTCCAACAAATAACAAACGGCTGCATCTTTGTCCGTCCAGTAAAGCAAATCTTGTTCGAAATACTTTGCATGGGCACTGCATCTATGACTAAAAAATGAACCGTAAAGTTCACGGTCGAAAACCACCAGCTGATGCTGCCACTATTGCGTCGTGAAAATAATGGTGCACTGTAAATCTCGTTTACATTAAATTTAAAAAGTGACCGTAGAAATCTACAGTCACTAGGTGTTAAAATTGACCGTAAACCAAATTTACAGTGCACCGTCATAATTACGGCACTGTAACGTGGTTACAAGTAACGCGTCACATTTTTTTTCGGTAACATGTAGCTACTCGTTACTTTTTCAGAACAGTGACGGCTAACGCATTGACGTTACATATTTCGAGTAACGGGTAACGGAGTTAAGTTACTTTTTATTCCCGAGACTTAAAAAAAAGATGGACAATTTTTTCTGTGTTTCTAGGTGCCAAGCCATGTGATTTTTTTAGTTTTTGCGTTTTTCTTTGCGTTTTTGTAAGCATTTAGGTGAAACCGTAAGAAAGATAAAATAACTAGGTTCAGTGTCTGCATGGACGTAATATTTCTTAAAATATGGCGCGTATGCATACCCGTAACGTCAAAACCGGGAAGATTGGTATTTCATAATGAAAAAAGTTACGCAAAAGTAACCTACGTTACTTTTTATCAGTAACGTTAACGGTAACGCGTTCCTTTTATTTTGATGTAAGGTAGGACGGAAAAGCGTTATTTCACGCTCAAGTGACTGGTAACTTATTTGCTTACTTTCTTTCGGTAACGCCTACAACACTGCTTCGGTTAACAACTTCGTGGTACGACACGGCCACAGTCTCCTGGCAAATCTGAAAATAGAGATTCATCACGAGCACTTGTGCCTGACGCCCAAACGTGCCTTTGCGAAAGGACGTTTTGAAAGGACTCGGTGAGGAAAGCAGCGAAGCATATAATTTGGCCATTAGGGGAACAAAATCAAACAATAAATTCGAGCGCTGCAGCTGTGTTGCCAACAGGTGTACTGTTTTCACCAAACCACATGCATTTACATATTTTTAATAAAAATATAAACTTCAGATATTTCATTCCTTTAGTTGCAAATCATTCTCAGCAGTACACATCTGAAATATTGTGCAATGTTTACGCACAAAACAATTATTAAAAAAATATTTTGCGGACTACTTTGTGGCGCGTAGGACTGCTCTTCTCAAAGTTACGAACCGCCCCTCAGCCTTTGGCTGCGCTTGGAAGAAAGCTGAAACGAGGTATAGAGAGAGAGCGCTTCACCGGAACCCCGCGCGTCCCTGATTCGCGTCACAGCGCACGTGACTCGGAAGAAGGTGAAGGAGTGGAGAGGTGCTGAAAAACTCAAGTTTTGTCAATTTTTAAAATAAAAACTAGGACATGCAGACAAAGGCGTTTTTTGTTCTTTGCTTCAGAAAGGTCGGGACACCAACCCCCAAATCATTTAAGCAAAGCACTGAAATTGTTGCACAGCTCCTCTAAGTAAGCAAAGGACAGGGAACACGAAATAAAAGAATCAGGCTTGTTTTGTATTCTACACCATCTCACCTTAACATGCCACTAGCATTGCCAGGAGCTCTCGCTGCGCAAGTTTTCAAGCAAGCAATGCACATTCTAAAAAAAGAGCTCACATCTGGAGTCATTGCTGCAGGGCTGTCAACGCGAGAGAAATCTCCCAGAGTAAGGTAATATTCAGGTCAACGTGAGAAAAAGGGAAGTCTCGCAAGTTTGAGGGAAATTTTAGGCACCGTATCTATCTGAAAATTTAAAGGTCAATTCTGAATTTTTTCCGACAGAACATCGCATTTGAGTGGCTTTTGCTACATTTGGATTATTCCATCCATCCGTTTGGCGGTTTGTTCACGGCCAGAAATTTGTGACAAGCTGTTCTAGTTCACTTATTTACCGACACGTGGCGTATTCACCTTTAACTTTTACGTCGTGTGCAAATTCCCGCCAAACCGAAATGCGTTCCGCGTGCAATGAATAAAATTGTGAAAAATAGAAAATAGAGCTACGTTATCAGAGCTTCTCAAACAGTACTACAGAAAGGGGGAAGATCAATTGATGGACAGCACAAAGAACACGCAGAGAGCGTGCTGACGCGGCAGTAAAAAGCCGCGCCAGTGTTGGTGGTTAATTCGACGAGACGGGTTGTTTGTGTGTGTCAGTGTGTGCGTGCGTCCGTGCGTGCGCGTGTGCGTGTGAACGCGCGCGCGTGTGTGTGTGCGTGTGGTGGGGGAGAGTGTAAAAGCAGCCTGTGAGCGCATTTTGAGGCAAACAAACGCTAGACGGGCGCAAAGAGCGGACGAGCACGCCGTATCAGCGCCTCCCGGTTGCAAGAAGTCGATAACACTATTATTCCGCGTTTTCATATCTAGCGATATGGAAGCAAAAAAGTAAGATCTGCGGAAGAATTCCGAACAAGTATTCGAAAAACTACCCGACAATGCATATGCGATATGTTTGGAAAGTTGTTTGCAGATTGGCGAGTGTGTCGAGTAAACTACAACAAAAAGGATCCATATTATGTGTTGCCTAAATTAGGCTTTCATGAACTCCACAACCATCGTATCGCTACACTGCCTCCGCTGAAGTCATCAGGAGCGAAATATTCTCTTTGGTATGACCACTCGCTGTGCTGATGTCTGGCTTCCTTTTTTGTTGGGATTTTTCTTGAAATTGGTAAAACTGAAAAACTCCGAACTGAAATTTTTGAATTAAATGAAACCCCAGGTTAACTGGAAAAATTGCTTTATTTCTGTTGACCCCGAAAACAAACCGCCCTTTTCCGCGAAGCTGCTTCCTTCTGCTGCAATTATTGTTTCTGCATGGGCCACTTAGTGATAACTGGCGCGAATAGCATTGTGTGTTGTAAAAACGCGATAGATGTGCAATAGCTTTTACGACGTAAGCCCTGATAAACCCCGATTCCTGGTCGACACCAGAAATAGATACCGAAAACAGAGAACTTTGAAAAAATGAACACCCAAAGACACCCTTAAATTTAAAAAAAGAATACACAAAAATACGGAACCCTACCTATAAGTTATAACGAAATCTAAAAGCTGCACCAACATATACGAAATCCAGCTAATAATTAGGATTCTGCGTTTTCGGAGTTTATTTCTGCTTAAAATCGTGGAGTGTTGTTTAGTGCTTATTTTTTACCATAAATTCGGAGTTCTTTGGAGCTTTCTTTCATCGTACAGAGTTTTTCGGCTTTTTCGGTGAAGTGAACGAAAGGTTGAAAACAGCAGTTTGTGAATTTAGTAAAAGTATCCTTTTCAATGAGAAACGTGTTCGACGATTCCCCTTTTTTAAAATAGAAGCTAAACGGAAGTTCTTTGTGATCCTACAAACGAAAGTTGATACTGCGAGGGCCTGAAAAAGGCCTGCAGTTTTTCAAATAAATAAATAAATATTAGATATAGAGAAGTAGAGCAAAACTTGTTCGAAGGTCCCTGGAAAATATTAAGACCAGTAGGATTCATAGCAGTTGGCGGTCCTGAAAAATCTGAGTTTTTTGGGTAAATATAAATATTAAAATATTTTACCGGAAGTATTTTTTCGATTTTATCGAATTTGTCCGAAAACACAGAAGCATACTTATAGTACCCACGTCCGCCCCAGAAACCGGAATACGCCTCCCAGGCAGCACCGAGTTCTGGGCCAAAACTTGGCTTGCGTCTGGCAGTTTAGGGCATTAAAAAGCCCGAAGAAGCCAAAGTAGTGCCAAACCTGACCTCCCTTGGCAACAGTCTGGGTATCTTGGCCCTAATTCGCCAAACAAGTGCCAAACTTAGGCTTCGCTGCCGGGTAGTTCGGTTATTATCTGGCATCTTCGGGCCTAAATCGCCTAACAAATGCCAGATTTAGGCTTACTGCCCGTTAGTTCGGCAGATCTTTGGCATTTTTGGGCCAAAATCCCCAAACTAATGCCAAAGTTAGGCTTCACTTTTTCATAGTTCGGCTATCACCTGGCACATTCGGGCCAAAATCGCCACAGATGTGGCAGAGTTAGGCTTACTACCTTGTAGTTCGGCAGAGCTTTGGCATTTTTGGGCCAAAATCGCCAAACTAATGCCAAAGTTAGGCTTCACTTTTTGACAGTTCGGCTGTCACCAGGCTCATTCGGGCCAAAATCGCCACGGATGTGCCAGAGTTAGGCTTACTACCTTGTAGTTCGGCAGAGCTTTGGCATTTTCGGGCCAAAATCGCCAAACTAATGCCAAAGTTAGGCTTCACTTTTTGACAGTTCGGCTGTCACCTAGCACATTCGGGCCAAAATCGCCACAGATGTGCCAGAGTTAGGCTTACTACCTTAAAGTTCGGTTGAGGTCCGGCATCTTTGGGCCCAAGTCGCCAAGCGAGTGCCCAAGTTAGGCTTCGCTTCTCGATAGTTTGGCTGTGATCTGGCAGCGACGGGCCAAAGGTGCCAAACAAGTGCCAGAACTAGGCTTACTGCCTTGGAGTTCGGCTGATGAGGTATTTGATGTACGCGGGTGGTCTTCATCTTAATTAAATAGAAATAAAGTTTTATTCGGCTGGCAACTTTATCTTATTTTGGTTGTCTCTTGATTTCTGCAGTCCAAAGGTTGGCTGAATGTTTTGACGCGGCTGGAGCAGGCTTTGCAAACGCAAATTGTGCCAGATGTTTTACTCGCGCGTAGGTACACAAGCCAATATCGGGACGCGCCGTGAGACTGGTTCGACATTATGGCGCGTTCACACAGGCGACGCGATCTAGTCGCGCCATAACTTTCATCGCAAAAGCGACCATCGCGGGCAAAAAGTGACGGGTTTTGAGCAGTCGCTTGCTGACCCGACGTTTTGCGATGCACTCTAGTCGCGGGGAGGCTGAGCCAACCAACGGCGTTCGGAGCGAGAGTTTTTGAGACGCGACTCGCCAACGAAGGCATTGGACTCGCTCATCGCGCACGCCAAATTGACCAACTAATTACTTTTTTTTTTTTTTTTTTTTTGCGATGCGATTTAGTTGAATCGCGCGACTGCTATCCCCGGTGTGAATCCGCCTTTACAGAAAGTGCTGCCGTTGAGCTAACACTGCGTAAGACGGATGTGCGCACGTCTCAACAAGATATATCATTATTGAGGGGTGTCCAAACAGGACACTACAAAATGCACGACTCCTACAAATCGTGAAAATTGAAGCGGACGCGCCCGCTTCAATTTTCACGATTTGTCGGAGTCGTGTCCTGTTTGGACACACCTTTAGGCGGCGCATCGCAAAAGCGAGCGTGGCTCTGTGCGTGTCTTGCATCGTGATTGAGCACTGTCAAATCCTAGCGATAACAAAGTGCGGAAACGACCGTGGCTCTATGGCGCGGTTCCCGCATCACACTTGGGCGATGAAAATGAAATCCCGGAAATTGTACTATTTAGCGTGTTGATACTTTTTAAACATTAACAAGTGGCATAGCCTCCTCTATACGGAGAAAGCCTGGCACATCGACGACGGTGCAATAGGGCGCGCGGCCGCAGGAAAAAGGAGAGGAGGAGCGCGCCGAACGGTGACCAGTATGGTAGCGCAGAGCAGAAAAGGCAGACCTAGACAGCGAGCGCTTGGGTCATGAGCGGCCGCTCCCCGAACCACGCTTGTTTTTGTGTTTTCGTCACCGTCGTTTTCGTACTCCGGGAGAAACGGGCGCGGCGATTCGAAAGGGCGCAGGGAGAAACGGGAAAGGGGGGACGTTGAGTTTCTCCTCTTCACGATAGCGACAAGAAAAGAGAGAGAAGAAGAAAAGATTGTTTCTGCGTTTGGCCGCTCGCTCTTTTGTGGCGCTAGCAGCAAAGGTTCTCTCCGCTCCCGTTTCTCCACCCCTCCTTTCCCATTTACGGCGGCCGTCTTTTCACGCGACGCGCCAGGCTTTCTCCGTATAGAGGAGGCTATGCAAGTGGAGACGCAAAAGGGACGATAAAGACAGGACAATCTTTGAACTTTAAAGGCCGCTGTACAAACGGGACGTTCTGCAGAGAAGAACCTTCTCTCCGGAAGCCGGGGGACGGGGAGGGAAAGGTCAAGCGTTGGATGAAAAGAGATTTAGAGAATGGGATTAGCCTCGGGGCGAGCCATCCTCTCGAGAGGGAGTGGGGACGGAACAAAGCTGCCGTGGGGTTCCGGCTAAAAGGTGGAAGAAAGTTAAGCTTGTCAAACGGCGACCTCGGATCCGAGGACGGGCACGCCAGAGAATTTGAAAATAGCTGCTTGATTAGCCGGACGACCCAGTGCGGTCTACTGGTTCTAGAAGGTGACTCGGAAGAAGAAAACTCGTTTTGGTCGAAAACTCTAAAAGCATTCTGGACGTGAACTCTTGCCACAAATAAAAATAACACATGCATGAAAAACTGCGAAGGCACCTAAGCTTTCGCCTATGATGTGGGAATGCGTGAGCATTACAGGCAGAGTTATGTTGGCGCAACTTGCAATAAAGAAAGAAAAAAAAAGTTATGTTGGCGCAACGGATAGCGCGCTAGTTTCACGATCAAGAGGGCCTAGCTTCGAAACCGGGCAGGGGATGGTTTTTTTTCTCGTGTTATTATTTTTTTTTTGTTTGGTCACGTGACAAGAAAAATCGCATGAACAGAATTTTTTTGGCCAAGTCACCAGAGGTTTTTTTTCTAATTTCTCCTTTTCTTCAGTCTTTGTTTCTTTGTTTGTTTCTTTCTTTCTTTCTTTCTTTCTTTCTTTCTTTTTCCTTTTTTTCGGTTTACGCTTCCTATCGCAAAACTCTATGCACCTATTTCGCGTTACATTGGCGTTAGCCAAATCGCTTTATTTATGGCAGGGAATTCTGCCGTACGTATCTTATGTTTCTTTTACCAACCCTGGATTTCGTCCGGCAACCAGTTTGGGAATGACGACGCCAAATTTGTGTTACAATTTCTTTGAGCTCTAAGGCCTCGTTATCCGTCGGTCTCTAAGATTGGCTCTTCAAGTATCTTTTGGGAAAGGGTTGACGACAGGCATTTTTAAGGAGCACGTGTGTCGACCAGAGTGAACATTGCTGAAGCGCCTCTAGTGTGATTTTGGCCGTAAATAACTGGAGGCCCCGGGCAAACCAACTCAATGGAGAAAAGTATCTACCTTTCTGGTTTCATAGATAGTTATGAAAGTCAGAAGGGACCAATCCCAGCCGAGTTAAACTACCGGCTCGCAAACGCAATCGTGTTGATAATAGCGCAAAGGAGTTTGTATGACTCTCTCTGGCGGTGCGCAGAGGGTAAAGGCACGGAGGTAATATATGCTTTTGCCCAGTCACCTCGCGAACGGTTGGGTATTGGCTGCAGAGATCCATTTCGCGTTGTTTTATTACGGGATTATATCTTGATTTCTTTGTTCCTAGTTTCCCAGACGGAACGAAATCGCTTTTGTCGTGTGGTGTCACGGCAGGAAGACAGAAATCAATCAGAGTACCGAAATTAGACGCTTGTGCTCGTTCTATAGCGCTTCTGAAAACCGTGCGATCACGGCTGTGTATCGTCAACATTGCATAAACTGCCGTTACTTGTACTCGTATTGCATCGTGAGGGAACGACTATGACTGGGTAAACAGAAATAGGGAGAATGGGTGCGTGTGATTTGTTGAAGTTCGAATCAACAAATCGAGCTTCAACGAATGCGATAGTATTGCATTCACTCAACCAGCTATATGAGTTTTCAGATCCTTCCAAGTATGCGATTCGTGTTCTGCCAGTGGTACCTCAGTTAGATTAAAAAACAAAATCAACGTTAAAAAAAAAAAAAAAAAAAAAAAAATTACGGTGACTTGAGTTGCTCCCGCGCCGAATCATGTTTCACGTAAGCGTAATTTTGGGTTCGATGCACGACGAAGGGTCTTCAATTATAAAAATATTTTGATTACGATTATTTGCGGCGCTAAAAATTTGAAAGCCAAGCAGTGAAGACGATGGTGTTCTTATAAATATTATATACATTTTATTTTACACTGTTTGAATACGCTGCCGTCGTTATGTCCTTGAATTATTGGCTAGCTTGTGGCGGACAGGGAAGTCTTGCAGGACCATTATCATAGGACCTACACTAAACCTGCCGCGCTTCGAAAAATGTTAGTCCAATGCATACCAGCTTGTTCAAGGCGGGCGAAGCGTTACGGATCCGGCAAAGCGCATTAAATCGCTGCCCGCGACGTTTTTTCTCTTTTATTATTTATTTTTTTTTTTGTGCAGCGATATAATCTTTAGTCAAGCAGCACGCCCCCTCTACGGCGGGTTATGCCGGATTAACGGAGGCGTCTCCTAATGCATTCTCCGCGTTGGCCCCTCGGGGGAGGGCGGTGAAGGGAGGAAAGGAGGGCAGGAGAGGAGGAAACGCAAAAAAAAGTGGAAAGAGCGAACTTTATTTTCGGCTGCAACCTCGAAACCCGCCCGCTCCGTGGGAGTACCGGAAAGAGAAATCTTGGCGGAAGGAGAGGAAGCGAAGGAAGTGTACGCGATCCCCCTGTCCTGCGGGACCAGGTACATCGGGCAAACGGGGCGATGCCTCAACGACCGACTCCGAGAACATCAAATGAACGCCGAAAGAGCTGCTTCGGAGTCCAAGCACCCGATCGTCATTCACGGGAGAAAATGTCCCGGTTGCGCTCCTAATTTATGTAATAACAAAAACGGCTTGACATAACAAAAATGACAATTTAATTAAACGTTGCGCCTCCAATGCGGGAGGCATCTTCAGTAGAGCACAGAGCGAGTGAGAGTCGCACAAAAAAGTTCGGCTATTTAGGCATAAAGTTTGTGTACACGTCCGGCAGGGGGCCACGGTTCTTGTTTACCAGCGATGAATCACTTCCGCGTTTGTCGTTCTGGATGAACCAAGATTCCAGCAGCTTCCTCGGTTCCCACCTTTTATCCCCCTCCAAGGTCGATGCCTTGTCAATGTCAAATTGGTGTCCTGACGTCCATGCGGGTCGACGAGTTCGGACTTGAAGCCGAACGCTGGCAGGCTAGGCAAGGCGACAAGGTCACCGGCAGAAGCGGCCTTTCCTTTTATGCGTTGTTGATGCCCCTTCGACCTCGCCTTTTGCAAATCCTCCCCACCTGGTTTTGCGTCTTCGTGTGGCTGTCAGCGAGCTCGACAGCCGCTTTAAGCAAATCAAAAGGATGAAGCGAGACGCGTGGCTCAGCGTGACCTCTCTACATAGGACGCGTAGGACAAAAACGTTTGGACGAAAATTTGTCACGTCACTTTCTCTGTCACGCTGATGGGATCTCCGGGGCTGTCGTTTTCGCCGTTTGCCTAGTTATAGAAATAAGCAGGCCACGTAGGTCCGGTTTTCGAACTGGGCTCTTCAGTGTTCTGTTGCTTTCGTGCGTTGCAGACGCGGCCGTGTTTTTTCGTCGTAAACGGTCGGAATACGTCCATGCCAATTTTTCGGTAACAGTCATTTTTTGCACCGGAGTTCGTGGAATACTGGTGATGTGTTTGTTGGACACGCTTCGACAAAAACTGCTCTTCGCCGACGACGAGACGTCAGTTGAATGTGCGCAACCTTCTTCCTCGAATGTGTTTGTGGGGTGCCTGAGTTGGATTATGCATCTATCAAGGATTACATGATATCGCTGTTTTATTAGTAAGTGCACTGCAAGCATGATTCTGATAGTCGTCCTGCTTTCCTTTCATTCTCCGCGGTTTTACGTGTGATGAGTTTTGCTTGGCATGAGGACAGTGTTAATTGTATTTTATAATTTGCTTTTGGTTTTACAGAGAAGTGTGACCTTGTAAATATGTTGAGAATACACTGTGTGTAATATAGTTGTTTAATAAACTTCTGGGAGCGATCGAAAAAATTTGTTTGCCCGTGTAAGTGATTGGATATGCAACAAATGACATGCAACGTACACATACTTGCACGACGTTCGGCCAATACGAAGCTGACGCATCGTAGAGTTTTCGCACAATATTACGTGAACGCTAGGCCGGGGCGAAACAGCTGTACGGCAATACCTGCCGGGTATCAAACGGTGGTGCAAAACTGGACAGTTGAGCGATATTGGAACCGACTTTCGGCCGGCACTGGCACGATACTGCAAAGTATTGCCGTGCGGCTTGGGAACGGAGGTGATGACATCTTACTATCGTGCTTCCAACGCTTATTTATTTTATTTCTCTTCTGGGACGCGTAAAAGAGCACTTCTGTGACACACCAGAGATATTCGAAACTTGGGCTGGCCTCTCGGCTTTCTTTACCACTTTTGGCACTTAGTTGGCACTTCAGTGGGTAGCCAGGAAAGAACGAAACTTCGGCATGCCCCGAATCGACAAATTAAGATTTACTGCGGCAGTTATGGCTCAAGTCTGGCACTTACTTTGGCACAACTGTGGCGGACCAGAGAAAAGCCAAACTCGGCGAGGCTGGAATACCGAAATTAGGCGTTGCTTTGGTAGTAATGGCTCAAGCATGGCACACTTCGGCACTCCTGGGGCGTATCAGAGAAACGCCAAATTTTGGCGTGTCCGAAATACCCAAATTAGGCGTTGCTCTGGCAGTTATGGCTGAATTATTGCATCAACTTTGGCGCTCCTCTGGCGGACCAGAGAAACGCCAAACCTTAGCACGTCCCAAATACCGAAATGAGGCGTTGCTCTGGCAGCTATGGCTGAAGTATGGCACCAACTTTGGCGCTCCGCTGGCGGACCAGAGAAACGCCAAACCTTGGCACGTCCCAAATACCGAAATTAGGCGTTGCTCTGGCAGTTATGGCTGAAGTATGGCACCAACTTTGGCGCTCCTCTGGCGGACCAGAGAAACGCCAAACCTTGGCATGCCCCGAATTCCCAGTTTAGGTTTTACTATGGCAGTTATGGCTCAAATCTGGCACCAACTTTAGCGCTCCTCTGGCGGACCAGAGCAACGCCACACTTTGGCATGTCCAAAATACCCAAATTGGGCATCGCTCTGGCAGTTATAGCTCTAGTATTGCACTACTTCGGCAATCCTGTGGCGGACCCGAGAAAAGCCAAACTTTGGCACGTCCCAAATACCGAAATTAGGCGTTGCTCTGGCAGTTGTGGCTGAAGTATGGCACCAACTTTGGCGCTTCTCTGGCGGACCAGAGAAACGCCAAATCTTGGCACGTCCCAAATACCGAAATTAGGCGTTGCTCTGGCAGTTATGGCTGAAGTATGGCACCAACTTTGGCGCTCCTCTGGCGGACCAGAGAAACGCCAAACCTTGGCATGCCCCGAATTCCCAGTTTAGGTTTTACTATGGCAGTTATGGCTCAAATCTGGCACCAACTTTGGCACTCCTCTGGCGTACCGGAGAAGAGCCAAACTTTGGCATGCCATAGGATCGCCCAACTAAGGCTATAGTTAGGCACCGTACTTTGGCACTGATGGATGCCATGGTGCAAAAACCTAACTGCGCCAAAGTTGGGCCCTTATGTTTGCCAGACCTTTGCCCAAGTTGGGCATTCCTCTGGCGTGCTACCTGGGCTAATATATTTAGAAGCCTTTATTAAGTAAATGGAGGAAGGATATCCACGGTGACGATAAAAATAAAAAGCCGGTTTAATTATGCGAACTGTGTTAAAATAGAAGGAAATAATGAATTATTTATTTTGGAGGTATCGTTGAACTGTACCCGACCGTCATCTCGATCCTTTCAGTGCGAGCGCTCTCTCCTTCCTCTTTCTTAGTTTCTTCCGTGTCTATCTAGTCTCCGGAAGCTTGCACCTTCTTTTTCTTAGTCTACAATACTTAATGATATCACCAAACGTACAGAATTACGCATTTAGAACTAGTCTAAAACTGTACCGCGCTATTCATATAGTCTCATTCTCGATTTATTAGCGTGTCAGATCTTAGGCAATGTAAGTTCATTCATCCTCTCCAGACTCGACTAATCTCGCTCTTTTGCTTACTTCATCGGTTTCTTCAAAACTTCGGTCAGTCCAGTTCACCTCTTTTGGAACCACTGCCGAGCGGGGCAATGCCAGCTCCAACGGCAAGGCTAAGTCCGTCCTGATATTTTTTATAGCGTTGCTCGAGCCAAGTAGCACAACTCGCTGGTTTGGGAATGGGGCGGTACCGGTCTGCCGGCGAGATCCTACTGGCCCGACGCTGGAAACGCCCCGTGGGGCGACAACGGGCCAGTGAGATTGCCAGTCACTGGCCAGCGACTGGGACTGACTGGGACGCCCGACACTGGGCGTCCCAGTGAGTTCCCGGGATGCTGCCAGCACAAACCCCCAGCGCAGTACCAGTAATACGGTAAGATACCAGCAAGACCCCAGGCTAGCGGCCTCAAGCCATACAGTTCCCGGTCTTTTTTCCCAGCGAGCAGAGCTGGCAGTAATGCAATTACTGTAATGAAATTACAGTAATTTAATTACTTGTTCCAGTAATTAGTAATGTAATTCATTACTTTTTGTAGCAGGTAATTTAGTAATGTAATGAATTACTCCAGCGACGGTAATTGTAATTAAATTACCTAATTACTTTTTCGCACCAGGCATATTTTTTGTGTCCACAATACACAAGAGCGCTTTTCTTTTCATTTTACTTTTTCTTTTTCCTCTACACCTTTCCAAAAAACGCTCTTTGGCCGCCGCTATGTTGCTGATGCTAATGCGGCTGGTGCGACTCTCGCGCCCGCTATCAGCTAGACATTTTCTGCCACTCTCTTGAACTGTGAAAACCCGCTCAGCGCGATTCTCTACCTATGTTTTGCGGTTTTGCATTCGACGTTTTCTGGCCCCTCTTGAAAGTTTCCGCTTACTTTTTCTGATGCATACTGCGTACCCTCTCTGTGTCAACTTCCACTGTGAGAGATAGGGCTGGTAAGTGCCTTCCATTCGAGCTTTTCTGCTCGACATTCTCGGGAAACAAAGGAGGGGAAGTAGGTCGAACTAAGGTCTCTGGTGGAACGGCGCTCGACGCCATTTTGCGAACGATGACAATTGTTCTCCCCCCTCCCAGAGATAATCCGCGTAGGGTCCTCAGTCATCTCCAAAAATAGTTGTCCGGGTTGGGGTGGGAAACGGATCAGTCGCGTGCGTTTCTCTGTCCATCGGTAAACATGCAACAGAGAGTTCTAGCTGTGTGCCATGAACTGTGTAAATAATGTAAATAAAGTTATCTGTAAAAGGAAGTTATCAATAGCTCCTTTATATTTAAAAGTATACAAAAGTAATGCGAAAGTAATGTCATTACTTTTAAAAGTAATTTGTAATGGTAATTAATTACTTTCTGGCTGTGGTAATTTGTAATGTAATTTAATTACAGTTCAGCAATTTACAGCAGAGTAATTAGTAATGTAATTTAATTACAAAATATGAGTAATTTGGCCAGCTCTGCCAGCGAGTTCCCGGGCTGCTGCCAGCACAAATCCCCGGCATAGTACCAGCAGTACCGCAAGATACCAGCAAGACCCCAGGCTAGCGGGCTAAAACCATACAGTTCACGGTCTTGTTTTCCATGCTAACATTTGGTTTTGTGTGCAATTCACACCTGGATAGAAATGATGTAGTTCATAACAAGGGTTATTTTAACACGTAATGTGTGTAAACAACAAATGAAACATACAAAATTGTTACCGTCATTGTTTATTGTCAGTTGCAGTGAAGCTACAGTCGGCTGGTAATCATGCGCTTGTCGCCAGAGGAGTGCGCCGAATGAAAGAGGCTGCATGTCACGGGCCTAGGAAATTTTCTTCACACTTCTCATGCAGCTTGTGATGCAAGTCGACCATGCACCCGAGAAGGCAAGTCCTTCATTACAGCACCTGTAAAGAGAATCGACACCACAGTAGAATGACAGGGTAAATCAATACCAGCTGGACGTGACAATCCAGAAATTCCAAACTGGGGTGAGGGGCATGAGACAAGCAGCCCATGTAAAAGGAAATTTTTTTGTAGCTAATACACTAATTGTCTTTATTTTATTTTCAATCTGGAAACTATATCAAAACAAGAATCCCTAAGGGACACACCTGTAACAACACACTGGATGACCAAGGGGCGAAAATGGTCCAGTTATCTCATAATCAAGGTCAGCTATTTGTATGAAAAAGGCCCACTTCAGAGAAAGGCTTGTGGAAATCATCTATTTTAATTCAAAAGGGCATGTCGAGAGACGGGCGAGCTTGGCAGAGTAGTTGGCATGTTGTTTAACGCTGACGTTTGTTACGATAGGTGTGCCAGTCCCCGATATCCACATTCAGCATTTTTAGGTAAACATAGCGATTCATTAGCATTACTGAGACAATGACAAATCATATCCTTGACATATACAGCTCACCGTTGTACACATACTAATGAGATTGGGTAGACACAGGTAAACATGTAATGCATTGCAGAGTATGACACCCCGGTTCCCACATAATGGCAACTTGACGACTAAAAGTCATCTGCAGACTTCATGAAATAAAAAATAGCGACTTACACAAAAACTAGTATATATTATCAGCGTCCACCATCAAACTCATATTGAGTGTTTTCCATCGGCATGCCCTAGCCCTTTAAAATGCCCGCAAGCCTCACTTACTTTAAGCATATGATATCCCATGAGATGAAACATTCCCTCGTTATCATCATTAAGATGTCTACAGGTGCGAACAGTTCAGGAATATCAATTGAAAGATACCAAATCAGTAGTGAGGTAGTGTACAGTGGCTGGTAGATGCAGGTTAATATGTATGGGACATCTATTTTCTAAGTGATATTGTTTATCTGGTCAATTTTCTTCACATACCCATCACATACTGGGACAAGGTTCTCAATACAGTGGAAAACAGGAAGGAGGAGTGAGTTCCAGATTTAGTTTTGCACAAGTTATGTGGCAACTCACTTCATCCTCTTAGAATTTCTTAGAGTGGATCTGGGTGTAATGATGTCTAGCCCGACAATACTGCCAGAAGCACATGTCCCAAAACCTTCAGAAACGGGTAGAGGAAGTTTTAATCATAATTTCCGTATTGCGATGAGAGCTGCTCACACTGAGAATTGATGTGAGCAGTGTCGGCCATCCCTCTGACTGAAATATCTATGCGTCAGCCACCCCCTATCAGAAAAAGTTTTAGATGAGCGCTTTTTACGGCCCGCTCAGCTCAGCGACTGAGCGGGAAATTAACCAGGCATGCACGTAACGCTCAGTCGGCAGTGGCCATAGGGGTGCAGGAATTGTCTTCTCCATCGGCATCTGCGCTCCGGTTGGTCGTTGCTGACTGAGCGTTGTGTGCATGCAGGTGCTTTCCTTTTGAGTGGAGCGGGTCTAACAATGCTCAGATAAAACTATCTAATGTCTATGTCACAGCCTCAACAGCCAAACGAGCAGTCTTCTTCCTCGCTTGCACAATAGACCAAAATTGCACTGCACACTGCTTTAGAGGCTTGTTGGCATGTTTCACAGTCACTCTCTGCAGACAGCTAGGACTATCGGTAAGCGAGGGAAAAAAAAAGTGTGAACACATATCATGCATGCCAAAAGAAAACATCAATGGGACTACACGAGACTGCATTAAAGTTGCCAATTGGGCGCGTTTTGTACTGCACAGCCACTGGCTGAATCACATAAGTGTCACACTTGCCGAGCTTGAAGTAGAGTCGTGATTACGGGTGGGAACAAGCGATCGTCGACTGTTCAGTACTGGGAGCATCATGCACCAGCGGACTTGCTCTCCTTTTAAAATGCCTTGCGAACCAAGCATGGCAAGTCATCTGATAAGGAGAGAACGTCACCACGGACAGCACTGAGCAGTTGATAATCACCTGCTTACCTTCATATGGATCAAGTCTCTACTTGGCCAAAGTAGGCAGTATGTGTGCAGCAGAAACGGCTGTACTGAATTCTCAAAAGGATGAAAGATCAGAACAGGCTTGGTGAGGTTTCACGTTGCAAGTATGCCCATGCAAATTTCACTTTCTAAAACATAAACACGCATTTCAAATTGTCATCCAGGACAAGCTGCTATTACACAGCTGTATATATAAGGCAGCTTACCATCAACAACCTTCGCAGACTGCCATGGACCCGATCCTCGGCTTGGCTGATGATGCAGGAACGAATTGGCCTAGTCGATGTTAGCTTCCGTTCGGCAAGGGCTGCACTGAGTATAAAGATGAAAAAAGTGTTGTAGATTATGTGAAACAAACAAAAGCAATCCTACCATCCACAATTCGCTAGAGGCACTGAAAACAAAAATAAGAGGTTGGGTCAATTATTTTAATGCAATATACTTCGGACACATACCATGACTGCAGGTAAGATATTTGCTGCCTTCAATCTAGATCTGCTTGAAAATTTACAAGCCAAATAACAAATATTTTATAAGCTGAAATATATTTTGCTGGAACTACAAAATCTGAAGACTATCTCTGCAAATATGGTGCTATCTAGTACATCAGAGAGGAGTAGAATTGGATTACAGCGTCCCCCTTACAAAGATTGAAGCAAAACAAGTATAGAATCTGCCGTGCCACTACAGTAAAACCTTGTTAATTCGGATCTCATGGGACCGGCAAAACTGTCAGAATTAACCGAAAGTAGAAATATCGAAAGGACAAAGAAAGCTGCGCGAAAACGTTGCCCTTTGACAAACCTTTATTTTGAGAAAAAATCTGTTATTACCGCCTGCTTTCTGGACGACACTTGGGCGAACACGGCAACTTTCCTTAGCGCGGTCGAGTGCTCCACCGCACTCGCACTGTCGGAGCTACGCATCCCGTGCGCTGACAATGTAGCACAGCAAGGCCTCTTCTAGTTTCGGGTGCACCACCTTCCAAGGCCGCTTTCTTTTCGCGTTGAACTTCTCGCTCTCAAAAGCCCGTAGGATATCGGCCAAAATTTTTACGTACGTGGCCAAAGTGCTTCTCTTGACGTCGTAACTTTCCATAAGTTGTCAAAAGACGCTGCCTTTCAAGGCCCTCAGTATTTCCACTTTCGTCGCTAAATTCTTAGCCTAGTACAGCTGCAACGGAAAACGAGTAGCACAACTGACCAGTAATCGGGGCGGCGAAATCGCGACACCCAGCGCCATTTTGCCCGAGCGCCGATAGCGAGAGTGCTAGTCACGTTGCAATTTACAATGCGGGGGTGGCCGACGAAAAATTGAGGGATAAAATAGTTGTTAAAATGGCGGGCTTTAGGATCCCCGCGTTGAGGCATAAAACGTGACTGTCACTCTCGCTATTGGCACGCTCGGGAACAATAGCCCCGCGTGTCGCGATTTTGCCATTCCGGTCGTCGGTCACTTGTGCTACCCTTTTTCCGTTGCAGCAATGCTTCTGCCGCTTCCTTGCCAGGAGAGTAACGCGCTGAAGCACGGCGATCCAGAGCAAAACTGGTGCGAAACATGGAGAACCGAAAAACCATGGGAAAACCGGAAAAATCACGTGCGCACTTCGGATGGATATCGGTTATACCTTTTGGAACAGACGGTAAATAGCGCCACCTGCCGAATTCGTCCGAATTTACGATAGTGCGCCGCGTTCCCTCTGAATTAATGAGCGTTTGCTGCCATTGACTAATACACATGTTTGACGGGACCGAATCGGCAGTTCAAATTATCCAAATTTCCAAATTAGCGGGGGTTGAATTAACGAGGTTTTACTGTACAACAGAAACGACTCTACTGTGATCTCGTGGGGATCAGAGTTCGAAACAGGCATGAAGGATTTGGCACGAGAAATATGCCAATGTCATTATTCATTTTTGCAACATTAAAATGACTCTCAAAGTGCGACCAGCTGCAGGGTGTATTAATGCAAATCTTGGGAGTGCTGAATTGTAGGCACAGTGCCCTGGTTGTGTTCATGTGCGATATATGACCAAATACCATAGAGACCAATACTGCAAACCTCATCGAAAACCAATGGTTGCGGTGGCGAACGGCGTGAGTGGCGCTGTTCACCTCTCTTGCCGTTCATTTGTGTTTGTGTGTTGCGACTTCCAATGGGAAGGCTTCAGCCATTATTGGGAACACTAAATAAACAAATAAAAATGCAAACACAACACACACAGCAATACTGGCAGCAAGTCGAGACTCACTTCTGTTGTAAACTCAGCATTCCGCTTACGAATGGGATGCGCAATTTTCCTACAGGATTTCATTCCACGTGAATGGCATCGGAATTGCTAAAGGCCAGTCCATAAACACAGTCTGCGTTAAAAACAATCCTATCAGCAATAAGTTTCTATTATATTGCTCAATATATAGAGCACCTTACCATGAACAGCCTTGGCAATCTTCCATGAAGCCTGGCCTTCAGCAGAGGAAGCTGTCATTCTGTGCCGTCTCAGGACACTCACATCAGAATTTGGCGGAAGTGAATGCCAACTTCTACTCGGTAAGGACTGCAGTAAGTATAAACATGAAAACACAGATTAGAATATACGATAAATAATATCATGGACCAACGTGAAAAAAGTGCACAAAAAGACAAGGACAAAAGGACAGGAACACATAGGACGCAGACTGGTGCACACTCACAACTTGATCTATTGAACATAAAAAAAAAAGGATCAGAGAAATCAGAAAGGCTGTGTTCGGAGAATGCGAGCTTCAGAAACCAGGGCGTGAGCAAAAGATGTCAGGTAGACTGTTTTACAGACACTTTGGAAATAACAACAGCCTTTCCATGTAATAATGTGGTGAGTTCATTCTGATTGAACATCCTGAAAAGTAACAAACAAAAAACAAGGAATAAAAGAGAAGAAAAAAAATAAAGAATGCGAAAGGAGCTTTAGCAAAAGTTCGAACAGTCCAAGTGGAATGTGCTAACTCCCACCGATATGCATAAGACTGTAAACACAATTTTCTTGGCAGCTCAGGTAACGGACGGATGTGCGGACACATTGGTCGCCCATACTAAGAATAATAGACCCTTCCCGAAATTCAGTCTGGCCACTTTGATCACTATCATCATCATCGGAAAAATGGCATATGTGCCATACCAATGGCGGCTTTCTATTTACTGATGAAGGAACATGGTTGAAGATACTCCTAAGCTGAGGATTCGAGGCCTATACATTCTAGACGTTAGCACGTTGCGAAACCGGAATTCAATGCAAGCGCTGCGTAAGTGTTCATTTCTCTAATTCGAGCCCAGTGAACCTGTTTGTGGCACAAAATCGACTTCGAAACCCCTTGACTTATAGAACTTTATCAAGGCGTCTGTCTGGGTTGGCGCTTCGTTCTGACTGGTTGCATCGTTGTGGGAATCGAGACTGGATGAGATGATTCAGAAAAACCTGTATAGCGAAAAGTTTATTCTCGTCTGCCGTTGACATGCAAAAGTGACGGTGCCCGATAAAATACTGCAGGCTACGGGTTCATTGCCGCCATTCGTATGGCGAAAGTTAAACCGCCATTTCAGCCACCAGATGGCGCTGAATTTCGGAAAGGGTCTATTAAGGCCTAAAATAATCCCCTTGTATGGTTTTCACAGTATCTGCTAATTATTCACGTTTTCTCTAAAAGCCTCGTCCCACTAGAGCGACAAACACCGATTTTCGTCCGACGACACCACAAAGTTCCATGTCGCCGATGCTGTCCCACTGCAACGGCCAACGCCCGCGACAAATAATAGAGGCGGAGGGCACCGCGCTCTTCCAGACATTCTAGTTTACCAGTGAACAATACGGTGTATTGAGGCAATCAAACAACCCCCCTTCCCCTTTCCGCCTCCACCCGCTGGCGGGACGGCCCCCCCGCGCGCCCGCCGCTGCCGCGGTTCCCCCCCCCCCCCCCCCCCCGCGCGCCCGCCGCTGCCCAAGCGTGTCCGCGGTTCCCCCCCCCCCCCCCCCCCCCTCCATCTCCCCAAACGTTCCGCCGCTACTGATGGACCTCGAGCAAGTATGCAGCCTATTTGTGAGCAAAGAAAAACAGCCTCACACTTACCCCATTCGCGCACAATTAGTAATACTGGTAAAAGCAAGCGATCTAGACAATTAACAAGGATTTTGAACGGAGGAAAGAATAATCTAGCCCTAACAGACAAAGAAAGCGAACTTACTTTGGAAACGACCCGTACCAGTAATCTTGGCTGTTTGAGGACGTAGTTCCACGGCTCACAGTCGCTTCCTTCTTGTTTAGACACATTTGAAACTAAGGCAAACTCCACGCATCACGACTAATCGGTGAATTGACCTGAAGACAGAGATATGAAAACACACACGCCTGGCAAAGCGTGCAAAAAAGGGCTGTGGATTGGATTGGATTGCATTGCTTGGCTCTAATGGATATCTAGCGACTTTACGGAAACTATCTTCAACACGCTTGCAATAAAACGACCAGCAATGCAAATTAAAAAAAAAAAAAACACATTAGTATACACAGTAATAATAACTTATTTAGCATGTAAACATTGCCACAATAATATAAATGCGTCCTGAACACGTAGCAAAAAAATTAAATACGAAACTAACCGCACAATGTATCCAACCGACTTCAGCAGACATATAATCTTTTAAAACATCAGGCGTTCCGTATGTCGGTTTGGCTTTGGTTGTTACCGCGTCCTGCTGGTAACGTAGTGGTCGGTGGTTCCAATCCCACAAGAAAGAAAGGTTTCAAATTTTTTTTTATCGCGTTTTTTTTTTTTTTTTATTATTTTAAATATTTGCTGTGTTTTTTGCAGTCGCCGGCCCCCTACTTTAGGGTAAAAGTCACGCAGAATGTGAAAATAGAAAGTGCGAGCCCAAATTTGAGTTGATGCACTGCACAAACCGTGGCCCTCCTGTTTGCCGGGATAAATCGCTCCCTCCGTGCTAATAGGTTGGTTGGTGTAGTACGCAAACAGCGCAAGTGCTTTCAACGAAGTAAAGAAGCTAATAATAATGGGAATATTGAGAGAAAAGTGGGAAAATGTGTATGTAAATGGTCAAACTGCCACAGTGATGCAGCCGAAGTTTGTCTGAAGGCGGTCACCTTTAGCCACTATTAAAACAAAAATACCGCTATTTTAAGGCAGTTATTTACCTGAGCTCATAGCGCGCTACGTATTGAGCACATCACTTAATTTTCTGACTTCCGGAAAGTAGTACTTAATTTTGTTCTGGCACATCAGTGATATCCATCGCCTGCCCCCTGGTTTTACTTATTGAGGTTGTGCTCCGCAATTTTACTTTTTTATTAGGCCTATAATGTTTTTATTCCTGAGATCGAAGAACAGTGCGGATAAATAAACTAGCTTTCAGAAACGGTATCGTTCGGTGTGATAACATTTATGTTTTGTAGCGCCAAGGGGTCACATTCACAGACCCGGCAGTGTAAACACCCACAACGCCTTTGTGTTTCCCGTTTTATCGTGTTAAAAAAACACAAAAAAAAACATGTTTTTATATTTTTTTTTTGGTGCGGTATGTCGTATAACATAAGCTATCGGGGACAGATCATCTGGCTATGTGAACATTTGAAATATTACTGTTAGATGGTCGTAGCTACCACAGAAAATAGTCGATTCTTGCCTGAAATAGCATATTTTCACACTCAATTAAAATCACCAATAACATGATCTCAGGAAAGTTGTGTACGTCTCGCAGCGTCATAAGCAAAACACACATCTCTTTCTTGTCCAGATTCTGCAATGTAATGCAAATTATTGTTTTTGTAACTCAAAGCGCGTGCTCAATCATGCCACGTGTTTGTTAATTGTGGTTGTTCTTCACTCGGATTCTCCGCTATACCGTTTTTATTTTATTTTTCTTATCAGTGCCAAACACGTGCGTATACCACCGACCTTAAGTATAGTGCATCAAATTAAACTAGCTTCCTGAAAAGGTGTCGTTCGGTGTTGTGTAATTTATTCTTCATAGCGTAGGTGGTCAGAGTCTCGAATCCTGAACTGCAAATGTTCCACGCCGCATTATTTTTTCTCGCGTTTTCGCGATAAAACACGTCAGCCCTGCCATGCTGGGATCAAATACACCAGCGTCGGCAGTTATTTGCGAAGGATTGATCTACGCAAATATTTCCACTCGCTATTCATGAATTGCCACAGTTCGTCAAAATCTGGAGGACTTGACTGCATAGTAAAAACGGCAAAAAAAAAAAAAAAAAGATAAAACGATGTCGGTTAGTAAACGGAACTTCCATGGCGGGGCTCGCCAGCCTGAACAGCAAAGCGCCGATGCCGGCCAGTCACTGAACTTCCGTGTAAATACTGGCCATCAAAGACAGCAAAGTGCCGATGCCGGCCAGTTACTGAACTTCCATGTAAATACTGGCCATCAAAGACAGCAAAATACCAATGCCGGCCAGTTACTGGAACCTCTATAGAAAGACTGGCCAGCAAAGACAGCAAAAACCCGATGCCGGCCAGTCACTGTAACTTCTTCGGCGGAACTGGCCAGTGAGCAAGACGAAACCCCAACGCCGGCCGTGGCAGGCAGCTCACCGGCGCCAATGGCCGGGCGCCGCCATCCTGTTACCGGGACCGGCCGGCGTAGTCCCGATACCGGCCGACGCGGTGTGCTACCTGGGTCCCCCCCCCCCCCCCCCCCCCTATCTCTGTCTGTCTCTCTCTCTCTCTCTGCCTCTCTTTCTTTCTATTTTATTAAGAACCACCGGATTCTTTTCGTAAAAAGCAGCGAAAGCTTCCAGCGAATATTTCGTTCACCATCCATCCTTTTAAAACCTCAGCACTTCCTCGTGCCATCCAGAACTCAGACGATCTTTCCGACAATAATTGACACCATATCAGATCGCAAAATGTTGCGCGGTGCACTGGTTAACAGTTTCTTTCCACCAGGCTGGCACTCAACAAACAGAGTTTTTTCTTCTGTTGTTGAGCTATTGTAACCCTTACATTGTGTTCTTGCTCCCAAGGGCTTACTTATCAAAGCACGTTTATTCCGATTATCACAAAACGTTCGTCTGCCGTCGAAGGAATATTCTAAACTGTATCTTTGTTTTTTGTGTGTCACTATTGGGCTTATTCACATGTCATCACTTTTTACATTAGTGCTACATACCTCTTCCGCGGCAGACGTTTTCAGCGCTCAAGAATAAATAAAGTTGTGGCTACGCTTTCCGTGAGAAAGTCAGGAAATGCATGAAATACATTTGTTTATTGTTCATTTTTGTTTATTTATTACCTACAGTTCGCCCTTGGGGCATTATTATTTTTGTTTATTTATTACCTACAGTTCGCCTTGGGGTATTAATATTTAAATGGCGGGGAGAAGTTCGCACAAATATGTGGCCGAGGACTCGAGATTGCCTTTTCGAGTAACCAGACACTTCGTTTGTTTTGACGTTCGCTCGCTATGTAATACCTCACCTCAGCTTTCAGGCCCACGTGACAAACTCCCACAATTCAGCTCAAAACGGCGTTATGACCATATCAGGAGTTCTTAGTAGTTATCAGAAATTTGCACACGCCACCACGTTTTTGGAGCATGACATAAGAGCAGTAGTGAGGACTGCTGCACCGAGATTGTGAAGATTATTCACATTTCAAGAAACAGGCTGCTGCGCATGTGCGTTGTATATAATCAAAAACACGTAAGTGTGGAAAAATACAAATGTTGTTCTGTCAACAACATGAATGATATTGCCTTTTTCACTTCCGCATAATTCCAGCGTAGCTTTCTGATACTCCTATCAGAAAGGTAGTTCCAAAAGTGCAATGCAACGCCGTTCTTATTCTAATGCGTGAGTACTACTCCGCTGACACAGCGGCCACCGAGCGAGATTGGTTCCTGCTAGTAAGAAGAGGAAATCGGAGGATTTAGGAACGACTTTATAACTCCACAGTAAATTCAGCTGAAACGAGCGGAACTCCCGAATCTTTGATTTTGTCCAAACGCCGAGGTCTAGTATAAAAACTAATTCGAGTAAATATGCGATATATTCCTGAAGTATGCAATTCTTTGGTCCTATTCCGATAATTGCTTTAAACAGACACAGTCGTTAAAATTTGATCATATAGCATGACCTCACTACAATGATTAGAGCCTGTGTTCCTCAAGGCCTTCAAATACTCTAACAAAAACGTCGTGAGCTTATGTTAATGTCTGCCCTCACACATCATAAAGTTAAAAAACCTTTCTCAGTTTTCACGTCGGTCGGTTATTCGAGGGGGTGGTGGTTGCAACCACATAAGATATCGCACCTTCGGTGGTCGCACGGACACGTGATCATGATCATAAGGGATCACCTGTCCATCGTCACTGAGGTCACGTGACCATAGTCCGTGGGGTCCCGTCCACCACGTGACCACATAAGAAATAGCGCACCTTTGATGGCCACACATGGTCGCGTGACTGAGTCGGAAGCAACCTGACAATACTGATAATAGCGCACTTTTGCTGGCCACATGTTCATGCGTAAGCGTCGTTTGTTTGTGGGTGGGGGTCACGTGACCATCGCCCATCGGTTTCCGTCCACCACGTAGCCACACTAGAAATAACGAACCTGCTGGTCGCACGGTCAAGTGCCCATGATCCGTGGGGTCACGCGTGACCGTCGACCACTACGTGATCCCCCCGCAGTACCCTTCCGGAGCATCTTCAGAATTCCAAAAAAGCACTCACGGAAGAAGCCATATAAAGGACCTCACGGAAGTCGACAAAGATTCATGGAGGTTCCATAACAGTTCCAGACCCCTTTAACGAAGAAGCGTTTACGCCATAAAAGACGGTGCAAAATGCTGCGAGTTCCATGAGAATCTCCTACACGATTTGGTTTATAATTTCTTATTTATAGCTATATCTAATTTTTCTCTTCAATGAACCGCAGCAAACGTTACGATTCATCCCAGCCAACCCAGCCCGGTGAGCGTGCCACATGACTTTACATTTATCGCACTGCTGCGCAATACCGTCTGATCACGTGGCGCACTGTCTGTGTTGGTTTGGTTCCGAGGTTCGTGAAGTACCTTTCTGTTCATTTGTGACTGAGACAGAGTAATACCCGTTTCTTTCTCAATGCTCTTTATTCCAGGGCTAACATAATTTTCTACAGCAGTACGCTTCCGGCCACCGTTTTATTGAACAAAGACTGAGGGTCTGGCTACTTTGTTAGGAAAGGGGAGATCAAAGTTAGTGTTAAAGAAAAAACATAGCTTAGCTTATCACTTCGCGTCCGCATACACGATGCACGCACGCGCGCACGTTGCGCTTTTAGAATTGCTTTGAAGGCTCGTTGGGCGTTGTCGTGTTGTCCATGGGCCAAGCAGTTTGGCGAGTCTGAAAGGTTTCAGTGTTCATCCGCTCAGATGTTGTTTCTATGATATCTCCTCGAACCTTGGTCTCTCTATACTCAAGTGGTAGACGACGCGAAATATATAATTTTCATCCCTCTACTACATGCTGGTATCATGGCAAATACTTGAAAATAACTCTATTTTGAAAAAAAAAAAAAAAAAACGCTTCAAAGTGGACTTGGTTTTTCAGTACTGACGGTTTCGCCCTACTTTTCAAATTTGAGCACACGCGCCTTCACAGGGAACTTTTGGAGCACGGCTCATGCACCCATTCTGGGCGCAATATATAATTTTCATCCCTCTACTACATGCTACTGCCATGGCAAATACTTGGAAATAAATCTGTCTTGAGAAAAACCGCTCCGAAGTGGACCTGGTTTTTCCGTTTCGACGGTTTCGTCCCATTTTTAAAGTTTGAGCACCCGCGCCTTCACAGGGAACTTTTGGAGCACGCCTCATGCACCCATTTTGGGCGAAATATATCATTTTCATCCCTCTACTACATGCTGGTGCCATGGCAAGTACTTGGAAATAAATATGTCTTGAGAAAAACCGCTTCAAACTAGACCTGGTTTTTCCGTTTGACGGCTTCGTCCAACTTTTCAAATTTGGGCCTCCGCTCATCCACAAGGAACTTGTTTAGAACATTCGGGTCTTTAACTGGGAAAAATGATAAAATTTAAGTCCATCAAATCAATCATGGTACAACTGCATAAACTTGAAAATAAACCTCCTCGATGGGAAAGGCGTTCGAGCGAGGACGTTACGTAGTTCTCATTTTCCAATGTTCTCCTCAGTGGATCGACCGACATGTTTTTTACTTGATATTTTGAATTTATGTGCTTGACGTGTCATGAAGAGACCATCAAGTACAGTCAGCTTCTTTGCCAAATAATCACTCAATATTCCCACTTTATTCGCCCTAAATGTAGCTTCGCCAAGGTCAATAATTTCTTATTGATTAATAACAATATTTCTATACCTTTTCTTAGCCATGATAAAATTTCTAAATGAAAAAACAAATAGTTGCTTTCTTTGTTTGGTAGTTTAGTGATCCCAGCAGCGGAATGCAGGAAACGATTCTGAACAGCTGGCTGATCGATTATGCGCCTGGTTCGACAAACTGGTCTCAGGAACCCGAGCAAATAAGTTTGAGAGAAGACAGAGCGTACACTACGCTTCCTGGATGTTTTTGCCTTGTCGCAGTTATATGCCAAATCTCGTATCTTTCTGTATTTTTAAATTAGGGAGGTTTGAAAATCACTTTGTGTGGCACGTTTGGGAGAGGTGCCCCAGAAGGATGTTTTTTCTACGCATTACAAAATATCATACAAATCACGAAACTTTGTCACATGATTGGGGGAGGGTTGTATTTATAATATAAAATTAAAATTTATTTCACTCACCTAATAATATATTTTAAAAACCGATCAAACCTGATACCACCCATAGTGGCAATGCATCAAATAATTTCCTCGAATGAGGAACCTGCAGTTTATGAGCTGTAATCCTGACTTTTTTGCGGAAGGATTGGATCGTGTCAGAGATTGGACGGGTAGCATGGCAAATCTGAAAAAAATGTGATGTTGAGCAAATATTGCCGTATTTCTATATTTAATACATTGCTTCTATGGGAGCGTTGCCATAATCCGCCAAGAGATGGCGCTAGCATGCGATGGCACAGATTTCTGGGGATGTGTGCGATCATCTGGCAACAAGGACTGAGGAGCAATTGGAGAAATTTTTAAGGCAAAGTCAGTTTTCATCGCCGCCGTGAAAGCTATGGAGGAAGGGACCCGTCAACTTAAAGTTTCTGAGAGCGCCGCTGTGACTTCTCAAAAAAGAAAGCTTGAGTGCAAAAAAAAAAAAAAAATACTGCGATGTCAGGAGGTACAGACACCATGCAAGATACAGACTTACCGTGGCGAATAATATTTCGTGGAGTGCCGAACACACAATTCTGCCTACCATCTGTCGAGTTCCATGTGTTCGATTTTGAGAACCCTAGCTTGTGTTACACCTTTTGTTTTGGACTGACTATTATAAAAACCACCAAAAAAGTTAATAAAACAGTACCACGTTTTGATGACGTATATAACATTTAAGTCGAAGATGGGGTGTCATTCGTTAGTTTGAATCTCCCGGTAACATTCCCCATCTCCAGATTTCCTTTGACCACCCGTTTGGCTTGATCAACTCATTCTTACGAAACGTAGGCTAGGCGCAAAGGAAACACAACATATCTTTCATCGCGAAAATTGAAGTGACGCAGAGAACAACAAATATTTAGTATTATACGATTATTTCGGCAAACGAGGAAAATTTCGGCAGTAGTAGGGAAATTTCAGGCGTCCGCAAGGGAAATTCTGACTTCTGTGTAGGCAGCCCTCCACTGCTGACATTTATGATCGTCAGATGCAGTATACAAAGGAACAAATATGCAAACCAAATAATGTCAGAAAGCACAAATGAGTTCAATTCTTTTAAATAAACTCCAAGCTAGTGCAAAGTATGCACTGAGTATGCAATGTTGAAAAGGTTGTACACGCTGAATAGTACAGCCAGTGCTTGGTCGAATACGTAAATTTTGGCCATCACAGTTATTCCATCACTTGAGATCGAGTACTGTTGGCTGAGTAGACGGTTTCCACTACAAAATAAAGAACAAACATAGGACGCAAATGAAGGTATAACATGCTTTAAAAGTCCGAAAATGTTGACCCCACCAATAATTGAGAGGACACCCGACGTTTCGAAACCAGCTCGGTTTCAACTGTAACGGGCACTCAACGAGCCAGATTTTTGCCGAATATGTTTACTTTCCAATAATATGTTGTACAGTGCAAAACTATTAAATCAATATAGAACTGAAGGAAATAATGACAGCTTGAGTTTGTTGAAAGTAACCGATACTCATCCTGAACTACCGCATAAACCGGTTTCTTAACTTGCCGAGCTCGGATTTACTAAACAGATGCTCGAAGTGGGTGCATTCATTTATAGAGAGTAGATGTGCATGAAACTGCCGGAGTCAAAACAAAAAAAATCAGAACTTGTTTTGGTCTATGGAAAAATTATCAATACGCTTTTTATCTCAAAATCATGAGAAAATCGTTGTGGGATAATCTAGCGTCTACTAAGGTTGAACAATTTGTGAACTGGAGTGCAAATAGAATTGCTTTACATATTCTTCACTTTATTCGGGCCAAATAGGCGCCACTGTAACATACAAAAAAAATTTTCAGTGTACATGCAATGTATAGAGAAAACATAGTTTTTTGTTTTTTTTTTTTGTTTTTCTTGATTAACACAGGTGAGCTAATCCTTTTACAATTTTAGTAAACATTTCCACCATTTTTAGGCACCTCTGTAGTATATTCTAGCGCTATACGGTAAGAACCCGATTGCTGCCGTCCATTGAAACGGACATCTATCCCTTTGATCCACGCGGTACAATGCATGGTAATCTTGGGTGGTGAATCTTGATTCCTGTCAGTTACTCACTGGTCTTCCTATAAAAGTTTGGAGTCCAATGTCTATTGGTAATCCCAGACGTTAACTTAAGACAGTTTTACGTCATTCTGCTAAACTATAAGAGTTTTTTTTTTTTTTTATCAAAGTATGTCACAAGCAGTACAATTAGGCACACGATGTATGCTTGTTGACTTTCGGAGAGATGACCCTTACGGTCTCGCAGCACTATTCGCAGCTTTTTTAACCAGAGTCTTTCTTTGCGTGAACTCAATGATCCGCTCTGTTTTGCTTAAAAGAGAATGGTTCATGGCAACTTCAATACCAACAGCGACAAGTTGCTTTAAGTGTTGTAACAAACCGGAATGCACAAGTAAAAAGAGCCAAGCCTCTTTCTTGTCCTTGGTGCTCCTACAGCAAGCAACAGTGTTACTTCTTGTCAACACAGCAGCTTGGGCTTGTTGGTTTCTCATCTTACTACTTCAGATCGCATAAACATCTCGCAAACAGGCACTCCATCGATTACAGACACAAAAGCATTTACAGACGTACAGCGCTGAACCCACAACGTTTTGTATTTTGCCTGCGTTTTCTTTTACGTATTGTTAGAACAACAGCTCTCAAATGTTTTGTCCTCGTTTTTTTTTATCCGATTTTTAAAACAACTTTGTAAAATAGTCCGTGATTTTATTCTGAAGGTGAGGCAAGCTAATTATTTTGCAGATAAGGTGAAAGACGGGGAGCTCACATGCCCATCGTCAAGCTTGGCAACATGCTTCGCTTCAATTATTTTCGTAGTTAGTTGGTTGTTGTTTCGGTCTAACACGCTGCAACTGCGTAGTTGTGCCACACATCCGATATATCCCGGCAGTGCAGATGTAGATGTCGTGAGTTGCCTCTGGTGATGTTATTGAGGGGTTCACGAAGTCGGTCATTGAGGTAGCGTCCTCAGCAGCGTATCCCTGTATCTTATTAACGTGGATTCCCGAGAATTCCCTCAAAAATATGAAAATCATGGGAGGTCACTAAACCTCACCCAAGAAACAGGACTACTAGAACTATTTATGTGCATTATGTTCACAACTTCTCCCATGAACTAAAAAGCAGCGAAAAAAGCGAACATTGAAGGGGTATTTTCAGCTCCAAACAAGCTCTCCAGTGCGTGCAAGAAAATGGGTGCTTTTTCAAACCGATGAGAGAGATGCACTAAGAAGAACAAGATCAGTTTTGTCTAGTACACAAGAAAGGTCGTTGTTTCGGCGGCGCTACTGTCGCAGCTGTAGACGGAAGAAGAAGAAGGAATAAAGGTTGGTCTTCACCGGTACTGGAGCAGGGCGGTCGACTTCAGCTGCCGCGGCAGAATACAACAGATTGGCGAAGTATGATGGACCGACAAGCATGAGCCTAGCGGTGCCGCCTCCTTTCGTTTTCTCTTCCGGAAGACCTTTTATCCCGTGAAAACAGTGGCGGCGAGTGTTCCAAAATTGAATGCTGGTTTCGGGGGGAGACGCCCATGAACCTGCCCGGCGGAAGGCCAGACTTCTACATTGGCTCGGTGTCGAAGCACAGCGAGTGTTCACACTTCCGGCGACTAACCCTGCGGTCCCACTGGAGGTAGCAACTGAAGGTATACAAAGACACCGACTACGCCGGTCGAGTACAGTGGCGCTTTGGCGGCCCTGGAGACCTACTTCGTGGCAGTTTCGAACGCGGTCGTGGCACGACACCGCTTCAGGCAGGGAGCGCAGCTACCGGGGGAACCTGCCGAAGTATTTCTGACCGAGCTGCGAGACCTGTAGCCGGACGGCGAGTTCGTACTCTTGATGACCGAGTTCGACCGAGATCAGCTGGTGGCGAAGACTACGAGCCAGCAGTTACGAGAGCGTCTATTCCTAGAGGGAAGTTGTCTAACCTGGGCCGGGAGTTGCCCATCTGCTGACGAATAGAGGAAGCGGTCAGGTACTCAAAAAAACTCGTATCGTCTTCATTTGTACACAAGATGGACTGTAAATATAGTCCAAACACCGAGCGACTAGAGCGTGCACAAAGAGGTGAACCTTCATTCTCCATTTTGAAGAAATGTTACCGCTGGGAGCTCCTCGGGACATCTCGTAAATTGCGTTAGATGCAAAGCAAGAGGAAAAAAGTGTGCTGGATGCGGGAAAGTCAAGCATTCTCGGGCTCTATGCAAGAGTGCCGCCAATCGCACTAGCAAATGTGGTACTATCAGAGAAGTTGCGTGCTTGAATGACTGTAACGAGGACGTTCTTAGTATTCTTCACGTGCACGATAAACCAAAGAGATGTTTCTATATTCCGGTTCAACTAGAAGGAACGCCCTTATTCTTGGTTGACACAGGGTAAGCAGTTTCCATAACGTCGGAAGATACGTACAAGAGAAATTTCAGTTCTGCTTATCAAAACTGCAAGCTACGTCCGCAAGTTTCTTCGATTTTTCTTTGCAGAAGAGCGCTGTAGCAGGCTGCTTGGTTGCTGTTGCCGGTTACAAGGAGCGCTAGCGTTCTGTACACTGCTAGGTTATCCTAAACTATACGAACATACTCGACATCGATGCCATTGCTTGTTTGTCCCTTGAGGTTAGTAATAGCCCGTTGAAATGTTTCAAGACCAGGTGCGTACCTTCTGGACTCCCTCGAACCCCGGTAGATGATTGCTTGAACCTTTTTGAAGGAGCCCTCAGTTCCGCAATGGCGGAACTGAGGGTTCCTTCAAGGAGCTCAGCCCGTTCCTGCCAAGCTGCGAAGAATTACTTTATCTGTCAAGGACGAGGCCCCGAAGAGCTCCATCGAGTAGTACAGGCAGCTTCATTGAGAAAATTGATGCGTCTGAGTGGGTCTTTCCGATCGTGGCGGAGAGAAACAAAACGGGAAAGTTCGACTCTGCGTTGATTTAAGAGAAGTAAACAAGGCCGTCATAATTGATAGCTTTTCGTTGCGTCACACTGAGGAACTGCTACAAGCACAGGTTGGAGTGAAGTACTTCTCGCGGCTCGATCTATGAAGCGCGTACCATCAGGTCATTTTGTCCCAGGAAAGTCGAGACCTGACGACGTTCATAAAACGCGAACGCCATTTTAGGTTCACTAGGGTTTGTTTTGGTTTGGCTACGGTTCCTGTTGCGTTCAAGAAAATGATGACTACAATACTGAAGGGATGTCAACAAGTACACTACTACCTAGATGACATCACTGTTCTCGGAACCACCGATGTGGAGCACCTCAAAAATGTGAATGAAGTTCTCCGTCGCATCAGTGAAGCGCGCTTTTAGCTGAACGACAACTGCATCTTCAATGTTTTGGAACTGTCATTCTAGGGACACGTTAGCAGTTAGCGGGGAATGTCACCCATGCAAAGCCATGTTGACATGATTCTCAACACCCTAGCACCCACAGACGTCACCATGCTACGTCCGTTTCTGGGCATGGTCGGCTACTACGCCAAGTTCATCCCTGGGTATGAAGAGCTATCAAAACAACTACGTTACCTACTACACAAAGGTGAACCTTTCCGCTGCACTTCTGCTCGGGAAAACAGTTTTCAGACACTGAGTTCTTACTTTTCTGCGGCCCTCTCCCAAGGTTCGAATCTAAGCGGCCCGTGGTCGTGACAACTGACAGCTCAGCGTACGGCCTTGGAACTGTCCTGCAGCCGAAGAAAAACGGAGACTTTGTGACCGTCTCCTTTGCTTCTCGACCTCTAACGCCACCAAGACCGGAAATACTCTGCTAAAGAGCGTGAGGCGCTGGCTTGCATGTGGGCGTGCGAGCACTGGCATGTTTTCTAGTGGGGCCGGCATTTTGCGCTGCAGACCGACAGCCGGTCATTGTTGACACTGTTAAGCTCTCAAGGAACTGGCGAACGACCATTGAGGATTGCAAGATGGCATGCTCGTTTGCTCGCCTAAAGCTTCTCAATGGTTTTTAGGAAGGGAGAAGACAAGTTTGTGGCAGATGCTTTTTTGCGTGTGCCTCTTAATCCGCCTGGGGAAACCCAGAAATACGAGGTTGTCTCTGCCATTTCTTTGTGTGTATCGCAGCAAGAGTAAGTCGAAGAGACTTGATAGGACAACCGGCTGCTTCCCGTGATTGTTTTGACAACCGGTACCTGGCCACCAACAAAGGAGCTGCATGCTTACATGGCACCCTTTCAACAAGTAAAATAACTTTCCAGGAGTGGAGATCAGCTGTTTTGGGGGGTTCGGGTTGTTGTTTCTACCTCTCTTATTGCGAAGATTGTGGAACTAGCACACGAAGCTCACTCTGGAATAACAAGAACAAAGCAGCGGGCTTCTGACACATATTGGCGGCTTGGAATGGAAAAACACATTGAAACTGTTGTTAGTTCCTGCGATATTTGTGAAGCAGGTGACAAGTCTGCAAAATTCGTGGTATCTCCCCTAAATCCAGTTGCATTTCTGCCTGCTTCTTGGGAAAAAGTGTGAATAGACATTGTTCGGCCCTTTCCCCATGCTGCAAGCCGATGCCCGTACGCTATAACACCAAATGATTATTTCAGCAAGTGACCCGAAATGTGTTTGACGGCACGTCAAAAAAAAAAAAATCATGTCGTTTTTACGGGCAGTGTTTAGCCGGGAAGGGTACCCTACTGAAGTTGTCAGCGATCATGGCCCTCAGTTTGTTTCCGTAGTTTTTGAAGCATTATTGACAGAACGGGGAAAGCGACACAGTTTCAATTCGGAGTGTCATCCACAGCGCAATGAGCAGATTTAAAGTTTCAACCGTGTGTTCAAGGACTTCGCGCATGTTAGTGTCCAATAGCAGCGTCCCCTCAAGAAAACGGTGGTGGAGTACCTAGGAGTACCTAGGAGTTTACTGTTGCACTCCTCACGCAGCTACAGTCAAAAGCCAGCTTTCTTGCTGTAAAGACGCCAATTTAAGGACGGGGCTGGACATCTCGTGGGGCCCTTTCAAGGATTTTCTCGATCATCCAACAAAGAGTCTGGGAGAGCAGCGACAAGCAGAAGTTCAAGAAGTACACGAATGCCCGCCGGGGAGCAAGAGTCAGTGTGCAAATCTTGGAGTTAAAGTAATGGGTCAAGCTACTAAGACACACTCCAAAACGTAGCCCCAGATATTCTGCGGCCTTCAAGGTGGGAAAATACCCAGTGAAGAACGCCTACCACCTAGAAGATGAGAAAGTGTTAAACAGGAAGCAGCTTGTCCTCCTACTACCAAGCAGAAAGCCACCTCCTCAAGATGCCCTGGGCCACATCCCATGGTTCTCAGCGCCATCAATGACCCCATCGTCCGCTGCATCTCCGCCTTCTGTGGTCGCGCAACCACAATCAACTCCCCGTGACATTGTTGTAGACTGCGTTACCGGCATCTCCATCGACCTCGCCGGCACCGGGATGTCCACTCATCATTTCGCCCTGTTCAGTGGCCATGGAACGAAGACGGTCTGCCAGACAGACTTCCAGACAATAAAGATTGCTGGCTTTCGTTTTATATCAGTGTCCTTGTTTCAAATGTTGTACATAGCATTTTCTTTTTATTCTTGAATGGGGGGAACTGTTGTGGCGACGCTACTGTCGCCTTGTAGACGGTTGTTTTTTTCCAGTACTGAAGCAGGGTGGTCGACTTCAGCTGCCACGGCATCATACAACAGACGTGTACTCCATTGCTCTCTTCTTTGGAAAACGGTATATTGGCCAGACTGGACGGTGCCTCAACGATCAACTTCGCGAACGCCAAAATAACCTCATTAAAGCCAACTAGGGACATCTGGGTTTGCACTGCCGGGATTGCGGGTGTGTGAAACAAATACGTGGTTGCACCGTGATAGACAGAAAAAACAAGCAACTAACTAGGGAAATATTTGAAGCGAAGCATATTGCCAGGTTTGACGATGGTTGAATGAGCTGCACATCGCTCACCTTTTCTGCAAATAATTATTAGGAGGATAATCGCGGACTATCTAAGGAATTTGATTTAATAGGCGGAGAAAAAAAAAACGAAGACAAAACAATTTACAGGTTTTCTTTTAAAAGTACATGAAGATGATGACAAAGTACAAAGTGGTATGAGTTCAGTGCTGTGTGTATGTTTTTTGTGTCTGTGATCAAGAGAGTGCCTGTTTGTCGGAAGTTAACGCTCAGTGAAGTCGTAAGACACTCTTCCTTTGCAGTAAATGTGTGACCTTCATCAGGCGCAATGCATTGTCGCTCTGGCTTCCCTCTATTTCTTTCTGACAGAGATCCTCAAGCTTAGCTTGCTTTTCTTTCAGGACATTTTCAGCCTCGTCAGGGAGAGAAGAAGGGTGCGCGCATCCGCACTCTAATTTCACTATCTTCCTTTTCATAGTGGCATGGCTTCTCCTGCCGAAGGTTGTTACCAACCTTTGGTGGCAACTTGTTTTTGCAAAGACTTGTGCCCGGTTCCCACGACGTGTCCCTTGGAAACGTCTTTGAAAAATTAATGATTCCTTACTGTCTTGCGTGACATACCGTCGAGGTGTTTCTTTAAGGGCCTGTTGCATGTCTTCGTGGCTGCCTTCACTTTGATGCAAACGATCTCTCTGCTCTGCTTGGGTTTTGGTCGTTTGTTGAACTTCAAGGAAGCTACCAGTGCTCCAGGCGTCTTTTTCCATGGTGCAATGAAGTTCTCCACCCCTTCGACGTCTAGGTGTGAGCTCAGTAACTCAGTGCTTGTACTGGATAATGGTGTAGAATCCCTTGAGTGTGGTTCTGTTGCTTTATGAGTAGAGCAAGCAGGCCGTTTCCCCGTAAAAATAACAATAATATTAATTATAATAATATAATAAGACATATTTATGTCATAAGAAATATAAGGCAGGGTTTTGAACAAAGTTTTCTCCCTTCACGCTTCCGGTGTTTGTAAAAGCAACTTTTAAATGCACCGCGTGCCGCCCCCCCCCCCCCCCCCCCCACCCCCTAAAGATGTAGTGTTTTTTCGCCACAAAAATATCGTATGCATCGTCGTACGCCGACCGAAATATAGCGCTAGCGGTCCGTAACAGATGCCAAAGCTCCAGTGCCAGTCGTTAACTCACCTTATTCAATAATTACGTGTTTTTCTGAAACTTGCAATGGGAAAACGGGGCCCCCTCTCGGTAGTTGGCACCCATCAGCCAATGTATTCATGAGTTTCAGCGGCCATCAGTCCCCTCTCTAATGTCTGGCTGCTGAGAGTTTCTGTAATTGAATGGATAAACTATGATATATCTACGGAACACTTTATGTATCAGGCGCCTATTATTTTTATCAATAGTCTATGAAATTCTAACACAAATAGACGGCCGTTAAAGCTACAAATTATGCAACCTACCTAACTAGTGGCATCAAAGGGAGATTTTGCCGCAATAAGGAGTTCTCGTAGACTGCGTTTCCGCCTCCGCTAAGCCCTCCGCAACAAAGAGGCCGCTACTTCGCTTGCGCGCCGGTGGCCTTGAATGTAGAGTTCCGGGTATCATTGCGGGTTGCGAAGAGCATTGTGGGACGGCGAGAAGGATATACGAAAACTCCCTATTATTTCAAGGAAAAAACTCTTACCTTCAGCACAGAAGCTTACAAACAGTTTCCTTCTTGACTTGGTTACAGATAACCCGCCAAGTCTGCTTCACTACCGTAGCTAAGGTTACTGCTTGTCTTAACACCAAGCTTTTGCAAAGCTTTCATCACATTACTGATTTCCGGTTCCGTCAGGTTGCCTAACTAACGCACAAAGAACTTTTTTCTTGACTGAATCCATCCTAGATAAAATCATGTGTTTCACAACTAGGGTCGAAAAAAAATTGGAGTGTGTGTATGTCTATACCACCTAGAACTTAGTCTGCCTCAACGGACGGCTTGCCTCCCAGGTGTAGATGAAAAAATTAGCCAGTGCTGTACAACCGCTAGCTTGGAGTCTTTAACGTACATCACGCAGTAGTGAATCGTCATACACGACCGCACGCCGATACGATGCTCATCCAGATCGATATGGGCAAGGGCAAGGATTGAACCGAAGATCCCAGGTTTCTGCAGCGATATATTTCGATCCACGTGCTCCGAGCTGATGTGCGCCAGCCCACTCGGCCACCGATCCCCCCTAATTAGGATATACTTTTTATGAACACTGTAGTGTGGAAGCGGAAAGTAATCGCTCAGAGTTGTCATACATTTAGGCAGACGTGATCACACATTTCACTAACCGCGTAATAGTGGAACGGTGACATGAACCTCTTATAATACTTGCGCAGCGTAAACAAAACAGTCTTTATTGATCACTAAATTCGGAAGAATTTTCCCGAACACATGTTCATGCGACTGAAATGCCACGTTTCATGAGCGTAGGCTGTTCCGATGTAGATTACTTCGTCTGTCACACTAGCACCTACCAACAATATTCCTGAATTCCTGAAACACTGCTGCAATTTAATACAAAAATCTGCATATTAAAGGGTGTACTGCTTTAATAGGCAGCGAGCGACACCTAAAGGGGGCGCGCCTCTCTAACTGATGTTTCCGCCAAACGACTCTGTTGTTAGCCGCACCGCGGAGCCACTGTGACCGTCGAATTCTCACTGCATTGTCGCATTATCACTTCGCAGCCAATCAGATTGCTGCGTTACTCATTCTGAAGACCGAAGAAGGAATCAGGCAGCGCATGAACATAATAAGAACTGCAGTTCTTTGTCAGTGAGAATGGCAGTACATATTCTGTTCATGCGGTGCCCGATTCCTTCTTTGGACTTCATAATTAGTAACGCCGCAATCTGATTAGCTGCGGAGGGATAATGGAAAGCGTGTGACAATAACGTCGCAATCCAATTGGCTGTGGAGTGATAATAGGGAGCGTGCGACACCTGAAGGGGCCACGCCGATCCAACTAATGTTCTTACCAAACGACTCTGCTGGGAGCCGCACTGCGGCGCCACCTGTCTTGTCGCACGCTTCCTATAGTCCACAGTGGGGCTTAGAAATGTGCCAAAATCCAAGTAAGCTTGAAGTAACCAATGCCCCTGCGCTAGGGTACATTTGCAAAAAAGCTTTGAAGTTTTTAGTTGGCGCACACAGTTCTTAAACTAAGAGTGATTTGATCAAACCTCGTTGTCCACGTATTGATCAGTGGACCGAACTCCAGAAGGAGGCCCAGATAGTGGAACAGTATATCATGCTTGGGAAGCAAGGCTTCCGAATATAAAAACTATAGAGGATTTTAGGGAACCGTTTTTACACATCCCATACAGTAGGATGGGCCCTCCAGTATGAACTACGCATATGCTAGTCTTCTGTAATAGCGCATGCGCAGTGCGTAACGGAGGGCCCATTCTACCGTATCGGATATGCAAAAACGGTTTCCTAAAACTCCCTATAAACACGTCGTGGTTACCATCACGGGATTTTCTCACGGCAAAGGCACCGGCTTCATTACAATCCGCACGTGTCAATGGAATTGAAGGGTCCTCAACCTGAAGTGGGTCTGCAGGCGATGTGCCGTCGTCCAAGAAACACGTCAAAGGTGAAAATGCCCCACTCAAATGTGCCGTGGACGATAATTTCACTCTGAATACCTTGTGGCAATTGGAGTACGGACACGGAACCAAGATACCATCGGTGATGTGCCCTTTGAGATGTTTTTGCGAAGGCTCCCTTGTGCGACAATCGACTTAAGCATAATGGCAAAGTGCACTGAAAAGTTTCCAAACTCCTCGAAGTAAACCAACCTTGTTTTTAGGCGTTCGAATGCCGATGACTTCTCAAAACATGACACCTGAGAGCAGCACACGTAATCAACTGGCTACAGCATCTTCCGTCAAAGGACGAAATAATTTGAGAGCTGAAAGTGTGCTCATGTAAGTTTCTTGGGATGTTACAAGTTCGCCGGAACCGCGTTTTCCTCGTGTCGACAGGTAGAGTGGTCCAACTGGTTTCTCAATGAGACAGCGCCTGAATAATTTGGAAAAAAACTGGTGTGAATAGTACCCTGGCTATTCGTGATGACGTACGTAGATTTTGAAGTTTTGTTGGAATTGCTTTGTTGCCCATCCTTCCGTGATTAGATATCTCTATCGCTGTCCCCATGTTTAAGATTCGTTTCGATACTTTCTGGGCAATATAAAAAAATGATTCAAAATCAATAACTCTAAAAAATATCGAAATATGTCTTACGCATTGCAAAGTTGTGAATCCACACTTTATTTATTCGAATCGTGCATATGCGTACAAATACCAATCTTCCAACACCTCTCCTCTGCATCACCCTGGTGAGAATCGGTGATCCGATTACGGCTACGTTTTCCAAGCTGTTGTTAAGGTATACAGAAAAATTAAGAGGTTTAATAGAACTTTCTATGTGTTTTAATAAAATGCAATTCTATATTTATTTTGCTAACTTTTAGGCCGGGGTGCAGAGCGCTCATACTTCATTAAAAAGACAGTCTGTAAACACGAGTCAGCGCAATATCCGTGGTTTGAATGCCGTGTGCCAAGTTTCATCCTTGAAATCATTGCCATGCGGCATTCGAACCACGAACCTCGCGGTCAGTCGCGTTCGAATCTGTATGCAGACGGTCTTTTGTGTGATGTATAAGCAGTGTCATCCGGCTTTAGATGTGCCGAACATGTTTTCAATTAAAACTCTTAATTATTCTTATAGAAATTAAAATTGAGTGCTTGAGAAATACTTGAACCTTTAAGTATTCTGAGCTCTATATGCTCCGCAGATAAATCTCTCATAAGAGCCCAAAATGTTTACTATGTTGTGCATGATATACTTATTTTCGTGCTAAAAATAAAGTGTTTTCCTAAATGTGAAGCTGACCGTACGTCAGCTTCACATTTAAGTTTAACTGATGAAACAAAAAAATTAACCCTTTCGAATTTGTCTACGGATGCTGAATGCCTGCTACACCTTAAAAACCTTCTGGTGAATGTATTGCTTTCATGTTGTAAGTTGCTGGTGTTCCGTTATTACTTATTGGCACTCATGTGATATTACGAGCATTAGTTTATAATGTAAATTTTCTACTATTCTAACGTGAATATAAAACATCACTTTTTAGGGATGTGTAAGCTAGCATGTGACTGTCTCAAATTTTCATTTCTTTATAAAAATTTACATGTGACATATGAAAAAGTTATCATCGAGGCTATTTGTTTCTTATCAAGTTTACTTGTGTTATTGGTGGTTGTGAACCTTAAAGGGGCACTGACACCCCAAAGGTCGTATTTATTTTTATTGTCTAAAACGATGCAAGTTGCAGTCATAGACACGCAAAAAAAACCGCATCGCGAAAGAAAATTTTCCGCGCGCGCGCGCGCCTTTTTATTTTTGGCGTTTGATTTTCCCGCCTCTCGCCTCCTCGCTTCTTTTGATCGGTGACGTCAAAAATCAGGAAATTTAGAAGCTTTGTAGGCGACATCTCTATAACATTTAATAACGGCAATCCTAAAACATGTTTTTTAACACAATTGCGAACGCACTACGGCCCTTCTTTTTGAAATACCAAAAATCGGGAGTTCGTTGTGGTGCCGTCTCCTGGATTTGTATCCTCCAACGGAAAACAGGCGACACCGCTCAAAACCGGTCCGCGTAACGCCACCGCTCGCTCCTTTCCTCCTCGCTTTGGGTCGCCATGGCAACAGCAGGGAGTGGTGAAAGAAAGTCGACTATCAGGTCTCCCCGATTTTTTGACGTCAAGGCACCGGCGCCGATCGCGCGGGAACTTCGAATTCGGCATTTGGAAATTGTTTTTTTACTTCACAAATACTGAATTCCCAAATTTCAAATTTTGAGGATAATGTCCCGGCATCGTTTTCAATCGTTTCGGATAATAAAAAAAAATATATGATTTTGATGTGTCAGTGCCCCTTTAAGGAGTCCTCATTGACAAATATGTTGCGTGGACATTATCAATAACTGGGAAGTCCACGGAAATAATAATCCGTCATACTCTGTCGCGTAAAACATTAAAGCGATGAAAAAGAAACCAACAAAAAAGCTTAGAATATTCTGATTTCTTCATTCCAGAATGCGAACTCTGGGTCAAGCAAGGCTATCAACAACTCCCTCAAGCCAATACAGATGCAGTAGCTTCCAAAGCTGATACAAGCGTCAATCAGAACATCGCTAAATGCGAAGAAGAATACAATAAGCAATGCCCAAACAAAAAGAAATACCAAATCTACGATACAGCTACATGCAGCTCCAAATAGACTGAAAATTGACGAATCAAGACACACAATATTGCACACTGTGGCAATCAGTTTTATTTACAGAAAAAATCCTGCTTCGTCGTGAGGCACTAGTGCAGGGGGTGGGTTTCATACAAACACTTTTGTTTTAGAACATAAGTAATACACAAAAAAACAAACGAAAAGCAAAACACTTTCTATGGATCAATAATGAAATTATATAAAAACATACTACCTATAAAAACACTACACAATTGAAAATTCAAAAAACCAAATTTGCCGCAAGCACATCTTTCGGCAACCTATTCCACTCTTCAATGGTTTTCGGAAAGAAGGAAAAAGCAAAGGTGTCGGTGCGGCAAGAGTACGGTCTAATCTTCTTGGGGTGATCTGCTCTTTCGGACACATAAAACGGTTCATGTAAAAACACATCTCTGTTAATTGATAGTCTATTGTTGTAGATATCATCTAAAAATTTCATCCTAAACAATTTTCTACGCTCACTGAGTTTCTCCCAATGTAGGGCATGTTTCATGTTAGTGACACTCGCTCCAAGTTCGTAATAGTTTAGTACAAATCTAGCACATTGATTTTGTATCTTTTCAAGTTTGTCTATTAAATAATTTTGGTGTGGGTCCCAGACAACTGAGGCGTATTCCATACACGGACGGATATATGTAAAGTATAAAGTTTCTCTAACTTTCCTTGGGGCTTGCCGAAAATTTCTCCGTACAAAATTAAGCATTCGTATTGCCCTTAGGGCTATCATTTCAACATGTCCCGTCCACGTTAAATCATTAGATAACATAACACCTAGGTATTTTACATTCGAGCTAGGTTTAATTATTTCATTATTTATCATGTACACGGAAGTAGTGGGATTTTTTTTCTTAGTAAATTTAACATGCACGCACTTTTTAACATTTAGGTTCTTTCTTCAATTTTTACACCATACAGAAATTTTATCTAGATCACTCTGTAAAGTATTAATATCATTAGAATCATTAATTAATCTATAAATAACACAATCGTCCGCAAATAATCGAATATACGATTGCATGCCAGAAATAATGTCGTTTATATAGATGAGAGTACGCTGGAATAAGTCAAATTAATTTTGATGAGTTTCCAGTGTTTCAAGGGTGGCGGTATGCAGAAATAAAAATATTTTAGCAGCTCTATGATTGTTTAGTACAAAAAACATAGTTAACTGTTCTTAAAAAAAAATAGAATCGTTTATTCTCAGAGTGCATTTATAAAACTGTTTATTCGCACAATAACATTATTTGATAGACTAGATAGTCTGCATAACTTAGAACATGCATCCGAAGTTAGAAGGATTGTTTTCTGCGATCCTTCCAAAAATCTGCATTAAAATGGCGTCTTGGCGAAGCTCAATTTAATTATTTTTACGTAACAAATGGAGGCGGTAGGTGATAAAACCTGAATATTTTTTTTTTCAATTCTATCGATTTCACGTTCGTCCTGCCCAATTACTTGTACACACGTCTGTTATGTTATGCTTGCAACGCCCAAACCGACGCAGCTCACGCTACCATCTTATTGAACCAATCCAGCAGTGCCTAGATGTGCGTCGTCACAGCGGCCATTGTCTTTTTTCGTTTGCTATCTGCAACTAAATCATCACGCACTGTGAATGCGCCGACATCTTACGCTCTCTTTTTTTCTGTGATTGGTTAAGCCGGTGATACTCACAAATACAACGAGTGCAGTGACGATGCACTTCTGGTGCTGCTTGATCGGTCTCGTCGGTTTGTAGCGTCGTCTGCAATCGGACTTCAGGTGACACTGATTTTAGTACCGGTCCAATGTGGTTGTTAAAGAACAAAGGAACGTAGCTCGTTGGATTGGATGGGCATGGCTTTCCGGTTCTTACATCGCATATCGCACTGATATTTCCCGGAAACGTGACGTCTTGCAGCCGAAGAGAGGATGACATGCTCAACGGTTCGAGCTCGTCATCGTTCTCTCTAGAGGCCCGTTCGCACAATTACGTTTGCTTGCGAACGAGTTTTTCTGACATCTTACGACGAAAACCCACAGTGGCATGCTGGCGCCATCTAAGAGATTTTTCTGGAACTGCATCTCAGAAGAACGAAGGTGTTGCTGTATTGACGAAATCAAATGTACGTACTATCTATGAGCAGTTATTGTTTTAAACTTTGTCAAAAGCGGTCTAAATTTAAAAAAAAAATAATGCGCGAATAAAGAAGGAATTTTTTTATCGGTGGACCCTTAAAGGGGCACTGACACCCCAAAGGTCGTATTTATTTTTATTGTCTAAAACGATGCAAGTTGTAGTCATAGACACGCAAAAAAAACCGCATCGCGAAAAAAAATTTTCCCGCGCGCGCGCGCGTCTTTTTATTTTTGGCGTTTGATTTTCCCGCCTCTCGCCTCCTCGCTTCTTTTGATCGGTGACGTCAAAAATCAGGAAATTTAGAAGCTTTGTAGGCGACATCTCTATAACATTTAATTACGGCAATCTTAAAACATGTTTTTTAACGCAATTGCGAACGCACTACGGCCCTTCTTTTTGAAATACCAAAAATCGGGAGTTCGTTGTGGTGCCGTCTCCTGGATTTGTATCCTCCAACGGAAAACAGGCGACACCGCTCAAAACCGGTCCGCCGCAACGCCGGCGCTAGCCGGCGCTCGCTCCTATCCTCCTCGCTTTGGGTCGCCATGGCAACAGCAGGGAGTGGTGACAGGAGAGTGGACTCTCAGGTCTCCTCAATTTTTGACGTCAAGGCACCGGCGCCGATCGCGCGGGAACTTCGAATTCGGCATTTGGAAATTGTTTTTTTACTTCACGAATACTGAATTCCCAAATCTCAAATTTTGAGGGTAATGTCCCGGCATCGTTTTCAATCGTTTCGGATAATAAAAAAAAATATGATTTTGATGTGTCAGTGCCCCTTTAAGGAATCCGTTAGCTTGACCGTTGGAAACGCCAGACACGTTACCCTCGGGGAAGCGCTAAAGTTGATCGTTTCATTTTTCTGCTTTGGTGTTCTCATTTGACTTTCTCTTTTGCTTCCTCTGTTTGTTGCCGGTTCTTTTTGGCATTGTTACGAGTTTAGTGTTAGCGTTTCTCAAAGGGGACGTGTATGGCGTTTCCCAAGGCTCATGCTAACGTAGTTCCTAAAAATCCACCAAAGATCTTCCTATAATTCTTTTTTCCTCGACGAAGCCAGCTCGCTGAGCCCGTTTGGCCCGCAGCCTCTGTCACACGCAGACCCGCGTCGGCTACCGCTTGTTGCGCCCCGTTTCGGCCAGCCGAGCTATGCGCTGCTTCCGCGCCTCAGTCTCGTTGCACGATTAGCAGCGGCATCCGCTGTCTGACGCTGCTTTGGCTGTTCACCGGTTTGCTGCGCTCGCATTGTCTTCCGCCCCATTACGTCGCCGATCCCTCTCGCCTTTGTCCTCCACTAATCTGCTGCTCCCTACCCGGCGCGATTCCAGTTACATGCACTGCCATAACTACGATAACCTAAAAAGAGTAGCCGCAAAATTTGAGGTTCCTATCCTCCTCACGGCGCCCGACAAACTTAAAAGATTATGTCCAAAAATCAACGAACAGCAGGATACACACGACCTACGTAAAATCAACCATGCAAGCATGTTCGTGGAATGTCACAGCGGCATCATATACGATATACCGTTGTCATGTGGGAAGGTGTATCTGGGACAATCTGGAAGGTGCATCAATGTGAGACTCAGGGAACATGCACTTTCTCTAAACTCAACGCCAGCGGGCCATCTTGCTGTGCATGTGAGAGAATGCGGGTGCACACCAAGGTTTTCTGAGACTAAGGTGCTTAAACATTTTAAGGAACAAAAGACTAGAGAGGTGTACGAGGCATGCAAGATCCCGAATAAGGGCCTAGCCTGCATAAGTACGCCTTCGATTTCTCTGACGGCGAAAGAGCTCCAATTTTTGAATTTTAATCCCTAAATTATTTTTTCTTCCTGTTTTCTACTTCTCCTTTTTTTTTTCCTTCTCAATTTTCATTTCTGTGGAAGCCAACCCCCCTTGGGATCACCGTCGACATCGTGGTTCTTGTTCTCTTTTTTTCTGGCTGTGACAACCAGTAACCGTTGGGTCACCGTCAACTTTGTAGATCACATCAGAATATTTGTACGTAGATATATTCACTTGGGTTACTTAAAAATGTAAATTGTCATTCCGTTAATATGGCCCTCAGAAAGAGGTTAATAATTGAAACCTTATTTATTTTAAGAATATTACCGCACTTGACACCTTCCTATCTCTTTCACTACATCATTATTAAAACCTCTGTTGTGAGTCAGCGCTCTTTCCTTCCTGTTGTCTCTTCCTTACGTAACTTATTTGCGCTGTTTACGTCAAGATGTCTATCCAACTCGCCCAGCAACTCATTTTGGTACATGTACTGCTTTGTCCGCAGACGAACGCCGTCAGCTTTTCCCTCTCACGTTAGTACTAATCCGAGCACATTAGAAGGAAGCTGAACATGTATTTCGAAAACTGATACAGTGGTTGATACTAGCTTAGTTTTATTCTGTGAATCTGAAGATCACGTTCGTTTTCCAGGAAAATGCAACTAAAAGTGAGAAAGACGAAAAGCATACGACCTGTCGTAATGTCATAAGGGGATCGTTCGGCCGCCAAGCACGTGCTGCTGAGGACCGCACGTGCAATTGCAAGCTTGCTAAGTGTATTCCCCTGCACTGGTACTAGTCGCGAAATCTTTTTTTGCCCTTTTTTAAAAATAGCAAGAATGCGCGTGCATAGTTTTCACAGACACTAAAAATGCGCGAGAGGGCACATTCCCGAAAACTCCTCTTGTGATGTCACGCTCTGGAAAGGAGGGCTTTCAGCAGTACATTGAAAACTATTTTCTGCAGCCACCATGCACCAAATTAAAAAAAAAAAATGATTTCGATATTCGATACTTTGGGGTGAGATTCAGACGACTTAAGTGTGTTTCCTCAAATACAAAACCGCTTCCAGCTCCTACTTTAAAAAAAAAAATAAATAGAGGGAAATGCCAAGTGTTCCACCGCTACGCAATAGATAGCGCAACCGAGTTCTCCCATTGCAAGAGATCCCAAAACGATTTAAGGAACTCGGTCGAAAGCAGTCGAAAGTGAGTGAACCCAGGCTTAAAGGAGCCATGAAACAATGTTCCTACTTTCGCTAAATACTTTCATCCCCTATTGTTAATAACACAAGATACTTGACTTAGTTTTTCTTTTTTGTCAACGACGGTCGCCAAAAGGTTCGAGAAATATGAGCAACGTTCCTCCTCCCAATTCGGAGCCAGAACAAGCGGCCACGTGGCCTGGTGCGTATCCTGTGCCGTTAAGGTTAATCATACCCACGCGTTGGGGTTGGCAATGTACAAAGCGCGTGCTGATGTCCAGCCATTTTTAGAGTTCGGATATTCTCATCACCGCAGTGGCTGAACACGAGCCACTAGCCGAGTGTCCGCCGAGGCATTGATTGTTACGACCCGAAGTAGTGTGCTCACGCAGTTCTCGTGCCCAATACATGAGCCGCGCTCAAGTGTTCTCAGGCGACTGATTTTGATCCCACAATTTGTGGTAGGGTTGCCTTGCTGCATGCTGTTGGGTGTTGGGACCGAGCGGTGTCCATTGTGGTGGAGGGGCGACTCGAGTCAGGCAGCGGGCTAAAGCTCAGCGGGAACGACGTTGAGTCGCGATCTCTATCGAAAAGTACACTGTTTATTTACATGATGTACAGTTCGTTCAAGAACAGAGAAGACTTTGCTTGTCGAAGTTCGCTCAGTTTAAACCCTTCGTTCTCCCTAGGTCCCTAGGCAGGGACCCCCACATCGGCGGATGGTCGGCCAATCACACAAAGGTGTCCCGTTCAAACAGCGCCCCACATTCCATTATTACGGAAACTCAGCCGCCGTAAATACTTCACTGTCGGTCTACACGACGCTGAGAGTCTTACCAAAACACAGGCTTGTTGGAATCCACGCAGCGGGTCAAAACATCGTCCAGGACCGAGACGTGACGTGCCGACTTTCGACCCTTCGTGTCTACGCGTTGAAAATGAAGGCGTCCGGATTTTCTTATCGCCCCAGATTGTGCCTTTGTGTTTCTGTCGTGAAACCTTAGCCGTTGTTTATGTCGTTCGAATGTTATATCACGGCGCCCGCCTGGTGCGTTCGCTGGGCAGGCGTGCTTCGGAAGCGACGATGGCGCCAGGCTCGTTGATTCAGACGATCTTAACCCGCGAGAAGCGCTCGACGAAAACAAACGGACAGGTGCAGACGTTGCAGAAAATGGTCCGGGGGGGGGGGGGGGGGCACTCATAACGGCGTTTAACTCCGCCACGGGTCATACGCAACAGCTCCTCCGCCGACCGGAATAGGGTTTTGGGATGGAGGAGTCAGCAACTGCTCCAACGAGAGAGCTGTCCCGCTGCCAGGGTCGTTGACCGTAGTCCAGGCCTGGGTCTACCGTCCCTTGTACCCTTGGAGGAACGGCATTAGTTGTTCGCGACGTCAGGAACCGTCAGAGCCCAAACGCTAGCAACTGCCCAACTCCGCCCGAAGGGCTGCCAAATGAAACACGCAAAAAAATATGGCCCAACCGAAAGCGGCCTACAATTTCCAGCATGAAGGCCGACCCATATAGGGCGTATTTTCGACGAATTTACGCGCGTATCAGCGGGCGAAATCACGGGATTTGGCGGGCGCTTTTCTCACAGAAGGGAAGAGGGGAAGGTCGCCAAACCACACACGGCGCTTTTCGTCAACGTCTCCTCGGCGTTCGGTCCAGTGTAGCCCGACTCGCGCCTTTCATGATGGAGGCAAAATGCAGATCGGCTGCTCTATTATTACGTTCCGCAAGGGGAAAGAAATAACTGAATGTTAATAAGCAACCAAAGCCTAATTTGCTAACACCTGTTTAAAAAATGTTCGTTGCAACCATCAAGTTGCCAAAAACTCCCGGCGGGAGGACGGCCGCTACCTCTGCTTAAAACCCTTCCTTTTGTAATTCTTTTCACATCGCCCGCAACATCGATGGTATTTTCTACTGTCTCAGTCGTTCATCGCTCGTTCCAAAGAGATATAGCGATTTCGTACAGTTCGCCGATAAACCGGCGAACACGACAAGCGAGCTCCCATTTCGGCGGCCAGCCGGCCGCATAGCTAGGCAAGCCGATTTTTTAGCAACTTCCGGCTCCCTACTCGGGAGCTGATTGGCCGGCACCGCGCCGTACGCTTCCGGATACGCCACGCCGAAATACGCCGATGCGCCGAGATCTGTCTCAGTCGGATCGCCGAATACGCGCGTATTTACGCCGACCTCGGAAGCGCTCGTCCCGACGCCCGCTGTACGTCGGGATTATGCCCGCCAAAACGCCCGCAAATACGTCGCAAATACGCCCTATGTGGTTCGGGCTTGAGCGTGCGACCAGCAGAGCTAGAGCATACAAAACCCATATTAGATGACAGGAACTCCATTATCTATACATACGTACTCGTTCACACACAAACACACAAAAAAATTGACTTCCATGCAAAAAAAAAAAAAAAGCTAACGGTTTACCTTAGAACAAACGATTCAAGCAATCTGCATTTGAAAGCAACTTCCCCTTTTTGTAGGTCACATCAAAGTTATAATCCTGAAGTGCCAAACTCCATCGCAGCAACCTTCCATTTTTTGGTGACATCTGCTGCAGCCTGGTAAGAGGGCAGTGGTCGGTTTCGAACGTAAAATTAGAGCCCGCGCGGGGTTCGCCCCGTCCGCGCGGGACGGGGCGAACCCCGCGCTTACCGCGCTCGCTGCCATTCCTGCCATTGATTCTCGTCGATGGCAATGCGGCCTCCCTCTTGTCGCCCATGTTTGTATTTATTTTAGTGGTCTTGATAATAGTTTCTTACACACCACAAATACAGTTATGTGTCTAATTACTCGTTCTAAACAGTTAAAATAGACATAAAACGCGTGCCCTCGATCTGAACACGGGATATTGCAGTTGGTTTCGTTTTGGCTTCAACCCTTCAACTGCAATCGAAGGTGCCGCCGCTTCTTATGCACCCTCCTCAGAATTTACGGCGTTCTGTGGTGGCCGCCATATTAAAACTTTATACCAGTTGCTGCATCTATACACCAACTCATGTTTACAAACAAACCGGAGCGCCTGGAGCGCCCCTAGCGGACGCCACCGGCGCCACGCATGCGCGATGGGGGTGTGGGCAAAAAGCTCGCCGTCGCCCATAAACAAACCATTGAAATGCGATGTTGTCGGCGCCGGTGTGAGTCCCCGCGCTCCTTTTCGCGTTGGAACTGTTGATTCTACGTCCTCCTAACGATGTCTGACTACTTGAGCAGCGTCAGCAAAATTAACGAGGCTCGTTACACAGCAAAACTTCGCGTGAATAATCGGACATGCGGCGACTCATTCCGCGTGGACGCCGCAAAACGTACGCTAAAGCCTGATTCACATGATGAGATTTCGCTCGCAATTTTTAGTAGCGACGTCGCTCGGACTGCAAAAGCGTGAGCCTTAGATGAGATGGTCGACGTCGATACTGAAAATCGCAAGCAGAATCTAACTAAGTGAATCAGGCATAACAAGTCGGTGATGGCCACTGGTAACAATGATCAACATCTCATTGTATCTACTGTTTACGTCGAGTCTACTTACCAACCTTCAAACTTAAGTCTTTTAAGGCCCGCACTTAATTCTTATCGCAAGTACCGGGCCCAAGTTTTGTCTACGGGCCGGTGTCCTCTAAAAGAGCAGACGACAAGCCGAAACGTTTGAAAGAGCAGACGACAGTTCGAACGATCAGGCGACCGTTTGAACTTGAAGACGCACTAAACGTAGTCCGCAGGTGGTCCGTACAACTTGACGGTTTTCCGGCGTTCATTTTGGAACCAAACAAATAATTTTTTGATGGCCAGTAGCATCCGTGAATTTAACCCAAAATGCTTCCCGCCCAAGCAATCGTGGTCCGACGGCGTCTGGTTTTCCCTTTTCACGGCACATATCCGCGTTCTCGGACGAACCGAACGCATGAAAACTGGCCTTCAAACCTTTCTCGACTCTCTTGGAACAGCCCCAGTCGCAGCATTTTGACGACAAGGCAGGTTTTTGTCTGGTTTCTTTCAAAATAACGCAGGAATACACGTCTCAAATGGGCACTTCCGCCCACAGCCCCAGACCGGAAGTGCGTCCGACGCGCCACCACCGCGCCGTGACGTAACAGAGATGAGTCCGTGTATAGGTCATCCTTAAAGGGGCACTGACACCCCAAAGGTCGTATTTATTTTTATTGTCTAAAACGATGCAAGTTGTAGTCATAGACACGCAAAAAAATCCGCATCGCGAAAAAAAATTTTCCCGCGCGCGCGCGCGCCTTTTTATTTTTGGCGTTTGATTTTCCCGCCTCTCGCCTCCTCGCTTCTTTTGATCGGTGACGTCAAAAATCTGGAAATTTAGAAGCTTTGTAGGCGACATCTCTATAACATTTAATTACGGCAATCCTAAAACATGTTTTTTAACGCAATTGCGAACGCACTACGGCCCTTCTTTTTGAAATACCAAAAATCGGGAGTTCGTTGTGGTGCCGTCTCCTGGATTTGTATCCTCCAACGGAAAACAGGCGACACCGCTCAAAACCGGTCCGCCGCAACGCCGGGCGCTCGCTCCTTTCCTCCTCGCTTTGGGTCGCCATGGCAACAGCAGGGGGTGGTGAAAGGAAGTCGACTCTCAGGTCTCCGCGATTTTTGACGTCAAGGCACCGGCGCCGATCGCGCGGGAACTTCGAATTCGGCATTTGGAAATTGTTTTTTTACTTCACAAATACTGAATTCCCAAATCTCAAATTTTGAGGGTAATGTCCCGGCATCGTTTTCAATCGTTTCGGATAATAACAAAAAATATGATTTTGATGTGTCAGTGCCCCTTTAAGTTAGAGCTGACAGAGAAAATCTGGCCATGGCGCAACGCCGATGTAGGCTGGAAACTAGAGCCGGTTTGCACTCGTTGCTTTTGTTTGGTCGGAGAAAATCTGGCAACAACGCACGTTTAGCATGGCGCCGGTATTGTTTTGGTTTGTCGGGACGCTAGAAGCTCGTAGGTTTGCAAGCACATGTTGCGAAGACGTGACCGGAAAATAGCCCCTGTGATGTTCCCAGAAGACGGAAAGTATCAATCGTAATCGTCGTGGGTGTTTTGAAAGCGAAAGGAGTCGCAGGGTCCACGAGTGCGCAACCACAAGCCAAGGTTCACGAGAGCGCTGCGTTGACTTCGGCGATCTCGTTCTGTTCGGTGCAACACGGCGATGCGAACAAGAGCTGAAACGTCCGCGGTGTGTGGTGCGGTGCTTGGAGGTAGAAACCCACACTAACACGGAGCGCAAATCGGTTGTTGTGGGGTGGAGGTTCAACGGGTTCAGTCCCGTCGTCGTCAGCTGATCCAGTCCAGCTGGTCCGGGAGGACGCAGCGAGCGTTTTTAAAAGTAAATCTTCCTTCGTTCCGTTTCAAACTATGGAAGTATCCCGACGCATACAGTGAGTAAGAAGCTGTGGGTGTTTTCAACAAAATTACGTCGTTTTACTTAAATAATGGACTCCGGATAATTGTCCTAAATCTGCTGTTTTTATGCTTCGTGTTGGACTGCGTTTGCACAGTGACGCACACCGCTCGAGTAGATGATTCGTTTCTACAAACGACCGGTTATACAGGATTGCAGGGAAACTTAAGTCACCACCGATATTTTCCTGTAAATCGCGTGCGAGTTTGTTGCGCTCGTCATGTGGCGTGAATAAATTAGAGCAAGATTTCCTACCTGTCCACAGGTGCATGTACTGAGACCATTTTTTACGTAGTGAACGTCGTGCTTTTTCTTTCTTTTGAGAAGAGGCGTTGGTGCATTTATTATGGTACAATCGCTTGAGAGTTGAGAAATTGGAGAGCAAGCAAGCTTTCCCAACTTTGTCTCTTTCTCTCTGGCACTGCCCTGTTTCAGTCTCAGTAGGCATATCTACTAGCAGGTACAAACTGTTCTAAAGCAGGTAAAAGACAGGGGAAGCTTAGGACGGTGCTGACTCAGTGTTTCGCGCTTTTCGCAAGGTGACGGGGTAATTGCTTTTGCGAGGTATGCGGAATATCCAAGCGATTTTTTATGCCCGTCGTTCGCGTCTCTCCAGCAAAACGAAAAAGATGATCAAAGGCGCAATCACAAGACAAGATTTACGATAGCAGTGCGTTTACTTCGGTAGTCCGTGCAGTTGTATTTTAGCCTGCTCTCTGCAACACCGTGTCATGACGAAGAGCTGGAACGGTCACGGTTGTGGTGGCCTCCCGGTTGACAGAAACCCGCATCGCCCGCATCGGCACCGAGTGCGCTTGGGCTGTCGATGCTCAAGCCTTTCATCCGCGGCTTGTCGCCAGCTGATCCTGCTGCTCAAAGGTGAGGAAGCGGCGAGAGTGACCTCTGAAGTGAATGTAAATCCTCGTTTATTCAGTTATCCGGTGTCAAGGTGTGGAAGATGTCCAACGTGTACTGACGGCGGGAACTACGAGCGTTTTGCCTTGCTTTTATAGCCGAAACCAGAGCAGCGAGATAACTGCCTTGCGTACTCCAAAATGACGGAAGCAATAAGTTTCAACAGGTCGAGTACGTCACCGGGGATGTATGCGAGACGGTGCACACTGTTTAAACGCTTGCAGTATCCACGAGTGGTACCAGGAAAGCGACGTCAACAGAGAAGGAGCTCGCGATTCAGCATAATGCAGTGCTACGGGCCCGTGTTTCTTCAAAATTCGGGGTGGTGGCAGTAAAAAAAAAAGACGCATCAGCGCCCCACACCAGTGATCACGAATAACACCGGTCACGAACTCCCAATCCCCACCACTACACTCGACACCGACACGACATACGACAACAAACTGCATCAAAACGCCCCAAAAAGTGAAGGCGTCTGCTCCCGTACTGCAACTAGCGGAAGTGAAGTGTTGGGCGGATATCCTTCACAAAAATATATAAAAAATGCTTTGCGCAGGGATCATTTTCATTTATTATTGTATACGTAATGACAAAATCCCAATAATTTGTTTTTCTATCTGATTCAAGCTAGTCGGACTGCTCATAACCCTGGTCAAGCAAGAAAATAACAAAAATTTGAACTTTTTCATCACCGGTTTAAGATTTATTGTTAATATATCGTTATTTGTCGCAACGGACTAACATTATAGATTTTGCATTCATACTTTTTAAATGCCAACAGTTCTAACACATGGCTGTTCATTGCGCGGTGTTTTGTGTCTTCTTCTATAAAGCTCTAATGGTCAGCGACCAAAGAGCTCACCCGCACATGTCAAACTTATATGCGCCGCGGGGAGAAATGAATTTCGAGTAGGACGTGTCGGGCGTAGTGTCGGTTGTTGTGTTTGTGTACATGTCGGTGCTGTGTAGTACCTGGTACTGGTGTTGCCTGCGATGTATGTAGGGTTGCTGTCTAGCCGTGGTCATTCGCAGCGTATTAACAGACTTGTTTTTTTTTTTTTTTTACTATAGGCTGTTAAATATCTCGCTAGGTGGCGAAAGTTACCGCCCGATTCTAAATAGTTTGCTCAAGTTATTTATCCATGTGAGTTCGGCATTCGTTTTTTTTTGTCTAGCGGCTCCGTTGAAGCTACCGACGCCACCGACCTACGACGACGCACGTACGTATCTTTGCACGTAGCTACGTCCGCCGCTTCGAGACTTTAGTTAGTATAAAAGACATCGAACGACAACTAACGCCTCCTGTGTGCTTCAATTCGGCTGAAAGGCGCGCGGCTCGCTGGGCTCGTCTCTCGCCTGTTCTCGGCTGCTGGCCGCCATGTTTCATAAGGAACACGCTCGAAACGTGTTTTGCGGAAAGCAGACAAGGTGTAGCGTGTTAAGTTTACGCGGCATCTTGTGTGTAGACGAATAACACACATGGCTGCATGTAAAACGAACACGTTTTGACGTGTCCGCTATGGGACAACGGTTTACACGTCTGGGCGTGTTATTTTTGCTAACAGCGTAAAATGCGCGAGAGTGGAGATCCCGATAACTCTTGTGACATCACGCAATGGAAATGGGGGCCTTCAGCGCTACTTTAAAAATGATTTTCTGGAGTCTCCATGCACCAAATTAAAAATATGATTTCAATATTCGATACTTTAGGGTCAGATTCAGACGACTTAAGTGTGTTTCCTCAAATACAAAACCGCTTCAGCTTCCACTTAAAAAATAAATAGAGGGAAATGCCAAGTGTTCCACCGCCACACAATAGATGGCGCAACTGTGTTCTCCCGTCGTAAGAGATCCCAAGACGATTTAAAGAACCCGGTCGAAAGCAGTTGGAAGTGAGTGAACCCAGGTTTAAAGGAGCCATGAAACAATGTTTTTACTTTCACTAAATATTTCCATCCCCTAACGTTAATAACACAATACATTTTCCTTAGTTTTTCTTTCTTGTCAACGGCAGTCGCCAAAAGGTTCGATTAGACCGATCTCACAGCTAGTTTGAATATGCCACCGCTGCCGAAATGCATCTTGGGAGCTGTATTCTTTCTGCACGCGCGACAACCCTGCTGGAGGTCTGCGCGAGCAGAGCACGAGGCGGCATGAGCTATCTCGTGAACTGGCGTCTGCCTCCTACAGTCTTGTACACGTTACTAAAAAAAAGTAATGATTACAATTACTATTACTCTTGGCTAAAAAGTATTGGATTAGATTACTTGATTACTCGACGTCAAAAGTAATTGGACATTACTTAAAGAAGTAATCGTTGCTTTTCCGATTACTTTATTGTGTGAAGACACATCTTTAGCGCTCATAACAATGAACTACTTCCAACATATATTTCACATTTTCACAAGTATTGAAGAGAAAAAACTAGCGCCCTCTTCGTGGTCGTTGCATTTTCACAATGCGGACACAACATAGAATTCGTTTGAAGACGTTTAATGTCTTGGGCGTTCGCCAGTGTGTGTGTGTGGGGGGGGGGGGGGGAGGGAGCGGAGGGGGGTTCTAGATCTTGTTAAGCTTGAGCAAGGGTTGTTGCTCAAAGTTTGCGTCGCTCATTATATTATTCACATGTGGATGAGCTCGCATGTTATACAAAAGAGCACCAGCTCCAGGATTTGAAACGGATCATCTGTAGTATCTATTAGCGGAAGAGATCGCCCCGACCACTTCTCAACTCGAAACATTGCTTGTCACAAATACCACGAAGGGAAATGGGGAAATATTTCAACTGCCGTTGTTATATTTTGCATCCGCTTTAGGCATTCTTCGGTTCTGGTTCTCCTACGGGCTGCGAGTAGGTACCCTAAGCAGGAGTTTTTTATTTTTTTTTATTTCTGTGTGTGTGTCCGTGAGCGGGCTAGTTTAAACGAAGGACTCACAAAGCTACATTCTGCTTCCTCAAACTTCGCCCTGTATGGTCTTTGGCACGCACTGTGGCTTTCCTGGGGCTTCCCACTCCCAGTCCCAGCTCAAAAAAAAAAAAAAAAAAATAACGGACATTCCGCAGAAACTGTACCTAGAAAGAGATTGACCTCGTTTCCTACAGCTCCGCAAGAATCTTTCTTTTTTCCGTCCAAAGAAAAAAAAGCAACTATTATTCTTGTCATTTCATAAAAAAAGGCGTGTGCGGGGGGGGGGGGGGGGGGGGGGGGGTGTCCGATGGACAAATTGTAACGTTTACAAGTAATTTTATTACTTCAAAAAGTAATCAGATTACCCTTGTGATTACTGCCTAATAAAAGTAATCAACTGATTACGAAATTACTCCAAAAAGTAATCTATTACAAGTAATTTGATTACTTGTAATGCGTACGGTACAAGTCTGGCCTCGTACGAACTACAGTTATAGCGGCGCCATGCATGCGTGGAAGGAAGGCTTGGTGAGATCGGTCTTTATTCGGAGCCAGAACAAGCCTCCACGTGGCCTGGTGCCTATCCTGTGCCGTTAAAGTTAATCACACCCACGCGTTGGGGTTGGCAATGTAGAAAGCGCGTGCTGAGGTCCAGCCATCTTTAGAGTTCGGATATCCTCATCACCGCAGTGGCTGGACACGAGCCACTAGCCGAGCGTCCGCCGAGGCGTTGATTGTTACGAGCCGAAGGAGAGTGCTCACGCAGTTTTCGAGCCCACTTACACGAGCCGCGCTCGAGTGTTGTCAGGCGGAAGGTTTTGATCCCACAATTTGTGGTAGGGTTGCCTGGCTGCATGCCCATCCGGGAGGAACAACACGAAGCCGGGGTTTCCAGAACAAGAAAGTGCATTTATTAGAGTAACAATAACGGGTTCTTAGTATCAAAGTATAACATTGCCGTAGCTTTCGACCTACACGCCTCCGTGGCCTCGGTCCGTCTCCTCCTGTTCTGTGGGCGTGTCCTCCTTTTACAGGCTCTCGCGCCTATTCCTTATGCGCTGTTGTGCGCTTTGGACTGTCCTTTTTGAGCGGCCCCTGGCAACACCATCTAGATCTAAAGCCGCAGTGCTTCCCTCTCTCCCTGCAAGGAACGTCGGCATGAGTAGGCTGAACTGGTAGTGCGCTTCTCCGCAAGGCTCCTCTTGACAGTTGGCTTCTTTGCAATGCACGGTCTCTTTTACTTTCTCTTTCCCTCTACGCCTGACGCGGCGCAAAAAAAAAAAAAAAGCGCCATGCGTCGCGTTTTTTTTTTTTTTTTTTTTTTTTTCACCCCAACGGTCGTCCGTTGCCTTCCTTTCTTCGAAGGCTTTTTTAGCTACTCCTGCGGGTTGGGTCACGTGACAATAAGGCTGAAGGAATCAACTAGAACAACTCTAGAAGCGAGTAGGTTTTTGGACGTCGAGGGTCGGAAGTCCAACTCTCGAGTGAGTCGAGCACATTTTGGAGGACAACACAACCGCGGCCTCGTGTGCGAACTTCTCGACTGTCGGTGCTGTCATTCCTTACAGATGTTGTTTATCCGCGCTTTGACGGAAAACTGGATGTGAAAGTGTTCACATTTATGTCACATTCAATTGGGGCGCACCACACCGCACCGCACTGCACCGAAGGACGCGTCGCCTTCAGATGGCCGTGTCGGTGCGGCTGCACTACGTTCATTTGGGACTTGGTGCGGCGCACGACACTGGCGCGTTGCTGAACCAACTGCACTGTCGAAAGGAGGCCGTGCAGCTTCGCGCACTGCGGGCCGGTGCGGCCTTGAGCTACCGCTCTCCGCCTCCTTCGGCCCCTTCTTTCCCTCGCTTCGTCTTCCCCGTCCAACGCCACCTAGAGCAAAGGCCGTAGCGCTCGGAGTTGTGACGTCTAGATTCACGACGAGTGGGCCGACCTGAGAGGAAAGATTATCCGCAACACACGCTCTCTTTTTCTTTTTCTTATACGTGTTTTCCCGAAGACGCCAAGCGGCGCATGCTTCGGCCTTTTTTTTTCTTTGTTTTGTTTTTGTTTTTAGCTTTCTCCGAGCCCAGGGCGCCAGGGTTCTCCCGGGGCAGTTGCGCAGTGACAATTTTCGCCTCCTTTGCGCACGGCGGCTTGCTCAAGCCTCGCGGCGGGAGGGCGGGAATACGCGAACTACTCTAATGGCTGGTTCAGACATGTACAACGAGCGCGGTGCGTCCGTTGCGACCGGAGCGACCGGAACGACCACTCTGCGCCGCGCGTACACACACATGCAACCGCTGCAACAAGCGCAGCGGATCGGCAGCACGGCGACCGCTTCTACGCCGCCGTCAGCTGTTTCAGCGGTGCCTCTAAAAAGGGGACGCACTGCCACTCAATGCCGTCACAGAAGATACAGACAGACAGTTTTCTATAGCCTAAAGCTTTATTAATGTTTTAGAGCGCAGCTCTTAGGGGCCCGTTTCCGGCTTGAGCGGCGTCGGCGTTGGCGTCGCCGTCGGCATCGGCGTCGCCGTCGGCGTCGGCGTCGCCGTCGGCGTCGGCGTCGCCGTCGGCGTAACCGCGAGGTCACGTGACCCCCCCCCGAGGTCACGTGACCCACCCAGGTCACGTGACCCCCTGAAGTCACGTTACCCCCTTGAGGTCACGTGACACCCCTAAGGTCATGTGATCCCTTCAAGTCACGTGACCCCCCGAGGTCACGTGACCCCTTTAGGTCACGTGACCCCCTGAGGTTACGTGACTTGCTGAGGTCACGTGACTCCCTCAAGCCACGTGACCCCTGAAGTCACGTGACCCCCCTGAGGTCACGTGACCCCCTGAAGTCACGTGACCCCCTTGAGGTCATGTGACCTCAAGAAGTCACCTATCCCTCAGTACGCTTCCATCTTCCTCCTCAAGAGCTGCGCTCTAACCGGCGTTACAGGGAATTGTAAACGGCTTTCATTTTTTTTTTGTTTCATGATAGGCTTGCAGGATACAGTGCATGAAAAAAAAAAAAAAGATGGAGTACGCCGTGTCGGACGATCACGGCTCTAATACGACTTTGCCGATAGTACAAATGTCGCCACACGCCTTTTCTACGATTATAAAAGACGATGTAATCTTATCAGCGATATAGCAACGTAGAAATATGATTTGGTAATCAGATAGACGTTGCGAGCGTTCAGGATTGCTAACCCTAGTCACTTTTTTCCGGTGATGAAAACGCGTGAAAATTCGCATCCTTAATACGGTACGCGCCAGTAATACCTTGAACTTGAGCACACGCATGAAACGCGCCATATAAGAAATCCGAGCGATGTTCGAGGACACAAATGCTTAGAAAGCACCACTGCAGTCGAAATAACCAAACACGACGGCACGGGCGTTTCTGCTGTCTTGAGAGTGCCGCCACGACATCGCCGCACGAGTAGGTGGATCTTCCCTTCTACTACGTGCTGGGTTATCTAGCAACACACGACGAAAATTCACAGTCAAGGATAGCGCTTTTACGCGAAACGATGAGCTTTCACCACGCCGTCCACGTCGACGATCACCACCAACGCCATATTTGCAAATAAAAGGAGCCGGCCTGCGACCGGCATGCAACGCGCGCGACCCATTCTCGTCGACGTGTGATTGGTCTATCGTTGCGGTCGCTTCGGTTGTTTCGAACGCAGCGGGGAAAGTTGGGCTCGCTCCAACTCCTTGCGTCGTGAACGACACATGCGTGCGTCCCTCCGTCGCTATGGCAACTGACGGTTCCAGACCCTTGCAACCGTCGTTTCGGTTGTTCCGGTCGTTCCGGTCGCTACGGACGCATGTGTGTGAACGGGCCTTAACCGTCTCTTGTCTTTTGCGTTTGGTGTGCTTGGCGGTTAACGCGTGGTGGTTGTGAAGTTACAGGCGGCTTTCGGGCTAACCATGCCTCATAAATGCCGTGTCCCTGGGTGCCATGGGAACTAACAAACGTCGTCGAAAAAAGTGTCTGTGCTGTGTTTAGTTCCCGGAGGATGAAGAACAGCGAAAAGTGCGGGCGATTCCTCGAAAAAAAAAAAAACTAGTTCTATCGACGCATACCAGGGTGAGAACTCTCATATCTTTTCACATTTTTTTTTAATTATTGAATTTATTTGTTGAATTTTACACTAACGTCGCAGCGAAGGCGTCAAGCACAAGCTAGCTCTAGCTTTTAATTTTAGAAACGTACATTTGTAGCGCAAGCTCCCGTTTTCAAAACCATGGTCAGGAGCCTGTAGCCTTCCCTCTTGTTCCTACATCTGTGGCGCATATTATTAAAGGAATCAATGAAATCGTCGAGGTCTCGAAATCTGAAGGAAATTTTAACATGGACGCCGAACAAAGGAACGTGACTCAGAGACGACTTTCAAGAACCAGTGACATCTGCAGAGGACGATTCCAATGTGCATTTTTTGTGCAGTCTTTTTGACTGGCTGGACGCCTGGCTTGACGTATGGGAGGGCGAGAACCTTAGCAGTGGCACGCTAACCAAGGAGACGCATGGAGCACTCCTTCAAACAACCCATGCATTTGTAGAGATCGCCGAATACTGCTTCACTGAACTCGGGCTGAACTATGTCCTGCTGGGAAGGATTCAGATTGATAGCTTGGAAGGATGTTTCGGGAAGTACAGGCAGCTGGCTGGCTCGCAATATCACATATCTATAAGGCAGCTTTATGAAGGTGAAAATAAGCTGAGACTTCAGAGTACGTTGCCGACAATCCCGTGTGAAGGCGAATGATGGGAGGAGCTTGAAAAACAAGTAGGGTGATTTCAGATAAGATCGACCAAAGGATGGCTAGTCGACATTTTCAAATCAATTGATGTTTTTATATGTTATTGTCTAGTGTCTGGTATGAACGAATCCAAACTTAGTTTGGACTAGAAAAAATACTTGGGGACAGGAAAAATCGTAAGGCATGAGGTGGTGGACAGTTGCATTAACGCGCACTGATGGAGGGGGCCCGTTTCAGAGTGAATAACTAAAGCGATAACATTAGGAGAACTCTAATACGTTTTAGGCGCAAACTATGGGTATAGCTTGCTTGTAATATAAAGTAATCATATTTATTTAAAATTTATTTATTTTTCTAAAAATTGACAAACATGCCTGCTCGAACGACAAATGGCAAACTTTGGAGGTCTGTATCTCATGAAATAATTTAATCATTATGATATAATTTGCAGATATTATTCTACTAATATATAGCTAATATTTAAAAAATAACTAAGGTATCTGTATGATACAATAGTTAGGATATATTTAGTCAAACATGGAAAAAAATCAAACAAAGAAAAATTCCGATGCGAATAAAAAAAAAACACCACCCTCGATTTTTTTTAAATTTAGGCAACCTGTTATACTCTATTTCGGCATTCATTTCCATTAAAAACATGTTGCATCCTTTTATTGAGAAAGAAGACACAACTCCCCAAAGTAGGGTCCTTTTTCAAAGCCTACACTTAGCAGTGTTTTATACAAGAACTGACTCTGAGTTCCAGTTTCATGAAACCAACACACATCTTTTATATATTTTTATTCAGATGAGGCCAATGATAGCTAAAGAAATCGTTCACACACTTAAATTAAGGAGAAACTACTGTGTACAAAGAGGTATCATATTACGGACTAGTGATCCGAGAAAAGATCATGCAGCCATCGGCCACTAGGAACTTTGTTTACTTTATTCTCCTGCGACACTATATGCTGTTCCCTCTTCCGCTCTACCTTCATATCTCTCTCTCTCTCATATATATCCCTGATATATATCCAGAACAAAAACATGTTCAAGCATTCCCTTTCTGCGTGGTAGTGTTCTGTGGCTAGCAAAAATCATTTCCTCGCTAAGCTCACGATTATGGCAAAATAGTTGCCGGAAACCGCAGACGACACTCGTCGCTAGTTCTGGCAAAACGGCCGATACAATCTTTCTTTCGCATTTCCCCGCTCGCTGTCAAGGACAAGGGGGTTCGCTTCAACCAGCAAAACATGGCCGCCGACGCCTGTTTACTGAGCAGTCATGCCTGTCGCCATCTCACTCGCTGGCGTCACGGGCGATAATATCAGGCACAAAGGGGCACACCAACCGGCAGCATTATCCCCAAATACTCGAGCCTCGCGTAAATACATAGAGTGTAAACGCTGTCGCCATGTTATCGTAGTAAGACCGCCCCCCCCCCCCCCCCTCCCCCAACGGGGGACTGCAGTACGCGACGGCGTACTAACACAACGGCGACGATATGGACATCGCAGGCTCCGAATTTTCCCATAGTTCTACTCCACGGGCATTCCTCGAAACGCTTGATATTGTGTACGCCCGCCTGGAAGGATTTCAGGCGCGTAGTTAAGATAAGGCGGTTCTCCGCGGCAAAAGAAAGCAATTTCACTAAAGCTTAAAAGCGGCGGCGACGCGTGTGCGGTGAACGCTTGTAGTTTTGTTGTAGACAGGGTGTGTGTGTTCTCGTTGTTGACACCAGCCGGCGATAAGGCACTGCAGGCGGTAGCTCAGTACAGCAAGGGCTAATCCGAGTGACCATCAACGTAACCCCACCGCCAATCCCTCGCGAACCGGTCGCCGACATGGCTCAGGCTGTGTCATGAACCACGTGGTAGAAGCTCGGGTGCTTTCATATCAGCGCGTGGAGGGACGACAGTGCGATTCCGGAAAGTCTTTTTCGAAGGCCGCTGACCACATTTTTTTGTCTGGAGACTTTCCCTCTTTCTTCCTTTGACGTGGATCAAGCTTTGCCGACAGCCTCAGTTGTGACCTCTCTTTTCAGATGTACGTTTGCAGTGAGTGAGCTCCTCAGCCTCGGACTTGTCACTTGCGTACCCAGTAGTTCTTTCACTTGGCAATTATATGCCATCAGTTGGGGTTTAATTTCTATTATTTATGCATACATTATGAAGACGTCCTGGAGCTCCGAACGAGTGTTTTGTGCAGATTACTTTTGCAAACACAAAAAGACTATACCAAAGCAGCGGAATTTTCGAAGTGTTGGCGAGTTGGACCTAAACTCGTTGAAGCAAATTCTTCCGCCTGACTGTTCCACCAAAGTGAGTGCGACGGACTACCTGTGCTACCATTGCTTCATGCACATCACTAAGGAGATCTTGATGGGAAGCTCAGAGCAGTGCCCTGACATATTTGTGCCAGCTGAAGAAGCAATTGAAGATCTAAATCGCAGCATACTACCTACAGATGTGTCGCCGCTGAGACAACCTAGCGTCGTAAGAAGTCGGGACAGGCCTGCCTATGTCAAGAGAAAGCAGACAGAACTGGAGCAGGTTGCTGTCAAGAATATACGCTCAAGGCTACGTATTGCGTACGACAGGGACGCACCATCGGGGTCGTCCGAACCAACATGCTCCACATGCACGGAGTGGGTGGACAACTTTCGGCAGGCCTTTGAAACCGCCACCTCTCTCCGGGAACGTTGTCAACTGCTTACACTCCGGCCGTCAACACTGACGAAGAATAAGGTTCAAAATATGATTCCACAGGCCTCAATGTACCTCATCAGTAAATCCCGAAAACTCAAGGAAAAGCATGGCGTGTGGTATGAGCCGGATCCTTACACGAGGTGCAAGGTGAGCCCTGAGAACCTGTCTGCTGCCCTAGAGTACTTCACGAAAGACGAGCTACAATGTTCGCGCCAAAGTCCCAACCAGAAGGACGTCATCTCTGTCATGCTCAACGGAGAGAAAACGTTCGTGCCAAAGCGCTTCATGACACGCTCAATACGAGAGGCCTTCCGTATATACAAAGACAAGCATCCCGATTCCGGCGTTGGGCTAACGAAATTTTATTCGTTGCGCCCTAGATGGGTCCAATGTATTCCACACCAGGAAGTGTGCGTTTGTGTGCGCTGCGCCAATTATTATCTTTGTATTGCCGCTCTAGAGAACGTTACAGGCTCAACATTCAACACTGGTGAAATGAACTCGGCATTTCTGTGCGACCCAGCAACAGAACTGTGGCTTCAAGGAGACTGTGATCACTGCCCAAAAGGCCAGTTTCTTACACTCCAGGAACTTGATATACCGGAGGATGAAGAGATTGTGCTTGCAACATGGGAGTCCGGCGACCTTGTGAAAAAAACTTTGGAACCTGAGACTTTCCTAAAAGTCATCCAAGTGACGGTTGGCAGTTGGGTACTTCACAACCATATCCGGCAAACGCAAGGTAAAGCGATCTACGATGAAAAACAGTGAATGCAACGCGGGAGCATTGTCTTTCATTTTGACTTTGCTGAAAACTGGACCATTGTGCTTCCTGACGAAGTGCAAGCATATGACTGGAAAAAAAAACAAGTTTCGATATTTACATGTGTAGTGACGACAAGAAAATCTACAAACAGCTTTGCCATCATCAGTGAGGACCTGTGTCACGACGCCGCTCACGCTTGCTTGGCTCTAGAAAAAGTGAAGGAGTGGGTTGAAGACAACGTTGCGGTATACTCGTACGTGACGTACGTAAGTGACGGCGCCGCCAGTCATTTCAAGAATCGCTACCAGCTTCACCAATTTGCAAAGGACGATTGCCCACAAGCCCAGTGGTTATTTTCTGCATCTGGACATGGGAAAAATGCATGTGACGGAGTTGGCGGACTCGTGAAGCACCAGGCCACGCTGAACAACCTGAGAGAACGTTCAGTAAGCGCAATTCAGACGGCCAGGACAATGGTGAGCGTTCTATCAAAGAAACTGAAAGGCGTGCATCTTGTATATCTGGACGAAAATGAGGTTGTTCGGTATCGTGAACAAAAAAAAGAAGAGTGGCTGACGGTGCGCGCCTTCCCTGGCATTCAGTCTTGGCACGCGTGGCGGCTCAGCAAGTCATCAACAGAAGGGGCCTGTGACGTATATGTAGCACAGACAGTCGGATCTGCTTGGAAACAACTTTATTAAATGGGTACAGCGAGGAAAACCTTAGCGTAAAGTGCCGAATTCGATTTCCCAAGGACTGCTCATTTTGAATGCAGGGACATCTTATTTATCACATTTTTCTTCACGGGGTATTTAACCTACTGTTTTTGTTGGTGGTTACTAATAATTTTTATCTGATCACTATAAAAAAAATCCCAAAATGTTATCCTCGAGCAGGATAAAATATATCGGCTTGCCACGATTCATTCATACACCGAGAGCATCGAAGCTGCTCCAGTTAGGTACTATGGCATCCGTCACCTGAAATTGTTTGTAATCGTAAATACACAGCCAACCTAAATATCTTACTATTATATCTTTGTTTTTGTGTGTGGAAGTAAAGTTATTTATTTTACTCTAGATGTAAAATATACCGGAAGGTACAACTTCACACTGCATCATCTTTTCTCAAATCATTAGTCCCTAATATGACACCGCTTTGTACGCTTATATAAAATGGTGTATATAGTTTCTCCTCCCTTTTACTGTGTGACCGATCGCTCTTTTTATCAATGACCTCATCTGAATAAATGTATATAAAAGATTTGTGCAAGTTCCATGAAACTGGAACTCAGAGTCACTTCTTGTATAGGACACTGCTAAGTGTAGGCTTTGAAAAAGGACCCTACTTTGGGGAGTTGTTTCTTCTTTCACAGTGCAATGATGCAACATGTTTTTAATAGAAATGAATGCCGAAATAGAGTATAACAGGGTACCCAAATTTTAAAAAAATCGAAGGTGGTGTTTTTTTTTTATTCGCATTGGAATTTTTCTTTGCTTGATTTTTTTCCCATGTCTGCCTAAATATATTGTAACTATTGTGTCACTCACATACCTTATTTATTTTTTCAATAATAGCCATATATTAGTAAAATAATGTCTGCAAGTTATGTACTAATGATTAAATTATTTCATGAGATACAGATTTCCAAAGTTTGCCATTTGTCGTTCGAGCAGGCATGTTTGGCAATTTTTAGAAAACTAAATAAATTTTTAATAAATATTATTACTTTATATTACAAGCACGTCGTACCCATAGTTTGTTTGTAAAAAGTTTTAAAATTCTCCTAATTTTATTGTTTTAATTATTCACTTTCAAACTTGCCCCCTCCATCAGTGCGCGTTATTGCAACTGTCCACCTCTCCCTGCCTTACGATTTTTCTTGTCTCCAAATTTTTTTTCTGGTCAAAACTAAGTGTTGATTCGTTTATACCAGACACTAGACAATGTCATATAAAAACATCAGTTGATTTAAAAATGTCGACCAGCCACCCTTTGGTCGATCTTATCTGAAATCACCCAGTAGACACGCCACGGCCGAGCTGAAACATAGTATAGTTACAGAAGAGGATGTGTCACAAGCGATAAATTAGACCCTCCCAGTTTTAGTCTACGTGGCAGGGTACGCAGCTGATGCCAGTCTGAAAAAGCCGAAATGTAAAAAATGCAGGGCGGCGCTTACTGAATAAGATAAGACGGCAACAGTTTTTTTCGTGCAGGAGAACTACTCTCTTCTCGAGAAATTAGATCGAGGGGGCTCTTTTATCCAACTATGTTCGCCGTTAATGCCATGACACACAATTACGTTGTTGCTCAAGAACTCTCCAAGCAGGCAGAGTTTCTGAAAATTCCGATCCAGCGTCAGTTCGTCACCGAGCTTACAATGGAATTGCTGTCTACCGACGAGACTTGTGACTTGGACGCATGTGAAGAAAGACACACAAGTGAGCTCGTGCTGAAGAACTTGTTCTGGTGCAGCACGAACATTGTGTTGAAAAACTATTGTGGAAGGGTGAACGAAAAGGTTATGAGGCTAGCTAATTTCAAGTCAACGAAAGAAAATGTGAAATCCTAAAATCTAAGTAATTATTTTATATTCATTGCAACAGTTGTCATAGCATTATTATTGCGAAGCGGCATCAAAGTATACATGCCGTACATGTGCTGTGTCTTAGTGTCTCGAAAGCTACTGAGCGGCATCTAAGTTGTTTGTGTTTGAATTCTGTCAAGATGGATACAAGAAGAAAGTATGGATACATGAGGATATACAATTTGAAGATTTCAAAGGTGAAAGAACTTACATTCACAGCATCTATTCGTAGTGTGAATGAACACACGTAGATGTGTGCATGAAGCTTCCCCAGCTGCATGTGTCCCTTACTGAAAATTATGCTTGAAGTTTGCAAAGTTTGCCTGCACTCGGTTAAATCAAAACTTGTGCACTTCGATTTAGGCGGCGTCTTTCACTCTGTTTTGTGTCGTTTCTGCGTTTAATTTTTCGCCTTCGTGTCTCTCTCGGATTACTTACTTTATGATAAACATTCCCCAGTTCGCTTACAGTTGTTTTTACTATCATATGTTTACTTTTGGTAAAAAGTACATTTCAACTTTTTGCATTTTGTTGTGCTCCAAAAGTCCACATTTTTTTAAATAATGTTCTTTTCATTAGCTTCATATAATAATTCCTTAACCACACATGTCATCACCAACTTAATTGTTGCTGTTTCCATTTTGGCGGGTCCCATCACTTACGATAACAATTCAGGGCATTTATTTTTTTGTTTGTTTGTGTCTTCTCACTCCTAGAAATAACTAAAGCACCCAAAATTTGGATGCCTAAAACGAAAACCCATCTCTCTCAAAACGTCGTTAACCTTGTACTTTCATATCAAACCAATAATGGCACGTCCTAATATGCTGCCCGTGTAACAAATTATGTTTCCCAGTCATATAGATATTTATAAATCCTGTTTGACCAATTAACAAACGTTTGGGTCAATAAAAAATGCAATCTACGTCGGTAAATCTATGCGCCACGCCTTCAGCGCAGCACTTTTCCGCGGCGCTCGCCAGCCGACTCTTCTGACGTCACCGGAGGAGCGCTGCGGCCTTCAGCTCTAGGTGGTGGTGCCTAGTCGCGGTAAACATGGCGGCTCGGGAGACTCTCGCTAGATGGCGCGCGCCGCCGCCCCACTCGCGGCGGATTTAGTTCAATGGTCCACCCGTGTATGTTTTGCCCTTGAAGTGACCGCGCCAAGCGCGTTGCACCGCGGAATGCTTCGTGTTCATTTGGTAGTGCGTCATACGCTGCACCCACGCGGTGGTGCGGCCTTGGGGGCAGCATTTTCTCGGTGCTGCGTGCGCCCCAATTGAATGTGACATGAGTTTCTGCAAGGATGATTACAAAAGCGTGGACTATACAGCGAATCGATGGGAAGGTCTCGCTCCTTGACGACATGGCAGGGTGAGAACTTTTTTTAATTTTTATGATCGTGGTTTCGTTTCTTGTTTTTACATTTCGCTGAATGCATGCTTGGGAGTGATTTGGTTGTGGCCTGGAAGCAACATATTCAAAAGCTGGCGGTTCTTGTAGGTGCAGAACAAAATAAAAATGATTTGATTAGTGAGTTCAGGTTGGAATTTTTTTGCAGGGTATGCAAGTGATAGGTTATCGCGGTTGCAACCAGCACATCAATTAAACAAAAAACAAAAACAAAAAAACAGAAGTACATTGTGTCGTTTCCGCGTATCCTCATCGGAGCGCAGAAATGATCCGCTACAACTAACTACTAAGACCTATATTTTAGCAGGTCTCTGAGCTGTAGTTTGGAGTGCACGCAAGCCGGAATATGGTTATTGACCAGTTTACTTATCCATACACCAGAGCCATACACTAACAATTTAGCTGGAGCTCCTTCAGGCTTCTCAAGGAATCCCACCACACACCAGGAAGCTCTACACTCTAAGAAAAATGGGTGTGCACGGGTACTCTCTTGAGGGGAGTCAAGCGATGTCTCAGAAATAACTCCCCGGGAGAGCCATGGTATCCCCCTAAATCGGAGAGCTCTAGTACACTCGGTTTTTTGGGCGTCATTTAGCACCTCATTTGAATCCCTTTGGACTCACCTGACACTTCTCACTAAGGGTGCTGTTTTATTCGTTAAATAACACCTAGGGAGTCAAGTGATCCCTCTAACTAGGGGTGTTGTCTGGCACTCCTTATAAGTCCCAGGGATTCACGCGACTCGTATTTTATTGGGTGTTGTTTAATGCTCCTTTCAAATCCCAGGTGTTCACAAGACTCCCAATATAATGGGAGGCATATTGCGCCCTTTACGACTCCTAGGGACTCGCATGACTCCCCGGTCCAGTAGGGCTTTGCGACACCATGAAAGCTACAGAACTCCTATCACTTAAGGATTTCCTTAACTCCTCTGGGTGCTTAACAGACACGCTCGCATATTGGTGCTCCCAAGCACCCTTTGCAACCCCTGAGACTCGGAGGACTCTCGTCCCTGGAGGAGTTGCTTGGCACCATTTTCGAGTACCGGGGACTTCAATGACTCCGCTTTTTTCGGTGTTTGTTCATACTCGCATTACAAAACAAGGAGTCAGATGAAACTTTTCGAGGCAAGCCCTTTTGGGAAGCAAAGTCTCCAAGCAATAGCTCACATTTTTCTGAAGCTGGTTCTGCTGCAAGAGTTCTTAGTAAAGCAGGAATGCTTTCGAAAGCATCAGTTCATGCTTTCACTATCGGCACCACTGAAAGTAAGGTGCACAAAATAGGTAATTATGATTGAAGTTTTTGATTGTAACAACATATTTGAAAATTACAAAAGTTTTCATCTGAGGTTGTAGAAGGACATTTTCAACAGTTATTTCCGTTGGTTCCTCTGGTATAACGCTTTCACCGACAAGTGGGTTCAAAGCCAGGTTCAAAATGTCGTTTGGTTCGACACTTCCCTCCACGTCGACGAACAAACCTCGAGCCTTATCTTGGACCTAAAACAAAAAAACACGGATTATAACCATTTCCCAAAAGACGTTTCAACTATATTTGCAGCACTTCTGAAGATTTAAGAACTATTTGCTGCAGGCTATTTGAAGTTTACGATTTGCAAACAGAAGCACATCTTAGGGCCGGTTGCACCAACGTCGCTTAGCGCAAAGCGGAGCTTAGCCGGGAACTTAAGCTTAGTTTCGGTTTCGTTCGGTTGCACCAAACTCGCTTATCGCTAAACCTAGCACTAAACTACGCTTAACTTAGGCGCTCAACATTGGGCGCTTTGCTTCTGGTTGTTTCTTAATCCTGGATTAAAAACATGGCGGCTGGTTTGTCACGGTCGACGCGGTGGACGAAATTGGTTGTGCAAAGTGTTTTAGGCTACATCAGCGTGAAAGTTTCGACAAAATGACTTTTGATTGTGACAAGGATGCAAAATATTGTCGCGTGAAGTGTTGATCGACCCCTGTTTTCAAGTTGGCTCTCCACTTTCAGGGCGTGTTAGCCCTAATTAGAGAAACGTACGGAGCTGTGGGGCTCACGTCTGTATTCCCGTTGGTTCTTCTGTCAACGAGCTTATTCGTATGTACTTACTAATTTTCGCATAGCTGTAACGTATTGTTATTTACCACCTTGTTTATCTACACTTGCAGCGCGTATCCTTCAATCTGATCAGCGCGTTGAATAGTGGCAGTACATGATCTCGGCGATCAGCTGATTGTCGACACCTCTGCCGTTTGCATTAGATTGCGGCGCTTTTAAGTAATAAAACAGCGAAAATTCAATTTCTTTCGTTTTCTGAGTTTTGAGACAATCTTCAGTGAATTTTCCTTATCTCGCGAGTAGAATCTTGGCTTCAGAAAACCGTATCGGTCCATAACTGTAACTTTTTTGGTGATCACATTTTTTTTATATACTTTGCTTTATATCTTTCATTCGTTTCCCGAGAACGAGATACTGTTGTTTCCGAGTTGTGCTCTGGTGTTTTCCCTTTACTTTTGTCGTTTGTTGTCATTATGACGATGGTTGAGACTATATACCGGAACACGTTTTCAATAAAATTCAGTTGAAAGTTGCGCCTTGTTGTGTCCTCCGTAACTTTTTTGGTGATCGCGATTTTTTTAGGAATGTTTTGCTTCATATCTTTCATTCGTGGCGACGACAAATCGTAACGACTACTATGTTAGATTCGTGCATTGCTGTATCGGGGCAGGCTGGGGCAGGTGATGCGAAGAGACGACCGTTCTTATCGGCACGATGTGATGTACTAGTGGGAGTTTTTTTTTTTTTTTCTTAACTCGACAGTGTGAAACTGAAGTCCGTTTGAGGCTGCAGCGGATGTTCAACGACGGTACAGTGCAGTTCTGTCACCTTGCTGATAGCAACGAGTACCGTCGATGCAAGGTCTCGTGACCTGACCTCTCGACGACTTCTATTCGACGATTTCCGGGCATTTTCGCAGCTGCCGTGGCGAGTTCGTCACTGTTTTGAACTTCATCGGTCGCAGGCTTGACTTGGTTTTAGTAGTCATCTTACCTGCCTACTTATATCCATGATGTTTTGTCTTCAACGATGTAGCGAGTAGAGTGTCCTTCTCGCGTTCGGTGAGATTTGGGGCCCCCGAAGGCTCCTTCGCCTCAAAATGTGAGATCGAAAACTACTACCACTGTCAAAATATCCTGTTATCAACCGATATTAAACACACAATCACAGATGTAAAGAGCATTCGTGTTTATTTGAAGCTTTGACTTGTGTTATTAAAAGTTAAACGAAAAAATGATTGAATTTGGAGACCGTTAATTTGTTACTCACCGAAGAAATACAGCGAAAAGCAGACGCCAACGAAAACTACTACGGCAGTTTTTTTGTTTTTTTTACATCACGTGATTCCTTTTTGCCAATCGTATTCGTCGCTCTGAGCGTTTCCTAGTTTGCTCTGTTTGTCCCTAGATTCCCTACGCAAATCCAGCGCTTAGCTAGGGGTGCGTCTGTAAAGCCGGCTTAACGTTGGTGCAACCGGAATTTAAACCCGTGCTTACCTAAGCTCGGTTTAGGGCGCTAAGCCGGCTTAGGAAAGCGGCGTTGGTGCAACCGGCCCTTAGTCCTCGTTTTACTAGGATGTGCTTCCGGCTCCCAACCTTATTCGCAACTCCAATGCGCCGCTCGCCCTCCCGCGGACGAACGGAGAACCAGAGGACCGGGGACGGCGGCGGCGGCGGTGGCGCGGAAACGGTGGCAGGGACTGTCGGCCTTGATGCGCGAAGCCGTTTTAAAGGGACCATGAAATGACCTTTTTACTTTTTCCAGATAACTTTTACATTAAACCGTCAATGTTCACTGAATGCCGAACAGGCATCCGTTTTCGTCTCGGTTTATTAACTTCTACACAAAAAATTATTGAAATATCGACTTTTTTAATTCTCTCCAACTGACCGCAAAAGAAGCCGTGACGTAGGCCGTTTCCGGAACCGGAAGTTCTCTCGGCAGTAGGAGAACGGGAGTGTTAGCGGCAACGAGTTGGGGTGCGCCGGTAGGTTTTACTGCGCTCATGTCACCGACGTATTTCCTGAATCGGCGCCTCTCATCGCCCCATCGCAGCTGAGCGAAATTCAATGAGATATGTTGCGCTACAGCGACAGCATGGGACTAGTCCCATACGCCGGTATGCCTGTTGGGAAGTGCAGCGAGTCTTCAGGTGAAGACTCCAGAAGTCAACCACCCCGTCATTGTTGGCAGAAGGGCCGGCCCGTGTCAGTCGTTTGCAAAGCGACGTAGATGGCGTTTTTCGCGGCCTCGGAGATGCAGGAGCGAGCCGACGTTAAAAAAGATACGTTTGAACCACGAGTGTCAGCAAGAGCCACGTAAATACCTGGGGACCTATGTTGGACTTTCGAGAAACTAGAAACAGAAGTGACGTAGTGGCAGGTGACGCGTAACCAAGCAACGGCGCACACCGCGAAACCGCCCTCTATGACGCCGTGACGACATGGCAAGATTGGCGTCTGTCACTCACTTGAGAGGCGTCAAGAGCCAACCGCCGAAGAGCGGAAGTAGCTACGCTGTCCCCCTGCCGTACCTACGCTTTCCCGGTGGTACCTAGTCCCTACGCAAGCGTCCGTTTCTCCGGCAACCGGAAAGGCATTTTCTGCTTTTAGTCAAGCGATGGCAGCCAATCCCTTGCGGCGGTGACCTTCACATCGGCTCTTTTTTAAAGAAACTTGTCAAACTAAAAAAATACACGTGTTCTATTGAAATGAACAACTGATTTTGTAGCGGTTCTAGAAAATATTAGATGCAATAAACTCGCATAAAAGGTTAGAACAACATGCGGGACGCGGATGAGCGCCTAGTTCAAATTACTGGCGCTCATGACTGCTCATGAAACGGGAGGATGTGGCCTCTCTGGTACGCGGTGCAACTGAGCTGAGCCCGGCGCTGTCCAGAGACGACAAAGTTCGTCTCTGGAACGAGCTAACCTCCCGGCTCAACTTCCTCGGGCCTCCAAGGAAGGAGCCGGAAGGTTGGAAACGCTACTTGGCCATGCGGGTGTCTAAGGCGCGGGCGCGGGCTACGGAGCTGGCGAAACAGGCGAGGTAATTTGCGTAGTCTACTCATAGTTACTTCCTTTACCCGCAGGCAAACAGGGGGCGGAGGCGCCCGGGTGCGCTCACTGGCGTCATCATACTCACGTATTTTGACGCTGGTGGGCGAGGACTCGGCCCTGGGCGCTCCCGGGTTTTCTTTATTTGAAACCAAGAGGCCTGCACCCTAGCCACAACTTGGCACCCGCATGAAACTAGCCTCCGGGTTTGCCATTTTTCTTATATCGTAATAAAGTGGAGATTTGGGCCAGTTCGTTCATTGCAAACAGAAAAAGCGACGAAAAAAACATAGGGACGCGGCCGAAGGGAAACAGGACAAGGTGCACTCTCAACTTAAGTTGAATTTCCAATAAACTTCAGTTGAAAGTGCGTCTTGTCCTGTTTCCTTCGTCTGTGTCCCTGTGTTGTTTGTTTTCTTATATCATTGTTGATCTCAACAGGCCTCTACTATAGAATCTGTCATGCTTCCATGTGCGACAAAACACAAACGAAATGGCAGTGTGCTGAATTAAGTGAAGTGTGAAATAATGTCTGTGATATATCCTGGATAATGGCAAAGAGTTTATACACTGTTTACTAGTCCATGCTCAATTTCACTTTAAAGAAAGTATTGCAACCTGTGTTTTCAAACATGTTTATTTTTCACGTTACGGCATTGTTATAAAAAAAAGAAAGCACTTTCAGAGACATACTGCTTGTTGTCTTCTTTATACATTCAAACAGACACAAATCCAATATGCGATTATCGAGTAATACACTTGGCTCTGTGGTAGCCATAATAGATTGTAAAATGGAGCAGGGCAATGGAAGTGTAGAGAAAATGAATCAATGTCCAAACCCGATACAAACAATATATTGCAGTAAAAGAAGCAAAACAGGTCTCACCAGTAGCCTCATTGAGTTCTCCGTTTCCTACAAGGGCGAGCCAGATGCCCCGTTGGCTAGCTAAATAACCCTACAAAACCTTCTGTTATTGTCCCACGCATCTTACGCACCCTGCTTGCAAATTAAAAAAAGGCTCTATCAACATCACCGTGATGCACCGAATAGCTTTTCGGAGGCAGTTCTACATGTCCGTAAAGGTAACACGGTGGTTGTGCGATGAACTGGGCAAAGCGTTGGAGTTGACACTGTGGAGCTTATGGACGGCCATGACTGTGGAGCAAGAACTGAAGCACATGCTGCCACGGGGGGGGGGGGGGGGGGCTTCTTTGGTGGCGAGGGCGTCAGTCGAGGTGAGGACGACGAGGGGTTCGCTGTCGTCGGTGGCGTCCCTGATGGGCGGGACCTCCGTTGTGGCGACGGACTCCTTAACGCTGGTAGTGTCCCTGGTGGGCGCAACTGCCATCATGGCTTCCGTGGGGCTCCAGGGAGGCACGGCCGTGGCGGGTTCCGAACTGGGCAACAAGGCGCTGCCTCAGAGCCCTGCCCCTGTCCGAGAGGCTGACCCGAGGGTGGGCAGGAGCCAGCCTCTCGTCATCCGCGACTGACCCCTCCGAGCTTGGCCCAGACTCCAACCTTGGCTTGTCAGGGTCACAGTCTGGCTCCGATTCTGGCTCCCTCGATGAAAGGCAGATATTGTGGAGCACTGCACACGCCGATATAATGACGGTGGCTGTTGTTGGATGATAATACAGAGTCCGATGCCTTTGCAGACACTGGAATCTGCTTTTCAACAGCCCAATGCAGCGCTCCACAACGGACCTTATCGAAGAATGTGCCTTATTAAACCGGCCGCAAGCGGTGGAGGTCGCGTGGAATCCAGGGGCAGGGGTGATGAGCCAAGGCTCCAAGGCATAGCCGCTGTCACCTGCAGAGTCAGAGAAGGAAATGTAAGATATTAACGCTGTTCTCCTTAAAAGAATACTTCAACGACAGTTGAAATATACCCGTCGTGTTCAGAAATAGGCTGAATATGATCCACAATACCCGTAAATGACAATTGCACATTTATATTTTGAGCCTGATGGCTGTATTTTTCATTATAAACAGCCCACACTGGCAAGCGCTCGGAGAGCAGCCAGCTGAGAGCACGTCAAATCCGGTGCAATTGTGAAGTAGTTTATCTCGGGATGAGCAAAGCTGCGGTGAGGCAGACGTCGTCAGGATGCCCTAGCTGTTCCAGCAACCAAAGCGGTCGAAGCACGCCAGCGATCGGGCCACCGCAACTAACCCCAAAGCTGCTTTGTGTGAATTTTTAGCGACGGGTTAATCTTCTATCATCTTGGGACACACAAAAGAGAGTCCCGTTGAGTGTGGAGTTCCTCCCTCCACTTTTGTGCTCGCCGTATAGCTGTCCGTATGACGTCAGGTTCAAAGCATGTATAGTTCTAGGTAAGACAGTTATCATCACCACCTGTCAAGGTTCCTAGACGGGCATTACAAACGGCTTTAGCGACATCTAGAAATTGCTCTTTGCTAATCGCCTAATTTTTTTTAAATGCCTTTTTGTGCCTTTTTTAACAAGATATGGATGTGTCCGATGTGATACTGCTCTTTTGAACACGTATAGACCGAAAAATAAGCACCGAAATTTCATTGTACTATTCCTTTAAAATTGTTGACAACTAAGCAGGTAAAACTGCTGTTTGCAACCTAACCTCCCCCCCCCCCCCCCCCCCCCCCCCGTAGTTGACAGCTGCGTCAGAGTGTTTCCAAGGAGACGTGTCACAGGTGTGGCCAGAGCGCATGCCAGTTATTCATGTTTGGAACAGTATATGTGATATTGTAGCTTATAAGTGGTGCAGAGCCATCATGTACAGAACCAACAAATAAAGTATGCTTACCGAGCAGGAGCCTGCCATCGTCTATCAGCCGGCCTTGCTCGAAGTTGCTCCGGAGCCATGAGTAGCGCCACGCAAAGGAGTCGTGCAACGACCCAGGATACCGTGGGTCGATCGATGCTCATCACCCGGCAGTCGGCGTCACACCTGCAATAGTGAGACATATGTCGACATTAATTCAACTGAATCCACAAACAATTGATTGCACTCATTGTCATGGGGCCCTGTCAAACACTATTTACATGCTGACCAACACAACACCATAAATTATGTAATCTACAAATTTAAAGTATTAAAACAGCGCAAAAAAAAAAAAAAAAAAAAAACGACGAAGTGAATGGAGGACACAGGCAGAGCGCTGTCCGTTACAAAGATTAATATTATATGATAAATAGCCACTACCTTTGATCAACGTAATAGTTTAGGCAAATTTTTTTTTCTTCAAAGGAGAGTTTACACTTTATCATGCAGGATAGGGACAAATGCTTAAAAGCTTAACACGACATGAAAACAAACAGAGATCGAAAGCTCTTCAGCTAACAAACCCTCCCTTCTTTCGTCGAACAAACGCTTGTGCGGAGGATGAACGAGTACTAACAATTCAAAACTCTCATTTATAAAATGGCATATCCACACCGTATTAGCGTTACGCTCTTTTTCAAACCCATTCAGAATGGTCATTGATCTATAGCTAAAAGCGCGAGCTAGCTGCTTTGGATAAAGCCCCGACGGCTGCACGAGCGCTCGTGCAGCGAGTGCTCCAGTCAAGCCGTTCGCGCTTGCACTCATGCTAAGGTGAGACGTAGTATATATGTGATCGTACATACCCCTATCACGTTCAGAGCGTAGAATTGTTTGCGGCACCAATACGCCGCCTTCGTGACGGTGGGGTCGTTCTCTGACGGGCCGACGATGGCGATCATCGTCCCGTCGACGCAACCGATGACGCCGGGTATCCTGCCGAGCCGTTGGAAGCCCCTCTCGACGCCGTCCCTCTTGCCGGTTGTCTGGGGAAAGTCGATCTAGCCGCGCCGGATCCCCAGACGCTGCACAATAGCGAGGGACACAGCCCGCACAACGATGCCGACTGTAGCCTGATTCCTCGCTATGTGCTCTTCGCTCGCCACCATGCCCTGAAAGCTCCCCGCACAGTTTGCTCACCGTGGCGTAAAAGCGAAGTGCGCACAATACTTGCTGTTCCACAGACATCACCGTCCACGAACCTCGCAGCCTCAACTCTGGCTCCTCGCGCAGTTCGTCTCACAATCAACGGACCACATTCTTGGTGAGACGGTACTACCTCCGAAAAGCTTCCTCCGGTAGTTCAAAGGCATCGCGGTGTCGCGGTGCAGCCGGTGGAGCCTTTCCGGACGGAAAAAAAAAGTTGAACAATAGAAAGACTGTCGCTCTGCCTCCGAGACGCCGTGTTTCCAATTTCGCTACCGCGAAGAGACCATCGACAGACTCGTTCCCTTTTCAGACGAAACACCGAGGAAACGATACGTCAAAGTGATGTCACTTCCGCAGTCTTGGGTAGTAACGCGTTACTAGTAACGCGTTACTGTAATTTCGTTACTTTTTCGGTAACTTGTAACTGTAACGAGTTACTTTTTAAGAATGTAACTTGTAACTGTAGTTCTATTACTTTTTTCTGAGGTAACGATGAAAGTAACGAAGTTACTTTTGTCGTTACTTTTCAGTTCTTTGTGAATAATATATCATTAAACGAGTATAATCTAGCTATTCCTTGCACTTTCCAAAGTGTCTGTTCCGTCATTTTGAGTGTCAGTTGGCCTTGCACAAACTTGAGAATACGTTCTTTCTCGCGAGTCACTATCCGAATATAGCCACGTGTAGATTTGATGAAGAAAAAAAAAGAGGTATGTAGTTATCTTTACGCACTTGCTTGTACTTTGTGACTGAACACTTACATCTTAGTATACTGAAGCACTACCTCTGTTGCGGTTTTTTTCTTTTCTGCGCACGCATTTTAATCGGGTGAATCAGCCGTGAAACAACAATACACGCGGAGGGAACTTCGTATGTTTCGTATTTTGATTAGCGCCACTACTCCGCACTGCGCATGTTTCGTATTTTGATTTGCGCCGCTACTCCGGCGTGGTTTCAACGGTGGAGGCAAAATTTACTGTTGTTTGCGCAGGGCTTGTTTCTGGTTTGCCGGGTACGAACTGAGATATATCAAAGGAGTCCACGAACACAGCGCAACCGTCAACGAGCCAGCAATGTGCTAGTGCTACAAGGATAGGGATGTTGATGAGAACAGAACAAAGAACAAGCATGGCCGGCGTACAGAGTATTTTTCTGTGGTAAAGTTGGTTGCTAACTATTTGACCGCAGTATGCAAACTTTGCAACAAGGAGTACTCCGACAACAAGTCTTCGTGTTCAAATCTGAGAAAACACATCCAGTTCAATTTTTGTCTTTATTCTTTTCATAATATTGACTAATTTTCCAGCTAAATTATTAAGTTTGAATTTACCGCTATGGTGAAAGCCCGACTGATTCGTGTCTGTATTTTTTTCTTTCAAACATTAGTTTTTCCTTAATTTTTGTGTTATAGAAAAGTAACTGAAAAGTAACGTCGTTACTTTTTGAAAGTAACTGTAACTGTAACGAGTTACTTTTTTGTTGCGGTAACTGTAACGGTAACTTCGTTACTTTTTTGTGAAAGTAACTGTAACTGTAACGAATTACTTTTTAAAAGTAACTTACCCATGACTGCGTTACTTCCGGTGGGGGCAATTCGCCGTCTCCGCCCACATTTTCGTAGGGAACTTTCGTCATTCGAGCCTCAACCAATCAGACGCGATGTCGTCACTTCCGTTTCTTTTAGGAGAAACGAAACATTTGTCCAACATAGATCCCCTGTTTACAGTCGGAGCGGACGCGCGCGCTTGATGGAAGTCTCCCTATTGAAAATATTTCTAAAGGGCCCGTCAGCCTTGAAGGATTATGAGACCTCACAGGCCTTCAAAACCCTTCAAAAATACCCCACAGAAAAACCCTTCAAGGATACCCCATAGAAAAGCCCTTTAGCCCCACAGCCCTTTAACCCGTCAGGCCCTTTAGCCCATCAACCCTTTAGACGCCCAAATGACTGTGAACCATAGACAAAAATGCAGGTCAAAACACTGAAAATTTATTGCCGACATTTAGTTTTACATGCATATTGTAACTCAAAAAGCAACGCTTGTTCAAACCCGGCGCAAGGAGCTGTAGACGAAAGAGATCACATCAAACAGGGACAACTGACATCCTTATCAAAAAGAAAAATACCTTTCAAAGTACTCACAATGCCGCTGGGTATATTCCTGATGTACGGTAGTTCAGCTAATAAAACCAAGCAGGTGCACCTCACGGACACATACACAGTCTCAGTAAGCACGTTTAGCGAAAACCACAAACTCGTAAGCAGCACCCGCCGCCGTTGAGAAATCCCGAGCACAGTCACGGTTTCGTCCATGATGAGATCGCGCCGGAGTCTTCGGCGTATTTTTCGCTCGCTGGTCTGAAGTCGGACGGACGAAGAGGCGCAAGGAACAAGTCCGGACAGCGGCCGTCATCCACCGTCTCAACACCCACAGTGCCATAATCCCGGTGCGCAGGCACAACATGCGGTGGGACGCTGACCCCGACTGCCAGGCTTTGCAGCGAGTAAGCCGACACCGGCCACCATCTCCTTGAATGCGCTGAACACAAAGGCGCTCGAGCGGTGCTGAAGGCGGCCTGCGCCGAACTATGGTTCACCTGCGGTACCAAGAAAGAAACTGCACGGATCAAAACAGACCAAGGGGCGAGCCCCCAAAACCATGCATGCTCACCTTCCTGGAGGAAATTGGTCCGCTCCAAACATCCAGGCTCGTGGGATAACCGGAACCGCACACGAGCAGAGAGAAAATGGCTATGGCCTCCGCCGCTTGCACACACCACCCTCCTCCCCCCGACCGCTGGCCTGGCAGCCCCGCACCCTCTCCCCATCGCCGGGCGGAGAGAGGCGATTGCTTTTTGGGGACAGTCCCCCGTGGAAGACCGGTTCCCGGAACGAGTCGCTCCCGCGTGCGTCCCTGTTCCTGGAAAGCGCGCACTGCTCTCGGCTTGTTCTTTTTTTTTTTTTTTTTTTTTTTTTTTTTTTTTTATACATGGTTGCACGTATTTCGCCTCGAGCGGACAGGATTGCGTTCGCCTCAAAACGCCGCTCGGCCAACACCACTCGGCCCGCGGCTCGTCAATTCTCCACATGGGCGGTCGCCCTCAGTAGCTCTTTCGCGACCGAACACCCGGGCAGTGACAGACGGGCCCAGGAGCCCACTCGTATTTGATAGAAGAGCAGTAATAAAAATCTGACCGTACTCACACACGATCGGCATTCTCCAAATACTTATTTTTTCCCCCGTAGCGTACAATAAGCAGCTATGTTCATTAATTCTGCGAAATGTGTTTTTTTCCACCTGGGCCGTTGCCCACACAGACATATCAAGAGGCCTGAAGGTTTTCCCGACCCCATTAGAAAAGTTCTTGACAGGCTTTCAGACATTTCAAGGCATCGTAAAGGGGACTTTAGACATTTCAGGAGAGCCTCTGACGGGGCCAGTGAACCCACCAGGAAATATCGGTGCCCCCGTCAAACATCTCAGAAATTCCTGAAGTCCCTTTCACACCCTTTAAAAAACTCCTGAAGTCCCATCAGAGCGATTTTCAATAGGGCTTGTATTCGCGCTGTTTGTAAGCGCTTCGGGACCGTTCTTTTACGATTGCAACTCGATACTGACGCGAGACTCGGCAAAGAAAGGTTGGACCGGGGTTGTACGTATACCTCCCACGAACTGTTATAGCTCGACAGTGACGTGCAGTCTGTCAGAATAAAAATGGCATACCAATAACAAAGTGTACATACCGTGTTACGAAGGTAATCCATACGGCGTTTATTTCAGCTCTATATCACACAAAACAGAAGATAGAATCGACGAGAGTCCCTTTTCGACGAGTGTTCGTCAACACTGCCTCGGAAAACAAGGGGGAGAGATTGACAGTCATGGGTAAGTTACTTTTAAAAAGTAATTCGTTACAGTTACAGTTACTTTCACAAAAAAGTAACGAAGTTACCATTACAGTTACCGCAACAAAAAAGTAACTCGTTACAGTTACAGTTACTTTCAAAAAGTAACGACGTTACTTTTCAGTTACTTTTCTATAACACAAAAATTAAGGAAAAACTAATGTTTGAAAGAAAAAAATACAAACACGAATCAGTCGGGCTTTCACCATAGCGGTAAATTCAAACTTAATAATTTAGCTGGAAACTTAGTCAATATTATGAAAAGAATAAAGACAAAAATTGAACTGGATGTGTTTTCTCAGATTTGAACACGAAGACTTGTTGTCGGAGTACTCCTTGTTGCAAAGTTTGCATACTGCGGTCAAATAGTTAGCAACCAACTTTACCACAGAAAAATACTCTGTACGCCGGCCTTGCTTGTTCTTTGTTCTGTTCTCATCAACATCCCTATCCTTGTAGCACTAGCACATTGCTGGCTCGTTGACGGTTGCGCTGTGTTCGTGGACTCCTTTGATATATCTCAGTTCGTACCCGGCAAACCAGAAACAAGCCCTGCGCAAACAACAGTAAATTTTGCCTCCACCGTTGAAACCACGCCGGAGCAGCGGCGCAAATCAAAATACGAAACATGCGCAGTGCGGAGTAGTGGCGCTAATCAAAATACGAAACGTACGAAGTTCCCTCCGCGTGTATTGTTGTTTCACGGCTGATTCACCCGATTAAAATGCGTGCGCAGAAAAGAAAAAAACAGCAACAGAGGTAGTGCTTCAATATACTAAGATGTAAGTGTTCAGTCACAAAGTACAAGCAAGTGCGTAAAGATAACTACACACCTCTTTTTTTTTCTTCATCAAATCTACACGTGGCTATATTCGGATAGTGACTCGCGAGAAAGAACGTATTCTCAAGTTTGTGCAAGGCCAACTGACACTCAAAATGACGGAACAGACATTTTGGAAAGTGCAAGGAATAGCTAGATTATACTCGTTTAATGATATATTCTTCACAAAGAACTGAAAAGTAACGACAAAAGTAACTTCGTTACTTTCATCGTTACCTCAGAAAAAAGTAATAGAACTACAGTTACAAGTTACATTCTTAAAAAGTAACTCGTTACAGTTACAAGTTACCGAAAAAGTAACGAAATTACAGTAACGCGTTACTACCCAAGACTGGAGATTGACCTCACCTCTTAATCTAGAATTGAGGTCAGTGATCAAACTATAATACGGGAAGGGTCCACAAGGGTCGCGCGGGCATATTCCATTTAGCACGCCAGCCGATCGTAGGCAGACGGTCTTGCGACAAAGCAACGCAGCGCCGAGTCGGAATGCCTGCTAGGCCTATACGCTTCGTCGGAGTCGGTGGATCAAGCGTTCTTGTTCGTCGTGGTCTGTTTTAAGTACTGTTTTCTTGCTGCTTGAAGTCGGCACGCGCGGGAAGAACACGTAGAAAAATAAACGTTCAGTCAGTCAGAGTTTTGAGAGGAAGTAAAACAAAGAAAATAAACGTTCGTGCCGCTGGCCGCCACCCAAGTAACTGTCGGCCCTGCCCTACTGCGCACGCGCAGTAGTTGCTTCGTTTACCACACGATAGATGGCGCCTGGCCCTCAGCATTATCAAATTTGGCAATTTTCGCCGCACATCTCTAATTATGCTACAAAATGTGGATCTGAATATTATTTAACAAAACTTTTAGGAAACATTCGCCGGCTATTTATTGTTTACGATCGCGGTGCTGGTGAGGTAGGCTCTTACCCAATAGGCGACCTGGATTTGGCTGACGTGCTCCATTTCCGCGGATGCATCGTAGTGAACAGGCGAAGGAAGGAAGGCGCAAAAGAGTCCAGTTTTCTTTTAAAAGTTCTATAGCAAATAATTTTTTTTGGCTCCCTATTTTTGTGTTTTTGTATTTCTTTTCACACCTTTTACGACGTGCGGTGGATGAAACTCGATTTTAAAATCATTTCATGGTCCCTTTAACGAACAAAAGTGAGCGCGTTAAAAAAAGGAATTCTTGTGCTCCGCCTTGAAACAGCGTTGCACGAAGGACCGGGATGTCTAATTCCCTTAGGGACTTTTCGTGTATCGCATACGCTGCGGATTTCTGGTCTTGTGCATGGCCGCCAGCTCAATCTGTGCTCACGTGACGGAAGACGCTCCCGCTAATGAAGAAGAACTCTATAGTACGGTCTACGAAAAGTCTATTGTTTGCCATAAGTAGGAGAAAATTCGTCGCGCAACGGTATGTCGAGCAACACAAATCGGGAATGGGTTCGTGTTTTAAGGCCGTTACAAGGAACATGACTATTTATTCCAAGCACTTTAAAAAGGCAGAATACTCGTACTTGCTTTCAGGTAACTACAAAGCAAATAAAGAAATGCTCGAAGCATTCTAAGTGCGTCTGTGTTAGCCAGCCGTTCGTGACGAGAGCTTAGAACGCTCAGTTTTGGCCAAAGGGACCGCAATGTTGCCAATAACACGGTACAAAGAATTTACGGTGAATTAAAATATTTATTTGTAATAGAGCAATAAATATAACCCCTAAACACGCCGATTATGTTAATAGGCAGTATTCGCATAGCGTACGAAACCCCTAAACTTCAGTTGAACGTACAGCGCACTGACATTCAACCGGCGCTACCAACTTTCACGAGCGGCTTGAAAGCCGAGTTGTGCAACTTATTAAAATAGCTTAAGTAAGTGTAAATGACCCCCCCCCCCCCCCCCCAAAAAAAAAAAAAAAAAGTAATCGGTTTTTTTTTTTGCTTTACTGCAAAACCTCGGTGTTTCTTTTTTTTATTTCGGTATTTTTTGATGCGTACTTCAGCTGTTTAATATCTTATATTGCGCCGTCGTCAAGCCTCTGGTAAAAGTTGGGGCCGTCAGTTTGACGTCAGTAAGCTGCACAGCGACCTGAAGTTTTGAGGTGTCGAATTTTATTTATTTATTTCAGATACCCTCAGGGCCAAAGGCATTAGAGAGGGGAGTGGGTACAATGTATAAGTATAAAGTTAAAAAATGCAGTGGTTATTAGTACAGTAAATTGACTCTTATTTATACAATGTTAGCTATGGCGTTCTTGAACTGCTGGGGATCTTTGATTGTTGCTGTCGGGGCGGGAAGGCCATTCCACTCCACTGATGTGCGAGGAAAGAATGACTGAAAAAAAGCATTAGTTCTACACGATGGAATCCCGACTTTATGAACATGATCTAATCTAGATGAGATGTATTGGGGGGGGGGGGTAAAATATGTTCGGCGCGCAAGGAGGGATGAAGAAACAGTTTGTGAAAAAGACAAAGACGAGAGATTTTGCGGCGGGATGTTAGGGATGGCAGATCAAGGTTAGATTTCATTGTACTGATGCTTGCAGTTCTATTATAGTTAGACAATATGAAACGAACAGAATTATTTTGAACCTTACTAGAATGGAAAGTTGGGCGAGTTGGTATGAATTCATTTTGAAAAAGAGCGCGAATACCACACAGACAAGAAGGAGGAACACACAGGACGAGGCGCTGACTATCAACTGTCTATTCAGAACACATACATAGAAATTCACGCGAGGTCGGCTTCTTCTTTTTCCTCTTCCAGTCATTCGCCATTAAGCACGCAACATATCAAATTAAAACACACCAGCACAGGTGTAAGTCATCGCGTCTTCCTCTTTTCTTCTTTCTTGGACCTTCAATCTTCAATTCTCAGGTCAACCCATGTCCAAAAAAATTACCTCACTGTCCACTAGGTTAATGGATGGTTGGCTCACGCACCCGGGTTTTCGTTTCGCTATATGATAAGCTTCTACTAGCTCCCTCGGTAGCTGATCTTTGTGTTTGAACAGCACTTTTGTGTCACTAAATTTTGGCTCACATCCACAATCACGGCAGTGGACAGCTAAATGGGAGTACGCGTTACCTTTTAATGAACTGTGGTGTTCGCGTAGACGAATGTTGAGGCAACGACCCGTCTGACCTATATATGAGTGACCGCATGAGAAAGGTATTTCATAAACGGTCCCCTGTGCACAGGACACGAACTTCATGCCATGCTTGACGCGACATCCAAACAGTTCTGGCTTACTTTTCCTGTCAGCACGCTTGTTAACCACGTTTATAATTCTGCTCAGTTTGTTACGCGCTGAAAAAATTACATTGACCCCATACCTCGAACCGACTCCCTTTAACCCGTGTGAAAGACGATGGATGTAAGGAATAACGGCGACATTCTTTTTGTCTATCTTGGCTTTTTCTTTTTCAAGTTTACTGGAATCAATCTTGATATACCGAGTCACCTTATCGCAGGCTGAAGTAATAATTGAGTCGGGAAAATTAGATTCTCTGAGTCTAGCGACCTGTACTGAGAAGCTTTCTTTCATCTTATGAAAACAGGTTTTTGTCAACGCTGACTGTAAGCAGGAATACGCAATACCGTTTTTTACGAGCTTTGAGTGTGCTGAACGTTAGTCTAGTAGTTTCTTCGTGGATCTGGGGTGGTGCATCCAACATACGTGATCTTCTTTCACGTCAATTTGGTTGTCTAAAAACTGGATTTTGTGCTCCTTAGGAGTCTCGGAAGTGAAGCGGAGTCCTAACCCTTCCTCCGCGAACGTCTTTAACACTTCACTCATTGTTCTACTAAAATTGTTTTTTTCTACGAAAACCAGGTAATCATCTACATATCTGACAACCTTTTTGGTGTTGTTCGCCAGCCTGTGCTCAAGGGCCCTATCAACTTTACCTAGAAAAATACTGCTCAGCATAGGGGCCACTCTTGAACCTATACATACACCTGACTTTTGTACATAAACGTTGTCCTGCCAATCGATAAACGTGGATTTTAGATACACAGACAAAAGCTCTAGGAACCCTTCAACTGAGACTCCACTTTTGGTCCTAAACCTCGTTTCATCGTTGAGTTCAAAAATACATTCTTTTACGCTCTTCATGAGCTCATGATGGGGCATAGAGTAATATAACTCTTCCACATCTATGCTAAATGCGCTACATTTTTCTGGGTTGTTGTCTTTTAAGAATTTTATAACAGACGTCGAGTTTGGAATGTTAAAAGGGTCATCAATCTGCAGTGAGTTGAGGTGGACTTGCAGATATCCTGAAACTGCCCTGAGTGAGGAATCTCGCTCCGACACTACTGGTGCGGAATGGTATTTCTGGTTTATGCGTCTTTGCAGTAAAAAATACCTCTAACATAAGGTTTTTCTCTTTCTTGGTTTCAGCTAAGACCCTTTCCAGGTTTAAGCTACTTAGAAGCTGCAAGGCTTTAGCTTTAACCTTTTGTGGCTGTTCCTTGACCTTCCTAAAGTTCTTTTGTACAGCTGCGTTGGCCTTCTCATCAAAATTACCTTCCGGCAGAATAACAAAAAAGCCCTCTTTGTCGGACAACAGAATACGCAACCCATTACTTGTCAGATAACTGATAACAGGCTCTAAATTTCTGCTTCTACGGGGCTTCCCTTCGTTTTTTGACAAAATCCCCACGCACTCCCCGATGCGTCTGGGCCTTTGTTCCTCCACGACCCGTCGTTACACAGACCGTGATAAAACCAGTTTATCTACCCGGTCCAACCCTGGCTCAAAGCAAAACTTCGGTCCTTTTTTTAAGAGATCTTGTTGGACCTCTGGAACCGACTGCTCTCCAAGGATCAATATCTTGCCTTCTTTACATGGCGTCTTCTTCTTGGGAGGTAGCGTGAGGCGGACTGTATGCCAAAGGAACTCCGTGGTCTGGACGGAGATCTTAGTCCATTCTTGATACAGGCGGAAATCTCGAGGATGCCGTGCGTTGTTGGTACATGCCACCCGAAGACAGTCTTTGAAGAAGCGAACTTGATGCCACCACTCGGATCTTAAAACTCGGCACATTCTCCTCGAATGACCCGGCGAGGGAACCAACCTCCTTCTTGTCTGTGTTCCTCCTTCTTGTCTGTGTGGTATTCGCGCTGTTTTTTCAAAATGTATTTTGAACCATTTCAAGTGAGTGTCTCAAGTTTTCGTGGCTTGGATCCCAAACTGAAACGGAATATTCGAGTTTAGAGCGAATGAGGACCTTGTAGGGTAGTATTTTTAGGGATGAAGGTGCTTTTGCAAAGTTACGTCGAAGATAACCCAACATGCGGTTAGCGTTATTAATGACGTACGAGGTGTGAACGCTCCAAGTTAGGTTAGATGAAATGTGGACACCAACGTATTTATAAGAAGATACGGCGTCTAGAGGCACATTATTAAGAGAGTAGACGGGCGAGTTAATATTTTTTCTAGAGACACGCATAAGTTTACATTTGTTAATGTTTAGTTCCATGCACCATGTTTTGCACCATACAGAGATGGCGTTAAGATCAGATTGAAGAGTGGTTATATCGTTATCACATAAAATTTCCCGGAAAATTACACAGTCATCTGCAAACAAATGAATATGGGAAGAAACACAAGAAGAGAGGTCATTAATGTAGATAAGAAAAAGGACAGGGCCAAGCACAGAGCCTTGGGGCACGCAGGAGTGGACGCCACTTGGGGGAGATGTGAGGCTGTTAGCTGAAACGAACTGAGAACGGTTAATGAGGAAGTATTCGAGCCATATAAGAAGTTTGGGATAGAGATTAAGCTGACTTAATTTAAGAAGTAAAAGCTTATGACACACCTTATCAAATGCTTTCGAAAAGTCTAAAAATATGCAGTCGGCAAGTGATGATCGGTCAAGAATGGCGTTTAGTTTGTGAGTGAAAGATACCAATTGAGTTTCGCACGAATAAGTTTTACGGAAGCCGTGTTGTGAAGGTGTGAAAAATGAGTTCGATTCAAGAAAGTTAGCGAAATTAGAAAACAGAATGTGCTCAAAAATTTTACACGGGATGCTTGTGAGCGAAATGGGTCGATAATTAAGGGGAGAATTCTTGTTACCTGATTTGTGGAGTGGAACAACCTTTCCCACCTTCCACTCAGCAGGGAGATAACCATCGTCAAGGGACTGTTGGAAAACTTTTGATAAAATTATAGAAGAATAAACACTGGTACTTTTTAAAAATTTTGGGTCAATTAAATCGCAACCAGGGGCAGAAGATTGTTTGAGTGATCTAATTACGCTTTCAACACCACTGGGATCAATAATAACAGGAAACATTGCAAGGTAATCACATGAGTTTATATTAGGCAATGGGACGTCTGTAGTTACGGAAAAATTGCGTGAAAATATATCATTAAGAACGATGGCAGATTGATTACAGGGAATGACATTACCATCACTGTTGACGAGGGTGATATCGTTATTATCTTTTGGGTTAATAACACGCCAAAACTTTTTTGTGTCAGTTGTTAGCATGACTGGCAAAGTATTTTGAAGATACTCTGCTTTAGCTTCTCTTATCGCTGTTACGTATTCCTCGGAAGCAAGCTGATATGCGGCCCAGCGCGCATCGTTTGAAGAAAGTTTAGCTGACCTGAACAGTTTTTTTTTTTTTTAGATAGACGTTTAATGCGAACGTTAAACCCCGGTGCGTTACTGTTAGAGATAATAGTGCGAGTAGGGATGTACTTATTCGTTAGAGCATTAACCTTGGTTACAAACATATCCCAGTTATTTTGTACGCTACGTTTATCAAAATCCTTCAAAAAAATAACAAGAAACACGGATAATTCAGAAGTAATGGCTTCAAAGTTCGCATTCCTGTAGTTTCGAATAGTTTTCACTTTTTTAATGGTTTTAGGTCGCGACAGGTTTATGTGTAGTGATAGCAGGGAATGATCGCTCAGGCCGGGTAAATAACTGATGTCAGATACAAGATCGGGCTGAGGTGTAAGTATGAGATCTAAGACGTTTGCGACAGATGAGGTTGTTCTGGTAGGTTGTTTCACGAGTTGTGTGAATGAAAAGACAGAGCACATTTCTAAATATTCATTAGCTAAGGTGGAAAAGGGGGCCATACTGGGTGTCTCGCCATCCCATGTTATATTTGGAATATTGAAATCACCAAACAAAAATAAAGGTAACGTGGGATAGCGAGTTCTGACAAGGTTGGTTACATCGTGTAGATCGTTTACAAAACTAGACAAAATAGTGGGGGGGCGATAGCAAACACCAATGACAATTCTTTTGTGGCCCACTTCCATGATAGCCCACACAATCTCTAAGTCACTGGGGACATATATACACTGAGATGGAAATTCTTTAGATATCGCCAAAAGAACACTGCCTCCCTGACGGGTTATGCGGTCACAGCGATAAACAGAAAAACGATGTGCGTCTTGGAAAATTTCATGATCACGGAACTGAGAGTGCAGCCAGGTTTCAGTTAGCACTATTACGTCAGCACTACAGCTATCTACTGCAGAAGTTAAGGAATCACGCTTGTTAATAACGCTCCGAATGTTAGAAAAAAGTACCGAAACATTAGATAAAATTCGTCCACTGCCCCTCGCGTTTTCTTATCTCAGACCACGTCTCGGCAGACTGGGCTGCTGGTTATCAGGGGTATGATCTGACGCAAGTCGTATAACGCTTTCAGTTGCAGTGTCATACGTGTACTGTCTCCTATTTATGACTAGTTTGTTATAGCGAAGCTGAAACGGTGGTGCTTCTGGCTGATTTTTAGCAAACTCAATTAGTTTTTTCCGAACGTAACGCGTAGCAGGAGAGAAATCCTCGCTAACATTGATGTTCTTTTCTTTCAATTTGGAGCGTGCGGAAAGTATGCTGTCTTTTATTTTGTAGCTTGAAAATTTAACTATGAGGGGGCGACATTTATTTTCCTAGTAGAACCCTAAACGATGAGCACGCTCAATTGCACCGCCCGAAAGGGTGTCAACAGTTCCCGCAAGAAATTTCCGCAATTGTTCTTCCGATTGTTGCCATGATTCACGAGAATCAGGAATTCCGTGAAATATAAGGTTGTCGCGCCGTGACCTGTCCTCCAGTTCGTCTAGCCGCGACTGTAAAGAGTCATGCTGGGTGGTCAAGACTTTCACGGAACCCAACACACCGGCCCAATCTTGATCTAAACTGTCAAGTTTTTTTGTTTTTTCTTCTAAGGTATCCAACCTTTGCTGGATGTGACCGATTTAAGTTTCGATGTTTTTCTGACCAGCCTTTATTGACTTTACGTCGTCACTAATATGTAACAAGGGGTGTAAAAACTTAACATTTTTTTTTTTTAGAGTGATGAGCACGGCAACGCTCCTGGAGCGCACTGAAAATAGTGTTTCAAAGGCGCAGCGCGAGCTTGCGGTTGTAATGCTACACCGCACGGTATAGCGTGCGGTGTACCATTTTGTTACCACAGGCTATAGCCCTGCGGTAACAACCTTTCTATCAATAACCATAGAGCAGTTTGATTACGTGTGGCAATACACTAAAACCGAGACGGTGAGCAGCGAGTTGTGAGGCTGTGACGCGAAGACACCAATACAGTGAACGCTGCTCTTCCGAAGCTTGAGGGTCACCGTTCGCGGCTCTCCTTTTAGAGCACTAATGGCCAGGCAAAGCGCAAACATATCTTCATCACCCTCAAAAATATTCTGCCACAAACAGTAACGTGGCCGATGCCTAAAACACGCTCGCTCACCACAAAGCTTCGCAATTTGAGGTTTCTGCAACTCTTAAATAATAACATGCTCGTTTTCCTAACGTGCATTAGCATCTCCGTCACCTGTAATATGGTCCCTCCTTAACCGCTTCGCATTTGTGGACAAATAAAGCAGTTTAAGCGCGCTGAACAGCGTCAGCGCGAGCACGCGCACGGGATATCCTGGAGAATCTATCCCCGTCTCTTCCGCCATCTTGGAACTACCGCCCCGCCACCTATAGGGCGTTGGAGTTGCGAATACTGCGCTTATGCAGAATATTTTGAGCACAACCTTCACATGCTTACATCAAGTTTCTAGGTACAATCAGCACGAAATGAAACCCGAACGCCGGAACGCGTGGCCGCTGATACAGGCTGCTCCACCTGGAGGGCCCCTGAGAACTAATGGAAATGCACCGGGGTTCGAGAGTGCGGGGCCTACTAAGATGAGCTCAACCATCGCGCGGCGAGTCTGGGAGTTCCGCGCTTCGCCGGTGGCGCGCTGTAAGCGCCGTCACATTCGATACAAAAAGCACTGTCACTTGCTTTGTGTATCCGATTCCCAGCGATATCTCTTCAGCGCTGTCATTCATTATCACTTTGTGTATCGCAAGGGCGAAATTAAAGTTAAAACATTAAAATTAAAAGACCCGTAGTGCTCGATGACGTGTCACCGGAAACAACGTGCCACGCGCGGTTTCTGAGAAATAGTGAAATGTCATAAACGCGAAATAAATTTCGTTTATTCGCACACCCATATTCTTTATAAAAAAAAAAAAAAAAAAATGCTGCAACAAACTGACGCGGATGCCTCGGTTTTATGAGCAATGCGCATTTTTTTCGTGCGAGGTTATCAGTCGATTCTTTAAAAAATCGAGAAAGTGCTCGCTGAGGCTCTCTTCGGTAACCACCGATATGCGAGGCGTATCAATTCCGGAGTGGAATAAATTCATTACCCTGGCTGAGCAGGGCCTATCGCAAACAGCTATAGCCAGGTTAAGCGGCCGCCCGGTGTCGACCGGGCGACAGTGCGGCGATAGAAGAGCACCCCGAGTGACGACGGTTACAGCGCGCCACCGGCGAAACACGAAAGTCCCAGACGCCCAGCGCGAGGGTTGAGGATATCTTAGTAGGACCCACACTTCGCACCCAGGTGCATATTCACTAGTTCTCAGGGGCCCTCCAGGTGGAGCAGCCTGTATCGATGGCCACGCGTTCCGGCGTTCGGGTTTCATTCCGTGCTGATTGTACATACACAATTAGAGATGAAACTTTGGTTTCATAGAGTGGTTCTAAAATAAAAGTAGCAAGCAATTAGCTACAGTTTTTTTATTACTATGTGTTCAAGATATACTCTTTCTTGCCCTTTACTTTCCACTGTGTCTCCATCATGGCATGTGGCCGTCATGTGTGTTTGTTAAAAAAGTTTTAAATCGTTTAATAAATTTCTTATCTGCCTCTCGTAGTCGCACACAAAAAAAGCGCAGATCAGCGCAAAAGCCTTCCTCGATGTGACGTCGTCGTTACGCGTGCATTCCGCATGACTATGGGGCAGAACTGATAAGTTTTGCTCTCGCTCGGGGCATGTATCAGCCCCGTTCCGCCGTCATGAGGAATGTCGTACAAAACAACCGAGTCACACGTATAGAAAGCTCTTGCGCTGATATTCGCGGTTTTTTTATGAGTGCACAGCGGGGTTGAGAGCTGAATTAGGAGATGGATATGTCGGAACACAGCCTGTCTTGAAATACGGCCGGCTTGAAGTTCCCAATATAAACTTATACCCTGATTACACTAATTGAAAAATGTAATATTAATTTGCTGCTAATTAGAAAATGAACAGCTACGAATAAACTTGCCCATAGTGTTCGCCAAGGAGCATATAGGTTCGAAAACCTATTTTCAGTATCTGTCCTAAACATTTGTTTAAATCTGTAAAATTTCATTTTAAACACGCTGAATAAACATTGTACACTAGCTTATTTCCAGTTTTACCCTTTTATAGCATGTGTTTGCAGCGGTAACGTGTTGAAGATGCGCAAATGGAAATATGTGTTTCGTGAAAGCAGTATTTTTTAGAAAGCGCTCTTTCTTGTTTTGCTTTTGTTTACCGTTTGCCAGAAAAGGTGTCGTGGACCTCGTCAGTCCAACAACTGCCAGTCTTTTGTTCACGTCCTTAGCGCGTGTATTTTAACAGAGTCGCAAATAAAATAATAAATGAATGAAAGCATGAATAAAAAAATAAAAAAGCTTATGGACGACGTCTTTGGGTACAATAGCGAAACTTTGGAGTTGTCGAAGTTTAGTCCTAAGCACATAAACTGCACTGCTTTATCTTGAACGAGTGCACCCTAGCTCACTTCAAGTCAGAATTGATTAACCGGATGTCTTGTTTTCTAAACCCAATAAGTTTGACTCCAAAGCAGGACAACTTTTCTCGGCAAAACGGGACGCGATCACCGCATGTAAAGTTTCATATCGCGTTGCTCACATTTAACTTTCTCCTATTGTGTTGATATATGCAAATCGCCCGTTAATTTGGAATTTACTCGTTTAATTGTTACCGTGTGTACTCTATAGCTTCATGATTGCGTAAATTGTGTGCATGGCGCGCTGAAAAGTGTTTTTTAAATATTTTTATTTGTTTCGGTTACATCACTATCTTTTTCAAGGAAAGTAAACTCATGACCAATTAAAACAACATCTGCAATGCTCAGGTGCTAGCTAGTTTTTATACATATTTGAATAATTGCCAAGTAGTTGGCAACTCACAAAACTGTCTAAATTTAATTACCGCCTTTATAAGATTATCTAAATACACAAAATTGGGAAAAATCTTAAAAAACTAAAAAAAATTCATTCCTACCCTATTGAAAAAGGCCAATATGAACTCGGCTTATTGGAAATATTGTATTCCACTGAGGTTGGTGGAAACCAATAAAAACTTATTGTTATCCGATTAACCCAATACGCGCGATGTGAATTCATATCGGAGCACAATAACCCGATATAGTATGCGGTTATTGGTATACAACAGGATATTGGAGCACAATATCCCGATATAACTTGCGGTTATTGGTATACAACAGGATATCGGAGCACAATTTCCCGACAGAACTTACGGTTATTGGAATAGAATATGACATCGCGTGCATATTGGGGACCGACATGGACATATTGTGCGGCCACACTGGCCACACGATATATAAATATCGTTCGTCGATCACGGGCCCAGAAAGAATACAATATGATATCGCGTGCATAAATCTCAGAACGAATTCCAAGTTACCAACATGAATTACGTCGGCATCTACCGCGGACTAAGAGGAAACGTAACACAATATTGATCGTCCGTGAAGCAACATGCGGATATCGGTATGCCCACATATTCGACATCGCGTGAATGATATCGTAAACCAGCAGGAGTTACCCTACGGCAATACGAGAGAGAACGATATTGGAGGTGGATGCACACAGAAACACGAAAGTTCCGCGTTGCAAACACATTCACATGGATCGAAAGCGCAAGTACTACGTACGGCTGTTGGTACGGCACACAGTACAGACAGCCTCGCGCGCTTGAAATGCTAGACAACCACCAAACCATTCAGAATAACTAGCTGGAACACCCGGGACCTACCTTTTATTGAGAAAGCCCAATAACGACGTGCTTATTGGAGTGATCGTTTTCAAACAAATGTTTATTGCAGTTGTTGTAATGCAACAAAAGTTAGGTTCCCTGTGTTGAAACCCAAATCGAACACGATGCGTGACAATGTCAATTCGCACGATAACATCACGTGCATGTAGTTGCTTCTTACCCGCATATTTATCGATATTGACCCACCTTTCTGGGTAATCCTACGTCGTACAGAAAGTCCACGACCACATGCGAGCACATTTCACCCACCACTCTTCATCGCCTGTTTCGCGAGATGCGCAAACTGTAAAAAACGACGTGAAAACTACGTGCATTTGCGCCATCAAACGATACGTTACAGACTTGTTTTTTTGAGAAGGCAAGTTTCCATTGTCAACCCGCGCGCGCAAAAGCTCGAGCTTCGGAAACAGCTCGCTTTGGAGCGTTCGGAGGCAGTAGGCGGTTCGCTTCGCCGCGAGCCGGCGAGCCTGCGCGCATGCGCTGCCTGCGCTGTAGCCCATCGAGTCAGCGAGCCGCCGTCCGAGCCCAGCGGCCCCAGCCGCCCCAGCGGCCGAGCCAAGCCTGGCCGAGCCGTTGACGCCAACTGCGCCGACTGCGCAGCGACCGACCCGGCGGGACGGCGAGATTGACGGATGACAGTTCGTCAAGTTCGTCGCGCACTTTGCTTGTGGGCTCCAAGTGAAACCAACGTGCTTTCAATCGCTTCGAAAGGTACGTATACACGACTTTATTGCTTGCAGCATTGAGTGCTTTGATATACACAGATCAAAGTGAACACTAAAGGAGGGAAAGGAGACATGATGTTTTGAAATCGCAGCTTATTTGAACGCACGTGTCCCCTGTTGAAAGCCTCTGGCTGTGCTCTCTTGCAGGCGTTCTTTCGACTGCGTGTACTCCGATGTAACGTCAGTCAGTGTTCACGCTCGGCTAGCTTCGCTATCTTGTTATCTCATGTGCCAAATAGACGTAAAAACCAGCGTATTGTCTCTTTCGGATATTCAACCTCCAGCCCCCCGGCTCCCAGCGTGCTTGCCGGCGCTAAGGCTCGTTGGGCTCGTTCGAACAGGCATTGTTTGAAGCTGACGAGTCGCCGAAGTGTTACCGGAGCTTCTCTTTACGAAAGTGCGCGATCGACGCTCGGCTCTGAGCTCGTACTTTTTTCTTCCCTGGTAGACTATGAGTGCCGACCACTGATCTGTGGTGCCGAATGGCGCCGAACGAAGTTGAGAAACGCTAGCGAGTCAGTCGTATTTTCGTGACGCCGCCCAACTGCTCTGCTACCGGCTGCGCTCAACAAATAATGTAAAAAGGAAACAACAACAAAAAAGTTTTTTTTTGTTGTTTTTCACTTCATTTAACGAAAAGTAAATCGCGGCTGTACGTTGGTTGACTCCCGATTACTGTCTCTACATGGTAGATAGTCTCATTACAACAGTGTCTCTTTGGTGTGATCTTATTCTGATATCGTTACATCTTGCTTTTTCATCTTGGCGCACTTCTAGACGACCTTCTACACGTTGCACATCTTGTCGACATGTCGCTGGTGTTTGAGACAAATTGGAAGTCACTGTTTGCTCACTCCTTGGTGCACATAATTCATGTTCAACATCAGGTATCTTAAGGAGGCGGCATGAAACCCTGGAGTTTGTTCAGAGGTACCTCAACATACTGTATTAGAGTGCCGTTTTGTGTGGTGTAGTTTCATACAAAACGAAGTTGCACTTTCTTTGCAATATACCCTATAATTGTTCACTACAATTAGAGTTGCAATGAAACATTGGCCACAAGAAATAACTCGGCCAACGCGGCCGAAAAATTCCTCGCAAAATTTTCTCCATTGGTCATTTTGGACGTTGACAAATTTTCTTGTGAGTAATAAGTGTTATGGACATGTGTTTCTTCTACTTTTCGTACAGGCACCTCAGTTAGATAAACCCCAGCAAATGCAGCAAGACAGTCTCATGGGGTTACACGAAGGATAACGGCATTCCTGCTCGAGTCCAAGTCTTGTCACCGAACTTCACTGAGCATAATGGTACATTCCCTTTCCTTACCTTTTCCCTCTAAAATGTGTTTTTTTTTTGTTGTTGTTGTTGCTTTTCTTCTTTTGAAAAAAATGTTAATACAACGTTTAAACAGCCGATGTTGTTTATTTTTTTTTCTAAAATATGTAGTACATCGTTTAAACACCCAAGCGTTCGTAAATGGTCTCTGTACAAGACAATAGGGTGTCTTATACTCCATTTCATACATAGTGTGCAACGCTGTCAAAGGTACTGAAGTGGTGCGCATAAAAAAATAGAATAGAAAAAATGCGTTACTCCGCGCGTTTCGTGGACGAGTGGTAGAAGGCACTGCTCTGGTGATACCTCTCAGTGGCGGTGGTATGAACCCACTTGACGCGCACGTAGTGTTTTTTTGTTTTGTTTTTTTTACATAATTTTTGTGCAAGATTGTGCGCATTGCCGAACTGCATATTTCAATTCCTCCTTTCTTGCTTTTTATTTATAAGTCGCCGAGGAGCCAGATTGCTACCATCTGCTCTGCCGCTTTGCAAGTGTTATTTGCCTCCGGCACAGAGTTATATTTTTCTTTCGTGCAGTGTGGAATGAGGAATCGCCCTGATAGCAGCCTTGTCCCAAAATTTATAATAAGACATTCATCCACAGTAGTTGCAGCCTGTACAATTTATTTTGAAATAGCTGTCAAGGGTTGGAATCTCCCTCTCAGAGTACTTGCGAGGCACCTTCAGATGAATGGCGTGTGTGAACTCATCATGCTTGACGGTCCCCGTGCTCGAAACTTTCATTCCTTGTCTTCGCTTCGGGGACGCCACCTTTCCAGATAGGCACTGCGCCTTGCACTTAAACCAAAACTACAGTCTAAGTTTGAAATTTGACACCTTAAACCACTAAGCCCCCACCCAATTTTATTTCCAGGTTGTTTATCGAGGTATATGAATTTCGTTTGCAGCTGTTGGCTGCAAGAGAGATTGCCTTATTTTCATTTATTTTACTAGCCCCACCAAATATGACAATTGACAAAGAATAGAACCTCGTTTGGCGGCCGAGGCACTGTGCTTGCATCAAGGCAAACTAGCCTGGCTTGGTAGGCTTATATTTTGTTTCATCACCCGTTTAGCATTCTGTTGTTGCTAGGTACCCTTGGCAGTAAACTCTGCTAAATGGGGCAAAATATATATATTTTTTTAGCAAATATGCATTGTTTTAGCAAAATGAGCTACACTATTTCACTAAGGCGGAACAGAACGAGCCTCTCCACCTGGGTCTGTTTTTATCTCTTGCAGACACTACTTCCTGCTTTTTGTGGTTTGTATCAGACTTTTGTGTCTCTGTCCGGCCAAAGCATCTGTGTTAGATTAAGACTGGGTTCTTTAGGATATGTGCAGGTATTCTTCGCAGCAAATGGTTGCCAATCAGGAACACGAGTTCGCTCTCGGCCACCAAGAGCAAATAATTTAAATGTGGGCTATTACCCACCTATATAAGTTTTGTGCTTCATTCCTCTTGGATGCCATTTCCTATGTGTAGTGGTCTTGCATTAGTATTTTGTTGTCTCTCTTCTGCAAAAACACCCAAGTTTGACTAAGATCGAGTTCTTTCTTATACATGCAGGTCTTGGTGGCAAGCACCAGCCAATCAAGGCCAGAAGTTTGCTCTTTGCCGCTCATGGCAAGTGTTTTCAAGGTGAGTAATTGATGCCTATCCGAGTTGTCTGTTTCATTCCTCAGAGACACTCTATTTCCTGTCTTTATAGTGGTCTTGTGTCAGGCTTTTGTGTCTCTGACCAACCAAAGCATCTGTGTTAGACTTTACTCTTTAGGATATGTGCAGGTATTCTTCGCAGCAAATGGCTGCCAATCAGGAACACGAGTTTGTTCTCGGCCAGCAAGAGCAAGTATTTTCAAGGCAAGCTATTGCCTGCCTATATTTTATTTATTTATTTATTATTTATTTATTTATTTGGTGATACTGCAAGCATTCGGTAGAACGCCGAGGCAGGAGGTGTACAAAAACAATATTCAAAAACAAGCGGAAGTAGTATAAACAAACAGGCAGAGCCACTACTCAACAAATTGCGACAGTAGTGCTTCACTAAAAGTATCTAATGATCTCAAATTTACAACACTTTCAGGAAGCTTATTCCACTCACACGTGGTTCTAGGAAAAAAGGATGCTTTGTACAAAGTGGTTCGACATAATGGTTCGACAAGTGTTGATTGGTGTTTGCCTCTCATGGCCCTTGTTTTTGTAAATGAAGTGTAATCACAGAGGCGCGTTCGCAAATTACCTTGTATCAGATTATAAAGAAACTTCAGCCGTTCTGTTTTTCTCCGGGTTGCTAAATCACTCAATCCCGATCTTGGGTACAAATCTGCAACGGATGACATAAAACCATAACGGTTGTACACAAACCGCAGTGCTTTTTTTGCACAGTCTCTAGCATATCAATTGACAGCTTTGTATGAGGGTCCCATACAACACATGCATATTCTAGCATTGGTCTTATGATGGTTTTATAAGCAGTCAGTTTAGTTTCAGGTGAACACAGGTTAATATTTCGTTTCAAAAACCAGAGCTTCCGCATTGCTTTATGAGCCATAAACTCAATATGTGCACTCCATGACAAATCAGAGGTAATTAAAACTCCGACGTATTGATATTGTTTAACAGTCTCGAGTGGTACTCCATTGATAGAATATGTAAAAAACAAAGGGTTGTTCTTCCACGTCACGGCCATTTGAACACACTTTTTACAGTTCAGAACCATATTCCATTTTATGTACCATGCATGAACCAAAGATAGACAATAATTTATTTTTCTTGATCAGACAGGTTGTTTAGCTTAGCAAATAAAACTCAATCGTCAGCAAAAAATTGGCTTTGTACAATGGGGTGGTGTATCCTTAAATTGTTAATTAAAATTAAAAACAAAATCGGCCCAAGGACCGAGCCCTGGGGCACGCCCGAGAAAACGGGGGACTCGGGGGGGAAAAAACAGAGCCAACACTAACATACTGCGTTTTGGGTTTTATTCCTCTTGGATGCCATTTCTTAAATGTAGTGGTCTTGCATTAGTATTTTGTTGTCTCTCTTCTGCAAAAACACCCAAGTTTAATTAAAACCGGGTTCCTTCATATACATGCAGGTCTTGGTGGCAAGCACCAGCCAATCAAGGCCAGAAGTTTGCCCTTTGCCGCTCATCGCAAGTGTTTTCAAGGTGAGTGATTGATGCCTATCTGAGTTGTGTTTTTCATTCCTCACAGACACTCTATTTCCTGTCTTTATAGTGGTCTTGTGTCAGGCTTTTGTGTCTCTGACCAACCAAAGCATCTGTATTAGTCTAAGACTGGGTTCTTTAGGATATGTGCAGGTATTCTTTGCAGCAGATGGCTGCCAATCAGGAACACGAGTTTGTTCTCCGCCACCAAGATCAAGTATTATCAAGGCGAGCTATTGCCCGCCTATATGAGTTTCAGCATTTGTCAAGGAGTGCAAAATCAAAGCCCGTGGGTTGGCCATTGCAAAAAATGTTGACTCGGAAGCACATTGGGAGGAAGCTTTACAAAAGTATCTACCTGCCTCTACAAGTGAAACCGAAACTAAGAATGTGGGTTCCATTTGAAAAAAAAGCAACATTGTCAGCCCGAATAAACTCGGGGACCGCACGGAGCAAACAAGGCACGGTGCGAGTATGCTTGGTTCAGGCTTTTGTGGGGGTGGTCGATGACTCGGGTGTTTTCTAAAAAGTTTTTTTTTTTTTCTAAAAGTGTGGAGGTCGAATATTCGGGGATGGGCCTTGAGCCGGGATGTTAAGGTAAAAATTTCATCCACATGCCAGGATTCATCTGCCTTGTCCCCCTAGCGAGGGGGACAAGGCCTTCAAAGTTTTAGGTTCGCAAAAGGGGTGCATCAGTATTGACGTTTTGTTTTACATCAGGCCTCTCATTTTAAAACCCACTATAAATTACATGCCTAAAATTCGTTTGGGTGTACTTCCTCCCAACAAGTACACGGTTCTGTCTCAAAAGGTCTAATCTGATGTTGACCGCACCTCAGGTCTCCACCGATGATTCATCAGGACGAGACCCAACCGGGACACTAGGGAGGAGCGGCTTAAGCAGGGGAGGCTACATATACGACAGCTTCTTGCGGACAAGAACCGAAAATAGATAGACGGTGGGTTTTTTCATTTGCTTTGCCTTTTGGCGTGCACATTATGTTTGTTATGTTTCAAGATTCCTGCAGAGTTCAATTTCAACTATTGTAAAATATCGAGCATGCACCCAGATCGCTGAAGCGCCTACCCTCTGATTCGAAACGATCCGCAACTAATCAAAGGGCATACCAGACACCCATCCACCTGTTTTCAGCAATGCTCAAAATATTAAAAGAGCATATCAAGCGCCAGGTGCTGTGGCGTCCTTGCCATAATGGCGCCGGTCGCAGAGCTGGCAGATCCGTGACTGGCACAAGCCATATGGCATGGCCTTTGGGAACCAGGGAATCGAGATTAAAGAAGTAGCACAGAAATTCGAGGCGAGTGGTGGAGGTGAGCAGAGTTAACAAAAGACAAGGATGAAGGGAGTTCCGTTGCATGCGTGCATGTAACTCTGAATGTGCTGTAGTTGGCTACTCAAAAAAAGTGTTACTTGGACGTAACTAATCGCAAATCTCTCTTGCAGTTTCCACGGCCCACAAGCCAGCAGGCGCCAGTTCTCGTTCAAAGGTGAGGATTCTAGATTTTCTAGATTGCTCTGAAGCAGCAATACTGCAGCCAGACAAGCGGTACGGCATATTTAATTGACAGAACTCAGAACGATTGGGTACGCTTTCACTGAAGCTTGTTTTGCTGCAATACATGTGTTACGGCATATTTAATTGACGGAGCTCAGAACAACTGGGGACGTCTGTCTGGCTTCAGTGTTGCTGTAGGCGACAAAACATGTGCACGGTTTTCTCACAGGGGGCATACTATGTCGCGCACATGTAATTTTGAATTTATCCGGCTTAGTGTGCTGTAGGTGGCTGGTCAAAGAAATTGGTACTTGGATGCAACTAATCGCAAATCTTTCCGGCAGTTTGCACGGCCTAAGAGCCAGAAGGTCCCAGTTTACTTTTCCTCAAAGGTGAGAATTCCAGATTCCCGAAGCAGGAATACTGAAGCCAGACGACTGGTACAGCATTTTTAATTGACGGAGCTCGGAACGACTGGGGGCTCCTGCATTGCAGCTTATTTTTCTGTAATACACGCGGGCGACATTGACATGTGCCCAGTTACGTCGCAAGAGGATATCTATGTCCCGCGCATGTAATTTTGGATCTTTCAGACTTAGTGTACTTTACGTGGCTACTCAAACTGCTACTTGGACGCAACTAACCGCAAATCTCTCTTCCAGTTTCCACGGCCTACAAGCAAGCAAGCACCAGTTCGTTTTTCCTCAAAGGTGAGCATTCCAGATACTCTAGTTAGGTGCGAAGCAGGAATAGTGAAGCCACCCTATTGAAAAAGGCCAATATGAACTCGGCTTATTGGAAATATTGTATTCCAATGAAGTTGATGGAAACCAATAAAAACTTATTGTTATCCGATTAACCCAATACGCACGATGGGAATTCATATCGGAGCACAATATCCCGATATTGTATGCGGTTATTGGTATACAACAGGATATTGGAGCACAATATCCCGATATAACTAGCGGTTATTGGTATACAACACGATATCGAAGCACAATATCCCGACAGGACTTACGGTTATTGGAATAGAATACGACACCGCGTGCATATTGGTGACCGACATGGACATACTGTGCGGCCACACGATATATAAATATCGGTCGTCGATCACGGGCCCAAAGGAGAATACAATATCGCGTGGATAAATCTCAGAACGAATTCCAAGTTACCAACATGAATTACGTCGGCATATACCGCGGACTAAGAGGATACGTAACACCGTATTGATCGCCCGTGAAGCAACATGTGGATATCGGTACGCCCACAATACGACATAGCGTGAATGATATTGTAGAACAGCAGGAGTTACCATACGGCAATACGAGAGAAAACGATATATCGTTTTCTCTCGTTCCGCGTTGCAAACACATTCACATTGATCGAAAGCGCAAGTGTAAGTACGTACGGCACACAGTACACACAGCCTCGAGCGCTTGAAATGCTAGACAACCACCAAACCATTCAGAATAACTAGCTGGGACACCCGCGACCTACCTTTCAATGAGAAAGCCCAATAACGACGTGCTCATTGGAGTGATCGTTTTCAAACAAATGTTTATTGCAGTTTTAATGCAACAAAAGTTAGGTTACCGATGTTGGAACCCAAATCGAACGCGATACGTGACAATGTCAGTTCGCACGATAAAATAATGAGGATTAATGGGCTTGACAGGTCACGTGCTTCTTACCCGCACATTTATCGATATTGACCCACCTTTCTGGGTAATCCTACGTCGTACACAAAATCCACAACCACACGCGAGCACATTTCACCCACCACCCTTCGTCGCCTGTTTCGCAAGATTCACACACTGTAAAAAACGACGGGAAAAATACGTGCATTTCCGCCATCAAACGATACGTTACAGACTCGTTTTATGAGAAAAGTTTCCATCGTCAACCCGCGCGCGCGAAAGCTCGAGCGCTCGAGCTTCGGAGGCAGTTCGAACTCCGAAGGGAGGCGAGCCCGGCGCGCCTGCGCGCATGCGCTGCCAGACGAACGGCTGAGCGAGCCGCCGAGATTGCGCCGCCATTGCGCAACGACCGCGACCGCGCGAACCCGGCGAGACCATAGAGTAATCTACACAAGGTAAAGAGCGGACACTGCCGTAGGCCCCAGCGTCCCGTATAACTAGCGCGCCAAACGGTCGATGAGAAAAGCTTACTCTTGATTCCGGTTCCGGTGGTTTCAGTTTCGGTTTCGTTTCCGGCGCTTTTTTTGCCGAGCTTGCTGTCGCGCGGCTTCTCTTGATGGCACAAATGCTTCTGATTAGAGGCTTCACACCACGAAAGAGCAGAAATTATTGTCTTTACTACCGTGAAATATTAAGATATCTATTCTTGTCATACTGCTTCCGTTTGTTTACGTGTTTACGAAGTATTTTCAGGCAACAACAAAAAGTGCTTCAGAATGATTTATTTTGAGGTCAATCATAAACAGACTTGAACGCTTGAACAATTCAGAATCGCGAAGTATTCTTCATGAGGGCACACACATCCATATAAAGAAGTAACGTTACAAGAGTCCCACATTTTTTAACACTCCAAACCAGAACTTTCCAGTGATGCTAAACGGTTTGATTGAATTAATCATTGGTTGTCACAATGCTGAGCAGTTTCAGTAATGTGGACATGTGGCCATAGCTGTCATTAACAAGTACTGTAAGCGACTTATTGTTGCGAGCTCGACATTTAGCGATGTGCCAGTTTCGGGAATATTTCGCGGGCATAAACTTTCACCACCGTGAGTTACATTGCATGTGTTCATATCCATAGGGCAACTTATTCACGTTACCAATTTCTTGTGAACTTGATCAAATCGCGATATTTGCGAAAGTTAGGTCGACGCGAAGATTAATTCGTTTACGCTATTAGAGCACAGCCTAGACTGCACAGAATTCAAAGAAGCAGATTCAATGTCAATATACAGTACACTATTTGGAGTAGCCTAACACTTCTTGTAGGCTAACAAAAAGGACCTCATACAGACCCAGGGAATATTCAACATTCCCATCCATATTCAACACAATGAGTGTACAGCAGAAAATATAGCAATGCTAGTACAGGGCATGTGGAAAATTACAGCAAGAACAGGCAGCTAAGGTCAAACCACCTAACAGTGTTAGGTAATAAAAATATACAAAAAATCTGTTACCAAAGTAACAGATTTTTTTCTAAATATACAAAAATTCTGTTACCAAAGTAACAGTAACAGACACAACATTTGGTCAATATACAGGGCACATTGATTAAAACATTAACATGTCGGACATGTTCGGCATATACTCCACGCACGCACCCATCAAAGATCACTTTGCTACGAAACGTCCTCATCCCGTATGTAAAAAAACTGTCCTGCATTATAAAGTTGAAAGGAAGCCAGAAATATAATCGGCATGCAAACTGCACAACCCAATTAAAGATCGTTCTTTTATAGGCGCCTGAAACACCATACCATACTAAGCTTTGAACTTGTCGAGTTGAGCGCCAGGAACAGAAGAATGCAACCAAACTTTTTCCAAGTTTCGATTAATAAAGCGCACATGCCAGCACAACCGCACCCTGCAAAACATCTTCAAAAACCTCCGCTGACACTCCTCGGAGCATAAATGCAAAAAAACCAATACGCGACCAGATGGTGATACAAAACATCACAGACATTGCGCAGGTGTGCTACGCTTTCTATAACACACATAAAGTGAGATTCCAGGCTCTGAATGTAAGTGAAAGTAGCCTCCGATGGCACAGTTAAGTTGCCGAACATCTTTCTTGGAATATGGAAGGCTTTAAGCATTGTAAAATTCTGGTGGGGCCAGTTCAAGTTGACAGACCCTTTCCTCAGTGACCCAGAACAGAGACAACCCTGTGAACTTTTTTCCAGGAACAGCTTGATTAGAAATCCTGCAACATAATAGGTGGCAGAGTCGTCTATTATGTTAGAGTCTTTACTTGATGCGAGTTCCGAAATATCGTCCAATGGAGGGAAGTCGTCCACGGGGGCACATTCCACGGCATCAGCGATTGAGGTTGTCTCTAGTGAAAACGGGGTCATCTCCTGAAGGAGGTTAGTGTTGCCATCTTCAACATTTTCCTTTTTCGAGAGCTTTAGGAGCTTCCTAATCCCAATGTGCTTCAGTCCACGAGTAAACTGATACACATTAGGATTGGTGTTGCAGCCGTGTTGTTGCCTCATCTGCCCGAAAATATTTTCGGCATCTTGCTGCAGTCGCCGTGTCAAAAGAAAGCTGAAGTTATATTTCTCAGAAATATCCTCCCAGAGCATGAGGACGGCCCTGATAGTAACCTGCCACCCAGTGACTGTTTGTGGCTGCCGTCTACCCTCAAACTTCCAGGCTGCCACCCATGGAAGTTGGTTGCAAAGGAAATCAACGATTTCAGTGTCGCCCTTTCTAATTGCATAGCGTGACTTTTGTTCAGATTCTTTTTGTCTCGAGCTGTTAAGACAGTCAAAACGTTTGTCCATGCGGTCACAAAAGTATGCCGTGGAAATGGCCGCCTCGGGGAGCTGTCTGGCATACACAAGAGCTAAAAGTGCAACGCATACTGATGAACTGAGGACCTGAGTCGCACGTTTCGCCTTCATGTTACTGAAAGGTTTCTGGTAAATATGCCGGTCTGTCAGCTTCGGGGCTAATTGTAGTCGCATCTCGTGCGTGGAGTGCTAAAGTTGCACAATGTAGTTCCAGTCTACATTTTCACTCCCGATGTGAAGCTTGTAAGCTTGCAGGTTGTTACGGGTGATCTTTATCAGGTGCGGGACATCAAAAATAAAATAGACACTTGCATTTTTTACTTTGAAGAATGGCTGCTCAACAGACACTCCAAGTTGGTGCGCCAAACTTACGTTGGAGACACCCTGGTCACAGACCACTGCTTTGATTGTAATGCCAATGTCCTTCAGCTGCTCAATCAGTGGCATAAGCAGGTTACGAGTTACACAGGATGGTGTTGACGTATGCCCAATAGTATATGCTACAGGTTGCACCCACCTCCGAGAAACTCCAGAGAGGAGGAAAACCTGGGCTCTGTCATCAATACTGGAAGTTCGCTCAACACCATCATCTGCAAATCCGAGGACAACATCCTGCGCCACATCGTATGACAAGTTCTTTTTCAACATCATCTCGTCAAAAACTAAGGTACAAATGCGGTCGCGTTCATTTCATGACTTTGTTTTTGACACAATCGATGACATGATGCCTGGAATGATACCTGGCGTCATTTTGACATTGGCTAGCCACCTTCGTAGTGAACGCCGAGATGGTAGCGTGAACACTGAAGACACAAATCGGTATGCCCGCGGTTCATGCAAATTCAGATGGAGCGCAAATTTCTTCAGCCACAGTAAAAATCGCTTCCCCTTGCCCTTCGACCTATTCTTTACATGCGATGATATGAGGTGAAATACCTCTTCAGAAACATGAGGCCGAATTATTTCCAGAGCTTGAGAAGCTGTCTGAGGCGTCTTCAGCTGCTGTTTCCGCAGTCTGGCTATCGCCTTTCTGTAGCTGGAAATTCTCGCCTGGAGTCGCTTGATAACGTCCTCGGGCCTTTTCGTGAGCTTGCGGAAAACAGGTGCAGGATGGTTTGGACCAGCTATAAAAATGGCAACAAGTCAGTGAGATTGAAAACAGTTGCAACAAGTGCGATACGATTTAACCAGTAGAAGCACCACTAACCAGTAGCATACCAGGTAAGGTGTGGAGTGAAGCTTGAATTTTCTTCTTGTGCTTTACCATTTAAGCATTGACAAAGCCAGTGAAACTTCTGACCACCAATTACGTTATTCTTTTACTAGTCATGTAAAATGTTCGGTACTAAATGTCTTCACGCAAAATCCTTGATAACCTTGCAAGTTCGAAAGGCTGAGATAGCATGAAAAACGCAAAACAGCCATGAAGAATTCTCTTGAAACCTCCTCTTGATATGTGTGTTCCAGTTTCCCACACCTCCCCAGTCATTAGTAATAAAAATGGTTAGATCGGTATGCCACACACATGAAGCAAAGACTAGTAGCTTATAAAGAGACCTAGAATTCTTTAAACTGATCCTTCTAGGACAGATTGTATTATCCACTGGCTATAGAGGTTCACACAAATATGTTTTAAAAAGTGGCGAAAGCAAAATGGGACACTTACAGTGTTGACCTGGACCACAGTGGCCAGCGAAAAGACCAGAAGAGCTGGTTGCCTGACTTGGGTCTGGAAGAGTGCGCATATTAGGCACAGGCTGGTGCTTTAAAATACCTCTATATTACCGAGTGCTGCAGAGTGCATTACTGCAGAGCTACATGGAAGTGGTGAATTCTGCAGTCTGTCGGGCTCTGCCTGGTCTGGAAAGGTGCACCATGACGAGATAACCTGTTAGCAAGCACAGAACGGCTCGCTGCGACGGAGCTGCACTGGAGTGAAGGGCCAGATGAGCTGGTTGCCTGAGTGGGACCTGGAAGAATGGGCTTATTAGCCTACATAGAGAAGTTACTTATATCTTTGTGTGTATATGAGGGAAACACATTATTACAATCACCTATTGCAGATGCCCAGTTTATGGGAGGACGAACAGTAGGCACAGCCGATCGCACTAGGGTTGTTTGCCCTGGGTCCATAAAATCTTTTGCAGTGAAGTGATCACTGCAGACGCGATAGGTGGCATAGTGTTGCGAAGCAGACTTTCCAAGAAGATCATACCTCTTGGCATAGTCGAGCCAAGATTTTGACCTGTAATATATATTGTTTTTCAATGTGTTAAATGTACACTTTGGAACAAAATGTCAGATGCCAATCTGCAACCCTCTCTTCGACATTTTGGCTCCGCTTGCAAGCGATGGGGACATATTTTTATTTGGCAGGTTTGCTTTGGATGTTTCAATGCACACAGACAAATTTGGGTTCCTGCTCTAGAGTAGTGCAGAAGTAGGTCAACTAAGAAATCATGGTTTTTGCGCGAGAGGGCGAACACAAGAGAGTACAACAAGCACAAGCGCGCTTGTGCTTGTTGTCCACCATTGTGTTTGTCCTTTCGCACAAAAAACATGATTTCTAACGTTCACCAACTCGCCCAACAACAGGTCATTTTATAGCTAGTTAACAGCAGGTGCACATTCACATTTCTTTAGGAAAAGACATTATCAGTAGAGAGCAATATTCACCCCACCATGAAGCAGCGCTTTTATAACTCAAATTTAGAGCCACATTAAAAAAAGCACGAAAATTCACCCCACCATGAAGCAGCACCTTTATAACCCCAATTTAGAGCCACATTAAAAACGATACATTCAAGCTATGTATGAGACAAATCAAGGGCTGCTTCTTTTCCTTAACAATTTTGTCTTATAAGTTTATTTTGTCAGTTTTTATCTTCAAAGACAAAGTGGTAATGCAGTACTAAAATTAGTATAACTGACCTGAGATCGCTTAGCCCAAATCCCCACATTACAGTTAAGGCATCCAGTCAACTTTAGCGCTTGATTTAAAAGCGCATTGTAGTAATTAATTATATTGTGAAGAAAAATAAATTATTGGGATTTTTTTATATGCTCAAGTATGCAAATGGTTCCAAGGAACTATTGACAAGAAGGAGCTCACGCCAACCTACCTTGCGTCACGTGCGATTCGGAAAAACTTTGTGCCGGGTTTCTTGTGCGTTTTACCGTTGTTTTTACACGATGCGACACAGCAGTAGCTACAGTAGTAGCAACCGGAGGGCATCTGAGAAAGAAAAAAAAAATGAAAGATATAAACACAAATATTCGTAGCTCTTAGTACGATAGCGCAGCCCATGTAACAATAATAACACACACGGGAAAAGCCGGCTGCTGTCTGAGGTTTATTTCGCAGCGTCTGTTGGACCTCTGAGCATGCAAATAACGGGTAAAACAAACGGACACGATACAGTTCACTTTTTTCTCTTGCCCTTGTCTGCGCACGCTGTGTTTTGCTCGCGACTAAGCAATAGCAAAGAAATGAGAAAACGTCTTACCTTCTGAAGAAACCTGTTAGGCGCAGACAATATCCACGTTGTGCTCACATTCTGCTCGCTGTGCTCACATGTGCTCAACACAAAACGCGTTGACAGGTGTCATGCACCATGCGGTCACGCCGTCCACGCACGCGTCCGTCCGTCCGTCCGTCCCGCTCCAGCCACTCCAGCCGCTTTCTCAGAGCAACTGCAGGAACCGGAACTGGCCCGTACATCACGTGATCTTCTTAACGTAGTAAACAAAAACTATTTCACCGTTTATGATGCTTGCAACAATTTTAAATATAATAAAATTAAAACTTGAGTATTTATTTATAACAAACCTCACGAAATATTTTCATTCTTTGGCACACTGGCACCACTTAGCGGTCGGTGAGAAAACTAAACGCTGGGCCGCGAAACGGCTCGAGTGGCCACTCTTTCCCTTGTGTAGATTACTCTATGGCGAGACGGCGTTGATAGCGGAACCGACGGATAACAGCTCGTCAAGTTCGTCGCGCACTTTGCTTGTGGGTTCCAAGTGAAACCAACGCACTTTCAATCGCTTCGAAAGGTACGTATAGACGACTTTATTACTTGCAGCATTGAGTGCTTTGGTATACACATATCAAAGTGAACACTGAAGGACAGAAGGGAGACATGATGTTTTGAAATCGCAGCTTATTTGAACGCATGCGTCCCCTGCTGAAAGCGTCTGGCTGTGCTCTGTTGCAGACGTCATTTCGACTGCGTGTACTCTGATGTAACGTCAGTCAGTGTTTACACTCGGCTAGCTATCACTCGGCTTGTTATCTCATGTGCGAAATAGACGTAGAAACCAGCGCCTCGTCTCTTTCGGATATTCAACCTCCAGCCCCCTGGCTCCCAGCGTGCTTACCGGCGCAAACCGTTCGACGTGTTGGATTCGTGCGCTCGTTCGAAGACGCGTTGTTTAACGCTCACGAGTCGCCGAAGTGTTCTCTTTACGAAAGTCGCGATCGACGCTGGGCTCTGAGCTCGTACTTTTTTCTTCCCTGGTAGACTAAGAGTGCCGACCATTCATCTGTGGTGCCGACTGGCGCCGTACGAAGTTGAGAAAAGCTGGCGTGTCTGTCAGATTTTCGTGACGCCGCCCAACTGCTCTGCTACCGGCTGCGCTCAACAAATAAAGTAAAAAAAAAAACAAAAAAAAAACGCGTTTTTTTGTTTTCAATTTTTTTTTTTGCCATGTTTCATTTTAGTCGCCGCAAAGTAAATCGCGGCCGTACGTCGGTTGACTCCCGATTACTGTCTCTACATCGTAGATTGTCTCACCACACTGGTGCCTCGTTGGTGTGATCTTATTCTGATATCGTTACATCTTGCTTTTTCATCTTGGCACACTTCTAGACGACCTTCTACACGTTGCACTCCTTGTCGACATGTCGCTGGTGTTAGAGACAAATCTCAAGTCGCTGTTTGCTCACTCCTTGGTGCACATATTTCATGTTCAACATCAGGTATCTGAAGGAGGCGCCATGAAACCCTGGAGTTTGTTTAGAGGTACCTCAACATACTGTATTCAAGCGTCGTTTTGTGTGTTATAGTTTCCTACAAAACCAAATTGCACTTTTTTCGTAATATACCCTATAACTGTTCACTACAATTAAAGTTGCTATGAAACATTGGCCATGAGAGGTGACTCGGCCAACGCAACTTGAAAATTCCTCGCATAATTTTCTTCATGGGTCATTTTGGACATTGACAAATTTTCTTGTGAATAATGAGTGTTATGCACATGTGTTCTACTTTTCGTACAGGTACTTTAGTTAGATAAACCCCAGCAAAGGCAGCAAGACCGTCTCATGGGGTCACACCAAGGATGACTGCATTCCTGCTCGAGTCCCGAGTCTTGTCACCAAACTTCACTGAACATAATGGTACATTCCGTTTCCTTAACTTTTTCTTCTGAAATGTGTTATTTTTTTTATTGTTGCTTTTTTCTATTGAAAAAAGGGTAGTGCAACGTTTAAACACCCAATGTTTTTTTTTTTCTTTTTGTAAAATGTGTAGTACATTGTTTAAACACCCAAGCGTTTATAAATGGTCTCTGTACCAGACAATAGGGTGTCTTATACTCTGTTTCATACTTAGCGTGCAACGCTGTCAAACGTACTAAAGTGGTGCGCATGAAAAAATAGAAAAAGTGTTACTCCGCGCGTTTCGTGGACGAGTGGTAGAAGGCGCTGCTCTGGCGATATTGACGTCTCGGTGGCCGTGGTTCAAACCCATTTTACGCGCAAAGTTTTTTTTTTTTTTTCTTTTTTAGACATACTTTTTTTGCAAGATTGTGCGCATTGACGAAGTGCATATTTCAGTTCCTCCTTCTTGATTTTTATTTATAAGTCGCCGGAGGCCAGATTTCTACCATCTGGTCTGCCACTTTGCAAGTGTTATTTGCCTCCAGCACCGAGTTATATTTTTCTTTCGTGCAGCGTGGAATGAGGAATCGCCCTGATAGCGGCCTTGTCCCAAAATTTATAATAAAACATTAACGACAATAGTTGTGGCCTGTACAGTTTATTTTGAAATAGCTGTCAAGGGTAGGAATCTCCCTCTCGGAGCACTTGCAATGCACCTTCAGGCGAATGGCGTACTGTGTGAACTCGTCATGCTTGACGGTCCCCGTGCTCGAAACTTTCTTGTTGCGAGGTCTTTGCTTCGGGGACGCCACCTTGCCAGATAGGCACTGTGCCTTGCACTTCGCGACAGTACAGGGCACACTCCAGTGTCGTTACTGGCCGTCTCCAGGACTTCACGACCGAATTCTCCGGGGAATGTGTTCTTATACTCCCGTACACATTGGCGATCATCTGCTTGCACTCTTTCAAGATTTTCGCACAACGAATCTTCGAAAACATCCGAGCAGGAAAGGTACTTGAGCTTGCTGCGTAAGACGCCATTTTCTCAAAACCAGCCAGTGCCACACAACCCGAAAACCCACAGCGGCTGCCACACGGATGAACACGAAAACAATTTAAGGTGGTTTACATTATCTTTTCCTTTTTCTTGAAAAACATTTGTGCTCCGTTGAAATCATAACGCCAATATCAGTTACTAGCCCCAAGGAGGCACATTTTCCGACTTTTTAAAATTTTTCTGCAGGGGACGCACTATCTTATCTTATGGGGTGAACGTAGGCACGGTCAGCAATGCAAACCGGTGCGCTAGCTTTGACTGCGTTGCACACTATGTATGAAACAGAGTATAGGATCGCTTCAGACGGGGCAACCTTTCCAGCAATTTTGGGGCTGCTGGCGGGTTGTTCCCTAGTTTTCCCTAGATCGACACGAATTGCTGAGATTGGGTCCGGCTCGAAGCGGACGAGCAACTCTGACTACTCGGAGATGTTTGAAGCGGCAGCAGCCAATCAGGAATGCAATATTTTCACGTGACACCCCTGTGGTCGTGATGATGAGAACTGAGGACTTAGTTCTGGTTTGAAATGGATCTTTTTTGAAAATAAACTGTTTCAAAAAGACGAGTTAGTATTCTCAGCCCAATTTAAAGATATAAAAACATGTTTTTAGGATATAACTGTGTGTCTAAATACTGTAAGAAAATAAAATTTCATGATGATGATGGCAAGTCGTAGCAATTCGGTTGCTGCATGTGAACGCGGGCGGCCCGTGTTGCTGGTGTTGCGACATGAAGTTGCTGGGCGAAATTGTTCCGTCTGAAGCGGGCTTTAAGGAACTGCATTCAAGGGCCGTGGAGCTCTGGGGGCAAGCCCACCTGGAAACATTTTTTTTTTCTTTTTTGCCTTTTTTAGTATTTAAATAGATATATATATATATACTTATATACTTTTTTTAAGTTTTAACATATAGATCCATAATTTACACACTAATTCATTTTCAGAAGCGCTTTTATTCACACTCTCTGGCTTTCTAGTGCTTGCAATAGCTTCTCGGTGAGCTAATCCCAGCTCTGCAAAGGGAGAGGGATCCTCCCACGCTTTGCAGGCTGTAAAGCTGTGGCTTGCACAGCTCTAGTGTGTCACACCACGCTCACTGGCTCCATCGCGAAGCATAGGTGCTTCATGAGTCGCGCCACACCGTAAGCCCAAAAAACGGTTGGGTGACAAACCTGGGACCATTTGTCACTGCACTCAGCTATGGTATGGTGGCATGGTCGGGGCATGAAGCAGGGGTACAGCTTGGAAATGCTGATCTTCATGACATTTTAAACACATTTTTCACTACTTTTGTGTCGAGTTGTCAGCATTCTAAAGGTGAGAAAGCAAGCAGCAGCGACAGCAAGAAAAGAAAAATTTAAGACCGCTTTCACCAAGAATCAATTACGAGCACTAGAAAGGCATGGAGTGTAATTAAAACGCTTCTAAAGGTGAATTAGCGTATAAATTAAGTACTTGTGCCTCAAAAATACAAAAAAAACAATGTAAATATAGTTATAAGCATAAAAATATACACCAGGAGGACTTAAACCTAAACTACAGTCTGTAAGTTTGAAATTTGACACCTTAAACCACTTGGCCACCACCCAATTTCATTTCCAGGTCGTTCATCGAGGTATATGAATTTTGTTTGCAGCTGTCGGCTGCAAGAGAGATTGCCTTCTTTTCATTTACTTTACTATTCCCACCAAATATGACAAGTGATAAAGAATAGAACCTCATGTGGTTGGCCGAGGCACTGTGCTTGCATGAAGGCAAACTAGCCTGTCTTGCTGTGTTCATATTTTGTTTCATCATCTGTTTAGGATTCTGTTGTCGCTCATCAAAAGAAGAAAAAAAAAAAAACTGACTAATTCTGACTTATTCTGGTGTGCAGGTACCCTTGGCAGTAAACTCTGCTAAATGGGGCAAAATATAGATACTTTTTTAGCAAATATGCATCGTTTTAGCAAAATGAGCTACACTATTTGACTAACGTGAAACAGAATGAGCCTCTCCACTTGGGTCTTTTTTCATCTCTCGCAGACACTATTTCCTGCTTTTTGTGGTTTGTATCAGACTTTTGTATTCTGTCCGGCCAAAGCATCTGTGTTACACTAAGACTGGGTTCTTTAGGATATCTACAGGTATTCTTCGCAGCAAATGGCTTCCAATCAAGAACACGAGTTCGTTCTCGGCCACCGAGAGCAAGTATTTTCAAGGTGAGCTATTGCCCGCCTATGAGTTTTGTATTTCATTCCTCTTGAATGCCATAACTTATGTGTAGTGGTCTTGCATTAGTATTTTGTTGTCTCTCTTCTGCAAAAACACCCAAGTTTGACTAAGACCAGGTTCTTTCTTATACATGCAGGTCTTGGTGGCAAGCACCAGCCAATCAAGGCCAGAAGTTTGCTCTTTGCCGCGCATGGCAGGTGTTTTCAAGGTGAGTGATTGACGCCTATCTGAGTTGTGCGTTTCATTCCTCACAGACACTCTATTTCCTGTCTGTATAGTGGCCTTGTTTCAGGCTTTTGTGTCTCTGTCCGGCCAAAGCATCTGTGTTAGACTAATCTTTAGGATATGTGGAGCAATTCTTGGCAGCAAGTGGCTGCCAATCAGGAACACGAGTTTGTTCTCGGCCACCAAAAGCAAGTATTTTCAAGGCAAGCTATTGCCTGCCTATATGAGTTTCAGCATTCATCAAGGAGCGCAAAATCAAAGCCCGGGGGTTGGCCATTGCAAAAATGTTGACTCGGAAGCGCATAGGGAGGAAGCTTTATAAAAGTATCCACCTGCTTCTACAAGACAAACCAAAACTAAGAATGTGGGTTCCCTTTGAAGAAAAAAAAGAAAACAACATTGTCAGCCCGAATTAACTCGGGGGCGGCACTGAGCAAACAAGCCACGGTACAAGTATGCTTGGTTCAGGCGTTTGTAGGGGTGGTAGATGACTCGGTGTTTTCTAAAAAAAATATTTTTTTTTCTAAAAGTGTGGTGGTCGAATATTCAGGGATGGGCATTGAGTCGGGATGTTAAGGTAAAAATTTCATCCACATGCCGGGATTCATGTGCCTTGTCCCCCTAGCGAGGGGGACAAGGCCTTCAAAATTTTGGGTTCGCAAAAGGGGTGCGTCAGTATTGACGTCTCATTTTACATCCTTCGTCTCAATTTAAAACGCACTATAAATGACATGCCTGAGATTCGTTTGGGTGTACTTCCTCTCAGCAAGTATATGGTTCTGTCTCAAAAAGGTCTAACCTGATGTTGACTGCTCCTCAGGTCTCCACCGACGATTCATCAGGACGAGACCCGACCGGGACACTAGGGAGGAACGGCTTAAGCAAGGGAGGCTACATATACGACAGCTTCTTGCGGACAAGAAACGAAAATAGATAGATGGTGAGTGTTTCATTTGCTATGCCTTTTGGCGTGCACATTATGTTTGTTATGTTCCAAGATTCCTGCAGAGTTCGGTTTCAACTATTGTAAAATACCGAGCATGCGCCCAGGTCGCAGAAGCGCCTACCCTCTGATTCGGAACGATCCGCAAATAAGCAAAGGGCATACCAGACACCCATCCACCTGTTTTGAGCCATGCTCAAAATATTGAAAGAGCACATCAAGCGCCAGGTGCTGTGGCGCCTTTGCCACAATAGCGCCAGTCGCAGGGCTGACAGATCCGTGACTGGCGCAAGCCATGGCATGGCCTTTGGGAACCAGGGAATCGAGATTAAAGAAGTAGCGCAGAAATTGGAGGCGAGTGGTGAAGGGGAGCAGAGTTAACAGAAAACAAGGATGAAGGGAGTTCCGTCGCATGAGGCATCTGTGTCCCGTGCATGTAATTTTGAGTGTGCTGTAGGTGGCTACCCAAAAAAATTGTTACTTGGACGTAACTAATCGCAAACCTCTCTTGCGGTTTCCATGGCCCACAAGCCAGCCGGCGCCAGTTCGTTCTCGTTCAAAGGTGAGGATTCTAGATTTTCTAGATTGCTCTGAAGCAGCAATACTGAAGCCAGAGAAGCGTACGGCATATTTAATTGACAGAACGACTGGGGACGCTTTCACTGAAGCTTGTTTTGCTGCAATACACATGTGTATTGCAGCAAAACAAGCTTCAGTGAAAGCGTCCCTACTCGTTCTGAGCTCCGTCAATTAAAGGTGCCGTACCTCTTGTCTGTCTGGCTTCAGTGTTGCTGTAGGCGACAAAACGTGTGCCCAGTTTTGTCACAAAAGGCATATTATGTCACGCACATGTAATTTTGAATTTATCCGGCTTAGTGTGCTGTAGGTGGCTGGTCAAAGAAATTGATACTTGGACGCAGCTAATCGCAAATCTTTCTGGCAGTTTCCACAGCCTAAGAGCCAGCAGGTCCCAGTTTGCTTTTCTTCAAAGGTGAGAATTCCAGACTCCCGAAGGAGGAATACTGAAGCCATATGACCGGTAGAGCATTTTAATTGACGGAGCTCAGAACGACTGGGAGCTCCTGCATTGAAGCTTATTTTTCTGTAATACAAGCAAGCGACATTGACACATGCCCAGTTACCTCGCAAGAGGATATCTATGTCCCGTGCATGTAATTTTGAATCTTTCGGACTTGGTGTACTTTACGTGGCTACTCAAAGTAACTGCTACTTGGACGCAACTAACCGCAAATCTCTCTTCCAGTTTCCACGGCCTACAAGCAAGCAAGCACCCGTTCGTTTTCCCTCAAAGGTGAGCATTCCAGATACTCTAGTTAGGTGCGAAGCAGGAATAGTGAAGCCAGACGAGCGGATACGTATATTTAATTGACCGAGCTCCGAATGACCTGTGGCAGTGGCATTGAAGCTTATTTTTCCACAATCAAACGCAGACATAATTTTGAATCTACCCGCTTGGTGAAGGATTGCTACTTGTCGCGAACTAATCACACATTTCTATTTTGCAGTTTCTATATGGCTACAGCTAGCAGGTGCTGTTTTCATTAAGGTGAGGATTTCACATTCTGTTTTCAAACATCAAGTTTTTGCATGAGAGTCCTAAACAATTAACTTTCTTTTGCAGTAAATGCCAGATCCTCAAGTTCAGGAATATGTTAAATATATTTGGTATGGATAAGTCCAGTGTTTTGCTTCTTTATTCACAATTTCACAACAGCAACATTTTCTTAATTTATCACTCAGAAATACACACAAGAAGAGACTACGTTGAAGAGAAATGTTGCGCTGAATGTGGTATTCCAACTCGTATATAGTTTTATTGGTAGCCGATATAATATATTGGATTCCAATAACCATAATACGCTGAGTATATTGGAATCGTAAACCCTTATTGGATCCCCATACGACACATGGGGATCCAATAAGGGTTTATACGGTATTGGATTCCAATATTTTCAGCGTATTATGGATATTGGAATCCCATAACAAATCCTTATTGTAATACAATACAATAAATGTAATGTTTTCCAATACACTGTCTATATTGCATTGCAATACAATAAAAAGATATTGTTTACCAATATCCATAATACGCTGTTTATATTGGGGTTTTCCAATAGGGCAGACGAGCGGATACGTATATTTATTTGACCGAGCTCAGAATGACCTGTGGCAGTGGCATTGAAGCTTATTTTTCCACAATCAAACACAGACATAATTTTGAATCTATCCGGCTTGGTGAAGGATTGCTACTTGTCGCAAACTAATCACAAATTTTTATTTTGCAGTTTCTATATGGCTACAGCTAGCAGGTGCTGTTTTCATTAAGGTAAGGATTTCACATTCTGTTTTCAAACATCAAGTTTTTGAATGAGAGTTCTAAACAATTTACTTTCTTTTGCAGTAAATGCCAGATCCTCCAGTTCAGGAATATGTTAAATATATTTGGTATGGATAAGTCCAGTGTTTTGCTTCTTTATTCACAATTTGACAACAGCAACATTTTTTTAATTTATCACTCAGAAATACACGCAAGAAGAGACTGCGTTGCAGAGAAATGTTGTGCTGAACGTGATATTCCAGCTCGTATATAGTTTTATTGGTAGCCGATATAATATATTGGATTCCAATATCCATAATACGCTGAGTATATTGGAATCGTAAACCCTTATTGGATCCCCATACGACACATGGGGATCCAATAAGGGTTTATACGGTATTGGATTCCAATATTTTCAGCGTATTATGGATATTGGAATCCCATTACAAATCCTTATTGTAATACAATACAATAAATGTAATGTTTTCCAATACACTGTCTATATTGTATTGCAATACAATAAAAAGATATTGTTTACCAATATCCATAATACGCTGTTTATATTGGGGTTTTCCAATAGGGTAGTTTCATTAATGAACGCAGAGGAAGGCAAACTCATTTTGACATAATATAGCTATAACACCTTTGGTGGGTTTTTGAACAAAGCGCTAACAAAACTCAAAACTAAGCATAAGCAAGCTGCTGACCGTTAAACAAAGTTTCCAGAGACAGGATATGAAATATAGCAACTTGCCTGAATGAGCAGCCTCTCGTTCACGAGGTCCTTGAACGGTGGTGCTAGGAGCACCTGGCGAACATCGCTCTCCTTGCGCATGCCGTCTACTATAATCTTCTTAGATGAAGTTTTATAGCTTACAAAACAAGTAACTCTTTCGTACATCGTTATAAATACAGCACTGCAGGCGTGCCTGGACACATGCGAAACTTTGGAGTTGGAATCTTGGCATGTGCGTTGGTTCAGTTGAGACATATTTCAAAACGTTTACTCTGGCTTAACACACTGGCCGGGTTGGAGAGGGCTAACCGGTCTACCCATCCAAATTACCCCGTATAAGTCCGGTAGGGGGCCGCGGTTGACATTGCACGCCGTGGAGTCCGTCGTCTAGCTGGCAGCAATTACCGACGACCTGGGACTTCGGCCATGTGGCGTGTGTAGAATTGGCAGCATTTCTTTTGTGTTCCTTGAGACGGGTGACTCTTCGTCTACCAGTCTCACCGATTTAAGTGGCGTTGAGTCTCCACAGCTTACTTTGTGCACTAGCCCACTTTGGGAATCCGGAGGGGTGCCTTCCCGATGTCCGGACATTTTTGCGCGTGACGGCCTCAGGGGTCTGGGAACTCTTTCCCCCGTATTGCGACCGTTTAACTTTCTTCTCGGACGGAAACGTTGCAACAGGAGCTACCTCAATAGTTTGTTCATGTTTGAGAAGTTCACGAGTTTCAACTCGCGAACTTCAGTTCGCGAGTTGAACTGAACTTCAGTTCGCGAGCTGAACTTCAGTTCAGCTAATGCTAAAAACGCCCATACGTTATACGTCAAAAAGTATGACAGAAATGATCGGGCAGACATTTAATGAGTTTTTTTTTTTTTTAAGAAGCCAGCAAGCGCCTCAAAGTTGCCTCTGTGGTACTAGCGTGGCTGTCACGATCCTGAAAAAACTAAACAATTTACATATTATCATGATCGATCGCGTCTTTTTAATAAACAAGTAAATACACTAATCAATGCGTTGGTTTCCAACACAATATATAATTGCTCTGATTATGGTAATAATCTCAGGGAGGCACGAAATGTGTTTTGAATGAGCAAGGAACAGGCTGTGTGCGGTTGCGCGAGCCATTATTTTCTAGAATTGGTTCAAATTCGTTATGATTTCCTAGGATTTGTCAAGCCCGTTATTATTGTGTCGTGCGGTACTTGCCGCACACGAAATGTGTCTAGCTCATTTACAACGCATTCTGGGCCTCCTCCAGTTGATCAGAATGATTAAGACATCCCTATTGAAAAAGGCCAATATGAACTCGGCTTATTGGAAATATTGTATTCCAATGAAGTTGATGGAAACCAATAAAAACTTATTGTTATCCGATTAACCCAATACGCACGATGGGAATTCATATCGGAGCACAATATCCCGATATAGTATGCGGTTATTGGTACACAACAGGATATTGGAGCACAATATCCCGATATAACTTGCGGTTATTGGAATACAACACGATATCGAAGCACAATATCCCGACAGAACTTACTGTTATTGGAATAGAATACGACACCGCGTGCATATTGGTGACCGACATGGACATACTGTGCGGCCACACGATATATAAATATCGGTCGTCGATCACGGGCCCAAAGGAGAATACAATATCGCGTGGATAAATCTCAGAACGAATTCCAAGTTACCAACATGAATTACGTCGGCATATATCGCGGACTAAGAGGATACGTAACACAGTATTGATCGCCCGTGAAGCAACATGTGGATATCGGTACGCCCACATATACGACATCGCGTGAATGATATCGTAAAACAGCAGGAGTTACCATACGGCAATACAAGAGAGAACGATGTTGGAGGTGGATACACACAGAACAAAAACGTTCCGCGTTGCAAACACATTCACATTGATCGAAAGCGCAAGTGTACGTACGGCACACAGTACACACAGCCTCGAGCGCTTGAAATGCTAGACAACCTCCAAACCATTCAGAATAACTAGCTGGGACACCCGCGACCTACCTTTCACTGAGAAAGCCCAATAACGACGTGCTCATTGGAGTGATCGTTTTCAAACAAATGTTTATTGCAGTTTTAATGCAACAAAAGTTAGGTTACCGATGTTGGAACCCCAATCGAACGCGATACGTGACAATGTCAGTTCGCACGATAAAATAATGAGGATTAATGGGCTTGACAGGTCACGTGCTTCTTACCCCAACATTTATCGATATTGACCCACCTTTCTGGGTAATCCTACGTCGTACACAAAATCCACAACCACACACGAGCACATTTCACCCACCACTCTTCGTCGCCTGTTTCGCAAGATTCACACAGTGTAAAAAACGACGGGAAAATACGTGCATTTGCGCCATCAAACGATACGTTACAGACTCGTTTTATGAGAAAAGTTCCCATCGTCAACCCGCGCGCGCGAAAGCTCGAGCGCTCGAGCTTCGGAGGCAGTTCGAACCAGTTCGAACTCCGAAGGGAGGCGAGCCGAGCGAGCCGCGAGTAGCCCATCGAACCAGACGAGCGGCTGAGCGAGCCGCCGAGTGGCCGAATCCGCCGATCCAGCTAAGCCTCGCCGAGCCGCCGAGATTGCGCCATTGCGCAGCGACCGCGACCGCGCCAACCCGGCGAGACGGCGGCAATGGCGGGACCGACGGGTAATAGCTCGTCAAGTTCGTCGCGCACTTTGCTTGTGGGTTCCAAGTGAAACCAACGCACTTTCAATCGCTTCGAAAGGTACGTATAGACGACTTTATTACTTGCAGCACTGAGTGCTTTGGTATACACAGATCAAAGTGAACACTGAAGGAGAGAAGGGAGACATGATGTTTTGAAATCTCAGCTTATTTGAACGCATGCGTCCCCTGCTGAAAGCGTCTGGCTGTGCTCTGTTGCAGACGTCATCTCGACTGCGTGTACTCTGATGTAACGTCAGTCAGTGTTTACACCGGCTAGCTATCACTCGGCTTGTTATCTCATGTGCGAAATAGACGTAGAAACCAGCGCCTCGTCTCTTTCGGATATTCAACCTCCAGCCCCCTGGCTCCCAGCGTGCTTACCGGCGCAAACCGTTCGACGTGTTGGATTCGCGGGCTCGTTCGAAGAGGCGTTGTTTAACGCTCACGAGTCGCCGAAGTGTTACCGGAGCTTCTCTTTACGAAAGTCGCGATCGACGCTGGGCTCTGAGCTCGTACTTTTTTCTTCCCTGGTAGACTAAGAGTGCCGACCATTCATCTGTGGTGCCGACTGGCGCCGTACGAAGTTGAGAAAAGCTAGCGAGTCTGTCCGATTTTCGTGACGCCGCCCAACTGCTCTGCTACCGGCTGCGCTCAACGAATAAGGTAAAAAAAAAAAAAACGCGTTTTCTAATTTTTAAATTATTTTTTTTTTGCCATGTTTCATTTCAGACGCCGCAAAGTAAATCGCGGCCGTACGTCGGTTGACTCCCGATTACTGTCTCTACACATAGATTGTCTCAAAAACAATGGTGCCTCTTTGGTGTGATCTTATTCTGATATTGGTACATCTTGCTTTTTCATCTTGGCACACTTCTAGACAACCTTCTACACGTTGCACTCCTTGTCGACATGTCGCTGGTGTTAGAGACAAATCTGAAGTCGCTGTTTGCTCACTCTTTGGTGCACATATTTCATGTTCAACATCAGGTATCTGAAGGAGGCGCCATGAATCCCTCGTGTTTGTTTAGAGGTACCTCGACATACTCTATTGAAGTGTCGTTTTGCGTGTTATAGTTTCCTACAAAACCAAATTGCACTTTGTTCGTAATATACCCTATAACTGTTCACTACAATTAAAGTTGCTATGAAACATCGGCCACGAGAGGTGACTCGGCCAACGCAGCCTGAAAATTACTCGCATAACTTTCTTCATGGGTCATTTTGGACATTGACAAATTTTCTTGTGAATAATGAGTGTTATGCACATGTGTTCTACTTTTCGTACAGGTACTTCAGTTAGATAAACCCCAGCAAAGGCAGCAAGACAGTCTCATGGGGTCACACCAAGAGTAACTGCATTCCTGCTCGAGTCCCGAGTCTTGTCACCAAACTTCACTGAACATAATGGTACATTCCGTTTCCTTAACTTTTTCTTCTGAAATGTGTTTTTTTATTGTTGCTTTTTTCTATTGAAAAAAGGGTAGTACAATGTTGAAACACACAATGTTTTTTTTTTTCTTTTTGTAAACTGTGTAGTACATCGTTAAAACACCCAAGCGTTCATAAATGGTCTCTGTACCAGACAATAGGGTGTCTTATACTCTGTTTCATACTTAGCGTGCAACGCTGTCAAAGGTACTAAAGTGGTGCGCATGAAAAAATAGAAAAAGTGTTACTCCGCGCGTTTCGTGGACGAGTGGTAGAAGGCGCTGCTCTGGTGATATTGACGTCTCGGCGGCCGTGGTTCGATCCCATTTTACGCGCAAAGTTTTTTGGTTGTTTTTTTTCTTTTTTAGACATACTTTTCGTGCAAGATTGTGCGCATTGACGAAGTGCATATTTCAGTTCCTTCTTCTTGATTTTTATTTATAAGTCGCCAAGAGGCCAGATTTCTACCATCTGGTCTGCCGCTTTGCAAGTGCTATTTGCCTCCAGCACCGAGTTATATTTTTCTTTCGTGCAGCGTGGAATGAGGAATCGCCCTGATAGCGGCCTTGTCCCGAATTTATAATAAAACGTTAATCGACAATAGTTGTGGCCTGTACAGTTTATTTTGAAATAGCTGTTGAGGGTAGGAATCTCCCTCTCGAAGCACTTGCGATGCACCTTCAGGCGAATGGCGTTCTGTGTGAACTCGTCATGCTTGACGGTCCCCGTACTCGAAACTTTCACGTTGCGAGGTCTTTGCTTCGGGGACGCCACCTTGCGAGATGGGCACTGCGCCTTGCACTTCGCGACAGTACAGGGCACACTCCAGTGTCGTTACTGGCCGCCTCCAGGACTTCATGACCGAATTCTCCGGGGAATGTGTTCTTATACTCCCGTACACATTGGCGATCATCTGCTTGCACTCTTTCAAGATTTTCGCACAACGAATCTTCGAAAACATCCGAGCAGGAGAGGTACTTGAGCTTGCTGCGTAACACGCCATCTTCTCAAAACCAGCCAGTGCCACACAACCCGAAAACCCACAGCGGCTGCCACACGGATGAACACGAAAACAATTTAAGGTGGTTCACATTATCTTTTCCTTTTTCTTGAAAAACCTTTGTGCTCCGTTGAAATCATTGCGCCACTATCAGTTACTAGCCCCGAGGAGGCACATTCTCCTACTTTTTAAAATTTTTTTGCAGAGGACGCACTATCTTATGGGACGAACGTAGGCACGGTCAGCAATGCAAACCGGTGCGCTAGCTTTGTCTGCGTTGCACTCTATGTTTGAAACAGAGTATAGGATCGCTTCAGACGGGGCAACCTTTCCAGCAATTTTGGGGGTGCTGGCGGGTTGTTCCCTAGTTTTCCCTAGATTGACATGAATTGCTGAGATTGGGTCCGGCTCGAAGCGGACGAGCAACTCTGACTACTCGGAGATGTTTGAAGCGGCAGCGGCCAATCAGGAATGCAATATTTTCACGTGACACCACTGTGGTCGGGATGATGAGAACTGAGGGCTTAGTTCTGGTTTGAAATGGATCATTTTTGAAAATAAACTGTTTCAAAAAGATGAGTTAGTATTCTCAGCGCAATTTAAAGGTATAAAAACATGTTTTCAGGATATAACTGTGCGTCTAAATACTGTAAGAAAAAGAAAATTTCATGATGATGATGGCAAGTCGTAGCAATTCGGTTGCTGCATGTGAACGTGGTGTTGCTGGTGTTGCGACATGAAGTTGCTGCGCGATATTGTTCCGTCTGAAGCGGGCTTTAGGGAACTGAATTCAAGGGCCATGGAGCTCAGGGTGCAAGCCCACCTGGAATCTTTTTTTTTCTCTTTTTTGCCTTTTTTAGTATTTAAATTGATATATATATATATATACATATATACTTTTTTAAGTTTTAACATATAGATGCATAATTTACACACTAATCCATTTTCAGAAGCGCTTTTATTCACACTCTGTGGCTTTCTAGTGCTTCCAATAGCTTCTCGGTGAGCTAATGCCAGCTCTGCAAAAGGAGAGGGATCCTCCCACGCTTTGCAGGCTGTAAAGCTGTGGCTTGCACAGCTCTAGTGTGTCACACCTCGCTCACTGGCTCCATCGCGAAGCATAGGTGCTTCATGAGTCGCGCCACACCGCAAGCCCAAAAAACGGTCGGGTGACAAACCTGGGACCATTTGTCACTGCAATCAGCTATGGTATGATGGCATGATCGGCGCATGAAGCAGGGGTGCAGCTTGGAAATGCTGCTCTTCATGATATTTTAAACAGATTTTTCATTACTTTTGTGTCGAGTTGTCAGCATTCTAAAGGTGAGAAAGCAAGCAGCAGCGACAGCAAGAAAAGAAAAATTTAAGACCGCTTTCACCAAGAATCAATTACGAGCACTAGAAAGGCATGGAGTGTAATTAAAACGCTTCTAAAGGTGAATTAGCGTATAAATTAAGTACTTGTGCCTCAAAAATACAAAAAACAATGTATGTATAGTTATAAGGATAAAAATATACACCAGGAGGACTTAAACCAAAACTACAGTCTGTAAGTTTGAAATTTGACACCTTAAACCACTTGGCCACCACCCAATTTTATTTCCAGGTCGTTCATCGAGGTACATGAATTTTGTTTGCAGCTGTCGGCTGCAAGAGAGATTGCCTGATTTTCATTTACTTTACTATTCCCACCAAATATGACAAGTGATAAAGAATAGAACCTCATTTGGTTGGCCGAGGCACTGCGCTTGCATCAAGGCAAACTAGCCTGTCTTGCTGGGTTCATATTTTGTTTCATCACCTGTTTAGGATTCTGTTGTCGCTCATCAAAATAAGAAAAAAAAATTGACTAATTCTGACTTTTTCTGGTGTGCAGGTACCCTTGGCAGTAAACTCTGCTAAATGGGGCAAAATATAGATACTTTTTTTAGCAAATATGCATTGTTTTAGCAAAATGAGCTACACTATTTGACTAAGGTGAAACAGAACGAGCCTCTCCACTTGGGTCTCTTTTCATCTCTCGCAGACACTATTTCCTGCTATTGCGGTTTGTATCAGACTTTTGTAGTCTGTCCAGCCAAAGCATCTGTGTTACACTAAGACTGGGTTCTTTAGGATATCTACAGGTATTCTTCGCAGCAAATAGCTTCCAATCAGGAACACGAGTTTGTTCTCGGCCACCGAGAGCAAGTATTTTCAAGGTGAGCTATTGCCCGCCTATATGAGTTTTGTATTTCATTCCTCTTGAATGCCATAACCTATGTGTAGTGGTCCTGCATTAGTATTTTGTTGTCTCTCTTCTGCAAAAACACCCACGTTTGACTAAGACCGGGTTTTTTCTTATACATGCAGGTCTTGGTGGCAAGCACCAGCCAATCAAGGCCAGAAGTTTGCTCGTTGCCGCGCATGGCAAGTGTTTTCAAGGTGAGTGATTGACGCTTATCTGAGTTGTGCGTTTCATTCCTCACATACACTCTATGTCCTGTCTTTATAGTTGTCTTGTGTCAGGCTTTTGTGTCTCTGTCCGGTCAAAGGATCTGTGTTAGACTAAGACTCGGTTCTTTAGGATATCTGCAGGTATTCTTTGCAGCAAATGGCTGCCAATCAGGAACACGTGTTTGTTCTCGGCCACTAAGAGCAAGTATTTTCTAGGTGAGCTATTGCCCGCCTATATGAGTTTTGTATTTCATTCCTCTTGAATGCCATAACCTATGTGTAGTGGTCTTGCATTAGTATTTTGTTGTCTCTCTTCTGCAAAAACACCCAAGTTTGACTAAGACCGGGTTCTTTCTTATACATGCAGGTCTTGGTGGCAAGCACCAGCCAATCAAGGCCAGAAGGTTGCTCTTTGCCGCGCATGGCAAGTGTTTTCAAGGTGAGTGATTGACGCCTATCTGAGTTGTGCGTTTCATTCCTCACAGACACTCTATTTCCTGTCTGTATAGTGGTCTTGTTTCAGGCTTTTGTGTCTCTGTCCGGCCTAAGCATCTGTGTTAGACAAATCTTTAGGATATGTGCAGCAATTCTTGGCAGCAAGTGGCTGCCAATCAGGAACACGAGATTGTTCTCGGCCAGCAAAAGCAAGTATTTTCAAGGCGAGCTATTGCCCGCCTCTATGAGTTTTAGCATTCATCAAGGAGCGCAAACTTAAAGCCCGGGGGTTGGCCATTGCAAAAATGTTGACTCGGAAGCGCACAGGGAGGAAGCTTTATAAATGTATCCACCTGCTTCTACAAGACAAACCAAAACTAAGAATGTGGGTTCCATTTGAAAAAAAAAAAACACATTGTCAGCTTGAATTAACTCGGGGGCGGCACGGAGCAAACAAGCTACGGTACGAGTATGCTTGGTTCAGGCGTTTGTAGGGGTGGTAGATGACTCAGTGTTTTCTAAAGAAAATATTTTTTTCTAAAAGCGTGGTGGTCGAATATTCAGGGATGGGCATTGAGTCGGGATGTTAAGGTAAAAATTTCATCCACATGCCGGGATTCATGTGCCTTGTCCCCCTAGCGAACGGGGCAAGGCCTTCAAAATTTTGGGTTCGCAAAAGGGGTGCGTCATTATTGACGTCTCATTTTACATCATGCGTCTCAATTTAAAACGCACTATAAATGACATCCCTGAGATTCGTTTGGGTGTACTTCCTCTCAGCAAGTATATGGTTCTGTCTCAAAAAGGTCTAATCTGTTGTTGACCGCTCCTCAGGTCTCCACCGACGATTCATCAGGACGAGACCCAACCGGGACACTAGGGAGGAACGGCTTAAGCAAGGGAGGCTACATATACGACAGCTTCTTGCGGACAAGAAGCGAAAATAGATAGATGGTGGGTGTTTCATTTGCTATGCCTTTTGGCGTGCAGATTATGTTTGTTATATTTCAAGATTCCTGCAGAGTTCGGTTTCAACTATTGTAAGATACCGAGCACGCGCCCAGGTCGCAGAAGCGCCTACCCTCTGATTCGGAACGATCCGCAAAGCAAATAAGCAAAGGGCATACCAGACACCCATCCACCTGTATTGAGCCGTGCTCAAAATATTGAAAGAGCACGTCAGGCGCCAGGTGCTGTGGCGTCTTTGCCACAATAGCGCCATTGGCAGAGCTGACAGATCCGTGACTGGCGCAAGCCATGGCATGGCCTTTGGGAACCAGGGAATCGAGATTAAAGAAGTAGCGCAGAAATTGGAGGCGAGTGGTGAAGGTGAGCAGAGTTAACAGAAAACAAGGACGAAGGGAGTTCCGTCGCATGAGGCATCTGTGTCCCGTGCATGTAATTTTGAGTGTGCTGTAGGTGGCTACCCAAAAAAAATTGTTACTTGGACGTAACTAATCGCAAACCTCTCTTGCAGTTTCCATGGCCCACAAGCCAGCCGGCGCCAGTTCGTTCTCGTTCAAAGGTGAGGATTCTAGATTTTCTAGATTGCTCTGAAGCAGCAATACTGAAGCCAGACAAGCGGTACGGCATTTTTAATTGACGGTGCTCAGAACGACTGGGAGCTCCTGCATTGAAGCTTATTTTTCTGTAACCCTATTGGAAAACCCCAATATAAACAGCGTATTATGGATATTGGTAAACAATATCTTTTTATTGTATTGCAATACAATATAGACAGTGTATTGGAAAACATTACATTTATTGTATTGTATTACAATAAGGATTTGTTACGGGATTCCAATATCCATAATACGCTGAAAATATTGGAATCCAATACCGTATAAACCCTTATTGGATCCCCATGTGTCGTATGGGGATCCAATAAGGGTTTATGATTCCAATATACTCAGCGGATTATGGATATTGGAATCCAATATATTATATCGGCTACCAATAAAACTATAAACGAGTTGGAATATCACGTTCAGCGCAACATTTCTCTGCAACGCAGTCTCTTCTTGTGTGTATTTCTGAGTGATAAATTTAAAAAATGTTGCTGTTGTGAAATTGTGAATAAAAAAGCAAAACACTGGACTTATCCATACCAAATATATTTAACATATTCCTGAACTGGAGGATCTGGCATTTACTGCAAAAGAAAGTTAATTGTTTAGGACTCTCATTCAGAAACTTGATGTTTGAAAACAGAATGTGAAATCCTCACCTTAATGAAAACAGCACCTGCTAGCTGTAGTTATATAGAAACTGCAAAATAAAAATGTGTGATTAGTTCGCGACAAGTAGCAATCCTTCACCAAGCGGGTAGATTCAAAATTACGTCTGCGTTTGATTGTGGAAAAATAAGCTTCAATGCCACTGCCACAGGTCATTCTGAGCTCGGTCAATTAAATATACGTATCCGCTCGTCTGGCTTCACTAATCCTGCTTCGCACCTAACTAGAGTATCTGGAATGCTCACCTTTGAGGAAAAACGAACTGGTGCTTGCTTGCTTGTAGGCCGTGGAAACTGGAAGAGAGATTTGCGGTTAGTTGCGTCCAAGTAGCAGTTACTTTGAGTAGCCACGTAAAGTACACTAAGTCTGAAAGATTCAAAATTACATGCGCGGGGCATAGATATCCTCTTGCGACGTAACTGGGCACGTGTCAATGTCGCCCGCTTGTATTACAGAAAACTAAGCTTCAATGCAGGAGCTCCCAGTCGTTCTGAGCTCCGTCAATTAAAAATGCTGTACCGGTCGTCTGGCTTCAGTATTCCTGCTTCGGGAATCTGGAATTCTCACCTTTGAAGAAAAGCAAACTGGGACCTGCTGGCTCTTAGGCTGTAGAAACTGCCAGAAAGATTTGCGATTAGCTGCGTCCAAGTATCAATTTCTTTGACCAGCCACCTACAGCACACTAAGCCGGATAAATTCAAAATTACATGTGCGTGACATAATATGCCTCTTGTGACAAAACTGGGCACACGTTTTGGCGCCTGCAGCAACACTGAAGCCAGACAGACAAGCGGTACGGCACCTTTAATTGACGGAGCTCAGAACGAGTAGGGACGCTTTCACTGAAGCTTGTTTTGCTGCAATACACACGTGTATTGCAGCAAAACAAGCTTCAGTGAAAGCGTCCCCAGTCGTTCTGTCAATTAAATATGCCGTACCGCTTGTCTGGCTTCGGTATTGCTGCTTCAGAGCAATCTAGAAAATCTAGAATCGTCACCTTTGAACGAGAACGAACTGGCGCCGGCTGGCTTGTGGGCCATGGAAACTGCAAGAGAGGTTTGCGATTAGTTACGTCCAAGTAACAATTTTTTTGGGTAGCCACCTACAGCACACTCAAAATTACATGCACGGGACACAGATGCCTCATGCGACGGAACTCCCTTCGTCCTTGTTTTCTGTTAACTTTGCTCACCTTCACCACTCGCCTCCAATTTCTGCGCTACTTCTTTAATCTCGATTCCCTGGTTCCCAAAGGCCATGCCATGGCTTGCGCCAGTCACGGATCTGTCAGCTCTGCGACTGGCGCTATTGTGGCAAAAACGCCACAGCACCTGGCGCTTGATGTGCTCTTTCAATATTTTGAGCACGGCTTAAAACAGGTGGATGGGTGTCTGGTATGCCCTTTGCTTATTTGCGGATCGTTCCGAATCAGAGGGTAGGCGCTTCTGCGACCTGGGTGCATGCTCGGTATTTTACAATAGTTGAAACCGAACTCTGCAGGAATCTTGAAACATAACAAACATAATGTGCACGCCAAAAGGCATAGCAAATGAAACACCCACCATCTATCTATTTTCGTTTCTTGTCCGCAAGAAGCTGTCGTATATGTAGCCTCCCTTGCTTAAGCCGTTCCTCCCTAGTGTCCCGGTTGGGTCTCGTCCTGATGAATCGTAGGTGGAGACCTGAGGAGCGGTCAACATCAGATTAGACCTTTTTGAGACAGAACCATATACTTGCTGAGAGGAAGTACACCCAAACAAATCTCAGGCATGTCATTTATAGTGCGTTTTAAATTGAGACGAATGATGTAAAATGAGACGTCAATACTGACACACCCCTTTTGCGAACCCAAAATTTTGAAAGCCTTGCCCCGCTCGCTAGGGGGACAAGGCACATGAATCCCGGCATGTGGATGAAATTTTTACCTTAACATCCCGACTCAATGCCCATCCCTGAATATTCGACCACCACACTTTTAGAAAAAAAATTTTTTTTTAGAAAACACTGAGTCATCTACCACCTTTACAAACGCCTGAACCAAGCATACTCGTACCGTGGCTTGTTTGCTCAGTGCCGCCTCCGAGTTAATTCGGGCCGACAATGTTTTTTTTTTTTTTTTTTTCAAATGGAACCCACATTCTTAGTTTTGGTTTGTCTTGTAGAAGCAGGTGGATACTTTTACAAAGCTTCTTCCCTATGCGCTTCCGAATCAACATTTTTGCAATGGCCAACCCCTGGGCTTTGATTTTGCGCTCCTTGATGAATGCTGAAACTCATATAGGCGGGCAATAGCTCGCCTTGAAAATACTTGCTTTTGGTGGCCGAGAACAAACTCGTGTTCCTGATTGGCAGCCGGTTGCTGCCAAGAATTGCTGCACATATCCTAAAGATTAGTCTAACACAGATGCTTTGGCCGGACAGAGACACAAAAGCCTGAAACAAGGCCACTATACAGACAGGTAGAGTGCCTGTGAGGAATGAAACAAACAACTGAGATAGGCATCAATCACTCACCTTGAAAACACTTGCCATGCGCGGCAAAAAACAAACTTCTGGCCTTGATTGGCTGGTTCTTGCCACCAAGACCTGCATGTGTAAGAAATAACCCGGTCTTAATTAAACTTAAGTGCTTTTGCAGAAGAGAGACAACAAAATACTAGTGCAAGACCACTACACATAGGTTATGGCATTCAAGAGGAATGAAATACAAAACTCATATAGGCGGGCAATAGCTCACCTTGAAAATACTTGCTCTCGGTGGCCGAGAACAAACTCGTGTTCCTGATTGGAAGCCATTTGCTGCGAAGAATACTTGTAGATATCCTAAAGTACCCAGTCTTAGTGTAACACAGATGCTTTGGCCGGACAGAATACAAAAGTCTGATACAAACCACAAAAAGCAGGAAATAGTGTCTGCGAGAGATGAAAAAAGACCCAAGTGGAGAGGCTCGTTCTGTTTCCCGTTAGTCAAATAGTGCAGCTCATTTTGCTAAAACGATGCATATTTGCTAAAAAAAGTATCTATATTTTGCCACATTTAGCAGAGTTTACTGCCAAGGGTACCTGCACAACAGATTAAGTCAGAATTAGTCAGTATTTTTTTTCTTCTTTTGATGAGCGACAACAGAATCCTAAACAGGTGATGAAACAAATTATGAACCCAGCAAGACAGGCTAGTTTGCCTTGATGCAAGCACAGTGCCTCGGCCAACCAAATGAGGTTCTATTCTTTATCACTTGTCATATTTGGTGGGAATAGTAAAGTAAATGAAAATAAGGCAACCTCTGTTTTAGCCGACAGCTGCAAACAAAATTCATATACCTCGATGAACGACCTGGAAATAAAATTGGGTGGTGACCAAGTGGTTTAAGGTGTCAAATTTCAAACTTACAGAATGTAGTTTTGGTTTAAGTCCTCCTGGTGTATATTTTTATCCTTATAGCTCTATTTACATTGTTTTTTTGTATTTTTGAGGCACAAGTACTTAATTTATACGCTAATTCACCTTTAGAAGCGTTTTAATTACACTCCATGCCTTTCTAGTGCTCGTAATTGATTCTTGGTGAAAGCGGTCTTAAATGTTTCTTTTCTTGCTGTCGCTGCTGCTTGCTTTCTCACCTTTAGAATGCTGACAACTCGACACAAAAGTAATGAAAACTGTGTTTAAAATGTCATGAAGATCAGCATTTCCAAGCTGTACCCCTGCTTCATGCCCCGACCATGCCACCATACCATAGCTGAGTGCAGTCACAAATGGTCCCAGGTTTGTCACCCGATCGTTTTTTGGGCTTACGGTGTGGCGCGACTCATGAAGCACCTAGGCTTCGCGATGGAGCCAGTGAGCGAAGTGTGACACACTAGAGCTTTGTAAGCCACAGCTTTACAGCCTGCAAGGCATGGGAAGATCCCTCTCCCTTTGCAGAGCTGGCATTAGCTCACCGAGAAGCTATTGCAAGCTCTAGAAAGCCACAGAGTGTGAATAAAAGCGCTTCTGAAAATGAATTAGTGTGTAAATTATGCATCTATATGTTAAAACTTAAAAAAGTATATATGTATATATATATCTATTTAAATACTAAAAAAGGCAAAAAAGAAAAAAAATGTTTCCAGGTGGGCTTGCACCCAGAGCTCCACGGCCCTTGAATTCAGTTCCCTAAAGCCCGCTTCAGACGGAACAATTTCGCCCAGCAACTTCATGTCGCAACACCAGCAACTCGGGCCGCCCGCGTTCACATGCAGCAACCAAATTGCTACGACTTGCCATCATCATCATGAAATTTTATTTTTCTTACAGTATTTAGACGCACAGTTATATCCTAAAAACATGTTTTTATATCTTTAAATTGCACTGAGAATACTAACTCATCTTTTTGAAACAGTTTATTTACAAAAATGATCCATTTCAAACCTGAACTAAGTCCTCAGTTCTCATCATCACGACCACAGGGGTGTCACGTGAAGATACTGCATTCCTGATTGGCTGCTGCCGCTTCAAACATCTCCGAGTAGTCAAAGCTGCTCGTCCGCTTCGAGCCGGACCATATCTCAGCAATTCGTGTCGATCTAGGGAAAACTAGGGAACAACCCGCCAGCAGCCCCAAAATTGCTGGAAAGGTTGCCCCGTCTGAAGCGATCCTATACTCTGTTTCATACATAGAGTGCAACGCAGTCAAAGCTAGCGCACCGGTTTGCATTGTTGACCGTGCCTACGTTCGCCCCATAAGATAGTGCGTCCCCTGCAAAAATTTTTTTAAAAGTCGGAAAATGTGCCTCCTCGGGGCTAGTAACTGATAGTGGCGTTATGATTTCAATGGAGCACAAATGTTTTTCAAGAAAAAAGAAAAGATAATGTAAACCACCTTAAATTGTTTTCGTGTTCATCCGTGTGGCAGCCGCTGTGGGTTTTCGGGTTGTGTGGCACTGGCTCGTTTTGAGAAGATGGCGTCTTACGCAGCAAGCTCAAGTACCTCTCCTGCTTGGATGTTTTCGAAGATTCGCTGTGCGAAAATCTTGAAAGAGTGCAAGCAGATGATCGCCAATGTGTACGGGAGTGTAAGAACACATTCCCCGGAGAATTCGGTCGTGAAGTCCTGGAGACGGCCAGTAACGACACTGGAGTGTGCCCTGTACTGTCGCGAAGTGCAAGGCGCAGTGCCCATCTGGCAAGGCGGCGTCCCCGAAGCAAAGACCTCGCAACGTAAAAGTTTCGAGCACGGGGACCGTCAAGCATGATGACTTCACACAGAACGCCATTCGCCTGAAGGTGCATCGCAAGTGCTCCGAGAAGGAGATTTCTACCCTTGACAGCTATTTCAAAATAAACTGTACAGGCCACAACTATTGTCGATTAACGTTTTATTATAAATTTTGGGACAAGGCCGCTATCAGGGCGATTCCTCATTTCGAAAGAAAATGTAACTCGGTGCTGGAGGCAAATAACACTTGCAAAGCGGCAGACCAGATGGTAGAAATCTGGCCTCTCGGCGACTTATAAATAAAAATCAAGGAGGAGGAACTGAAATATGCACTTCGTCAATGCGCACAATCTTGCACGAAAAGTATGTCTAAAAAAGAAAAAAAAAAAAAACCAAAAAACTTTGCGCGTAAAATGGGTTCAAACCACGGCCACCGAGACGTCAATATCGCCAGAGCAGCGCCTTCTGCCACTCGTCCACGAAACGCACGGAGTAACACTTTTTCTATTTTTTCATGCGCACCACTTTAGTACCTTTCACAGCGTTGCACGCTAAGTATGAAACAGAGTATAAGAGACCCTATTGTCTGGTACAGAGACCATTTATGAACGCTTGGGTGTTTAAACGATGTACTACACATTTTACAAAAAGAAAAAAAAAACATTGGGTGTTTAAATGTTGTACTACCCCTTTTTTAATAGAAAAAAGCAACAATAAAAAAAAAACATTTCAGAAGAAAAAGTTAAGGAAACGGAATGTACCATTATGTTCAGTGAAGTTTGGTGACAAGACTCGGGACTCGAGCAGGAATGCAGTTATCCTTGGTGTGACCCCATGAGACTGTCTTGCTGCCTTTGCTGGGGTTTATCTAACTGAAGTACCTGTGCGAAACGTAGAACACATGTGCATAACACTCATTATTCACAAGAAAATTTGTCAATGTCCAAAATGACCCATGAAGGAAATTATGCGACGAATTTTCAGGCTGCGTTGGCCGAGTCACCTCTCGTGGCCAATGTTTCATAGCAACTTTAATTGTAGTGAACAGTTATAGGGTATATTACGAAAAAAGTGCAATTTGGTTTTGTAGGAAACTATAACACACAAAACGACGCTTGAATACAGTATGTTGAGGTACCTCTAAACAAACTCCAGGGTTTCATGGCGCCTCCTTCAGATACCTGATGTTGAACATGAAATATGTGCACCAAGGAGTGAGCAAACAGCGACTTCAGATTTGTCTCTAACACCAGCGACATGTCGACAAGGAGTGCAACGTGTAGATGGTCGTCTAGAAGTGTGCCAAGCTGAAAAAGCAAGATGTAATGATATCAGAATAAGACCACACCAACGAGGCACCATTGTGGTGAGACAATCTACGATGATGTAGAGACAGTAATCGGGAGTCAACCGACGTACGGCCGCGATTTACTTTGCGGCGACTAAAATAAAACATGGCAAAAAAAATATTTTTTTTGAAAATTAAAAAACGCGTTTTTTTTTTTTGTTTTTTTTTTTCTTTTTTTTTACTTTATTCTTTGAGCGCAGCCGGTAGCAGAGCACTTGGGCGGCGTCACGAAAATCTGACAGACTCGCTAGCTTTTCTCAACTTCGTACGGCGCCAGTCGGCACCACAGATGAATGGTCGGCACTCTTAGTCTCCAGGGAAGAAAAAAGTACGAGCTCAGAGCCCAGCGTCGATCGCGACTTTCGTAAGGAGAAGCTCCGGTAACACTTCGGCGACTCGTGAGCGTTAAACAACGCCTCTTCGAACGAGCCTACGAATCCAACACGTCGAACGGTTTGCGCCGGTAAGCACGCTGGGTGCCAGGGGGCTGGAGGTTGAATATCCGAAAGAGACGAGGCGCTGGTTTCTACGTCTATTTCGCACATGAGATAACAAGCCGAGTGATAGCTAGCCGAGTGTAAACACTGACTGAAGTTACATCAGAGTACACGCAGTCGAAATGACGTCTGCAACAGAGCACAGCCAGACGGTTTCAGCAGGGGACGCATGCGTTCAAATAAGCTGCAATTTCACAACATCATGTATCCCTTCTGTCCTTCAGTGTTCACTTTGATCTGTGTATACCAAAGCACTCAATGCTGCAAGTAATAAAGTCGTCTATACGTACCTTTCGAAGCGATTGAAAGTGCGTTGGTTTCACTTGGAATCCACAAGCAAAGTGCGCGACGAACTTGACGAGCCGTTATCCGTCGGTCCCGCCATCGCCGCTGTCTCGCTGTCTCGCCGGGTTGGCGCGGTCGCGGTCGCTGCGCAATGGCGTAATCTCGGCGGCTTGGCTAGGCTTGGCTGGATCGGCGGATTCGGCCACTCGGCGGCTCGCTCAGCCAGCTCAGCCGCTTGTCTGGCTCGATGGGCTACTCGCGGCTCGCTCGGCTCGCCTCCCTTCGGAATTCGAACTGCCTCCGAAGCTCGAGCGCTCGAACTTTCGCGCGCGGGGGTTGACGATGGAAACTTTTCTCATAAAACGAGTCTGTAACGTATCGTTTGATGGCGCAAATGCACGTATTTTTCCCGTCGTTTTTTTACAGTGTGTGAATCTTGCGAAACAGGCGACGAAGAGTGGTGGGTGAAATGTGCTCGTGTGTGGTTGTGGATTTTGTGTACGACGTAGGATTACCCAGAAAGGTGAGTCAATATCGATAAATGTGCGGGTAAGAAGCACGTGACCTGTCAAGCCCATTAATCCTCATTATTTTATCGTGCGAACTGACATTGTCACGTATCGCGTTTGATTTGGGTTTCAACATCGGTAACCTAACTTTTGTTGCATTAAAACTGCAATAAACATTTGTTTGAAAACGATCACTCCAATGGGCACGTCGTTATTGGGCTTTCTCATTGAAAGGTAGGTCGCGGGTGTCCCAGCTAGTTATTCCGAATGGTTTGGTGGTTGTCTAGCATTTCAAGCGCTCGAGGCTCTGTGTACTGTGTGCCGTACGTACACTTGCGCTTTCGATCAATGTGAATGTGTTTGCAACGCGGAACGTTTGTGTTCTGTGTGTATCCACCTCTAATATCGTTCTCTTTCGTATTGCCGTATGGTAACTCCTGCGGTTCTACGATATCATTCACGCGATGTCGTATATGTGGGCGTACCGATATCCACATGTTCCTTCACGGGCAATCAATACTGTGTTACGTATCCTCTTAGTCCGCGGTAGATGCCGACGTAATTCATGTTGGTAACTTGGAATTCGTTCTGAGATTTATCCACGCGATATTGTATTCTTCTTTGGGCCCGTGATCGACGACCGATATTTATATATCGTGTGGCCGCACAGTATGTCCGTGTCGGTCACCAATATGCACGCGGTGTCGTATTCTATTCCAATAACCGTAAGTTTTGTCGGGATATTGTGCTTCGATATCGTGTTGTATACCAATAACCGCAAGTTATATCGGGATATTGTGCTCCAATATCCTGTTGTATACCAATAACCACATACTATATCGGGATATTGTGCTCCAATATGAATTCCCATCGTGCGTATTGGGTTAATCGGATAACAATAAGTTTTTATTGGTTTCCATCAACTTCACTGGAATACAATATTTCCAATAAGCCGAGTTCATATTGGCCTTTTTCAATAGGGAATACAAGCGGTCGACATTGACGTATGCCCAGTTACGTCGCAAGAGGATATCTATGTCCCGCGCATGTAATTTTGAATCTTTCAGACTTAGTGTACTTTACGTGGCTACTCAAAGTAACTGCTACTTGGACGTTAATTGACAGAACGACTGAGGACGCTTTCACTGAAGCTTGTTTTGCTGCAATACACGTGTGTATTGCAGCAAAACAAGCTTCAGTGAAAGCGTCCCTACTCGTTCTGAGCTCCGTCAATTAAAGATGTCGTACCGCTTGTCTGTCTGGCTTCAGTTTTGCTGTAGGAGACAAAACGTGTGCCCAGTTTTGTGACAAGAGGCATATTATGTCACGCACATGTAATTTTGAATTTATCCGGCTTAGTGTGCTGTAGGTGGCTGGTCAAAGAAATTGATACTTGGACGCAGCTAATCGCGAATCTTTCTGGCAGTTTCCACAGCCTAAGAGCCAGCAAGTCCCAGTTTGCTTTTCTTCAAGGGTGAGAATTCCAGATTCCCGAAGCAGGAATACTGAAGCCATACGACCGGTACAGCATTTTTAATTGACGGAGCTCAGAAAGACTGGGAGCTCCTGCATTGACGCTTATTTTTCTGTAATACAAGCGGGCGACATTGCCACGTGCCCAGTTACGTCGCAAGAGGATATCTATGTCCCGCGCATGTAATTTTGAATCTTTCAGACTTAGTGTACTTTACGTGGCTACTCAAAGTAACTGCTACTTGGACGCAACTAACCGCAAATCTCTCTTCCAGTTTCCACGGCCTACAAGCAAGCAAGCACCAGTTCGTTTTTCCTCAAAGGTGAGCATTCCAGATACTCTAGTTAGGTGCGAAGCGGGAATAGTAAAGCCAGACGAGCGGATACGTATATTTAATTGACCGAGCTCAGAATGACCTGTGGCAGTGGCATTGAAGCTTATTTTTCCACAATCAAACGCAGACATAATTTTGAATCTATCCGGCTTGGTGAAGGATTGCTACTTGTCGCGAACTAATCACAAATTTTTATTTTGCAGTTTCTATATGGCTACAGCTAGCAGGTGCTGTTTTCATTAAGGTGAGGATTTCACATTCTGTTTTCAAACATCAAGTTTTTGAATGAGAGTCCTAAACAATTAACTTTCTTTTGCAGTAAATGCCAGATCCTCCAGTTCAGGAATATTTTAAATATATTTCGTATGGATAAGTCCAGTGTTTTGCTTCTTTATTCACAATTTCACAACAGCAACATTTTTTTTATTTATCACTCAGAAATACACACAAGGAGAGACTGCGTTGCAGAGAAATGTGGCGCTGAACGTGATATTCCAACTCTTATATAGTTTTATTGGTAGCCGATATAATATATTGGATTCCAATATCCATAATACGCTGAGTATATTGGAATTGTAAACCCTTATTGGATCCCCATACGACACATGGGGATCCAATAAGGGTTTATACGGTATTTGATTCCAATATTTTCAGCGTATTATGGATATTGGAATCCCATAACAAATCCTTATTGTAATACAATACAATAAATGTAATGTTTTCCAATACACTGTCTATATTGTATTGCAATACAATAAAAAGATATTGTTTACCAATATTCATAATACGCTGTTCATATTGGGGTTTTCCAATAGGGATGTGTAAACGTTTTTTTTCGTTTTTTTTTCAAATTGGGGGGGGGGGGGGGGAGGAGTCTCCTTTTTAAAGGCGTTTTCATTTATGCTGCATGGTTCTAAATGAGGTGCGGGCAAAACGTTGAGTTTTACAGGCCCTTGGATGGCTATGAGGTCCTTGTGATAACTGCAGGAGAAGGCAAGTTCTCACGAGTAATTATTAGCCCAATCGTTTGCAGCCACCCGAAGAAAAAAAAAAAACAATTCTGTGACACTCGAACGTGGCACCCGAGCGTCATGGTGCCTGAGAGTGGTGCCTGAGCGTGGCGATCGAGCGTGGTGGCCTAGCGTGTCACCCAAGCGGCTCGGTTTTCTCAAATAGATCCCAGGCATATAGCAAATTCAGTGTTAAAATTAAATGAAACCATGGAGGCTTAAGTGCCGACCCGACGAAGGCCATCTGGCAAGGGTGTTGAACCTGTCACTATTTCGGTTACGTTCGGATCGAACAATGTTGGTTCACATTCCAGCTCGGCTACGATTGAAGAAATCACACCAAATATCAATTTTGCTCCCGGTTCTCCCAGCGTAAGCCGGTTCAAACCAATTCAGAGTTGTACCTTTAATTACGGCCGACCATGCAAGCCATGCTGGTTCCACTTAGCACGCGACGCAGAGTAAACGAAAGCATAAGTATGGAGTACAGGAGCAGCTTCAACTGGACCGCTGAAGCCGTTGCGAATGCCTCCATAAGATTAAATATATAAGAAGGCACGCATGCAGTGTTGCTCATCAAATGCATACAGTGCTGGGTCAATTCGTCCTTCGCGCTCAATGTGCTCCGGCAAGTTAGGCTACTTTTTAAAAATACATATCAAAGTATCCAGCTTCCGTTTTCATTACGCGGTTTACGAGAGCAATGAGACTATGCAGGGTTACACGCGTAGATTTCTAAGAGTATAATCATTGTATTGTTCAAAAGAAAACTGAGGTTTTTGCAGATTTACGATGATCGGGGACGGAGTTAAATTGCAGCTTTTTTACCGAACAACAATATTAGTAATATGCATACCTATGTTGCTATATTTAAGATTTTTTTTTGCTTATCCTATTTATCGAATATCTCTTTAAGTGATGCAGGGTTTTCAAAGATAAATAAACTTCGGCTATAGGAGCAGCATATAATAAAGCTTCGGACAATTATTTAACTATCAGCTCGAACCACGGACTCCCGAAGAAAATGCTTTAATGCTCTTATATGTTAGGTGTTTTGTTGTTGGCCAGGATAAACCTGGCGTTTTTTTATTGCCGGCCCATTCATGCTCCCTTACAGCGCTGAAATAAGAATTTCAAACCAAATATGTATTTGTGAGCAGTTAGCTGCCTGGCCGTCACTGCCAAACATGGAGATAGGAACTTGCTTCTGGAGTGAGACTCCCTCAATGGTGTCCAAATTTAAGCAACGCCATTGGTGGTGGAGGAGTCTGAATAGAGTGTTTTGATGTCGGTGGTCGTTTTCAAGAAAGGCTTGATTGTCCGTTTCTTTCGCTTCGTTCCCACTAAAGTATGTAAACGAACATTCGCTTATGTCGATTCGCGCTCTTCAGTTTCGTTGTTGGTCAGATAAAGCAAGGACTCCCGATCTTGCTTCATTTGAAGTGATCGCGCTTTGTCGGTGGGGGTCGTGAAGAAGAGAGCGTGTTCCCCTCCGAACAGTGCGCGAGATAAAGTTGCGTTACGAGTTCCGAGCAATTGGATTTTGTTGACAGGAGGATGACTAAAGAGTGCTGAGATTGTGAGCGAGCTGCGGTCATTTTAGATCTTTTAGATCTAAAATACTATGCTCTACTTTGATCTGGAGAGTGGGTACGGGAGACAGAATGTTTTGGGCAGTGGCGTGCCAACTTATTTTTGAGTGGGGCGGCAAACCAGACCCTCCCTCCCCCAAGGCCGGGGGGTGGTGCCCTTGGTATCTCGTCGTCGCCGCCGGACAGTGTTGGCCCTGCCCGGTGGCGGTTGTTTCAGGGGGGGGGGGGGGGGGGGGCAAAACACGTGCCTTGCTCCCCCGCTCTGAGAACTGGGGGGGGGGGGGGGGCAAGCCCCTTGGCCCTCCACTCCCCCGGTTGGTACGCCCATGGTTTTGGGCACCATTGGGGGCGCGTGCTCCTCCACTTTCGGCACCACCTCCAAGCCGCCCGTTTGGCCGTGGTTTGGCCGTGGTTTGGCCGACATGTCACCTCCATAAGCGTTCCTATCTCCATGCTGCCAAAGAAGGTTGGCTAGTGGATAGAGCCGCCAGTGTCGGAAGCTAAAGTCAAGTTTGACTCCATCGGGATTAACTTCGCTTTCGCTCGGCATAATAATGTATGTATACACTGGGCTTCCCGTCTCTGACGGCGACTCACGGATAGTACAAAAACCGCAGAGCGTATCTTTCGGACGCCTCGCCTAGTTCACGAGATCATTGCCTTCCAGTGTGCATTTGCTGTGGGGGCGTGCATCCTCAAGAATCACGAGACACCGAACTTTTGGGGAGCATAGAAATCTAGTGCTAGAAGCAGGACAGGTGAAAGACCGCCTGCCCTTCATACCCCGCCAGTGACTTCTCTAAAAACAGTCGTCCAAACTCAAACGCTAGAAGCTGATGTGTATTATGAGAACGAGCAAATCGGTTCGAAATTGTGTATCGGAGTCAGGTACCTAAAAGTAAATTTGTTTCTTAACCGAACCATTAGCTGAATTGACAAAATTTCGAGAAAACCTATTATCGCAGTAAAAAAGCTAGCTTTCTGCTAATGTGCCAACGGGGAGGAACGGAAAGGGGGAATTATCCATTTCAAAACTAAATAACTTAAAATTGACTAGAAAAAAATTGAAACTCAAATTAAGCGACACAAAAGCTCAATTTCGCCCCGGATTTCAATATATAAAATACTGCCATCCCCCAAAATTCAAACAAAAAAAATAATAAACGACACTGATAATTAAAGGAGACTATGTGTATTTAGTGTCTTTCGTGCGCCACTTTCTTTCGTTGCTGTGGAAAATGTGATTCGCAATTCACAAGAACGCGATTTGTGATCTATCGATTGTTCAATGTTTATCCAGGACGTATAGGTAGTTAGGAATTGGTATCGTGCCAAGCTAAGCCGTTGAAGAAGGAAGACGACGTCTCGCAATACTGACAGTCCTACATCGAGTCATCTACAGGCCCAATAGCTGGAGGTCCTGCTGGATTCGCGAGGTCGGCGTGACGTTGACCAGCAGCCGATCTTCATTGTAGATAATGCCCGACGCATGGTGTTAGGTAACAATCGAGACGTTTTTGCTCGTTTCTATACAATCACAACAAAATAAATTTAAAGTTGTTTTAAAACTAAAGCTAGGCACTGCCACAACTGTGATTTGTAGCTCAAATTCAAATTCAAGCCCTACAAAACAAGTACAGATGTGACAGATTAAAGTATATGCAGATTGGATAAGCTTAGGACAAACACCCGTCCCGGAACTCGTGTTGGTACCAACACCTTCAAATGAAATAGAAAGAATGCGTCGAATTCCCTCAGTTCGTAACTTCGCCAAATTTAAAATGTACGGAAAACAGAACTTCGGGGACCGGCGCACGTCAAGGAGCAAATATTGGTTCTCAAAGTTTCAAAATAGTTCACTCCGGCCTAACATAATAAAACAAATAACAAAAACTCATAGACGTTTTGCCACTTATACGAGTGGCGTCTTCAGTACACACTGACAACGGTGAAAGGACAGCAAGTCTACCCGTTCAAAATATCCCCGTCCGGTTGAAGCCTGTATCTGAAACAGGCTTCGTCCCCGCGATTTTTATGACATCATCAGAGCACAGAAACAAGATGGACACCTAAAAAGGAAAGAGCTAACCGACATCCACCGCCAGAAACTCTCCCATTTCTTCCTGATCGTTCCCTGCGACTCAAAGATGTGGCAGCTGTGCACAAATTGCCCTCCAAGAAACTGTCTGAAGATCACGTGAGTTTATTATCAAAGGGCCGGAATTTTGCTGTAGCTCAAAGAAGAGTTCAGAAGCGGGATATCGTTGTGGAGGTTCAGGAGAAATTTCGTCACAATAGAGATGTGTCTAATGTCAATGGGCACGGAGCCGATTGTCAGCGTCTTATCGAACGCCAGAAACACTAGTACGAACCTGAGTCGTGATGAGCGCACGGCGTTGAGTGAACTCTAATCAGACGGATCCATCGTGATCCTACCCCCTGATAAAGGTATAGGCACGGCTTTGTGAGACCGGAAAAATTATGACGCGAAAATGTGCAAGATTTCGAACGACCCTTTTTTGTCTCCTTGAGCTGTGATCTCAGGGCGAGGTCTGAGAGGCAGCCTGTTGATACTTTGCGGGTGTCAAAGACTAAAGGACGTCTCGGCAGACATTGTACCGCCGGCTTTGTTCGATGGACGGGTAGACTGGTCGGCCCATCTTTATCGTGGCCAGTGCATACTGATCTGTTCTACAAAGTTGTACGGTACAACGTTGTTCGGTTAAAGTAATCGTGTGAACTACAATGCGGGGGGGGGGGGGGGGGGCGAGGGGAGGGGGGTGTGCACGCGATCGCGTTGCAGGTGTATTGCCATCGGCACAGGAAATGGCTTTTTAGTGTTTTGAGCGGACCTGAAAGCACCGTGCTTGAAAGCAAGCCGTTTAGCATGGGGACTGATCCTGCAGCCTTTCCTTTAAAAATACATGATTATGACTAGCTTTTGCAAACTTGTTTGACCAGAGACAAATTATTCCAGCAAAATAATCAGGCGAAATACGGCGTGTAGCAGCCAACATAGAGTGTCATTATTAAACTGATACCCACTAGCTTGTGTTATCAATTGTTTACGTAAATGCCAAGTTACCTGTGTCGTGAATGTCCTTGAGGAAGTGGGTGGAACGTACCAAGCTATTTTTTTATCTCGTTAATGAGATCCCAAAGGGCGGTTTTCGCGCCTTTTGGGGCAGAAAGTGTATGTAATTGCATTTATTCAATGAAAGCGTGAATAGGGGCCAACGCCTTCCCATTGGCAGATTGTAAGTAGACATACATAAAAACCATAAAAACAAAAATGGTTTCTTTCGTTTAAACCATTTAAAAGTGCAAACTCGAAAATGAGAGGGAATAACCATTAACTACATGCACATCGCAAGCACTTTTTTTTTAAAAATAGGTTGAAATATTTGTTGAAATATATCTGTCAACACCAAATAATTCGAAATAATTTATGTAGTTCTGAATACGACCTGAGGGAGACAGGAAGTTAGTATGTGCAACATGGATCGTGCGCTGATGATGAATATTTCTGCAGGGTACATAATCTTTATAACCAGGAATGGAAGATATATGTACACACGTAGAATACTATTCAGATATTATTGCAACATGAAATAAACGGACGGACAAACACGGCTCCCATTATTGACAACATTTTATCACCTCGCCACCTGTACTTGCAGACGAAAAGAAGAGGGGAGCAGTCGAAAATGGGAAGAGTGGAAGGGTTAGGTCAGGACGGGTGGGTTAGAGAGACCTGAGCGAGGGGGGCATCCCCAAGGCTGACCGGTTCACGGACGTCATAAATCGGGCGACGGCGGCGGCGTGCTTAGACTCGACGCTAAGAAAGTTAATCTCTTTTCGAGGTACACTGATGAAGGGGGTACATCGCAAATGCCTCGATAATTTCTCCTCCTCTCCTCGATCTGTGTCCACCGATCCTGGTGGTTGAGGGGAAGTCGACGGAGCAGGTTCCACATTTCGAGGCGTGCTTGACAATGGAGTGGTAATTTTGCTCCGCGGCATTGGCTGCAGCTTTCCATACCTCATTGTCGAGTTCTCGGAAATGGTCGTTAAGGTAGCGCCCCGTTTGTCATATATACCCTGCACCGCAGGATATATAGGGATGGTGTACACGCATTCCTTATCGCAAGCGACATAGAGGGATCTGTGTGTATTCTGAGAGATTTAAGTTTGACGGGGAACCGTGTTTGTCCATTTGTTTTATTATAAGTTCCTATAATATCGGAATCGTTTAACCAACCCGTTCATCCTGGATATTAGTAGAAAATATTAGCTGTCAAGTAAAAGATATGGTATAAAATACCATGGTATGAGACCGAAAAAATGCAATAGCAAGCCCCCACATCCATTGGTGACCATAAACATTTCTTATAAATAACTAGATAAATAAAATTAATTAATATAAATAAATATTAGCTAGATAAAAAAAAAGTTCTCGGGCCGCGCCGGCCCGGGTCGGCCCGGGCCGTGCCTGGGCAATCTTGTGCCGTAAATCATAAATTGTTGTTGATAGCAAGAAGTTTGCTCATTAATCTTTTAGGTTCATTGAATACAAAAAAAAGCGAAGTGCAAATTCACTACAGCGTCGTTAAAAATAATAACTAAGAGACGTCTTGAAGCTAGAAAGCCTTCAAGCTTTTTCCGTGTAAGCGAGGGTTCAGTGTTATAAATTGTAAACAAAATAAAGTCCCAGTCATATGCTTGTCAACCTGTCTGATTCATCGCTCTCAAAAATATCTAGTTCACTATTAGGAAGATTTAGAAAAACGTACGCAAGCGCTTTGGGTACCGTAAAAATAGCGTTGGGATGTAAAACCTATGGCGATGCCAATTTTAGTTTGCCCAAAGTGCTTGAGTACGTTATTCTAAGACTCCCTTATTGCACAGAGCGCGACACTATATTAGCGTGAACAACCGATCGTCGTGTTCTTATGTTTATCTCATAGAATCAAAACGCTGTTTTCAAAACTATTAGTGTCTTTAAAAGTGCTCATCTGGGCCACAGGCCTAAGCGGTATACTTTGGTGCCTACTAACACCATTTCGAAGTAAAATTCGAAAAAAGAGCCAACGCCGTGTTCGCGGTTTCAGTGTCGCGCAGTGTACATAGTCCGTTCCGCGCTTGCACGTTTTGGGAACCATCTTGAAAAAAATGTTTTAAGGGGTTAAGTAGGAATATATTAAACTTAAGCTTGCCTGAAAGGGTTGTATATTTTAAGATTGCGTTGACATGTAAAGCTACTTCAGAACATATTCTTAAACAGAAAAGGTGCGCAGACCAGGCTTAGAACGATGGAGACTTTTTGCGAAGAGGTAGCGATGTGCAGGGCCTTATAAAAGTAGGTTGAAACGGTACGCGTTCAAACGCAAAGGGTGTTTCGGAAACTGGTTCAGATAAGAAGGGCGTTTAGGGAATGAGTCGAAATAGGACAAATTCAAACGAGAAGGGCGTTTAGGGAACTGGTCGAAACGGGACGGGTTCATATGGGAAGGGCGTTTAAAGAATGGGTCGAAACAGGACGGGTTCAAATGGGGAGCTCGTTTTGGGAACGGGTCGAAACGGGACGGGTTCAGACGGGAATGGGTTGTTTCGGGCTAGAGCCATCGGGCCGGGTCGGGCGGGGCCTAGAAATTAAAAAAGCCGCTTACAACTCCCTGTAACGCCGAATTAGAGCGCAGCTCTTGAGGAGGAGGAGGGAAGGGCACTGGGGGGGGGGGGGGGGTTCAACTAACCAGGGGGGTCAGTGACCCTGGGGGGTCACGTGACCTTGGGGTCACGTGACCCCCAAATGCCGATGATGTCATCACTGACGTCACTGATGACGTCATCAGTGACGATGACGATGCGGATACCGATGACGTCATTAGTGACGTTACTGATGACTTCACCAGTGATGATGACGATGACGATGCGAATGTCGGCAACGTCATCAGTGACGTCACTGATGACGTAATCTGTGATGATGACGATGACGATGCGGATTCCGGTGACGACATCAGTGACGTCACTGATGACGTCATCAGTGATGATGTCGATGACGATGCGGATGTCGGTAACGTCATCAGTGATGATGACGATGACGATGTGGATGCCGGTGACGACATCAGTGATGATGACGATGCGGATGCCGGTGACGTCATCAGTGATGATGACGATGACGATGTGGATGCCGGTGACGTCATCAGTGATGATGACGATGACGATGCGGATGCTGGTGACGTCATCAGTGATGATGACGATGACGATGTGGATGCCGGTGACGTCATCAGTGATGATGACGATGACGATGCGGATGCCGGTGACGTCATCAGTGATGATGACGATGCGGATGCCGGTGACGTCATCAGCGATGATGACGATGATGCGGATGCCGGTGACGACATCAGTGACGTCGCTGATGACGTCATCAGTGATGATGACGATGACGATGCGGATGTCGGTAACGTCATCAGTGATGATGACGATGACGATGCGGATGCCGGTGACGTCATCAGTGATGATGACGATGACGATGCGGATGCCAGTGACGACATCAGTGACGTCACTGATGTCATCAGTGATGATGACGATGACGATGCGGATGTCGGTAACGTCATCAGTGATGATGACGATGACGATGCGGATGCCGGTGACGTCATCAGTGATGATGACGATGACGATGTGGATGCCGGTGACGTCATCAGTGATGATGACGATGGCGATGTGGATGCCGGTGACGTCATCAATGACGATGACGTCATCGCGGGTCACGCGACATCGGCGGGGGTCACGTGACCCCTCCCCGAGGTCATGTGACCTCGAGGAGGGGGTCACGTGACCTCAGGGGAGTCACGTGACCTCGGGGGGTCACGTGTCCCCCACGAGGTCACGTTACCCCGGTGGGGGACTCGCGCGGTGCATTATGGGAAATTTCCCATGATGCACCACGCGGTTACGCCGACGGCGACGGCGACGGCGACGGCGACGCCGACGCCGCTCAAGCCGGGAACGGGCCCCTAAGAGCTGCGCTCTAAAATCACTTTCTATCCGCTGCTATCAGGCTCGTACAAAATGGAAGACATTCTAGTAGTTCACAAGGCTGAACCACCAGTCTTTGCGCGGGTGGCGCAGATTTATGCAACAACTGAAAGAGACGCTCTTGTCTTGGAGATGCTGAGGGTACAAGAGTTTTGTTGCCATGCTCATTCGTTTAAGGTTGCTGAAACATACTTGTTGGAACTCTCTGAGCCTGGGAGGGAAGCCTCATGGCAACGACTAGACATGTATCTTGGGACGTATGAGTCCCCGGGGTGCGACGTTTTGTTTTATTTATCCGTTATCTAACCGAGGACCACCTTTTTGTATATAGACCAGAGTGTGAGCATGTATTTAAGTGCTTGCATAGGGTGGTAAATAAAATGATCTGTGTACTTCTTCACATTGTCTATTACTTTTGTACTACATAGAGAGGTGGTCGCTATGAAGCGTGCTTGGGCTAGCTCCCCTCAGCGAAACAAAGGTAATGCAAAAAATTATAATAAAACACTTTAGGCGTTCAAATTTACATTAATATGTATGTATTAAATATGTCTATACCATCGAAAAAACGCGTTCCAACAAACATTTAAATAAGCGATTGTAGCGTTGCAAGTACAAAAAATGTATACCCCTCTTTTTATCGAGTATTAAAAAATATTCACACAGTTATTATTTCGAACCTTCTTGACATTGCTAGGTTGTCCTTCAGCACACTCCCCTAAAACGTATAAATTCAAGGACCCAGAAATAGAATAAACGCAAGCGCCCGCCCCTCTGTATAAAAAGGCATTTCCCGTAAAAGGATGGAGAGGAAGTCGGAGGAACGATGGTAGCGCCATCTTTCGCCAGATCGCGGAATCCTTCGGGACAGTTCAGGGGTCACGCCACCTGTGGGCGGGCATTCAAAGCTCGTCGGGAAGTACAGAATGGAGGAGCAAAACCAACCGATGGGGAGCCGGCGTCCCTCTCGCTCATTCTTGGCGTGACGGGACTTATCCAGGGTTCTTGTTTAGCACCCCTCTCCTCTCTTTACGGGCGCATTCCCTCTTAGTGAGAGAGGAGGTTCGCCAGAACGGGGTGCTCTTCTTCGTTTGGGATGTTGAGCACCGGCTCGACTCCCTTCGACTCCAGACGCCGCCAGGGGGCCAGTGCCGCTCCACCACCCTCACGTGAGATCTTCATTTTCACTGAGTTTATCGAAATCACCAATAAGTTACAAAACTTAATTTAGCGTGAAATCAACAATCAATGTCTAGAGAAAGCCTATTGTGGCCCCGAAGCTTCATGCATCGACTATTTGCCTAACATGCGATGAGAGATTTGACTGCCTGCAACGAACTCGCAACGGTGCGACGACCCAGGAAGCCCAACGCGACTACGTCCACGGCACACACAAGGCACGGTAACGCCATCACTGGCTGCCACAAAACTGAAGAAGACGCAGGAGGGAACCAAGACGCCCCGATCACGACGCCCCGTCGGCATAAAGGAACCCAGACCAGGAGCTACAGCATTCAAGATGGCCACAACCGCCAACGGTTTTGAATCCGAGCCCGCCGCAATCTTGCCGGAGGACACGCAAAAAGACCACGCCGCCCCAGCTCATCTGACGTCACGCGCCTCAGGAGATAGGGAAACCGAACGCACCGCTCCTGCGGGGTTCCCTTCTCTCCTCGGTGCTGCGGCCTCGCCAACCTCTCCAACTCGGCGCGAGGACCGCTCTATCGCCATGCGTCCCGAGAGAACGATGAACGAGGTATCAGAGCCAAGCACAGATATCGGCCGAACATCTGGACCCCACATACTGACATCAAACAGTTTCCACTACCTCGCCTCCGAAGAAGCCATCGAGATAACTGCGCCGACCAAACATACTTCGCCAGGTGAGCGTGAACCATCCAAGCGCGCACCTGCCGATTTCCTAACGCGGGACGGCTTCAGGCTAGTGAGCTACCGCCAATCGCAAAGGGCAATCAAAACCAGCGAAAATCAAACGGAGAGACTGCACACCGTGCTTTTTTGACCCTCTCTCGCAAAAGTACAATTAGAACCATCAAACAAAAGCAAAATCACACAAGAAATCAGGAGCAGGTTCAACCGATATGTCATCCCAAACATTCGCCTCAACCCTACAAAAAACATCATAGCGGTTGACATGCCTTACGTTGAAACGAGAGACAAGCTTCTACTAATTACCAAACTGGACGAAATTCAGGTCTATGCTTTTCCTGCCATCCCAGAAAATGCCTCCGTGGGAACGGTGCACCAAATAATCGGCGAACACTCTCTGCAAGCAGTTCGAACCTTGCTACAGTCGAGACACACCATCCTGGACGTCACACGGAAAGGACAGGGCACATCGGTGTCGGTTGTCTTTCAGGGCCCAAATGCTCCTGAGCACGTAACTTTGGGTTCACAGTGGTACAGAGTTTACCCGAGCAGGGGACGCGAACCCAAACGCCATGTGTCCTACAGCTACGATCAGCAGTCTACCATAGAAGAGCCCCCGCTCGCTCCGACATCCCGAAGACAGTCGCAGGAGGAAAACAACATACGAACGTGGAGTCCCACCTTTGCAGCAGCGCTCTCCGCCGGCCGACGCGATAAATCCACAGCTGCCACACAACCAAGGCTGCCCGCGGAGCGCGCCGCAAGCGACATGAGTCCTCGGCGCAAGGACGCCACAACAATCCAACGCCGAAGGGGAAGATCACTTTCGAAGCGTCAGTTTACTTGGATTCGGGGAGACAAGGACGCCCCGGGGCAGCCACCATCGTTGAGCAAAGGACACAGTCAGCACTCCAAGCGCAGCAGCCTACGCGGAAGTAGGGCAGCCAAAGGACAGAATATACGTGGAAAATCCGTGCCGTCACCTCGCGAGCGGTCCCAATTGAGAAGAGGAATGACAGGGGGCCGACACATCGAGCCCTTCGGCTTGCCGGAACTGCCCATCTGTGGAGCAAACTTAGCATCGCACCGCGACTTACTATGTGGCGACGTGGACATGCGCCGAACAGACTCGGTTCGACGTACAGCGGAGATCTCGCGGCGCGGCGGAGGCCCACGAGAAAAATGCCGAAGCCGCTCCACAAACAAGTCCAACTTAAACGAACAAGACGGCTCCAAAAAGAACCACGACGAAAGCAGACATCCGAGGAGAACAACCGGCCTTCCCTTCAAAGCGGCAAGTGGTCCCCACCCCATCCCCCAACACGCCTCCAAACAGGCCGACTCTAACTGGTCTTCCCCTGGGGTCTATCCGAGTGAAGACCCGCCCTCCCCCACACCGAAACATCAGCCCTCCGCTGCTCCTCTTCCCTTTACCCCCGAGAGCGGACGCGACGGGGGCGCTGCCAACACCACGGAAGGACGCTCCTGCTGCTGGGCCTCCTCTCTTCTCCACCATGTCGAGTATGGCTGCAACCTCCGCGCCACCAACGCAATGCAAATGCGGACACCCTGAAAATCAGAGCGAATTGGCGCTGCAAAATTACCACCAACAGTGCAGAGTGACAGAGATGATTCTGCATCACAACTTAATTCCACTGGTAAGAGAACAACTCCAACAGCTCCTAGGGAGCCAGACTTTCGTGGGACGCTACCGTGGCGAACACCAACCCACAATCTAAGACGCAACCCGGGACGACCCAGGAGAGGGCAGCGTGGTTTCTGCAATGGAATTGCAGAACCTTCGCCCGCAGGAAGGCAGAGTTTCTTCTCCGCTACCCAGCAGGGACAAGACCAGTAGTGCTGCTTCTGCAGGAGGTCCAGGATCCGAACCTCTCGCTGCCCGGCTACGACACGTATACGCGACCCACCATCCCGCATCGCCAACGAACGACGAATGGTCCGGGCGGCAAAGCGCCGCCGCACAGCGTCATTTACAGGGGCAACGCGGCGGTCCTAGTGGCTGCCCGCATCCCGCACGACGAGCTGGACCTCCAGAGCTGGTGCACGCAACATCAAGAGGTCGTGGGTGTGGCCCTCCAACTCCCCTAATGTAAGGTCGTGGTGGTGTCGATATACGTCCAACCGTCGATCCGCAACAGCGTCACCATTGACTGGTCCTGGGTCGAAGACCTGCGGAAAATGCACCCCGATGCCCTCTTTGTCATCGGCGGCGACTTCAACACACGCCACACGCGCTGGGGATCGAGTACCGACACATACCACGGTTCGAACCTCGTTTCCGCAATGGAGGACAACCACCTTAGCCTGCTCAACGATCCGGACTTACCAACGCGAGTTGGCCAGCACGCCCGCCAGGGCGACACCACGACCGACCTCACATGAACGAACCGGCGGCGGGCCCTCTTCTGGGAACTAGGAGCAGACACGTGGGGGAGCGACCACGTGCCCATCTTCATTCGTTTGCGCGGCCACAAGATAACGGCGCCGAAACGAACTACGAGCGTCGTCTGCTGGGACGCCTTCCGCACAGAGCTGGAGCAAACACCCGTAACCACACCAGGCGATGACCGGGAAACGCACGAACTGGCCCACCTCCTACGGACAATACACGAAGCCAAAAGGTCATCTACCCAGCACTTTCAAGTGGCGGAGGACAAGCCGTCGCCGGACTTGCACCTGGCTAACCTATGGAAACAACGCCTCGACGCGCTGTGTGCGTACAGAGGGAGAGGACGAACGCCAGGACTGCGATGCCGTCTGAACCTTATAACGACTGAGGCGCGCGATTACGCAAATACACTCTCTACAGACAGATGGTGCGACCTTTGCTCCAGCTTCAACGGTAACATGAGCGGACCGCGCATATGGCACGTCTTTCGCAATTGGCAGGGCAAAGCCAAGAGACGCACCGCGGCGCAGACAGCGGCTCTACGCATGCGAATCTCGGAGGAGCAGCTGGCGCTCCAGGCTGGGGCAGTGTTCTTCCCTCAGCCTGCGGCGTCACCGGATCCCACCATATACTCCCGAGACTCCGCGACACCGTCCCAGATGATCGGAGATTTCCAGGCATTGGATCTCCAAACACCGGAGCAGGTCGGCATGGACCAACCGTTCCAAATGGGCGAACTTCACGCAGCTTTAGGAAGGGCGAACGCCCACAGCGCACATGGCCCAGACCTGATAACCATCTCAGAATTGCGCAACCTCCCTGAACTCCACCTCCAGCTTCTCCTTGACGCGATCAACGAAATTTGGGCGACGGGCAACTTCCCGAGCTCCTGCCGCGAATCCCTGGTGATTCCGATCCCAAAACCGGGCAAGTCACCGAATGAGCTCACTAACCTCCGGCCAATTTCCCTTACCAGCAACCTATGTAAACTCACTGAACGTATGGTCCTCGAGCGACTCATGTGGCATCTCGAGAGGAACTACCCTCTCCACCCACATCAACTGGGATTCCGCCACGGGATGAGCACGCAAGACATTCTCCTTATGTTGCGCCACCAGGTCCTTGCCCTATTGAAAAAGGCCAATATGAAGTCGGCTTATTGGAAATATTGTATTCCAATGAAGATGATGGAAACCAATAAAAACGTATTGTTATCCGATTAACCCAATAAGCACGATGGGAATTCATATCGGAGCACAATATCCCGATATAGTATGCGGTTATTGGTATACAACAGGATATTGGAGCACAATATCCCGATATAACTTGCGGTTATTGGTATACAACACGATATCGGAGCACAATACCCCGATATAATACACGGTTATTGGAATAGAATACGACATCGCGTGCATATTGGTGACCGACATGGACATACTGTACGGCCACACGAGATACAAATATCGGTCGTCGATCATGGGACCAAAGGAGAATACAATATGATATCGCGCGCATAAATCTCAGAACGCGGATACCAAGTTACCAACATGAATTACGTTGGCATATCCACACGGCAATACGCGAGAAATATATTGGGTGTGGATACACACATAGTACAAACGTTCTGCGTCGCGAACACATTAACATTGATCGACAGTGCAAGTATGTACAGCTGTTAGTACGGCACACAGTACACACAGCCTCGCGCGTTTGAAACTAGACAACCACCAAACCATTCAACATAACTATAGCAGGAACACCCGCCGCGACCTACCTTTTAATGACAAAGTCCAATAACGACGTGCTCATCGGAGTGATTGTTTTCCAACAAATGTTTATTGCAGTTGTAATGCAACAAAAGTTGATCGCCAAACGATAAACCCAACGTACCGGGATACAATTCGATGTTGCAACACAACATCACAATACAACAAGAAACCATCGGTGTTGAGGCGCAACCACCAGACCGAATACGATATCAATACGAAGTTACCAACGGCGAGAAACACAACATCAAACACGATATGTTCGAAGTTACCGGTGTTGGGACCGAAATCGAACACGATACGTGGCAATGTCGGTTCGCACGATAAAATAATGAGGGTGAATAGGTTTGACAGGTCACGTGCATGTAGTTGTTTCTTACGCGCACATTTATCGATATTGACCCACCTTTCTGGGTAATCCTACGTGGTACACAAAATCCACGACGACATGCGAGCACATTTCACCCACCACTTTTTGTCGCCTGTTTCGCGAGATTCACACACTGTACAAAAAACGACGTGAAAAATACGTGCATTTGCGCCATCAAACGATACGGTACAGCCTCGTTTTTCGAGAAGATAGTTTCCATCGCCAACCCGCGCGCGCGCGCGCAAGCTCGCGCTTTGGAAGCAGTTTGAACTTCGAACTGTTCGAACTTCGAAGGGAGCAAGCCCGGCGAGCCCGCAATGCCCGCGAGTCGGCGTGCTGAGACAGCCGAGAAGCCGAGCATGCGCAGTGCGCAGCGGGCGGGCGTCGGTTGCGCGACCAGCCGGCGCCGTCGCGCTGCCGGCGGGATTGGCGTTCGTCGCACTCTGTGCTCGTGGTTGGTTGGTTGATTGATTGGGGGTTTATGGCGCATCAGCGACTAAGGCTATATTGCGCCAAGCTCAGACTATTGCAATTCGGGTTTAAGAAGAGGAAAGAGCTATAGTAGCGAAATATATGATAAAACCTGTGGCGTTCGCCTTCCGCCGTCCGCCGCAGGTGATCAACCAGACGACTCGTTCTTCGGGGTCAAACGGTGTTTATTACCATGACTCTGGTCCAGACTCGGGGCAGCAACTGTCCTCGGCCACACGGGCCATCCCTTTTCTACCCTGTCGGCGCCGGGTGCCGCCCCCCCCCGCTAGTCGCCGGTTTGGCCGCCGTGTGGCGGGCCGAGCGCCCCACACCTCCCCCCCCTTTTAGAGGTCGAGGTCTAAGATGGCCTCCTCGTGGGCCGGGTCGCGGAGCAGATCCGGGCGGACTTGGCGGAGGATCCGGATGGCTTCCGCGACCTCCAACGGGCGGGGGGCTGCCGGAGGTGCAGCAGGAGGTGGCGCGGCTCGGCGAGCCCAGTCCGCCGCGACGCGGGCCTGGTGCAAGGCGCCCGCCAGGTGGGTGGGGCGGTGGAGCTCCGGCACCCCGCAGACGGGGCACAGCAGGCGGCGCTCCGCCTCGTTGTATACGGCCGCGGGCTCGTGCGGGTGCCGGTCCTCCAACGTGTTGCCCCGGAAAGGCTCGGGGACGGACTCCGGGGGCGCGCCACGCTCGGGCCGGGGCTGCTCCCTCCAGCGTAGCGCTGAGGCCCAGCCCACCGGGCGGTCCTCTACCAGCACAGTCCAAGTCGCCACGGAGGCACGCTCACGGCGCGGCGGGAAGCGTGCCGCCAATCGCCTGAAATGATAGGCGTGGCGGGAACGGTCTTGGTGGCAGTGACGATCCTGCGGAGGAAATAGAGAACGGGCACACGAAGAAAAAGGACGAATTAACGGGTCTGGTTGTGATACGTCAAACATGCTCGGAGACACTCGCGAACAGAACAATCCCTTTGTGAAAACAAAGGGCAGACCCGCGGGAAGGAGATGGATCCTCTCCCCCCCTCTCCGCGAAGAGACGCAGCCAGCCAAAAAAAGGAAATGAATAGAGCAGGTGGTGAGTCACCGAGGGCGTAGGTTGTACCGCCTGGGCGTAGTTCCGTGGTCCAAGGGCTGGCTGGGAGCTGGGATGTCCGGGACCTGCGGAAAAACTGCTGGCTCGCAGTAACGCTTGAGCTCAGACACGTGAATTGGGCCGCACTGCTGTGTACCATGCAGTCGTGCTAGGCGGTAGCTCAGCGGGGAAACTGTTTCCGTTATGCGAAAGGGTCCATCCCAACGGTTGGCTAGGGATGCTGCGAAGCCTTTCGACGCATCGCTGAGGGGATGTGTCCGACGAAGTACCAGGTCTCCAACCTGAAAGTGGACACTGCGGCGGCCCTTGTCGTACTGGGCGGCCTGTTGAAGACGAGCGACGTCGAGGTTCTCTCGTGCTTCACGAACGGCCGACGAGAGTCGGTGATGGACGTCCTGGGCGAACTGCGCGTATGGGCGTCCATTCTGCGCAACATCTGTGTATAGAAATGAATTTTCCATTGGGAAGGTTAGCTCCTTACCAAAGTTGAGACGGGCAGGCGTGAAACCAGTGGATCGGTTGACCGTGGTGCGCGTTGCAAATGCCATCTCGTCGAGTTTGGCATCCCAGTCTTTGTGACGGGCTGTGTGGGAAATCAACATCATTTTGAGGTTGCGGTTGATCCTCTCCGTGATGTTGGCTTGCGGATGATACGGCGAAGTCAGCTTGTGCCGTATTCCAAGCGCAGCGCAGGTGTCGACGAAAATCTTGCTTCGAAAGTACGAAGCACCGTCCGTGATGAGCTCTGCAGGAAAGCCGAATCTCGTGAAAACGGACAGAAGGCAGTCCCAGATCCGCTGCGAAAGAAGCTTCCGTAAGGGGAACAGTTCGACCCACTTGGTGAAGTGGTCAGTCACAACAAGTAGGTACTGATTTCCGCGAGGACTACGTGGAAACGGTCCCATGACATCACATGCGACAATCTGCCAAGGCGACTGGCTAACGACTGGCTGCATTAATCCTGGTGGTTGGCCTCCGCGAGGTTTCGCCTTCTGACACACTGGACAACTGCGAGCATACTTCAGTACATCCTGCCTGATTCCTGGCCAAGTCGCAACACGACATAACTTATCGTAAGTCTTACTGCCGCTGCTGTGACCCGCTAATGCTGAATCATGGAAGTACCTGATGAATGATTTGCGCAGCTTCCGAGGTATCACAATCCGGAAAGGCGATCCATCGCTGTCGTCGTCTGCCTGGGGGATGTAGCGGAGAAGAAGTCCGTCCTCGCTCAGCAGGTACGAGTCGAACTCGTCGTCGCTTCCGGTGCCGCTTGCTCTTCGTGCCGCAAGCCTCTCGCACACGCGTCGACAAAGTCCATCTTCCTGCTGGGCCTTGCGGAGGTCTGCTCTGCTCACCAACGTTCCCCACCGTGACTCCGAAGTGCGGGCCACGATGTCGGTTAATCCCACCAACGTCGGTTCCGTCTCAGTGGGAGGGACCTGCAAAGGAGCCCGTGACAGTGCGTCTGCCACAATATTAGTTGCTCCTTTCGTGTAGGCGATAGTGTAGTCGTACGCTTGCAGTGTCAGAGCCCATCGTGCAAGACGTCCGGCTGGATTCTGCAAATTCTTCAGCCAGGAGAGCGCTTGGTGATCCGTCTGTATCTGAAAGGAAGCGCCATCGAGATACATGTTAAACTTCTTGAGGACGAAGATGATGGCGAGACACTCCTTTTCCGTCACGGAGTAGTTTCGCTCGGCCGCTGTCAGCGTGCGGCTAGCGAAGGCGACTGGGCGAAGAACGTTGTCGTGTTCCTGAAGGAGGACTGCGCCCAGGCCGAAGTTGCTGGCATCTGTTTGGACGACAAATTGTCGGTTGAGATCCGGCAACTTCAAAGAGGCGACGTCGGTAATTGCTTTTGAGAGCTGAAGGAAAGCGATGCGCTGATCCTCCCCCCACCGCCATTTCTCGCCTTTGCGCAAGAGCAAGGTCAGGGGGTTAGCGATCTCGGCGCAGCGAGGGATGAACTGGCGATAAAACCCAATCAATCCAAGAAACCGCTGCAAACTCTCGACGTCGTGTGGCTGCGGATACTCTGCTATTGCACGCAGCTTGTCCTCGTTGGGGCGAAGAACTCCATTGTCCACTACAAAGCCAAGGAGGTTAATTTGTGGTGAAGCGAGCTGCACCTTGTCAGGGTGAATCGTCAGGCCGGCGTTGCGCAGGCGCTCGAGGACGATCCCAAGATGCTTCAGGTGTTCCTCGAAAGTCTGGGAAAAAATAACGATGTCATCCATGTATGCCATGGCGAATTTATATTTTGTGTCGCCGAGAACGATATCCATTAAGCGCTGGAAGCTAGCGGGTCAATTGGAAAGGCCAAAGGGGAGGCGGGTAAATTCAAACAATCCTCTGTGGCAAGTGAACGCAGTCTTTGGCACGTCCTCTGGATCAATCTCAATTTGCAAAAAACCTCGACTGCAGTCCAAAGTGGTGAACACTTTCGCGTTGCCAATCGCGTACATAACCGAGTCAATGGAAGGAAAGGGGTACGAATCTCTCACCGTCACTGCGTTGAGGCGGCGATAATCCACGCAAAGTCGTACCGAGCCGTCCTTCTTCGGAGCCAAGACGACGGGGGAGGCCCATGGACTCTGGGACTCTTGCACTGCTCCGGTATCCAGCATCTCCTGTAGTGCTGCGTCTAGTAGGGCTCGCTTGTGGACGCTGAGGGGCCTAGGGTTGCACCGCAGTGGTTGGGCGTCACCAGTCTCGATGCGGTGTAGCAACACGTCGGTCTTGCCCGGGGTTTCCGTGAACATCGTTGCGAACGGCTGCAGGATGCTCTCGAGCTGCTGCTTTTGCGAGCTGGTTGCTGGGCACGCGTTGAGGGCGTCTCGGATGCCATCAGGAAGAACTGCAGCTGGCCGCGCTGTGTAGTGGGTCGGAAGGGTTGCGCCGGTGACGCAGTCTTCACGTCTGGTGAAGGGGGTCACGTGTGGCTGGTTGTCCAGCCGATACCCGGCGGCAGCAAAGTCGAGCGAAATGTTTTCGTCTGCAATGAAATCTCGGCCCAAGATAACAGGTACGGCCAATCCTGGCAGATAAAGGAAACGCTGACGCCGCGTTTTTCCGTCGAAAGAAATCCTCAGCCTTACTGCGCCTGCTGCTTTTGTTTGCGCGCCTGATGCTAACTGCAAAAGCGTGCTCGAACAACGGAGCTTAACATTTTTTGATTTGCAGAGTTCAAAAACGACGTCGCCGATAAGCGAAACTCCCGCGCCGGTATCGAACAGGGCGGCGAAAAGAACTCCGAGCAGAGAAATCGTTATCCTAGGCTCGATGCTGTGGTTCGTAGGTCGTACTCGACATACAGAAGGAAGTATTGCCGGCGACTTACATTTCCCGGGGCTGGTGGCGGCCTTGGGCGGCGAGGTCTCCGGGTTCAGCGCCGCGGGCCGCCTCGGTTTCCCTGGTCAGGCAGTTCTCGCTGCTCACGGGGCCGCCGTTGTGGGCACTGGCTGCGGAAGTGGCCACGCTGTCCGCAGTTGTAGCAGGAGTCATTCTGCCGCTGGGTTCCCACGTTGCCCCGTTCACTCCCACGTCGCCGGCTGCCTCTCGGCTCCGCCGGGTCATTCCCACGTTGCCAGCCGCCTCTCGGCTGGCGCTGGGGCCTTTCGGCCATCTGAAGATCTCGCCGAGGGTCATGCAGCCAGCTTTCGCTGTCCGGGAACTGCAGCCGGCCCCTCTCGGGGTTTCGCGGCACCCGCGGCGGGCTTCCACCCAAGTGCGGGCCCTGGGGGGACCAATCCCAGGCGCCTGGGGCTTCCCTCGGTCGGGAATTTAAGCTCACGCTGACCCCAGCCGGTGATGCAGCACCGAGCCTCCCGTCGCCATCCCGAGTGCACTCAAGGGTGTCCAGGGCGCGGGGCAAGTAGGCGTAGGCGCCGACCCTTTCGGGTGGGCGGTGAGTCGGAGGGGTGCATTCCAGGGCGGTGCGTGCAGGTGGCGACCACGCGCACGATGGTTCGAGGGCTTCTGTGGCGGGGGGCGGCGGCCGGTAGTCCACGCTGGCCAGGATCATGTCTTGCACGCCGCGCGCCGCACGAACGAGGTCTTCCACGCTCTCGAACCGCCGCCCCTGAAGATAGACGTGGTAACGGGGGTGGCTCTGTCGGATGATGCGTGCAACCCTCTCCGACTCGGGAGCAGCTTTCGCCGCTCGGTTGAACAGCTCCTGCATGGCCCGGATGTATTCGACGAGGCCTTCCTCTGGATGCTGGGTACGTCGTTCGAGCTCCCGCTGGACTCGGGAGTCGTACCCCGGTGGCAGGAACTCTTCTCGGAAGCTACGGCGGAACGCCTCTAGGGACGGAAAGGGAGTTTGCAACACCCACCATCGTCTCGCGCTCGCTTGTAAGGCGAGGGGCAGGATGCGCTCGAGCACGTAGCTCTCCGAGGCGCCGGACGCTCGGGCGTAGACGTCCAGCTCTTCCAGGAAGTCGGCGACGGACTTCCTGTCGTCGAACCCCGTGTACACGGGGACCGTGAGCCGAGGGTGAAGCTCGGGCCCACGCTGCTGCACATGGCCGCCGGCTCCTCCCGTGCCGGTTGCGAGGCGCTCCGTCACCAACTGGAGGGTGGCGGACATTCGGGCCATGAGCGCCAGGACCTCAGCCGACGACGGACCGGGCTCCGCGTCTTCTTCGCTGGAGTCGCCGTGGTCGGACGGGGGCTGGGACTGTTTCTTGGGAGGCATGGAAAAAAGAAAAACGCGCGACAAGGGAAAAAAACAGCACACGCGAACACGAGGGAAGAAAAAAAAACGCGCCAACAAACTACGCCAAGAAAACCGCACCGTCAGCGACGTGCAGACCGCGGTGATAGGCGAGCGCGCAAAAAGTCACAATGAATAAGAAAAACACGACGCGATATAGAAAAAATGAAAAACGCGAACCGCGACGAATCAACGACCGAAAAGAAATTAAGAAATGCAAAGTTGAAGTAAGAGAGGACGAACCGTCTGGTCGAGATCACCGACGACGGACGACAGAATCCCCGTTGGGCGCCAGATGTGGCGTTCGCCTTCCGCCGTCCGCCGCAGGTGATCAACCAGACGACTCGTTCTTCGGGGTCAAACGGTGTTTATTACCATGACTCTGGTCCAGACTCGGGGCAGCAACTGTCCTCGGCCACACGGGCCATCCCTTTTCTACCCTGTCGGCGCCGGGTGCCGCCCCCCCCGCTAGTCGCCGGTTTGGCCGCCGTGTGGCGGGCCGAGCGCCCCACAAACCATGAACATGAATGTGTATAAGTGTAAACAATATGACAATGAATTTAGGAGTAAAATCACAGTCGGTGTAGAAGGCCGATATCTGTGAGGAAATTAAAAACACAACTGTATGGAATGAGCGGTTCGTCACCTAGTAGTAGGGCGAGGTGTAGTGGAATGTGTTCTTTATAATGTAGTGAGAAGTGTTTATACCGGCATTGGTCATACTTAGAGCATTCAATGAGTATGTGCATAATACTTAGAGGTAGGTTACAGTGCACACATTCAGGGGCATCCTCCCCGCTCAAGAGGTGTCCATGTGTGAGACGAGTATGACCGATTCGTAACCTACAGAGTGTGACTTCATAAAAGCGCTCCCGATGTCGGGCACTCACCCACTCGCCTAGAAAAGGTTTGATTGTGTGTAGTTTGTTGCTGGTTTCGCTGTTCCACTGCAGCTGCCACTTTGCTTTGATGCAACGTTTCACAGAGTTGTGGTAATCTTTGTAGGGTATTTGGTGCGTGTCTATTTCTCGATCATTAGCAGAGCTAGCTGCACAATCAGCTGCTTCATTTCCAGGAATGCCAACATGACTAGGAACCCAGCATAAAACTATGTCAAGATTTTTCTTAGCAGCCAGGATAATCTTGTGCTTTAACTCAGAAACCAGTGGGTTTTTTACACGGTTCATTGATGCGACACCCTTCAGAGAGCTTAAAGAGTCTGTGTAGATTACAGCGTGAGAAAGTCGTTTTTTCATTATGTAATCAACAGCCAGCAGCAAACCATAAAGCTCTGCTGTTAGTATAGAGGCTTTTGGATTTATTCTCTTCACCTGATTTATTGATGGTCCCACCATAGCACATCCTACTACCGAGTCCTTTTTTGTCCCGTCTGTATAAAAACTGGCATACTCGTGATATTTGGTCTGAAGCTCAAAGAAGTCCTGCCTTATGACTTCCTGTGGAACATTCTTTTTGTTATACTTGGTCAGTGTAAGGTCGCAATGTATGTGGCAGTTGTTCCATGGAGCTATATCTGGTGGGTACTGGACTAGCTGAGGCCTTGCATCAATCCCAACAGATTGTGCTGCAGTATTATTCCTCATAGAGAGAGGCGGAACTATGGAAGGTTTGTTTTCAAATGTACGTTGGAACTTGATAGTCTCAATATTATCTCGAACGGGGTGCTCCGCGACAGAGCGCACCCTGACAGAGTACATAAAACCCAGGGAAAACCTCCTATACTCAAGGGACAGTTCGTTAGCTTCCGCGTAAAGGCTAAGCACTGGGGAGGTGCGAAATGCTCCTGTAGCCAATCGCAGTCCCTGATGATGAATAGGATCTAACATCTTTAGAACTGATGCCCGAGCAGAGTTATAGACAATACAACCATAATCAAGCTGAGAGCGAATGACTGAGCGATAGATATGCAACAGACAAAGTCGGTCGGAGCCCCATGATACATGGGACAAGACCTTAAGGATGTTCAGAGATTTAAGACACTTAAGTTTTAAGCTCTTAATGTGTGAAACGAAAGTCAACTTGGAATCAAACACAAGGCCCAAAAACTTGTGTTCATTTTTTACAACAATAGGAGAGCCATACATGTTCAAAGACGGTTCCTGAAGAGCACCACGTCGACGAGAAAAGCTGACACAAGCTGTTTTTTCGGGAGAAAATTTAAAACCATTTGTATCGGCCCATCTGACCAAATTATTGACCGCAAGTTGGACGCGACGTTCACAAATTGAGGAATTACAGGATGAAACGGAGATCTGAAGATCATCAACATATAAAGAATACTGTACCGAAGGAGGAATTGCACGGCCAACGGAATTAAGTTTGACGATAAAAAGAGTGACACTCAGCACACCCCCCTGAGGGACTCCATTTTCCTGTAAAAACTCCTTAGAGAGAGTTTTTCCCAGCCTCACGCGGAATGTACGGTGCTGCAGGTAACTCTGTATAGCACTCAACATTCGGCCACGGAAACCAAGATCGAACAAATCCTGCAGTATGCCGTAACGCCAGACCGTGTCGTATGCCTTCTCCAAATCAAAGAAGACGGAGAGACACTGTTGCCTGTTGACAAACGCCTCACGTACGAAGGTCTCAAAGCGGACGAGATGATCGACAGTGGACCGTGATGAACGAAAGCCACTCTGGAACTTATCAAGGCAGTTGTTTCGTTCTAGGAAAAACATCAGTCTCTTGTTAATCATCCTTTCTAGTGTCTTGGAAAGACAGCTAGTTAGAGCTATTGGTCTGAAGCTAGATGCTCAAGAGGGATCTTTTCCGGGCTTCAGCACTGGTGCAACGATAGCAATCTTCCAAGAGGATGGAAAGTGGCCCTCGAGCCAAACTCTATTAAAAAGGTACAAAATTAGCTCCATAGTGGATGGATGAAGATGTTCAAGCATTTTATAATGAATACCATCTGGTCCAGGGGCAGTTTGTTTGGGATAAAGAAGTGCCATTTGAAGTTCATATAATGTAAATAGAGTATTATAAGGTTCGTGCGTGCCACCTGATGTGTTAACAGCTTTTTTTTCTGCATTTATCTTGTGTCGCTGAAACGTCTGAGTATAATGTTGGGAACTGGAGACATACTCGAAATGCTCGCCAAGGATGTTGGCCTGTTCCTCAAGACTTGCAGGACACACTCCATTTCGACTCAGGAGTGGGACAGTGAATGCCCGGTAAGAGCCGTCAATTTTATGTACGCGATCCCAGACTTCCTTCGCAGGTATAGTGCTGTTAATTGAGGAAGCGTACCCTCTAAAACTTTTTTTCTTTGCTTGTCTTCGAATCCACCTCGCCTGGGCCCTTTTTCTTTTAAATTCAATTAGATTGTTTCCTGTAGGGTAGCGCCTAAAAATACCCCAAGCTCGATTTTGTTCTTTTTTGGCCAAACGGCAATCTTTGTTCCACCAGGGCTTAGGTCTTTTGGGTAGATGCGAGGACGTCATGGGAATGGAAAGAATGGCAGCCTGTAAAATGTGGTGAGTGATATGTTCAGTGGCTCTATCGATATCGAGATCGTCAAGTGATGTGTATGCCAAAAGAGACGATTCTTTGAAAGTTGACCAGTCGGCGTTTTCAAATTTCCATCGAGGAGAGCGCGTAGGGACTGTCATGGGAAGATGGTTAAATTCTAAAATGATGGGAAAGTGGTCACTTCCGTGAGGATTCGGGACGACCTTCCATGAAAACAAGGGGAATAATGATGGGTGACAAATAGATAGGTCAATGGAAGTGAAAGTGTGAGTTGTTGAACTAAAATATGTGGCTTCATTTGTGTTAACTAGGCAGAATCCCGAGGAAAGAAGAAAGCGTTCAATGAGAGCCCCTCTGGGATCTCGTCTGCCACTCCCCCACAAAGGATTGTGTGCATTAAAATCTCCCAAAAGCAGAAAAGGTGGTGGGAGCTGGCTAACAAGGTCTTCAAGCTCTTCAATCTTTAGCTGATAACTGGGGGGTATATATAAGGAACATACTGTAATTAAACGATCTAACAAAATGCGGGCTGCCACAGCCTCCAGCGAAGTCTGCAGAGTTACTTCGCTACATGGGGTTGAGCGTTGCACTACAACTGCAACGCCTCCAGATGAATGAACGGCTTGTAACCGGTCCTTGCGAAACACCTGGAAGTACTTTAATATATTAGTGTGGCTCGCTTTTAAATGTGTTTCCTGCAAGCAAAATGCAATGGGGCCGTGATCGTCAAGTAGCTGGCTCACATCATCATAGTTAGGAAGGAGGCCTCTACAGTTCCACTGAAGAAAAACGGACATTGATATCTTAAAAGGAAGTCAGAATATATATACATATATATATATACCAGAGAAAGCTAGAACATAAATTTATGGGGCTTTTGGTGCCTCAACACGTGGGATTGTTTTTTTCTTAGAAGTGTCCTTTGGTCGTCCTACAACCTCAGAGGAGACCAGAGGAGGAGACTCTGTTTCAGGGAGAGACTGGTCGTCTTCAGAGAGCGGTAGGCTCTCGTCCATTTTTTCATCCGGCGAGAGTGCTGGGCCCTTGGGCGGAGGAGGAGGTTGTTCTGTCCGCCTGGGCTTCAGGTGGCTGCAGGAAGCACGAGGAGAGAGCCCTCGACCCCTGCCAGAAGGGCCAGCTAGGGCCGCTGATGGCACCTCTGGTACCTTGGAGGGAGTGCTACCTTCCTTGGAGGGTACAGCACCCTTAGAACATGAAAGTGACTGAGTGTGCGTCACCTTCAGAGGTTCGGAAGGGGACCCCTGTGGAGAGGACAGGTCTTCCGAAGAAGTCTGTGTCTCCACAGATGCCGTAGACAGTGGGGGTCCCCTCAACACTGCCTGGGCATAAGAACCCCTTGCCTGAAAGGCAAGCTGTTCTTTGGCTGCTTGATAGCTAAGGTTATGTTTTACTTTAAAAGTCAGGACATCTTTTTCCTCTTTCCATTTTGGACAGGAGCGAGAAAAAGCAGGGTGAGCTCCGCTACAGTTCACACATTTGACTTCATTTTCGCAGATGTCTGCTACATGGTCAGTACCACCGCACTTTCCACATGTTTCTCGGCCGCGGCAGTTTCGGGAACCATGCCCGAAACGTTGGCAGCGAAAACACCGCTGAGGATTTGGGATGAAAGGGCGGACTCTACAGTTCAAGTACCCTGCCTTCACGGTGGATGGAAGAGTATGGAGCTCAAATGTGAGTATCAGATGGCGGGTTGGTTTTTCTTGTCTGTCACGTTTTAAGGTGATTCGTCGAACAGCAACGACAGCACTCTTGCGCAGACCTTCAAGGATCTCGTCTTCACTGCATTCGAGAAGGTCATCTTCTGAGATGACACCGCGAACAGTGTTCAGGGTACGGTGGGGGGTGACAGTAACCGGGTAGTCTCCCAGGCTTGTCATCTTTAAGAGTGCTGTGCTTTGTGGCTTATTTTCTACCTCAACAAGGAGGTCTCCAGCAAGCTTCTTTGCCTTATAACATTTTCCGACCACTTGTTCTAAATGCTTTGCAATGACAAAGGGAGAAACTTTTGACAGATGCACAGCGTCACTTGTAGAGTGAAGTACAAGAAATCGAGGATATTTTTCAGGTTCATTAGCTTTTTCAAAAGTAGGGGGAGCGGGGCGAACCCTTTTCGGGGGTCGCTCTGCTCGGGGTTGAGAAGAGAGGGGCGCCATAAAAAGGCAAAGGGTTTTCGGAATCTGTGGCGCGCCGCCCACCACGGAGCCCAACGAGGGAATAGGTAACACCCCATAACAAATATGGCTTTGCTGGAAGCATTACTCTATTAGCGCTACCCAGAAACTATAACCAAATGTGGATCTGGACAAGAGTATCTGTCACCACCCAAGGTTAGCCCTTGCCGCCAAAGGAGTTGAAAAGGAAAGAAGAGAAATGAGAAGAGTGAAAAGAAGGAGAAGACAAAGATGAAAGAAAGGAGGGGATAGTAGAAGAAGTGGCGACTAGACTGAATCATCCTGGCCGGGCCTTACCAGGACTCCCGTCTATGAGAAGCGGGGGCCAAAGTGGTGTATTGCCTCGCCCGGGGGGCCCCGAAAGGTCCAAACCTGCCCCGGGCTCGGCTCAACCACCAGGATTCCCTTTTCCCCAGACACGGGAAAGCCACGCACAGCCCGACGTGGGCGGGCGAACCCGCATGGCTCGGGGTCCGTGGAGACGCCACTCTCCAAACACCTGCTTTCACAGGTGCCCCCTGCGGGGTCTGTGCTCGTGGGCATCGAGCGAAACCTACACACTTTCAATTGCTTCGAAAGGTACGTATACACGACTTTATTACTTGCAGCATTGAGTGCTTTGGTGTACGCGGATTAAAGTAAACACCGAAGGACAGAAAGGAGACGTGAAGTTTTTAAATCGCGGCCTTTTTGAACGCATGTGCCCCCTGTTGAAAACCTCTAGCTGTGCTCTGTTGCAGGCGTCATTTCGACTGCGTGTGCTCCAATGTAACGTCAGTCACTGTTCACACTCGGCTAGCTTCGCCAGTTTGTTATCTCATGTGCGAAATAGACGTAGAAACCAGCGCCGCGTCTCTTTCGGATACTCAGCCTCCAGCCCCCTTCCTTCCGGCGTGCTTTCTGCCGCGACCGTTCGGCGCATTGGATTCGCGGGCGCGTCAGGCTCGTTCGAAGCTGGTTCGAAGAGGCGTTCTTTGAAGCTGACGAGTCGCCGAAGCAGCCGAAGTGTTACCGGAGCTTCTCTTTAGGAAAGTCGCAATCGACGCTCGGCGGCTCGGCTCTGAGCTCGTACTTTTCTCCTCCCGGGTAGACCATGAGTGCCGATGAACGAATTTGAAAAACGCTAGCGAGTGACTTTGTGACGCCGCCCAACTGTGCTTCTATCAACGGCGCAAAGCAAATAATGTACAAAAAAAAACTAAAAAAAAACGCGTTTTTTATATTTTGTTGGCCATGTTTCACCTCAACGCAAAGTGAATCGCGGCTGAACGTCGGTTGACTCATTACTGTGCCTAGATTGTAACGGAACCTTTTTGGTGTGATCTTATTCTGATAGCGTTATATCTCGCCTTTTCATCTTGGCTGCACATTTCTAGACGACATTCTACACATTGCACTCCTTGTCGACATGTCGCTGGTGCTTGAGACTAATTGGAAGTCACTGTTTGCTCACTCCTTGGTGCACATATTTTATGTTCAACATCAGTTATCTGAAGGAGGCTCCATAAAACCCTGAAATTTGTTTAGAGGTACCTCTACATACTGTATTGGAGTGCTGTTTTGTGTGTTGTAGGTTCGTACAAAACCAAATTGCACTTTGTAATATACCTTATGACTGTTTACTACAATTAAAGTTGCAATGAAGCATTGGCCACGAGAGGTAACTCGGCCAACGTGGCCGACAAATTCCTCGCATAATTTTCTTCGTGGGTCATTTTGGATGTTGACAAATTTTCTTGTGAATAATGAGTGTTATGCACATATGTTTCTTCTACTTTTCAGACAGGTACATCAGTTAGATAAACCCCAGCAAAGGCAGCAAGAGAGTCTCATAGGGTCACACCAAGGATAACGGCATTCTTGTCCGAGTCCTGGGTCTTCTCACCGAACTTCACTGAACATAATGGTACATTTCCTTTCCTTAACTTTCTGGGAGCCAAGGGTGAAAGACTAGGCAGAGGGCATGACAGGCGATCGGCGGAGAAGTCACGAGCTGGCGCGAGACAGTGCGTGCTGAGCGAGGCTGGAGCTGGGCAGGAACATCGGAGCCGGGCTGCCTGGCCTGGCCCATGCCGAACCCCGGAACGGTCCACCAGCGAGGTTTGAAGTCCGGACCGGTAGAAACGGCGAGTCCTGGCCATCTAGCCTAGGCCATGACGATCCCGGGGTGATTCCACAGCGAGACTCGGGCAGTGATAACCCAGGACAGCCAGTCTACGCAGCGCTGGCGTGGCAAGGACGATCCGCAGGCCTGTACACTGACTCCGACTGTGAGCTCTGATCGACAAGCGACAACAAGGGTCGGCGTGCCTGGACTGCCGGCTCCGAACGACGGGTAACCGTGAGGTACAGTCAACTTATTCGCTGTCTTCTCGTTGCTGTATGTCACTCCCTGGGTGACAGGCGGAGCGCATACCAATTGGGCGGTGATTATTAGTAGCTAACCGAACTCCATAAAGAAACCAACATTAAAATGAAAAATCCAACGTGGGGCTCGTTCGGTATGCCTCTGCTTCTAGTCGTCCCCAGGGAGTCTCACGGATTCGTTAAGCGGGTTGTTCACTAACGCTAACGATGCCCGTTGTGAAAAATATGTTGGAATTTTGGCGACTTGTCTCACGGCAGAGCTCAGCAGGTGTCTCCTCGAATCGAGTACCTAAAGGGCTCGAAGAACGAGGTTGCAGACCCGCTTTCTCGGGTACCCCAGATTAGCGGTTGGCAAGAGACGGGGAGCGCGTTTAAGATGTAAGAAAGTTGTCTTCAGAGGCAGAGGAGAGTCACGGCATGTTCGCTGGAAGGCAGGATAACGAGTGGCAGGATTGGAAACAGCCAGGACTCATTGCAGATTTAGGATTTAGGCTTGGGGTGATGCGGTAGGCAAGTAAGCGCTTGTCGAGGCCTGGAGTACTGATGGGTTTTTGTCAGTGGGTGTTGGAAAGATTGCAGAATTGGCAGTTGACACCGGAAACACTGGCAGACAAGATTGTCAGCGGGTGTCGGGTAAACTGGCGGAAATTGCGGTTGGCACCTGGAATGCTGGCAGGCGAGTTAATGAGCACTATTATTTGTAAATGCTGGGCCAAGACGGCTAGTTGCTTTGCGTCAGTCCAACAATCGACGAAGGGCGGAGGGACGACTCTCCCTTGAGGGGGGTCGTTCCAAGAAAGCTACGAAATGATTTATATGATTCTTTCTCGACTTCACTCTGGCCGGTCGTGGCAGTGACAGCAAGACTTTTAATAAGTTATGTCGCGTCACGACCTGGCCGGGGATGCGGCGGTAGACATTTAGGTGGCTTGTAGCTGTCCAGCTTGCCTTGAGGTGTGAACGGTTGAAGCAGGCTTGCTCGCTGAGCGTGAACGGTGGAAGCGAGCCTAAGGCCCACTTCAGACGGGGCAATTTCCCCCAGCAACTTAACGTCGCAACACCAGCAACACGGGCCGCCTGCGTTCACACGCTGCAACTGAATTGCTATGACTTGCCATCATCATGAATTTGGATTTTTCTTGCACTATATAGACGCACAACTACGTGCTAAAAACGTGTTTTTATATCTTTGAGTGGCGTTGAGAATACTCACTCATGTTTCTGAAAAAGTTTATTTCCAAAATGATCCATCTCAAACCAGGACCAAGTCTTCAGCTGTCATCCTCACCACTACAGGGGTGTCACGTGAAAATATTGCGTCCCTGATTGGCTGCTGCCGCTTCAAACTTCTCAAGTTTGTTAGAGTTGCTTGTCTGTTTTGAGCCGAACCTGATCTCAGAAATTCGTGCTGATCTGGGAAAACCTAGGGAACAACCCGCCAGCAACCTCAAAATTGCTAGAAACGTTGCCCCGTCTGAAGTGGTCCTTAGGGAACTGAAATCAAGGGCAGTGGAGCTCTGGGTTCAAACCCACCTGGAGACGTTTCTTTTCTGTTTGCCTTTTTTTAGTATACTGTTAATGACTTCATTTTCTCGGGCTCAAATTTTTGCGAATCGGGCCAAAGCTGAAAATTCGAAATTATTCGCGGGTTCTAATTTTCGCGAACCGAGCTTAGCTTCCGTAGTGTTCACATATTGCCCGAGTTGTTTGCGGGACGTATTTTTCGCGTTTGTAGGCGATTCGCGAAATTCGCGAAAATTAGTTCCTCGCGAAAATTTAGTCGTTTACAGTATATATATATATATATATATATATATATATATATATATATATATATATATATATTTATATTTATAAATAATACTTTTTTTAAGTTTTAACGTATAGACGCATAATTTACACACTAATTCACATTCAGAAGTGCTTTTATTCACACACTGGCTCCCTAGTGCTTGCAATAGCTTCTTGCTGAGCTATTGCAAGCTCTGCAAGGGGAGGGGCATCTTCCCACCCTTTGCAGACTGTAAAGCTGTGGCTTGCACAGCTCAAGCAGGTCGCACCTTGCACACTGGCTCCATCATCAAGCATAGGGGCTGCATGAGTTGCGCCACACCGTAAGGCTATATACGGTCGGGTCACAGCACCTGGGACCATTCGTCGCTGTGCTCAGCTATGGTATGGTAGCATGGTCAGGGCATGAAGCAGGGGTACAACTTGGAAATGCTCATCTTCATCACATTTGAAGCACATTTTTTTATTACTTTTGTGTCGAGTTGTCAGCATTTTAAGGGTGAGGAAGCAAGCAGCAGCGAGAGCAAAAAAAAATTGAAAGCCGCTCTTCATGAGAAATTATTACGAGCACTATTAGGCGGTGGAGTATTCTTAAAACGCTTCTAAAGTTGAATTAGCATATAAATTATGTGCTAGTGCCTCAAAAATAAAAGATAAAAATTTAAATAAAATTAATAAGGATAAAAATATACACCAGGAGGACTTAAACCAGAACTACACAGTCTGTAAATTTGAAATTTGACACCATAAACCACTTGGCCACCACCCAATTTTATTTTTAGGTCGTTTATTGAGGTATATGAATTTCGTTTGCAGCTGTCGGCTGCAAGAGAGATAGCCTTATTTTCATTTACTTTACTATTCCCATCAAATATGACAAGTGACCAAGAATAGAAACTCATTTGTCGGCCGAGGCACTGTACTTGCATCAAGGCAAACTAGTCTGGCTTGGTAGGCTTATATTTTGTTTCATCACCCGTTTAGGATTCTGTTGTCGCTCATCAAAAGAAAAAAAAAACTGACTAAGTCTGACTTATTCTGGTTTGCAGGTGCCCTTGGCAGTAAACACTGCTAAGTGGGGCAAAATATATATTATACATTGTTTAGCAAATATGCATTGTTTTAGCAAAATGAGCTACACTTTTTGACTAAGGTGAAACAGAACGAGCCTCTCCACCTCGGTCTGTTTTCATCTCTCGCAGACACTATTTCCTGCTTTCTGTGGTTCGTATCAGACTTTTGTGTCTCTGTCCGGCCAAAGCATCTGTGTTAGACTCAGACTGGTTTCTTTGGGATATGTGCAGGTAATCTCGCAGCAAATGGCTGCCAATCAGAAACACAAGTTTGTTCTCGGCCACCAAGAGCAAGTATTTTCAAGGTGAGCTATTACCCGCCTGTATGAGTTTTGTGTTCCATTCCTCTTGGATGCCATTTCCTATGTGTTCTGGTCTTGCATTAGTATTTTGTTGTGTCTCTTCTGCAGAAACACCCAAGTTTGACTAAGACCGGGTCTTTCTTATACATGCAGGTCTTGGTGGCAAGCACCAGCCAATCAAGGCCAGAAGTTTGCTCTTTGCTGCTCATGGCAAATGTTTTCAAGGTGAGTGATTGATGCCTATCTGAGTTGTGCGTTTTATTCCTCACAGACACTCTATTTCCTGTCTTTATAGTGGTCTTGTGTCAGGCTTTTGCGTCTCTGTCTGGCCAAAGCATCTGTTTTATACTAAGACTGGGTTCTTTAGGATATGTGCAGGTATTCTTCGCAGCAAATGGCTGCCAATCAGGAACACGAGTTTGTTCTCGGCCACCAAGAGCAAGTATTTTCAAGGCGAGCTATTGCCCGCCTATATCAGTGATGTGATGGCAGCGCCAATTGCGCCAAACTGCACCAAGGGGCTAACCCTGCTACATCCTGCTACATTTTGCCAAAATATGGGTAATCTGCGCCAAAGGGCCAATTTTGGTCGCCTTTCAAAACTGAAACTAAACTAAGCACCGTAACTGAGCATGCATGAGCTAGGCGGCGCAAACGGCCGGCCGACACAAAATACCCTGCATCAATCGTCCATGGTTTTTTGCATGGTTTTTTCCGCCATGCTGTCTCTCCTTTCATGTCTCGTCGTCTCGTAAGCGTAAGTCTCGTCTCGCTTTTTTTCTTAACGATAGTTGCCGGCGTGTGTGTGTGTGCTGCGACGCTAGCGTGCTGGGTATCAGCCATGACGGGACGCTGTGAAACGAAACTATGTTTTGGCGCGGCGGGAGTTACTTTTTGAGCTGAAGCTCTATAATAATAATAATAATCTTTATTTCCATTTAAAGAAATGGTGGAGCGAAAGGGAAAAAGCTTCAACAAGAAGCTTGACTGGCCCTCAGCCCCATCGGCAGCCAGTGAACAAACAGTTTTCGTGCAAAAAAAAAAAAAAAATTATACAGAAAATTATACATTATCAAATGAGATAACAGAAACAAGACACAGAACACTTAAATATGTAAAAATATATTACGCAACTCTTTAGTAGATATGGTTTCTATATTTCCATTTTCCTTTTCAAAGTTGTTTGGAAGTTTTGGAATTAAACACCGAAGCATTTGCTGCCCATAATTTGACCTGCATGTGGGAACCTTCCAATATTCATTATGGCGGGTCAAGTAAACCGTATTATTTTTTTCTAATCTAACTATCTGGTTTAAAAGAACACTTTCCTTTTTAATTTCATTCTTAATGGTGAGTAAAAGTCTATAATCAGATAGCTTATGAATTTTTAATATTTGAAGATTTCTAAACATATTCTCAGTGTGAGAGTCATAAGGCGCGTTGAAGATGGCTCTTAACATTTTTTTTTGAAGCAGATAAATTTTGTTCAGGTTGGATGCCGTTGTTGTGCCCCAGACAAGGTTACAATAACTGAGGAGTGAGTAAAACAAAGCATTGTACATAATTAATTTCACGCGAACTGGTAGAAATTGGCTGTGGCGATACGTTAAACCAACAACACGTGACAATTTGGAAATCAAATAATTTACATGGCTATCCCATGACATATTTTCAGAAAAGAAGACACCTAGTGTTTTAAAATTTTCCACGATCTCTATTGGACTTGAGCTAAATACTATAGGCCTTGGCATAAAAATTTGTTTATTTTTTGGACGAAAGAAAATAGCCTTTGTCTTTGCAGTGTTAATACTTAATCCATTTTCCTTTGCCCACGCCGCCAACCTTGACAAAGTAAAATTAACATCATCCGCAATTTCATCACTATTTAAAGAGGAAATAAATATACTAGTGTCGTCTGCATAAATTACAAATTTAGCAACAGGGTCTATATTCACAATATCGTTTATATACAGGTTAAAAAGAAGGGGCCCTAAAATACTTCCCTGTGGGACCCCTGAAATAATACGCTTTCTATCAGAGGAATGACCACTAATGTTAATATATTGGAAGCGGTGACTCAAGTATGATTTGAGAAGTGCTAACGGCAACCCTCGAATACCATAGTAATTTGGTTTGCAAAGCAGAATGTTATGATCCACGAAGTCAAAGGCTTTTGTAAAATCTACGAACACGCCAACAACCGTTCTTTTTTCTTCAAAATTTTGTAATATATATTCTTTTTGGGATAAGAGGGCTGATTCCGTGGAACGATTTTTTCTGAAACCAAACTGCGAAGATGAGAGTAAATCGTGCTTATTCGCAAATTGTACGAGACGGGACTGTATTACTTTTTCTAGGCCTTTAGAAAATAAGGGAAGAATTGAAATCGGTCGATAATTGCTGAAATTATTTTTATCTCCTTTCTTGTGAAGGACAGATACCTTCGCCAGTTGCATCGCCGTAGGAAATACTCCAGACGAAAAACAAAGATTAAAAATATGGGTTACGTACGGCACTAATATATCAATAACGAACTTTAGTGGGCGTATTTGAAGATCATCGCAGTCGCAGCTAGAGCTGTTTTTTAATTGCATAAATGTAAAAAATACCTCAGCATCTGTGACAGGTTCAAGAAACATGGAATGGCTATTTCTGACTTCTATGTATCTGCAAGGATCAGTATTAACGTTTGTTGTAGATAAATTCGCAAAATATTCGCTGAAAGCATTCGCTAAGGAAAGGCCACTTAGGTCCACACCGTTCCGGTTAATATTATCAACTGGCTGATGGCCTGAACCAAGGTTTAACACTGAATTTAATTTTTTCCCAACCAAGTCCGTACGACCATTTGTACCCCTAAACACCTTATCGTGATACTCAGCTTTAGCTGTACGCAATAATTTTGTTAGTTGGTTGCGATATATTTTAAAGGACCGTAGACTTTGCGGGTCTCTAGATTTAACGAATGATTGGTACATCGCGTTCTTTGTTTTAATTTTTTCAAGTACATCAGGTGTTATCCACGGTTTCCTGATTTTTTTACTTGCCTTAAACATTTTGTACGGAAAATGACGACTATAAATGCTTTTAAATAGTTTTAGGAAATGTCCATAGACTTCGTCTACATCTTCTGAACTCGCTCCTGAAATCAACGGCCGCAAGACGTTGGAGATATGGAGCTTCCTAAACTGAAACATAAGGACCGCCGCATGTTCATCAACATTCATGTTCTTGTTTAAAACATACGCTGCTACAAAATCCCTCTCTAGCTCAAAGACTGCTGTGTCGAAGTATTGATTACCTAGGTTTCTCTTGGTGGGCTTTCTTTCGAGAGGGACCCCGGTACGTGAAAAATGTGTCGCGAAGAAAAGTTGAAGTGAGCTGAAGCAAAGAAGGTAATGTCTGCACGCTGAACCCACAGAGCGCGCTTGTTTGTCTCGAGTTCAGTCGTTGCACAAAGCGACCTTGGCTCGCGATGTCTTGCATCAATGCGCTCAGGTTCTTTTTTTCTGTGTTTATCTCATACCTCACCTGCCGGCCTTGCAAGCACGCGGCGCTGGACTCTTTTTTGTCGCATGCTGTGCAGTTACATTTTGCATAGACTTTTGGCAACCAGTTGGCGGCAGAGCGGAGAGGCATGGTTTCGGTTTCGATCGAACAGCCGTTTCGCTCGCGCGACGAAGCACGTGACCTGCAAGCCTGCAGGAGTTGCCCTCACGTGCATGTGAACCAACGATGCGAACATATTTGCACAACAGAGGCACCAGCCGGGACGCTTGCAATTCATTGTTTTACATTTAATTAGTTTTGACGAAAATCTGGCACGTCGGCAACCGGTAAAACGGTGGCAAGCAGTTTTTCGGAATTGCTTGGCAATGCCTACAGCACTGTACACTTGTGGGATGTCGCAATATTTCTTTGGACACATTGAAATTGGACATTCATTACTACCCTAAGCTAAAGCAAAGCTTGCTCCAGCCTTGCAGAATGTTTCGAAAAGCAAAAAGAAATGTGTCATGTCATTGGCATTTCAGTTACATCTTGAAAGACTCCCAGGTGGCCGAACTTCACCATAATTGGTTTATTTCGGCGAGCATGATTCTCTTCGCGAGTCCAGCATTTAAAACAAATAGTTTTATTTTTATTAGGATATCTGCTTTAAAAGCTACTTTTGCTGCTCCAAAACACTGTTTTGGCTGCTCCAAAGGCCACTTTTTCTGCTCCAAAACGGCTTAGGCCAATCACATCACTGCTATATGAGTTTCAGCATTTGTCAAGGAGCGCAAAAATCACAGCCCGGGGGTTGGCCATTGCAAAAATGTTGACTCAGAAGCGCATAGGGAGGAAGCTTTACAAAAGTATCCACCTGCCTCTACAAGTGAAACCAAAACTAAGAATCTGGGTTCCATTTGAAAAAAAAAAATTGTCAGCCCGAATTAACTCAAGGCGGCACGGAGCAAACAAGCCATGGTACGAGTAGGCTTGGTTCAGGCTTTTGTAGGGGTGGTCGATGACTTGGTGTTTTCTAAAAAGTTATCTTTTTCTAAAAGTGTGGTGGTCGAATATTCGGGGATGGGCATTGAGTCAGGATCTTAAGGTAAAAATTTCATCCACATGCTGGGATTCATGTGCCTTGTCCCCCTAGCTGGGGGACAAGGCCTTCAAAATTTTAGGTTCGCAAAAGGGGTGCGTCAGTATTGACGTCTCATTTTACGTCAGGCCTTTCATTTTAAAACTCCCTATGAATGACATGGCTAAAATTCGTTTGGGTGTACTTCCTCCCAGCAAGTATATGGTTCTGTCTCAAAAGGTCTAATCTGATGTTGACTGCACCTCAGGTCTCCACCGACGATTCATCAGGACGAGACCCAACCAGGACACTAGGGAGGAGCGGCTTAAGCAAGGGAGGCTACATATACGACAGCTTCTTGCGGACAAGAAACGAAAATAGATAGATGGTGAGTGTTTCAATTGCTAAGCCTTTTGGCATGCACATTCTGTTTGTTATGCTTGAAGATTCCTGCGGAGTTCAATTTCAACTATTGTTAAATACCGAGCATGCGCTCAGATCGCAGAAGCGCCTACCCTCCGATTCGAAACGATCCGCAACTAATCAAAGGGCATACCAGACACCCATCCACCTGTTTTCAGCAATGCTCAAAATATTAAAAGAGCACATTAAGCGCCAGGTGCTTTGGCGTCTTTGCCACAATGGCGCCAGTTGCAGAGCTGACAGACCTGTGACTGGCACAAGCCATGGCATGGCCTTTGGGAACCAGGGAATCGAGATTAAAGAAGTAGCGCAGAAATTGGAGGCGGGTGGTGAAGGTGAGCAGATTTAATGGAAAACAAGGATGAAGGGGGTCCGTCGCATGAGGCATCTATGTCCCGTGCATGTAATTTGAATGTGCTGTAGGCAGCTACTCGAAAAAAATTGTTACTTGTACGTAACTAATCAAAAATCTCTCTTGCAGTTTCCACGGCCCGCAAGCCAGCAGGTGCCAGTTCGCTCTCGTTCAAAGGTGAGGATTCCAGATTTTCTAGTTTGCTCTGAAGCAGCAATACTGAAGCCAAACAAGCGGTACGGCGTATTTAATTGACGGAACTTAGAACGACTGGGGACGCTTTCACTGAAGCTTGTTTTGCTGCAATACACGCGTGTATTGTAGCAAAACAACCTTCAGTGAAAGCGTCCCCAGTCGTTCTGAGCTCCGTCAATTAAATATGTCGTATCCCTTGTCTGTCTGGCTTCAGTGTTGCTGTAGGCGACAAAACATGTGCCCAGTTTTGTCACAAGAGGCATATTATGTCACGCACATGTAATTTTGATTTTATCTGGCTTAGTGTGCTGTAGAAGGCTGGTCAAAGAAATTGGTACTTGGACGCAGCTAATCGCAAATCTTTCTGACAGTTCCCAAGGCTTAAGAGCCACCAGGTCCCAGTTTGCTTCTCCTCAGAGGTGAGAATTCCAGATTCCCGAAGCAGGAATACTGAAGCCAGACGACCGGTACAGCATTTTTAATTGACAGAGCTCGGAACGACTGGGGGCTCGTGCATTGAAGCTTATTTTTCTGTAATACACGCGAGCGACATTGACGTATGCCCAGTTACGTTGCAAGAGGTTATCTATGTCCTGCGCATGTAATTGTTTTAATCTTTTCGACTTAGTGTACTTTACGAGGCTACTCAATGTAATTGCTACTTGAACGCAACTAATCGCAAATTTCTCTTCCAGTTTCCATGGCCTACAAGCAAGGAAGCACCAGTTTGTTTTTCCTCAAAGGTGAGCATTCCAGATACTTTAGTTAGGTGCAAAGCAGGAACTGTGAAGCCAGACGAGCCGATAGGTTTATTTAATTGACGGAGCTCAGAATGATCCGTGGCAGTGGAATGGAAGCTTATTTTTCCACAATCAAACGCAGACATAATTTTGAATCTATCCGGCTTAGTGAAGGATTGCTACTTGTTGCGAACTAATCACAAATTTTTATTTTGCAGTTTCTATATGGCTACAGCTAGCAGGTGCTGCTTTCATTAAAAGGTGAGGATTTCACATTCTGTTTTCAAACAGCAAGTTTTTGAATGAGGGTCCGTAACAATTAACTTTCTTTTGCAGTAAATGCCAGATCCTCCAGTTCAGGAATATGTTAAATATATTTGGTATGGATAAGCCCAGTGTTTTGCTTCTTTATTCATAATTTGACAACAACAACACTTTTTATTTTATCACTCAGAAATACACACAAGAGGAGACTGCGTTGCAAAGAAATGTCGTGCTGAACGTGATATTCCAACTCGCATATAGTTTTATTGGTAGCCGATATAATATATTGGATTCCAATATCCATAATACGCTGAGTATATAGGAATCGTAAACCCTTATTGGATCCCCATACGACACATGGGGATCCAATAAGGGTTTATACGTTATAGGATTCCAATATTTTCAGCGTATTATGGATATTGGAATCCCATAACAAATCCTTATTGTAATACAATACAATAAATGTAATGTTTTCCAATACACTGTCTATATTGTATTGCAATACAATAAAAAGATATTGTTTACCAATATCCATAATACGCTGTTTATATTGGGGTTTTCCAATAGGGTGACGCCTACTCGAAAGTGCAGACGAGAACGGTGGTGGCGGTGGACGTTCGCAAGGCCTTCGACACCGTCCCTCACGAGGCGGTCATCCAGAGCGCAGAGCTTGCCGGAGTGTGCGGTTACCTTCTCAATTTCGTTAAGAGTTTCCTGAACGACAGAACGTACAAAATCAAAGCCGGGGACTACATTGGACCCGCTCAACCGAACACACCGGGGTACCGCAGGGCGCGGTCCTCTCGCCCACCCTCTTCAACCTGGTCATGGCAAGACTTCCCCCACTCCTTGAAGCGGTTCCGTCGCTGCGCTTCGCCGTATACGCCGATGATGTCACCATCTGGGCAACGACGGGATCGGCGGGCGAACAGGAACACACGGTTCAGCTTGGCCTCGACGTCATACAGGGCTTTCTTCGGAATGTGGGCATGACCGCCTCGGCCGAGAAGACCGAATACGTCGTGGTTTTAAACGGGCCCCACAGAAAGACCGAGGCGGTCCGCAACCAAATCGCCCTCAGCATGGCCGGCCAAAGGATACAGCGAAAACCCTCCGTTCGGATCCTGGGAGCCTACATAGATCAAGATGGCAAAGGCACCACGTGGGTGACGAAAGTCGCCTTGCAGTGCAGATCCCTCCTCCGCCTCATCCGTAGAATCACACACCTCCAGTGGGGCACGCGGGAGAGAGAAACGCGCCAGCTCGTCACGGCGCTGCTTGAATCCCGTATCCTCTACGGCTATAACTATCACGTCCTCACGCCCAGGCAGGCGGAGCAACTCGAGAAACTCAATCGCGAAGCCATCCGCATTGTTACCGGACTGCCTAAGCATACGCCCCTCCGGGAGCTGTACGCACACGGCGGCATGAACCTCCTGTCGGAACTCGCCGAACAGGCGCTCCTCGCCCAGAGAGACCGCCTCAGCAGCTCGACAGCTGGGCTTTCCATATTGAAAGAGCTTGGCGTGCCTCCCAGTCTGGACGTCCGCCCGGCAGACGCGCACTCGCCCCCTCCGTGGGCCGCCCCGGTCACGCTTACCGACGGAAAACCCCTCCCACGAAACATGGGACCTGGAACGAGCAACTCGGAGCGACGCAAACGCTTTGCCAAAGCGCACACACGTAGCGTCGCGCACAAATCACCGCCTACGCACACCATCATCTACACTGACATGGCGGAGACCTTTCTGTCGACTGCCGGCGACGACGGGGAAGGAGAGGACAAAACCCCCAAGCACGTCCAGACGATCGCGTGGGTCGACACCACCCATGGCATTCCGAACGCGGCTGCGCTTTCGACCACTGAAGACGTCTACACTACGCAAGCGGAACTCATGGCACTTCTCCGAGCATCCCAGTGGGTTCTTCAAACTTTTGCACCAACAGACATCCCACACAGGCTCCTACTGTTCACCGACTCGACTCGCGCGTACGAAACTTGCAGACGAGCGAGCGGGAGCCCCTCAATGTACACGGGAATAGTCGGCGAGTTGCTCGCCGCGTTCCTAGAACTTCGAAACAAGCTCAACATCCAAGCTACTATTTCCTGGGTGCCCGCGCATGCGGGCATTGACGGCACTGAGTGGGCCCACAGCGAGGCGCGAGCAGCAGTTCGCCAGATGGCATCCGCGCCGAACGCATTCCACAACTCAGCCGGCGAGGCGGCCGGCCCGGCCGACCCGTCTGTCGTCAAGGAGAGTGCTAAACAGCGAAGGCGGAGAATCCTACGGCACTTTCGTGAGGAGCGGGAGGAACGCCCGGACGAGCAGTTGCGTCCCGTTCCTCCGATGCCGAATGACCTACCGAGGAGCACTCAGAACCTCGTCCGCCGCCTCGCGACCAACACTGTTCTATCCCCGGCGCTGCGCCATAAGTTCTTCGGCGACGATCCTGACGAGGGGGCGTGTCGCCGGTGCCGGAGTGCCGCGACGGCTGCCCATGTTGTCTGGGAGTGCGAGCGCCACGCTAGCCTACGGAAAATAAAACTGGAGGAACTCCCAGACGAGATCCGTCCGGCGACGTATGTCGATTGGATTCTACCCACCAGTCGTGACAAGACGATCGTCTCCCTGCTGTGGACAAAGCTGGCGGAGTTCGTCTACGACGACGACGGCCCCGGTGGACGACTTTGCAGCAGCCGAAGGCGCTGGGACCAACACCCACCCAGACCGCCATGACGGCAACGGCAGATCCATAGGCCCGCACTGATGCAGACGACAATGGTGCATTATATGTGTGTATGGTATGTGTGTGTGTATATGTGCGTATATATATATATATATGTATACATATATTATATATTACAGGGCAATAAAGAACGTTCTAACAACAACCCTTCGACTCCCATTTTTTTTAGAGCGTGTGAACGAGCTGACGTTCCAAAACAGCAGGGACTAGATCTTCTTGACTTCAAAGCGAACATTGCAATCTCACTCACTCAAGCAGAAATACGGGGATTCAAGAGACTGCGAGAGCAGGAAAAAGAGAGCAATGAGGAAGAGACTGCACACACTGGGCGGCAGAGGAGCAAAATCATTCCGCTTCCTCCAGATGATGTCAGATACGACATGACAGGACACTTCCCAGAGCACCAAAGGCTTGGATCACATATGAGGTGTAGGTATCCAGGTTGCGCCGGCAAATCAAGGGTGAAATGCCTGAAGTGTGGTGTATTTCTTTGCCTCCAGAACCGCAACTGTTTTGTCGCCTTTCACACGCACTGAGTCCCACAGGACCCAATCGGGGACAGCCAAGTTTCACAACTTTCCTTCTTTGTTTGAAAGAACTATTTTTTCCAGTGATTTTTGTGTGCTCAAGAACCAAATAAACAAGTTTGAAGCAAATCGCGCAAGTTTTCTGAACTTGGGACTGAAGAGGCTATAGTCCGCACCCAGCACGTCAATAGTCCGCACATGGGCATGGTCCATACGCAAGATTTCTCAGACACAACACCAACTTTAAAAAAACAAAACAAAAAAATACTACCTGCTAAGGTAGCACAAAAAAAGCTTGTATTATCTAGAAATCCTCATTTACATGATTTTTCTTTCACAGAATCGGTCGCGTGTTTTTGCGACAGATCTTGAAAAACAATTCTTTATATAGTCCTCAACCGTAGGTATTTCCCTGTTCTAAGCATATATACGTGTAATCTTTACTACTATATGTTTTTTTAGTGAGACGATGATTTTTTTAATGTCAAGGACGTTATAATATAATTCGAAAGTTAACCGTCGTGTTTAGACTTCTGCTTTTTTATACATACTTGTAAATATTTCTGGTGAGCATACTACTCGTTCTATTTTAGGCAAACAGTTGAAAGGATTGTTTTGGGTATATGCATGACTTAAAAAAATTTACCTTTTCATTAATAATAATGTATTATTTATATCAAATGAATTTCTCGTTTTTGTAGCAATATGGCTCCTACATATACTAGAGAGTCGTTCTTGCACGTTTATAAGCGAGGGCCCTAAAGGCAAGCCGTAGAAAGTGTATACATTATTATAAGGAGATGACTTCAGTATTAAGAATCAGCCGTTGTGAGCATATGATTCGTTGCTATTTATTTTAATCGAAATTCCATTTCCTATAACAGTAGCTTTTGAGCTCTTAAATTGCATAAAGTGCTAAAGGCTCTTTCACATTTCACCAAACTTTCCACTATGGCTTTTTCGGAAACAAAATGTTTCCAGCGTGAAGGGGTACATAGTTTGAATACGCCTTTTGTGGTTTTCCGATTTATAATGGTTGCCTGGAAAATCTCCACTCGTGATATACCTCCGATTGATTTGATGTTCTGCAGTCATCGAAATCATACGAGTACGTCACGAAGTATTTTTCCATGCCCAAGAGATTAAAAAAATACGTTGCTAACATTGTTGTGAATATTACTTGTGCGTTATAGCTATAAAACAAGAGTTAAAGACAGACCAACAACCTCAGTCTTTTGAAAGGGAGATAACCATTTTAGTGCCCTGCTCTCCTAAGCTGCGAGGACCGCCGTGTTAGAGGGTTAGGGAAAGTTGAAAGCTGGAGAGGAGAACTGGAAAGCGCAAAGTGTACGTCGGCCTCTTGAAAAAAAAAAGCATAGAATATAAATGAACATAAATGAACTTAAAGAACTTAGGGGAAAGATAAAACCCATAGAACTTGAAAGAAACGTATCTGTTTACATTTATGTTGCCCAAGTTGGATATGTATTGTGCTTTATCTTCGCGTGCCTCAGGTCAATAAAATGTTACCTCGAATACACTACTAACTATAAATTACAAGAAAGCGCATTGCACTTTCATCTTGCACAATGCAGCTAACACTTATGTAATTCCAGTTTTTACAATCTCTGCTTTGGAGCCTTACAATAAGAAAGAGACTGGCTTTTTGCTATCACGGAATTACTGCTACATTTACTGTGTCTTTAAGGCTACAATGTGCAGCCCTAGCGCAACCACTGAAATCGGTCGCTGAGATCAACGAACTTGAGTACATTACGAAGAGCGATATAATTTCTTATTTTTTTTTTAGCTGAAGTCGTCACTGAAATAACTCTCCTACTTCACGCCGCGGCGACGGCGCTTCGGTCGCTCTTCAGGTCTTGGAAGTGGACGGAAAACGCCATGCGATTCGGGCATTGCTACGTTGCTTTGGTAGAAAAACGCCCCGTCGTTAAAACGCCACGACTGCACCGCTATTCAGCTGGGAAAGGGGTCAAGATCAGTGTTAGCGTGTTTCCTGACTACACGATCCGTTCAAGAACATGAATAAGTGCCTGCCGCAAAGAGAGAAAACTAGACGCCGTCGGACCACGATCGCTTGTTCGGGAATTCCACTTTGGAGTACAATTCGGGGGTACTGGTTGTAACATTTATTTGTATTGTCCCAACTCGGAACCAGAAAAACCCTGGAGTATCCTGGGGCATCCGGACCGCGTTCACTACGCGTCTAAACAACATATAAAATAGCGCCAAAAAGACAAGGACAAGAAGTATGTTTATATGTTTTATATGTTTAACAAAGATGAACCATCTAGCCCAACAACGTACCCTACTAAACGACAACAGTTCGTAGACCACCTTAAGCGTACTCAGCTTCTTTTTTTTTTTTGACGGAATTCTCAAGGGGGTTGGGACTATAGTTGTGACGAAAGGCGAATACAATCACCTGACTGGGTCCCAACCCCTGTAACAACACTCAACTGCAGGGCACAAATCGAGAGAGAAAAATAAAATGAAACGCCAGCTAACAGCACAAGTCAAGAAAGAAATGATTTGAGCCAGCTAAAGACTCTTCAACTAACAAATAAGATAAAAAATCACACTGATTTATTTATTTATTTATTTATTATACCCTCAGGGCCGAAGCATTACAGAGGGGGTGGGCAACGGAAGTACAAAAAACGCTGAAAATGGTTAGTCCGGCACAGATCATGAATAGTAACTTTTTAAAGCTTCTTTAAAGAGGACAAAATCGCCAATGGACGCAATGGGTGAGGGAAGGCCGTTCCAATCACGAGATGTTTTTGGGATGAAAGATTTGAAAAAAGAATTTGAAATGGAAGTGGGTATACCAACTTTGCAGCAGTGATCGAGGCGAGAGGATACGTAGATGGGAGCACTGATTAGTTGTTCTTTCAAGAGTGAATTGGCATAGTAAATTTTATGGAATAAACAGAGACGGGAGATAGTGCGACGAGTGGAAAGAGGGGGCAGTGAGAGACTAGCTTTCATGGATGTGACGCTTGATGTACGATGGTAGTTTGATAATTTAAAACGTGCTGACCGGTTTTGGATGGCTTCAAGCGCTGATATCAGGCTTTCTGTACCGGGATCCCAGACCGAGCATGCATATTCAAGTTTTGGTCGCACCAGTGTTTTATAAAGTAGTAATTTTAATGATGATGGAGCTAGAGAAAAGTTACGTCTTAAATATCCAAGCATGCGGTTACTGTTATTAACGATATATTCGGTGTGAGTTTTCCATGATAGGTCAGGAGAGATATGAACACCTAGATATTTGTAAGTTGATACGTTTTCAAGGATGTTATTTGATAGGAAGTAGTTGGGACAGAGTGCTGCTTTGCGAGAAATCCTCATTGTCTTACACTTCATTGTGTTTAGTTTCATGTGCCAAGCATCACACCAGGAAGAAATTGCATTTAAATCAGATTGAATTATGTGTACGTCAGAGTCATTAGTAATTTCACGGTAAACAACGCAATCATCCGCAGATACGCTTATGGAGGAGGAAATGCTAGTAGGTAGGTCATTTATATATACTAAGAATAAGAGGGGGCCTAGGACAGAACCCTGTGGTACACCGGACTTTACGAGGGACGATGACGAGTTTTTGTTATTGACAGTTACAAATTGCGATCTGTTAGTGAGGAAACACTCTAACCAAGATAAGATATATGGATCAATACTGAGTAGGCTAAGCTTGTATAGTAGTAGTTTATGTGTTACCTTATCGAAAGCCTTTGCAAAGTCCATAAAGATGCAGTCAGTCTGAGATCCACGGTCCAGAGCCGAGTGGAGGTTGTGGGTGAAAACTAAAAGCTGAGTATCGCACGAGAAAGATTTGCGGAATCCATGTTGAAAAGGGCTAAAGAAGGAGTTGCACTCCAGGAAGCGCGAGAGCTGTGAAGAAATTATGTGCTCCATGATTTTGCAGGGTACGCTAGTAAGAGATATTGGCCTGTAATTGAAAGGGGAGAAACGGTCACCAGCTTTGTGAATTGGAACAACCTTCCCTACCTTCCAGTCCTCGGGTAAGACGCCATGATCAAGTGATTGTTGAAACAAAGATGACAAGATGATTGAGGAGTACATTTTGGTATTTTTTAGAAATTTCGCGTTTATCTCGTCGACACCTGATGCCGACGACAGCTTGAGGTTTTCAATAATTTTAACAATACCGGGTGGATCAAACACATTTGGTAACATGGGCAAAAAATCAGAAGATGGTAGTACGGGATGGTTGGCACCTAAGAAATCACTAAAGACACTGATGAAACTTTCGTTGAAAGTCATAGCGCAATCTTCACCAGAAATCACCTCTCCGCCTGAATTTTTAAGTTGTATTAAATGTTTGTCGGCAGGGTTGACTAAGTTCCAAAACTGTTTTGGATTGTTAGTGAGCATTGAGGGTAATTTTATGCTGAAGAAGTTATATTTAGTTTCATCGACGGCCAATTTGTATACTTCAGCTGCCGAATGGTACGCGGCCCAGCGATCGGGAGACATTGATGATTTAGCTGCTCGAAACAAGCGCTTTTTCTTATTAGACAGCCTTTTTAAAGTCGTATTATACCAAGGTTATTTCGAGTTTGATTTGACAACACGACAGGGAATGTAGTTGGTGATCAATGAAGTAATTTTATCTTTGAACAGACACCAATTGCCTTCAACCGATCGTTCTGAAAAATTCTGCATATAAGAGCCCATGAATGTACATAGCTCGCGGTTTATGGAGTCAAAGTCGGCTCTGGCGTAATCACGGATGTGTTTGACACAATCAGCAGGATTGTTCTTAGGACTTTTCAGGAAAAAATGCAAGGCTAAATGGTCGCTAAGACCTGGAAGATAAGAGATCGGCTCTACGAGGTCCTTAGACGTAGTTAAAATAAGATCAAGAACGTTGGATGCTGAGGACGTAATTCTCGTGGGCTCGGTTACTAATTGCGAAAGATTAAAATCTGCACAGAGATTTAGGAAATCGTTGCTTTCAGAAGAATAAGGCACGCAAATAGGAATATCTTGTGACCAGTTAATATTTGGGTAGTTAGAATCGCCAAAACTAAATAGCTGCGAGTTAGGAAACCTTGAAACAATCCCGCTAAGTGTGTCATGTAATAACTCCACAAAATTCTTAGCAAAGGTAGGTGGGCGGTAACATGCACAGACAACAATGTTTCTGTGACTTAGTTGGAAACGTACACACACAATTTCTAAGCTAGATGCTAAGTTAATATGGGATGACTCAATGTAATCAGCAACTGCAACCAGCACGCCTCCGCCCGTCCGCGAATCCCTATCATGCCGATAAACTTTGTACTGCTTATCACAAAAAAAAAGTTCATCGTTACGTATTTTGCTAGAGAGCCATGTCTCGGTCAACACAATGATGTCGGCAGAAGCAGAATCAAGAGCGGAGCACAATTCATCGCGTTTCTTTATTACGCTTCGGATATTTGTAAAGAAAACAGAAACATTTTCCACCGTCGAATCTTTGACTGGAAGAGTGCACGATTGTTATGACGTTGCTGATTGCACGTGTTGCGGTTGGAGTGACTCGGCACCTCTATCAGTAGCACTGGTAGCACTAGAAATTTCATAAACTTCGTCACTCGTACTGCAGTAGGCGTAACACTTCTTGTTTAGGTGAAGCCTGTTGTACCTTATCTTAAATATACTATTGGGACTCTGAGATTTTGCGAAGTCAAACAACTTCTTGCGCGCATAACGTGTGGCTGGTGCGAAGTCTTCATTGACTGAGACGTTCCATGTTTTTAGTTTAGCTTTTGCTGAAAGGATGCTCTCTTTAGTTTTGGTTGACACAAGTTTTACCATTACTGGTCGACACTTGTTTCGAGAAAACGTACCAAGCCGGTGCGCACGAGTGATTCCCTCTTCAGAAATGCTCAGCTCAGGGACGTTAGAAAGCAGCGAGTGTACTTTTTGCTCAGATTGGGCCCAGGTCTCTGAGGGCGAGTCATCTATACCATGAAAGATTAGATTGTCTCGCCGAGACCGATCTTCGAGGTCGTCAAGTCTAGCACGCAAGAATGCATTTTCTTTTTTAACTTCTTCTAGAACCTGATGTGTAGTGCGTACTTCACAATCCAGTCTATCAAGAACATTAGTCTTAGTTTCCACATTCTGGAGCCGGTTAGAGATGTCAGTGATTTTGTCTTCCAACTGTTGTTGATTTGTTTTGATTTCATTTACAACCATTAGTAGTTTAGACTGACCATCTTGAAGCAGTTTGCACATGTCGTCAAGCTGTTTGTTACGCGTTTCAGGACCGGGGTTTACCTCAACGTCGCCGCATAGCATCAGGAATTTTACAACATCTATACTCTGACCGACGATCGAGAACAACTCCCGTGGGCATGGGAACACCAAAAGAAAAACGTCGCTTGATTTTTTAGTGTACAAAGAATCGATATTACTAACCTGCGTACAGAAGAAGCGAAAAACGTCAGCCGTCCGCATCGTATGGCTGTTCCCATGCCCAGTGAAAGCATAGGCGATCGGTCGGTCCCTCTTATCGTGTGGCGCCGCTGATGTCGCTGATGATGAGGCTGGCCTCTCGAACGTTTTTGGCAGGATGGTGGGCGTGTCCGGTGGGAGACGAAGTGGCGTGTTCTTGTTGATGACTGGCAGTTTACCCGCCGCTCTGACAGGTTTTGCGAGTAGAACTGTAGAACTTGAATCCACTGTTGGTAGGAAGCATGTGCTGAACATCAACTGCGTACAGAAGAAGCGAAAAACGTTAGCCGTCCGCATCGTATGGCTGTTCCCATGCCCAGTGAAAGCATAGGCGATCGGTCGGTCCCTCTTATCGTGTGGCGCCGCTGATGTCGCTGATGATGAGGCTGGCCTCTCGAACGTTTTTGGCAGGATGGTGGGCGTGTCCGGTGGGAGACGAAGTGGCGTGTTCTTGTTGATGACTGGCAGTTTACCCGCCGCTGTGACAGGTTTTGCGAGTAGAACTGTAGAACTTGAATCCACTGTTGGTAGGAAGCATGTGCTGAACATCAACTGCGTACAGAAGAAGCGAAAAACGTTAGCCGTCCGCATCGTATGGCTGTTCCCATGCCCAGTCATACGTTAATAACTCAGCTCACCTGGTATTTACACTAGCAATATGAAAACATTTCCTTAGGCATTTTTTAAAATGAAACATGGAAGTGAGTTCCGGGGCCATCTCACACACGCAATAATGTTTGTTTAGGATATCTGTAATCTGGTGGAATAATTTTTGAGTACCATGATTAGTTCTGACTTTCGGTTTTGGAAACTGCTGGTGCCTCAGGTTGTAATCTGTTTGCTTGGGCAGGTACGTCTCGTAAAAGATGTCAGGATCAGTGTTCATCTGAGTATGAATTAAAATCGCCTCCTTTAGGCAAAAAAGGTTATCTACCGTAAGTATTTTATGCTTAGTAAAACTATAGGAAGCAGTCGATTGAAACCGCGTCAAATTACAAAATAGCTGAACCGTGCCTTTTTGTAATGTAAGTAATTGCTCAACATTAGGTCCTGTGGCCGTCCCTCATACCAATAAACAGTAATAAAGCCTCGAGTCAATTATAGATGTATAAATTTGCCGTTTTAACCAGTTTGGAAGAAGTTGTCTGCACCTAGAAAGTATGCCAGTGTATCTAGGAATCTCTTTTCGGAGATCGTTTACTTGGGCAGTCCAATACAAATTTTCGTGGAAACGAACACCAAAACATTTATGATTCCACGTGTTCAATAATGGAGTTTTGAGATTATATGTTCATTGTGCTAGGAATGGGTTTGTTTTTGCCCTAGAAATGACATACTTAGTTTTCGACGTATTTAGTTCTGACTGATTTGCCGCTAACCTCAAGTGAAGTTGGTCCAACCAAGTGTTTCTCTGTCTCTAAAGTACATATGCAATTTCCGGTGAAATATACATTCGCGTCATCTGCGTATAAAGTAATGTAGGGAGTTTCTGGTATTTTTATTATGTCGCTAACGTAAAGAAGGAAAAGTAGAGGCCTTAGAATTCATCCCTGAGGTACGCCATACTGAATTTTCGCTAGAGAAGAGCACGCATCATTAAGGACCGTACACTGAAGAGATGTTAAGTAGCTGCGGATCAGGCTTGTAGGAAATCGCGTACCGCCGCCGATTCGCCATTTCCCCCGTGGTCCGTCAACAAACCTAGCCCAGCCTGGTGTTTTCACGGGAGCGGGATTCCGCTCCCCGTTTATTGGCACAATAAAACCCAACTCTACAAAACACTTAATCTAAATTACGAATACACGCGACATTACACAAATATTTACAAACGCACGTTAAGCCAAAAGCTAAACACAAAGAAGGCCCCCAGGCCTCATGTCCCGCGATATCCTAGATACAGTCGCCACCCATCTGCCTGCGTCTCGGTCTCGTCCGAAGTTCGAAGAGGCCCTTTGCCCCCTGTCTACCGAGTATTATCGATCGATGGGCGAAGAGGTTTCTCCTCGCCCGCCACAGGGCGCCTGCAGCGCCATCCAGTGGCTAGGAAAGAAAGCGGCACGTCCGGAGCCGAATTCGATTTCCCGATCGACCCCGCGGCGACACGGACATGTGATCGTGTCTCAGGCGAGGCAGCTACGTAGCTGCCTCGCGGCCAAGATGGCACAGTGGTTTGATGGGCGCCCTCGTGAATGCACGGTGCGCCATACTCCCCTCTCCCAAAAATCGAAGTACGCCGAAATTCAGACGTACGGCTAGGCTGCTGGGAACACCGTCGCTTTGTTTGGCCTGGAGACCCCCGCACACGCACACACACAGCATTGGTCCCATGGGTCGTCTTCACTGAGGTCCATCAGTTCGCCCAAGACCTGGGGTGCGCGGCCACTCCACACCTCACAGTAGACTGTGTCGACTTCGGCTTGGAGGCGACTTCCGGGGAAACGGGGTCCTTGAGCAGTGTGTCTGGGCACCATGAAACTGCCCGCCAATGGAGTGGTGCACCGGAGAGGGACTGTGGTTGTGACCCAGCTGCGACAGCCCTCCTGGAGCGATGCGGGGCTAAAGTCCAATGTCACTGAGAACTGTACCCCGGCATCCTGCGTGGCGTCGCGGACGTCCAACGAGGCTCCCCGAGCTGTGGTTCCGGCCGGGCAATACGCTGCCCGAAGACGAGGAGTTGAGCCCAGGCTGGTGTTCGTCCAAACGGTGACTCCTCCTTTCATCGTCTCTTAGGAGAGGACCATTCGGTGCACACCAAGTTGCGTCTCAAGGCAGCAGCCGCAGGGCCGATGACAGTTTACCAGCCGAACGCCGTGCACAAAAATAAAAATATTGAAAGCAAAACTGTATTAAGGTGGCGATGCAAGCGAGTTGGTTCATGACTTCTGAAATTGGAAAACAGCGCGCAAAAAAACGAAGACGACGAGAGAAGAGCACAGGACAAGCGCTGACTATCAACTGAAGTTTTATTAAACTTTAATAAATAAATAATAGTTTTAATAAAACTTCAGTTGATAGTCACCGCTTGTCCTGTGCTCTTCTCTCGTCGTCTTCGTTTTTTTGCGCGCTGTTTTCCAATTTCAGATGAAAGCAAAAACAAGAAAAAAAAAACAAAAACACTGAGGGTTCCGAGGCACCCTTCCCCCCTACAAAGAAAAAAAAAAGAAACTATGCCAGGAACGATCGTTCACCCTCTTCTTCCCTTTCGCGGGCCACGCACTCTACGAGGTTCAGGTCCCATCGGGTTGCCTCTGGCTACGCGTGTTGTAGCTGTGCCGCGGTGGACCCAGGAAATCCCGAGATCGTTGGCGTCCGCGAATGCCCCTTTGCGGCCGCTTGACCGGCTCATCCCCTTCCCGGGGGTAAAAGGGTTTCAGTTCGCCGATGTGAACTGTCCCGCGGACGAGGTTAGCATTCTGGCCCCTCAGGGTGTAATGTCAGTCGGGACTTCTTGGAATCGATGACAAAGGGGCCAACCCACTTGGGGGCCAATGCCACCGAGGAGAACTTACTCGCATCGCTCTGAGCGTGACTTCGCCGAAGAACGGTGTCGCCCACCTCGAACGGCGCATCGCGGTGCGCTTTGTCATAGGTGTTCTTCTGCTCCGCCCCTGCGCGAGCCCTGTTTCCGCGAGCGGCTTCCAGCGCCCGCGACAGTCGCTCTCTTGTCCGCGTCGCGAAATCCTCATGCGAGGGCACCGCTCTTGCCGCGCTCTGACGCGGACGAAGAACCGCATCGGTCGGCGTAGAGAGTTCTCTGCCGAAGTTCAGCAACGCGGGCGTGAACCAGTGCTGCGGTTGAGGTTGGACCGCAATGCAAACGAAATCGAATCCAAGTGCAGATCCCAGTCCCGCTGCTTACGAGCATACGCCGCGAGCAGCGGCTTGATGTCGCGGTTCCACCGCTTAGACACATTTGCTTGGGGATGGTAACACGAAGTCTTACAATGCTTAATCCCGAGGGCCTGACAGGTTGCCGCAAAAACTTTCCAGCAAAATATCGAGGCGTTGTCACTAATTAGTCTCCCGGGGAACCCGTAGCGGCACCAGACCTCGGACAGCCTGCTCAGGACTCCCTTGGCTGTCACCTTCCGCATCGGAAACATCTCGACGAATACGGTGAAGTGGCAGGTTACTACCAACACATGTTGATAGCCTCCGCTTGACCGCGGCAGGGGTCCCATCAAGTCGCAGGCCGCGATCTCCCATGGCCGCGTACTCACGATGGGTTCGAGCAAACCGGGTAATCTGCCCCCTTTCCCCCCCCCCCCCCCCCCTGGGCTTGCGCTCTTGGCACACTGCGTGCCCGTACGAAAATGGCAGATTCAGGCCGGAATGAAAAATGCCGGTTCCGCCTAGACCCAAAATTGGGGCACCAGCTTGTATCCAGCCTGGAACCGCGCATCTCCAGCCCTAATTTTAAACCCAGGCGGTGCACCTTTGGATGTCCCGCTGCCCTCGTCACTGGACTCTAGAAAAGAATTTCGTGTTATTCCCTTAGCCGTTACAACCGAGAGATCGTCGCGATTTCAAACCCAGGCGAACTGGGTCTAAAATCGCGACGATCTCTCGCTTGTAACGGCTAAGGGCATCGCACGAAAGACTTCTGTAGAGTTCAGTGGTGAGCGCAGCGGTAATTATGGCGGCGCACACGGTCACCCAGGCGTCGTCGCGTCGTCATTAAACAGTGCACGGAACACACACAACACGCACAAGCACAGTATCCAGTGTTGAGTGCGTCGGGAAGTTCCGGCGGGCAAGCGGTATCCGAATTGTCCATGTATTGTCACCAAGCACACCAGCGCATCCAGATTCCGAGCCAAAGTGCAATGGGTCGGCAGCTTCACACTATTATAAGATTTCAGAGCCGAGGTCAGTGGGTATCCATCCAGGGCAACGATGGGCGCGTCAGTATCCGTGCGCCCGCAGCGCGAACGTCGCCGCCGCCCGGCAGTACGACGGGAGCGGAGAAGAACCGAAACTGTCGAAGCGCTGCCGCTGACTGCAACAGACAATGAATGCAAGGCGCGCGTCGTCACCAAACACGGTGCACAGAACACACACACACAGCACTCACAAGCACAGTATCCATTGTTGGAGTGCATCGAGAAGTTCCCGCGGGCAAGCGGTATCCGAGTTGTCCAAGTATTGTCACCAAGCACACCAGCGCCAAGCGCATCCAGATGCCGAGCCAAAGTGCAATGGGTCGGCAGCTCCACACTAAATAAAGATTCAAAGCCGAGGACAGTCGGTATCCATCCAGGGCAACGATGGGCGCGTTAGTATCCGTGCGCCCGCAGCGCAAACGTCGCAGCCGGTCGAGCGCCAACCGACCGTGCGACGAGCGCGAAGAACAAAACTAAACTGACGCGAAGACAAAGCCAGGCCAGGCGCGCGCGCGGAGAACGCCCGCTCGCAGCGCCCGCGTAGCGGGTCAACACCACCTAGATGGAAAGCCGCAGCGCTTCCCTCTCTCCCTTCAAGGAGCGTCGGCATGAGTAGGCTGAACTGGTAGTGCGCTTCTCCGCAAGGCTCCCCTTGACAGTTGGCTTCTTTGCAATGCACGTTCTCTTTTTTTTTTCCTTTCCCCTTACGCTCGACGGGGCGCAAAAAAAAAAAAAAAAAGGCGCCACGGCGTCGCGTTTTTTTTTCTTTTTCTCCCCAACTTTTGTTTGTCGCGTTCCTTTCTTCGACGGCTTTTTTTACTTACTCCTGCGGGTTGGGTCACGTGACAATAAGGCTGGAGGAATCAACTAGAACAACTCTGGACGTGAGTAGGTTTTTGGACGCCGAGGGTCAGACTTTCGGCGTCCAAAACCTCTCAGAACTCTCGAGTGAGATCGTGCACATTTTGGAATGTGCTCTCGCGGCCTCATAGAGACCGCGGCCTCGTGTGTGGACGTGAAAGCTGCTTTTCGGTTGTCGGTGCTGTCATTCCGTACAGACTAGGGTGTAAGATAGACAGGTGGGGAAACGAGAGCCAAATGAGTGTCCGCAGTGTGTCCCCCTTGTTTTTCCCTTTTTCTGTGGCGCCATCTATGTGGAGCACCGCGAACTCTCACTCCGGGTGGGCGACCGATGGCGACCGGCTAAACTGACGGAGATGGTTTTTTGTGGATTTTTAATGAAAGACTGTCGTGCTCTCAGTTTATTTTGCGCAGTCTACCATAGAGTTCCACGCAAATCCGATTCCGATTTTTTTCCTCTCGCCGCAGCGCCATCTGTCGCAAGTCGGGGGTACCCGCAAGCAGACGAGTACACAATCCGGTCACGGCGCTGCGGTAGGCTTCTATGGGCCGTTTCCCCACCTGTCTATCTTACACCCTGGTACAGACGTTGTTTTCCGTGCTTTGACGGAAAACTGGATGTGAAAGTGTCCATATTTGAATTTCTGCAAGGATGACTACGAAAGCGTGGACGATACAGCGAATCGATGGGAAGATCTCGCTCCTTGACGGCATGGCAGGGTGAGAACTTTTTAATTTTTATGATCGTGGTTTCGTTTTTTGTTTTTACTTTTCGCTGAATGCATGCTTGGGAGTAATTTGGTTGTGGCCTGGAAGCAACACATTCAAATGCTGGCGCTACTTGCAAGTGCAGAACTAAATAAAAATGACTTGACTTATGAGTTCAGGTTGGAATGTTTTCGCAAGGTACGCAAGTGATAGGTTACCGCGGTTGCAACCAGCACATCAATTAAAAAGCAACAATAACAGAAATACATTGTCTTTTCTGCGTATCCTCATCGGAGCGCAGAAATGATCCGCTACAACTAACTAGTAACACTTATATTTTAGCGGGCATCTGAGCTGTAGTTTGGGGTGCACGCAAGCCGGAATATGGTTCATTGATCAGTTTACTTATCCATACACCAGAGCCATATACTAAAGATTTAGCTGGAGCCGCTTCAGGCTCCCCAAGGAATCCCACCACACACCAGGAAGCTCTATTAATTATTATTATTTTCTGTACCTGGTTCTATGTGCTCGTGCAATAAGCATTGTTATTATCATTATTATTATTATAATAGCGCATTCGGCACATCAAATTCAAGAATAATTTTGATGTTTGTGATCCAGAATACCAGATCAAAACACTGCCAGTGTTTTCTCTCAAATACGGGACCACTTCAGCTTAAGGAACAGCATTCTTTCTCCTTTTCCTTTTCTTTTTATAACCATTTTTGATTACATTACCTTTCTTTAGGTTAATATGATTTCCTCCTTTTTCGTTCTATTTCCTGCAGAAGCGGTCACACATCCCGGATACTGCTTTGATGAACTCTGGCTACTGTACGGCCTCCATGGGACAAGCTGAAAACTGACACCTTAGAAGAGTACTTTGGAATGTTTAGGCAACTGGCTTGCTTCTAATATCACGTGTCTACAAGGCACATTTGCGAAGAGGAAAACAGAATACTGCTGTGGAGCACAATGTCAACGGTCACTACAGCTAGCAATGAAAACTAGAAAGATCTTCCCAAGCGAGCGAATACTTGACGCCCTACCTGCAACGTGGTATACCTGCAATGTGGCCCTGGCCTGTAAAAAAATAAGGCACAGCCTCCCGGCCTTGGGCTATGTGGCCAGCTGTGCAGTCTACACCACCTTAAAAAACCTAAGGGGCGAAAAATGCAAGGCCGTATCGACAGCACGAAACTAGTTGGCTACAGTTCGTTCACACTGGAAGACAAAGCTGGTGTAAATGCTGTAGCGAAATGAATGTTTGCATTAATGCCAAGAATGCCAAACAGAAGAAATGAAAAGCTGAAACTCGATCAAAGGCACTCGCTGCCAACCGTCATGGATGTCAAGAAGCGAACTCGGACCAAGGAAGAGTATGTCTGACGCCTGTGATGATGAACCCATCGTGAGTTCGAGCTGAAGCATGTGTTGGACTGCAGTGAAAACTTTCAACTGAGGAACCTTTGTTGCAAGATACGCCAAGAAGTCAATGCTAAACAAATTAGTTCGTGTCCGGCCAGCAACGTGCTTGCGCTTCATCCTCATGTAAAGGCAACTGCTCTCTGAAGTCGATTGATCTGTGTGTGTGTGTGTGCAGATAATCGGTGTCTTATAGTAGCAGTCTGTTGGGTATCTTGTGGTGCTACAACGTAAATGCCAACATGCTGCACAGATATTGTGTGTCTCGGTGTCACATAATCTACAGCATCTGGGATGCATGTGTGTAAATGTTTTTGAAGACGGATATTTTCAGAACTTATGGATACCAGGAGGCTCGTTTCGCAGTGTTCAAAGGTGACCGATTTCTTATTTATGACTCTTCTGTATTGTAAATGCAAGCAACTTTGAATATCAAGCTCCCATGCCCACTTCTGTTTGTGTGCAAAACTTGTTTTTAGCCGCCCTAACTGTGTCGTTTCACAGACTCGGTACTGTCGAAGTACATCTGCACATGGGGCAACGCTCGGGTATTACGGTACTTTTTTTGCAAATATAAAGTTTTCACATTATGACATTGCCAAGAAAAAGGTCACAGGTGTTTTTCGATGTAGTAACCAGATAGGTGGCTTGCTGCAAAACAAGTACTATATTTGAACAGGCGGAGTGCTTTGAATTGCTAAACCTATGCAGGTTGATCACAGGTCTAAGAAAAGTTTGCCAAAATATGTGCAATACATTTTTCAAACTATGTACAATACATTTTTCAAACCAGCACATCACAATTTTAGAAAGTTATTACTTTTATACTTGTCTGGCAATTTGGGTCCCGTTGCTGTTGCATCAGATGTCCCTAAGGGTAGTGTACTCGGGCCTCTATTGTTTCTAATATATATCAATGACCTACCATTATCAATTAAATCGACAATTAGACGTTTTGCTAATGCTTGAGTTACACCTATATTAATCACAATATTGTCCAATACGATTTAGATACAACATCACCATGGTGTTCCCTGTGGCAGATGAAGATTAGCAGATATAAATGCAAAGAAATGTCCATAATTAAGTCCTCCACTAAAACACTAACCCAGTACTTGTTACTTTCGGAACCACTAGAACTCTCACTGTCGTACAAGTATTTGGGCGTGTATTTTACAGACTCATTATCATGGATTGAGCAAATAACAAATAGCGCACTAAAAACACTTAATTTATGAAAAAAGCCATTTGTACAAGAAAATTCTTGTGTTCAATAAACGCATGAATCATGCAAGATATATAATAACCATATAAGAACTATATAAGATATATAAGAAACTTCTTACAAATTTCTTATATTATTCTAATCTAGTTCTGATAGGGCTCTTATATGTTCTTATATATCTTGTATGATTCATATGTGTTTATTGGACACTCAAACAAATGAGATCTTTCAGTAGGGATCTCGCTCTTATTAAAGCAAAACTACTCGCATACAAAATATTTATCCTCCCACCATTAGAATATGCGAGCATAATTTGGAATCCACACCTAAGTTACCTATAATCTAGAGGCTCGAATCTTCAGAACAAAGCAGACAGATTTATATGTAGTGATTATTCATCTGGAACTAGTGTCTCCGCTTTAAAAGCTAGCATAAATCTTCCTAATCCAGAAAGAAGACAAAAAATAGACTGATTGTGATTTTTTTTTCAAGATGTATATTACTCAGATTCCAATTTTCAATGTACTTAGTGCTGGGCTGCCCATTTCATATAATTCATATTAGATAATTCCTTCAAGATTGAACCATTTCAGTGCCATAGTTACACTTTCCTCTTTTCTTCCTTAGTACTTTGCAACACTGACTAGAAAAAACTACCTGACCATATTGTAGCTGAGAGTAATCCCATTTCATTTAAAAAGTGCATCAATTTGTGTAACTGAACTTTGATTTGTAAAACTGCATCATAACAGTAACACGCTAAAAAGCGGTTTTGCCTGTGTGTGTGACATTTTCTTTTTGTTGGTGTCTTTTTTATGTTCAATTACTATTTTGACTTATTTTTTTTTAATTTCCCCTGATGTAATGCGTCTTTGGATGCCTTTGAGGTGAATAAATGAAATGAAATGAAATGAATGCCTCTGCATCATTTTTCCGATTGTTACTTTAGCTAATTTTATCTGGTTTTACTTTTATTTTACTTCGATTATTATCATTTCATAGAGATTCTTTTTTATTCCACAAGTCCCATGTCGTTCAGAGATATTTACACCACCAAGTTTATCGCTTAAAAAGAATAACACATCTGTCTCAAGATATCACTTTCTTGTATTTCACTACAATAATTGTATGTTATAAGAATTGTCCTGCGTTTTAAAATTGGTCTTTATATCACTCGGTGTTTACAGCTCTCATGTTAGCTCATAAAAAATAAATAGAGCGAAAACCCGCGTTTCTACGACGTAAAAGCTACGCGCGAAGCCTTCAGCTCAGCTCTATAGCGCGGCGCTCGTCAGCCTGCTGCCGTGACGTCACCGGAGGCGTGCGCTGGCCTTCTCCTCTAGGTGGTGTTGAGCGGGTGCGCCTGTCCTTAACACGTGACATGCGAGAGACCGCGAAAGTTCTCCGCCATCCCCCCCCCCCCCCCCCCCCCGCCACCCACCCTCCTTCCCCCGCATATGCGCGCCCGCGGGCTGCGAGCAGACCCTACTGGAACAAGGGGAGCAGATCGGATTCACCGATCACCGTGTGATTCCAGTGCGTTGCGTCTCACTGGATTCGATTGGTTACACCTAGAATCGCGCTGATCGGAACTGTCCAGAACTTTAGAACCCCGCGGACCCGAACTGGAACTGCTCCGATCTGGCATTTTCGTTCGGCCAGCTCCGGACGTACCGGCACAGCTGCCCCTTCATGCCCGGCCAGGTAGCGAAACGGCGCAGCTTATGCCACGACTTCGGCGCACTGCCGTGACCGTCCGCATCGTGGTAGTGAAGCAGCGCTGCCACTCTGAGATCGCAGGGAATCACGGTCTGGAACGACTCACTTCAATCGCTCTCTTCCGGGAAGTAGCAGGATTCCGCTTCCCGTTCATTGGTACAATAAAATACAACGCTACAGAACACTCAATCTAAACTACAAATACACGCGACATTACACAAATATTTACAAACGCACGTTAAGCCAAAAGCTAAACACAAAGAAGGCCCCCAGGCCTCGTGTCCGCGATATCCTAGAAAAGGTCGCCACCCACCTGCCTGCGCCTCGGTCTCGTCCGAAGTTCTAAGAGGCCCTTCGCCCCCTGTCCATAGAGTAATCTACACAAGGTAAAGAGCGGACACTTCCATAGGCCCCAGCGGCCCATTTAGCTGGCAAGGAGCGCACTCAGCGGCCGTCGTAGTCCCCAACTGAATGTATGGAGTCACAATAATGAAAACATTACCGGATGGACAGATATCTAGTTTAGCGTAGTGTGTCGGGCGGAAGCCTGCGCCATCTGGTTTGCCGCGAGTTATGTTTTTCCTACTCATCCCGCATGCCAAATTTCAACTACAATTACTTCACACGCATGTGTGAATTCTAACGCGGACAACTAATGGACAATACTATATACAGTTAACACTGATTTTACAAGCCAGGAAACCCATGTAGGTTTGTGCTGCCCAGAAGAACACCACCAGGAAGTAATCAAAAAAGTTTATTTTCGCAACAAAAAAATGTGATGGACAGATTGTGCCTCGTATATAATTACAAAAACGACAAATCACAGGCACCGTGTATCAAGGATTCATAAACAGTACATCCTACAAAAATATGACAAGCATATTATGGCTTGCATGAAAATCTTAACAAACGACAGGAATTAAAACTGCAATTGGATTGAAAGCCGATTTTGTATGCTCAAGCAAGTTCCATGGAAGGCACACACACACATATAACATATGCCGCATCAGCAACAAATACAAAAAAAAACTGGCCATGCAGTAAGTATCAGAGCTCCTTGATCCAATGCAATTTGTATGCAAATAAAAAGTTGAGCAGAACAATTCTGAGATGCAAGATAACCACAATGAGAAAAATCAGAGAAGTAGATGCCTAAGCGACATTGCCACTAGAATAGACCTACTTAGTTTGTGACATAGTCATTAAATAACCCTAACACAGCCTGCACTGCGCAATTAAACATACCTTGCTCCTGCTGGTTTAAGTAATAATAATGATCAAAATAATAAGAACTGAAATCCGACCGACGGACTAATACAGGTTTTACGTTCATGTAACGCTGAACATGTCACAATTAACATGTAAGTTTTAACATGACCACTTCCATAAAAAGCACACATGAAATGGCTGACAAAAGACTGCTACAAGCAGACTGGTTCCCGGTGTACCTGCGACCCACTCATCACAAATGATTCCACCAAGGCTTGGCATGTAATATGCACTGCCTAATTAAGTACATCTTACAGGGTGTCTACCAAATGACTTCTTTAAAAGTCCATGATTTTTTCAGGTTTTTCTTGACTATTTCGTTAGAATTCCCTGGCTGTTCCTTCCTTCGAAGGATGACATTTTGGGCAATGCTATTCAGCAGAGCCGTGGCGACACCTAATCGCCGCGCTTCGTTCTGAACCACCGCGCCACTTTTACTGGTCACTTTCCTTGATTTAGCCAAACTTTTGACAGTTTCCCTCACAATTCCCTGACTTTTCCAGGTGATCCATAATTCCCTGAGAATTTCAGGCTTGCCCAGGTTGGTAGACACCCTGATCTCAATCTCCTTCAGGCTTCACATATGTGAAAAGCAGAAGCAATGTCCAAAAGAAAAGGAAGTTGCATTCAAGATGAGTGACCTAAGGGAGTATTAACAAAGATCAAAATGGGAACTTACACATTCATCAAGACCATAATAGGAAAAAACTAACACGACCATCTAAAAAAACAGTCACTACGATAGACCAGTAGAGGAGTAGAGTGCAATCTAATTGCTCTAAATAATCCCAACAAATGGCAAGTGCACGGCCCAATAAAATCCCAATAAAATTAATTTTACCTTGCAGATATCTTATGAAATGCAACGTAAAGGCTGAAACACATCACCAGAATGAAGTTCGACCCACTGAACTTTTCAAGCTGTACACTAGAGACGCGAGAATGAAAGCGAACTTTATCGAAGTTTCTATTTACGAACCGGTCATGCCAGCAGAATCGAATCCTGCAAAACATTTTTAAAAACCGTGCACGACATTCTGGAGTGCAAAAATGAAAATCACCAACAACCTGTCATCTCGTGGAACTCGGAAGAACTTTGTTCCTGGCTTTTTGCGCGTTCTTCCGTTGTTTCCGCATCAGGCTACGCAACAGTAGCTGCCGTAGCCAAACATCCTGGCGGCATCAGCTGGGAAACGAAAATAGCACAAGTCAATTTGAGATTACGCGAATTTACTGCCTTCATTTCATAGCAATTTGGAAACCAAAATTATTGAAGCGACAATAAAGAGTGGTGATAAACAAAAGCCTTCGCGGTATTGTCCCACCCCATTTCTTTGTATTTTCCTCGTGAGCGCGCTTTGCTTAGGATGGCCTCGCCCTAAGCAAAGCGCGCATGAAGGCTACCTGTACCCTGCTTCATACCTGGCGCCAGGTACAACGCTTTCAAGGCTGTCAAAGCTGCTGGCGCGAAAGCCACGCGCTCGCGCCACCAGCATTGACAGCGATGCACGTGAGGTCCCGGGCAGCACAAAACGTCGTGGAAACGTCGAGAAAAGTTCCCTGACGTCCGCGACGTCCCGCGTTACTTCGATTACGTTTTTTCGATGTTAAGGGGACGTCTTTATATAACGTTCCATTAGAGTCCAATCAGTGACGTTGTGACGACGTTGTATTTCAACTCAAACGTCGTGAACGTTCCCACGACGTCCATGCACGACGTTCAGGCAACGTCCAACGCTCACGTTTCTTTGACGTTGAAGTGAAAATCATAAATGGCGTTCCATTATCGTCCTGTCCGTGACGTGCTGGCGACGTCATGTTTCAACTTCTACGTCGTCGTCGTCGCCACGACGTCAAGAGAGGACGTTTTAGCAGCGTCGAACACTCACGTTCTTCGACGTTAAAATCAAGTCCATAAGTGACGTTACATTATTGTCCCGTCAGTGATGTTTCAGCGATGTCGCGTTCACACCTAACTGTCGTAAACGTCATACAGGGCGTACTGGCAACGTCGAACACTCACGTTTTGTTCAACGTTGAGGACATATTTAAATTACGTTTTATTTTTGTCCTGTCATTGACGTCCGGGTGATGTCATGCCACAACCTTTGTTGTTTTTTTTTTTTAGCTTTCCCAGCTCCATCCACAGCCGCAGAATCACGTATAATACGCGTTCACTGTTAAAAGCTTAATTACAGCCGTAATCAAGGTGAAACTGCTTAAGAGCCGCAATCAAAACTTGATTTTTGAGAGCTTGAGAAATTTATTTACTTATACATTCATTTATTTATTTCAAGATACTATTAATTGCACATGGGATTACGCTAGAGAGGGCATATACGAAACTCAATGTGCACTGAAGGAAAAGAAATATTATGAAGGCGTGTTGGGAATACCATTCCTTATACATGGGCCTGTTATACTTTCGGTTTGTTTAAAATATTGTTATGGTTTTAATTTGCGAAGTCAAGCCAATGGAAGTGAAGCTCATGGCATCTAGAATGGATCGAATTTTGCCATTCTTGTTTTTTGCACGCGCGTTGGCGTGTTGCTTGGGTCCTGGGACGCGCCACAGGTGCGTCGCCACACTATTCCCTCTCCAGGTGATTTCAGGCAGGCATCATTTCCTAGGAGCATGCATACTGCTCCGCAACCACCTGACATTGTTTTTAGGTTCGGAAATTTCTCTTCGTGTTTTTTTACCGATGCTCACTTGCGCACAACCGCAAAATTCGCATCAACATCGTAGTTCATCCACAACACCAACTTTCAGCACAGCAGCACATTAGCGCTTTCGGTAGATCGGTGCGCAGTCTTGTTACGTGACTCTCAAAACAGATCTTGCTTTCTTTGGCACTGATAACCGACCCCAACAAAAATCGCACGCCGGCACACGCTATATCTGCACACTTGGTCATTTTTGAACACTACTTCAAAACATAAAATGCCCGGCAATGACGAAATCCGGTAGATACTGTCAACAGTTTCTTAGATTGGCACTCATGATGCCAACCGTTGAATGGCCCAGATGACGGTTTAAAAAGCCTTCAAGTCCAACCCGCACCTACGTGTCGGCAAAAAAAAAAAAAAAGAACAAAAAAAAGCCGGCATTGGCGCGGCGCGAGGGAGAGGGGGAAAGGCAGGCAGAGGACATGCCCGTGGCAGCTCCATAGAGCCCCATGCGATACGTCAGGAAAATCAGCAAAAAGAGGGCGAGAGAGAAAGGTGGGGGAAGATAGTGGCGACGTACAATCGACATGGGTTAGTTCCGGGTGCACGTATTTTCTCAGTCGTTCTCAAATTATTTCACTGAATTCTACGTTGGCCCAGAGAAAACAGCTCTGGGTATAACCGGGTCCAGCTTGTTCCGAAAGTCAGTCACTAGGACCGGCCGTCACGTCTACGGGGTCTACGAGGCAGGATGCTTGTCGCCGTGATTTCTTCCAGTCTGCATACAGTGGAAGGGCTGCGATTCGATTTCTCTATAATGCTGTCCAGACTGAGTCGCTCAAGTCGCCCCAATGAAGAAGTCGGTGATCGCCAAAAACGCCGTCGTGTTCAGTCACGGCTCGCGGACCTTTTTCAAGGCCATGACGTTGAATCGTATTACTGCTCGGATCAAGTTGCCTGTGGGGATATGAATGACGCCCTCCAGAAAAGAAGGGGCAGTGCAGATAATGGCGCGTCAAATCCAGTCTCCGATCAAGGCCTTTCAGACGCCTCCGACGATCCCAGTCAAGAACGCCCAGCGGACGGGGTCCTACTTCTGAAACCTTTCCCGTGCACGCAGCGAGAGTACCAGCTATGTGCAATAGGTTGGGTAAAGCACGCGCGTCAGCGTATTAATCAGAAGCAGAACAAGAAGAACACCTAACTGATGTTGAAAATAAAACTACGGCTAACACTCAGCTTCAGCAAGACGTTAACACGGCACGAGGCTTCGCAGAGGTGATGCAGAAGGAAAACGAAGCACTGAGAGTGCGTTTGGACGACGCGGAAGATCGTTCACGCCGGGACAACCTAGTTTGCTTTGGAATTGCTGACACACTAACCGAAACTTGGTCACAAATGGAGGAATCAATTTTAAATATTTTTTAGCGGTCGCTTAATCTTCAAGTTGAGAATGACGCGATTATCAGGGCCCATAGAATTGGAACATTCTGTCAGTCAAAGTGCCGCCTAGTCATTGTGAAGTTCTCATCTTGCAAGAATAAAGACCAAATTTTGCCACGAAGGTTAATGCTTAAGGCTGACCGCATTTCTGTGAGCGAGGACTACTCCATTGGAACGCGCCAAGCACGAAAAAAGCGTATCGAATTCGCGAAAGAAAAAGGTGACACGTTTAAGCTACGGCACAACAAAATGCATATTAACAACATATGCTACGCTTATGACACGGTGAATGACAACGTATATGAAGTCGGCCCCTCCATATCTCCGATACCATCTACCACGCAAAATCTGACTCCCAACGGTGAATCGCCTCGGCAGCCGATATCGAGTTAACGGACCGCGAGGGGTAGAGTGCCTGCGTCAGCTTTCTCGGATGTAACGGTGATATACACAAATATTAGAAGAATCATTAAAAAACGAGATGACTTCCCAGGCAGCACCGAGTTCTGGGCCAAAACTTGGCTTGCGTCTGGCAGTTTAGGGCATTAAAAGGCCCGAAGAAGCCAAAGTAGTGCCAAACCTGACCTCCCTTGGCAACAGTCTGGGTATCTTGGCCCTAATTCGCCAAACAAGTGCCAAACTTAGGCTTCGCTGCCGGGTAGTTCGGTTATTATCTGGCATTTTCGGGCCTAAATCGCCTAACAAATGCCAGATTTAGGCTTACTGCCCGTTAGTTCGGCAGATCTTTGGCATTTTTGGGCCAAAATCGCCAAACTAATGCCAAAGTTAGGCTTCACTTTTTGATAGTTCGGCTATCACCTGGCACATTCGGGACAAAATCGCCACAGATGTGCCAGAGTTAGGCTTACTACCTTGTAGTTCGGCAGAGCTTTGGCATTTTTGGGCCAAAATCGCCAAACTAATGCCAAAGTTAGGCTTCACTTTTTGACAGTTCGGCTGTCACCAGGCACATTCGGGCCAAAATCGCCACAGATGTGCCAGAGTTAGGCTTACTACCTTGTAGTTCGGCAGAGCTTTGGCATTTTCGGGCCAAAATCGCCAAACTAATGCCAAAGTTAGGCTTCACTTTTTGGCAGTTCGGCTGTCACCTAGCACATTCGGGCCAAAATCGCCAAACTAATGCCAAAGTTAGGCTTCACTTTTTGGCAGTTCGGCTGTCACCTAGCACATTCGGGCCAAAATCGCCACAGATGTGCCAGAGTTAGGCTTTCTACCTTGTAGTTCGGTTGAGATCTGGCATCTTTGGGCCCAAGTCGCCAAGCGAGTGCCCAAGTTAGGCTTCGCTTCCCGATAGTTTGGCTGTGATCTGGCAGCGACGGGCCAAAGGTGCCAAACAAGTGCCAGAACTAGGCTTACTGCCTTGGAGTTCGGCTGATGAGGTATTTGATGTACGCGGGTGGTCTTCATCTTAATTAAATAGAAATCAAGTTTTATTCGGCTGGCAACTTTATCTTATTTTGGTTGTCTCTTGATTTCTGCAGTCCAAAGGTTGGCTGAATGCTTTGACGCGGCTGGAGCAGGCTTTGCAAACGCAAATTGTGCCAGATGTTTTACTCGCGCGTAGGTACACAAGCCAATATCGGGACGCGCCGTGAGACTGGTTCGACATTATGGCGCGTTCACACCGGCGACGCGATCTAGTCGCGCCATAACTTTCATCGCAAAAGTGACCATCGCGGGCAAAAAGTGACGGGTTTTGAGCAGTCGCTTGCTGTCCCGACGTTTTGCGATGCACTCTAGTCGCGGAGAGGCCGAGCCAACCAACGGCGTTCGGAGCGAGAGTTTTTGAGACGCGACTCGCCAACGAAGGCATTGGACTCGCTCATCGCGCACGCCAAATTGACCAACTAATTGTTTTTTTTTTCTTTTTTTTTTTGGCGATGCGATTTAGTTGGATCGCGTGACTGCTATCCCCGGTGTGAATCCGCCTTTACAGAAAGTGCTGTGCGCACGTCTCAACAAGATATATCATTATTGAGGGGTGTCCAAACCAGACTTGGACGTAGTTCAACTACTCTACTCAAACTACTGTAGTTTAACTACTTTTTCGAGTAACTTGGTAACTTTCAATTACAACTTGATTTGGGTAATTAGTAGTTTAATTTAACTACTTTTTTCAGGTAACTTCTACTCAAATTACTAACTACTTTCGAAATTATTTAGTGCTAATTTTGCCCATCGCGAAAGTTTGAGCGCAGAAATGAATAAGACGCCGGCAGATGAGGTGGCATTTCCTAACAGGGGGCCCCCTTGTTCGGGAAGGCGTCCTTGGGTCAAGGTGGCGACGAGCAGCCAAAACATAACACCGGCACGCACGAACGCAGGAAGAGATGCTTAACAAGCCTTGGTCGGGTATTGACCTAATCCGGTAATGCACGCAGGCGCCGCGTTTCCAGCTGCAACCGTGAAAGACGGGGACACTGCGAGAGTTGTCTGTCTTCAGTGAGTTCTGACTCAAGCGGTAGGTTCCACGGGAGGCGCCACTGGAATGACCTCGCAGCTGGGCGCCTGTTCCCATGGTCGCCTTGTCGTCAGCGCATACGCCTTTGCAAAGCCGGACTCCCCCGCGCACAAACCCTGGCACGGATAATCCGTTCATGGGAGCACGTTCCTGCTCCCAGCTGTAACTGTATACGAGCGACGATGCTTGTTCACGTAATCCTTCGTGTCCTTCCGACCATCCATGCCTGGGAGACCTCCTTTTTGTTAAAAATGATTTACTTGTCAGGGGTGTCAGGCGCGTCAGAATATTGTAGTCGCCGGCGAGGATTGCGAGTTACCCTTGGGAGATCCTTTTGTTGGACCCGGCGTCAGCGGCGAAGTATACTTCGGTTCATCTTCTGTTAAACCAAAACATTTCTTTTTTCAGTAGCGTAGCACTAGCACTACAACGGGACGCGCAGTCGTCAGGATGATCTCATCGTCGTGGTGCAAGACTTGAACCCTTGACGGTCTGGTGCACTCGCTCAGCGTACTCTCAGAACGAAGTCGGAATAAAGAGGGGCCAGTCATAACAATCTCAACTTGACGAAGAAAAAAGAAAAAAAAGTAGGAAAGTTTGTTATAAAAGACCCTCTACCCGAGGAAAACCTCACATGTTTCGTCATGGACACCTAAGATGCCGACACTCGCTTACTCGACCCTGCACAGCCTGTTTCTCAAATTTAACGCTGCCGTTCTATTCAGTGCCACGGTGGAACGTCTATTTACCTCGGCTGGGGACGTCTTTAAAAGGAAAAGGGGAAAACTCTCCTATCAAGAACTTTGAAAGGCAATTGCTTCTGCGAGCGAATAAATTATTTTGGCGCAAACGCAAGCTATAAATAGACTGCATTTATTTTAGGCTCGCAGGGTTTTTCATTGATCAAAACTGCTGTTCATTTTGCTGCCACGAAAATATAAAAAAAAGTAACTTCGAAAGTAACTTCAAAGTAACTCGCTACTTTTTAATGTAGTTAGTAGTTTACTCAATTACTATTACAAATGCGTAATTTCTACTCTACTCCAATTACTTTTGGCGTCGATACTCAGTAACTTAACTTAACTACCTTTTTTGAGTAATTTGTACATGTCTGGTCCAAACAGGACACTACAAAACGCAAGACTCCTACAAATCGTGAAAATTGAAGCGGACGCGCCCGCTTCAAGCCCGCTTCAATTTTCACGATTTGTCGGAGTCGTGTCCTGTTTGGACACCCCTTTAGGCGGCGCATTGCAAAAGCGAGCGTGGCTCTGTGCGTGTCTTGCATCGTGATTGAGCACTGTCAAATCCTAGCGATAACAAAGTGCGGAAACGACCGTGGCTCTATGGCGCAGTTCCCGCATCACACTTGGGGGATGAAAATGAAATCCCGGAAATTGTACTATTTTAGCGTGTTGATACTTTTTAAACATTAAAAAGTGGAGACACAAAAGGGACGATAAAGACAGGACAATCTTTGAACTTTAAAGGCCGCTGTACAAACGGGACGTTCTGCAGAGAAGAACCTTCTGTCCCGAAGCTGGGGGACGGGGAGGGAAAGGTCAAGCGTTGGATGAAAAGAGGTTTAGAGAATGGGATTAGCCTCGGGGCGAGCCATCCTCTCGAGAGGGAGTGGGGACGGAACAAAGCTGCCGTGGGGTTCCGGCTAAAAGGTGGAAGAAAGTTAAGCTTGTCAAACGGCGACCTCGGATCCGAGGACGGGCACGCCAGAGAATTTGAAAATAGCTGCTTGATTAGCCGGCCGACCCAGTGCGGTCTACAGGTTCTAGAAGGTGACTCGGAAGAAGAAAACTCGTTTTGGTCGAAAACTCTAAAAGCATTCTGGACGTGAACTCTTGCCACAAATAAAAATAACACATGCATGAAAAACTGCGAAGGCACCTAAGCTTTCGCCTATGATGTGGGAATGCGTGAGCATTACAGGCAGAGTTATGTTGGCGCAACTTGCAATAAAGTAAGAAAAAAAAAGTTATGTTCGCGCAACGGATAGCGCGCTAGTTTCACGATCAAGAGGGCCTAGCTTCGAAACCGGGCAGGAAATGTTTTTTTTCTCGTGTTATTTTTTTTTTCGTTTTTTTTTTGTTTGGTCACGTGACAAGAAAAATCACATGAACAGAATTTTTTTTTTGCCAAGTCACCAGAGGTTTTTTTTCTAATTTCTCCTTTTCTTCAATCTTTTTTTCTTTCTTTCTTTCTTTTTCCTTTTTTTCGGTTTACGCTTCCTATCGCAAAACACTATGCACCTATTTCGCGTTACATTGGCGTTAGCCAAATCGTTTTATTTATGGCAGGGAATTCTGCCGTACGTATCTTATGTTACTATTACCAACCCTGGATTTCGTCCGGCAACCAGTTTGGGAATGACGACGCCAAATTTGTGTTATAATTTCTTTGAGGTCTAAGGCTTCGTTATCCGTCGGTCTCTAAGATTGGCTCTTCAAGTATCTTTTGGGAAAGGGTTGACGACAGGCATTTTTAAGGAGCACGTGTGTCGACCAGAGTGAACATTGCTGAAGCGCCTCTAGTGTGATTTTGGCCGTAAATAAATGGAGGCCCCGGGCAAACCAACCCAATGGAGAAAAGTATCTACCTTTCTGGTTTCATAGAGAGTTATGAATGTCAGAAGGGACGAATCCTACCGGCTTGCAAACGCAATCGTGTTGATAATAGCGCAAAGGAGTTCGTATGACTCTCTCTGGCGGTGCGCAGAGGGTAAAGGCACGGAGGCAATATATGCTTTTGCCCAGTCACCTCGCGAACGGTTGGGTATTGGCTGCAGAGATCCATTTCGCATTGTTTTATTACGGGATTATATCTTGATTTCTTTGTTCCTAGTTTCACAGACGGAACGAAATCGCTTTTGTCGTGTGGTGTCACGGCGGGAAGACAGAAATCGATCAGAGTACCGAAATTAGACGCTTGTGCTCGCTCTATAGCGCTTCTAAAAACCGTGCGATCACGGCTGTGTATCGTCAACATTGCATAAACTGCCGTTACTTGTACTCGTATTGCATCGTGAGGGAACGACTATGACTGGGTAAACAGAAATAGGGAGAATGGGTGCGTGTGATTTGTTGAAGTTCGAATCAACAAATCGAGCTTCAACGAATGCGATAGTATTGCATTCACTCAACCAGCTATATGAGTTTTCAGATGCTTCCAAGTATCCGATTCGTGTTCTGCCAGTGGTACCTCAGTTAGATTAAAAAACAAAATCCACGTTAAAAAAAAAAAAGAATTACGGTGGCTCGAGTTGCTCCCACGCCGAATCATGTTTCACGCAAGCGTAATTTTGGGTTCGATGCACGACGAGGGGTCTTCAATTATAAAAATATTTTGATTACGATTATTTGCGGCGCTAAAAATTTGAAAGCCAAGCAGTGAAGACGATGGTGTTCTTATAAATCTTATATACATTTTATTTTACACTGTTTGAATACGCTGCCGTCGTTATGTCCTTGAATTATTGGCTAGCTTGTGGCGGACAGGGAAGTCTTGCAGGACCATTATGATAGGACCTACACTAAACCTGCCGCCCTTCGAAAAATGTTAGTCCAATGCATACCAGCTTGTTCAAGGCGGGCGAAGCGTTACGCATCCGGCAAAGCGCTGCCCGCGACGTTTTTTATTTATTTTTTTTATTTATTTACTTATTTATTTATTTATTTTTTTTTTTGTGCAGCGAGATAATCTGTAGTCAAGCAGCACGCCCCCTCTACGGCGGGTTATGCCGGATTAACGGAGGCGTCTCCTAATCCATTCTCCGCGTTGGCCCCTCGGGGGAGGGCGGTGAAGGGAGGAAAGGAGGGCAGGAGAGGAGGAAACGCAAAAAAAAAGTGGAAAGAGCGAACTTTATTTTCGGCTTCAACCTCGAAACCCGCCCGCTCCGTGGGAGTACCGGAAAGAGAAATCTTGGCGGAAGGAGAGGAAGCGAAGGAAGTGTACGCGATCCCCCTGTCCTGCGGGACCAGGTACATCGGGCAAACGGGGCGATGCCTCAACGACCGACTCCGAGAACATCAAATGAACCCCGAAAGAGCGGCTTCGGAGTCCAAGCACCCGATCGTCATTCACGGGAGAAAATGTCCCGGTTACGCTCCTAATTTATGTAATAACAAAAACGGCTTGACATAACAAAAATAACAATTTAATTAAACGTTGCGCCTCCAATGCGGGAGGCATCTTCAGTAGAGCACAGAGCGAGTGAGAGTCGCACAAAAAAGTTCGGCTATTTAGGCATAAAGTTTGTGTACACGTCCGGCAGGGGGCCACGGTTCTTGTTTACCAGCGATGAATCACTTCCGCGTTTGTCGTTCTGGATGAACCAAGATTCCAGCAGCTTCCTCGGTTCCCACCTTTTATCCCCCTCCAAGGTCGATGCCTTGTCAATGTCAAATTGGTGTCCTGACGTCCATGCGGGTCGACGAGTTCGGACTTGAAGCCGAACGCTGACAGGCTAGGCAAGGCGACAAGGTCACCGGCAGAAGCGGCCTTTCCTTTTATGCGTTGCTGATGCCCCTTCGACCTCGCCTTTTGCAAATCCTCCCCACCTGGTTTTGCGTCTTCGTGTGGCTGTCAGCGAGCTCGACAGCCGCTTTAAGCAAATCAAAAGGATGAAGCGAAACGCGTGACTCAGCGTGACCTCTCTACATAGGACGCGTAGGACAAAAACGTTTGGACGAAAATTTGTCACGTGACTTTCTCTGTCACGCTGATGGGATCTCCGGAGCTGTCGTTTTCGCCGTTTGCCTAGTTATAGAAATAAGCAGGCCACGTAGGTCCGGTTTTCGAACTGGGCTCTTCAGTGTTCTGTTGCTTTCGTGCGTTGCAGACGCGGCCGTGTTTTTTCGTCGTAAACGGTCGGAATACGTCCATGCCAATTTTTCGGTAACAGTCATTTTTTGCACCGGAGTTCGTGGAATACTTGTGATGTGTTTGTTGGACACGCTTCGACAAAAACTGCTCTTCGCCGACGACGAGACGTCAGTTGAATGTGCGCAACCTTCTTCCTCGAATGTGTTTGTGGGGTGCCTGAGTTGGATTATGCATCTATCAAGGATTACATGATATCGCTCTTTTATTAGTAAGTGCACTGCCAGCATGATTCTGATAGTCGTCCTGCTTTCCTTTCATTCTCCGCGGTTTTACGTGTGATGAGTTTTGCTTGGCATGAGGACAGTGTTAATTGTATTTTATAACTTGCTTTTCGTTTTACAGAGAAGTGTGACCTTGTAAATATGTTGAGAATACACTGTGTGTAATGATAGTTGTTTAATAAACTTCTGGGAGCGATCGAAAAAATTTGTTTGTCCGTATAAGTGATTGGATATGCAACAAATGACATGCAACGTACACATACTTGCACGACGTTCGGCCAATACGAAGCAGACGCATCGTAGAGTTTTCGCACAATATTACGTGAACGCTAGGCCGGGGCGAAACAGCTGTACGGCAATACCTGCCGGGTATCAAACGGTGGTGCAAAACTGGACAGTTGAGCGATATTGGAACCGACTTTCGGCCGGCACTGGCACGATACTGCAAAGTATTGCCGTGCTGCTTGGGAACGGAGGTGATGACATCTTACTATCGTGCTTCCAAAGCTTATTTATTTTATTTTTCTTCTGGGACGCGTAAAAGAGCACTTCTGTGACACACCAGAGATATTCGAAACTTGGGCTGGCCTCTCGGCTTTCTTTACCACTTTTGGCACTTACTTGGCACTTCAGTGGGTAGCCAGGAAAGAACCAAACTTCGGCATGCCCCGAATCGACAAATTAAGATTTACTGCGGCAGTTATGGCTCAAGTCTGGCACTTACTTTGGCACAACTGTGGCGGACCAGAGAAAAGCCAAACTCGGCGAGGCTGAAATACCCAAATTAGGCGTTGCTCTGGCAGTTATGGCTGAATTATTGCATAAACTTTGGCGCTCCTCTGGCGGACCAGAGAAACGCCAAACCTTAGCACGTCCCAAATACCGAATAGAGGCGTTGCTCTGGCAGCTATGGCTGAAGTATGGCACCAACTTTGGCGCTCCTCTGGCGGACCAGAGAAACGCCAAACCTTGGCACGTCCCAAATACCGAAATTAGGCGTTGCTCTGGCAGTTATGGCTGAAGTATGGCACCAACTTTGGCGCTCCTCTGGCGGACCAGAGAAACGCCAAACCTTGGCATGCCCCGAATTCCCAGTTCAGGTTTTACTATGGCAGTTATGGCTCAAATCTGGCACCAACTTTAGCGCTTCTCTGGCGGACCAGAGCAACGCCACACTTTGGCATGTCCAAAATACCCAAATTGGGCATCGCTCTGGCAGTTATAGCTCTAGTATTGCACTACTTTGGCAATCCTGTGGCGGACCCGAGAAAAGCCAAACTTTGGCACGTCCCAAATACCGAAATTAGGCGTTGCTCTGGCAGTTATGGCTGAAGTATGGCACCAACTTTGGCGCTCCTCTGGCGGACCAGAGAAACGCCAAACCTTGGCACGTCCCAAATACCGAAATTAGGCGTTGCTCTGGCAGTTATGGCTGAAGTATGGCGCCAACTTTGGCGCTCCTCTGGCAGACCAGAGGAATGCCAAACCTTGGCACGCCCCGAATTCCCAGATTAGGATTTACTATGGCAGTTATGGCTCAAGTATGGCTCCAACTTTGGCACTCCTCTGGCGTACCGGAGAAGAGCCAAACTTTGGCATGCCATAGGATCGCCCAACTAAGGCTATAGTTAGGCACCGTACTTTGGCACTGATGAATGCCATGGTGCAAAAACCTAACTGCGCCAAAGTTGGGCCCTTATGTTTGCCAGACCTTTGCCCAAGTTGGGCATTCCTCTGGCGTGCTACCTGGGTTGTGCTCAATTATTGATTGAACTGATGTTCATGCAATTGTTTTAACGGAAACTTGGTTAAACGGGAAGGTGCGTAATGATGAGATTTTTCACGCGAATAAAAAGTATAATATTTACAGGAATGACAGAGTAGATAAGAGCGGTGGTGGAGTGTTAATTGCAGTAGCAGCTTACATGAGTTCTTTCTGCATAAACACGATCTGTGATTTGGAAATTCTTTGGGTGTGCATAGGTAACAACCATCAAAAGTGGATAATAGGGGTGTGCTATCGACCACCCTCCTACGCTTCATCATTTGTTAAAGCCTTGCATGATTCATTAAATGATATTAAGGTGCGTTATCCCAGTTCACCTATTTTCCTTTTGGGTGACTTTAATTATCCTTCTATTGTTTGGTCTGAATCTATGGTTGCAACGACTTTATCTTCTGAATGCAAAGACTTTGTCTCCCTGTGTCTAGATTTTAATTTAACTCACCTAGTCACGAAACTCACGCGAGTGACCTTATTGATAGCAAATGTCTTTGATCTTGTTCTAACAACCCATCCTGATATTGTTTCCCCGATAATACAGCTCGCAGGACTTAGTGATCATTCCATATTGCATTTTGATGTTAAAGCAGCAGTGCCTAAGCCATCAACTCTCACAAAGCAAATTGGTAATTATGCTAAAGCTGACTTCATCAAAATTAATCATGACCTCGAAGTTTTCTTTGACGTGTTTTTAGCAGGTTTCTCGAGCCGGTGAGTAGAAGAAAATTGGCAACTTTACAAGACCAAAGTACGCATGCTTATCAATCAGCATATTCCACTCAGAACAGCCTTTGAAAACTCACAGTCACCCTGGTTTACTAGGGCCCTAAAACGCCTCTCCAATAAGAAAAAGCGTTTATTTCGCGCTGTAAAATTCAGCACATGTGAACGTCGCTGGTCGAGCTATCTCACTGCTGCTAAAGTGTATAAAAGAGCAATTGAAGACGCCAAATTAGATTTTTTCACACGCAGCTTACCAGCAATGTTGATAGATAACCCTAAACAATTTTGGAACATTATGAACAAAAAGTCCCATTCTTCAATCACACTAATGTCTTCAAGTGGTGAAAGTATGCCTAGCGAAGTCTGCGCAAATGTATTTAATCGCGTTTTCATTGATTCTTTTTCAAGTGATAGACGCCTTGATACCCTACTGCTGGTTAGCACTGATTACCTGCCGATGGATTCGATTCCTCTTGATTATGTTGGAGTGATTTCAATTATAAAAAATCTCAGATTGTCCTTCTCAACAGGAGTGGATGGTATCAATTCAAAATTCCTCAAGAATACTAAATTTTACTCATCCATAATATTAACTATGTTGTTCGAACAGTCAATCAAAGATGCCGTTCTTCCTCTCGACTGGTAACAAGCATTCTGTTCATAATTACCGCCCAATCTCAATAACCAGCATACCTTGCAATCTACTTGAGCATGTCATCTTCTCCCACATTGTCAACTTTTTAGAGTCTAACAATTTTTTCAGCCCTTCCCAGCATGGATTTAGAAAGACATTTTCATGTGAAACTCAGCTTCTCTCTTTCACCCACCCTACTGAAAATAAGTTTAAAGGGCCCTTCAAAACTTTTTAAAGGGTTTGAGAGGGCCTTCAAGAATTTATAACAGGTTTGACGTACCCCTTAAGAAAGTCTAAAGGGCCCATCAAAACGTTTTGATGGGTTTGACGTACCCTTTGAGAAAGTCTAAAGGGCCCGTCAGAACCTTTTGAAAGGTCTAAGGGTGACTACAGAGATTTCTTAAAAGGTTTGAAGGACCCTTTAAGATTCCTCGATGCGTTCTGGGCCACGTCAGAATCTTTCTTGAATGGTTTGGAATGCCCTATAGAAAGTTTAAGGTTTCTTTAAATGCCTGTGGGGCCTTCAAACACACCCGTCAAACAATTACAAGCAACTCACAGAAGTTTGTTAAAGTAAGACAAACTGTAGCCTGCCAGTTGTATTTGTATGCAATGTCTAATTCAACATCCTTAGTGCCTAAAATACTAAGCAAAAACTATGACTTTGAGTGTCTATCTTAATGTAACAAAAACTAATCCAGTCAAGTAACAATGTAAGTAATCAATTACTGTTTACAACCAGGAATGGTAACAATTTACTTTTAATGTAAATTTGTAATTCACTACATAGTTGAAGTAATAGGCACAAGTCTGATTCAATGTGTGTAGATATGTCAGTCAGTTTTTATTTAACGAGTTTAACAAAGTCACGGTACATAAAATGCACCGATACATTTACTGAAAAACTTCAAGGAAACTCAGTAACCGTAGTAATATAAGCGCACGCTGTTTGTTATGCTCTAAGCTGTTGAAGAAGTAGAGGTGGAAAAAGAGCGGAGAGGCTCGGCCTGGAAGAGCTCGCGACAAGGATTATTCGGCTGCGATCCCAAGAAGCGACTGGCTGTGCTCGGCGATGCTCCGAGCAGGCACCGGCGTGCTGAACCGCAGTTTCGACGGTGAGCTGACCGATTCCCGAAGCGACGGACTTCGACGGTGAGCTGACCAATTCCCGAAGCGACGGACTTCGAGGGTGAGCTGACCAATTCCCGAGGCGACGGACTTCGACGGTGAGCTGACCAATTCCCGAAGCGACGGACTTCGACGGTGAACTGACCAGGTGCGGAAGTGACGATCTTCGACCATCGACCAAGAACACGAAGGCTGAGGTCAACTTCAAACCTACCGTCAACGGGACTGATTGTGAGATGAACCTCTTTATTGCAACTGTACATTTGTAATTATTCGTGCTTTCTGATAAAGAGCGGCAATACTTAAAGCGAGGAGGGCAAATCAGTGACAATCTTGTATTGAACACGTGAGATGTATTTTTTTCCTTCATTTATTTGGTACGGCATGTATGCTATTTATATCGAATGCTAATATAGATCTTTAGATGAGAATCAGCGTTGTGTCCTCTCGGTGACGTTTCACTTTGTCCTTGTCTTTGCACTGTTTTGTTTTTAATTATGTCGGTGTACCAAACATCCCAAACTTCTGTGATAATCACTTCAGTGTCCGTTTGATGGTAATTAATTTATGTGATAAAGCAGTCATGAATATTTTAACAAAGCTTGGTAACCAATGTGCAGGTCGTGAATATTGATTGAAGATAATTTAGTGTTTTGTACTTTGCATGTGAACTTGTTTTTTAGTGAGATTCCAGAATGAGAAACGAGGTTTTTATAGTTTTTAAAGAGATGGTGCCATCGTGAAGTGTGATATCCATTATTTTAGTAAACCAGTGCTGAATGATGCCTTCCCATTGCAGCATAGTAGTGAATATGCTGAAAATAGTGTGTTTCTGAATATCTGGCACTGAACCCAAACAGAAATTCGAAGTGTAGGAGTTCTAAGTTCTTACCTTCATTATAAGGAGCTAGGTCATTGTCGTGCAGCATCTGCCACTAAATCTTTGTGTTTATCTCGCCTTGCTGTAGCAATTCGTTAGAATATGATCACGTTTTATGTTGTGTGACCTACAACTTAAGTACAAATGTTTGTTCTGTGTATAACATTCAAATGAATTTTTGCTTTCATCCTACGTTGAAATCTTGTCTTGGTCAATTCTTTGCATCCATCTGGGCCTGCCATGCAGCTTTTTAAAGCTGTATTCCTGGCTCGAGAGGTTTGTGAACACCTATACTCCATTTCATACTTGGTACGCAATGCTCTCAAGGCTACTGGCACGAGCATGTGACTATATGATGAGCTTTGTGCGCGCCTTTGCACTTGATGAAGCCACATGCGCGTGTTAGTAGCCTTGACAGTGTTTTACACTAATTGTGAAACGGAGTATAGAGAATTCAAATTCTAAGGGGCTAATGGGTCTAAAGGGTTGATAGGTCTAAAGGGTTGATGGATCTAAAGGGCGTATGGGTCTAAATGGTTTGTGGGTCTAAAGGGGTTGTGGGTCTAAAGGGTTGACGGGTCTAAAGGGTTGGGTCGAAAGGGTTGCGGGTCTAAAGGGTTTGAAGGGCTAAGAGGGTCCCATAACACATCAAGGCTGATGGGTTATATTCAATAGGGCATGACCTCCATTGCATTTTAGATCGAGGATCCCAGACAGACTGCATTTTCCTAGACTTTGCAAAAGCGTTCGATAAAGTGTCTCATAAACTTCTGATTCTGAAACTTTCCAAGCTGAACCTAGATCCTAACATACTTGCATGGATTCAATCTTTTCTGTCTGATCGCTCGCAATTTGTTACTGTCAATAATACTAACTCATCTCTTGTATCTACTACTTCCGGGGTTCCTCAGGGATCTTTTCTAGGGCCATTGCTATTTTTAATTTATATAACGATCTCCCGGTTAACATCTCCTCGTCTATGTGTCTGTTTGCTGACGCCTGTGTCCTTTATCGTGAAATAATAGATAATCATGACACCAGTGTTCTACAGCCCGACATTAACACTATCATCGAGTGGTGTGATTTATGGTCAATGAGCCTTAACGCTAACAAATATAAGTCTATGCGTGTATCTCGACAATCTTCTGACAATCCTAACTATTTTCTTGATCAGGTTTCTATGGAGCCGGTGTCGTCTTATAAATACCTCGGCGTGCACATAACATCTGACCTTTCATGGAAGAATCATATTCAGTATGTTTCCTCTAACGCTAACCGCATGTTAGGTTATGTTAAACGAAATTTTTCATTAGGTCCAGTTGCACTAAAGTTGACCCTTTATAAAACATTATTTCGTCCAAGGTTGGAATATGCAGCCTCTGTCTGGGATCCTAGACAAGTCACCCTCATCACTGGATTGGAAGCGATTCAAAACAGATCAGCTCGTTTCATCCTTTCTAACTACCACAACACTGCTAGCGTGACTGCCATGAAAGCTACTCTATCATTGCCGCCTTTAGCCTTGCGTCGCAGCATTTCTCGCCTTTCTTTATTCTATAAGATTTATTTTCACAATTCTATCTTGCGCGACAAATTAATATCCCGTCCTTTTTACGTTTCTTCTCGCAACGATCATCAATCACAAGGTTGGTATTCCGATTTATAACACAACAACATTTCATTCATTGTTCGTCCCTCGTACATCACGAGAATGGAACCACCTTCCCGGGACAATTGCCACCATCACGGACTCTGACCTTTTCAAAACTGCAATTACTAATCTTTGATTTGTTGAGTGTGTTTAACTTATTTCTAGGCTTGTTTTCCTTTTCTGTATTTTTCTTTGCTCTCCCCCTCTGTAATGCCTGTGGCCTCGAGGGAAAATTAAATAAAGAAATAAATAAAAAAGGTAAGCGGTGGAACATTACGCTCAGCGTGACATCGTCCCTTGTTCATTTCTTTACGAGAATTTGTTTGTTTTATATACTTCTGGCTGCCACATTACGGGACATCTTTTGGCGGCGCTGCAGGGTGTGTCTCGTGTCTGAAAATGCTAATATAAACAGTTCGTACCAAACCTGTGTTTTAGTTACTTCCTTCGTACTTGCATGAAAGCAACTTGCCTTCGCAATAAAACTCAAAACGTAATTTTTTTTTTTTTTGAGGTGTGGGGGGGGAGGTCACAAAGTCTTCCCCACGACGCCTAGAGAACGTAATTTGGAATGGTTTCTCGACGTTCTGTAAACGTAGTTGGTAGTCCGGATGTCGTAAACACACGTATCATAAGCGTCGAAGGAGGACGCAACGGCCCACTGAAACGTGCATGTGACGTGTGACAAACGTCATTGGGAACGTTCTCTCAATCTTCTTTGCACCTTTTCTCGCGGACATTTAAAGGTTTCATCGACGTCGAAGGAAGGTAACGTCCGGACCTTTGACTTTGTACGAGGTCGCGTTACAGACGTCTTCGACGTTCTTTTGACGTTTTCTTCACGTTTATGTGCTGCCTGGGGTATTAAATTGAGTATGCCTTGAGTGCCTTGACTGGCGCTCTCGCTGCACGTGCAACTGCCGAGGCTTCATCCAGAGCAATTAGCTCGCGCTTTAGCCCATGCGTCCAACTATACTTCGTCTCAAGTTAGTATGGAGTATTGTTAGGCGCGCGTGCTAAAAACGCGAGATAGTTGCTTCGAATGTAGCCTTGGCGGCTGCACGAACGCTCGTGCAGTGAGTGTTCCAGTCAAGGCTAGCCGCTCGCACTAGCACAGCATTCGCGGTTGGTCCGTGCTAAGGTGAGATGAAACTACACTCTGTTTCACCTTATGATGTACCGCGGGAAAGGATACAAGCGCGAGCTCCTTGCTCTGGGGCATATCTCGGCGGCACAAGCTCTCGTGACTTAAGAGCGGCTGCCAACGCTATGAGCTCGCGCTTCTAGCCTTCGCAGCGGTACAACATAAGGTGAAACGAAGTGTAGTATATAGCCAAAAGCAGTCAAAATACGGTGTCAGTAAAACGACCTAACAACAGAAGAATGACAAGGAGCCCGCACGAGCCATTCAGGCGCAACCCAACCGACCTTTCGCGCGACGTGACCGGAATGCCACCGTCTGCCGAGTCGACGGCCCCAGAGCCATCCACTGAGCCGCAGCCAAAGCCGCAGCTGTTCAAATTGTTTTTAAAAGAATTTGGAGCTGCTGTTAATTTTGAAATGTTAGGTTAGAGAGTAGAGTTGTGGCGAAAGGGTGAAAATATGGTAAATGTCTAAACTAAGTGTGTGACTGCAGTGCCACTGAACGGTCGTCGTAGTCCCTAGCTCCTGGGCCGCGAATCGGCTCGAGTGGCCACTCTTTTCGTTTAATGCGTTACTCTATGACCTGTCTACCGAGTATATATCGATCCATGGGTGAGGAAGTTTCTCCTCGCCCGCCGGATGGATGGATGGATGAATCCGGCTGAGCCCTTTGGATCTGGCGGTAGCTTACGCCACCTAGCCATTTTGTTTTACCATTTAAGCTTAGAATATTTCAATGTGAAATCTATATTCACTCCGCACTGCAAAAAAAACAAAAAACAAAAAAAAAAAAACGAGGCTATAAAACCCTTTTGCCATCACTGAATAAGAAAATTCCTAGTTTTCTCTGGCTTTATGCCACCATTCACTTAATCTTTGATTGGTAATTTCTACAGTCTTGAAATCCACTCTCCCTTCGCTGTCTCTAAAACCCAATGACTTTATTAAATCTATGTTGTCTTCGGTGGGCATAGGGCGAAGCCCTTTACAGTAGAGTATCAAGTGCTCAGACGTCTCGTCCTCCTCTCCACAAGTAGTGCACACTGTATCCATTTCCTGGTACTTCGCTCTGTATGTTCTGGTTCCAGAACACCCGTCCTCGCCTCAAACAACAATGAGCTTCCCCTAGAATTGTCATAAATGCTTTATTAGGCAATAACTGTTTTGTTTAATCTATAGCTTTCCAGAGCCGTCTTTGTCTGCATTCCGTCTAGCCACCGATCTCTTCCTGTGGCCTTAACTTTCTTCTTAACTGAGACCTGCTCTTCCGTGTCTCCACTATAGCCTAAAAACTTTCCTCTTAATTTCCTAGTGCGATGTGTGCACTTTGTGTCTATAGTCCTCATATATAAATAGCTGAATACCTTTCGTGCCCATTTGTCCCCGTTCATTTGCCTCAACCGATCCTCAAATTCTATGCTGCTCACCGCTTCCCTGCTCTCAAATGACGCCCATCCCATGTCTCCTTGTACTCCCTGGTTTGGCGCTTTGCAATGTGCCCCCAAAGCCAGCCTACCTGCTTCGTGCTGTTATATTTCTATTCTTGCATGCACTTCGGATTTCATGCATAGCACAGCGTTTCGAGAAGTCAAGCCAGGCACCATGACCCCTTTCCAAATCTTTCTCACCATCTCATACCTGTTGTAATTCCAAAGTGCTCTATTTTTCATTACAGCTGCATTTCTGTTGCCCTTGCCTATTATATACTTTTCATGCTCACTGAGATATTCTGCCCCATCACATAGCCATACTCCTAGATACTTGGATTTACTAGCTCTTTCAACTCTAATATTCTGTATCTTCAGCCTCTCAACTTCATCATCGTTAAAAATCATGGCTGCTGATTTTTTACTACTGAATTCTAAATCTAATTTCTCTCCTTCCTTACCACAGATGCTCATTAATTCCTGCAATTCTGTCCTGTTGTTAGCCATTGGTACAATATCATCCGCACACATCAATCCCGGTAAGGATCGCTGAGCTTTTGGCCTAGCTTACTGTACGAAAGGTTGAATCCAAGCCCACTCTTCTCTAGTCTATCGTCCAATCCTCTCAGATACAACATAGTCAGCAAACGCGATAACGGGCACCCCTACCTAAGGCCTCGTCTTATCTCTATTTTCCCCGTCGCCTTCCCTTCTCATGTTATAATCACCTTATTATCTTTGTAAATGTCCCTTAATAGGGCTGTTAGTCCTTCATCTAGGTTTAAGCTCTCCACTATGCCCCACAGAATCCTTTGGTTTACATTGTCATAGGCACCCTCGATACCCAGAAATGCCAGTCAGAGCTGTCTGTTTTGTTTTTGCGCTATTTCTATACACTGCCTTAGAGAAAATATATTGTCTCCCAGCCTTCTTTGTTTCCGAAACCAGTTCTGTAGCTCGCCCAGTATGCCCTCGCAATCACCCATTCTTCGAGTCTGTTCTCTATAATCTGCATTACCAATTTGTAAAGAACTGGTGTCACGGTTATGGGACGATAATTCCTAAAATCAGACTTATCTCCCTTTCCCTTATATATCATACTCATCCTACTAAGCCTCCATTCATCTGGAATATTTCATTTTGTTATCATAGTGCTCTATACCTCCCTCAGTTTTGCCTTAGATTTAGGACCCAAATTCTTCACCAGCTTGATTGGGATACCATCTGTGCCTGTCGACGTGCCACTAGGAACTCTTCGTTCCGGCTTTTCCCATTCTCTTTGTCCAAAATCCGCGATGTCATCAGCTGGACTGCCTCTTCCTTCAGTTTTCCTATCTTCCACATGTACCCGTTGCCGAAATTTCTCCTCCATCACTGTTCCCAGGGATGGGAAAAATGCATGCAAATATGTATCGAAATACAAATACAAAATACTTCGTCAAAAATGTATTTAATTACAAGTCTAATTACATTTCCAAAAAAGCATTTAAGTACAAGATACAAATACAACCAAATGTATTTGGTCTCCTCCAAATACTTTTTCAAATACATTCCTCAATATTTGCGTCAGCGACTTCAGGGTACCTGGAACGGGTTTCTGGGTACCTAATTTTAATTTTGCATCGCACACTCGAGAGTTAGTGTGCGAGGCTCTAGTAACGTAATAGAAATATAATCACAAAAAAATGTAATCAGCTTGGACGTAATAGGCAAAAATGTACAGAGCTTCAAGCAGCTTTTTTTGTCGATTGCATTTTGGTATAGACCAACAAAGAACCTAGGCGACCAAGACGCGCAGCACTAGCGAGAGAATTTTTTATTGTTGCAACTCGCACCAGTTAAGAAAATCTGGACGACCCGGCATTTAGAATGTTCCAGGCATAAATATGAATGAAAATCAGGCTGGAAAGCATCACAAGTTCTCACAAGCGCTTATTTAGCCAGTCTGCCTGTGAACGTCGATTTCGTCACTATTCTTGCCCTAGACTAGCGCCGTAATCACAAATTCACTAAACCCTTGTGCTTGATTGAGAGACACTGCATTCGGTGCAGAACATAGTTTTCTTTCTGCTCTAGACAGTCATAATGAATTTGAGAGATTTATTTTCGCCCACAAAATTGTATTTAATTACAATTGTATTTGAAATACCCACGTTTTTTAGTATTTAAATACACACGTCAAATACATTACCCATTTTGTAATTAAGTACAAATGCAAAATACACAAAGTATTTGAAATACGTATTTGAAATACTTGTATTTGAAATACTGCCCATCCCTGACTGTTCCTATATATCGTATTGCATCATCTCCCTCTAATTGATATCCCTGATGCGAGAGTATGAACCTCTGTCTACTTTGCGTTATTTCACCAAGTGAGTTCAATTGCTCCCAAAACTTCTTGGCTGCGTTTCTATCTTTCTTGCTTACATTGCTCATTTATTCCCCAACCCTTCTCTGAATTTTCGCATTGATCGAACTGGATGGCTCTCGGCGACATGTTATAAAAGTGTCCCATTTTCTTTTTACTTCCGTTTCTGAATCCCCACAGGAATACCTGTGTTCTCTAGAGGCTTCTTGACGTTTTTGTATCGCTTGCTTCACTTCTTTGTTCCACCAGCTTTTTGGTCTATGTCCTTGCTTCCCCTTTCGTTTATTCTGAACTTTGTCTAGTTCCAGAGCAAAAAGCCTGGTTAGGCTCTCATAGGTCCAATCTGTATACCGTTGCCCTGCCCTGAAACTGCTTCCTCTATTCTTTCAGAAACTATTTCCAACTCTTTGTCGCTGCAGAAATGTTGCTTTTAATTATGTTGTCTAGTTTCAGCATTTACTTCTCTGGTAAAATTCAGCTTAATACTTTTGTGATCACTACCAAGACTTTTGGAACCTTCTTCATCTATTTTCATTACTTGTAACTTACCATATAATTTGTGTGACATGAGTACGTAATCTATAGTTGAATGTAGATTGCCATTTTCCCACGTTATGTGCCCGTCACACTTCTGACTGGTATTACATAAAACTAAGTCATGTTCTTCCACCAGTTCCAGTAATATGCTTCCAGTTGAGTCCGTATACCCATCCAAACCCTCAATATGGGCATTCATGTCTCCCATAACAATTATTTCAGAGCCTTCCCCTAGCTCACTAATGTCTCTTGATATGCAATCAAACATTTTTCTGGTTTCCTCTTTAGCAGCTGTCACTGTCCATAAGTAAACAACTCCAAGGACTGTCGATTCTTAAGCGACTTTTCCTTTTAGCCACAAATGTTCAGCACACTCCTTTCTGATCCTTTAAAAGTTCATATTCTTCTTAATAAATGCTCCAGCTCCACATACCTTCCTCATTCCCTTTTTTTCTGTTGCATTCTTCCCACACATAGTCAGGGTTGCAAGGTGGCTGCTTTATGTCTCTGAGGTGTGAGCCACAAACCCATACACCATTAAATCCTCCTGCTTAATTGCTCCTCTACCTCTTCCCATTTTAACCTATTTCTACCACCCTGCATGTTGATATATCCAATGTCTGATTGTGCTGTTTGTTTATACCTGTTCTTACGTTTTCTCCTCTTTTTAACCCTGGGTGCCTCTTCTGACTTTGTTGGGTGTTCAGTTACTTCAGTGGCCCCAGGGCCCTCGGTCCCCCCAAAAAAGCAGTCACCGTGCGAACCCATCCTATCCCTTACCATGTAACCCGTGGCCCCACTGTAGTGAATGCCAACTGCAAAAGGGCCGGAGCCAGCCTCGTACACTTCCCTGTTTACTTCCATTACATCGTACCGAAGCCGTCGAGTCATACCCTTGATTACTCTGTTGGCTTCGACAACCCTCCTCTCCGTTACCCCGGACTGCCCCCAAACTTCTGGAATGGTGCACACAACCACGTGCGCATTCTCAGACACGTCCTTCAGCTTCCCCATTCCTACGTTTAGCTGCTTTCCAAGGTTCTGGCTCCTACCCTTAAGCACATCATTAAGCCCCGCATGAACTATTACTAGGTTCCTTTCCTCCCGGTTATCCCACACCCCCTCACATGCTGTGGTCATAGCATCCATCATACACTTCCCTGGCTGGACCTCTACGGTTACCGTCTGGCCTCCATTCACCCTGTTATATACACCCCTCTTAACTAGAGATGTAAAATTTCCGGAAATTTTGAAGGCCGGAAAAAAACGACGAAAAAAACAAGTTTTTTTCCGGAAATTTTGGAAACATTCGAAAAATATTCTCAACAGCTATAATTCAGTAATGATACGAAATATATCGACAGAGGTCAACAACCGCAAGATATTTCCGCCAGTTTTACGGTGAACTATTATATTATATCACCTTTTTTAACGTTTCCGACAACTTTTGTCAATTTAGCTGAGCTTCGACTACTCATCTGGCAACAACCGATAGCTCCTACGCAGTTCTTCGTTCCCGCCGGTGCCGTTCGCGCTCTCGACGGGCAGTCGGAGGAGCCATATCACTTTAGCTTTCCCAGCCCCTTAGTGAAAGTTCTGAGCATCTTACTCTGGTGTGGACACTTGCCGTGGACCGTGGAGCTGTCAAAACTGTGTGCTGTGCGCCGTGGAGAGCTCAGCCAGGGCAGCTATAACGCTTTAGCTTGAACAGCGCCGCTTCCGAAACCTCGCGCGCATCGTTCTCGGGTATGGACTTTCGCCGTGGATCCGTGAAAACTGTGCGCTGTTCGCTATGGTGAGGCCGCGCTCCAACGTTTGGAGGAACTTTGACGTGCTAAACAGTGGTAAGGGGCCAGCGGTGTGCAGATTTTGCTGTGCCAAATACGAATTTCCCAACGCAACTCGCTTGCGGCAGCACATCGAAAGGTGCTCGAAGTGCCCCCCGGACATCAGGTCTGCAGCATCGGACGACCCGACAAAATCAGAGTCTGGGGCATGTCGGTCCAGGAGCCCATCTGTGGAAGTTTTACGGTCAGAGCGTGCACCTGTGGAAAATGAAAGCACAAGCTCTCAAAATGAGGCCGACAGGTATGTCAAGCAGCGAACTTCTATAGAAGCGTTCGTTGACAGAATGATGCAAGGGTGTCAAAGCAAGCTTGATGAGGCGCTGGCTCGAGCGATATATGCCAGTGGAACGCCTTTATCAGTTACGGAAGACAGATACTGGCGAGAAGCGTTCAAGCTCCTCAGGCCCGCATCCGTGCCGCCTTCCAGGCATTCTTTAGGTGGACGACTCTTGGAGGCCGAGTATGCCCGAGTGATGACACAGGTGGAAGAGAAAGTCAACGCCGCTCTGTGCGTCACTGTACTCACGGACAGCTGGACCAATGTACGGGGCGAGAGCATCTTGAACTTTGTGTTGGCTACACCGAAGCCTATTTTCTACAGCGCCGTGGAGACGGAAGATCACAGGCACACAGGAGACTACATCGCGGGACAGATTGTGAAGGTTGTGGAGAAAATCGGAACCGACAAGGTTTTCGCTCTTGTTACCGACAATGGAAGCAACATGAAGGCCGCGTGGACAATCGTCAGTCTGCGCTACCCTAGCATCACTACTCTTGGATGCTGTGCTCATGGACTAAACTTGTTGCTGTTGGACATGCTCAAACTGGTGACATTGCAAGAAGTTTGCAAGAGGTCCAAGGCTGTAATCAAGTATGTCAGAAACTCTCACGTGGTTGCGGCTCACTTTGCTAAGAGGCAAGAAGAGTGCTATGCTGGAAACCAGACCACATTAAAACTACCAGCTGAAACTCGCTGGGCGGGCATTTTGATGTCACTAGAAGGCTTACTGAAGAACAAAGAAGCTTTACAGAAAACTGTGATCGCTGCAGAGCTTCAAGTGAGCAGGGAAATAAGATCAACGATATTAGATGAAGACTACTTTTAGCGAGATGTGCAAAGCACCTTCCACGTGTTGCAGCCAGTTGCCCGTGCTATTTCCGAGGCTGAGTCAGACACTGCTGTCCTCTCAGACGTCCATGAGATCCTGTTCAAAGTAACAAGACAAGTCGAAGAGGCCCTTGCAAACTCTGCCTTGACAACGGGCGAAAAGGAAAGAGTAGCAGAAATTCTGCGTGAGCGACGCAACTTTATTTGCCGTCCAGCACATGCTGCCGCAAATTTGCTCGACCCGAAGTTCAAAGGGCGGTGCTTAAGTGACGAAGAGGTATGCCACGCAATGGACTACATCACAGAGACAGCAGAAAGGATGTGTCTCGATGTGGGAAAAGTGTTGTCAAATCTCGCCGAATACCGGGTCCAGTCAGGTGCTTGGTCGAGGAAGGCATTGGAGGACTCGGCGAAGCATATTCCACCGTCCACGTGGTGGCAAGGGCTGTGTGCCTCTGAACCCCTGGCACCAATTGCTTGTCGCCTTCTCCAAGTCCCGCCCTCCTCCGCTGCGTGCGAACGAAACTGGTCGAAGTTCAGCGGTGTCCACACCAAAAGTAGGAACCGACTCAAAGGACACAGAGTGCAGAAGTTGGTGTTTGTTCTCTCCAATCTCGAGCTCAGGAGCCCTGATCTAAAATACCACGACGGAGATGACTCAAGCGTGGAGTCAGAGTAGCCCTAACTAACACGCTGCTTTGGAACATCCGTCTTAATTTACAAAAGATATCTAGTCAACGCGTGCATATCTACCTCATCCAATGTTGGTTTTGAAGTTTGATCCTGTGCTCTTTAATGCAGAACTAGTTGTACCCTTAGAAGGGGAAAGGGTCATGACAAAATACATCAATGTTGTTAAACTTCACTCCCCTTTGAATATGATTATTTAACGTGGCATTAAAACATGGCACTACCTTCATGATAGTACATTAAGCAATTAATTTCTTCAATGGTTGACATATGCGACTATATTTCGCCACTCTGCTGTTATGTTATTTAAAGCTATGTTCATGCTGGTGCGGTAGTGGAGATCCGGCTGTAAATTAAGAGTCTCGTATATTAATTTATTGACCGAGAAAAACGCCATAGAGGACTTAGAAACACGGCTTCATCACATGCGTACACACTACCAACAAGCCTCGGACAGCACTGTCATTTCTCCTCCGTATAAGGCGTTCACACTGAACAGTAAAGCAACGGTCATTCGGGATGGTTGCTGCATAGTTTTTAGACAACGCAAACGGTGCAACGACGGGGCGAGGCGGCAGACAACCCGAGGTGATTGTGTTTCCTCACTTGCCCCGCCGTCGCGCTGTTTTGTTTTCTTAGGGGCTGAAAGATGTATTATGTTTAGTATAGCGTGATTAAGTTTCCGCCTGCTCTGCCGGCAAAACTCAATTCAGAGGAGCGTGATGGCCATTTTCCCTTTCGATGAGGTCAGCGATATCAATTATAACGTTCGTTGCAGAAATTTGCTTAATAGATTTGTTAATACTTCAAAAACTTGGGTTTCGGTTTTTTTCCCGAATACTATGTCGGGGAAAAAACCACAAAAAACAGTTTTTTTCCAAAATTTCCGGTTTTTTTCCGAGCCCTCGCATCACTACTCTTAACCCGTGCTACGTTAGAGCTCCCCACTACCAGTACCCTAGATCCCCCTGGTACCTGCGCGCCTTTGTCCTGCGACGTATCTCCTGTCACCTGACTGCCCGACGCCTGCTGCTCAAAGGCGCCATTGAGCTGAGTGTCACTCAGCTCTCCAGCGTCGTCGAGCCCGCCAGCCGGCAGACTGGTGGTTCGTTCCGCTAGAACTGACACTTCCTCCTTTCTTCCCACGCTGCTCTCACTCGCTCGAATTACCCCTTCCAGGGGTTGTACCTTACTGTCACACTCCCTCTTACGCTTCTCTAAACCCGCCTGCCATACTTCCCCCAGCTCTTCCGCCTGCTTCTCGAGGCCGACCCGCTGCTCCCTCTCATGATTAAGCTGCCTAGCCAGCTCCTCAACCTGGGCCTCGAGACCCACCCGCTTCTCTCCTTCTGCCTTAAGCTGGGCCTCAATTTCCCAAACTTTACCCTCCCCTTCCCCATTTACCTGCTGAAGCTTCACACAAAGTCGACACTCGAAACTCATCTCCGCCGCCTCTTCCAGACTCCCGAAACCCGTCTCCTGTAGGTAACATCACCTCCCACACCCCGTGCACTGCACCAACTCGTCCCCACCCTTGTCATGCCCACTCAAGTCTAGACCCATGTTCAGACCGGGAACAAACCGTCCCTTCCCGCCAAAAATTCAAACAAAGCCTACTTTGCGAAACTAACTTCAAGTGCTGCTGTTCAAACCTAATACTGCTACCGCATAGTCACTTCCAATCAACACTCGAAAAAGAGAGAGCAAAGAATAAAAACTGGCACTTAGCTTCGGATGCTCGAGGAGAACCAGGAAACACGTCCGCTCACCGCAACCGCCGCTCGCAGGCGGAAACTCACTAGATGGTGCTGCATGCGCCACGGGGCGCCTGCAGCGCCATCCAGTGGCTATGAGAGAAAGCGGCACGTCGGGAGCCGAATTCGAGATCCCGATCAAGGTATAAGGTACATGGGTAGCGAAGCTTCGTCGAAAAAGCGGGTCAAAACAAATCGCCAGCGACATCGACCTGGAGGGTCACGTGAAGGTTGCGATTGAAGCGCGACTAGGAGAGGTGGGGACAGACATTATTAAAATTGATTAGCTTGTGACTAGAAGTATAATCATTGGTATTGTTAAACAAGCTAAATGCAGTTATTAGGTAATATCAATCATATTTAACGCGCTACAAAATTCAAAACTGTCTTTTTGTTTGCTAATATTATGCATATACTTCTTATTAGCGTCCTCTGTACGCCACTAGCGAAAAGGCCGGCTAGCAGTAGCGAAGCAGATTGGGTTGTGGGGATATTTATACAGCGTGTAGTTGGTCAGCCATTAAAGTTGCGACGAGTCACTCGCTGTAGATGAGCAATTTAGCCAGTGCAGTACAACCGCTAGCCTGGGGTCTTTAACGTGCACCACGCAGTAGTGATGCACGACCGCACGCTGGTGCGATGATCATCCAGATCGAAACGGGCAGGGGTGGGGCTCAAACCCAGGATCCCTGGGTTCTGCAGCGCGAGCTTTCGCTCCACGTGCGTCGAGCTCGGTGTGCGCTTTAGCCCACTCAGCCACCGATCCTTTTTTTCTTCTTTATTGTCGGCCACCGATCCCCCTAGCAATAGCTATAGTTGCGGTTCTTTGTAGACCTCGCGGCGCGCGGAAAGGCTGGCTGCTGACGTCCGTCTGCTTGCTTGTGTTTGGGCCTCGACGTGCTCTTCACTTTTAATTGTTTCAGCGGCATGCGTTAACACCGTTTGGGAACTTTTGTTGTTTGCTCGGGCGTGATTAGCCCAGTTACATGCGCGGGAACTCGGCTGTCGTGCGCTTGGATCTTGGACACTACTACGCCCCAGGGGCTCAGCGTCTTTTGCGACGATGAGCACAGCGCGATACGCAAAAAACTGCGCTCCGTGGAAATGTGTGAAAGCGACACCCGCACGGCTGGCATCTCGCTGCACCGGTTTCCCCTCGATTCTCGAAGGTGAGACTTCGCTAATGTCAGTAACATGCCTGCTGTGTGATGCCAGCCCCCGTTCGGTCTTCTCTTAACTCTTATTAGTTTTACCTAAAACTATTAGGGTTGTCTAAATGTGCACAAAAAACTACACCTGAAGGTGTAATATGTTATACTAGGAATGTTTTAACTTCGAAATCGCTCTGACTTTGCAGCGTTGTGTGCCGTCATTATAAAAGTGCCCACGATATTCAAATTTACCTGTACCGGCCTGGCCCTGAGGAACCTAGTGTCGTAATCATCGGCGTGGTTATCAGTGGTACAACACAGATATATAATAGGGCATCTGTGCGTAAGACTCGTGTTTTTACTCTTCATGATGTACACAGAGTGTTGATGTCATGCATTTGTTAATGTCCTTGCCCATACAAAAATGGTCTATTGTCGGCTATAGAAAATCCTTTGTATGACCGGCTATAGCAAATTGGCCCAATTAGCTATAGCCGTTTCTATGGCTGTCTATAGCTTTCCCTATGGTCTCCCCTATAGTTGTCTATAGCTTTTCAACGGAAATTTCGCTATCGAATTCGGTATGGTTTAGTCTATGGGTTTCTTTAGAAAGGATGCTATAGCCGCCTATGGCTTTTCTTTTGGTTCCCTTAGCCGCCTACAGCATTTTGTGTGGTCTGCTATAGAGATCTCTATGGCTTACTCTATGGATCTTTTTAGACACCGTGCTATAGCTGCCTATGGCTTTTCCTACGGTTTCTTTAGCCGTCTATTGCCCTTTGTATGGTCCGCTATAGCTCATTCTATAGCTCGTCTTATGGTTCTCTATACCCATCGTGCTACAGCTTTCTATAGCATTTCATATGGTCCCTTTAGCCGCCTATAGCATATTGTATGGTTTGCTATAGAGATCTCTATGGCTTACTCTATAAATCTTTTTAGACACCGTGCTATAGCTGCCTATGGCTTTTCCTATGGTTTCTTTAGCCGCCTATTGCTTTTTGTATGGTCCGCTATAGCTCATTCTAAAGTTCGTCTTATGGTTCTCTATACCCACCGTGCTACAGCTGCCTATAGAATTTTCTATGGTTCCTTTAGCCACCTATAGCATCTTGTATGGTGTGCTGTAGAAATCTCTATGCCTTACTCTATGGATCTTTTTAGACACCGTGCAATAGCTGCCTATGGCTTTTTCTATGATTTCTTTAGCTGCCTATTGCTCTCTGTATGGTTTGCTATAGCTTTTTCTATATCTCGTCTTATGAGTCTCTTTACCATCGTGCCATAGCTGCCTGTAGTTTTTCTTTTTACCGCAATCGTATGAAATGTGAAACAAATTATTTGTTGTCACTGGACATCTTTAAAAAAAAAAACCTTGTGAGACGTGCCGAACTTCATAGCCCGATTTAAAACAAAGAGCTAACATTTCAACAAAACAACAAAAAACAAATGCACTCACTCAGGTGTTTGCAAAAGCACAGGTAAACAGACACAAGGAATTGTTTTCAAATCTCCTAGAAGTTTATTACACACAGCCCATTCTGTATACAAGCACACACTAAGCAATCTCTACTATGTGAAGAGGTACTACTGAGCTGTTATACAACTGAGAATATTGTAAAGCAAACAAGAACCAAAGGCAATTCCTGGGTAGTGTCTAGTCCCCCGGCAGCCGGCCGAATTCCCCCCCCCCCCTCCTTTCCCCCCGAAATTCTAATGCCAGTCGCCACTCATTGGCGCTGCAATCAGTTTATCAAAAGACGTTTCATCGAGATCGTTTCATCAACACGTGACGTTTATAAACAACTCAAAATATTTTTTTTTTTTGTAATGATTTGCCAAGAAGTGGCGTGAACGGGTGGGCCGAGTCGGTGAGCACGCGCCTCAGGAATACAGGCGCGACGAAATGTCCCTGCACGTGCAATTCGCGTAACGAGTGCCGACTAAACGTGTGTCCATGAAGCGTCTATCCACGAAAAGGTGTCCATGAAACGTCTTTTTACAAAACGCAGAGAGAATAAGAATGTCAGTATTCTAACTACAATTTTCACATGATTTCAGAGAGCTAATGGCAGGCGACTGCGATAGAATTACGGGGAAATTATTCTCCCAGCTGTCAGAAGATAGGCACTTTTTTTTTGTGAAATTATAAAAGGTCAGGCCGCAGAAATAAAAAGCTCGAAAACGCCAGGGGATACTAAACTTTATCTTGAGAGCTGAGGCGCAAGGGGGCACATCACACAAGACCGAGTAGCTGGGAACAACAAATCGAAGTTGGTTCAAAGTTCACCACATTTTTGTTTCACGGTATTGTCATTGTCAAGCACACAAAAAGACAAAAAAATTTCCAGACGCAGGTGTTAACACCATCAAATCAAAACAGCTGAACCGGTTTCACTGAATCATAAGTCTTCCCGTAAAACCAAACGTGAGACAGTGTTTTTAAAAGTTATCAAAAAGCTGCCGTGGTCATATGTGTGGATGCTGAGCCTGTCATGGTCCCTTGTCCTATCTGCCAAACTTTAGTTGCCTGTTGTTGTGCGAGCGCTTCACTGTTTCAGTGCCATGGGCATAAGTAAGGCATGGTCAAGCTTTAAGAAAATGCTTTTCACAGTTTGGATGCCTATTCTGAGTTGCATGTTTCTGTGTGCGCCCTTTTTAGAGCGCAGCTCTTAGGCGCCCGTTTCCGGCTTGAGCGGCGTCGGCTTCGCCGTCGCCGTCGGCGTAACCGCGCGGTGCATTATGGGTAAATTTCCACGCTAAATCTAGCGGGAAAATTTCCCCGCTAAATCTATCGGAACAATTTCCCCGCTAGATCTAGCGGAAAAATTTCCCCGCCAAATCTAGCGGAAAAAATTTCCCCGCTAGATCTAGCGGAAAAATTTCCCCGCTAAATCTTGCGGAACAATTTCCCCGCTTAATTTAGCGGAAAATGTACCCCGCTAGATCTTGCCGAAAATTTGCCCCGCTAAATCGAGAAAATTTCCCCGCTGAATCTAGCGGAAAAATTTCCCCGCTAAATCTAGCGGAAAAAATTTCCCCGCTAAATCTAGCGGCTAGCGGAAAAATTTCCCCGCTAAATCTAGCGGAAAAAATTTCCCCGCTAAATCTAGCGGAACAATTTCCCCGCTAGATCTAGCGGAAAAATTTTCCCGCTAAATCTAGCGGAAAAAATGTCCCCGCTCGATCTAGCGGAAAAACTTCCCCGCTAAATCTAGCGGAACAATTTCCCCGCTAAATTTAGCGGAAAATTTGCCCCGCTAGATCTAGCCGAAAATTTGCCCGCTAAATCGAGAAAATTTCCCCGCTAAATCTAGTGGAAAAATTTCCCCGCTAAATCTAGCAGAAAAAATTTCCCCGCTAAACTTAGCGGAAAAAATTTCCCCGCTAAATCTAGCAGAAAAAATTTTCCCGCTAAATCTGGCGGAAAAAATTTTCCCGCCAAATCTAGCGGAAATTTTTCCCGCTAAATCTAGCGGAAAATTTCCCCGCTAAATCTAGCGGAAAAAATTTCCCCCCTAAATCTAGCGGAAAAATTTTGCTCAACGTGACCCGGGAGGGTCACGTGACCTGGGGAGTCACATGACACCCCGAGGTCACGTGACCCCCTCCCGAGGTCACGTTACCTCTGAGGGGAGGCACGTGATTGCCCCCGTGACCCTACCAAGGTCACGTGCCCTCGGGGGGAGTCACGTGACCTCCCCCCGACAACACGCGGCCCTCAGTACCCTCCCCTCCTCCTCCTCAAGAGCTGCGCTCCAATTCGGCTTTACAGGGAGCGGTAAACGGCTTTCACTTTTTTTTTTGGACTATCCCCAGGTAGCACGCCAGAGGAATGCCCAACTTGGGCAAAGGTCTGGCAAACATAAGGGCCCAACTTTGGCGCAGTTAGGTTTTTGCACCATGGCATTCATCAGTGCCAAAGTACGGTGCCTAACTATAGCCATAGTTGGGCGATCCTATGGCATGCCAAAGTTCGGCTCTTCTCCGGTACGCCAGAGGAGTGCCAAAGTTGGTGCCATACTTGAGCCATAACTGCCATAGTAAATCCTAATCTGGGAATTCGGGGCATGCCAAGGTTTGGCATTTCTCTGGTCTGCCAGAGGAGCGCCAAAGTTGGTGCCATACTTCAGCCATAACTGCCAGAGCAACGCCTAATTTCGGTATTTGGGACGTGCCAAGGTTTGGCGTTTCTCTGGTCCGCCAGAGGAGCGCCAAAGTTGGTGCCATACTTCAGCCATAGCTGCCAGAGCAACGCCTAATTTCGGTATTTGGGACGTGCCAAAGTTTGGCTTTTCTCGGGTCCGCCACAGGATTGCCGAAGTAGTGCAATACTAGAGCTATAACTGCCACAGCAATTCCCAATTTGGGTATTTTGGACATGCCAAAGTTTGGCGTTGCTCTGGTCCGCCAGAGGAGTGCTAAAGTTGGTGCCAGATTTGAGCCATAACTGCCATAATAAAACCTAAACTGGGAATTCGGGGCATTCCAAGGTTTGGCGTTTCTCTGGTCCGCCAGAGGAGCGCCAAAGTTGGTGCCATACTTCCGCCATAGCTGCCAGAGCAACGCCTCATTTCGGTATTTGGGACGTGCTAAGGTTTGGCGTTTCTCTGGTCCGCCAGAGGAGCGCCAAAGTTGATGCAATAATTCAGCCATAACTGCCAGAGCAACGCCTAATTTGGGTATTTCGGACACGCCAAAATTTGGCGTTTCTCTGATACGCCACAGGAGTGCCGAAGTGTGCCATACTTGAGCCATAACTACCAAAGCAACGCCTAATTTCGGTATTTCAGCCTCGCCGAGTTTGGCTTTTCTCTGGTCCGCCACAGTTGTGCCAAAGTAAGTGCCAGACTTGAGCCATAACTGCCGCAGTAAATCTTAATTTGTCGATTCGGGGCATGCCGAAGTTTGGCTCTTCTGGCTACCCACTGAAGTGCCAAATAAGTGCCAAAAGTGGCAAAGAAAGCCGAGAGGCCAGCCCAAGTTTCGAATATCTCTGGTGTGTCACAGAAGTGCTCTTTTACGCGTCCCAGAAGAGAAATAAAATAAATAAGCGTTGGAAGCACGATAGTAAGATGTCATCACCTCCGTTCCCAAGCAGCACGGCAATACTTTGCAGTATCGTGCCAGTGCCGGCCGAAAGTCGGTTCCAATATCGCTCAACTGTCCAGTTTTGCACCACCGTTTGATACCCGGCAGGTATTGCCGTACAGCTGTTTCGCCCCGGCCTAGCGTTCGCGTAATATTGTGCGAAAACTCTACAATGCGTCTGCTTCGTATTGGCCGAACGTCGTGCAAGTATGTGTACGTTGCATGTCATTTGTTGCATATCCAATCACTTATACGGACAAACAAATTTTTTCGATCGCTCCCAGAAGTTTATTAAACAACTATCATTACACACAGTGTATTCTCAACATATTTACAAAGGTCACACTTCTCTGTAAAACGAAAAGCAAATTATAAAATACAATTAACACTGTCCTCATGCCAAGCAAAACTCATCACACGTAAAACCGCGGAGAATGAAAGGAAAGCAGGACGACTATCAGAATCATGCTTGCAGTGTACTTACTAATAAAAGAGCGATATCATGTAATCCTTGATAGATGCATAATCCAACTCAGGCACCCCACAAACACATTCGAGGAAGAAGGTTGAGCACATTCAACTGACGTCTCGTCGTCGGCGAAGAGCAGTTTTTGTCGAAGCGTGTCCAACAAACACATCACAAGTATTCCACGAACTCCGGTGCAAAAAATGACTGTTACCGAAAAATTGGCATGGACGTATTCCGACCGTTTACGACGAAAAAACACGGCCGCGTCTGCAACGCACGAAAGCAACAGAACACTGAAGAGTCCAGTTCGAAAACCGGACCTACGTGGCCTGCTTATTTCTATAACTAGGCAAACGGCGAAAACGACAGCCCCAGAGATCCCATCAGCGTGACAGAAAAAGTCACGTGACAAATTTTCCTCCAAACGTTTTTGTCCTACGCGTCCTATGTAGAGAGGTCACGCTGAGTCACGCGTTTCGCTTCATCCTTTTGATTTGCTTAAAGCGGCTGTCGCGCTCGCTGACAGCCACACGAAGACGCAAAAACAGGTGGGGAGGATTTGCAAAAGGCGAGGTCGAAGGCGCATCAACAACGCATAAAAGAAAGGCCGCTTCTGCCGGTGACCTTGTCGCCTTGCCTAGTCTGTCAGCGTTCGGCTTCCAGTAAAGGGGTCATGAAACGCTTTTCCAACTTTTTCCCAAATACTTTATTTGTTTGTATGTAAAGTATTTGTTTTTCCTGTTTCGCTTTCCTCCTCAACTCATAAATCGCGCATTCCACCAAACAGTTAAAGAATACGAAAAGGGGGAGTCCCCTCTTGCTCGCACTCTCGTTTGTGTAATCCTGGACACATCCATTCTCCCCCTTGAAGATTAGCCCGTCGCTCAAAATTCAGACAAAAGTCGCTTTCCCCACCCCGTTCATTCCGAAGGTGACAGTGCTGTTGAAGCTACGTGCTCGTTGGGCCAGCCACACTTGCCACGTGAGCGTGGCAAATGTGGCTGCAGAGAATGAAGTCAGGTGATGAAAGGGAGGCGGCTGATTGGTCCGGCAAGCGCGTAGCTTCCACCACAATGTCAGCTTAGGGGTGAAGGGAATAAGTGAGGTCCGGTTGCGTGTGACGTCAGTTTGGACCCGATAACGCGCTTTTGGGACCGCGGTTGTGTCACAGTGAAAAGGCAGAGAGGTTGCGAAGGGGAGGAGGTACGAAATAGTCCGCTTTGTTTTCAAATTTTCGCACTGAAAGTCAGGCTTTTGACTTTCTACCTTTTTCTTTTGGTCCACTGAACGATGTGCTATTAGTAAAATCCCAATCTAAAATGATTTATCCCAACCCAAAAATCGTTTCATGGGCCCTTTAAGGGCCTCAGAAAGATAATCTCCTTTCTTGAGAGCGAAATGGACGGGGTGGTTATGTTTTCCGGGCTTGTCGCCATCCGATAGGCCTCAATTATTTCGCTCCCCATTTGCTCGCAGTGGCCTCCCATGGCTGTCGTGCCGGTGAAATTAGGAGCGCAAAACTACTCCACAAGCCGGGCGAAGACGTGATAAATGTAATAACAAAAACGGCTTGACATAACAAAAATAACAATTTAATTAAACGTTTCCCCTCCCATGCGGGAGGTATCTTCAGTAGAGCGCAGAGCGAGTGAGAGTCGCACAAAAAAGTTCGGTTATTTAGGCATAAAGTTTGTGTACACGTCCGACAGGGGGCCACGGTTCTTGTTTACCAGCGATGAATCACTTCCGCGTTTGTCGTTCTGGATGAACCAAGATTCCAGCAGCTTCCTCGGTTCCCACCTTTTATCCCCCTCCAAGGTCGATGCCTTGTCAATGTCAAATTTGTGTCCTGACGTCCATGCGTGGTCGACGAGTTCGGACATGAAGCGGGTGGCGGTCCCGTGCGTGTTCTTTTAGTCTTGTTTTTCTTTTTCGTCCCGTCGCTCCAATGTAGGAAGCGTCACATTCCTTGCACTGTACCTGGTAAATCACGACCCTTTCTGCCTCTGGCGGGGTCGGATCTTTTGGCTTGGAGATAACATTGGCGATTGTTCCGTAGGGTTTGTATACAGTTCGTACCCCCAACGGCCTAAGGCCGCGTCCCAATGCCTCCGAAACCCTTAACGTAACGTGTTCGTTCGGCTCGATCCAGGCTCCGATGCGACATTTGTTTGTTGGTCAACAAGAACGCATTGCTCTTAATGAGTTGAAGTCAGACAGCTCCATCATGATTTTAAAGGCCGACAAAGGAAAGAGAACCGTTGTGCTTGATAGGGATGACTACATGAAGAAGATGTATGAAGTTATAAACGACAGTCACTATTTCGTCAGGCTATCAAGAGATCCCGCTGCTAAGTCCGAAAGAGAGTTAGTTGACCATCTTCGAGAGCTGAAAAATAAAGGACGCATCAGTGACGACCTGTCGTCTCTTCTCCTTTGACGCCGCGACACCCAAGATGTATGGACTCCCCAAAATTCACAAACCGGGTTGCCCCCTACGCCCGATTGTATCTTTTATTAGTTCATCCACTTACAGCCTTTCCAAATATCTGGTTATGATTCTGAGCCCTCTTACAAGAAAAAATTAGTTTAGCGTCCGGAATTCCCATGACTTTGTTGAACTTATACGCGCTCAGACCCTGCTCCCGCACGAGGCTATGGTATCCTTTGATGTGATTTCATTATTTACGAATGTCTCCAACGCCCTGGCGGTTGATGTCGCCCGTGACCGGTTGTTGGCAGACCAGTCGTTGTCCACTCGCACAACCCTCCTTGTTGAAGACGGCATACTCCTTTTGCGTTTTTGTCTGAACCAGTGTAATTTTAGTTTTAATGGGGACATATATCATCAGGTCAGCGGATGCCCTATGGGGAGTTCAGTTTCCGTAACCGTCTCGAATCTCGTCATCGAATATGTTGAGGAAAGGTAATGTCTGGCATTGATTTCCCCGTGAAGTTCTACCGTCGTTATGTCGATGACACTTTTGTAATGGTTAACAGAGAGAACGTAACTGATTTTCACCGCAATTTGAATAGTGTCCACCCCTCAATTCAGTTCGCCTGCGAACATGAAACCGATAGTACCTTGCCGTGTTTAGATGTACGTGTCCATAGAACTAGTGAACCTTTTTTTAAGATGGAGACATCCGTATATCGTAAACCATGTGACAGACAAAACTTTCTTGACTACCACTCTCATCACCCTACTGAACACAAAAGCTCAGTTGTAAGATCGTTACTTCATCGTTTAGAAACTGTCCCATCTAAGTCAACACTTAGCATTCAAGAACTTAGCCATGTGCGGGAGGCTTTGAAAAAACGTAACTATCCCTACTGGTTTGTCAATCGCGTTAAGAAACAAATGTCCCGTCGGCGCCCGGATCGAGCCGAACGAACACGTGACGTCGTGTGCATCTCGGAGGAATTGGGACGCGCCCTTAGGCCGTTGGGGGTACGAAAGAACAATTGTCAATGTTATCTCCATGCCAAAAGACCCGACCCCGCCAGAGGTGTGATCTACCAGGTGCACTGCAAGGAATGGGATGCTTCCTACATTGGAGAGACGGGACGAAAAAGAATAACAAGACTAAAAGAACACGCACTGGATGTCGCCAATTCCACAAACGCCACCCGCTTCAAGTCCGAACTCGTCGACCACGCATGGACGTGGGGACACCAATTTTACTTTGGCAAGGCATCGACCTTGGCGAGAGATATAAGGTGGGGACCGAGGAAGCTGCTGGAATCTTGGTTCATCCAGAATGACAAATGCGGAAGTGATTCATCGCTGGTAAACAAGAACCGTGGCCCCCTGCCGGACGTGTACACAAACTTTATGCCTAAATAGCCGAACTTTTTTGTGCGACTCTCACTCGCTCTGTGCTCTACTGAAGATGCCTCCCGCATTGGAGGCGCAACGTTTAATTAAATTGTTATTTTTGTTATGTCAAGCCGTTTTTGTTATTACATAAATTAGGAGCGCAACCGGGACATTTTCTCCCGTGAATGACGATCGGGTGCTTGGACTCCGAAGCAGCTCTTTCGGCGTCCATTTGATGTTCTCGGAGTCGGTCGTTGAGGCATCGCCCCGTTTGCCCGATGTACCTGGTCCCGCAGGACAGGGGGATCGCGTACACTTCCTTCGCTTCCTCTCCTTCCGCAAGATTTCTCTTCCCACGGAGCGGGCGGGTTTTGAGGTTGAAGCCGAAAATAAAGTTCGCTCTTTCCACTTTTTTTTGCGTTTCCTCCTCTCCTGCCCTCCTTTCCTCCCTTCACCGACCTCCCCCGAGGGGCCAACACGGAGAATGGATTAGGAGACGCCTCCGTTAATCCGGCATAACCCGCCGTAGAGGGGGCGTGCTGCTTGACTAAAGATTATCTCGTTGCACAAAAAAAAAAAAAAAAAAAAATAAATAAAAAACGTCGCGGGCAGCGATTTAATGCGCTTTGCCGGATGCGTAATGCTTCGTCCGCCTTGAACAAGCTGGTATGCATTGGACTAACATTTTTCGAAGCGCGGCAGGTTTAGTGTAGGTCCTATCATAATGGTCCTGCAAGACTTCCCTGCCCGCCACAAGCTAGCCAATAATTCAAGGACATTACGACGGCAGCGTATTCAAACAGTGTAAAATAAAATATATATAATATTTATAAGAACACCATCGTCTTCACTGCTTGGCTTTCAAATTTTTAGCGCCGCAAATAATCGTAATCAAAATATTTTTTTAAAATTGAAGACCCCTCGTCGTGCATCGAACCCAAAATTACGCTTACGTGAAACATGATTCGGCGCGGCAGCAACTCGAGTCACCATAATTTTTTTTTTTTTTTTTTAACGTGGATTTTGCTTTTTAATCTAACTGAGGTACCACTGGCAGAACACGAATCCCATACTTGGAAGGATCTGAAAACTCATATAGCTGGTTGAGTGAATGCAATACTATCGCATTCGTTGAAGCTCGATTTGTTGATTCGAACTTCAACAAATCACACGCACCCATTCTCCCTATTTCTGTTTACCCAGTCATAGTCGTTCCCTCACGATGCAATACGAGTACAAGTAACGGCAGTTTATGCAATGTTGACGATACACAGCCGTGATCGCACGGTTTTTAGAAGCGCTATAGAACGAGCACAAGCGTCGAATTTCGGTACTCTGATTGATTTCTGTCTTCCCGCCCTGACACCACACGAGAAAATCGATTTCGTTCTGTCTGTGAAACTAGGAACAAAGAAATCAAGATATAATCACGTAATAAAACAACGCGAAATGGATCTCTGCAGCCAATACCCAACCGTTCGCGAGGTGACTGGGCAAAAGCATATATTACCTCCGTGCCTTTACCCTCTGCGCACCGCCAGAGAGAGTCATACAAACTCTTTTGCGCTATTATCAACACGATTGCGTTTGCAAGCCGGTAGTTTGACTCGGCTGGGATTCGTCCCTTCTGACTTTCATAGCTCTCTATGAAACCAGAAAGGTAGATACTTTTATCCATTGGGTTGGTTTGCCCGGGGCCTCCAGTTATTTACGGCCAAAATCACACTAGAGGCGCTTCAGCAATGTTCACTCTGGTCGACACACGTGCTCCTTAAAAATGCCTGTCGTCAACTCTTTCCCAAAAGATACTTGAAGAGCCAATCTTAGAGACCGACGGATAACGAGGACTTAGACCTCAAAGAAATTATAACAGAAATTTGGCGTCGTCATTCCCGAACTGGTTGCCGGACGAAATCCAGGGTTGGTAATAGTAACATAAGATACGTACGGCAGAATTCCCTGCCATAAATAAAATGATTTGGCTAACGCCAATGTAACGCGAAATAGGTGCAAAGAGTTTTGCGATAGGAAGCGTAAACCGAAAAAAAGGGAAAAAAAGAAAGAAAGAAAGAAAGAAAGAAAGACTGAAGAAAAGGAGAAATTAGAAAAAAAATCTCTGGTGACTTGGCCTAAAAAAAATTCTGTTCATGTGATTTTTCTTGCCACGTGACCAAACAAAAAAAAAACGAAAAGAAATAACACGAGAAAAAAAAAAAAAAACCCTGCCCGGTTTCGAAGCTAGGCCCTCTTGATCGTGAAACTAGCGCGCTATCCGTTGCGCCAGCATAACTTTTTTTTTTTTCTTTCTTTATTGCAAGTTGCGCCAACTTAACTCTGCCTGTAATGCTCACGCATTCCCACATCATAGGCGAAAGCTTAGGTGCCTTCGCAGTTTTTCATGCATGTGTTATTTTTATTTGTGGCAAGGGTTCACGTCCAGAATGCTTTCAGAGTTTTCGACCAAAACGAGTTTTCTTCATCCGAGTCACCTTCTAGAACCAGTAGACCGCACTGGGTCGTCCGGCTAATCAAGCAGCTATTTTCAAATTCTCTGGCGTGCCCGTCCTCGGATTCGAGGTCGCTGTTTGACAAGCTTAACTTTCTTCCACCTGGTAGCCGGAACCTCCACGGCCAGCTTTGTTCCGTCCCCACTCCCTCTCGAGAGGATGGCTCGCCCCGAGGCTAATCCCATTCTCTAAACCTCTTTCCATCCAACGGTTGACCTTTCCCTCCCCGTCCCCCAGCTTCGGGAGAGAAGGTTCTTCTCTGCAGAACGTCCCGTTTGTACAGCGGCTTTAAAGTTCAGAGATTGTCCTGTCTTTATCGTCGCTTTTGTGTCTCCACTTTTTAATGTTTAAAAAGTATCAACACGCTAAAATAGTACAATTTCCGGGATTTCATTTTCATCCCCCAAGTGTGATGCGGGAACCGCGCGATAGAGCCACGGTCGTTTCCGCACTTTGTTATCGCTAGGATTTGACAGTGCTCAATCACAATGCAAGACACGCACAGAGCCACGCTAGCTTTTGCAATGCGCCGCATAAAGGGGTGTCCAAACAGGACACGACTCCGACAAATCGTGAAAATTGAAGTGGGCTTGAAGCGGGCGTGTCCGCTTCAATTTTCACGATTTGTAGGAGTCGTGCGTTTTGTAGTGTCCTGTTTGGACACCCCTTAATAATGATATATCTTGTTGAGACGTGCGCACATCCGTCTTGCGCAGTGTTAGCTCAATGGCAGCACTTTCTGTAAAGGCGGATTCACACCGGGGATAGCAGTCGCGCGATCCAGCTAAATCGCATCGCAAAAAAAAAAAAGAAAAAAAAAAGTAATTAGTTGGTCAATTTGGCGTGCGCGATGAGCGAGTCCAATGCCTTCGTTGGCGAGTCGCGTCTCAAAAACTCTCGCTCCGAACGCCTTTGGTTGGCTCGGCCTCTCCGCGACTAGAGTGCATCGCAAAACGTCGGGTCAGCAAGCGACTGCTCAAAACCCGTCACGTTTTGCCCGCGATGGTCGCTTTTGCGATGAAAGTTATGGCGCGACTAGATCGCATCGCCGGTGTGAACGCGCCATAATGTCGAACCAGTCTCACGGCGTGTCCCGATATTGGCTTGTGTACCTACGCGCGAGTAAAACATCTGGCACAATTTGCGTTTGCAAAGCCTGCTCCAGGCGCGTCAAAACATTCAGCCAACCTTTGGACTGCAGAAATCAAGAGACAACCAAAATAAAATAAAGTTGCCAGCCGAATAAAACTTGATCTCTATTTAATTAAGATGAAGACCACCCGCGTACATCAAATACCTCATCAGCCGAACTCCAAGGCAGTAAGCCTAGTTCTGGCACTTGTTTGGCACCTTTGGCCCGTCGCTGCCAGATCACAGCCAAACTATCGGGAAGCGAAGCCTAACTTGGGCACTCGCTTGGCGACTTGGGCCCAAAGATGCCAGATCTCAACCGAACTACAAGGTAGTAAGCCTAACTCTGGCACATTTGTGGCGATTTTGGCCCGAATGTGCTAGGTGACAGCCGAACTGTCAAAAAGTGAAGCCTAACTTTGGCATTAGTTTGGCGATTTTGGCCCGAAAATGCCAAAGCTCTGCCGAACTATAAGGTAGTAAGCCTAACTCTGGCACATCTGTGGCGATTTTGGCCCGAATGTGCCTGGTGACAGCCGAACTGTCAAAAAGTGAAGCCTAACTTTGGCATTAGTTTGGCGATTTTGGCCCAAAAATGCCAAAGCTCTGCCGAACTACAAGGTAGTAAGCCTAACTCTGGCACATCTGTGGCGATTTTGGCCCGAATGTGCCAGGTGATAGCCGAACTATCAAAAAGTGAAGCCTAACTTTGGCCTTAGTTTGGCGATTTTGGCCCAAAAATGCCAAAGATCTGCCGAACTAACGGGCAGTAACCCTAAATTTGGCATTTGTTAGGCGATTTAGGCCCGAAGATGCCAGATAATAACCGAACTACCCGGCAGCGAAGCCTAAGTTTGGCACTTGTTTGGCGAATTAGGGCCAAGATACCCAGACTGTTGCCAAGGGAGGTCAGGTTTGGCACTACTTTGGCTTCTTCGGGCTTTTTAATGCCCTAAACTGCCAGACGCAAGCCAAGTTTTGGCCCAGAACTCGGTGCTGCCTGGGTCAGGTCTCTGGCCAACAGAAAGCGCCTAGTCCGACATAAAGATGTACTGCTGCTTTCCTAAACTTGAATTGCATATGTTTAGTTTGTCACACTTGCTGTTCTTGTTTAAAGACACTTGAAATCATTGAGGAATATTCTCGAGAGTGAATAGATTACACATTTAATAAATTGATGGCGAATGCAAGTTTTTCTTAGAGACCTAATCTGGGTCATTTGTCAAATTGCAGCGCCCTGCAAAAGCCGCAGCATCGGCAACAAGAAGATGAACACCCTGAGAGCCAAGGTGCGACAGCTTCAAGAGCGTAACTAGAGGCTGCAATGAAGGCTGCAACGACCATACCTCGGCAAACCTCACTCATGAGGGCCCTCACTCACCCTCACTCACTCTCATCTTCACAGGTGAGGTGAGGGTGAGTGCGTTTCTGAACCAGGAAAATTCGTGAATGTGAGGGTGAGTGAGGGCCATGAGGGCTGTGAGGGCCGTGAGGGCCGTGAGGGCTGTGAGGGCGGTGAGGGCCGTGAGGGCCGTGAGGGCGGTGAGGGCCGTGAGGGCCGTGAGGGCGGTGAGGGCCGTGAGGGCCATGAGGGCCATGAGGGCGGTAAAGGCGGTAAGGGGTATGAGGGCCATGAGTGCGTGAGGGACGTGAGTGCCGTGAGGGCCATGAGTGCGTGAGTGGTGTGAGGGCGGTGAGTGTGTGAGGGGTGTGAGGGCCATGAGTGCGTGAGGGCAGTGAGTGGCATGAGAGGTGTGAGGGCCGTGAGTGCCGTGAGGGCGGTGAGTGCATGAGGTGTGTGAGGGCCATGAGTGCGTGTGGGCGGTGAATGCATGAGGCCCCCTTCAGATCGAGCATCTTTCTCAGCAATTTTGGTGTTAATGGCGGGTTGTTCTCTAGCTTTCCCTAGATCGACACGAATTGCTGAGATCAGGTCCGGCTCGAAATAAGCAAGCAACTCGGAGCAATTCGAATACGTTTGAAGATGCTGCATTCAATCAGGAACGCAAAATTTTCACGTGATATTGCGTGCCGGTGATGATGACACCGAAAGACTTGGTTCTGGTTTGAAATCGATCGTTTTTTGGAAATAAACTGTTTCAGAAAGGTGTATACGAAAGATTTAAATGCATAAAAACACGTTTATAACGCGTAATTGTGTCTAAATAGTGCAAGAAAAATAATGTTTTATGATGACGATGGCAAATTGCAGCAATTGGTTGCTGCGCGTGATCGCGGGCGGCCCGTGTTGCTGGTGTTGCGACGTAAAGTTTCTGGACGAAATTGCCCTATCTGAAGCTGGCCTGAGTGGCGTGAGGGCCATGAGTGCGTGAGGGGCGTGAGGGCGGTGAGTGGCGTGAGGGCGGTGAGTGGCGTGAGGGCCGTGAGGGCGGTGAGGGCGGTGAGTGGCGTGAGGGCTATGAGTGCGTGAGGGCCGTGAGGGCGGTGAGGGCGGTGAGGGCGGTGAGGGCCGTGAGGGCGGTGAGTGGCGTGAGGGCCATGAGTGAGTGAGGGCCGTGAGGGCGGTGAGGGGCGTGAGGGCCGTGAGGGGCTTGAGGGCCGTGAGGGCGGTGAGTGCGTGAGGGCCGTGAGGTTCAGTGAGGGTGAGTGAAGGGCTGAAGGTGAGTGTGACTGTGAGGGTGAGGGTGAGTGAGGGGCTGAAGGTGAGTGTAGCTGTGAGGGTGAGGGTGAGTGAGGGGCTTAGGTGAGTGTGGCTCTGAGGGTGAGGGTGAGTGAGGGCGACCTAAAATGCCGACCTCTGGCAACGACAACGTCAGATGAGGACTGTTGCCGAAGTCATTGAGAGTGTCCGCATTCATGTCTCCTCCTGTCGCCGCACTCGTTGAAGCCCAGATTAGGATGAGCAATGTGAGCTGGTTTGGCCAGAGATGGTGCAGCCACAACAAAGTCTTGGCTTTAGGCCTCTACTTTCATAGCCCCAAAGGCTATAAGTATTGCAGGCGACTGCTCAGGCTGCTATTAGTGAGGTCTCTGCCGCTATGGCTTCAGTGTGTGCCACTGAAGGTTGAATTTTACCTTGGCATTTTCGAGCTGAAAAAGAGGCGGGCAGCTTCTTTTTCTCGAGCGGATCGGGCCTGCAGCATGGTCTTTGATGAAATGCACATCAAAAAAGAGCTTTCATACAACCCCTCGTCTGACAGGTTTGAAGGACTTGAAGAACATTATGGACAGCAAGGCAAAAAGCTGGCAAACAAGGCTCTCATGTTCATGGCGAAAGGCTCGGAACACCGTGGAAGCTGCCGCTTGGCGGTTTTTTTGCTCACGAAGGCACACATTTAGATGTACTAAAAGATCTATTGTTCCCAGTGTTACGGCGCCCTTGTGGACGCTGGCCTGGAGCCGGTAGCTGTTGTATGCGATCAAGGGTGCCAGAACGTGTATTTTTTTCAAGCATCGTAACTGCCGAAAAAACTTACGTAGAGATCAATGCCAGCCATTTTTTTCCTTTTCGATGCTCCGCACGTTTTGAAGTGCCTCAGAAACATGTTATTCAAATGCGGCTAAAAAGTTGGTGATTACATAGTGAAAAGTTCCTACATCAAGGAAGCTTATGAAAAGGACCGTAAACTTGAGATCCCTTCTATGCCAAAGCTGAAGGAGAAGCATTTTAATTTGACCTTCTCGACAAAAATGTCGGTGAAGCTAGCACCTCAAGTGTTAAGCAATCACTGCGCAGCTGCAATGTATGCCCTTGTTACTTTTCAGCAATTGCCAGCCAGAGCTGTTCACACAGCGAGATTCGTTGAAAGAATCGATCGTCTCTTTGACAGCCTAAATAGCTCGCAGAAGTTTGCAAAGACGCCATATGCCTCTGCAATGTGTAACGGCTCTATCCTTGAGGAGTTTAAGAAATAGTGCAGTCTGGTTTTTAAAAGCCTGCAAGTACTCTGGTGTAGAAGGCATGCCGCACTGCATTCGTGGCTTCTGCTTAACATTTAGGTCACTGCTGTTTCTCAGCAATTACCTCGCGGTTAATTACGGTTTTTGCCACCTTTTAAACCGCCAATTAAACCAGGACACCCTTGAAAACACGTTTGCTGTTATACGTTCAAAATCAGGTGGAAACACGAACTCCACTTTCCGTCAATTTCAGGCTACGTTCAGGCACATTTTGATTAGAACCTATTCAAGCTGTCGGAAAAATCAAACTGCGCTGACGACATCCCAAGCAGCACGTTGTGAATGGGCCATGGCTGGCAAGTGTACTATGGCCAACCAGATTTTCGATGGCCCAAGCTTGGCCAAAGTGCTCGGCAATAGAAGTGTTTTCGTCCTCGTCTGGTGACTTGCCATTCACTTTATGCCAGTCGCTGGCCATTCACTTTAGGCCAGTGACTGGCCATTCACTTTAGGCCACTGACCGGCCATTCACCTTTGTCCAGTGGCTGGCCATTCACTTTAGGTCAGAGACTGGCCATTCACCTTTGGCCAGTGACTGGCCATTCACATTTGGCAGTAACTAGCCATTCACTTTAGGCCAGTGACTTGCCATTCACCTTTGGCCAGTCACTTTCGGCCAGCCACTGGCCATTGACTTCCGGCCAGTCACTGGCCGAAAGTGGCTGTAGTTATACACTTAATACATAATTTATCACAGACTGCCTCAGTGTTCCTCAGAAGACTGTCAAGAGTTTCGGGAGGTCTTGTTTTATAACTCAGCCCCAGAAACTCTTACATAGTAATGACACGCGAAGCTGCTGCAAGGCTGCTCAATATGTATTGGACTTTTTGAGTACTAAGTCTTACGACGCTGGTTGCGACCACCATTCCAGTCGTCGTAGGTTCAGGGATGGTATGTTGTCCCACCATTAAGATCCCCCGGTAGTGCAGCAGTAAAAAAAATAAAAAGAAGTAACTTTAGGTGAAAGGACAGTGCAACAATAAAGAGTTTTATTAGATCGTTCCGATACCTCCGATAGTCCCGATAACGATACCATGCATGCGCAAGGGAGGCGGTGGCGGAGTATCGGGTATCGTTATCGGAGTCATGGGAGCGATCTACTAAAACTCTCTACTGTTCAGTTACAATATTTTTCACTTTACACACGCTTACTGGCACTAATGGGAAAGAGAAGCCTTGAGTACACAGTAAAGGTTTTTACACACTTAAGGGTGTAAATCAGCTTGTCCCTGGGCTAACACCCTTATGGCGTTCAGGCAAGCACCCTTCACAAAGGGTGCTTGCTAACACCCTTGGTGAAGGGTGCTTGGCATGAAATGGACACCTGCTGGGGTTGCCCAGTGGATGTTGGGCCACCCAGCCAATCCGGCGCCGGGAGAGTATCATGCGACGTTTTGGTTATGTGGAGTTCAAGGTCACATGACGCTCTCTCGACGCTGGATTGGCTGGTAGCGTCCGCCGCGCTCGGACGAAGGGTGAAATGAAGTATAGACCCCAGTATACATTTCATTGCAATGTGTCCAATACACATATCAGAACTTGTAAATTGTACGAAAATCATATATGCTATTGCATATTCTTATATTATTATTATATGATTTATAGCTTATCATGTTTACTGAACACATTTAAACTTTTTTCACTTAGAGGGATTGCCACATCACCAGATACAAGGCACGTGATAAAGAAGTAATGAGTCACACTAAACACGCCTCACTTCATGAAGAAGTAATACAAAACAGCTCCTTGCAAGCCACATCATAACCCCGTGGGCACTTGGGAAGTGCTACCGCACCCCCCTTTCTCGAACTCTAAGTGAGCAAGCAGTGGCCCCAAGCATCGCACTGCACGGCTGAACCATTGTGAACATCATGGTCTGCCACAAACGAAGCATGTAAAGCTTTCCTGTTTGGAGATCAAGTGACATGTTTTGTTTGTCTTAGAGGATTGCAGGCAACACGCTTCGCTTATCACTTGTCTCCTACGCGCATATGTTTACTAATTGGAAGCAGGGTAGGGGGGGTGGTTTAGCCCTTGACTGAACCACAGCAGTATTTCATTATGACATCAATTAGAATGTGTTAAATTGAACATTTATTGAACCTTGAGAAATGGAAAATACAATGTATGCCATTCTATGAAATAAAGAATGCTATCTGCAAACATGTAATGAAAAATATTACAGAATGAACTTGCACTCTGGGGCAAAAAAGCAAACGTTTCATAGAAGACGCTATCCTCTTGCTCACGTACAAAGAAAATTATAAAGTTCTGGAAGACGACTATGGATAAGGAACTCGTACAGCTAAATTCTAAGCACCTCGTCTACAGGAGGTCAGCAGTGGTTATCACAGAAAGTGCCCAACATTTAAATAAATAAGAAGAAAACATGCCTCCATAAAACCTTCTATCATTCGTTCTGGAAGCATAATAAAAATTAACCTGATAATACTGGCGAGAAAAGTGGATTATACACTTTTAAAACGGCTCACAAAACATCTCTTCAACCACATACCTTTCTGCAAACTTTGTTCAAAAATTTAATTACGACTGTCCTTGGATTGGTGTCGCTCAAGCCAAGGAAAATCCTCTCCAGAGCAACCAGTGTGTTGGAGGCCTTGCATTCGTACTCGATGCTGAAAAGCCAATATGCTGCCAACAACATGCACAGCCCATTTTCTGCATTAAAAACGGAGAATAAGCGCTCACGATCCTCAACAAGGTGAAGAAAGTCTGCATCGTCCAGCTCTTGCTTGTTGTAGAGGACACATGGTGCCGGTGGGGTGTTCTCGTCCTGCGTTAGGTAAAAGGATAAAGCAAAACATATTTTAATGTAGAAGGTCAAAACATGTTTGCTCTTGTCAACTGCTATTATTCACTGCAGTCAAGGCCATGAGCATCAGCCTCCACACAGGCATACAGTGCTTATGTTGGAACAAGTAACCGGCGTCTGCAGCAATGTAAAACGAATGAAGAATTACAATCGGGGCAACATCACAACATGCAAGCATTGCGATGTAATCTTAGGGGCACTTGTGAGTATCTCTATTTCTGTACCGAATTGCATTTCCGAAATCTATTTGTGTTTCAGTAGTGAAATACTTTTGCGATGTATTATGATACGCTGCTAGACTTATGTATCTTGTTACATTTATTGTTAGAAATGAGCTGACAGGTTTGGAGATAAAAAAAAGCCCCTGAAAAATCCGACGCATCACTGGTTTATTTTGGCAATGAGTGATTTTTTGCTTTGCTCTCACTTTTAACTTCTACAGCGGCCGGTTTTCTTTTTGCTGACAGCAGTCTTCCTGTGTACATTTGAGGTTATTGTATGGGTAAGAGGCCACCAACAAATGCACAGATGAGAAACAATATGTCTAAAAGAAGAAGGCAAAAAGCAGGGACGTTTGGGCAGACACGTTTTGTCAGGCGGTGTCATCGGTCGCCAGCGTTCATTGGGTGCGATAATGGGTTCTTTTCGGTATCAGCGAACATAGCCAAGGGAAGTCAAGTTGCAAAAAAAAAAGGGACAAACACCGACAGAAGGCGGGGAGCTTAGGTGCTACAATCTATGTTTGCCACAGACGCACCCTTCTCACCTCGCCACCCTGCATTTATGACCCGTAGAGAGCTGCCGACTGACCATAACGGTACATGCTAATATTTGTCCCTTGGCCAATAATAATTTTTTTGATCCTCCTCCTCTACACTGAAAAACCCAAAGATAAAGGTTACAGAAAACAGCCAACATAAAAATGTTTCGCATGTAGCTGTCGAAATTAATTTTCAAGAGCTACATTTTAAGTACAGTCGCCGGCCATATGAACTCCCCCGTCCAAACACCAACCGGTGAAGCAAAAATCCAGCATGCAGCGTGTCGAGGTTGACGGCTGCGGTTTTCAACGGTGGAGGGGGTGATTACACATTAAAAGGTGCTCGTGATAATATATTTCTACAGCTATCTATGATACATTGTTGCGTTAGCACCTCAATGCACCCCTCAAATCCGTGACCGACAAAAGTGTTCTGACAAAATCTACAATAAGCTGTCTGCGTCAAGAGAAGAGCAATCTCGGTGGCCCAAAAGGTAACCTGCGGCTGCTGGATGACTTTATGTAAACGGACCCAGAATTCACGGGCTTGGAGAGAGGTGCAGAAACTATGTGACATTCAACTGAAAAGTTAATAAGCTCAAATTATTATCCATTTTAAGCCAAAATCCATGATTCGCACATGCCTATTATTTTCACAATGAAGCCAAAGGCGAACCAAGTAGTAATCCGTTGATTTATTGCCGAATAGAATACACTTTGAGTACCAAACTGGATGCTTTGCTTATGTTTGGAAGGTGGCAATGACAAATGCAATACTTAATTATGTGAAAAGCAAAGTTTTGTAACAATTATGTGCATGATTACATTCTACAAGTCGTTTTACGTGTATACACTCTGCACAACATTCTATTTGAAAGCTAGCAAAATTTTAAAAAAAAGGCCGTGAGAGTTCTGTCGATGTCTTCACTGCGTGTTCGTGGGACTCGGCGGACATTAGTAAAGGGGATAACTGTCACAGTACGTTGACTAATTGACCAAAATCTGTTAGCTTTGCAATTCATGGCTTTATGGACCATGTTGCAACTGCAGTGTTAAAAGCCAGTCAATATTAAAGGCTATCCCTATTTAAACCATTCACAAAACGCCAAGCGGCTTGAAGGTATTCATTGTCCAACTTTTGCGTTTTTAATGTCGGATGCAAAAACCGTGCTCACCTTGAGCTCAAGTTTTCGGGCCGTTAATAATGGGCAGTAGAGTCCCCTAGCCATACCGGGTACATCGTCACTATCTCGACAGTGTGTCCTTGGCGGAAGCATCGGCGTCATACTTCCAGGATAGTGAAGGTGCGTCCGAAGCCACCAGGTCCGCACGACATCCTGAGGCCTTCTGAGCGCAAGATTTTGGAATTGGCGACGAAAAGGCAGATTTTTATCCCTGAATATTTCGAAACTTGTTGCCATTCGCAAATTGTGTCAATTGTGTTAGTCTTTAATATTTACTGCCTTTGAAACTAGAATTGAAACATACCCCATAAAACCATTATTAAAAATGTTGGTTAATTAGTTTTGAATAACATACTGCTAAGGGTTTTCTCCTTATGTAATGTCCTCTGAGCCCCACAAAAACACATTGAAGTCAACATTAAAGTAACACTCACGCCGTTTTTTGTTTTTTTTACTTTGTCTGAATCAAAATAGAAAGCTTTGTATTTATGTATATATAAATATAATAAATACCGGGTGCATGTGCATGCAGCCGAGCACCATCGCACTATAGAGGTCCACTTTTTTCTGAAGTAAAACTGGTTCAAACGGACAAGGCCAGTTTTACATAAACCCCCAGCACTGCATGTACCAATGACTGCCAAACATGATTGCTCACCTCATAGAACACTCTGCGCGGCTTGAAGATAGCGGCTTGCGGTCTTGGACGGTGAGTCTACACTCGCTTGGTGCAGCTGAGACCTGCAATAAATTCAATACCGCTTGCCATATCCCACAAAGTAACAAAGAAAAGCCAGTAATACATAAGTCTACAGCACGACATGTCCCAAGGACCGCTAGAAATTCTCGTTCGACTCATAGAACACTTCACGCGACAAAACCATGCGTTAAGTACCGATTGAACTTAGTATAAATGTTGCAGAAAAAAAAGGATATGTATTCAGCTGTGTCAAAACACGTGATCTAATGTAATAATTGTGTGGCCTTAAAGGGGTAGGGAAACGAAATTTCAGCGCTCATTTTCTAGCTTGAATGTGTTGCATGTTGCACCCTAACCTCAAAAAGACCAGTCTTCCGTTGAAAGGCACAAGAAAACTAATTTTAAAGCTAAATAAACGATCTCTCAATGTGCACCTGGTGGATGCATGCGGAGTCTATTTGGGAGGTAATCTAGCAACACTGAGGAACTTGCTACGTAGTCGTGACGTAGCAGATTCCTTCGGAGCAGCGCCGCCCTTTGGAATTTCAACATTTTCTTTCTTAGCTTTCCTCCTGGCTCAACTCACAAATCGCGCATTGTACCAAACGGTCCAAGAAGACGGAAAAGAAGCACTCCCCTCATTCTCGGACCCTCGTTCGAGCAACCGGAAACAGCCATTCTCCCCCTAGAAGATTAGCCCGTCGCTCAAAACTCGAACAAAAGTTGCTTTCCCCAACCCGTTCAGCTCTAAGCTGACAGTGTCGAGGAAGCTACGTGCTCCTTGGGCCAGCCCACGTGTGCCAGCCACACGCTCGTAACGCCACACGTACTTCGAACGGCTCGGTTGTAACGCGCTGATGCTATTGACACCACCACAACGCTTGCAACGCCACCAAGGGTAAAGCTCATAACCACGCCTGCCTTGCTACTCCACGAACGCGGAAAATCTTTTCTTTCTGTTTTTGTTTGCGCCGGATATTCCATGACGCATCGCGCTCTCCGTTCGCTTCTCTTCGAGCGCTTGCTCGAGTGCACCGTTTGGAACGAAAAATATAGCCAGTCGTACAAAATACAAACGTGCGATTATCATTTACGGTTATTATCCGTCATGCTTGACTTACTTCCGGACGAAATTTGAATATTTAAATTTTTGTTTCCGTACCCCTTTAAAGAACACAACTGTGATGATGAATTAATGAATGATGATGATGAAATAATTTTGACGAAAGAGTGTGACCACAAGTGTATACTGAAAGAATCACTAACAATGATGAAACCTAGAAATCTATTAGTGTCTTCCCTGAGTTTTGCCATCGAGTGGAAGAAGTTTCTTGGCCTATATTTTTGTTCGAAACAGGTGTCATGCGTCCGTCTGTTTTTTTAAATCTTGATGTTGTGCATATTTTTTATTTCCTAGGTTGAAAGCTCAAGGCATTCCCTGTTGTTTGTTCAATCACATTTACCCAAATGTCAGTAGGTTGCTTTTTTATGTTTACTGTCCTTGGGTATGTCAGGGGTTGTGAACAGTAAAACGCTGTAAGGCCCAGGAAGGAATTTCCTTTGTAAAGTAGTGGCAAGCAGAAGGGAAATTGTAAAGACTGACTTCATGCCTTCCCCTACGTTTTCTCTTTTGGGTCGCCTATTCATTTTTTGCCCATTAATATTCAGCTGTGTTTGATACTTCTCTGCGTTTGTGTCATCCTTCAGAGAATCCGTCTTTAATAAATTATGTGTTTAGCCTGTTTAGCTAACTTGCACCCTCGTTTTTGTTTATTAATAAATGAGTAGGATTCAACTGCAAGCACGGTGTTCATTCATACTAATAAATAGCAGCATACTTTTATTGACTAGTGCTGATGATTGGACTAGTTAGTAGCCAATCATTGAAAAGAAATCATGAAGAATATGGGCACGGAGGATATGAACACAACACAGCGCTGTGTTGATCTCCTCCTTCTTGTCCGTGCCATTCACATTCCAATTTTTTAATAACACATTTATTAATAATTTTCTGCTTGGTATCATCTGTATTTGGGTTTACTGGAACGACCCACCTGCTATTGCATTCACTTTAGGGCAGCTCCCCCTTCCTCATGGTGCCATCGTTCAGGAAGTGCAAGGCGGGTGTCACTCTCACTCTTGTGGTTCAGTTCCCCGGGTTCCCATGGGTTTCAAGCTGCCAGCCAAACTGAGTCAGGCTTTCCAGCCCTGCTGGAAATGTCAATTCCACTCTTTTAGACGTAGACACACACATTTTGCATGTACGTGAAAGAAGCTCTAACAGAGAGGAAACAAAATGATTGGCCTTTTTTTAATGCATCCTTTTCTTTTGCTGTGAACATACATAAACGTTACACGCTATTGTACATACAGTGGTGCGGCTTAATTTAGAAAGAGCACTTTTTTTCATATAACTTTTATATAAAGAAAAAACTCAATATAATAGGTCGGGCATAAATGGTTGCTATGAACTGCCCTATACGTTTACACATTACCTGATATCATCAAAAGGGTAGAGTAGCGTAGGGCTGCACCGCACTAATTACGACTTTGTAACCAATTAATAGTTGGCATTTATTTGTTTATTACTATTGGCTATTATTCTTTGACAGGAAGAATAACCGGGCGAGTTGGTACGGTGGTAGTCTTAGAACTCCATCAAATATTCAGGTTTGACATTAGTTAATTTTTTCCGCCTTTTTTCATGTTTTTGCTTTTTCTAGCTGCTCTGATTTTTGTAAGGGCTTTCGCCACTACTAAAAAACGTGACATCTAAACTCCTTTTATTTTTTGCATCACACAATCGTAAACGTAAAAAGTGTGCCGGTTCGGTAAACGCGAAGAGACCTAATTTCCGAGGGTAAAAGCTCTAAAAACAACGGACAAGTAAAAGAAACGAACAACACAGGGCGTTGTTTGTCTGTTGTTTTCAGCGCTTTTACCCTCGAAAATATGACGAAGAGACCGCGCGTCTCTACGTCACAGGCATTAGCTTATGCAAAAAATCATGCTGCATGCTCGCTCTTGTAACGTTTTTCTCGCTCCCGCTTTATGAAACAAATCGGTGGCGAGCGGCTGTTAGGACAAGACGTCAGAACTAGCATGACCTGTGATTAACACTTTGGGACGGCGACTGAATGCTTGAACTGCCGTGAGACGGCACCTGAACGCTCCGCACAAGCGTCGTCGGACGAGCGCCGCACGACGGCGCCCAGAACAAGCCCACAGTTCCGCCGCACGGGAATCTTTCTCACACTGCGGAGCGAGCCACAGGTTTTGAAGAGGTTACGCTCTTTTCAAATAATGAGATAACACAGGGCAGATGCATAGTTAGAATCAAGCATAGCTTAGCAAGCACACGGTACACGACAAAGTTTGAAACAGCAGCCCACTTCGCAGAAACAAAAGAAAGTTGCTTACCGGCGTTTGCACGAGTCGTGCATGGGCGGTTCTGAACTTACGGGCGTTGGCAAGACGCAGCGTCTCCCAGCTCTCAGTCGTCGATTGCTATTCTTGAACACGGTATTCGTAAGGAAGATATCTAAAATATCCACTAAAACGGCTAAAACGTTAAAAAAATGGAGATTTCTGAAACCTCTTAGCTTCAACGACCATTCAACCGAGCCCAACGGAAGCTGATTGCAATAGCGATTGCCTTGCGCAGTCTTCAAGAGTCTATTTTCCTTTTTATTTATTGCTATTTTTTTAGAACGATGCTAAGCAAATTATTATTATATTAGTAACAATAAGAATTTCATTAGAATAATAATGTAAAACATTACAAAAATTGAGTAAATCTTAGGTTTTGTTTAAACTTTAGGTTGTTTCTTTTTTGTGTAAAACGAAACCGAAACTAACTTAAGCAACGTTTCCTTCGTCGTAATTGTTTGCGTGTGTGTGCGTGTATGGCGCGTGCGTGTTTGTGCGCGCGCGTGTGGATGCGTTCGCGTGCATGTGTGTGTGCGTCTCTGGTTGTGCGTGCGTGTGCGTCTGCGCGCGGGCGTGGGTTTGCGCGTGTGCATGCGTGTGTACGTGCGTGCGCGCGTATGAGTGTGACTGCGAGCGCGCAAGCGTCTGTTTGTGCGTTCTATAGCACTGCGCCCGCAAGAAGAACAATTGGATGTCCCTGGACACTGTTACAACACTAACTTATTAATATTATTATTATTATTATTATTATTATCTAACATAATGAAAAAAATCAAATGCTGGAATAAATTATTATTATTATTATTATTATTATTATTATTATTATTATTATTATTATTATTATTATTGTTGTTGTTGTTGTTGTTATTGAAACATAGCCCTGAGTCTTTAGACACAGGGCCCTAAACCTTTCTATAGCTGGCTGTAGCTGTATCTATAAATTTCTAAGGCCGACCATGCAAAGCTACAGGGGGTGATAGCCTGCCATTGAATTTCCCATAGACGACCATAGACTATTTTTGTATGGGATGTCTCGGACTGATTTATTATGGGATTTGCCTCTTTATGTGTGTGAGTTTTTTGCATGTCACCATATTCTCAAATGAATATTTTACTCAGGTCGACATGGTCATGTGACAGGTTCTAGCAGCATGTCATGAATATTTGTCACAGATTTTCACTATATTTTGATTTCATGTTGCCAGATATAAACTCGAGACTAACTGATTTTTTTTACTGTACACGTCCATCAATAAATATTTGTAAAAAATGCTAGAATAGAGCATTTCACCCTACTTTGCAATTTCTGAGCATGGAGTGATTTGTAAGAAAATGAAATATGAACTGATATATAAAATTTTGATTGCAAAGATAAAAATTGTATGCAAAAGAGGCACTTTATTATCAGCTATTTGCATGAATTACAACTGACATTATAAAAAACTAGACTGCTAACAACTGTTGCTTTTCAAACAAATCTTACCTGTACATTATGGATAGAGCCATATATAAGCTTTCCAAAACCATTTCACATTATTTATTTAGCACCCTCTTCTACATCCTTCTCACATTCTTCACTAAATGTAGGGTATAACACGAAACAGCACCCTTTTCGTTAAAATTATGAGGTTGTATTCCTAGTTTTTAGGGTGTTAAAAGGGTGTAGCCGAGGATGTAAGTTGCTACAACACCCCTTTTACACCCTTAAAGGTGTAAACAAATTTACTGTGTAGTACGGCCGAGCATCGCTGGCGTCAATCACCACGATAGCGTCAATAGCGTCACGGCGTTGCCCACCACCCGCCAACAACCACGTTGTTAACAACAAAACCAGCGTTGCACATCTAGGTCGAGATGTTCATTTTCTTTTTCTTTTACGTGTGGTTCAATTTTGAACGTTTCTGTTGCAGTTTTAACCGAAGCTGTTAGCTTTCGTTGGCTCAGGAAATCAGTATCCTAGCACCTATATGAAACATTACTGAGACTAGACTAAGTTTAATCAATATATGAGAGACGTCTTGTTTAGGCTCTTCCAAAACACAAAGCTTGAAATATCCAATCTTATCCGATGCAAGCACAAGCTGATCGGGAAGCGTGGCTAGCGTGGCAGTTTACTAAGCTGAGTGCATTGATACACCTATAGGTTTTTAAGGTAGAGAAGGGGGCTTATGGTCGGTGTACAAGTATACACTCGCTGGGTAACGGAGGGCGCGTCTTCCAGGAAAGGGGAGCATGTGCGCCCGATGCACCCGACTACAACTTTTTTTTCTTCGAGTGCAGTTGGGAAGTAAATATGTGGAGCACTAACCGAAAAATTGCGGATGTGGTATTCGCGCTAAAAGTGCCGCGCAGCGACACAGCGGTATTGTTAGCGCGAAAATGACGTGGGCGCTGATTTCGTATTTTATTTTCATAGAACAACGACGGGCACAATATCTTTCCACTTCTGGTAATGTCCCAAATGAACATATCACACGACAGTGCTAGTCTAACGGAAAAAAAAACTAAATAAAACGGTGATTGTTTTCTTGCGCTAACAGTGTTCGCGCGATGCACGCACTAATATCCTGCCAACCACTTGCTCATGATGCTTCTCTCGCTGCCCGTCGTTATGCCAAAGTTTCCTCAACGCGATGAAAGTTTAGATTATGGGTGTCCCTGCGGCGAAACTGAAAATCAGCACTTTTGGCCAAACACTTGCTGGCCGTGTTTATGTCCCCGGCGGCCAAGTTGAAAATCAGCACTTCTGGCCAAACACTCGCCGGCCGTGTTTATGTTTCCGGCGGCCAAGCTGAAAATCAGCACTGCTGGCCAAACACTTGCCGGCCGTGTTTATGTCTCCGGTAGCCAAGCTGAAGATCAGCACTGCTGGCCAAACACTCGCCGGCCATGTTTATGTTTCCGGCGGCCAAGCTGAAAATCAGCACTACTGGCCAAACACTTGCCGGCCGTGTTTATGTCTCCGCCGGCCAAACTGAAAACAAGCACTTCTGGCCAAACACTTGCCGGCCGTGTTTATGTCCCCGGCGGCCGCGCTGAAAATCAGCACTGCTGGCGAAACACTTGCCGGCCTTGTTTATGTCTCCGGCGGCCAAGCTGAAAATCAGCACTTCTGGCCAGGCGCTTGCCGGCAGTGTTTAGGTCTCCGGCGGACAAGCTAAAAACAACTAGTTTGTGGCCGGACTCTTGCCGGCCTTGTTTATGTCTCCGGTGGCCAAGCACTTAAAGTGGCCAAGTTGTCCAGACACTGGCCAACCGTCGGCCGATCGAAATTCACTTTCTTGTGCTGCTTGGGATGTCTCTCCTTGCTACGTTCCCAGCAGGCCTTTTGGCAACTTCTTCTCCTCTTGCCTTACGAAGGACAGCTTTTCTTACCACGGCAGACGATTCGCCTTCAAACTACCCTTTGGCAATAGAAGAGAACAATATGATTTAGTTTGCTGGGTGACTGGCATCGAAATTCCTCAAGGTTTATTTCTGTGTAGGAACATCCCAGAAATGTGAGCTGAGGACAAAAAATGCGTGTTTTTCTGAAGGAAATCAAGTGCTCTTGTATTTGAGTGCAAGAGGCACTGCCCACTCCCACTTCGGAAACCTCTCAGTTCCTTCTGCTTCTTTCAGATTATTTGTTGAAGCTTGTAAGGAAGTCTTCGAGACATGTATCAACAACCTAATTTAAAAGTGGAGCGTAGGGCGAACTCTTTGTGTCCTTTTTCACCAGAAGATTTCAAAGTCTCTGACTGTATGTGACGAAAGTGTTTATCATGATTTCTTTTCGTTGATTGCCAGAGTCATTCTGCACTGGTTCGCATGGAAAAAATGCTGTACTATTTAATACAGCAGCAAAGTGTAAAGCTAGGCAGCAAGTGCACAGGCTACGTATGTGAAACCACCCAGAGTACTTTTTAAAGCAGTGTAGGCATGTTCTATTCTAACCTTTCATTTTTTTCGGTTTCTTTAGTAGTAATGTAGTCTTGTAACTGATTCACATATATAGCGTTTAAAGCTGTGAAGCAACACTAGCTTATGAAGTGAAGCATACCAATGTGACCCAAAACGGTTTACTTCACTTGGCTTCCTTGACCTGCACCAAACAATCGCTGCGTTGCAGTGTAGCAGGACCAGCAGATGCAAGTTAAGATATTTTCAGCATTATGGTACCTTGCCCAAGGACTGTGTAGAAAAGTGTAGTTTTTTTCTGTGTATTACAGTCGTGGCCTCAGTTGTCCTCGGAACACTGTGGAACCTCCGAGTTATTCGTGTAAACTGTCAATGACCTCACAACATCCAGCCGATTGTACAATGTCTCATGTTATAATGTGCCTTATGTACCGATCTACTGGTTCTCTTCGACCATGATACTTTCAAAATAGTTGATACCGATTCTATAATTCTAGGGAGTAATCTGATTGAATGATTGTAAGCGAATAAAACAAATAAATCGTGACTGTTGATGCGACGTAGGACTTGCATTAGAGTTAGTATTGTGTATTTCATGCGCCCAGCGCACTCCAGCAATTTGATCCACTCTTTCTTTGTGACATTGCATCATTTGCTTTAAGGTTTTTCACATATTTCCGAGGGATCCTGAAGGAAAAAAAACATTTCGAACAAAATATAATAGCAAGGGCAAATAATGGCGTAAACGATCCAGTATTCCAGTATAGAGTAAACACAAAGTGTAATCACCCCAAGAAAAACCCGAGACTGCACGTAAAAAGAACGACCCATACACTAAAAAATATCAAACAAAGCTCAAACACAGCTATGTTTGAGACTTTTTGGTGTATTCATTTACCTGTGGTCTCTGGAATTATTTTTGTTTAATTTTCACGCCAAACCGCACGCACGCATGACGTCACGTTTGTTTTTCCGGAAGTGTCGTCATTTCCTGTTGATTTTTAGTTCCGCCGGAAGTGCCCCCACGCCTCATAGATGGCGCTAAAGCAGCCCCACGGGCAGCCATTTTTCGACATGTGGGCTTCTATGGAAGCTTCGCTACCCATGTACATATACCTTGATCCCGAGCTACTCCGCGGCGACACGACCCTGTGATTGTGTCTGAGGCGAGGCAGCTACGTAGCTGCCTCGCGGCCTAGATGGCACAGTGGTTTGATGGGCGCCCTCGTAAATGCACGGTGCGCCTTAGGCTAATTGCAGTACCTCTTCTTCTATAAAACGGTATTTTTCGGAGTAGGATGTCGTGTTTGATGGAGTCAAATGCTTTTTATAAATCTAAAAAAATAAAACGCCTAGCGTACAACATTCGTTTTCGATGTTGCCTAAGATTTTAATTTTTATATTTAGCAATGCCATCTTCGTTGATTTTTCTTTCTGAAATCCATACTGGTTGTTAGTAATAATGTTATGTGTAACGCATAATTCACCTAAACATGATATTTGCGAAACCAGGTAATTGTAGGGTTCTAACTACTCGATCACGGCTGTGTTAGAACTAACGCGTTACAAGTAACGACGTTACTGGTGACGCGTTACTTTTTTGACTAACCTACTAACGTACTCGTTAGAATCTGAAATGATTGACGAGTAAAGTAACGCAGTTATTATTTTACGGTACCTCGTATCCAGTTACGTTACCCCTTACTCAATACTTTTGATTGAAAATTGTGGGAGCCGGGGTGAAAGACGAGGTAGAGGGCATGTGACAGGCGGCCGGCAGAGAAGACACGAGCTGGCGCGAGACAGTGCGGGCTGAGCGAGGCTGGTAGCTGGACAAGGAACGTCGAAGCCGGGGCTGCCTGGCCTAGGCCTGGCCTGGCCCATAACGAACCCCGGAGCGGTCCACCAGCGAGGTCTGGAGCAAGACCGGTGGGAACGGCGAGCCCGGGCCATATGACCTGGGCTATGACGATCCCGGGGTGGTTCCGCAGCGAGACTCGGGCATTGATAGCCCGGGACAGCCAGCCTACGCAGCGCTGGCGTGGGAAAGGCGATCCGCAGGCCTGGACACGGACCCCGACTGTGAGCTCTGATCGACGGGCGACAACAAAGGTCGGCGGGCCTGGACTACCGGCTCTCGACGACGGCAACCGAGAGGTACAGTTAACCCATTCGCTGTCTTCTCGTTGCTGTATGTCACTCCCTGGGTGATGGGCGGAGCGCATACCGATCGGGCGGCGATTATTAGTAGTGGACCTCCGTAAAGAAACCCACATTAAAATGGCGCATCCAACGTGGGGCCCGTTCAGTATGCCTCAGCTTCTAGTCGTCCCCAGGGAGACCCATGGATCCGTTAAGCGGGTTGTTCACTAACGCTAACGATGCCCGTTGAGACAAAGTATATTGGAATTATGGTGACTTGTCTCACAGCAGAGCTCAGCAGGTGTCTCCTCGAATCGAGTACTTGAAGGTCTCGCAGGACGAGGTTGCGGACGCGCTTTCTCGGGTACCCCAGAATAGTGGTTGGCAGAAGGTGCCGTAACCGGGGGGAACACGAGGAGCGCGGTTAAGATGTAATAAAGTCGTCTTCGGAGGCAGAGGAGAGCCACGGCATGTTCGCTGGAAGGCAGGATAGCGACTGGCAGGAGGGAAAACAGCCAGCAGTTATTGCATATTTAGGATTTAGGCTTGGAGTGATGCGGTGAGCCAGTAAGCGCTTGTGGAGGTCCGGGGTACAGATCGGTTTTTGTCAGTGGGTGTCGGAAAGATTGCGGGAATTGCAGTCGACACCGGAAACACTGGCGCACGAGATTGTCAGCGGGTGTTGGGTAAACTGGCGTAACTTGCAGTTGACACCGGAAAGCTGGCAGGCGGGTTGAGGAGCAGTATGATTCGTAACCGCTGGGCCAAGACGGCTAGTTGCTTCGCGTCACTCCAACAACCGACGAAAGGCAGAGGGACGACTCTCCCTTGAGAGGGTCGTTCCGAGAAAGCTACGAAATGTTTGATAGGAAACTTTTTCGGCTTCACTCTGGCGGGTCGTGGCAGTGACAGCAAGACTTTTGATAAGTTATGTCGCGTCACGACCTGGCCGGGGATGAGGCGGTAGACATTTAGGTGGCTTGTAGTTGTCCAGCTTGCCTTGAGGCGTGAACGGTTTAAGCGGGTTTGCTCGCTGAGCTACCGCCCCTCCGAGGACCGAGCAGTCCCTAGAGCTCGTAGACACGTGGACGGAATGGGACGCTGGCGCTTACATCGAGTAGCACATGGTATATGTAGCCGTTGCGGAATTGCGGGTATGGTATTTGGTCATCCCGCCACAGGCTTTGGATCCCTTCGATTGCGCAAAAGATGGACTAGGTTTACGCCATCGTTACCTGTTCTGAAGGAAAACTCACGCTTTGAGCAACGCAGCTAGTGGTTTTGCCGCATCGCTTGCTCCGAGATGAGAAGGGTACCCGAGGTACAAAGACGCGTGCGTCGTGTCTTACTTCTAGGCTTACTCGGGGAGATACAAACGAGGAGGCTTGCCCGGTTCACATCGCTGACTTGAAAGGATACTACCGTTGTCGCGATGGGGAAGACGTATAACACGAGGTTGCAGTAGCACAAGAAATCCCTTGTTCTTGGCGACCCACGAGCGAGCTCTGGAATGCAGACTTGCTGAGTTGGCCGCATGGTACACGAACCCGTCGGCAAGCTATGTTGCGGTAGTGGCTATGGCCACTGCCACATTCTGCGGCAGAGTATTTGTTCGCTGTAGGTTGTTTTAACAGTTTGTTCTGCGCAGAATAGCTTCTTGGAAAGACGGCCATAGACGCTGTAACCCAGGAAGCCCACCGGGAGGGAAGACGGGACCATTCGTTTTCCCAAGTGCTCAGGGTGGCTGACAGTTGTTCGGCCTGACGAACGGTTCAGGCGGGCAGTTCTAAGCCCGCTGTGACCTCTAAGCAGAACGGGGCAAGTCCGTCTGCGTCGGCCGGACCAGCTTAGAGCAAGCCCCCTGCTGCATCGCGGTGAGTGGGACAGCGAGCGACAAACAGGTCGGCATTGTCTGCCGGCTTCGCTAGCCACCACCACCTACGCCGCTTTCGGACGCTGCAACATGGCCACTCCGGGAACAGCAACAGCGGCCGCCCATGAAGCCCAGCGGCTCCCTGAGGCCCATGAAGTCCCCCGAAGTCCGGGCCTTGAGGGGGGGAGAGTGTGGGAACCGGGGTGAAAGACGAGGTAGAGGGCATGTGACAGGCGGCCGGCAGAGAAGACACGAGCTGGCGTAAGACAGTGCGGGCTGAGCGAGGCTGGAAGCTGGACAAAGAACGACGGAGCCGGGGCTGCCTAGCCTGGCCCATAACGAACCCCGGAGCGGTCCACCAGCGAGGTCTGGAGCAAGACCGGTGGAAACGGCGAGCCCGGGCCAAATGACCTGGGCTATGGCGATCCCGGGGTGGTTTCGCAGCGAGACTCGGGCATTGATAGCCCGGGACAGCCAGCCTACGCAGCGCTGGCGTGGGAAAGGCGATCCGCAGGCCTGGACACGGACCCCGACTGTGAGCTCTGATCGACGGGCGACAACAAAGGTCGGCGGGCCTGGACTACCGGCTCTCGACGACGGGCAACCGAGAGGTACAGTTAACCCATTCGCTGTCTTCTCGTTGCTGTATGTCACTCCCTGGGTGATGGGCGGAGCGCATACCGATCGGGCGGCGATTATTAGTAGTGGACCTCCGTAAAGAAACCCACAAAATGGACGCATGATTTTTGAAATAAAAATTATTTTTATTCCGTACACTACATAAAATTGGCAAAGAAACACCAACAAAGCTATGTATAAGAGGCATCATTTCAAACTCCTTCGGAAGACACTTTTAACGTTCCCACGACCTGGCTCAAAAGGCGTGAGATTATCTCTACCGGAAACCCTAAAGGTACTTCGTGCTGTCTTTTTATAGAAGCTACTAAGATCACTATCGCTATACCCTGAGCAGTCGTCTCGCTGGAAAAGGACATCTGTTCAGAAGGCAACAGCCTGCCGCCGCTGGAAGGATTTTGCCTCAGCGTTCCTAGCTACTTCATCTGGTCACATCCTTTTCTCTAAAACAAATAAATTATCTTTCTGTCACCAACAGAAAAGATAAACTCTAAGCTTTGAAGCGTTGAGGTTCCCACGCGTTGAACCAAAACAAGTGTGTCAACGGTGGCCTGGGGCTCACCCCTATAAAAATGGCTTCCGCCATTCAATATACATCTGACTGACATTCTATTGCCCCTATCGCCATTCGATTGCTCTCGCTTGAAATTTATGGACACGGTATTACCCAGACTTGTACGTAATCCGTTACAAGTAACGAAATTACTTGTAATCCCTTACATTTATCAGTAATTTAGTAACGGAATAATTACATATTTTCTAGAGTAATTTTAAAGTAATTCCCTTACATTTTTGACGTAACGGATTCCTTGTAATCCGTTACATTTTTTTTTTTTGTCAGGACCTCCTCCACCCCCGCTCCCCATTCTAAATAGTTTTTTTTTTTTTTTTCTAAAGTCGAGCGCAGTGACACTGTCAAGCGAATTGACCAGCGCAAAGGGTGGCTTGGCACTCTCCTGTTTCGCAAAGCCTTTTTTTGCAACACCAAGCTTCTGAAACTATTTTTTTAGACCCTAACAACAATGTAAAAAAATCCAAATAAACATTTCTACAAAAAAAAAAAAAAAAAGAAAAAGGGGGGGGGGCAAGTTATATCTGCTTTTTTTAGTTCCTTTGTTTTTTGTTTTCTTTGCGGTCGAAGACTGGGAGAGGAGGACACAAAGTGATTGTGCGCCTCTTCGAGAAGCTCGAGGCGGTAAGTGCACTGAAAAGAAATAACAATGTCCTTCTCGGTTATAGTGACTACGACCATTTTCATAATGTCACAACACGAGACAACGCTCCGTCTACCCTACCCCTTTTGTGAGTCAGCTTTTTGCGAGCACTTAGAAAATGGTAAGTCTTCCTTCCTTCTTCTTCCTGCTTTGCCCCAGCAGGACGCATCTTATCTCAAGCTGATATTTTTACAAATAAAACGTAATGGTGGCTGACGTGGACTTGATATTCTAGGCTTGAGGAGAGAGTGAAATTCGGGATGAGGACTATTCGTCACATGCGCTCTCGTCACAGGACGATTGGTTACAAGACGATTCGTCACATAGGAACTTTCGTCACAGGATGACTCGTCATGCGAGCAACTGGTCACATCGATCGGGCAGGGAACGATAGTAAATTGTAAATTTCAACAACTGCCCACATTTTCTGATGAGGAGTTTCACATTTCCCACTGTGACATAAATCGATGGTTAGAAAAACTAATCTTACAATACTTATCCGCTTTTCCTTTCATCATATTACGACTCTTCAGCAGGTTGGTCTAAGTTGCTGGCTTGAACGAGCAATAATTTGACTGGCAGCCAAATCAGTTTTTACTTTGCCTTGCATACACCTCTTCGAGAAAACCAATACGTATCGGAATTCTTTCTGCTGCATGTGTACGAGTGCCCCTCGTGCAGTTGCATGGCTCCACCTCTCTCTGTTGCGATATCCTCCATCCTTTTGAATGTAGTCAGAGTTAAAAAATGGTCGCTTTTATATGGCCTCCCCATTCACCGTTCGGGACAGACTTGGAAGCTAAAACGTCTGTTACAAATTCTTCGACCTTGAGAAGCGAAATATATACTAAGAGGTGACCCACTTTGTCAGGCCAAACCAAGGTTCAATGTTCGGGACAGAACCAGAAGCTAAAACGTTTGTTACAAATTCTTCGCCTTTCAGAAGCCAAAGACATACTAAGATATGAGGTGAGCCACTTTGTCCGCCCGAACCAAATTGAACAATACATTTTTGGGGGGACGCACTATCGTAGGACCGGTTGGCCGCGTGACGAGTCGTCCTATGACGAACGTTCCTGTGCGGCGAATCGTCCTGTGACCAATCGTCCTGTGACGAGTGCACATGTGACGAATGGACCGTATCCCGTGAAATTCGTGAGTGGGGCCATAGCACGGCTTTTAGTACTCTACCCTTTGCTGCCCGTGGCATCAGCGGACGTCTATCTGGAGGACACCGGAGTAAACTGCAGTCGATTCGTGCTCCGTGCGTTTTTGAACGGCACCAAGAAAGGTACACACGGCAAACGCACATTTACATTTCCTTGTTTTAACCGACGTTCTAATTAATTGTTATTATGAGTGTCCGTTTTCTTTTATTACTTATATTTGTATACTGGAAACTTTTTTATTTACCAACGCCTCAAGTAAGGCTCGAACTGTTCAGAACGAAAGGAAGAAGAATCTCAAGCCAAACCTTAATTATTATTTAATTATCACCTTACTGTTACAACTATGTTTTACTATTGATGATTTCAACAGCTTCGCGATTTAGACAATAAAAATTTTAGTAGATCGGTCCGATTACTCCGATAATGATATCCGATACTTCGCCGCCGCCTTCGCGTACGCATCGTATCGTTATCGGGTACCGTTATCGCGGGTACCGGAGGTATCGGAAGGATCTACTAAATGTCTCGAATAGCAAGCAACGGCTGCAACGACGAAGCTTTGCTCTACATTCGAGGTAAATAGTACTTCCCTTGCTTCGCTGAAAAAGCTCAATGCAGAGCATGAAGCATTCGTGAGGAACAATATGGCACTCCCATCCAGTGCCTCAGCTCAAATGGTGTTCAGCGTAGCAGTCGACATATTGAGTAAGAAATAGCGCAAAATGTCTGACGAGACTTTCGAGAGCCAGCTGTTGCTCAAAATACTCAAGGTCATTAAATGGAACACGTTGCAACAATAATAACTTGAATAACCCTCTTCCCTTTGTTTTTTACTTGAGGGCAATAATGTGAAAAGTAACGCCACGAAAGTAACGGATTACTTTTTTGGGTAACGGTCAGTTCCTTTTATTGGAGGGTAATTGTAATTGTAATAAATTACAATTTAGCCTCGAGTAATTGTAAATGTAATTCCTTACTATTTTTCAGCAACGTGTACAAGTCTGGTATTACCCCTTTATTGAAGTTTGGCACTGACGTTGTAGGCGCTACAATGGCAATCAAATGGCGAAAGAACCCTTTAGCGTCTTTTTATTGGCAGGTGTCAATACAGAATTCGGGTATCGTCTTTTTATACTCATCTTATTGTCAATCAAGCGCCCCCGGTGGCAGTGCAATACCGGCCAAATTCTGCTGCAAGTAAATCAAACTTTAGGTACAAACCATAGTGATAATATACGCTAGAGGTTCAATTGGCTCTTGTGTGCCGCGGCAAATTGAAGAAAACCATACATGGTAAATTTCTTCCAAAATGTAATTTAATTGCAATTACAATCATTTCGCTCCAAAAGTAGTTTAACCATAATTACAACTACTACTATGTGAAAAATAATTCATTACAATTACAAATTACATCAAAAAGTGATGCAATTACTTTACAATCACTTAATTCTGGGAGCGACCATTTTCGTCTATATAACTTCAAACAACATGTTAAGGATGCAACGCATTTCTTCATTCCTTGCCCAAATGTTTGAATCGCCGAATATATGTCACGAATTGTACATTTTTTTTTGTAAATTTTCTTAAATTAATGAGAGAAGTTAACAATTTGGGATAATTAAATCCTACGTTCTTATATTTTCAATAAATAATAATAAATTAATTTATATACACGAAGACACCAGATCACTAAAATAAAATTGGTTGACACACTTTTGTTAGCCAGGCAAATAAAAATGTGACAATTAGCCATATCTGAATATTTTAATAGTGTTAATATATGACTACAATCTACATCCACACGCGCTAATACAACCATATTTACAGACAAACGTTTCATTTTTTCCTAAATTATTTACAGTGAGTTGAAATTACAATGGCTCAAAATTTATAAGACCCGAATATGGGCTCCCGAATCCATCATGACAATATGCACAGGTGCGAAGTCACCTCAAAAATGCGTATTCAAATAATATCCGAAGTAAAACCAACGAAAAATAAACGTGAAAATAATACAAAAAAATGCGACAGTACTCAAAGAGGGGCGCAAAAAAACAGGCAAACAAATAAATAAAAATAATTACTTCATAGACCCTTAAAAACCTCAGCCTCGGCCGCCTTTTTTTTTTTTGGACATTTTGTTTTGTTGGGACATTTGACGATATTTACGACATTTCTTTTTTATGACTAACACTGAAAAAAAGAAAAGAAAAATGCTGTCGACGACAGTGCTAAAAGCGCGAGCTCGTTGCTTTGGATCGCGCGCCACGAGCGCTCCAGCATCGGGTGCAGTCATGCCAGTCAAGGCTACTCGCTCACCGCTTGCACGGCCTTCGCAGCTATTCTATGCAAGGGTGATAATCCGTCGTACTGCACACAAGTACAGCTCCAGAAAAATGCGCACGAAATTACTGCGGCTGGGCTCTGTTGCCTCCGGTACACGTAATCTTCATTTGCAACAGGAGTGACGGACGGCACCGGGCGAAGTTTGAAAATGGAGAACGCTTATTTTGATGTTCCTAAGAACGCGACGAGAACAGGCGGCAATGTTGACAACACGCACCAGCGCGGACACCGCCGAGCCGCCGAGCCGAGCACCCGGCCAAACACACGCCGAGCTACCGACATTTCACAATGCAGTCAGCGGCATCCAAAGAAAACGTGTTGTTGACGAAAAAATAACTAAGATGTCAAAATAAAAGCTGCTATTTTTACGTCCGTGACGCCATTGTCCACGCCCCCTGGATATCAAAATCGGTGTCGAAAATACGCAGCCTCCGATTCCAAACCGAAACTAAAATCCCGTCGTAGTTGTGTGGCTAAGCGAAGTTTCGTATCGCGTATAAAATTTTTATTTTAATACATTTGTTTTAGTTTTTTAAGTTTGTTAAAACGTTTTATTGTTTCGGTTCGCCACTGTTTTACGAATAATGTTAAGTTAACTTTTTTATTTTCGCATTTATTATGCACCTCGAAACAAAGTCTTTTACAAGCCAATCCAATCCACCCTGAACTTCACTTGCGTCGAAGCTTCCGAAGCTTTGTTGCGGTTTGGTGTGTCTTTTATTTTTACGTAGAACTCATATCGATCCGATATGCCGCGTCCGAGAATGGATTTTGCGACTAATAAGTGGCGAGGCACCACGCGAGCAAGAATGAACAGCCCTGGAGGTTATGGGCACTGCTCAATTGGCTCATTCCTCGGTGCTTCTCGAAGGTAAGCCTTTTTTCTCTGTGTCCTCCTAAGCTTCCGTTCAAGCATCTCCTTGGTTTGTTTCCTTGCCCTGCCTTTGCCTAATCGCGCCCGAGAAGTGTATTCTGGCAAGTATTTTCCTTAGGCGAGCATCTCTCCTCGCGCTTTTCGTCAAACCGTCCGGCGGGTTGCGAGTTCTAATCGCGAAGCCATGATTCGGTCACCCAACACGTCGGTCGACCTGCCAAACGTTTTATCGCACGTGGGTCGTCACTTCGCGTCGGCACGCATCGCTGCCTACCCATATCTGTACTGGCCAGGTTTCTTTGTCGGCCCGCGCGTCTTATCGCTGTGGGTGATCTCAAGGGACGCGAGCGAAACGCGTAAAAAAAGAAAACATTGTGGTTGGAGCCGTTTGATCTACTGCGCTATATATATATATATATATATATATATATATATATATATATATATATATATATATATATATATATATATATATAGAGAGAGAGAGAGAGAGTAAAGCTATACGCACTCCGAAGTGCACTTCGGACGGAAATGTCTATACGCACTCCTCCGAGAGATCATGCCGCTCGGGCCACCCTTTTAGAACGGCGCGTGTATCACTGGGGAGCTCGTTAACACAGCCCCCCGCCTGCGTTCACGCCGCTTCGCGGCGACAGTATCGGCTGCTAATTACGAATCGTAACCAGTACACGCCGCTTCGCGGCGTCCAGCCGGCAATCCAAGCCCCGCTGTCCCCGATCGCACCTCGAAAGGGAGTCCCATACCATTTAGTTTTGGGAAGTTTCTCAACAACAATCGATTTTCTTTTTTTTTTTTTACTGTTCATCGCAATAAAAAGAAATGTCCTAAATATCGCCAAATGCCTCGACAAAACAAAATGTTTGAGAAAAAAAAAGAAAAAAAAGCAGGCCCACTGGGGATGGAACTTGCGTCCACTTGCGTATGAAGCGGACACCTTGACCCCTATGCCATGCCTCCGCTTAGAAAATTCGTTGTGACCACTCGTTTTATGCGACAAAAGCGGAGTGCGTATAGCCATTTCCGTCCGAAGTTGCATTCCGGAGTGCGTATAGCTTTACTGATATATATATATATATATATATATATATATATATATATATATATATATATATATATATATATATTTATTTATTTATTTATTTGGACACACAAAATAGACGGGCACTAATTAACTTCACTAACATGCTCACATACACTCCACTTGTCATGATTTTTGTGTGGGCTTTGCCCGATGATGCTAGTGAGTCATTCTCGTTTCAAGTGGAGTGTCCAAACCATTTTGTACGCATGTTCGGACTCTCGGGATTTGCAGAAACTGGGAGTCTGCAACGCGTGCTGTCCTTGTCTTTTTTTCTCCAGTTCATCTTTTTTCCTTGTGCAAACGCAGACTGTCGCACAAGAGCGACATCTTTTTCATGCGTGGTGTTACCTGAACCGTAGAATGCTCGCTTCATAGTGTGGCCCGTGAGGCTGTGCGCTTTCCGCTGTCTGCTTTCACGAACACAAATACGGTGATGTACCCAGAGTACACCGCTCGCTAGCCTTGCGTGAGTACACTCTATATGGTATATGTTGTTCAAAGTACCTTTATGCATAGCTGATCCAACCTGCTTTCTCTTTTGCCATTGCCGGTAGCAAATTGTGTCTGTTTAGTATTGCACACCTGCCAACTTCCCCGTATTACCCAGAAGTCTCTTAAATTTTGATCAGTTTGTATGATTGGCAGAAAAACCTCCCGAAAAGAGAAATTACCCTCCCCCTCTCTTTTGTACTAAAGAAGAGTTTTTGCCATCACTGTGGACGGCTGCAATCCCATGAGCATAGGCAGTGCAATATATAAATATAATGAAGTTGTCTTCATGCAAATTTGTTCTCAATATTTCTTTTTAAAACACCCCCCCCCCCCTCCCCTGCTTAGAAACTATCCCGAATTTGGTGTCCCCAAACTTGGAAGGTATGGTACTGTCTGTGCCTTTTCTATCTTGTGTCATTTATGTAACGTAATATATCTGTTCTTCATATTTATAATCGCTGCAGGCCTGGTCAAGGAGGAGTTGCTTAGTGAACTACTAGTTTGAGTTCCCTGAGACGGACATCACCTACACTGCCGAGGTACAGGCTTAATGGCAGATATCAATAGGAGATGATGGTAAGCTGTCCTATTTATTTAGCAGTGTCGGAGTAAGTCACTTGAGTGTTCATCACTGTTTTCGCTGGCAGTTTGTTGCCTGCACACAAAAATGGTCCATTAATTGTCCATGTCCATTAAAATTGATGCAGCCTTCACACTTCTGCGGTTTAGAGCGATTCGCAGACATATGTCGATCATAGTCGAAACAGCGTGGCTCATCATTAGAGTTGAATGCTGAGTTTCGCTTGGCAACTTTTTGGCCACTTCGATCACTACAAAACATTATTTGCCTTCTCAGGTACGCGTCACGTCTGTTTGGTTGGACAGCCACCAAGTTGACTTGGATGTCAGCGCCTGTTGTCATCAGAACCTGGTTCTTGTGCTGCCACATCATTTTTGGTGGTGGCGCTGTCGTCACCTGCCAACGCTTGCGCTCCCCGAGTTCCCATTCAAGATGGTGAGTTGTATACTTGTGGGGGCCTCGCTGCTGCAGGTGCTGCCATGTAGCTCTGGCTCGTGGTGGCTCCACCGCCATCATTTGTGCTCCCTGTGATCCCAGCCAGAGTGGTGACAGGGATTATGCAAGGGCTCTTTGTCGCAGGTGCTGCCTCGGACTTTAGCTCGTGGGGGTGCCGTCGCTACTGACAAAGCCTGTGCTCCCCGTCGTCCCTGTTGAAATGGTGGCTGGAACTTGGAGAGGGTTTGCTGCCACAGCCGGTCAGTTCAAGTTCCGCACATTCTGCCGTAGCCCTTGGGAATTCGTTCCTTCCATGTTGAGGTTCTAGTAGGAGAAGTCCATCGCTGTTGAGCTACATGTCACCACAGCAGTCAATCTGCAGAGGGGCATGGCCACGTGACCACACTTCTGAAATGTTAGAGCCTTGTTGTGGACATGGAGGCCGGTGTGAGAGGTTTAATATGCGTCTGGCACATCTGCCCGGCGAAAGAACTCATGGGTGTGCCACATGGAAAGTGAGCAGACTGTGCAAGTCTCTTTTACAAAATGGCGCTAACAATAGGTAGTGTCTGAATCATTCTTGTCTTACGTAGGTGATACTTTCTAGGCGTAATGTGTTAGTAGATAGCTATGGTGTTATTGCTTAACTCTGAACAAGATACAAAGTATGAGACATTTTCAGGCCAAGTAAAAAAATTCTGCTCACTTTAATCTTGAAGATCTTCCAGAGTTTCACATCATCCAGCAATCCTGAAGGTGATGCACCACATGTAATTATAATTAATATTCCCGCTCTTAGTTTGCCAGGAAGGTGTTCGAAAAATTGTAAGTAGCGTTAGTTGCTTAGGAGAGCGATGTGTTGCACCTTGGCGTTCCATTCACTTTGGGATGAGGTGCTTCATTCTTGTGCGTCCTTGGTTGTTTCCTTAGCCCCTAAAGATGTTGGAGATTTATATGTTTTATTTTTGGGGAAACCATGTTATGTTAGTATCTGGCATGCTTTTTTTTTACTGCTGAAAGCTGTTTGAAGTGAGCCTTTTGTCCACCTAAGAGCATAATGATTGGGAGCCTCACTCAGGTGTGTTTTCTGGCCACACCGCAGAGCATGATTGTAAGCATCGATGCATGCTATTGATACCAAGATCGGGACTTCAGAGAGGATCAGTCAAGTCTTCCTATTTTTATTTCCATTGATTCTTTGGCATTCTAGATATCTTTTTGTAAGCGTGTTCACGTAAGCTTGTTAAACTTTCTGGGTCATAGTATCGGGTCGTTCTGTAATTATCATATGCGTTATGCATTCGTCATTAGTCTCATCTGAAGTTGTCATGGGCACATGGCTGACACATTTGGTGCTGCTTTGATTTGGAGGGTAAATATTGTCCGCCATAGGTCTAGCAAACTTCATATATTCTACACTTCAAAATTTTCTCGTAGACCTGATTACTAGGCAATAAGCTCCTTTTCAATATGTGCATTTACTTAAATTGAAAAGCCAAAAGGCTTTTAATAATCAGCCACATGCAGAATAAGAACAGTGTTTCTGCCACCTAGTGTGGGAGAAAATGGGTGGAGGGGTGGAGGCCAAAGCAAACGCAAGCAGTGTGAATACAACTCTAGGATTTATATGCGGGGTAAGTGAGGAATTTGAACTGTCTACCAAGACCATGTAGCTCACACATTTAGCAGAGGATAATTGGGTTTGATTTAACAAGCTATTGGGTGGTTGTAAAGCTCCTATACAGCCCCACATGCAGTCACCCTGCATGCACTGATCTAGACTTCTCGTTTCACATAGGTTTTTGTGACCTATTGATCTAACTGCTTCTTTTATTTGCAAATTTTTGTGTTATTCAGGATAATTGGGAACCCAGCAAAAGGTTGGCATGTTATGGAGTAAACATGCCATTGTATAGTGTGCTTCACTCTAAAATGTAATGCATGAGCAGTGGCCAAAGCTGATGACACTTGTCTAATGAGGAAATCAATGATACTGCACAAACTGAAGCATATCTTCCTGGGACCGTTGCCATTCCCCTATACAATTATTGCATGACCTCCTTGTTTTTTTTTTTTATTGCCCTCAGTTAATTTGACGAGGACTGGATTGCTGTTATCCTTAATAGGTCGGCGTGTCACGTTTATCTTGAGGTCCAATTAACGGGAAATTTGTTTTGATAAGTTAAATAAGGGGAACAACAAAATATTCAGAGCAATGTCTTTTTTTTTTTCTTTCTATTTTTTTGCATCACCGAAACATTTATTGGTCACCGCATTGAAACTGGGAGTGTAACGCACGAAGAGAACTGCAGTGTGACCCTCCAGTCTCTGCCGTCAGACGATGCACACATTCTACAACATAAGTGCAGGATCAGCTTTTTTTTTAGGGGGGGGGGCGATTTTTCTGAGATGACATGAAAATGTTGTGGTCATCACCATCAAAGTGATTCGTTGTCTGCATGTTCCCTGCTTTAGTGACAAGGCCACTGACAAGCCGCTTCACGGGTACTAAATTGAACCGCTTGACAAGTTGCTCAAACAATAGTGATACACAAGTGGCAGTACGAGGACAAGTTGAAGAACCACAAGTAGCGCTTGTCCTATCACTTCTTCAACTTGCCGTTGTCCATAGCACTATTTGTGTTTTGCTCCTCTTCATCTGCTTCATAAAGAGCAAATATATAAGGCTGCTTATTAAAATGACAGCGTCCGTCAAATCGGTAAACATTTCTCTGTAAAACATATTGCCCTGGCCAAGTCCAAGTCTCGTTTTCACGATGAGTCGCATAGTGAATCGGCTAACAATGGTTGATGAATATGATGTAGTTCTACTGAATCAGTAGCACACTTCAATCTCTCTTCTGCACAAAACCTATGTTTCGGAGCGGTTGACTTAGTGTTTTCTCGACAGCCCAGGGGCTTGAAGCAGGTGCTTAATGTCTGTGAGCCTCCACCATTCAAATTTTAACTTGTCACTTGCTCTAGAACTTGATAATGGAGCAATGGCAGATTTTATGAAGTTTGCAAAACCGACGTCGGAGACCTTCGAATGGGAAAGGTTTACAGGGCTAGAAAAATAATGACAACACGTCCTCACTCACAATTATCTGTAATAAAAAGACGGTGCCCAAAGAACTGTAGCTAGTTTTAAGTGTCACTCGCTGAAGCGGTTTGTATATTGTGTTAATTCCTGCATTTTGCTGTTTTTTTTTCTGTTTCAGGATCCAGTGTTACATTCCTGTGGCTTTTTGGTTGTTTCCCAATTATTGAGGGGAGTTGCAGGCTTATCATGGGCGACACAGTGCTTTGGTGAGTGTACCTTTTATTTACTGCTTGGCCAATCAAATCGAGTGGCTTTGCAGGAAACTCTCTAAAGTTTCAGGATGTTTGAGGGTGTGTTCTCCTTCAGACATTCTGAAATGGCACAAATTTTTTTGTGCTGCATCACTATACTCTGTTGAATGACCAGCTGAAATCGTAGTAGAAGCTACATGCTCGTTGGACCAGTCATGTGTCTACCTTTCGCCATGTGTTACACTCCCGCCCATAACCATGTGCAGAAGGCGGGGTCAGGTAACGAGAGGGAGGTGGTTGATTGATCCGGTGTGTGCGTAGTTACCACCACAGTCAGCTTAGAGGTGAATGTTAATTACTCAAGCTTTAAATAGGTCACAGTACTCAAAGATTGAGGACCACCTGAGAAGTTTTTAGAATCTTTTTATTTACCGTGTCTACTCGCTCCACGAGTCTCAAACTACGTCCAACTCGGCTAGCCATCAAGCCAATTTTCTTTCGCCGCCAAGCGGCCAGGCCACTTCAAACCAGGCAAAGCATAGCGGTACATGCTTTCATAGCTGCAAGTGTGTAGTTGCGGATGTGATCAAGAGTGAAACCGAGCGGCGCATACACGTAACAAAGCTGGGGTCGAGGAATTGCCCAGCTTTGGACATGTTTCGCCCACCGAATGCATTGATGTCAACAAACACGCGGTCATCTGTAGTGTGCTTTCGGACAGTGAAATCGTGAAAGTGGTTAGGCCTAAGGACGGTCGCGTCACTCACCATGCTGAGTGAGCTTCCCTAGTAAAAAAATCTTAAATGTATAAAAAAAAATTATGTCCAACAAACGCGTATGATCCAATATGATCATATAAGAAAATACAAGAACCTTATAAAAACATATAAGAACAATATAAAATTATATTTGAAGTTATAAGAAACTTCTTTTCAGTTTCTTAAAACTTCTTATATAATCTTATATATTTCCTATATTGTTCTTATACGTTTTTATAAGGTTTTTATATGGTCTTATTTGGTCATATGCTTTTATTGGACACCTAAATTTCTTACATGCAAGATTTTTTTACTATTCACTAGGAGGGCGCTTTTCCTTTGACAGAAGGCACACCGAAAGCACCCTAAAAAAAGGTTTTCAAATTGTAGAACATGGTTATTGTAGCGCGCCCACGACCAGCCGTCAATGCGCCTCCGTCAGTAGAGACATGCCACAGTACTTTGCCGTGTCATACTGCCACCTAAAATTACATTTTCGCGAAGTGCGTAAATGCAGAAATTTACCCTGCATAATGAACGCACCCCCGAAATATATGTCAATTTCAGAATAAAAAGGTGTGTTCATTATGCGGGTAGATATGGTAAAAAAGTGAATGATGACTCAAACAAATGCAAAACTCATATATTGGAATTTGAAAAAAATCACCAACCATATCCTACAACAAGGTCCCAACGTTTCAAAAACAGCTTGTTTTTTTCTTCAGGGGTGACTGCTTCCAGATAGGGGACAACAGCTTCGTTTTCTTCTACGATAGTCTCTTTTTTTTCACTTCGTTAGGTGGCTGAGTCCGTTCACGTAGCATGATGGCAATGTGCCAGTGGACCTATTGATGTTTCCTGGTGTTGTTTGGATATGCCATGATTATAAAAAGCTGTTGGCAGAAGTTTGTCTCAACATTTATGAGGGTGTTGGCAAAGTTGATGCGATATTCATTGTCCTCACAGTGCTCTGCAACAGCGCTGCGCTCGTGGTCGAATTTGCAGTTGTTTTTGTGTTGTTGAATTCTTTCTGGGAAGTTCTTTGTTTTTCCAATGTAGGTGGCATGGAATTGAATATACAATGTCCTGTGCTCTTTGTTTAGAGGGATGACCTTTAATTCGCAGCATCATACGTCAAAGTGTTGCTACCGGTTTGTGGGACACCTGAATACTTTCTTTTACCAGCATACATGACAGCGCTTCGCTAGTCCCCTTTATGTAGGGAACACAGATGCGGGTGTGTGGACGGATGTTTTTGAGTTTTTAAGCTTTCTCCCGACCAGGCAGGCCTCTGCCAAAATGTTTACCCTCAAAACTTGCACTGCATGTAGTAATGGCTCTTGGTCTGCGAGAATTTTTGTTTTAGTTTTGTGTTTGTTGAGCATTATTGGGCAAATGACAAAGGCTATGCCACCTCATTATGACCACAGTAAAAAGAGCTATACACTTGATAACATAGTCCTGTCATGTTTTTGCTTTGAAAAAAATGTTAACACACAAGATTAATCTATTTCTTGACCCCTTGACTGGAGACCCATGACCAAAAAAATTTTTTTGTCCCTATTTTGCCTATATTTTTTTGTACGAAACTTTTCTTGTGCTACCATCATAGCTTAAATTTCTAAAGGAAAATTATTTCCGATATTAGGGGATAGATGGTGCTTCCTCCCGTACGATAAAAAGAGTGAGCGTTTAAAGACGCACTCCCCAAACTGATTGAAGAGTGGTGCATCTATGAGTGCGCCCCCCAGGTTGCTGTTAAAATTGCCAAGCATCCAAAGATCTTATCGAAAGTAATAGATAAATCTTTGTCTAAGGTGAAGTGAATATTTACATTAAATTCAAGTAATGACGCAATAACAACATGGCAGTGCCCACAAGCTGCATGCGCATGAACGAATTTCACCATCCAAATGGATGTATGACCGTTTTGGCAGAACTGGACAATGAGGAAAAGGGTACCAATACTTGAGTGTAGCTTTCTAGGGGCTATTATCATTTTAAATTGCAATTCTCATTTGCTCTTTCAGCTCGCACCTTCACGGAGTACAGCAATGTGGGGAAGCAAGTCGAGGACAGCCTCTCTCGATTTCTGTCCCGGGGGCGCTATGCTCTTCCAGGTAAGCTGCTTCCCTCTCTTAAGAGACACGAGTAGACCCTTTTATTTAAGACAAGAATAACGATAATAATCTCATCAAATAAAATGGGGAACAAGGGGACAAAGGAGATTCCTCTTTGACCTTTCTCCCCCTTGTACTCTTTTTCCAGGGATTATTATTGTATTCATACTTATTACATTATTGTGGAGTTGACATTTTGACAACCTGTGGTTGGCTGATGTGTTGTGGAAGTTAAAGCTATTGCACATTCAAACATTGTGTGAAATACAGTAGAACCCTGCTGCTGCATCTTTATGCAGTCACAATAAAGGATCATGACATGAGCGAAGATGTAACAACTGATAATGCCCTTGGGATAGCTATAGATGTTTCAGGAAGCTGTATTCTCTGTTTATCTTACCTTAGCTTTTATGGCTGAAAAAAGATTGCCTTATTTTATATGTTGACAATTTTTTCAACACTTCTTAAAATTGTGGTTGAACTATAAGTAACACACTGTTTACAGACAAGCTTGTGTTTGCCCACAGCAGCTATGGGCACTGCATACGCAGGAACTAGATTCGTGTGAGCAGACATGTGTGTACATGTGCTGTGCCAACAGCCGCGCCATCGCAGTGATGCGTTGTCTCATAGTTGCAGTTAAAAAAATATTGAAATATAAGGATGCAAAAATTCTGAGCCCATCGAGCTAAACCACAGCTGCCTCGAACAAATCACTGCACCCTGCATGCCACATCAAAGCAGTGGGGCTTGATGCAATCAGCACTGCTTGAACATGGTGGCATGGAGGTGGTAAAGAAAAATGGGGTGTCGTGAGAGCCTGAATCTCTTATTGTCATACAGGACCAAGCAAGAAACACAGTGCAGAGAGGCAAGAAGGTAAAATAAAGGGAGTAAAGCAAAAGGAACAGGGTACGTGTTCCTAGTAGTCATGCCGGCCACCTTGAGTGGCAGTGTTTGGGCATAAGAACCAAGAAGGAAATTCATGAAGCCTGTAATTCTAACACATATATACTTTTGGACGTTCGATAGGACCGGTTTCCGTGAACATAACAGCCGAGAAAACATGTGAGCAAGGTTCTTCTGTGCATATTTTTGAATGTGCTGCAAGAATATTTCTGGTTGTATGCCCACTTAATTAATAATGTTTTTCTTCTTTCAGCTGACACCTTACAGACATGTCAGGAAGCAAGGAAAGGTTATTTTTTCATTCATCAATTACATTTGGGTGATTAACTTAGTCTTGAAAAAAAACATGTCATTTTAATGACATTGTGATAAATAAATTTTGGGTCTTTAAATTGTCCTTCAATCTTTGTTTTCTTCCCATATTGCAAGCCGGCACTATGTGTATCAGGCATGGACTCAGTGGTAGGCCATGTAAATTATTGCAGTTTTTCGGCTGGCCAGCTTAAAGTTTACGAGGGGTTGACAATGGCGAAATGGTCACGAAATTCGATCAAATGACGTCTATGTGATAATTATGCCCTTATAAAAATGGTTGATGCCATTTTGTATTATTGCCAAATGGCAACAGGTGTTTAAGAGCAGTCAATCAGCAGGCAACAGATGTTAATCGTCATTGAGATGTCATCTTGTTGACCCGGATAGCCATTTCGCCACCGTCAACTTTTTGCCGTTCTATTGGTTATTGTCGGTGCATTGCCAGTGTATCTACATGCTAATGCTAATTGGCTATTGGAGGCAGTCAAAAGACTATAAAATGTATAGTCCTTTGATTGCCTCATTTAGCCATTTAACGTTAACATGTAGATACACTGATGATACACCGACAATAACCAATAGAACGGCAAAAAGTTGACGGTGGCGAAATGGCTATCCGGGTCAGCAGGGTGACGTCTCAATGGCGATTAACATCTGTTGCCTGCTGATTGACTATTTGTAAACAGCTGTTGCCATTTGGCAATAATATGACTTTCTAATGGCATTAAAAATGTTCATAGGGGCACATTTCGTTGATTGGAAATGCGACGTTGGTTTGTGAAGGAATAAAATAACATTTATTTTTCCGGATCAACTTTGATGACATGGAGAGGTCTATTTTACGTTCTTTACGTGGCGTGCATTCGGTCGTTCTGTTCAGAGCGGTTTCTTCTTCCCAGGCAGTTTCTATGGGCTAGGGCTAGGCAGAGATACTCCGAAAAGTATTCGGGAATACAAATACTGAGGTACATGTGTGTTAAAGCCCAAACTACAGATATTGAGATAATGTGTTTGGACGCCTACACTAGAGATACTGAGATACAGTTGTCTATTATTCAAAGGAAAATTCGTTAAAATATTTTTTACAAAAGTGGTGAAAAAGTATTTCGGAATACAGATACAGAGACTTAACGAAATACATTTGGTCCCAAACGGTGCTACGTGGGGTGTAGTTCGTGGCGAATGCGCATGATAATTTATGTTTGTGCTCCTCTCCTTGTGACATTTTATCTTTATGCATTATTAATGACGCTGCAAAAACATGTCACCCCCACTAAACCACATAGTTACAGAGTGGTGAAGGCTGCGTACGTACCATGAATAAATGAAGGCGTCCGCTCGAAATGAACCATTTTATGCCGTGATGGCACATGTCAATCTCTCGTTTAATATTCTTCTGAGTCACCAAATGTGTGGATAGATTAGAGAACAAGGCCATACGTTTTCCCCACTCAATTTCTTTACAGCGCTCGGTTCGCTAAATTGGAAAACGTGGAGGGCTTTGTGAGAGGAGCTGACTTCGTTACTCTTTGCAAGTAACCCTCTTTAAAACACAGTTTTAATGTTAGTGACTGAGATGGATGTTGATAGGGTGGGTTCATATAATTTGCGAAGCGATTTGTTCCAAACGCATGTTTTTACCTTTTAAATTTATCTTAAAAAGAGAAAAATGTAACGGGATACCTAAGTCTGGCCAACTACCGGGATACAAGCGATACCTTGTAAATGAATTTCACTACTGAGCTACAAATACATGTTTCAAATGTATCTCGATACAGAAATACAGATACTCGAAAGTATCTCTGAGCTACTATCGTGATGCATTTGTTTCGCGATATTGCCCAGCCTTGCTCTGGGCAAGGTTCCTTTTTCCGAATCGCGCTCGCGAAGCGTCACGTGACCGAGGGTGTACATTACACACCTTCACCCTCATTCCTCCTCGCCACACGAAAACGGGATGCATAAGCACTTGCGTCCAATCTCCCCAGAAGGTGTCCGCGTTAAATTGCAAACGTTCCCCATGGTTCGTGATGCATCCTCTCTTCAATCGGTTTTCTAGTCTCCTAGGGAGGCTCAAGTGAGGGTGGGTGCAACTCCTAGATCGGGGATCACGGGACATGGACGCCATTTAATTGCTAAATTTCGCTGGGAGTCTATGGGGCGAAGGGCCGTTTTCTTTCCTAACTCAGGTCATAAAGGCTCATTAAGGTGCTTGAATAATTTACACACGGCATAAATGATTACTTTTCCATAGTCACCAGTTTTGTTGCGATAAGTCAGGTATTGTTTTAACGCAAAAATGATACATTTCGCCATCATGGACGTTGCTGCTTGTCTGGCAACCCTGCCTTCTCCTCTGGACGTTTGCGATTCTCGAAGCGAGGAGGAAGCGAGAGAGGCTGCGCCAAGGCGTTCGTTGCTTGCAATGGGAGGCGAGAGGAGGAAAGGCGCATGGAGCAACAGAGTTGCAACAGAGCGGGCGCCTGCTCTCGTGCAGGACACATTGGCGCATATCCTTTCTCGAATCCTGTCCCTCAGGCGCCGCCTTTAAATTGCAAACGCTCTCCAGGTTTTGAGTTGCGCCCACCCTCACTTGAGCCTCCCTACAGCCTTCCAACGTAGACAGCGCCGTCTCACGGCGCACACGGGCGTTAGAAGGGGAGGGATTAGTAAGACGACGGCCTCGGGGAGCGCCTCCGACAGGCTTGGAGGATACAGAAGGCGTACACAAAACAAATTGAAGCGCCATTTCTGTTTTTCTTATCAGAAACAATAAATTACGTGGTTGCCACAATAAACACATTTGAAATCAATCACCACCCAATAAGAGAGAGTGTAATGCGCCAGTGTTTTAGTCTACGCGTGGACTCAAATTGGAACGGAACGCCGCACGAATACTGTTAAAAGTATTCGTGCGGCGCACAGACACAACATTGTGCTAAAATTTCGTCAACATTAGCTGAAATACATATTACATATATTTCAATTGTTCAACTTAACTTTCAAATCGTCTTCACTGCCCCTCTAAAGATCATGCGAACCGTCAAGACTGACAGACAAGTGAAATGTTACGAATTAAAGATCAAGCGAAATGTTCCGACTAAAATATCAGGTGAAATGTTAGAAGCAAAATATCAAAGGAAATATCATCGCTGATCTAATAATCCCAAATAAAATGGCTTCCGCCATTTTATATACATCTAACGACATTCTATTGCCCCTATCGCCATTCGATTGCCCTCGCTTGAACTTTATGGACACGGTATCACCCCTTTATTGACGTTTGGCACTGACGTAGCAGGCGCTAAAATGGCAATCAAATGGCGAAAGGACCCTTTAGCGTCTTTTTATTGGCAGGTGTCCATACAGAATTTGGGTACAGTCTTTTTATAATCATCCTATTGTCAATCTAGCGCCCCTGGTTGCAGTGCAACACCGGCCAATTTCTGCTGCAAGTAAATCAAACTTTAAGTACAAACCATAGTTATAATGTACGCTAGAGGTTCAACTGGCTCTAGTGTGCCGCGGCAAATTGAAGCAGACCATACATGGTAAATGTCTTCCAAAATATAATTTAATTACAATTACAATTATTTTGCTCCAAAAGTAGTTTAACCTTAATTACAACTACTAGTATATGAAAAATAATTCATTACAATTACAAGTTTCACCAAAAAGTAATGCAATTACTTTACAATTACTTATTTCTGGGAGCGACCATTTTGGTAGATATAACTTCAAACAAAATGTTCAGAATGCAACGCATTTCTTCTTTCTTTGCCCAAATGTTTGAGGAGGCTTAAGCATCGTCGAATATATGTCACGAATTGTAGATTTCTTTTGAGAATTTTCTTAAATTAGTTAGAGAACTTAAAAATTTGGGATAATGAAATCCTACGTTCTTATATTTTCAATAAATAATAATAAATTAGTTAATATACTCGAAGACACCAGATCACTAAAATAAAATTGGTTGACAAACTTTGGTTAGCCAGGCAAATAAATATATGCCAGGTAGCCATATCTGAATATTTTAATAGTGTTAATATAAGACTACAGTCCACATCCACACGCACTAATACGACCATATTTACACACAAACGTTTCATTTTTTAAATTATTTACACACAGTTTAAATTACAATGACTCAAAATTTATAAGACCCGAATAGGGGCTCCCGAATCAGTCATGACAATATTCACGGGCGCGAAGTCAGCTCCAAAATGCTTATGCAAATAATATCCGAGGTAAAACCAACAAAAATAAACTTGAAAATAATACAAATAATGCGACAGTACTCAAAGAGGGACGCAAAAAACTGGCAAACAAATAAATTAAAAAACTGACTTCCTAGACCATTAAAATCCTCAACCTCGGCTCAAAGCTGAACCTCAATTTTGTTTCTTTTACTTATTTTGGCATGTTTGTGCTACTGTTTTCTGCTCTCAACACAGACGGCGCAACATGGCGCCGTTGAGGTAGGCTCCAAAGAGGATACTCTCAGCCCGCAGTGTAAGCATCAAAACAACAAACACCGCGACGCTGTTTTTGCTGTGTGTGTGTGTCAGTGCGTGTCTGTGTGTGCGAGTGTGTCACCGAGCGCTAGGCCACTTGTGCGAGCGGTAAGGCTTTCAGAGAGGTTCCGTCGGTACCGTAAAGCCTTGTAAAAGTAGTTGTAATTGTTCCTGAAATTTCGCAATTACTGACGCTAGAAAATAAATTATAATTCCGTTTAGCCGAAAGTAATTAATTACAGTTACAACTTACAAGGAAAGTTATTAAATTAGAGTAATTAAATTAATGTAATTGAACTACTACTCCCGTATGAAGCAGACAGCTACCAGTCAAAAATAGACTTGAGGTAATGCATTTCAATGGGAACAAAAAGGTGCATTTTCTCCTTGCGCTTGCTTATAAGAGAAAATTTCACAAATAATTCGTTCGCACTAGGTGCATTTCTCAGTTAAGCAGACGAAATAACTGGTCAGTTACGGCGTTTTTATCTTAAATTCGTGGCAAAACTTATATATGTATATATGTGTGTACACATATATGGGCTGTTTCATTTGGATTCAGGAAACGAGGTCCAGTCGTATTTTTTATTTTGCCTCAAATTTTTACATTTCGCGGCGCATGTTCCAAGAGGAACATGCGCCACGAACCCCCCCCCCCCCCCCTTTTTTAAGTAGCGTACGCTGTAGTAACACATACTTTCGCTGACATACCGTGCCTCTTCCTCCTCCGAGCAAAAATAACTAAAAGCATGCAGATCTTTTTTTTTTTTTTTCACAAAAATAAACGACGTTTTGTCAAACGCTCAGACTCCGCTGAAACGTAGCGCTATCGGTCCGAACTAGATGCCGATGTTTCAGAATTAATTGTGATCTTATTCAAAAGTTGAGTGATTTTCTGAAAATTCCATCGGGAAAATAAAGCCCGTTCTTGGTGCTCGAAGCTACCTTCTCGCGTTCCTCCCTCGTAAGAGTGAAGGGAATGTGGGGCGCCTCGGCCACGTGGAGCAGGAGCGCTGGTGCAACGATGCGCTCGGATGGGAAACCGAAACCTAGAAACACGTCCAAAGCTCTTTTTCTTTATTTTTTTGGGGAACGCTGTAAAATGATATACGTGCCTTGTATATGAGGTTTCTAATATTAGTTGATTTAAGGGTTTTCGATGATACCCAGCAAGTTTCTTCCTGAAACCATGACTTTAAAGGGAAGCTGAAGCACTTTTTGGAATAAACGAGTCAGAGGTGAATTCTGGCGTATCTGTATTCCGTCATATCACGTTCGTTTTCCCCGGTGATGTAACTGAACGCGAGAAAACGCGAACCTTGGACCAGTCGTGACGTCATTTTTGGATCCTAGGCTGCCAAGCACATGTCGCTCGTGCGGGCAGCGCGTGCAATAGGCCTTTAGCTAAAATACGCAAGCATGAACCTTTACTAACTTAAGGCGTGACAGTGACAGAGGCATGGTCCTGCTCGAGAAGGCTTCGGCGTAGAAGCTACGAAGTTCTGGACTCGCGGAGGGGCGTTTGGAGATGCCTTAGCGCACTCCGCGCTCGTGGACAACACTTACGTAGGTACAACAAATCCCCAAAAAGGTCTTGATCGGTGAAGGGCTGATTGGACGTGCGAGAATTACCGCGGCGTGCTGGACGAGTTTTGAAGGAAGCTTCAATTGACACGGACCTGGAGGAGTACCGGAACCCGCGTCGCGTCAGACCGACAAAGTTTCTGCATGCAGCTTCTTTCACGCGTGGAACCAAGAATCGCGCGTCGAAATAAAAAAGCGAACGCAAAAAAAACACTACAATGCGTAATTTTTGTTTTAATCGTTGGAAAACAGAGAAATGAAGGAAAGAGTGTACCGCCAGACTAAACGCTTTAAGTCAATCTCCCACCAAAACTCCGCAAGTGAAAAAGCTCTCGACCTTCGCAGCCCGCGCGTCCGCGGACGATGCATGGATAGCAGGAATCGGTGACGTCACGGTCACGTTTTACAACTGTCCGCGTACGAAAATCGCTATTTGGTCCGTCGTATGAATAGGCTATGAAGTGCTCGCTTTGAAAAGTGACGATCATGCGCGTGCCGGGCTGAGGACTCGTAAATAGAGGGGGTATTCACAGGACGCCATATATTAGGGCGGTGTTTACAACCCATGCTCAGAACGAGCTCACATTATTAGGCTGCTAATACCGGCAACCTTGACAGTGCGGATTGCACGTAGCAAAAGAACTGAGGAAGCTCGCCGCCAGCAGGCGCTCAGCAGTCGCGCTCGCAGCTATGGCCGCCAGGGAATACTCCCTTTTGGAATAGTGTATATTCCCCCGCACTGACGGCAGTCGTGACGTCTCTTTCTGTTATTCTTAAAAATAGCAAGAAGGCGCCTGCATAGCTTTCATCGGCGCTGACGACGCGCGAGAGAGGAGATTAAAAAAAAAAAACAAATATGACGTCACGCCCCGAGGAAAAAGGGGCTCCATTTACCAACTTAAAAAATTATCTCGATGTTCGTGATCCTGGAGGCTAAATGACGATTTAAGTGTTTTTCCTCAAATCTAGAACCGCTTCAGTTTCCCTTTAAGGGAACACTGACCCCCCCCCCCCCCCCCATTTTTGTCATTTTTTTGACAAATTAAATTACATCTTGCTACAGAGCGACGTATATTTTTAATAAAGCCAAGAAACGCAACTGCTTCAAACCGAAACCTGCCCACGGAGGTCGGAGAAATGTAGAGGAGATAGTGCCAGAAGTCACGTAACTACACCCAGACTTGTACATAATCCGTTACAAGTAACGAAATTACATGTAATTCCTTACATTTATCAGTAATTTTGTAACGGAATAATTACATATTTTCTAGAGTAATTTTAAAGTAATTCCCTTACATTTTTGACGTAACGGATTCCTTGTAATCCGTTACATTTTTTTTGTCAGAATGAACCCCCCCCTCCCGCCCCCATTCTAAATAAAGTTTTTTTTTTTTTTTTTTTTGTAAAGTTGAGCGCAGTGGCACTGTCACGCGAATCGACCAGCGCAAAGGGAGGCTTGGCACTCTTCAGTTCCGGAAATCCTTTTTTTGCAACACCAAGCCCTTGGATCTGTCATTTTTTTAGACCCTAACATCATTGTCAAAAAATCCAAATAAACAATTCACGAAAAAAAAAGGGGAGGGGGCAGGTTATTTCCGCTTTATTTTAGTCTTTTTGTTGTTGTTTTTTCTTTGCGATCGAAGACGGGGAGTGGTGGACACCAAGTGATTGTGCGCCTCTTCGAGAAGCTCGACGCGGTAAGTGCACTGAAAAGAATTAACAATGTCCTTCTCGGATGTAATGACTACGACAATTTTCACAATGTCACAACAGGAGACAACGCTCCGTCTACCCTACCCTTTTTGTGAGTCAGCTTTTCGCGAGCATTTAGAAAATGGTAATAGTCTTCCTTTCTTCTTCTTCCTGTTTTGCCCCAGCAGGACGAATCTTATCTCAAGCAGATATTTTTACAAATAAAACATAATGGTGGCTGGACGTAGACTTGATATTCTGGGCTTAAAGAGAGCGAGTAAAATTTGTGAGTGGGGCCATAGCGCGGCTTACTTAGTAGTCTACACTTTGCTGCTCTTGGCATCAGTGGACGTCTATCTGGAGAACACCGGAGTAAACTGCAGTCGGTTTGTGCTGCGTGCGTTTCTGAACGGCACCAAACACACGGCGAGCGTGCGTTTACATTTCCCTGTTTTAACCGTCGTTCTACTTAATTGTTATTATGAGTGTCCTTCTTTTTCTTTGATTACTTATATTTATATACTGGAAACTTTTTTTTATCCACCAACGTCTCAAGTGAGGCTCCAGCTGTTCAGAAGCAAAGGAAGAAGAATATCGAGCCGAACCTCATTTATTATTTAATTATCACCTTAGTGTTACAACTATGTTTTGCTATTGATGACTTCTACAGCTTCGCGATTTATAGAATGGTGAATTTTAGTAGATCGGTTCGATGACTGCGATAACAATATCCGATACTTCGCCGCCGTCTTTGCGTATGCATCATATCGTTATCGGGTACCGTTATCGCGGTTATCGGAGGTATCGGAAGGATCTACTAAAACTCTCGAACATCAGGCAACGGCTGCAACGACGAAGCTTCGCTCTACATTCGAGGTAAATAGTACTTCCCTTGCTTCGCAGAAAAAGCTCAATGCAGAGCATGAAGCATTCGTGAGGAACAATATAGCACTCCCATCAAGTGCCTCAGCTCAAATGGTTTTCAGCGTAGCAGTCGAAATATTGAGTAAGAGAATGCAAAATGTTGGCGAGACATTCGAGAGCCAGCTGTTGCTCAAAATACTCAAGGTCATTAAATGGAACAGGTGGCAAGAATAAGAACTTGAATAACCCTCTTCCCTTTGTTTCTTACTTGAGGACAATAATGTTAAAAGTAACGCCACGAAAGTAACGGATTACTTATTGGGGTAACGGTCAGTTACTTTCATGGGAGGGTAATTGTAATTGTAATAAATTACAATTTAGGCTCGAGTAATTGTAACTGTAATTCCTTACTATTTTTCAGTAACGTTTACAAGTCTGACTACACCCACCCGACCGTGCTTTTTGTATCCCGTTTTTTCTTTTTTTGACGGGGGGGGGGGGGGGGGCGCAGTAGACGACATTGTCAACAGCGTTGCGGGTACCGCTTGCCGTGCGATTTCATTGCAGTTATGTTTATTCCGCTCGCTGTTCTGAACTTTAAGATGAGTTGTTTTGCACATTGAAGAGTTGGCAATGAGTAGTGAGTGCCTGTGTTGAATGCGCGTGATCCGCTCCACAAGAATGCCTCCAAGATGTTGCGTGAATAACGCCTCACATGTTCTGCCTCTGAAAGTGGCATTGTGAGGCTGAGTCTGCACAAGATCCACGGGATCGGGGACTAATGGCTGGGTGCAATTCCTGCAGAACAGTTACAAGCATCCTGCGAAACGGACGCTGGTTGTGCCGGCTGCCGTAAGAATATCCACTTCGTAACAGAGACTTCTGGATGTCCTTGGGCATAGGCAGCTTGCTATCGTGGAGCTCGAAGTACGATAGTTTTAACATCGCAATGTTCAGGCTAACGAGGGGGAACTCCTCATTCGTAGTAATGCAGCCGGTCGACTGTAGGTCGGAAGGTTATCTGCCAATTTCCCTGTAGCAAAGGCACTCGCCAGACTCAAAGTCTGGCAGCACAACGCATTGGCCACATCTCAACCAGTAGGGAAATTGTACGCATGCATATTCAACTATAAGTACGCACTTTGTGCTTGACGTTAGTGCTTTTTTTCGAGCTCTTACCAATTCGTGTTCGTAAGACGGGCGATGTCTTCAGCCACGAGAAGTGGCGACGACTCGGCGACGTCTTCGACCAAATCGCTTTGGTGGTCGGCCGTGTCGTACGGAATGAATCGTATACTTTAAGAAAAAAGGTAGTCACTGGCGTCTGCATTTGGGGTGGTAAAAAGTTGTCCCAAATATAACCCCTCTGGTAAAAATGACGACCCCACACGTAGTCACAGAACATGTAGTCACATTGGACTACCCCCAAAGGCAGCATGGTGGCCGGTTAGCGAGGCTCGCATTTCTCGGTAAGGCCTAGCGAACAGCGCGGCTTTTCGGCCGAGTGAGAAAATACGGCGGATATGCCTTTTCGACGTCATTCAAGCGCCATTAGACACTCTAAACATCCGCCCTTAGACACCGGTACCGCACCTATTAGCCGGAAGGACGGCAGCGTGTTTGCCGAAATCGCCGCGATGGCACCCGACGGGATCTCGCCAGATTGACTGTATTTTTACCGTCGGCGGAGGACAATCAAAAAAGAAATTGTAACGCAGGAATGGGCATACTGAGTTTATTGAAGACAACGTATGCTTGTCGTATGCGGCGATGAATCGCTAGGCACCTCCGCCGACACCGACGGCAGGTGTTCAACTCGCACCAACGCACCGCTATCTTTCTTTTTTTTTCCATTATTTATTCTTGTTTGTGCCTACCTCGACCGACGTGGTTATAAATTGCCGCCTGCAGTTCGCAGCTCTTCGATACAGAACAGTCATCTAGGTGGCTGAGTGGCACAACTATTACGATTGTTATCAAGCTGAGAGGCACGTAGGGAGCCCAGGGGACCGCATGCCAGCTATTTGTAATCAATAGCTACAGAACTGCGCAACACTGCTTATTGAATCAGGCGGCAACTTGCGCCACCTAGGGAATATGGTAGCAACCGTTACACTCTAAGAAAAAGGGGTGTACACGGGTACTCCCCTTGTTCACATATGTAACTCCCCAAAACTACATTTTTGCGTTCTCCACTGACGTCGAGCGGGCGATGCCAACCTTTACGAGCGGCTTGATAGTTGACCGATACAACTTATTAAAATAGCTCATGCACTCATTAAAGTCTACATTGAGATAATCAAAGTTTTTTCGGCCCGGCTGCAAAACCTCTGTAATTTTTTCTTGCCCTTTGATACGCACATTAGCTATTTAGTATGTTATATCCAACAATTATCAAGCCGCTCTAAAAAGTTGGTTTCGCCAGATCGACATCAGTGAACAGAACGACGAAATGTTGTTTTGGGGAGTTACATATGGGACAAGGGGAGTACCCGTGTACACCCCCTTCTTCTTAGAGTGTAGATGGCACTAAAAAAAAATACTCATTCACCGACTCCTACTGCTGAGCTACGTACTGCAGGCACAACAACTCATGCCCGAACACACACACCAAAAACGACACCGAACACTTTTACAGGCACATATATATAAACAGTACAACAAAGCACACGCAACTGCAACACAACACCTCCGCGACTGCCTACTCTTACCACCCTACCGACCCGAATCGTGTATATGCCCTTCCATGTTCTGACAAGTATTAAGCAAGTGACTCCCGCTGTTTACTAGATGAATACAAAGTGTCTGCAAGTATTATTAGTATACAGGTGCTCTGTGTATTTAAATTGGAAAGCTAGACGCCTCTCTTAATCAAGCGCTTCAAGGGGCAACATAATATGTGAGTAATCGTCTAAAGTAACACCGCACGGCATGCTCCCGATCAGTTTCGGTTTCACATTCACGCAGTGATAAGCTTACTTAAGCCATGTTGCCTCATGCTCGTTTCGCACATGTATTAGCAGCAAAAATTACAATAATATCTGCATTCCTAGTCAGTAATCGGCTAAAGGTAACATAATTCTTACTTAGCCTTGTGTTGTTTAATTCGTTCTTTTTTCACTTAAATTTAGTGCTTGAGAATAGGTCAAACGCTGGCGGCACGCTTTTGCGTGTTGATGGAGTGACCGATGAGTCGCTCTACTCGCTCCACTCTAAAATCCCCTAAATCATAGTCGTGAAAAAAAAAAGAAGTAAAGGATTGGGGTACCTGTAAAAGAAACAAAAACAACTAGCCGAACCGAAGTTTCTTTTTTGTTCTCGAGCTGCATTCGGAGAACATATACACCCATATCAAATTATTTTAACTCTTTCAGTTTTCTGTTGACAACAAAAGGTTGGCACTTTCCAAATATGGGGACACTTGATATAAACAGTGTATTAAGCTCAAAACATTAGGGCGTTGCAGCGAAAACTATACTGTATATATATATATATGTATAAAGTGGTTGTAATCAAGACAAAGTGTTCAGGAGGCAACTGTTTGTATTATTTTATTTTCCAAACCTGCTGATAGAATTTTATATTGAAACTATTTTAGAGCGCAGCTCTTAGGGGCCCGTTTCCGGCTTGAGCGGCGTCGCCGTCGCCGTCGGCGTAACCGCGCGGTGCATCATGGGAAATGTCCCATAATGCACCGCGCGAGCCCCCCACCGGTGTCACGTGACCTCGTGGGGGGTCACGTGACCCCCCGAAGTCACGTGACTCCCCTGAGGTCACGTGACCCCCTCCTCGAGGTCACGTGACCCCCCGAGGTCACGTGACCCCCGCCGATGTCGCGTGACCCCCCGATGACGTCATCGTCACTGATGACGTCACCGGCATCCACATCGTCATCGTCATCATCACTGATGACGTCATCGGCATCCACATCGTCATCGTCATCATCACTGATGTCGTCATCGGCATCCACATCGTCATCGTCATCATCACTGATGACGTCACCGGTATCCACATCGTCATCGTCATCATCACTGATGACGTCACCGGCATCCACATCGTCATTGTCATCATCACTGATGACGTCACCGGCATCCACATCGTCATCGTCATCATCACTGATGACGTCACCGGCATCCACATCGTCATCGTCATCATCACTGATGACGTCACCAGCATCCACATCGTCATCGTCATCATCACTGATGACGTCACCGGCATCCACATCGTCATCGTCATCATCACTGATGACGTCACCGGCATCCGCATCGTCATCGTCATCATCACTGATGACGTTACCGACATCCGCATCGTCATCGTCATCGTCATCATCACTGATGACGTCATCAGTGACGTCACTGATGTCGTCACCGGCATCGTCATCGTCATCATCACTGATGACGTCATCAGCGACGTCACCGATGACGTCACCGACAATCGCATCGTCATCGTCATCATCACTGGTGAAGTCATCAGTGACGTCACTAATGACGTCATCGGTACCCGCATCGTCATCGTCACTGATGACGTCATCAGTGACGTCAGTGATGACATCATCGGCATTGGGGGTCACGTGACCCCCCCCTGGTTAGTTTAAGCCCCCCCCCCCAGTGCCCTTCCCTCCTCCTCCTCAAGAGCTGCGCTCCAATTCGGCGTTACAGGGAGTTGTAAGCGGCTTTCATTTTTTCCATAAAAAACTATATAAAACTTTTAAAATTACCTTGTAGGTACTTCTGAAACATGGCCGAAATGGAAATCTGAAAAAGAATTTTTTTCAGCACTGGACTATCAAAATATAATAATTATAGTAATGATACTTTCTGAAGCCAGAAACAACCCGGCAGCCTTTTTATTCGCACCTTTGAGTATGAAACAAACCAGAAAACTTACATGAAAACAGAAAACATTTAACCAAAAAACAATGATATGTATGCATTACAAACATACTAGATCATTAATATATGCAACATCACAGTCATTTCACCATTCTAAAAAGTAGCGGAAAATATGTATAACACAAAAAGGGATGTGATTTACACCAAGCAAGATACTGGGCCAAAGAACCAAAGTGTCAACAATAAAATAAGTATAAGCGGGTACCCAAAAACCACTGGAATGAATTTCAGGAGGCCAGGTATTCGTAGTACCAGCATCCACCTCTTGCAGCACTATGCAACACCCTTCCCAAATCAGTTTGCCGACCGGCGTCGTCTGCTAAAGATCTCGCGGCATGTTGTGAATTTTTTCCCCAAGCGCTTCAAAATAATTCCTCGTTTTTTGCAATGTCTGACTTGAAGGACGTTCCACATTCATAAAATGATTTTCTTTCAGGACTTTTTATATAGGTGAAATTAAAAAAGGCACACGGGGCAAGGTCCCGAGAATACGGGAGGTGGAGAAGTGGTGTCATCGCCATTTTTGATAAATCAAATTGTTGCACTGAGAGGACAGTGTCTGCTGGGGCATTGTTGTGATGGAACTATCATTCCCCCTTTCCCTCATAGCGGAGAATTTCGGCCTTACTGAGTTTCGCAAGAGTCGCGAAGTTCCCAAATAAAACACCTGATTAACGAATTCACCAAGAGGAACAAACTCGGAGTGAGCAATGTCCAAATTTTTCTGTGTTCTCCTTAGTTGAAGGTCGCTCAGAACGAGGTTGGTCATCAATCAATAATTCACCAGTCTTAAAGCGAGAAAACCACACATATAGTTGCTATTTCCTATTAGAATCTTCTTTGTAAGCTCTTTGAAACATTACAAGAGTTTCCGGCACAGTTTTACCTAAAGCAATATTTCACAGCCGCATATTGTTCCTTCATATCAGACATTGCAAAAAAAGAAACGATTTTGAAGTGCTTGGAAAAACTTTTTATAGCAGACAATGCCAGTCGGCAAACTCGCTCAGCAGGGGTGCTGCAAAGCGCTGCTAGCGGCGGAAGCTGGCAGTACAAACAGCCCACCTTTAAGAAATTCATTCCGGTTAGTTTTGCATCCACCCTGGTACGAATCACTGCACCAAAAGCTTTCGATATATGCCATGTTAAAAAAAAAAATGTTAACCAGTCAAATACACTAAATAGACCTTATTAAAAATTGTTTGGTGCTCTGACAACACTGAGAGCGTCGCCATTTTAATGTTGGCAAGCGTCGTCGGCACCAAAGCTCGGTGGAGGCATCAGAGAAAGCCGTACGGGCAGTGTATGATAGCGCAGCAGCTGTTTTCCGCCTTCTGACCATGAAATGTAGACAAACAGTTGTGGGATTTCCCTTGCTGCTACCCGTCTCGGAGAATGACACAGCACACCGGTTCAACAACACGTAAACATTTAATGACCGCTATCGCCTGCGCCGCGATCCCAACAGCCCCCGCGCATCCGCTGCGACGGCCTTTTATCAGCGGCGGAGCGCCGCTCGCGTGGCCAGTTGCCCTTGGCCCCCTCGTGGCCAAGATGACCACTTATGATTGTCGGAGGGGCAGCCTGGGCCAACCGCTTGGAATCGCCAGGTTGCCCACACATCTCCCCCCTTCCAAAAACGAAAACAGAGGACGTCTTTGATGGTCTTCGGGGGGGCCTTCCTTCTTGGTCAGCAAGGGTCTTCTCAGATGAGCGAGCACGGGTCCGACGTCAGTACTTCCGGACAGTACCGATGCAGCCATGGGGGGTGGTCTGATGATGGGAGCTGCGTCGCCGCTGTCTAGCACGAGGAACTAGAAATTAAAAACAACATGAGGCCATGGCGCGGTAGGAAAAAGTAGCCGCGCACACGAAAGATGCCTGTCCCACTGTGCATGCGGGAGCGCGGACCATTTCTCTTCTCCCCCCCCCAAAACACCGAAGAGGGCATGAAGATAATACGCTTAGAACTCGTGCTACTCCCGGTCGTCTTCACCGCCGTCTCAAGTTGTACCGCGGTAGAGACGGTGTGGAATCTTCCGAGAGGTGGTCCGGATAGTCGTCATCTGGAACCTGCGACACATCTACCTCCTCGGGTTCATAGAAAGCTTTTAGGTCGGCGACATGAATAGACCCGCACACTTCACCAGATTCACAATGCACCAGTTCATAAGACAGGTTGGAGAGCTTGCTACTAACACGGTAGGGGCCATCCCACCTCTTTGCTAAAGAGGCCGTGAAGCCTCTAGCAGCATCACTCAGCGGATGAGTTCGCCTCAGTACCAGATCTCCTACCTTGAACTGCAGATTTCGCCTCCCCTTGTTGTACTGGTTTGCCTGCTGCAGTCTCGAGACGTCGAGGCTCTCTCGAGCTTCACGCAGGTTCTCCGTGAAACGCTTCCGGAGATCTTCTGCGAACTGCGTGGTTGTGCGCTGCGTGCTTGCAGGATCTGTGCAAAGGAGGCCGTTTCCCAGGGGAAACACGAGCTCTTTTCCAAAGTTAAGTTGGGCCGGAGTAAAACCCGTGGACCGGTTGATTGTTGTGCGGGTAGCGAATGCCATTTCTGCTAATTTCGCGTCCCAGTCTTTGTGTCGCTCTGTATGCGATACAAGCATCTGCTTCAGGTTACGGTTCACTCTTTCCGTGATATTCGCCTGTGGATGGTAGGGCGAAGTCCGTTTGTGCCGTATGCCTAGCGCCTTACACGCATCCACGAACACCTTGCTAACAAAATAAGAAGCGTTGTCTGTAATAAGCGTTGCGGCAAAGCCAAAGCGCGCGAACGTCTCGAGAAGACAGTCCCAGATTTTCTTAGAGTCTAGTTTGCGCAAAGGAAACATTTCGACCCATTTTGTGAAATGGTCGGTCACTACTAGCAAATACTGATTGCCGCGTGGACTACGGGGAAAGGGACCGACAACGTCGCAGGCAACACACTCCCAGGGGTACTTGCTTTTGACCGACTGCATTAAACCTGGTGGTTGGCCACCTCGGGGTTTTGCCTTCTGACAAACCGGGCAGCTACGAGCGTACCTCATCGCATCCTGCCTCATACCTGGCCACGTTGCAATTTGGGACAACTTTTCGTACGTTTTGCTCCCACTGCTGTGGCCTGCCAAGGCGGGATCATGCATATATCTTATAAATGACTTACGCAGTTTACGTGGTATTACAGACCGGAATGGCGGGCCGCTGGACCCATCGTCCGCCTGGGGGATGTATCGCAGCAGGATGCCGTCGCTGCTGAGCAGGTATGAGTCCAAGTCTCTGGGATTCCCAGCGTCGGCTGAGTTTTCTTCTGCCAGCTGGTGCATCACCTTCTGACAAAGTCCATCGGACAGCTGGGCCGCTCGGAGCTCCTCTCTGCTCACCAGGGTTCCCCACCGCGACTCTGGTGTGATGGGCGCCGCATTGGCCAGTGCCACCAAGTCGGGATCCACCTGCATTTCCTGCCCGAGAAGTGGAGCACGGGACAACGCATCTGCAACGTGGTTAGCCACTCCACGCTTGTACTCGATTGTGTATTTGTAGCGCTGGAGCGAAAGGGCCCATCGAGCGAGTCGTCCTGCAGGGTTTTGAAGCCCTTTGAGCCACGAGAGAGCCATGTGGTCAGTTTGAATGCTAAACGAAGCGCCGTCAAGGTACATGTCAAACTTCTTAAGCGCAAAAATAATTGCCAGGCACTCTTTTTCGGTTGTTGAGTAGTTTCGCTCCGCTCCGGTTAACGTATGACTGGCGAAAGCTACGGGACGAAGAACGCTGTCATGTTCCTGCAGAAGGACTGCTCCTAATCCGTAATCGCTTGCGTCGGTCTGCAAGACGAACGGACGATTCAAGTCGGGCAGGTTTAAACACGCGTTTTCAGTCACAGCCCTTGAAAGACACGCGAATGCGGTTTGCTGCTCTTGCCCCCAGCACCATTTCGTTTTTTTGCGGAGCAATCGGTTCAGGGGTTCAGTTATCTCAGCGCATTGCGGAATAAAATCTCTATAAAACGCAATCATCCCGAGATATCTCTGTAGGCTTTTGACGTCATAAGGGGGTGGGTACTCCGTTATTGCGCGCAGCTTATCTTCATTCGGCCGCAGCGTTCCGTTATCCACAACAAATCCGAGAAGGTTGATTACAGGCGATGCCAACTGGACTTTATCTGGATGAATCGTAAGGCCGGCTTGACGCATTCGTTCGAGTATGATCTGAAGGTGCACGAGATGCTCCTCGAATGTTCGTGAAAAGACCACTACGTCATCCATGTACGCCATCGCAAACTCGTACTTCGCGTCACCGAGGACAACGTCCATTAGGCGTTGAAAGCTGGCGGGAGAGTTGGACAAACCAAAGGGAAGGCGAGTGAATTCGAACAACCCCCTATGGCAAATGAATGCGGTCTTCTTTACATCAGCCGGATGAACTTCGATTTGAAGAAATCCGCGGCTGCAATCGAGGGTTGTGAAAACAGTCGCGTTTCCAAGGGCATACATTACTGAGGAAATACTAGGAAACGGGTAACTGTCTCTGACTGACACTTCATTTAGGCGCCTGTAATCAACACAAAGCCTTGCTGTGCCGTCCTTCTTTGGAGCAAGGACTACCGGGGAAGCCCACGGGCTTTTTGACTGACGTACTGCGCCTGTGTCGATCATTTCCAATAGCGCCGCATCAAGAAGTTCGCGCTTGTGAGCACTTATGGGTCTCGGATTGCACCTCCGGGGAGGTGCATCCTTGGTTTCGATGCGGTGCTGTAGGAGATCGGTTTTCCCAGGTCTTTCCGTGAACATCGGCGAGAAGGGTTCCAGCAGTTGCTGGAGCTGCTTCTGTTTGTCTTCACCGGAACACTTTTGCACGGCTTTGAGCACGCTGTCTGGAAGTAAAGGCATCTGCCCGGCAAAGTTTAACGGGAACGCTTGGCCGCGAATACAATCCTGCCGTCTGGTAAACGGCGTTAATTTCGTTTCGCCACCCAACCAATATCCAGCCTGGGCAAAGTCGAGCAAAACCCGCTCCGCTGCAATAAAATCTCTACCAAGGATCATGGGCACCGGCAGTTCTGGGAGGTATACGAACCGTTGTTTTCGTTTTCTACCATGAAAGGAAATTCGTAACCTGACTGCGCCGGCAGCAGGCAGTACGGACCCCGATGCTACTTGCAATTTCACGTTTGCTGACCGAAGATGTATCTTTCTCTTGTTACATTCCGCAAATACTGCATCCCCAATAAGCGATATGTTTGCTCCAGTATCTAAAAGAGCGGCTACTGGCATACCTAGTACATTCACAGTCATACGAGGTTCAAGAGACTTGGGTGTAGATTCGATTCTACTCACAGCTGGGATGAGCAATGTCGGTTCCTCGTTTAGTGAGGTTGTTCCTACCCCCGTCGGCTGGTGCGAGTCCATTAGCGGCCGGCCATCCAGAGCGACCATCCTTGGTGTTGAGAACTTCAAAGCGGCTCTGACGCTGGGGATCGTGCCGGCCTTTGGCTGAAAGGGAATCGCATTAGGGTCCAACTCAAATGCAGTTGCTTCGGGTAGCGTAGGACCGGGAACAGTGGAAGCTGTACTCCCGGGGATCAGTGCAAAGGCAGACGCGCCGGGAGTCTCATGACCGAGAATTTTGTGAGCTGGCCGCCCGGGTGTCACTGCAACAGCAGGCACGCCGGGAGTCTCAAGACCGCGAACGGTGTGAGCTGGGCGCCCGGGTGTCGGTGTGAAAGCCGACACGCCGGGAGTCTCACGGCGAAGAGTGTTATGAGCTAGCCGCCCGGATGTCTGTGCAAAAGGAGACACGCCGGGAGTCTCAAGACCGCGAACGGTGTGAGCTGGGCGCCCGGGTGTCGGTGTGAAAGCCGACACGCCGGGAGTCTCATGACGGAGAATGTTGTGAGCTGGCCGCCCGGGTGTCACTGCAACAGCAGGCACGCCGGGAGTCTCAAGACCGCGAACGGTGTGAGCTGGGCGCCCGGGTGTCGGTGTGAAAGCCGACACGCTGGGAGTCTCACGGCGAGGAGTGTTATGAGCTAGCCGCCCGGGTGTCTGTGCAAAAGTAGACACGCCGGGAGTCTCAAGACCGCGAACGGTGTGAGCTGGGCGCCCGGGTGTCGGTGTGAAAGCCGACACGCCGGGAGTCTCATGACGGAGAGTGTTGTGAGCTGGCCGCCCGGGTGTCACTGCAACAGCAGGCACGCCGGGAGTCTCAAGACCGCGAACGGTGTGAGCTGGGCGCCCGGGTGTCGGTGTGAAAGCCGACACGCCGGGAGTCTCACGACGAAGAGTGGAAGTGTTATGAGCTGGCCGCCCGGTTGTCGATGCGAGAGCAGACACGCCGGGAGTCTCAAGACCGCGAACGGTGTGAGCTGGGCGCCCGGGTGTCGGTGTGAAAGCCGACACGCCGGGAGTCTCATGACGGGGAGTGAAAGTGTTATGAGCTGGCCGCCCGGTTGTCGATGCGAGAGCAGACACGCCGGGAGTCTCAAGACCGCGAGCGGTGTGAGCTGGGCGCCCGGTTGTCGACGCGAACGCGGACACGCCGGGAGTCTCATGACGGAAAATGTTGTGAGCTGGCCGCCCGGTTGTCGATGCACGAGCAGACACGCCGGGAGTCTCAACACCGCGAACGGTGTGAGCTGGGCGCCCGGGTGTCCATGGAAAATCGGACACGCCGGGAGTCTCACAACGAGGAGTGTTATGAGGAAGAAAAAGTGATAGAGGGCCACCGAGGGTCGATAGAAAAGCGTCAGTCCCCGGAGCCCGTGTGAGCCTCCGGGAGGCCCGGAGGCGGCTGCGGCGACTCGATCTCGTGGATTGTGTTTTTGACGCGGCCGGCGGAGAGTAGAAATTTCTTACCACCGCCGGCCGTAGCCGTTTCCCTGTGTCTGAGGCGGCCGCTGCCGTTCGCTGCAGTCCCGGTGTATGTGTCCTGGCTGGTCGCATCGAAAACAACGGGGCGTGACCCGCCCGTCGGCTTCGTGCGGTGTCCCGCTCTCTTTTGCCTCTCCCGAGCTCCGCGTTACCGGTCCAGAGGACAAGAACTCATCTTGACCAATGGAGGGGCTGTAGCGTTGTGATTGCGTGCCTTCGTAACCGCTGCACCTCCGTGATTCGTATGCACGAGTATCTAGGGTTCGTGATTCGTATGCACGAGGATCTGGGGTTCGGGGGACGGGCGCCTGATTGGAATCGTCTTGTTCTCTCTCGACTCTATGTGCACGTGCGTTTCCAGACCACGCAAATGATGGTTCCAGAGTCATGTTCTGCGGTGGAGGGGGTCGGTATCTTAGTTCCGCGAGGATGTCGGCCTGGATGGTGATTGCCTCCCGTGCCATCTCGTCTAAATTCGTAAAGGTACGTACGTCCCCTGAGATGGGGATGGAAACGCGGGTGGCTTTGGCGGATGGCGCGTTGTACTTTCTCCGCGTCCGGTGCCGCGGCGTCGGCGATATCGTACAGGCCCTGGAGAGCCCTTACAAACTCAATAAGTGACTCTTCCGGGTGCTGTGTGCGCGCGCGCAGCTCGTCTTTAATCCGCACGCTGTAATCCGGAGGCAGGAACTCCGTCCTAAATCGTGCCTCAAAATCTGACATACTTGTGAATTTAGTTTGTCTTTGCCTCCACAGTGCTGCACTGTCTGTCAGTGCAACCGGCAAAAGGCGGGTGAGGATGGTTTCGTCGTCAATTCCCGACGCAGCTTGGTAGTCCCGCAGTTCCGAGACGAACATCGCAATTGACTTTCTATCTGCGTACCCCGAAAAAACCGGAACGCTAAGCGAGAGCCTTAGGAAGTCCCTGGGGGGCGTACTTCCAGCAGGAGTGGGTCTTGAGCGCATCATCTGCTCTCGTTGTATGTTAAGAAGCATGGTCATGGCCACTCTTAGTTCTGCTAGACCACCCTCTAATGATGCGTCTACCGGGACTGAGACTGCAGGCTTAGCGTCTGGTTTTATGTCACTGGCGGCGTTATCCGCGAGTGCACCGAGCGTCAAAAGGTCGTCCTCACTCACGTTTCTGTCGGCGTCCTCTGTAGACGACATCGTGTTGTAGTGGAGACTTGCGCAGGTCGATGAACGTGGGCTTCCGAAGAAACGCCCCCTCACTTTTGGGCAAACTCAGGAACGCAAAATTGACTATGTAAAACGTAAGAACGAACCCAGTTTGCTGCCATCCTCCCAGACGAGCAGCATATCACGTCTGGGCGCCAGTGTGGGATTTCCCTTGCTGCTACCCGTCTCGGAGAATGACACAGCACACCGGTTCAACAACACGTAAACATTTAATGACCGCTATCGCCTGCGCCGCGATCCCAACAGCCCCCGCGCATCCGCTGCGACGGCCTTTTATCAGCGGCGGAGCGCCGCTCGCGTGGCCAGTTGCCCTTGGCCCCCTCGTGGCCAAGATGACCACTTATGATTGTCGGAGGGGCAGCCTGGGCCAACCGCTTGGAATCGCCAGGTTGCCCACACAGTTTAAACAAACTACCGCAACGGTCTCATGAAGCTCTAGGAGGCCTGTGCACGCTGGCAACAACCTCGTCGAAGCAGCGGAGCAAGTCCTACGCCTCTGCTGTGGAAGCTTATTCACTGCGGGTTGTCGCCAGCGTGAGCACAGGCCTCCGAAAGTTTTGTCAGACAGTTCCGGTAGGTTGTTTAAACTGTTCGTCCACGTTCCATGTTCAGAAGGCGGAAAAAAGCTCTCGTGCCATCGCACACTGCCCTCCACTGTGTTTGAGCACCGACAACGCTTGCTAACATTAAAATAGTGACGCTCTCAGTGTTGTCAGAGTACCAAGCTTTTTCGAATAAGGTTAATTGAGATGAGGCAATTTTCTCTGTAACATCAAGCAACATCGCCCACAGTATGTGCCCAAACAATGGCAGACTTGGATAATTGGTACTGCAGCTACCATACTTGTTCACCTCTAAGCTGAGACTGTGGTGAAAGCTACGTCCTCGTTACACCACTCTTTTTCCTCTCTTTTGCCACTTATCACGCTCCCAGCCATACCCACGTGCAAAGAGTTGTGTCAGGTGATAAGCGCAGTGATGTGATTGGTCATAGCCATTTTGGAGCAGCTGTTTGAGCAGCCAAAATTTCATTTGGAGAAGCAAAAAGAGCTTTTGGAGCATAACCGCAAACTTTATTTTTATTTATATCACTGCAAATGTGAGGAGTGACGGCAAATATTAGGAGAACAAACACTTGTTTGTGGAAGCGCCATACACGGTAACAAGAAGACGACTGATGAAGAACAGCGCAAACTGCCGTGAATGAAATGCCACTAAAGAAATGTTAAATTAGAATCATTTTGAGCACCTAGATTTATGTGTCCTTCAAGTTCTAAGGGGAGTTGTAACAAAATTTCAATCTTAATTCAGACAAAAAAAAAGAATAAAAAATAAACCCTACTAGAGTCCACATATACCTTTTTTCAGCCCATCTCCCTCTAGAGGAGTAGCTTTCGCCTTAGTACGCGGGTGCGCTGCGGCAAAGCAAGACACGCAACATAGCGACGCCTAGTTCGCAACTGTTGCTTCACTGCATTACACCACTACGCGGCGATAAGCGTAATCAAAAAAGCTAACTGACCCACCAGAACAGACCACGAACACGATACTTGTTGCGAAACGTCTGAGTACTGTCAGTGCTTGGTGCAAAATCATATCGAATAGTACGCTATTTGAGGCGATTATCAAAAGTCCTGAAAACATGATACGAGCCTACACTAACAGTTCACCCCGGTAGCGAGGCCTGTAGCTGTTATATTTTCAGTATTATTTAATTGAACTTAAGTTCATGGTGCAATGTTGGCGCAGATTCTTCACATTTTGGTCAAATGTAGCAAGTGTAGCAGAATAAGCTCTTTGGCGCAGTTTGGCACAAATGGCGCAGCAATCATATCACTGGGTGATAAGAGGGAGGCGGCTGATTCCTCCGGCAGGGTGAACGTAGTATAGATGGTGCACGCTTCTGAGAAGGGTCTTTTCAAGGGTAGCTGACAAGCTGTTGGTGGCTGCAATACAAATAGCAGAGGCGGATACGGCAATGGTCACTCGTCTCCTCTCATTTTCATATAGCCTTTGTTCTGATGGGAAGCACTGGACCCCTCCGCTGTCGGTATGTCATGGTCGAGACAGGTTAAAGACGACAACTGATTTATTGCACACAATACATGGTCTTGTGGGTTGTCGGGCTGGTGGCATCGATTACATGATGGGCCTTGTCAGCTAACCCCTCTTTCCCATCTTTTTGCCGGGGTTTGCCAGAAGGGATGCTGTGCTCGGCGGTGAGCTCTGGTGTTGCCCACAGCCCATTCTAAATCACTATTTAAAAAATAAAAGAAAACAGGGTCACAAACTTGTAGCAATGTAGCAAACAGATGTTTTAGGCTGGCTTCACATGAAAAATCTTTTTCAACTTTTTGACATTGCAAGGCAAACAGAATTTTGGAAGTTCACGATCTAAACCAACAAGCATTCACCCCCAAAGGATTGAGGATCCATTCCACCTCCTGGCCATGGTGTGACGAGCAGCTGAAATCTCGTTAAATCTCGAAGTCACAATAGCTGCAATTCCAGTCTCTTGAGTTCACGAATAGCAACCGCTGGAATAGCAACATGCTATTTCTGGTATGATCACCATCAAAAAATACAATTAGTTCATGCTGTATAGACCCCAACTTTTGGAGTGATAACATGCAACCGTGCCTATGTCTTTTGCTGATGCACCTCGAACCATAAATTACAAATCCAGAAAAAATACACCAAACAAATTTTGTTGTCAATTAACCTTCTGACCCTGCAATAATAATAAATTAAACTACAAGCATATGCAGATTCTATAAAAAAATATGTTTAATATCAGTCTTGAATGAATTGCTATATTTTTATTGTAAATGTCGCATTCTTGCGAGCACGTTCAACGCAGTCATGGAAATGTGCCAGAGACATCTTGTGACATTTGGGATGCGAGTCACCTTACCACAGCCATTGCTAGCCTGGCTGCAAGCATGCCAGTTAACAGTGTCACCAAATCCTTTAAGAGGAAAAATACATTTGTCGCCATTAATTTACGCCAGCGCACCCACAGTGCCAAGTGCTGCTCTTCTAGTTGTGTAGACACCACGCATCTGAGAGAATGCATGAGGATCACACCGTCCACACTGTACAGCAGTCATACCGCACCAAGAAAGAGGGCTGCCGTGGGCAAACCGAGATACCGGGTTTGCCGAGACAGTAGCGGCAGCTGTCTCGACTAGTGCTCCAGGTGTCCTTAACCATATATGGCAACAGTCATCTATTGTTGCCTTCAATCGTCCCAATAGACAGATCTCAGTAAGCGTTCCACGCATGCGTGATGCCGCCACAACTTTAGCCCACGTGAGGCAGGAGACAGTGCACTAGACGCTCATGTCGTCTCGTCACGTGCAAAGCTCCAGCGGGGTTCTCCCACATGCAGAAAGACTGAAGTTCCTTTGATGCAATGTGGCAGCGGCGGCTTAACGAAACTGGCTGGTGAGATTGGTCTATTCAAAGGTAGAAACCATATGGCTGCTGCACATTCAGTCGTTCCAACCATGCAAAGACTGTTCGTTTCCAAGGCCATTGGATTCTCATGGGGTGAGATATTTTCATAGTAAAGTATTTGGTGTCGTCATGTCACACCCTGGTGGTTTTCAACATCCAGGGGACATATAATTCCTTTTCACTTTCAAAGAATTCCGTTACATCAGAAAGATGAATGGTTGAAAACGGGCACGGAGAAGAACGTCAGAAGAAAGGAGAGGTGACGCAAAGCGACTGACCGAATCGTCGTGGGCGAGCCAACGCAGGACACCTGTTTGTGCAGAGCCTAAACAGGTGTCCTGCACCTGGTGCAGGTGTCTGGGGTGGTGTCTTGCCTAACCCGAGGGGCCTTTGAAGGAAACCTAGCCCGGGCTTGGCTCAACTGCCAAGGGGGACACCTAGCACAGCCAGGCATGCAGGGGGTCTGAACCCACGCTGGGCTCGGGGCTCATGGTGATTGGTGACATCACTCACCATACAACCACAAGCGCACAAGTCTCCTGTGGCAATGAAACCCTGTAAAAAGGCATTCAGTACATGAATTAGATAGTGATTAAGCCAACCGAGAGATGCACTTCAACTGAAAACCAATGTATTTTACATGCTTCAAGTGAACTGATAGTTATCATAGATAAACTCAAAGCTACAAAGCAAAACGTGCCCAAAATACTGAAGGCTGAGCGTAAGTATGCACAACTTTCTTTACCGAAATACCTAATAATGTTTTTGTTTCACTTGTCTTTCTAATTAAGTGACACCTCTTTTTCAACTATAAATGGAATGTGCTAATGTGAAACCAATAACTTCATGCTAAATCTGGGTCATTCCTCTTCTGCAATGTGCTGGGTTGCTCAAAATGAAATTAAGGGACCTTATCTCGGTCTCAAAAAAAAAAAAAAGAATTGTTGAAACTAGTGCAGCCTTAGAAAAGCTTCTTCTTGAGGCTTCCTTAGGTAGACCGATTGAGTAACTTTTGAACAAACCAGCCAATAAATAGATTATGGACGAACATAATCAAGATTAGATATTCCACTGAAGCGAGTAGCCAAGTAAATCATCAATTAGTTGAACGCTCAGGCGGTCGTAACCTGCCAACTCGGTAGCCTTCAACGAAAACTCTTTTCATTGCATTAGTTGGCAAAGCAGATGTGAAACACGTGCACGACAAAAACAGGCAGTGTATGATGGTTCCCACATCAATCGTAGCTGGCGTCGTATGACACTGTGACATGGCACGTCCCGATGTCACATTGTGGTGCGCTGGCCGACGCAAGCAGAAATGGCAACAGAATATTTTGGTCATTCCACTGCAGTGTCAGCTGTATTCTGTTTGCATGTTTTCGTGTTCTTTGAAGTTACTGCCAGCATCACGAGTGACAAGGAAGATGTTGTAATATCACCATCTCAACTACAAACAAACAAAGCATTGCAACAACGACAATAATGCCGAGAAGCGGTGCTAAAATGCTGAAAGGTAGTGCATGCTTTGGTTTTGCTGCATAATTGATTTTGATTTAAAGTTAAGAAGGTGAAGAGGAATTGCAACCGCCAGGGTTCTTTGGGGTAACAGCCGTTACGAAGTCACGTAAGCACTGTCGAGGGTGTTAGCTGTGCCGGGGCTCTTGTTTCGTAATGACGCACTGTGCCTGTTGTCAGGTGCCCGTCACTATATACCTCGAGCAGTGCGAGAAAGATGTGCGTAGGTAAACAGTGAGAGCCAGTCAAGCAGCACCAAAACAGGACCTGGAAGGGTACATAGGCTCATTCAGCTTTGACTCTAGAGAGGCCTGAGCCAAGCTGGGCTTTGAGTGGTGCCTGAGCAGAATGCACGAAGGAGAACCAGACAGGCCTTCCTTCATTTACGTCACAAAAAGGTGCCTACCGCACACTATTAAGTATACAGGAGGTCCAATATGGGATGCGGTCTTTCCTCAAAATATGCTTTAGTAACTTTCCATGATCCCAGGTGTTGTTTGGGGTCTCGTGAAATGACAGCCTTGGCAAATTCTTGCCCACAGGTACCACGACAAATGCCAAAAGCAGCACGAAGAATCAAGAACGCACTGAGAGATGCTTATTTTCATTCACATTTTCTGCTTTCTATAGGAAAGCGACGAACCCTTGTGGTGATAGCTGGCAACTGGCAATTGAGTAGGCATTATCAGTATACAGGAGGCTATGCTCCAAGACCATTAAAATTTTAATCTTACTTATGCTCCATGACACCTATCCAGGCAGGTCAGTCATAAAGAGCTTGGCACGCACTATCTTCTGGTATCCCGGTGTTGACAAAGACATTTAAGACCATGTAAGAAGGTGCGAAATATATGCCCAGTCCTGTTAAATGCCCCTGGTGCAGGTTCGGGTCAGCTGATTGGATACCAAGCAACGCTGAACATGGCTTATATAGTGCTGTACTGCTCTAGAGTTACGTAATACTGATCGTGGTCCACTCGGACAAAAAGCAGATAGAAGCATTGGCCAAGACCAGAGTGGCAGCCCAGTGCGACATCTTTGATTGATTTTGACAGCCAAGGACACTTGTGTTTGACAACGGACCCAGATTAATAGTACTGTTTTCAAACAGTTTTTACAACGGTCATGTACATCACCCCACCACCGCTATGTATCACCTGCAGTTTATCGGGTTATCCAACCGTGGCGATATGTGAAGAAAGAAGACGAATATCATCGTTATCGCCTCGAGACGATGCGTCTCAAGGCGATAATGATGATATTCAATTGTTTTTTCGAATACAAAATTTGAACGGACAATCCCTTTAACTGCTATTTGGCTACCACATCAGATCCGAGATTGATTGTTTTCTATATGCATTTGGACTCGTCCCCACACATGGGAGGCAATCATCCTTTTGGTGTGGGACAGACCATGTGGGCGCACAGTTTAGGCCTATGGTGGATTGCTGAAATTGTCCGCTCATTCGATGGCATACAGATGACAACGGTAGGCACCTCAAGAGCACAGCACCAACAGCAGGCTGATCAGCTCTGGACACCGCTTCCCCAGAAGTGGACCGGCCTGCCTGTAGTAATTTTTTGACGGAGAGGCAACAATGTTGGTGGTTCGGTGGTTCATTGATCATTCTGCTCCTTGGCAGCAAGAGACATCCAATAGGGGCTGGTAGGGCGGCCAGGTGATGGGGTACGCTCATGGGAGACGAGTAGTGCCCGGGGTTCACAGTCAGCGCGAACCCTACCGGCGACAAAGCAGAGGTGATTGACTTTTAGATTTCGGTTTAATTAATTATAGAGCAGAAAATCAAAACTAAAGAACAAGAATGGCAAAAGAGGCGCAAGCTCGGGCTCGAACATGCACTCATAATAGTACAAATAGTGTCTGTGACGACGTAACAAACTACTAAAAGCCAATTATTAGATTCTACTTTCAATATATTTCTTTTAAACAAAACCCCAAGAAAGGCATTAAGGGGGTACAGAATCAAAACTTGGAACATTCCCGGAACACTTCGAAATGAGTGAAATATGGTCCATGATATTCCTAAATAATAATCACACGCCCGTATTTTCAGCAGATGGCTTTATATCTTCTTCCAACCGACAGATTCTGGCGAGCGCTTCAAAATCAGCCATCAAGTCGGCACGACGCATCTCGAGATATTTGCTCGTGACGTCACGCTCGCAACGTCACGGGCCGATACGGGGCCAAGGGTATAGTAATTACGATTGTCATCGCTAGGCGGCTTCAGCTTTATCGTCAGCGCGTTACAATTCTGCCAAGTGGGAATGCCCGAGGTACGGCATACTAGACCCACTGATCTCTATGTCTATTTGCTCGATCACGTTTGACCAGCTCCGCCCATGGACGAAAATGCGGCCATGGTCGGCCATCTTTTTGTTAGAGTTATATTATCTTTAGCCATCATAGTAATATGGCGGACAGCGTTATGGCGGCAGGCTGCCATAAAATAGCCGTGGATCTAGTATACTGTACCGTGGGTGATATTTCGTGCTTGATTGAAGTTGCTCAACGAAGCAGATTCTTGAAACCCGTTGTGAACGGTAGCCCCATCTTTGAGGACCCGGCGAAGGTTTTACGAAATCGTAGCACCGAGGGAGAGCAGCGCAGCTCGCATCGAAAGCAGACGCCGTACCTTTCGATTCTTCTATCGATGCGACTTTCGATGCGTGCTGTGCTGCTTTTCCCCGGTGCTGCGATTTAGTGAAACTTTCACCGGGTCCTCAAAGATCGAGCTACCGTTCACGCTGGGTTTCAACAATATGTTTCGTCAAACACTTTCAATCAAGAGCAGAATACAAACCACTGCTATTTTTGCCACAACGCTGTCTGCCATGGATGGATGGTAGTGGCTGCCCCAGTTGTACATTGGCTAGAGGTAATATAACTCTACCAAAACGATGGCCGCTAGTTGCCGCATTCGTGAGGCGGGCAAACGCGGTCAAGCAAATAGACATAGAGATCAGTCACTGCACCTGAGAGGTGCGCCAAGCGCCGCTCGTTCCCGCACGCCTCCATTGGACAAGCCACACCGTGGCGTAGCTCCTGATGGGCCCGTGACGTGAGACATTCTGACAAAGCTCAGACCTCAACAACCGGGTTGTATTAGGAAATTGTTTTATTTGTTTCAGAATTGCTTTTCTTGCATTTACAGACTAAAGACTGCTGTTTGTGAGCTGCTGTCATGAAGCAGACCATGTCTACACAAAGAAATAGGCGCTAAAGATTTGCTTCCGTACCCCATTAAAGCAGAACGAAAAACTACTACTTTCCCATTCTTAGTATTTTCTTTAACATTAGCTATAGGGAGACTAAAATAATAGAAATACCAGAACACGACACTTATCTTCCAAAATACAAATGTAGTCAATGAGAAATGATATTGGAAAAACTTCATATCCGAGGAAAGTTAGTCATATTTGAGATAGTTGCAGTCAGAGGAAAATGTTGGCTTAACGGCTGCTGCCGAGGTCACAGGCACTTATGATAAATATGTTTTCTTAGAAAAAAAACCGAAAGAGAAAAATATAATTTCACAGCACTGCGCTTCGCCGAAAGCACCCGTCTTGAACGGAGGATATGCTAGCTCCTCCGCGTACGGGCAGCCGTCGATGAAGCTTCGTGTCGCGTGCTGGTGCACGCTGGTTCTTCGACATAGGGTTTCGAGCGAGGAGGCCAATGAAGACAGCGGCCGTCTTGTAAACACCAAGTTCTTGGGAGGTCAGCGCTGTGTGGTCATCTTGCGCGCTGACTGTATTTTATTCATCACTAAGCCGAGACTGCGGTGAAAGCAACGTCCTCAATGGACCAGTCATACATCCCTCTTTCGCCATGTTACCACGCTCCCGCTCATTCCCACACACCGAGGACTGGGTCAGGTGGTGAAATGGAGGCGGCTGATTGGTTCGGCGGGCACGTCGTTCCCACTGCAGTCTCAGCACAGAGCCGTGTATAAAGAGAGTTTGGTCAATGGGAGGCGCGGGCTGAGTCTGGGCGTGCACCAGAAGCAGAAAGTGGGCTTGACATTCCCTCTTGGCAAACCAGAAGCCTAAAAGAATCCCTAGCGGTAGTAGCGAGCATCTGTTTTGATCATAGGTATATGGCTTCAATAAGCACGTAAGTGTGAAGCGTAGTTACCTTTCATGGCCGAAAATAGGGCGCATGCAATGTCACGATCATGATCATGCAGCACGATGTAAAAAACAAATGTGCCACTCAACTCTGTTCTGCTCGGAAAGAGTGTGACCGCTCGGACGGTAAATTCCCAGCCCTCGGCGCACGGACTTTGTCGATCGCTCCGCCGGTCACACTCTTCCAGCATAATTTTGGATGACCATGATTGAAACATCACGTGCACCACATTTTCAGTCACCGAGAGTTACTCCGACGCACTTATTAAGTTTGTTTCTCGCAACCACCACCAAGGTATTATTGTATTTTTTCCAGCCTCTGATTGTGCACTGTTGCGAGGTTCTTTGGGGTTAATAATTGACAAGATACAATGTCCTTCATTTTTCTTAAAACATGTATTTACAAAAGAAATCAAAGAGTTCATATGCTTATACTAAAAGAAAAAAAGAAAACTGAGTTAAAAATGAAAGAAAGGAAAACGCAAGTCACCATGTCTTTGAATCACCATGCGCAGCAGCGGGTCTTGAGTCTGGAGCTTTCGTTGTCGGCCCACGGTTGTGGCAGGCAGTCAGGAACCGGAGCGGTTGGCTTCCGTCGATGACCCAAGAGTCACCGCGCCAAGTGCTCGCGCAGTATTAAGCCGGGCAGCGTAGGTTTCTATGCGCTGCCCTCGCTGGAACAGGCTGCCGGTCAGACCCTAGGAGCGAACCGCCGATTGCCCTGGGCCGGTTTTCTCCAAGCGATGGCAAACCCAATTTGGTAAACCACGGTGCCTAGGAAGGAAAAATTACCTAGGTACTGTAATAAACGGCTCAATATAGAACAACAATAATTATTTTTGATTGGGCAGTAAGATGCGCCATCTATCGATGAAACAAGCTAGTCATTTTGTTTATACTCTTTTTCCGCTGGTTGTTATCAATCTAGTATGATATTTTAAGTCAAAATATAGTAATGTTGTACTTGAAGACCAATTTATTTGCTTCAGATGGTACGAAGAAAGTTTAGCTACTATGCTAGAGTTTGTCGACGAATATTCGAAAATGTAAGAAACATTTCCTTGAATATGTTTCGCCATAAACAACGCATAACTTTCCCGTGTGCCTTCCAGTCTGGCAACGCCGGTGCTGTAGTCTCGTTTTTGTTCCCTGCGACGCACGTTTCTGCGATTCCTGCTGATCTCAACTGTTTGCCCCCTTTTCCGTTTGCCCAACCGATCCACCGGTGACGAGAAGCTTCTCGTCACCGTTGAATTGCTGGCCACCGGGGATAGGTAGAAACCTCGAAAAAAAAATTGGGTTGTGTGTGTGTTTATACAGCCTAGAACTTGGTCTGCCTCACAGGGGCGACGAGTCTCCCAGCTGTAGATGAGAAATTTAGCCAGTGCGGTACAGCCGCTACTCTGGGGTCTTTAACGTGCATCACGCAGTAGTGACACACGACCGCACGCCGGTACGATGCTCATCCAGATCGAAACGGGCAGGGGTGGGGCTCGAACCCAGGATCCCTGGGTTCTGCAGCGCGAGCTTTCGCTCCACGGGCTCCGAGCTGGTGTGCGCTAGACCACTCGGCCACCGATCCCCCCTAGAAACCTCAATGCTGTCGGCATACGGTCGGCGCACTGCGAACAAAAAAAAAAACCGTACAATGTCCCAGCTGTTCACCCGGAACGAAGACTTCATCGAGGATAACCCCCTCTCCGCAAAGTAATCGCTGCTCACGAGTTGGCGTGCATAGTGTAACAAATTAAACGTGTTGGTATAAATATATACCAACACTCGTTCGCAAAACATTTTTTTACTCACCATAAAAACACTTGCGAGGCTTATGTACCGTCATATGTCTTGGATCCCGGACTGCTGAAGAGTGATGCGTTCGCGGAATGCTGCCGTCGGTTAGTTTAGTATTCCCTCTGAACTACCCCTTTGCTTGACGTGCTAATAGGCTGACGGTGCGTCATTATTATAACAGCCGGATCGAAATGAATGTTCAGGAGAACCAAGCAGAACTATTAGCCCTCATTAAGGAACGCCGCGGCCATTTTGCTTGTAGGTACGGCTCCTCCCTCGGCGCCCCTGCTCTCGCAGTCACATGACCTAGAATTCCCTCTTCTAGGGACAATAGTTAACTTTAAACCACGGTTCGCGTTCGAGAAAACGTGCCCAGGGGTGCTATTCTGGTCGCAAACGGGTACCTTTCGAGTTGTGACTTATAGAGAAAGAAGGGGCGGAGCCTCAAACTTGAATGATTCTTGTTTGAGGCTCCGCCCCAACGTTCGGGTTCACGCACGCGGTCAGCTAGAATCTGACGATGCCCTACGTCGCGGTGACGTGTCCACGCAGTTGGGGCGCAGAAATCCCCGCATTTCCCCCTGTTCTTTTTGTTATCTTCTTTCTTTCCTCCGGGAGTTAAAACGAGCGAATAACGGAGAAAAGGCTTCCTTCCGGATAATGGAAGGAAACAGAGAAAAATAATATTATATTTTTATAAAATACGAAATATTATTTCAATAATTATGACGTAAGGTAAATTTAGCTAAGATATCTCAGCTTGTTTTGTCGAAGTCTTTCGCTGCGGTCTTTGAAAACAAACATGGCGAAAACCGCGGTAACGACCTTGTGGTGTTTGTGTGTCGTTTGCGTCGTTGCTTTCCCTGCTTCTGCACGATACGGATGGCATTACGAGAAAAAAAATATTACGTGAAGGCACGCTGCGACACCGATCATCCTTTGTGAAGCCGCCGTGAACATAAGCTGCAAATAAAATTTCCTGTTTGCCTGTGAAGGAGACTTCAAATGGATACAGAGCTGACGACGACTCTGTGGTAGTATATAACAAGTCATGAGATCGACGCAGAGTCCAACGGTTGTGAGCATTCTGTGGATGATGCAGGAAAGTTTCTTCGGGCAGTTTTAATAATGCTTTGCTCCTTTGCTCACTGCAGTGATTATGCCGGTATAAAGCCCCTTGATACAGGTGTTTTCACAAGTACCGCCAACCATTGTTGTGGAAATGCGCAAGACACGTGCCACGAGCGGGTGCTCCGCTGCCATTCGCTTCCAAGGGCCGCTCATTTCAGTGCTGCGCCGCCATTTGCTTCCAAGGGCCGCTCGAGACCTGGGCCACGTGCGCTCGCGCATTTGGCGCTACTTGCAAAGACAAACGAAAACATATTGAGGGGCTTTATGCCGGTATAGTCTCCATAAGCCATGCTCTTCTCTTTCGGCGCTGAAGAAATGCACGCGACGGCATAATCTCGGGCAGTCTTTTTTATTTATTTTTATTTGCAGAATAGCTCGTGCAAAAAAAAAAAAACGGCTTTTACGTTTTTACATTTCCCTACATAGGTACCTCGCTTTCCCATTGGCTTCATTGCGCGTGACGATTCAACGCCATTTGCCATGGAAACGTTCGTGAAACTAGAAAGCCTCTGTTTGCCGCTAACAGTCATTTTCGAGTTCGGGTTGTGACGACAAAATGACGTAAGAACAAGAATGCGCGGGACTATTTGCATTGTTTTAACTCGACAACCGTACCCATGGTGAGTTAAACTCAAAAGAACATGGCCGCGATGCTCGTCGGATCGACCGCGGCTGGGGTTGGACATCCGATCGGTCACTTGATCAACGCGCACACGAATACTTTCGTGCTGTTGAAATGAGCCCATTCGGCGGCAGGACCGGGTCGAAGAGCACAGTGAGCTGGCGTTTAACGTCTCCGATGTAACGCTTGGCGAGATGCAAGACTTGGCTTCTATTTGTGCCGGTGTTATGAAGCTTGAAAGTGGTGGTGTTGTTGTGGCTCGTACGGTAGCGCTGCTGAGATTATGAAGACGGTAATAGACCTTTATTCAGCGTTGCCGTGCATTAAGATTCAAAACCTCACCTTGACACAAAGGGAACCACGTTTCCGCGAGCACGGAGGCAGCAGCCAACGGTCTGAGAAAGAATTGCGCCGCCGCCACTACCGGCAGCGATCGCCCCAACGGCAAGAAAACAAACGACAAGCTCATTGAGGTTTGTGTAGTGCTGACTACTGATTCATCGGACGACAAAGGCGAATGATGTAAAACGCAACGTAAGTTTGCCAGCGTTTTGCAAAACAAATTCGTTTCGTTGAAAATTTATTTTGTGGAATTCGTTAACGCCTTGAAAGTTTGACGGGGACCGCATTGTGAACGCAGGCTTCACACAAGTGTTTTCTACAGTGTGTGCTTTGGCTGCATGCATATAAAGACAAAAACACTGCCTATATGGTGCATAAAATAAAAGAAATTTCGTTCATCTTGATAATGTTTACTATCTATTGAGTGCTGTTGATAGTAGTGGCGTAGCCAGGAACTTCTAAGGGGGTGAGGATGGAGAGGGGTTGAGGTGGCTGGGATGTTCATGACTTGGGGTGCGGGGGGGATGGTGTCGGAATTTGTGTGTATATACTAGGGCCCGCCGAATTCGGGGAGGGAAAGAGCGAAGCCCCATAACCCCCCCCCCCCCCCCCCTGGCTTTGCCACATAAGGGGAGCATCCTACATTCACAGGCTGCCATAAGCATGTGCATAGCCACTGAGCTCGTACCACAATGGCAAGATAGTTGCTGACATTCTTCACGTTACGTAGCAGTTCTTTCTTTAGTACATATGCTCGCTTTTCCTTCACACATCTACTCTGCCTCCGCTTGTCGTTTATGCTTGATGGTGATAAGCCAACAGTGCGTATTTGCTCTGCATCATAGGCAAATTTAAAAAAAACCAGCTTACACTACTCTTTAATTTCAATGAGTTACTGTCACTTTTGAAACGACAATCTATTTAATTGCTATAATAACCTTTACATTAAACACACGTGTGTTAAATGTAGGACAATTCTATTTTTATTGTTTTTTTTTTGGTTACGAAGATGACAACCATCCACAAGACACTGGCTAAATTTCTCGTCTACAGTGGGTAACAATGTTACCATACTCTGTCAGACTAAACTGCTGCTGTCTAGACAAGTAACGATTCATTTTAGGACAGACGTGTTCGTAGTTTATTGCAGGGCATCGAAAAGTGTTCTTATGACTTTCCGATGACTGACTTGCAATTCCAGCAGCTTGGTGTGAAAAGGTAAAATATCTAATTGATACAACAAAATGACATCAGCAACCCATTCAGATTTTATTGCGTGATTGACAGCAGCTACAGACCGCAACAAATTGTCAACTGAAGACATAGGTACTAAGCGTGCACTAACTTCGAAGCGGTAGAAACCCTGAAGTTTATGCGTCAACTTACCACCATGTTATTAAGGCTGCGGTCCCACGGCAGCCATCTTGAACAAGGCGTTAGTTCAACCAATAGATGGCGACACGCACCCGTGGGGTGGCCGAAACATTGGTTCACAGTGGGATGGCTCGAGCACCATCACGTTCCCCTCGTGGCCTTGCTCGCGCCGCTGCCAGCTGTGCTCAGCTAGCTCAAGTAGCGTGGCCCAGCAAACGGATGGATATAGGGAGATGCGGTCGGCGGTTGTAACGTGCTTTCGCAATAAATCTTACCAAGAAGGAATCAAATGTTGATTGACGTGTCAATATTCTATCAATGAAAATTTCCTCTGCACGAATGCACGCTCAGTAGACTCAACCAGTGGAAGCGGACGTCGAGTAAACTGCTTCGCGATTTACGGTACTTACCTCTCCATTTTAATGACGACTAAAATAACGTCATGAAATATTGTGTTTCACGGGGTCCGGAAGATGTTGTAAAGGTTGTTACATTATAGTTCCCGGAAAACAAACGCCGTTGCAATATTTTCGCAAGTACCGACACACATTATGTTGTAAGTACAGCCTAGGGAAACCATCAGAAGAAATAGGAAGACGTTTATTTGCAATGAAGACGCTATGAATGAACGGCGTTTAGCGACGGCAAGTTATGAGCGTTCGGGAATTTATAAGTTGACGTGATTGCTAACCATGGACATGCGGACAATGAAGACCAGTTTTGTCGGGAGATGGTCTTGTGGTGATGACCGGATATCGGACGACTCATGGCAGACGAACAAGCAAGTTTCTTCTCAGCGATTGGTAAGTGTCCAGTTTCAAGCACAACACGTGGCTACCGACGTTGTCGACGTTTCGAACACTTACGGCTTTCGACAAAAGTCCTGGCACCTGGGCTAACTTTGTGGAAAGACTCGAACAGTAACTGAAAACGATCCACTATTCAGTCGGTTGGTGGCGAAACGTATCCACATCTGCGGAGTCATGTACGATGCGTACTCTAAGTAGCTGGAAGTTTACACGATGTCTTCCACGACGTCCAAACACGTCATTGACGTTCTACGGTCTCTTTTACCTACTTTTGCCCTACCGAAAATACTTTTCTCTGATAACGCGCCAAATCTTGCTTCAAATAAAATAAACAAGTTTTTGAAGAAAAAAAAAACGGCATCAGGCATCACATTAGTGCACCATACCATCCTGCAACTAACGGGCAAGCAGAACAGATGGTGTGCGAAACGAAAAAAAAATCCCTTTTGAAGCTTACGGAAGAAGCAGTTCAGTAAAGAATCGCCAGGTTCTTGTTCCGGCAGCACGCGTCGGTCTCATCTTACACGGAAAAAAACCCGCCGAAGCAATATTCGGCGGAAGAAAAGCCACACCCCTCGATCTCATTATACTATCGCTTACGAACAAAGATCGAGAGATACCCACATCGGGAGTAATGGCAGTTTATTCGGTCGGACAACTCGCCTACGTGAGGAATTTCAGCGGAAGTCTGGCCTTCCATGTAAAACTTGAGTAGAAAAGGCTCTATGTTGGTTGACCAGGAGGTGTCATCTCTCTGAATAGGTTGGATATCAATGCCCTTAAGTGTAAATATAACTAAATCACAAACCTTTCTTTGTGTATTGTGTAACTGCTCTTGTATTTGATAGTAGAAGCTACGGTGGTGATCTGGACCTTTCACACCAGACTCCTTTTTCTTATTTTTCGCCTCACTCCTTTGCGGTTTAAGTATGCTTCAAGAATCTTTTGGAACGGGGACACTTTACGTCAACGAGGCCATTTGTTCCAAGTAGTCAATCAGGGAATGCTGCTAGAAATCCGTCCCTCATATTAACGAATAAGCCGCGCTTCTGCACAGTGCAGTTTTCCTGTTCCACGTACAGTTGTAAAGCAACATCCTCATTGATTCTACCATATACTGTTACGGGTGAAGAAAGTCTTTGGGTACACGATACTTGAAACAAGTCCTGCACTGTACGTTGTGGTTCAACACCCATTAATGTCGTCGTCCTTATAGAGCCTCATCATTTAATCATTACCTCGTCACCTCATATTGCTCTTCATCAACAGTAAGTACAATAGGCTACCGCCACATTACAATCCAAGAATTGAAAAATTAAGTCGTTCAGTCCTTCAACGAGTTTATAATTTATATAATGTTATTACGTTACATTACCTCGAGACGATCGACGTCCATTGTCGATCTTCAAATACTTATACCTGTATATAAATTAGACGCACAAGGGGGGGTTGGTTGCCGAGTGCACGGTCTAGCGCACACCAGCTCGGAGCACTGGGAGCGAAAGCTCGCGCTCCAGAACCCACCCCGCCCCTGCCCGTTTCGATCTGGAAGAGCATCGTACCGGCGTGCGGTCGTGCATCACTACTGCGTGGCGCACGTTGAAGACCCCAGGTTTTCGGTTTTACCACACTGGCTAAATTGCTCATCTACAGCTGAGACACCAGACGCCCACTAAGGCAGACTAACTTCCGGCTGAATAAACATACACACAACAATTTGCAATTAGACGCATAATAACAAAGAACACAGTGTGCCGCCTCTTTTCTTTGGATGCCTTTTTTTCTAAACCAGCGCAAGCTCGTGCGTTCTCTCTTTTGAGACGGTTAGAACGGTCGCGTATAAAACCCGCGTTTCTCCTACCCGCCCGCTTCCTCCTCTCATTATGTGTATTTGGTTATAACTAAATAAGCTATAATAATGGTGTATTATTCATATTTACTTTCAGTTTCAGTTAGGGAAAAGGAGTTTCGCGGCAACTAGAGCCAATAAATGAGCTGCGCTTAGAGTATCGGCACTCTCTTCCCCGACAGTGTTGTGAACGCCGCCATTTTGGTGCTTGTGCAGAGCAGGTGGAACTGCCGATCGTCATGATTCAAAAGTACGACATCGTCAGCATTAGATTCGGTGTTAGGAAGCTCATGTAATGTTGCTTTGCTTTGTCGCAAACTGTTTAAAGTGGGGGACGGAAAAGCGTTTCTTGTGATTTCAGATAAAGCTTCAAATAACTGGCAACCATAATTTTAAGCCATACTAAGGCCAAGCGTGGCTACTCTGAAGCGTAGCTTATTTAATAACACTATTCATGCTCTTGTTCAAGAGGCTTGTAATACCTAGGGTGCCTCAATGTCCTTCTGTTTAGGGTGATGCCACCCTCTGTAGTACCCGATGCCGACAGCACGCGCTCACAGGGAAAATACAAAGAAATCGACGAAAACAAAATGTCGCCATAGCACAATCAGCGCCACGAGCGCGTGCAGGGACACGCTCTTTCACGCGCTTCTGAACAAAAAATAAAAATAAAAGAGGGGGACAAAATGGCCAGATGTAGTGCTCCACCCTAAGCAAAGGGCACATGAAGTGCTCCACCCAGTATTACCTGGAGGGGCCATATCGTAAGCCCCGTGGATTCCACAAGCCACTACCTTTTGACACCTGCCTCTTCTTCATTGTTCCCGCTTGTGCCAGTAAATTAGCTACGGTTCAGAGTAACGACACTTGGCCATATTGTGGCTTAAAATCATGGTTGCCAGTTATATGAAGCTTTATCTAAAATCACAGGAAACGCTTTTCCCTCCCTCACAAATGTTTAAACAACCCGCGACAGAGCATTGCAATATTGCATCAGCTTTCTAGCACCGCATCTAATGCTGAGGAGGTCGTACACTCTAAAAAAAAAGGGTATCACCATACACCCCTTTGTCCCATATAATATACCCCAAAACTTCATTTCGACCGTACAGCGCCCTATAGTCGAACAGACGGCACAAAATTTTACCAGGGGCTTGGTAACGGTGCGATATAACTTATTAAATTGCTAAAGTACGTAATAAAGACCAAAGAAAGAAAACACGGAGCTTTTGAAGTACGGCCGAGAAAACTCCAATAACTTTTTTTTGTATTCAGTAATACGTACATCACCTATCTTAATAAGTTGTACCACACGGCTATCAAGCTCCTCGAAATCGTTGGGGCCGCCTGCTCGATTATGGGGCGCTGTATGTCGAATTGAAGTTTTGGGGTGTATTATATGGGACAAGGGGTGTAATAATACACCTTTTTTTTCTGAGAGTGTACTTTTAGATCACGATGATCGGCAGTTGCGTTTGCTCTGAGCAAGACCCAAAATGGCGGCGCCCAAAACAATTTTGGGGAACGGAGTGCCGATACTTTAAAGCTTATTTAGTGACTCTAGGCATAAAGTGAACTCGGGTGTATTCTTTTCCTCTTCGTCTTCATTGTTTATTGATTTCAATCATATCGAATAATGAACACATTATATCACGCTACGCTTGTGTAAATATTGGTCTTAGATTTATTAGCCTGACCCAGTACTTAAACCATTCAGTTATCGATAGCAAATCTTCCAATATATTTTTTAAATGTGAGGGCAAAAAGGCACGGAGATTGATGATGATACAGACGCCAACGCCGCCCTCGGAAATTTTTTGAACATTAGAAATCAGCAGTTTGTCTGCCATCCGCCAGGTAGCGCAACAAAACACCCAAACAGCTTTTAATTGTTTTTAAAATTAGCTAAGCTCTACACCTATTAAGAAACCAAAGCAATATCATTGTGAAAATTTAATACATCGCAATGTATATCTATTCCAAACTATAAATGTTATTAAATGCCAATAAATCTGTTTGATGTCCAAAACAGATATACGTCCAAAACAGGTAAGTTTGAAGGGCTCCTGGAGCGTTATGACTTTGAAAATGAAAAAAAAGCCATCGTCCACCTCTTGGGCAACCATTGTAGCTCTAAATGTTATAAAAGATTTTATCATAGTTTAATTATTTCTTCAGCGGCATTTGAACTACCATGACACGAAGCACAAAAAAGTGCTACGTTTGATATAAAATATCTAAACTAAAACAAAATTTACACAACATTAAATATTTTTCTGCATATTACCAATTATAAGCACTACATCTGTAGCTAATTTCATTGCCCTAGCTCTTGTCATTAAAAACATATTTGTGCGGAAAAATGTCAATTTTAGGGCAATATTTGGAGGGATGAAAAAAACAAAGTAGTGCAAATATCAAAAAAGTGGATCGTTAGATTCTGCTCCGACATCATCTTAACAAAACTGCTATATTGGAACCGTGCTATCTTTAATGGATCGTTCATAAAACATGAACTAGCGGAGCAAGTGAGGGTCCGCGCCATCATATTCGCAACGCTACAAATTCGCATGAACAGTAAAAACCAACACATACATAATATCAAATGAAAGAGGATTGGATTGCCTTTCAAATGACATCAATCCCAAAAAACAGTATTTAAAAGGAGATCAGTAATGACCTGCCAAAAAGTACCTAAACTGTCGCATTCAGTGGGACCGTGGCCTTAATGGCAAAATGGTGTTTGCGGCAAAGCAAAGTTTTGGAGTCCTTTAGAATGGTGACGGTCTCCTTCAGACCGATGATGACGGTGACGAAGCTTTAGTTAGAGTCTAAGTTTAGTCAACGCGCCCGACGACGTCGGTGTGCTTGTCATGGTGGCGACGAAAGCCTTCTTTCGCACATGCCTCAGCTGCCTCGGTCCGGGGTTCTGTCGACCCAACCGTCTCTTCCCAGCCGGTTGACAGCGATACTCACGACGGCCGTCACGGCTCTGATCACCATGCACTGGGCATTAGCTATGTGATCATCGGGGGCAACCGCGCCCTTGTAGTTCCGCGTTGCGAAAAATCTCACTGCGATTCAATTAGTAGCTGCTGCTCGACGGTCATCATCTCTCATCGTCGCCGTCTCTCGTTGTCACACTGCGATCACACGGTGCTTTTCGACAAGCGGTATTGTCGTCAGAAACGGTCGTCGTGCATCGCGAAGGCAACCGGGTGCTCGTGGAAAACCTGTCATTGTACGCGTTGGTTGAGCCATCGTTGAGCAACAAGCATCGCCGCCATTTTCTACGCTCTAGAATCCTGCCCAAAGCTTGTTCCCTTCGTGCAATAGAAAGAGAGGTTAAAAGCACGAGCGCATCACCCCGAACGATCTTGCACGAACGTTGGCTTGCACTGCGCAAGCGCGCCTGCTCGACAGGGACGTTGAAAGCTCGGAGCACGTTCTTGTAGCTCCTACACTCGCACTAGCTCGCACTCATAATGAAACAGAGAGTAGGGTGTGTCGAGTAATACCGCAGTTAATCTAGTGACGCGACTTCCGCTATGTGCTACGTAGGTCGGACGTTGTCATACGTCACTTTGTCGTCACGGTCCGAACTCGAAGAGCGACAGTTACGGCAAACGGTTGCTTTCGTGTTTCGCGAACGTTCCCATGGGAACCGCGTGGAATTATCACGCGGGCTGTGGCCAATAGGAGCGCGCGGTTCGTGGGGGGGGGGGGGGGGGGGGGAGAAGTTTTCGAGAAACACGAACGTGACCGTTCGTGACCAGAATAGCACCCCTGGGGTGCTATTCTGGTCGCAAACGGGTACCTTTCGAGTTGTGACGCATCGAGAAAGAAGGGGCGGCGCCTCGACCTAGAATGATTTTTGTTTGAGGCTCCACCCCAACGTTCGGGTTCACGCACGCGGTCAGCTAGAATCTGACGATGCCCTACCTCGCGGTGACGTGTCCATCCAGTTCGGGCGAAGAAATCCCTGCATTTCCCTCTGTTCTTTTTGATATCTTCTTCCTTTCCTCCGGGACTTAGAACAAGCGAATAACGGAGAAAAGGCTACCTTCGAGAAAATGGAAGGAAACAGAGAAAAATAATATTCTCCTTTTAAAAAATACGAAAGATTATTTCAATAATTATTACGTAAAGTAAATTTCGCTAAGATATCTCAGCTCTTTTTCACGAAGTCTTTCGCTACGGTCTTTGAAAACAAAAATGGCGAAAACCGCGGTAACGACCTTGTGGTGTTTGTGTCTCGCTTGCGTGGTTGCTTTCCCTGTTTCTGCACGATACGGATGGCATTACGAGAAGAAAATATTATGTGAAGGTACGCTGCGACACCGACCATCCTTTGTGAAGCCGCCGTGAACATAAGCTGCAAATGAAATTTCCTGTTTGCCTGTGAAGGAGACTCCAAATGGGTACGGAGCTGACGACGACTCCGTGGTAATATATGACTAGTCATGAGATTGACGCAGAGTGCACCGGTTGTGAACATGCTGTGGATAATGCGGGAAAGTTTCTTCGTGCAGTTTTAAGAATGCTTTGCTCCCTTTGCTCACCGCAGTGATTACGACGGTAGTCCCCATTAGCGCCGAGATGTTTCGATGGCGCCCTCTTATGGTTTCCCTCCGTGACGTCACGACTGGGATTTGCCTCGCCGTGACGTCACCAGTTGTCATTCTGGCTACTTACAATCGGGTGCGACGACGAGTTCGATGGTGTGTTTAAAAAGCACAGTAGAAGCTAGGAGCCATCACAATCCGAAACCAACACCGTCAAAGTTGACAATCTGACATTGCTCATATGTCCATGGTTTGGCCAATCGTGGAAAGCTGACCACAGCGACGCTTTTGGCCGCGCACATCGCTAATAAGCCATGCTCTTCTTTTTCGGCGCTGAAGAAATGGACGCGACCACATAACCTCGGGCAGTCTTTTTTACTTGTCTTTATATTTGCAAGAAAGCTCGTGCAAAAAAAAAAAAAAAAAAAGAAAACGGTTTTTACGTTTTTACACGTCCCTACATAGGTACCTCGCTATCCCATTGGCTTCATTGCGCGTGACGATTCAACGCTCTTTGCCATGGAAACGTTCGTGAAACTAGAAAGCCTCTGTTTGCCGCTAACAGTCATTTTTCGAGTTCGGGTTGTGACGACAAAATGACGTAAGAACAAGAATGCGCGGGACTATTTGCATTGTTTTAACTCGACAACCGTACCCTTGGCGAGTTAAACTCCAAAGAACATGGCCGCGATGCTCGTCCGATCGACCGCGGCTGGGGTTTGACATGCGATCGGTCACTCGGTCAACGCGCACACGAATGCTTTCATGCTGTTGGATGAGCCCATTCGGCGGCAGGACCGGGTCGAAGAGCACAGTGAGCTGGCGTTTAACGTCTCCAATATAACACTTGGCGAGATTCAAGACTTGGCTTCTATTTGTGCCGGTGTTATGAAGCCTGAAAGTGGTGGTGGTGCTGTGGCTCGTACGGTAGCCTTGCTGAGATTATGAAGACAGTAATATACCTTCATTCAGCGTTGTCATGCATCAAGATTCAAAACCTCCCTTTTACACAAAGGGAACCACGTTTCCGCGAGCACGGAGGAAGCAGCCAACGGTCTGAGAAAGAATTGTGCCGCCGCCACGACCGCCAGCGATCGCCCCAACGGCAAGAAAACAAACCACAAGCTCATTGAGGTTTGTGTAGTGCTGACTGCTGATTCATGGGACAGCAAAGGTGAATGATGTAAAACGCAACGTAAGTTTGCCAGCGTTTTGCAAAACTAATGCGTTTCGTTGAAAATATTAATTTGTGGAATTCGTTAACGCCTTGAACGTTTGACGGGGACTGCATTGTGAACGCAGGCTTCACACAAGTGTTTTCTACAGTGTGTGCTTTGGCTGCATGCATATAAAGACAAAAACACTGCCTATATGGTGCATAAAATAAAGAAAATTTCGCTTATCTTGATAATGTTGACTATCAATTGAGTGGCGTAGCCAGGAACTTTTAAGGGGGTGAGGGTGGAGGGGGTTTGAGGTGGCTGGGATGTTTATGACTTGGGGAGCGGGGCGGGGGGGGGGGGGGGTGTTGTCGAAATTTGTGTGTATATTCTAGGGCCCGCCGGATTTGGGGAGGGGGGGGGGGCGAAGATAAGCCCCCCCCCCCCCCCCGCCCTGGCTTTGCCACTGAATGATACCATAAGGGGAGCATCCTACATTCACAGGCTGCCATAAGCATGTGCAGAGCCACTGACCTCGCACCACAATGGCAAGATAGTTGCTGACATTTTTCACGTTACGTAGCGGTTCTTTCTTGAGTACATATGCTCGCTTTTCCTTCACACATCTACTCTGCTTCAACAGCGCGTATTTTCTCTGCATTACAGGCAAATTTTTCAAAAAATCCAGCTCACACTACTCTATAATTTCAACGTGTTACTGTCACTTTTGAAACGACAATCTTTTTAATTTCTATGATAACCTTTACATTAAACACACGGGTGTTGAATGGAGGACAATTGTATCTTTATTATTTTTCTTGGTCATGGAGGTGACGACCATCCACAAGATTGCACTGGCTAAATTTCTCGCCTACAGTGGGTAACAATGTTACCATGCTCCGTCAGACTAAACTCCTGGATCGCTAGGTTGGACATTTGAGAAAAGGTACATGGAAGTGACGTAATGCAAAGGAGGAGCGTATCCTAGCAACACTCACGTGGCGGCTCTGCCCACTTTGACGCCGCTACGTCATCGCAAACTTGACACCCGTCACCCGTTTCAGCGACGTCCGGAGCCAACCACCGACGAGCGGAAGTAGCTACGCATTCCCTGAGGCGTCCCTACGCGCGGAATACGGGGTAGGATTTACTACGACGCGGGGAGCAGTTCCTGCGTTTAGCGAAGGAACGGCAACCAATCCTGTGCGTCGCTGGCCGTCGCATCTGTTCTAGTACAGGTAAAAGTATTGAAAAACAATCAAAACCTTTTGGGCGTTGTGAAAACAAACCGCTTTTTTGTACCCTTTTGCAATACATTTGAGAATTAATTGGAGAGAACGTTGTTCCAATATTATGCGGGATGTGCGCTACGCGCCTTCTTCAAACCAAAATGTCGAACCACGAGGAGCTTGGTGTGCCGGGGGTTGCGGAGGGGTCGGTGGAACCAACGGGGAGCGCGCGAGTGACGGCTGCTTTAGTCAGAAACAATTTTTTTATCTTTCGAGAACTTGCTATTGCTGTGCTCAAATAAGAATGTTTGGCGCAACATCTGTGATAATTCTTTCAAAGTGGTCCAGTGTTTATATGGTGGTATGCTAGTCAGAGAATATATATATATATTTTTGTTCCTTTCGAAATTTAACTATTGTGCTCAAATAAGACCAGAGTGTTCAACAAGATATCTGTGATATATACTTAAGATTGCCCAATTGCTTACATGGTTCCAGTCGATGCTCAGTTTTACTTCCAAGAATGAAATATTACATTCCATGTTATCACACTTTTATTCATGAAGTCACAGGTTTTTCTTTAAGAAATAAAGCAATTTTCAAAACAAACTACATCTGCACTGTGTTGAGATAACACAATCACCTAACTTTGATGAAGTACCATAAAAGAGATAATAAAATGGAGCAGAAGGCAAGACGCTTTGAAGCATTTAATGAAACAATGTCCATGACATCAATATCCCTGGTTCAATCAGCAACTAAGAAAGCAATCTCTGCAAAAGCAAGCATTTCTTTCTAGAGGTAGTCTGAATTACTTCTGAGTTCTTTGCAGGGGCAATCCAGATGACCTGTTGGTCTGGCAACTAAACCTCCGAACCTTTTCTGTCACTGTCGACTGCGTCTCGTGCCTTCTGCTCATAAAAATAAATAAAAGTCTGTATCAATTTCACCGCGATGCACTCGACACGTATCCGGAGGCAGCACGCTGGCTGTGCGACGAACTTCACAAGGTGTAGGAGCTGAAGAGAGTATGTAGCTTGTGGACGGCCATGACTGTGGAGCAGGAAGCGAAGTGAGCACTTTACGGCTTCCACGGGGAGGGCTTCACTGAGGGCAAGGATGTGACGGGGTCCTTGGTGGTCAGGACCTCAGTCGTGGTGGCGAGAGGTTCCCTGTCGCTGGCGGGGTCTGTGCTGGGCACCACCGGAGCGAGGGCGCTGAGGGGCTTCCCGACGGTGTCCCTGGTGGTCGGGACTACCGTCGTGGCGGCGGACCCCTTGCGTGTGGCGCTCCGCACGGGCACGTCTGCGGCGGGTTCCGAACCGGGCGACAAGGCGCTGCCTCAGAGCCTTCCCCCTGTCCGAGAGGCCGACCGGAAGGCCGACCGGAGGGCCGGCAGGAGCCAGGCTCTCGGGAGCCGACGCTGACCTCTCCGAGCTCGGCTCAGAGCCGTCCGAGCTCGGCTCAGACTCCAACTCTGACTCTTCAGGGTCGGAGTCTGACTCCGGTTCTGGCTCGCTCGATGCAAGGCAGATGTTGTGGAGCACTGCACATGCCGAAATAATGGCGGTGGCTGTTGAAGGGTGGTAATACAGAGCCCGGTGCCTTTGCAGACACCGGAATCTGTTTTTCAACAGCCCGATGCAGCGCTCCACAACAGACCTGATCGAGGAATGCGCCTTATTAAACCGGCTGCAAGCGGTGAAGGTCGCGTGGTTCCCGGGGACAGGGGTGATGAGCCAAGGCTCCAAGGGGTAGCCGCGCTGTCACCTGCACATGTAGAGGATGGAACATATTACATTCTTTACTTTTTAAAATAAAAGGCAAGAAAACAGCTGTGTGCAACTATGTCAATTATAATGTAACTTAAGTGAGACTTAAAAGTGTGTTAATATTTCTGCACTACAGTATCAGTTTACATTATGATTAATTAGCACCAGCTTGCCTGCAAACTCCCTGTTATTTCATGTAACTATGTGTTTTCCTGGTGGGTTGTATGGGATGTGTGCACGATTCCTTAGGGGTGCTGTGATGTATGCAAGTGCATTATTAGGCCCTTGCATCCGACAGATAAAAGCTCTGTTGCTTTTGGGAGTGTGGCCGTGACCTTAGGCACGGGCAGAGCAGAACACGCTGGCCTTGTCTTTGGCAAGCAAGGGGATAAGGCGCCAGTTCGACGAACCTCTTTCCTAATCCTCGGTGGAGTTGGAGATGGGGGAAAGAGAGGGGGTGGTTAGATTGGAAAGGAGTCAGGTCCTGTTGGGACACGGAGGGTCTAATAGGAGGAGCTATATAGGCAGACCGAAGAAGAAGGGTCAGGGAAAAGAATCCAGTGCGTGGGACAAAGACGACCTGAGGACAGATTTGGCGAGCCCCAAGTTGCCAAGGAGGAATTGATCCCATTCCGTACAAACTGACGACCGTCAAAGCGACCAGGCGAGCCCCCAGGTATCAGTGAAAGAGCTCCAACTTCATGCAAAAACCAACCAGCAAGAGGCTACAGGCAGACAGTAACAGTGAGAGGGCCGAACCGGACAGCGACTCGCACTGCGGTCGCATACCTTGCGTAGTCTATCACTGTCGTGAGATTGGTGTAGTGTGGCTTTCGTAGCCTGCAGAGTGTGAGAGTTATGTGGACATAAACAGAGATTAATGGCCAAACTTTGGGTGTTGTCTCACTTCAAGGAGTTCCAGCAACTGTGTCTGTGTGCCTCACAACAAGCACAGTACGTGTGGTACTGTAGCTTTCAAGCAGTGGGAGCCACCGTGTGCGTAAGGAATGAATTTAGTATGCTCACCAAGCAGGAACCGGCCGTCGCGTGGCAGCTGCCCTTGCTCGAGTTGGTTTCGGAGCCAGGAAAATTGCCACACGAAGGAGTCGTGCACCGACCCGGGATACCGTGGGTCGATGCACGTTATCCGGCAGTCGGCGTCACACACCTGAAAGTGAGAGAGATATTGACATGTAATTACCTAAATCCACAAGTAGTAGATTGTACTTATGGTTCACAAAGCAGTCGCAATTTCAGAACCTGTTATTTTGTCTGACACATGCATGTCAACACACCTTCCTGGATGCAAGGTACAACTAACTACCTTGAAACAAAAATAATGTGTTTTTCTTTGTTTTGTTTTTTTACGGAAGGTTGCACGTTTTAACAGACAAGTATTATTTTGGGGAGAAGAGTCTCACGGCTCACATGCTACGTAGAGCACACGCTCGCGCAGTCGTGAGACCCCACAGCCCGCAGTCATAAAACGGCATACTTAAACCGTATCGGCAATACGTTTTTTTTTCTACAGATTTGGGGCGCGTTTTGACAACGTAACATGAGTGTACTTACCACCATCACGTTGAGGGCGTAGAAGTACTTGCGGCACCAGTACGCCGCCTTCGTGACGGTGGGATCGTTCTTGGACGGGCCGACGATAGAGACCATGGTCCCGTCCACGCAACCGATGACGCCGGGTATCCTGCCGAGCAGCCTGAAGCCCTTCTCCGCGTCGAACCACTCGCTCGGCGTCTCGGGGAAGTGGATCCAGCCACGCTCGACCCCGAGACGACGCACAATAGCGACGGACACGGCGCGGACCACAACGCTGATTGTCTTTTGGTCCCGCGCTACGTGTTCGTCGCTCGCCACCATGCCTTGGAAGCTCCCCGTGCCGTAGAAGCGCAGTGCACACAACACTTGAAGCTCCACAGTCATGACCGTCCACGAGGTACGCACTCTCCTCACCTCCGGTTCCTCGCGAAGTTCGTCGCACAACCACCGTACCACGATCTTGGGCAGGCGGTATTGCTTCCGAAAGATCTTCTCCGGGAGCTCGAATGCATCGCGGTGTTCCCGATACAGCCTTTCGGGCGAAAAAAAAAAAAAAGCTCTATTAAAGAAAATGTCGAATTGACGAGACGACGACGCCTCGCCGCCGAAAACATGCTGCCAATGACACCTAGTTCCGAGCAAGTACCTTTTGAAACGTACTCGGTACAAAACGAAACGTCATTTTGTTGTCACGTCCGGTAGCCGACTCCGCCCAGTTTTGCCGACTCCGCCCACATTTTTCTAGGGAAATTACGTCACTTTTGTTTCCAACCAATCAGACGTGATGACGTCACTTCCGTGTACTAAAAAAAGGTACATGTACAATGTCGAACTTAGCTATCCTGCTGTCTAAACAACTTCCGTGTATTGTGTGCGTGCCGTGTATTGTGTGCGTGTTCGCCAGGCACAGCGAACACGACCTTTGGTCCAGGCAACGGCGCGCGGGCTGGTGCAACCGGAGACGCCGGCGAGGGAGAGCGAGCCCCGGTGAAGAACGTGACGCCTGCGCGAAAGAACAGACTGGGCGCGGTCGCAGACCGAAGAAGACGTTGTCAACCGAATGTAATCTATCAGTTAAATAAATATATATCCTGCATTACTTTAAAATTACCGGTACAGTACAATGGCGACGAGGATGGGATCTATGCAAGAAAGACGGATATAAACAACTGAGCGACATCGGAACAAAGGAGACAGCGGTAACGTGAGTGACGCCCCATCTCAAACCTGAAGAATGCCTCACATCGGGAAAATTGAAGAATTCGATCAGAAATCGGAATCATGGTCTTCGTACATCGAAAGGATCGAAGTGTTCTTCTCTGCGAATGACATTTCGGAATCAAAGCGAGCCGATGTTCTTCTCTCTATCGTCGGACGTGAAATGTACGGACTGATACGGAACTTGGCTGCACCTGCTAAACCAAGCACCAAGACGTACGTACAGATCGTTCAACTAGTGCAGAACCACATCGACCCGACGCCCAATGAAACGGTCGAACGCTACAAATTTTATCACCGGAAGCAGCTGGAATCCGAAACCATCGCAGGCTACGTAGCTGCTCTCAAACAGCTTTCACTGCAATGCAACTTCGGTGTTTCCCTCAACGACCGCCTTCGAGACAAGCTCATTGACGGCATTAAGGACGGAAACATTCTCGAAAAGCTGCTGGCTGAACCGACGCTGACATTCAAGGCAGCGGTGGATCTTGCCACTTCGATGGAGGTAGCCATGAAGGATGCGAAGGAAATAAGGAGCGAGACCAAAATCCAACAAGATGTCAATCGCTTGGTGCAAGGGCGGAAACACAAGACGTCACTTCCGAAAAAGGCCAGCGAAGAAAAAGGAAAATCTCGCACAAGCAGGACCCCATGTCATCGCTGCGGCAAAACCAATCACGACCCTGAAAACTGCTTTGCAAGGAACAAGACTTGTAAAAAATGCGGAAGAACAGGACACTTCCAATTGGTCTGCCGCGACAGGAAACAAGATCCACAAGACTCAAGAAAAAAGGACAAGCCAAACTTCACCAACCATGAAACTACACAGAACTCGGGAGACGAAACTCCGTTTTATATCATCGACACAAGCTACCCGAAACCCATCACAGTAACTGTGGAGATTTGCAACAAACCTCTTCAGATGGAGATTGACACAGGCTCACCCGTGGCTGTGATGAACCTGGAGACGTTTCAAGAAATTCTTCCAAACACCCAGTTGAAACCTTCGGGAATAACGCTGAAACCGTACACCGGCAAGCCCATCGTTCCAGAGGGAATGGTTCAAGTGGAGATGCGGTACAACGGGCAAGTCAAGCGTCATGAAATCCAAGTGGTGAAGGATGGGGGACCTCCCATACTGGGAAGAGCATGGCTTCAGGATTTTCAAGTGAACTGGAAGGAAGTGCACAACGTGCGTGCAGAAACCTTAACTCTCGCAGGTGTGCTACAGAAACACAGTTCCATCTTTGAAGGCCCGGGAGAACTGAAGGACTGCGCCGTGAAACTCTGCGTGAATGATGATGCTCAACCAAAGTTTCTCAGACCAAGGTCAGTTCCATACGCCCTCCGACAAAAGATCGAAGAGGAGCTGGATCGTCTTGAGAAAGAGCACATAATCACTCCTGTGATGAGGAGTCAGCGGGCGACTCCAATCGTTCGAGTGATGAAGGCAAACGGACAAGTGCGCATATGCGGGGATTACAAGGTTACACTCAACCCAGCCTTGAAGCCAGATAGGTACCCATTACCAAAGACTGAAGACCTCTTTGTGAAGATTGCTCATGGGGAGAAGTTCACCAAGCTGGACTGTAAACAAGCCTACTTCCAGATCCCCTTAGCGGAAGAATCCCGAGACCTCACTGTGATCAACACCCACAAAGGGCTCTATCAGGTGAACAGAGTGCCATTTGGGATAACTCCAGCGTCAGCTATCTTCCAACGCGTCATAAAAGAACTCGTTGGAAAGTTGCCGTACACAGGTGCATTTCAGGATGACATCGTGGTAACTGGCAAGAACGATCAACATCACCTGCTGAACCTGGACATCGTACTGCAAAAACTCAAGGAAAGTGGCCTTCGCTTGAGAAAAGAAAAATGCTGCTTCATGCAGGACTCCATCGAGTACCTAGGACATGTTGTAGACAAAGAAGGAATCCACCCAAATTCCAAGAAGGTGGATGCTATATTACAAGCGAAGACACCCAAAGACCAAAAAGAACTTAGAGCATTTCTAGGACTCCTGAATTACTACGGGAAGTTCATCAGGAACGCAGCCGACATCCTACATCCACTACATGAACTGCTGCGAAAAGATAAAAGGTGGGAGTGGTCGAGATCGTGCCAGAGAGCCTTCAACGAAGCGAAGAAGCAACTCACCAAGCAGAGTCTGCTAGTGCACTATGACCCTGCGCTTCCTCTGGAACTACACTGTGATGCATCGAGCCATGGCATTGGTGCAGTACTTCAACACGTACTACCCAACAAGTAACGGAGGCCGATCGCCTTCATGTCAAGAACGCTTTCTAAAGGTGAGCGAAACTACTCTCAGATTGACAAAGAAGCGTTGAGTCTAGTTGAGGGCGTAAAGAAATTTCACCAGTATTTGTTTGGACGCCACTTCACGCTGTGGACGGACCACAAACCCCTGGTGTCGATTTTCAATCCCAGTAAGGAAATCCCAGGCACGGTCGCAGCAAGAATGCAGCGATGGGCAATCATCTTGTCAGGGTATGACTTCGACATAAAGTACGTGTCGACTGATAAGAACGTAGTCGCAGACACGCTGTCGAGACTCCCAATAACTGACAAGGGCACTATGAAATCAGAAACTACAAGAATGGACGAAATCAAATGTCTCCATCTAGAAAAGTTTCAAGCACTACCACTGACACATTAGCAGATCAGCAGAGAGACACGAAAGGACACTGTGTTGTCTAAAGTTTTAAGACTCACCATGGATGGATGGCCGGAACAAGTGAATTCCGAAGACCTCAAGCCTTACTTCCATCGCAGAACAGAACTAACTGTGGAGCTCGACTGGTTAATGTGGGTAACACGCGTCATCGTACCCTCGAGGTACGTTTTGATTGACTTGCATCAAGGTCATGCGGGAATGACAAAGATGAAGGGACTGGCACGTCACTACGTGTGGTGGCCGCTTTTGGATCATGACATCGAAACGATGGTCCGAAGTTGTCGGCCGTGCCAGGAAGTGAGCAACGAGGCACCCAAAGTTTCCATACACCCGTGGGAATACCCAAAAAAGAAATGGCAACGCCTGCATGCAGACTTTGCAGGACCCTTTCAAGGAAGGAATTTCTTGCTGATCATTGATGCATATTCAAAATGGCCCGAAGTAGTGCCCATGACCTCGACGACTTCGGCAGCCACCATAAGAGTGTTTCTAACTCTCTTTGCAAGATATGGACTGCCAGAAAGGATTGTGACAGACAATGGCCCGCAATTCCGATCAAGCGAATTCCGGGATTTCATGACAAGAAACGGAGTGCAGCAGTCATTCTCACCCCCGAACCATCCCGCAACAAACGGTGCGGCAGAAAACTTCGTGGGAACATTCAAGAAGTCTGTCAACGCAAGCCTGAAGTCGGGGCTGACCATGGAAGAGGCATGCCATAACTTCTTGGTGGCATACCGGACAACCCCGCACACGACAACTGGCTCAACTCCTGCCAAAATGATGACAGGAGACGAATTTCGCACAAGGTTCGATCTTCTAATGCCTGATTCACATGGTGCGATTTTCTCCTGCGAAATCGGTGAAGCGATGAACCGCACATGCGAAATTTCGCGTTTCCTTTCACATTGATTGAGAATATATGCGATTTTTCGCACTTGCGAAGCACATGGTTGGAACCCTTGAATTCGTTTGGCGATACTAATTTCGATATTTAACAAAATTATAAAATTTTCAGATTTATTTATTAGCTTCTGGTAAAAAGTACGCCGTATACTTATATTTAGGGCCGATTCAGACGTTTGCATCGACTGCATTCGCATCAACGAAAACGACGAAAACAACGAGTACGACGAACGCGACAAGGACACCGGGAGAGTCACAGCTCATAACTGCTTGAGCAAGCTTTGTTGCGTTGCTTGGCATGTCGCGCAAGCGAACAGTTGTCCCGGTGGCTTCGTCACGTGGACGATGTTCCATATTGAAAGATGGCAAGTAGCAGCGCGTCCTGACTTTCATGGAGCATAATGGCCGCTGACGACGACGAGTTCAGACTGCTCTGTAAAAAGGAATACCTACTTCTGCGGAAAAGAAACTCCTGCTCCTAGACGGCAGCCCGCGGTGATGGCGGGTCAGGCCGTGCTGGCAAAACAGAGCCAAAGAATCGGAGTTTTACTCATTGGTAAGTCGACTTGTGCTTTTCTGCGAGCAGGTTTCTGGAATACTTTTTCTCTGCAGACCCTTTTTATGCTGCACAGCGACCCGGAGCAGTTTCAAAGATATTACCGGATAATGCGGAACGCCTTTGAAAGACTCCACACTCGCCTGGAAACAAAGCTTACGAAGCAATATGTCGTCAGAGAGCCCATTTCGTCGCGGGTGCGGCTTGCTATCACTTTGAGGTAAAATGGTATTCTCTTTAAACTTCACTGTTTGGAGTGAATACGAGGTGCAATTAAACTGGTTTATATGACGAACTCATTACTAGTTTCTCGGCTTCCAGACATTGATGTACACAGCAATGTTTTGTTTTTATTCAGGTACCTGTCATCGGCAACGTCAATGCAGGATCTTGCACTGCAATTCAAGGTTGGAGTGTCAACAGGGGCATCCATTGTGCATGAGAGATGTCCGCATATATGAAAGGTGCTTCACCCAAAACACATGAAGGTAAGCAAAGAAATCTGATTTCGTTTTTGGTAACTTGTGGAAAAGAGGACGGTTTCACATGGAGCGATTTTAGTTGCGATTTCGCAGTTGCGACGGCGCTGTTGCGGCAAACAGGCAGGTTCAATGCGATTATGAAATAATCGGAGCTGCGTCAATTGTCAAACATCTTTCGAGACGTCACCAGCGCCGCTGCGACGGTACGAAAAGACAGCCAATAAAAACGCGCCTCATCCAAAACCAACCGTATCCTTAGTGTCGGATCCATGCTGTGAAAGAGTCGCTGGCGTCTCGTAATGAAAAAAACACTTGAAAATGGAGGTGGTATTCCGGTCGTGCGGTATTCACTGGGGGCCATAGCTTGCGCCGGTTGCTGCTGAGAGCACGTGCTGTTAGTGAATTTGCACAACGCTTCTGCAACGTATATTTCACACCGTCAAGATTGTTTATCTTTGCCAGCAGTACGTAGCAGTTCTTTTTGAGCTCTAGCTGCGAACAATGCGCGCCAATACGGCGTCCACTAAATACCGCCTTTAAAGATGTAGATCATGACGAACAACAAGACTCACAGTGGTGGTCTTGGGAAATTGATGAATTCAAGTTCCCCCCCCCCCCCCCTGCCCCGGTGTACTCTTTCTACACACTACCAAACCACGTAATCATCCAGAATTCTAAATCAGGGGGTGTTGCAATTATTCGGGGGGGGGGGGGGGGGGGCTGTTGGGAGGGGGCGGCCTTAGGTCTAGATGCATTGGTCAAGAAATTCTGAGGGGTGTCGCCCCCAACCTGGAGATAAATAAGGGGGTGTTAGAAGGGGCTGGCTTTAGGTTTATATACAGGGTGTCACAAATGAAAATTTACACGGTCTTTTTTACCGCAAAAATAAACTAGGCGTCGCCGAACGCTCATTCTCCGCCCAAAGGTAGAGCTATAGAGGTCACAATCAGATGCCAAAGTTTCAGCCCGATCCGATAAATTAATCAAAAGTTATAAGTGATTTTCTGAAATTTTCAATGGGAAAATGGCGGCCGACGGCGTTTTCAAACACATGGGGTTCTATGTCACCAGAAACCGAAAACGGGCGAAAATGGGCTCCATTTCCCCATTGAAATTTTCAGAAAATCACTTATAACTTTTGATTGAGTTATCGGATCGGGCTGAAACTTTGGCATCTGGTTGTGACCTCTAGCTCTACCTTTGGGCGGAGAATGAGCGTTCGGCGATGCCTAGTTTATTTTTGCGGTGAAAAAGAGCGTGTAAATTTTCTTTTGTGACACCCTGTACATTGCTTAAGACATCCTGGGGGGGGTGTCACACCCCACCTGGAGATAATTATGGGAGTCGGGTGTACAAATCACTGCAGCTAACTCGTCCTTTGCAGCTACTCCTAACTATTCGCAGCCGAAATATCTAAATGAATCATGTTGAAAGCTGTACTGTCAAAAATGGTTTCTCAAAAAGTTTACACAACAGAGAGCCATTGATTTATGATTCTAGGGACGAACTTGGGAAGAGAGGGCTGCAGACCTGAGGATGTTGAGGGCCCCAATGCTATTACTGCGCCACCTTCGAAAGACGGGGTCACACATTACGCATCCTACGAATACAGTTTGCAGACAAATAGTAATTTGAGGCACCGCAGCATCCCTGCTTTTTTATGTCGCACGGCAACCAATGAAAGGAGCAGCCTGTCACGCGGCTTATGAAACACAGATGCGTCAGTGAGTCGCGTTCGATCGATGTCTGCAGACTGTTTTTTGTCTTTTGTATAAGCAGTCTGACACCGGCCTGACTTGGGCATAATATGATAGCTTACAAAAGTAAGTGGTGTGTGCCTGGAGCTGGGCTAGTTGGCTAAACATGCTTCTGAAAGTTTCCAGCTGAACGTAGAAAAAAAGGAGCGAGGGAGAAAAAAAAGACACACACACAGCTTTTCAGATCCAGTTACAAAATTATTCGCAATTGTTAAGAGTCAACAAGTATTTCTCATATTTGAGGATGCATTTATTACCAGTATTACTATAGGTAGAGATTACATGAACGGCTTTTAAATAACAACGTAAAACCATGTGTGAACTTTGTGCTGTACTTCTAGCTCCCATCAAGAATCACAGACCAAGGGAAATTGCCAAGGGCTTTAAGACAGGGCGGAATTTTCCTCATTGTGTGGGGAACGTTGACGGAAAACACGGACATATCGAAGCCCTTGCCGATTCTTGAAGCCTGTACTATAACTACAAGGTGCTGTTTATGGGTCTACAAATTTACTTTAACACATTTCATGTTTTGGAAGAGCGCATGAAGTGACGTAACATTCGGCTTTTCAGGGTAACCTACTCTGTAGTGCTGATGGCCGTCGTGGACAGCAAGTCGAGGTTTATGGCCACAGACGCTGGAGCGTATGGCCACCAAAGTGATGGTGGCGTCTTCAAGGCATCAAGGATAGGACAGTGCCTCAGTCAAGCTGCCTTGAATTGTCCACCACCAAATCTGCTGCCACCTTCCCATGTTATCGCCGCGTCCGTCTTGATTGGAGACGAGGCATTTCAACTGAGGTCGGACTTTCTGAGGCCCTGTCCTGGTTGATACCTCAGCGATTATCTAAAAATATTCAACTATCGACTGTGTAGAGCGAGGTAACCTTTAGAATTGTTGCACTTGCATTATAATAACAAAAATCACAGTGTTGTCTTTGTCCCATTTCCAGAAGGTGCGTCCAGAACGCATTCGAAATTTTGGCTACTAGATTTTGCATCTTCCGCAGGCCAATCGACCTCCTCCCAGACCACGCCACTGGAGTCGTCCGCGCAGCTTGTGTACTGCACAACTACCTACAAGACGACAAGTTGCACACGCTAAACGCCAATGCTGATTAGAGTCGACCACTTCGGCAACATCGTTGATGGCCAGTGGCGCAAGGAGGTCTCTCAACAGACAAACGCGTTGCTCCACCTACCGAGGCTGAGATCGCGGCACGTCGACCAATCTGTCCGAAAATGCAACATAGTGGCCACCGCAGTGAGAGACCTGTACCGTAGGTACTTGGTAAAGGAAGCTGCAGTGTCATGGCAAAGGAACCGCGCTGGACTGAAATCCTAAGTACTGTCAGCGGTATGGTGACAAATCACGAAGTTTTCAAGTTTTTGTGTGTGAGGATCGTCTGACCTATTTCCGGTGGAACAGGGAGCTGAGGCCACCATTACAACAATAGAGAGTATTAGCTTACCGCCTACCGGGCGACCGGGGGGTTACCGCGACCGTCACTGCAGAACTGCGCATGCGCCAATTATGCCACGCTACTCGGTTTACCGCGTTTACCGTCAATGGCGACTGCCGGGCATCGGCTCCGACGGCCGGCGTAGACTAATCACTTACTGTTTTGGAATGGCGGGGGAGGCGTCTAGAAACAATCGTCGCACCACATAACATGGGAAAGGGCAAGTGAAGCGGCTCTGGTTGGCCTATAAAGGCTTTCGCCTACCCGAGGTCCATAGCAAAAATCCGGGCTTCCATGGCCGCCGGACAGGCCGGTTGAATAGATGGATGGTAACTGCTATGCCCCTTGTTTCGGGCGGCAACCTGAGCCACCTAGCCGACATTAGAGACTGGTGCTGATGGCAATGGAGCTGCGAATGCAAACAAGCAGCGTACATGATGATGCTGTTTGCTTGCATTCGTGGGAGAACGGTGGCCGAGTGGGCTAACGTAAGGCTAACGCACCACAGCTCGGAGCACGTGTAGCGAAAGCTCGCGCTGCAGAACTCAGAGCACTGGGTTCAAAACCCCGTCCCTGCCCGGTTCGATCTGGACGAGCATCGTACCGGCTTGAGGCGCGACCAGTATCCAACAGCTTAGCTGACAAATTAAGTTACTTGGTCGTATACCAAGGAAGTACCACTATAACTACTCGTAATGAGGAAAATATTTTTTAAAAGTGGCTTTTTATGCGGCATTTGTCCGAATAAATGTACCGCTTTAAAAACGAACCACGCCGGTATTCACTACCATCATCATGACTTTTTCCAACCGTTGGAGAAAGAAGAAACTTCCATAGGCCCGGTCAGGCGCGGTTACGGTATGCTAAAACGTTCTTTACCCGCTACGCACTCGGTCCGGTACCGGCTCGATGGTCGCGGTCGCGGTAACCCCGGCGGTCGCCCGGTACGCGGTAAGCTAAAACTCTCTAATATTCTGCCGCTGCGAGTTCGCTTCTTTTGAACGGGCGCTCTGGTGAGAGACGGCTTCCGTGTGAGGCCCACTAGGACTTTGAACAGAGAAAGTGAAACATTTGTATTGTACCAAGACCGGTGCTACTGGAGGGGGATGAAATTAGGGACTCTCCCTGTTCATGTACGCTATTAATGTGCTTAACGAGGGGTGGACGTCATTTATACTCTGCCGCCCGTGGAGGAGTGACACAGTCCTCTGAGATCCTTGGTTGGATAAGTGGGACGAGTGTTTTCAGTGCACGTTCTGCAAGATCCTGAGCTGAGGCGCAGTCCTTAAAGGGAAGCCGGAACACTTCTTAAAAAAAAAAGAGATAGAGCTTGATTCTAGCGTAGTTTTATCCCGTGGATATGAATATCGCGTTCGTTTTCCCCGAAGATGTAACTTAACGCGAGAAAACACGAAAAACACCCGACCCGTCGTGGCGTCATAAGAGGGCCTTTCGGGCGCAAAGCTCGTGTCACTCGAGGGCCGCGCATGCAATCCCTAGCTTGCCAGGTGTATTCCCCCGTACTGGCACAAGTGTTGACATCTTTTTATGCCTTTCTTAAAAAAAAAAATAATAAAATAGCAAGAGTACGCGTGCATAGCTGTGGTGGACGCTGCTGGAAGGAAGATTCCGAGAACTCCTTTTATGGCGACACGCTCCTGGAAGGAGGGCCTTCGGTGGTACTCTGAAAATGATTTTCTGCAACCTCCATGCCCCAAATTATAAAAGAAATAATTTCGATATTCGAGATCCTGGAGGTGAAATGAAGCCGACTTAAGTGTGTTTCCTCAAATACAAAAGCGCTTCAGCTTCCTTTTAACTTGGTGTGTGAGAGTTATTTGAGTAGTCTCCGGAAGTATGTGCATTTAGGTGGTTCAGGTAAATCTGCAACGTGCTGGAGGCAGTGTAGTGTTGAGAGGGAGTGTGTTTGTACACGCCGAAGAAGCGTAGCATCTGCCCTCTCTGCAGTGTGGAGTGGGCTGTAGGGGGCTATGTGGTTACGACGAAACTATAACAGAAGGCACGGCGAGTTTCCTTCTCGTCGTGCCTTGCGTTGTAGCTTCCGGGTCACGTAGGGGTCGATTTCGTCTGGCCATTGACAAGGGGTACTCGGATCGTCGGTGGCGTGCGTAGATGAGTGGGCGGCCTTGCAACACCGGCGCACAATGCAAATATTTGCCTTTTGGCGCCGGTGCACCCCATGACTCCAGCAACGTGTTATGTCCCTCTTTATTTATATTTGATGTCTGCCAAAAAGGTGAGCCTGTACTTGATTTTTTTTTCTTTTGTAAGTGCATCTTTTTTTGTCTTTTGTTAGTTGTTATCTTTCAACATTTAAAGCCAGCAATAAAACATTGATTTCTGAATCACCCCTGCATCATGTCATCTCTCTAGTTCATTTCCACCCCGGACCTGTTGCCTGCAAATCAGTCAATTTTTTTGTAGAAAATTGGTTGTGGTCTTTGCCCCTTTTATGGACAAACTGGCGGACACTTTTTGTGGCAGGTATAGCCCAAAGTAGATCGACAGAGTACTGGCTGATTCCCCACAGGGTAAGGTGCTATTTTACTGTTTTCGTTGGACCTACGCTGCCCAATCGGGTCTTTACCAAACACAGAATTCGTTTTATCGGCCGACTTTCATGAAATGAACGACACGCTGGACGTGCAAAACACATTCTGTACTTCCTCAGTGTAGGTCAGCATGAACAAGCTAACGTAAATATTAAGCTTTTTTTTTTATTCAAAACAATATTAGCGATTGCGAACATGACAAAAACACTGAAGAAAAAGGAAACGACATAAATAAAAAAAAACACAGGTTTTCAGATGCAAAAAAAAAAAAGCCAAAACAATCATGTTGGTGAAATAATCGCAAACTATGCACAAAACCAAATTGTCACAAGATTTCTATGACAAATGTCACGCGTGGCACGTGTGACATTTGCGTAGGGGACTCATTGAATAGTAGAAAGACCCTTTCTTGAAATCTGTTTGGGGATCTGACACGAAGGTCTGTCCAGAAACAGAGAATCGCTGATCGGCACTTTGTAATTAAAGCCATTTTACACGCGTGTCGCTCGCGTAGCACGCGTCCAGCGCGTTTACATATCAATTAGTTATTTTCACTATACGTAAAAATGTGAAGCTCGATTTTTATCAAATGGCTTTAATAACAAGGTTCTGTTCAGCGTTTCTCAGTTTCTAGACAGACCTTCGCAACAGATTTGAAGAAAGGATCTTTCTTCTATGCCACGAGTCCCTTACGCAAAGTGATCGAACAGAAGCGTCAATTGTTATCGCCTGCAATTTTACAAAGGAAGCAACCACAACCCTCTCGTGGTACGCAAACGCCAGTTCGTTTTAATGCCGTACTGAAGCTTACATCCCCCGGCGAAAAATATTCACATGGAAGAAGCACATCCGCCGCCCCACCCCCGCAGCGAATTTCGAAGACGACGACGTAGGTGACGCATTTTTCGTATTTTTGATTCCCACGTTGCTATGACCACCGTGACGTCTTTCACGAGCCGCGTTTGATTGGTTGTCCGTTCCCTTCGCAAGAGCGGCCGTTCGCAAGGAAAGATTGGCAAAATACGGAGTTGCGAATTAGTCGAATTCGCACCGCAACTGCGTTGTGCCGCAAGAACGGCGTCGCAATTGCGAAATCGCAGGCAAATTCGCACCATGTGAATCAGGCATTAGACCATCAATAACGGATGTCGTGCGATCAAAACAGGCGAAGCAGCACGCCTCGCGCAACTCGAAAGAACGACACCTACATCTGAACGACCAGGTCTGGGCAAGAGACTACAGGAATGGCAAGAAATGGTGGAAAGGAGTCGTCGTACGAGTTCTGGGAAATCGAACATATGAGATTCGCACGAACGACGGAAATACCTGGAAACGGCACATTGAACAGCTGCGACATGTACCCAAGGAGGAGGAGGGAATATCTCCGAATCAAGACGATAGCCTCAAGGGCGCAAAAACATCGAAAAAGTTCGCCCTTTCCCGCGGCATCAGCCAGCGAAACGGTTCATCGTCTCCGATTTCCAGTGACGACTTTCCAACCACGCAGTACGATCCTGCAACGCCGGAGGCAGGCACTCCAAGCTCGCCAGCCAGACCGCTTAATGGCACACGTGGCCAGAGCACGGAGGGCAGCTCTCCTCTTCTCAGAAGATCAACGCGGACGCGCCAGCCACCAACGCGGCTGGGCCTGTGAAAAAGTGAAGTTTTTTTAAGGGGGAGATATTGCCGTGTATTGTGTGCGTGCCGTGTATTGTGTGCGTGTTCGCCACGCACAGCGAACACGACCTTTGGTCCAGGCAACGGCGCACGGGCTGGTGCAACCGGAGACGCCGGCGAGGGAGAGCGATCCCCGGTGAAGAACGTGACGCCTGCGCGAAAGAACAGACTGGGCGCGGTCGCAGACCGAAGAAGACGTTGTCAACCGAATGTAATCTATCAGTTAAATAAATATATATCCTGCATTACCCTAAAATTACCGGTACACTACAACAACTAACGATTCATTTTAGAACACACTGTTCCTAGTTCACTGCAGGGCATCGAAAAGTGTTTCTTAGGACTGTCGAATGACTGACATGCAATTCCAGAAGCTTGGCGTGAAAAGGTAAAATATCTAGTTGATACAATAAAATGCCATCAGCAACCCATTCAGATTTTATTGCGTGATTGACAGTAGCTACAAACCGCAACAAATGGTCAACTGAAGACATAGGTACTAAGCGTGCACTAACTTCGAAGCGGTAGAAACCCTGAAATTTTAACGTAAACTTACAACCAAGTTGTTAATGACAGAGTGGTGTTTGCGGAAAAGTGTTGGAGTCCTTCAGAACGGTGACGATTTCCTTCAGACCGATGTTGATGGTGACGAAGGTTCTGTTAGATTCTAGGTTCCGTCAACGCACCCCACAACGTCGAGTGCTTGTCGTGGTGGTGACAAAAGCCTTCTTTCGCACATGGTTCAGCTGCCTCGGTTCGGGGTTTCGTCGACCCAGCCGTCTCTTCCCAGCTAGAGTGCCTTCATACACACGCGCTTTTGCTTGAGTGGTGACATCTCAGCCATTTTTCCGCTCAATTGTTTTTCATGCCTTTTGAAGTGCGCGCAATCCGGTGTCACTCAGCTCGAGCGCGTAGCTTTGGCTAATGCATAGACGCCATTTTACCGCCCAAGTCATGCACCGAGTGCGCGAGAGCGTCACGCGCTGGCACATTCAGTGCAAGAATGGATGTCTTCACCCTGAGACAGACAGACATGCAGGCACCCTATTCCCAGCCGGTTGACAGCGACACTCGCGACGGCCGTCACGGCTCTGATCACCATCCACTGGGCATTAGCTATGTGATCATCGGTGGCAACCGCGCTCTTGTAGTTCCCCGCTGCGAAAAATCTCCGTGCGATTTAATTAGTCTGCTGCTGCTCGACGATCATCATCTCTCATCGTCTCCGTCTCTCGTCCCGCAGCTGGTCACACTGCGATCACGCGGTGCTTTTCGACAAGCGGTGTTGTCGTCAGAAACAGTCGTCGTGCATCGCGAAGGCTACCGGGTGCTCGCGGAAAACCCGTCATTCTACGCGTTAATCGAGCCATCGTTGCGCAACAAGCATCGCCGCCATTTTCTACGCTCTAGAATCCTGCCCAAAGCTTGTTCCCCTTCGTGCAATAGAAACAAAAGTTAAAAGCACGAGCACATCACCCCAAACGATGCTTGCACGAACGTTGGTTTGCACTGCGCAAGCGCGCCTGCTCGACAGGGACGTTGAAAGCCCGGAGCACGTTCTTGTAGCTCCTACACCCGCACTAGCTCGCACTCATAGTGAAACAGAGAGTAGGGTGTGTCGAGTAATACCGCAGTTAATCTAGTTACGCGACTTCCGCTATGTGCTACGTAGGTCGGACGTGGTCATACGTCACTTTGTCGTCACGGTCCGAGCTCGAAGAGTGACAGTTACGGCAAACAGTTGCTTTCGTGTTTCGCGAACGCTCCCATGGGAACCGCGTGGAATTATCACGCGGGCTGTGGCCAATAGACGCTTTGCACACGCGCCAGAATACAGCCGCCATTGCTGACCTTCTGTTGTTTTACCGAGATACCGAGCCACTGAAATTGTTGTGGACGAGCCTCCACAAAGGCCAATGCTGGGGAGAAAGACAGAATAAAATCTAGGATGGCAATGGCCTAGCCTGCTATGGTAATAATGAAGGGAAGTAAACGTGAGAAGGGGAAACAAAAACTGAAGGTCAGTTATGGCGGCGCCCATGCACAGCAGCTGCAAAGCGTCTATAGGAGCGCGCGGTTCGTAGGGGGGAGGAGTTTTCGAGAAACACGAACGTGACCGTTTGTGACCAGAATAGCACCCCTGGTCGATGGTGTCGTTCCGACCCAGCACGTTCTCCCCGGCCAGTCCTTTGCACGCCCTCCGTGCACGGACTACCAATCTCTTCTCTTCTTCGTCATCTTCCTTGTCTCTCTGAGCCGATCCATAGTTGACTTGCACTTCTTCATTTGCACACTGAGTCACATCATCACAGCCACATTCGAATTTGTGAAGACGTCCTGGAACACGCCCACCCCGCTTTCGGCCAATGGCACCTCCTCATTTGTCTCCTGTAGACGCTTTCAGCGAGTCAGTTACTCGAGCTGCCACCAGTCGGCGTGCCCTCCGCGCACTTTCCGGGCCGCCGTAGCCGACCTTCAGTTTCTCATCGTTGCTTCGCGTTGTGTGCTGCACAGATTACTACCAGAGGTTCGTTTTCGTCTTCTTTTACGTTCCACGTTTAAACCTTGCATTTTCTTTTTTTCTCGATATTTAGGTCTTTCATTTCACCATTTGATGTCTATAAATGCAATCGGACAGCGAATGGATCGACAATACAAGAATATCAGGCTTCAATGACTATGTAAGTTCATCCCATTCTTACGTTTTGGTCGCTAATAAAGGGCAGTCAGCACTATTGGACATATGTAAATTTAGACTGACGCAGTAAGGCTATCGCAGTCGTGCTTCTCACTCCATGTGCGCGCTCTTTTCCGTAAAGCCAACCCGCATGTAAGCGATTTAGCTTGCAACCAGACGAGCGACGGAGATATCTCACTGTCGCCCGTCGCATCGCTCGGTTTTGAGATTTCTAGAAAACGTCGCTCGCCGTCTCTCCGTCGCTTCCATGCGGTTTGCCTCATCGCGCGACTGACCGCGCGACAGCGAAGCGGGTCGCCGTCGCTTATCTCGTCGCTCGCCAAATCGCTTACATGTGGTTTACACTCAATTAATTTACAAGCACACAACATTGAACCATTGACGCCTCGATATTAAGTATAAACTGCATGCAAGCGATTTGGCGAGCAACGAGACAAGCAACGGTGACCCGCTTCGCTGTCGCTCGGTCAGTCGTGCGACGAGGCAAACCGCATGGAAGCGACGGGAACAAGCGATCAAGACGTTGAACGACGTTCTCTAGGAACCCAAAAACCGAGCGACGCGACGGGCGGCAGTAAGAAATCTCCGTCGCTCGTTGCTGACTCTCGTCGCTGTCGCCACCGCTCGTCTCGTCGCACGGTAAATCGCTTACATGCGGGTCGGCTTTGCGGAAAAGAGCGCGCACATGCAGCAAGAAGCACGACTGGATAGCCTAACTGCGCCAGTTTAAATTTGCATATGTCGCAATGGTGTAGACTGCCCTTTATTAGCGAGAAAAAACGTTAGGATGGGATGAATTTATATGGTCTCTGGAGCCATAATTTTGTATCGTCGATCCATTAGCTGTCCGATTCCATTTCATAAATACGAAAATACAAGAGCTGTGTTGAAATAGAGATACCAAATGGTTAAATGAAAGCGAAAAATATCAAAAAGACCTAAAGAAATTAAAATATTTCAACGCGGAACATAAAAAAAAAACACGAAAACAAAGCTCCGGTAGTGGCCTGTGCAGCACACAACGCGGAGGAACGGTGAGAAACTGAAGGTCGGCTATGGCGGCAGGGTCATGTGACGTCAAGATAGCGACGCCGATGAAATGTTGCCTGAAAGGGTCTATACTTCCTAACGAATGTCTAAACTTTCTACATATATGGCTCTGTCTCAGCATAGGGGTGAACGGAGTATAGGGCAGTATGTCTCAATGCAATGAAATTTCGTTAAGTCTAAAACCGGGTACAGCAGAGCAACCGGCCAAGGGAAAAAGATCAGAAGGTTTGAAAGGCCACGTCTTGCAGGGCAGACTGATAAACTGAACAATCACGAGCGTTGGAACACTGTGAAGAACATCAGGGGCTTATTTACTGTTAGAAAGTACTGAAGGCACACAAGTGTTGGAACACTGCAAAGAACCTCAGAAGCTTATATACTGCCCTAAAAAAACTGAACTAGCACGAGCACAAGAACGCTGTGAAAAATCGCAGGGGTCCTTTTTGTGCGCAGAAAAGAGTTCAACAGTCGAAAAAACGAGGTGGGCCGACAGACTCGGCCGACGCACCAAAATAAAGCGGTAGCTGATGCGCCGAAATATTCGCCTCGAGATCGAACCGTGTCGCCACCGTGCGGCAGAAATTGGAAACGCGCGAAAGCGGGGATACCGCCGTGCGTTGTCTGCTACAGGCGTACGCTCAGAAGCATGGATCTCGACGACGCAAGCCCGTTTCAGGCTGAGCTTGACATTCCTTATTCAATGTTTTGTTTTTGTTGCCGTTTCTTCTTACTAAAGGTTGTGTTGTATCGTTTCCCATCTGTAGAAATTAAGCAAAGCGATTATTATTAAGTCGGAAGCTTCCATAATCTTAGTGTGTTGGTTTGTATACAATCTCTGTTCCCACGTATTTTTGTTATCTCGCAAAAAATCGTGGCTTTCATAAAGCATTGAATGTTAAGTGGGTCTGTGGTTTGATTAAAAATTAACCCGACTGATCTCTATCCTTTAATAGACTAATGAATCAATAAACCTGTATGTTTCTTTTTCGCCGGTCATATTGCGTGAAAGACGTTAAAACTACACATTTTTTACTGGTTTTACTATGTCATGAATGGCATGTTGCATTCCCATTCTAAACTTCACGTTGTGAGTCGTACATAAATATGAACACGGGAAGCCTTTTAAAATGAAGTATTTTTAAGTCATTATTTAAACAGTATAATCACCCTCGGTGAAATGACAAGCCCGCTGAGTGCTTGTCATTTTCTGTGTCACAAAAGAAATAAAGACGTCAAAATATTAAAGCAGGCATTTTTTACTCCTTGATGACTTTCTCCAGCACAAGACTCCAATTAACCGGCAAAAAAAAATTGCAATTAAAGCCTAACTTGAATAATCTGAAAGTTAATCGATGAATTGCCCAGTCCCGATAGGTGTTAGGCGAGGGCGGAGGGTGATCGGAAAGTCTCGTGAAGGTCGCTAGCCCTCATCAGCATAAGAGTATCCCTGCGGCCGATGCTGTCTGTGTCGTGATGCGCATCGTTTGTTGGGGTTGCAGAGTTTACTGTGTTTGAATACAAGATTATTTAGCCAGAAATTTATAGTATTAGCCTCTTGACATCCGCGGCCTTCGCCAAGAAAATCGAAGCGGGTGAACCCACACTATACCGAGAAAAGCATTTAATAACACGAATATTGCTGCGTTGCTCGGTTACACTCGTTTATTAGAGTCACGGCAGATATGTTAGAACAGTTTGTTTCAATTGTTTCAGTTGTCCTGCCAACCGTGCAGTTTGCATATCTTAACTAGAAGAGACACACTCTCCTGATCGTAACACAGTAGATTTGTTCAGACTACAGAAAACTTACCCACACTATGCCACAGTAAAAAGGCAGAGGAACTCAATAGCATGGCAATTTCCAATACAGCGCTGACTTGTCTTCATTCTGAATATTTATATTACTGCAAAAGCTAGAAGCTAGAAAAAGCAAAGAAGCTGCAAATTCACAGCCCACAGTATTATGTTATCTCGGTTGGATTTTTTTTTTTAAATTCCCACGTTGATGAACCAATACACCCATTTTAAAAGAAACCAATATTTAACATAAATATTTCAGTTCAGCCGGAGACAGGCATCAGTCGTGCTGATCCATGCTTTCCAACATCTGCCTAGAGCAGACGACTCACCCACAGAAGCGATTATATAAATTTAGGCCGCACGCTGGCAACACCATTCGATCTTCACTGAAGCACTAAACAGTACCGCATCCTTTTCCGCTAGAATTGTTTTCCCACCAATAATATGCGACAAAATAAACGCAAGAATCTACGCCGTCTCGAGCGCGAACGTGAGGAGCCTTTGGAGCGGCCGTTCTCCTATCCCCGCTTTGATGATGATGATAGCGCGACTGTAGCGCTACCTCTAGGTCGATCTCGAGGCCAATAATCGTAGCTCACGCACCAAACTGTAGTGATCCTCTGGTGGAGAAGCGATGATGGTGGTGGTTCAACGATCCGGCGGCTACTTGGCAGCAAGAGACATCCAGGAAGGGCCCTTAGAGCGGCAGCGCTATGGGGTGCCCTGACGGGTTACGAGGCAGAGGTGATTGACTTTTAGGTTAAGGTTTAATAAATCATAGAGCAGAACATCAAAACTGAAGAACCTAAACGGCGAAAGAGACACAAGTTCGAGCTCGCGCTGGCGCTTGTAAAAGCCCCAATATTGCCCGTGACGACGAACAATCTACAAGGTGACATTAAGCGGCCAGGCTCTTTAAATACCGCGAAATTCGGTTTCTTAACTTATCGCGTTCCGATTTTGAACAGCGTTGGCCAGAGGTGGTGAATTTTTTCTATAAAATTTGCAAAGAGCAAGCTTACCTGAGGAAAAAGTAAAAAAAGGAAAAGGCTTAGCTCCGATGGAAACGCACCGAAGACGCCGGTCTTCAAACCACAGGGCGCCCAATGGTTTGAAGAGCGGTGGCTTTGCTGCGTTTCCATAGGAGTTAAGCCTTTTTCTTTCTTTTTTTTTTTTTTTTTAACGTTTTCCTGAGGTAAGTTCGCTCCTTTCGAATTTCACAGAAAAAATTCACCACCCGTGGCGAACGCTGTACAAAATCGGAACGCGATAGGTTAAAAAAACAAATTTTGAGGTCGATTTAAAGAGCCTTGACGCTCCTTGAATCACCCGATAGTAAAAGCCAACTACTACGCTGCCAGTGAATTTCAACCTGCTACTGAATCGGAAAGTTCCCGCACTTCGTATGTACAGCCAGGAGATCACAACCACGACGGGTGCAGCTCCGAAATTCAACCAGTCCGAGATTAATGAAAACAGTACGGGCGACACACTCACATACATCTGAGCATGTTTACCCTGCCGATCCTCCGTCTCAGTGTTCAATGGTTCAACACGATCTGATATAAACTTTTTTTTTAATCTTCTTTGCTATAAAATACGGCAAAAAGTTATCCTCACCTGAGTTCAGCAAATACCCATGTCGTTTGTTGTTGTTATAATGCCACAGCTAGTACATTATACCACGGTCCACAGCTGTCGAGACCATTTTTCTGCTCGCGCTGACAAAATGTTTATTCCACCAATTTACGCGAATTGCACAACAGATGTGATCTTGGCGGATCTTAAAGGATCACTAAAGCTAAGGAAGATATATAAGAAGATATGTTTCTTTTTTGGTTCTCATATGTTTTTATATATCATATTATATTATGTTCTTACATACTTCCATGAGGTCACGTGACCCCAGTGACGTCACGTGATATCCATGAGGTCCCGTGACGTCACGAGTGTCCCGCGACGTCACGAAGGTCACGTGACCTCACGGTTACGGCGACGCCGCTCGGAGGGAGGAGTAGCAGGCAGGATGAGGAGGTGAGGAGGAAGGAGGAGGGGTATACAATACCTTCAGTACTCTTCCCTCCTCCTCCTCCTCAAGAGCTGCGCTCTAGTTTGGTGTTACAGCGAGTTGTAAACGGCTTTCATCTTTTTACGACTTTGGCGGCCACGCGATACTATGATGCTGCCCTGTGGGCTGCACAAACAGCATTGCGAAAAAGACGAGGCTTTTTGCCGTCCCGACGGGAAAAGAAAACCTTCGATGACGAAGACATGTTCCACCGGATCGGTCGGAAAAGTTTTGACTGCCTCCCATGGAGACTTTCCTAGGTAAATCACTGTAAAACTCTGAATCGTATTACCTGTCTCTTCCGGTATAGCCAGTGAACAGCGCGTACTACGATCATGAGACGACACAAACATGGAACTAAATTAGCGCACAAAGAACTTTTACTCGTCTTTTCGCGCGTATTAAATAATGGAAACTGACTCGCTCGCTCTTAGCTCGCTTGCCTTGAGTCGGATGAGTTGAGAACAATTCGTGACTGACTGGGGTACCACCAAAAATAAAGAGGGCTATAGTGTTACCACAAGCATATTGCGTCCGTGAAAGGAAAGTCATTAACAATCAAGCAGCTCGCGCTTTTGTTGCGCAACATATTTCCGCGATCGGTGCTTCACAAAAAACAAAAATATACGATGCTGCATTTATTTTTTTAGGATCCCTTCACGAACGATCAGTTTGAGCAAGTGATCTTGGAAAAGACTGGCCTTAAGAAACTCAAGTCATTTGCAGCTCCTTTCATTCTTTCACGCCGCCCTCTTCCGAAGGAGAGAAAAACCCCCAATATATGACAAAAAAAACCTATAATGGTAAGAGCTCTGTTTGATTTTTTGTGAGCTGTTGTGTTGCGTTGATTTTATTAAAACTTCGAGCGTAGGGTTTATAGCGTATAGTATACATAGCTTGGGTTGCTGTGGATAAGACATACTTAAAATATTTTTTTCTACTAATCGTGCAAGTTCAGTGAGCTGGTTTTAATTTAATTCATCAAGGTTTCTAGCTCAACACGTTATGTTTGCAGTTACTGCCTCGGACAAGACAGAACACGTATAGCTGGGATACAAAACCCCGAGTCGTTATGCTGGCCTCTTATTAGGTTTTTGTCATTGCGGAGAGGTATGTTTGTATTTCTAAATTTTGTAATCTGAAGTACATGCTCGCAGCTGCTTCCTCGGACAAGCCACGACACAGGATCAAGAGAATTGAGCAGACAGAAGCTCCGCTTGCACCACCTGTGGAAGCAGCACTCAGGTGGTGAATATTGGAGTTCGAGCTGCGATTTCAGGAAAAGGAACAGCAGTTGTCACATGCTCGCCGACAAAATAAGCAGGTATTTCTCCAAATTAAGAGCTTAACGTCTGGACTGGAATAGTTTCTGAACAGCGACCAGATAGAAAGCCTCAAGAAGAACTCAGTGAGAGGCACGCCATGGAGTGAAGAGACTTTGAAGAAAGGCCTGCGTCTGAGGTTGGCATGTGGATCCAAGGGCGCCAGTTTAGTAAGGGATGTTGGACAGCCCCTCACCAGCAGAACAGACCTTGCAACATCATCTGCAGGGTTACCAGTTCACTCCGAATATCCTTGACGATTTGGTGCCAGCCATTGATTTAAAGGTATGATATTCGACATCACTAGTAACAGGTAATCGTTATTTCTTTGTGTGTTTGAGATTGGCGACTTCAGGTTGAGTGCCGTAACACCTATGTTCATTTTCTTTTGCAGGTCGTGGCGGTGGAACCAGAAGAACGACATGCAACTTTGATTCTTTATGAAATTCAGCTCAGCGCTGGAGTTCCCATGATGCGTCCAATTGAGGATCATTTGAAGCCTTGACAACTACTCTAGCTGAGGGAACACTGGCTGCCAGGTATGCAATCTAAAAAAAAAGGTGTAGCTTTTACACCCCTTGTCACGTATTTCACAGCCCGAAATTTCGGTTCGACGCACAGCGCAATAACGTCGAATTAACGGCACCATCGTTCACGAGAGACTTGATGACGGTAGGATATAACATATTAAACAGCTAAAGTAGTTCTCAAAGACTACAAAAGAAAATCACTGAGGTTTTGCAGTAGGACCCTACTGAAAAAACCTGTACAAATTTATACCGGCCTATACCGGTTCATACCGGAGTCCTGTATTCTCGTATCGGAAACCGGTAGCTCTGTACCGGTAACCGGTAACCACGTACTGGCGAAGCCGATACGCCGTACCGGCTGCCCATACCGTGTATAGGCGGCCGGTAAACACGTACCGGCCAGACCGGTACGCCAGACCGGTAACCGGTAACGACGTACCGGCGAAGCCGATACACTGTACCGGCTGCCCATACCGTGTACAGGCGGCCGGTAAACACGTACCGGCGAAGCCGGTACGCCACACCGGTAACCGGTATCCACGTACTGGCGAAGCCGATACAGCGTACCGGCTGCCCCTATCATGTACAGGCGAAGCCGGTGCGCCACACAGGTCGGCCGTAATAGCGTACCGGTGGCCAGTAATCGATGCGCAGTTAGCAGTAATTACGTATCGGAGCGACCGGCGGTCGGTAACCTCGTATGGGCTCTACCGGTATACACCATTTCAAGCGACCAGAAATTATCAGACCTCGACGGGAACGCGCGCACCGCGAAACTAAACTGGGATAATTTGTTTAATAAAGAATTTTAATTAAAAAATTACACATTAGGTCATTTCAAATTTAAGTTTCAGATATGAAACTGAATTTTTTTGACATGCATATTTAAAGTCATAAAACGCGAAAAATAAAAATGAAACAAAAATTTATTCCTCAAATGACATCACTTTTTTTAGCAAAAAAACAAACTAATTTTCTTAGTTATCGAAAAGATAAATAGCATATAAGTTACATTCACTAGCTTACTTATATTATTTTCCTCCAAAGTAATTCAGGCATGCAAATTCAAAGCACTCAAGTAAAAAGAAAATACTTTATTTGTTTGTCCACTTTTTTATTTTCTGTGCACATGAACAACGTATGGTGCCTTACAGCACATCAGTTCACAAAATCCATGGTAGTAATCTTTTAAACATTTCCTAGTGTGTGAGAAAAGTTCTAAAAATAATATGATTATTGAAAGAAAAAAAATGCATATGAACACTAAGGTCATGAATAAATACATGTCAATTAGCATTTGAAGGGAAGTCATGCTTTCTTCAAAGTGACGAAACAAAAGTAAGTAAAGACAAAGAAATAGTCACAAAACAAAAAGCAGAGATAATAAGTTAAGGCACACATTTCACTTTGCTGATCAGTCTACGGATAAATTTAACGAGTCAAACACGCAACAGCTCAAAGTATGTACAGAACAATTTCAATACCTTAAATATACGCAGTGTGATTATTTTACAGGGGACATTTCCAAAATAAGAGCCCTTGAAAAAAAGACTCAACCAGGGTAATGTAATCGGGCATGGCAACTGTCAGTGCAGGCATTATTTGATGATCAGGGTTCCCTGTTTTGAGGTCTCATCTCATCACACTGAAAAAAGTGGGTCACAGTGGTGCGATTCCAAAACATCGAGAGAACATACATGTGAGCCGAACATTTGGAAGCTGTCCCGATACCGTAAAGAAAAGAAAACAAGAAATGGCTGTGGTTCCTGGAAAAAAAAGCAGCTACACTCAGTGCAGGCAGGTTCCGGGTTAACAAAACAAAGTTCCAAGTAATGATTTCTTCCTCTGAAGATTAGACTTTTCTAAGTGCTTCAAATTGGAGTTTTTCTCTTTTCCCCAACTACAAGAAAACCAGTTTGAGGGTTACCTTTTGGGATTTATTGGTATATACCAAAAACACAAAACTATAGTCATGGTTAGCTTGCAAGATGTGAGATCAATAGCTACTGAAATGTAAGTAAAACTCGTTAATCAAATATTTGAGACATACTAATAAGAAATTGTAGTCCACTGTCAAAATGGACCACAGAAGCTGATATAATTCACTAGACAAATGCTGCTTCATGTTAACAAGTGGCAAATTTAAAAGGCCAAGGTATTGTCATGCTGCAACTAGGATAGAAAAGCATGCTGAAAGCCCTGCCAGCAATAAGAGGGCATTGTAAAAGCCGATCATGAAGAGAATATCTCCCAGTTGCATGCTCACAGGAAAGGTGCATTATGTGCTTTCCACTCTGTTTTCGTGTTGGGGAAAGGGCTTTCGGTGTGCTTCTCACTCCTGAGTTTTGGTATCGCGTGCCACGACAGCCAAAATTCCTCCACGACCAAATCAGTTTCTGGTCTATGACAGGGGTCGCCAAACTGCGGCTTGCGGGCTGCATGCAACTCTTCACGCCCCCAACTCCGGTTGTCATGATCTGAGAACTCCCAGGTTAAAATAGCTGGAGCCGAGCACTAAGCTTGTTCGTGAGAAACTTACAGCGAAAGACAGGTGCAAGACACGACATATAAAATTACTGGCCTGTGGTTTTAGTTAGGATGCAATGCGACTGCGTAATAAAACACCAAGCTCACTGCTCTGTGCACACATGCAATTAAAAAAATGGCTAAGTTGTATCGAGCATCTGTCTCCTCTTGATAAAAACGTCTGGTTGGCAGGAACCGAAGATACACACCAATTTCGTTTTGGAACCACGATTTATATAGTTAACCCAAACTAGAATGTCAAGGGATATGTAACATAATACCGAAGGCACGTGAACGGGAATATTACTACCATATAACCCCCCCCCCTCTTCCTCCACATACGGCTAACTAAAAATAAACATTTTTGCTGGAAACTCTTGAGCACTGCGAGTTTGGCCGCCCTTGGTTCATGTTGTATTTAGGGTTCCGTGTTTTTGGTAAATACTGATAAACCCAGATAAATAACCCTCAAAGCGGTTTCATCGGAGCAGGTAAAAATCTAAAAACATCAAATTGGAGCTGTCCTTGAATAAAGCGACCCCCTAGTTTCAGGAGAAGATATCTCTATCAACAGCTTTTTTTTTTTTTCTTTGTTGACCCAGACAGCTAGCACTGACCCACGAGGCTCTGTTTTTCTCTGACAACAACACCCCTTATCTAGTTTCTTTTTATCAGTATTGGACCATTCTCCGAAAATTCCGAATTCGGGTCATGCTAATGTTGCCTGTAGAATGGAAAATCACTCTGCCATGTCACTCCCAATAAACAAAGATTTCTTGTTGATACCAAAAATAAGCCCTGAAAATCACAGAATCTGTGGAAAAAAGTAAACAACAAAAAATACACTCCCGAATCCAAAGAAAAATAAACCCTAAAAACACAGGACCTTAGTTGTAGTTGGGACCTGACATCTGCCACAGCCAGTAACATAACACCCAAAAGTAGTTCAGTCTCGCTCTACTGTGTTCGGTATGTCACAAACATAAGCGGTGTCCTCAGAAACAAAGTCCATAAAAAGGCAAACTGAGGCAATGTCTACAACATTCACAGCAGTCAAGAATGATTGCCGGGAAATAAAACATTCCTTGATGTGACTAGGGAACCTCACATCGGACTCTATCTCCACAATCTTCTTGCAGAGCAACAGGCATTTTGTTGCAGTGTCGGAGTGAACTTCTAAAATGCGCATGATTTTAAAATACTCCTCTGTTCTCGTCTTTATGACGCTTGAGTCACTTTTCTTAGCTCTCGAGTACAGGCTGCTGTTGTACACCTTTCTTTCTAAAATGAACCGCTTGTGCTCAAGAGCTACAACAGGCAGTACGACGCCGGCCACCTCTAGCGCAGCTTCCTCGTCGGGTGTCAAGGTTCCCACAGCTGTGGGAGATCCCAGCATGCATGCACCGTCAGTGTACAAACACTGCGCAACCCTCCTGAAACTCAGCATTTCATGGCAAAGTTCCTTTGCGGCGCTGCCCAGAGGAACGCAAGTGAAGAGCTGTTGAAGTTCCTGCGCAGCCACAACTCTCTCAACTATCTGCATTGGTACCCCTTTGGCAGCTGTGACAGATTTCACAATGTTCCCATTCCCACTCTCAAACACGAAAGCTGAATGGGCCCAGAGAGGCCCCATTTGCTCAACCACCTTCTGAATGTGCAGGAGTTGGTGTACGTTGTAGGTCATACATGACTCCCTCTTGTAGAGGCGCTCCACCCGTGCTACGAACCTCTGCAGGAGATGGCCTGGATACAAAAAAAGGATATTATCAGGTCATGCTTGCAGACACAGTCACATAACAAGTCTCTGATAACTTACTACTGCAACGTCCCATTTCTCCTAGTTTGAAATCTACTTGCATAATAATGCTGACGCTTAAGGCCCTGTCACACTGAGGCAACAGTTGGACAACTCTATCCGGCAACACAAGGAAGTCGTGTTGCCGGCGACCCTGTCACATCGCGGCAACAACAACAGTCGGGCAACATGTTGCCGCCGCCCGGCAACCGTGTTGCCCGATTTGTTGTCCGACAACCCCGTCACGCCGCGCTGACGGCGAGGACAACACGGGGAACACTCCACTACCTTGATTGTTTACCTTTGTTCGTGTGCGGCGTGGAATCGCTGGAAATCTGACTCTACAAAGTGCTAGTACGTTCGAAGGGCCAGGAATTACCACAGTACGACATCAACCAGTGACTGTGATTAGAAAACTTGGCACGTGGAGTATTTTCTGCTCTTTATTTTATCGAAACGTTCTTCATTCGCTGACAAAGCAGATATCCCTAACCGAGGAAAGTGACATCGCTGATATATGTTTGGGATTTACGCCACCGTATGAAGTGTTTCTCTCCGGTTCTTCAATGCATTTCCTATTTCTAGTGTAAAATTGCGCTAGCACCGGCCCTACCCCAAAGTATCTTTTGTAACGTGGTGTTGAGCTGAACTGATAGTGCTTCAAAACTGCGACACCATCGGCCTTCATAACAATCGGTGGAATAAGTATTTTTCAACGCTGTCTACTTGCCTACCGCCTGCTATGTGATCGCTTCATTCCCCCAAAACGTCCTGGGTATTTATAAAACAAATCAGGTGTCTGGTAGCGGCTGTTTCCAAGTTCCAAGCATCAACAATCATGATCAGAGTGGTCGTTTTGTGCTTTGATTTTTTAATCTTTGGTTTTCTGGATTATTTTCATATGCTTTATTAGCAAGTGAGTAGGCATGCCATTTTATTTCACTATCAGTAATGTGAGCTGGTCTCTCGGGAGTTCTAATTTCAAAACCAGTCTGAACGGTCACGACCGCAGCTGTGACCATTTCCAAAATTGCTTTCCGTAATTACGCAGTAAAAATATTCCTCAAATTATTTTAGCTGCACGCCAGCCTTAATTATCGTTAAATAATGTTTTGCAAGCCTTCATTTGAGTAAGATGTTATTGATAGGGAACTAGCTCTACCATCGAAGCTAACTATGTTGTCGTGTTGCCGGCCCGAAATTCGCCCAGCCAGCGATCAGGGCAACACGCGTTGTCCAACACAAGTTGAGCTGTTTTTGTTGCCGAAAGCTGTCATACCGAGGCAACATTTTAGTTGTCGTCCATGTTGTCGTGCTGCTGCTGCGATGTGACAGGTTTGTCGGACAACACGGGGAGCGAGCAACAAGTTGCCCGACTGTTGGACAACGTGTTGTGTTGCCGTCGTACTGCTTCAGTGTGAGAGGGCCTTTACAAAACTCAATCGTGTTTTTAGAAAACATTTCTTTATGAACAGCAAATGAAAGGAAATCCTTTGTCCCAATGAAAAAACATTATTTTATTGGCATCGGATATATTCAGATATTCTCAGCATGTAACCTGCCTTTATGCATTTACAGAACGCGTGAAACTTGTGTAGCACGCGGGATGGAATTTTATTGCAGAGAAAAACTAAAATTTGATGGCACTGGAGCACATTTAAGAAAATAGATCCTTTCAAAAATCCCAAACGCCGACGCTCGCCGCACTACAAATAATGGGAGCACTCGGTATGATGCCCTTCCCATAGTCTTTCCCCCTGCTACAAAGCGGGACACGCGAGCAGTCGCGGGTTACCATAGCAACAACGTTCGAGCACCCCAGAGCTGAGTAGCCGAGTCAGAACGCCCAACGAGCGACGAGCGCACGGGGGAGAGGGTCTGCCCCTTTTTTCACCCCTCTGTTTTGTACCGCACCGCCTCTGTCGTCTGCTGCGCCAACGCTTTGTCGAACCTAGCCAAACCCCGCCACGGCTGCGGCGCAAAATAAGTGGATTCTGTGACGCTACAAGACGTGGATGTAAGTTAGGACCAATAACGTGCTCAAATCACCTTTCGCAATGCGTTTACGCTGCCACAGATACGGTACGCCGCCAACGACATACGACGTTCCGGCGGATGGCTGCGACAGCTGCTGGCAATAGCTGTCGCGACGTGCGAGCAGTCGCGGAGGCAAAACGAGAAAGCATGTGATCTGTACCGAGGGTACGCGAAATTCCCTGTCGTCGTGGCGCTGTACATTTTGCAACAGGTCTATTCAAGGTAATAAGATAGTAATGGGACAAAGAAGCCATAAAATCTCAGTACTATTACCAAACTATGCCCAAGCAAATAGAAACCAAATAATATATGCACAAACTAGGCTTAGCATTTGCTTTAGACAAGTTTGAGACAATCTGTACTATTGTGATACATTGAAATACGAACAAAGGACCACGTGGCTTTTAGTGAATGCTGCACAGCCCGTTGACCGGCTAGCGAAGGTCACACATGCACAGTAACACCAAGGGTATACCAGGATTCATCTCCAACTTGGATATGTCTTGGCCATTGCAGTGTGTGTGAGCGCATACTGAAAGCCACGCGGTCCGCTGTTCATGTTTCGATGAAACATGATAGTACGGAAGCAACATTTATCTAAAAGACTTGCCTCATTACAAAATGCCGACAACCATTCTGGGTTACACCAGATGGCTTCATTTTTAGGAGTTTCCTACCTTCTACTTGCTTTATCTTTATTTTAGCTTTGGTCTCAATTATACCGAAACACAACGTGCAGTCGACATAAAATAGATAAGAAAATTTACCAAACTATCCTTGTGCTAAAGTAGACTTAGCTTGTTACCAAAAAACCAAAGGCTCATTGCTATAGACCGACGCACTGTTTACAAACGAGCTTGTGTTTGCCCACACCGGGTGTGGGCACTGCGTGTGTGCAAAAACGGAATTCGCGAGATGTGAAGCGTCTGCGCATACGCAGTGCCGTCGACAGCGCCACCACAGCTGCGTGACGTCAGGGCCGCGTGTTGGTCTATATCCCGCAAATAAAGTGCTGGCGATAGCCGTGGTGGTATTACAGTCTTTTTTTAAGTGGCATGGCTCTCTGGCGTCTCTTGGCGAGAGCTTCGGCTAGTGCTCGAACTACCGTGCTGTGAGAGGTGGCCCGATATGCAGACCTGCCAACCCTACAATGCTTAGACTATAACAGGGGATGCCAGAAGACACAATTGTGTGAAGAAATACGAAAACTGTTTTATTCTTCAAAGCTCAGTCACAAAACGTGACTATGATGGGATAAAGCTTGGCATCATTGCCAATGTCATTGCTTGCATCAGCCACGACCAAGAATGGTACGCTCCTGAAACTACTAACAACATCGCCGGTCTCTTTTACAGCCATTCCTTTCATTATTGCAGCTGTCTTGGTTCGAGCACAAGCATAGTTAGTAGCTTCCCTTTGAGGCTGGGAACATTTTCTGAAAGAGGCCTCCAGTGTGATCAGCTGCCATAAATGGCTCGTTCTGTTCAACAAAAATGCCGTAAAAAGGCCTTCTGCTCGAATAGTTTCGTGATCCATTGATCGGCTAAAGTACTCTCCAAGCTTCTCGTTGGTTTCAACTAGTTTGACAGAGTCCTTGTGCTTTTTCCTACCGAGATGACACAGAATGTCCCGGCTCAGTACGAACAGAATGTTCGTACTGAGGCGACACAGTACATTGCCACGGCACGAACTACAAAATGCGCACCTTTCGCGATGTCTTGATAAATGGAAAGTCGGTCGAATAGCTGGGAATGAACACTTGAAAACAGTTTTCCCCGACATCTTGCTGTACAGGCGGTTTCAAGGGATCATGCGCAAAAGTTCCGGTAACACAATGCACGACGTGAGCGACAACCAAAATTGCCAAAAGGACGATTTTCTAAACAGAAAGTCATTTTGGATTTGAATGCGTGTTAGCGGCCCTTCTAACAATGGTAGCTTATGCCCCCTAGCGTACAAGTCGATGTATCAGTGTGGCTGACACCGAATTGCAAACTGGCAAGATGCAGTTCGAGCAAAAGCAATTTACTACATCTTTTTACACAGGATCAGAAAAAATCTTACAAATATTGTTGCCAATACGATAACCATTAGAAAGCGCTGGAAAGCGGGCACTTTATGATTAAATCATAAAACTTGGCAGGTATGCATACGGTATGTTCACTGAGCACAGTGGAAGCATGAAGTCATCACGCCTTTAAACCAACACCATTACAGTTGAAGTTTGCTGATGATTGGGCAACCCAATCGGTCATGACAACAAGCACACAGTCACACACGCCACTGATCGGCTGGGATTACAAGGCACATTCGGCCTCTGCCATAAAAGCGGACTGCTTACCAGCATGCTTGAGCTGTCCTTGGGAAAGTTCCTGCGACAGAAGGATGTGAATCGCCTCCACCAGGCAGCAGAGATGGTTCCAGTAGCGTTGTCGCAAAATGCCGAGAGTACATGGGAGGAAGTAAAAGAGCAACCACTGCCTCCATTCATTGGCCTTCCAAAAGTTCCTGTCGCCAACAGGTCGGGGAAGACGAGTCACACAGTGTGGTGGCCGAATGCTCAGGAGTCGCTGGTTGATTTCTGCCACCATGGATGGGCTACCTGCAAAAAAAATGGGATAGTCATTAAAGGGGGAGTGCAACGATTTCCAGACTTCGGTCAAAAATTTGTGGAAGTTGCCCTCTGACACTTCTGAAGTAAAGAACAGAAAACAGATTTCGCCTGCGCGTCCTAGTTGTTGCGTAAAAAAAAGATCAATATTGGCATTTCGAGCACCCCTCAACTCACTCCCAGTCTTCAGGGTCACACCTGGTCCCCCTCCTAGTGAAGTCATTCGGGGTACCGTGTAGGTTCCCGTGTGCTCTCTCGGAGGACGCTTCCTTTCCCTCTCTCTGCTGACATTAGCGGGCGTTATGCTGCAGCTTAGAGTCGAGCGAGGTCACGTAATCTACTCGCTGTAGTTCTTTCGGCTGCCACCATGCGGCCGCAGGTGGGGGAAAAAGCTCAACTTTTGCTTTACGATTATGCAGCGGAACCGCAACATTTTTAATGAGGGAGGTGTTTTTTCTATCCTCCAGGACACAATAAACAACGTAAAAAATGACGAGATGCAAATTCTTTTAATCATAAAATCGTTGCACCCCCCGTTTAAAGCTGCAAAGATGAAGCAGTGATTTTATAAAACCAAGGCTAAGTAGTACAAGCTAGCTAAGCCATTGACCCCTTTTCCTTTCACTTTTCGAAGCTTTCTTTTCCCACCAGCATCAGGGTAATTCATCATGGTCAACAATTGCTTGTTCGTGCCAAATATGTAATGTTTGTAGAGTCTTAAACAAAATAGGCAGAAATGAACACCAATGACTGAGACATACTTGCAATGAGGAGTTGAAGTACAGCGAGAAAGGGCATGCAGACGAGAATGTGGCCTCAGTGCAAGCTGAATAAGCCTCATCATACAAACACTGCTCTAGCTGAAGCAACATCATGCACCTACATAATGAAAAGCTAGAAATAAGCATGAGCAGGCAGTAGCAAAAACTTAAAGGCAAAGTGCATTCAAGTGAATCCAAAAACATAAAAAAATTAACCCCTTTACTGCACTACTGTGATAATGGCACTGGTAACACAAAATGTGTGGCAGAAAATAAACTTGGTACGAATTTCGTGGATGCAAACATCGTCATGCATAAGCTCGAAGGGATAGCCGCCAAAATTAGTACTCGAGTGGGGTGAAATGCGGAGTTATTTCAGTAAAACACCCCAGTTTTGACCCCCTGCACTTTATGTCTCCCCACCTTCCCCCTCTCCACTTACTTGCTCCAACAATCTGAGAAAATTTGAGCAAGCCCTGCCAAAAGTGTGGGTGTATTTGCAACCCTACTGACTGCACCCAAAGCCTACACCTAGCCAGAGTCGTCTGCCTATGAAGTGTTTCAGCCACGGTTTCAGCACGAGTGCGAGTGAGGCAGAAGCTACACGTGTGTGCATGTCGCCCTGAATGACTCTTGCACTGCATAAGCCCTTGTGCGTAGCTGACAGGCACTTCCAAGGCGTGGAACTCGCTCTCGTAGCTTCTGCTATGCTTGCACTTCCACTGAAATGAAACCTACTTTGGCACCTCTTATCACGTGGCAACCCCGACAAAGCAACACATATATGACGCACAAGTGTACCAAAATTATTTTTCGCGCACGAGTATAGGCAACCTGCAATGCAGTTTGGCGCTACACGTTGCGCCATCTAGCGGCTGCAAAATAAAGAAACTGGGTAGGTCAGGCGTGCGCGGGTCGCGGGTGCAGCGGGCGGTCGCATCCATAAACCACGTGTGAATGTTGCATTCCGAGTCGGCGTGAGCTTTTTTTGGAACCGTTTTTCGTAAAAGTAAGTCCCAACTTCAAGTCTCTACGACCTCACCGGGTTCCTGTAACATCTCGCCTACCTCTTAGAGTTCCCCCCAAAAAAATAAACGCTGCTACTGCTGCGTGAAACACGGCCACAGTCGCGAAGGTGACTCAAGCGTCAAACTTCATCGCTTCCCTTCGAGATCTTGGGAAGCGACACGGCGACAGAAGTGGATTACTGCAGTGCGACGCATCAAGTAAGTGAATTTTACAGAAACTCTTTGGGGGGAAGTGAACGAAAATATATGTGCAGGCTCGGAAAGTGGTCGGACGAACTCGTTTTGCAGACTACTCGGCAAAATAACATATTACAAGTTATATTACAAGTCGCTTTAACAGCCACATAGGGAAATACGATAGGAACAATCGGGCCGATTGCTGCTTCGTTGTGACGTCGAGGATCGGGCGATCAGGTCTTCAAGCGAAAGGCCCGTCGGCCCGTTCCGGCACCGCTAATGCCGTTCGGCATGCGTGGTCGCAACCAAAACCTTCCAAACCTGCGAGTGGATTTTCGTAGCACAAAGTTTTGTTTGTTTCAGCAACCAAATTTAATGCCGAGTCTAGTAACAAATGTGACGGCGTGCAGAAACAGGCTGCTAATGTTTTTTGTTTGGAAAAATTTTGTGCTTAGGGTAAATATCCTTCCACGTATACACTTCGTTGCCTGTCGCCTTTTTACACCAGGCTTTGCGATGTGCGTATGGTTATGTAGCATGCTGAGTTCCAAATTTTATTCTAGTGTGTGTGGCCGTCGGGAGGAGAGGAAGGCCGAGCAAGGCGCCAGCGGGGCCAGCCGGCGAGGAAAGAGGAAGAGCGTGCTGCACGAGGCTGGGACCGGGCAGGAACGATAGAGCTGTTCTGGCTAGTCTGGCCCATGGCGATTCCCGGGAGCATTCCACCAGCGAAGTTCCGGTCAGGACTGGCGGAAGCGGCGAGCCCTGGCCATACCGGCCTGGGCCATGACGATCCCGTAGTGGTTCCGCAGCGAAACTGACTGAGATAGCCCGGAACAGCTAGCCTACGCCGTACTCGCGTGGGAAGGACGATCCGCAGGCCTGGACACGGGCTCCGACTGCGAGTTCTGACCGACGGGCGACAACTAGGGTCGGCGGGTCCGGACTGCCGGCTCTCGAAGACGGGCAACCGGAATGTACAATAAACCTATTCGCTGCCTTCTCGTTCTATTGTGTCACTTCCTGGGAGACGAGCGAAGCACAGACCGATCGGGCGGCCACAAGTAGTGAAGACAACTCAAACTGGTGTCCAGATGACGACTCTAGAATATTCTCTAAACACTTGGACCTATCAAGGCTCCCGATGGTCTTAAAAAACCGCACGAAAAAACCAGGGACGCACGCAGGTGCACACGGGGACTGCTGAAATCGGGGTCGCCGCCGCCCGCAACGGCCCGGCGGGCAGATAGGCCGCCCCAGTAACAGAGGCGCCGCCGCTTGTGGCGCTGAATGCAGTACTATCGTGGCGCCGCCTGGCCATTGCCGGCTGCCTATGCAGAAATATATAAAAAGGAGCACGCCAGTCAACAGGCATGATAAAGAAAGTGCAGAAAGCGCATATATAATGACGAGGCAGCTAAGCATGCATCGTCCTTGGTGGATACTGGCTGTAAAAAATGCACAGTTGGCAGGTGAACTTACACACCAAGCTGGATGTGAGCAGGTTTTCGAACGCTGAGGTTCAAAACCTTGGCGTGAAATGGTTATAACTAAAGTCTCTGCCTTTGATAGATGCTTCAAAAACACTGGCATATGTAGGGTACAGCACAATCCGCTACACCAGACTTAATAGGAATGTAACCAATGGCCATGATAACACTTCCCTTTTGTGGATATATGGTAGCAAAGACAAACCATGCACAATAAATATATTTCATGTGTATCTCCTATTTATTTTACTACAGTTTTAATCTATCTTATGTGCTGCAGTGTCACCCATGCATGTAAAATAATTTCTGATAAACTGCAATCGTTTTTAAATTTGTGAGAATAAATTCTAATTCACAACTATTGTGAGATTTGCGTCCCAGTAGTATGGTATCTCAGCTCAAACTGTTCTTTCACTTAGCGCGCAACTCGCACACTAAATATGTTTATACGAAACTTACCAATGTAGAAGTCCTCGTGGCAGTTGGTTGAGTTGAGCAAGTACTCCGTGAACTGACGAGCGACGCCTAACAAGACGCAATGCATGTAGTCTACATTGAAACCCCACACCAGGCCGAAGTTGGGCAGGGTGGCGAGAGGAGAAGGTCCCTTGACCCCGTTGACCGACACCCCACTCTGGAGGGCCAGCTTCATGTCTCTCAGCACTCCTTCAGGAGTCCTCTCTTCATCTGGTGCGGCGCCTCGATAACGCAGGCTTCCTAAAAGTGTAAAACAAGAGCAGCAGAGTTTGACTTGGCACATTTAAATAGAGTCCAAAAGCAATGAGCGCAACCAACGGGAAGTTAAGAGAAGCAAACAGTGTACAGAATGTAACAGCGAGAGACTTACCCCCCAAGTGCTCTCCACTAGCCAAGCACCAGGGGCACCCGAAGTACCCATTGAAGTGGGTGTGGTTGCGAACTTCAGCCCGCGCTGGCGCATCCACACAGCAGCATAGAGCATGGACCTTGGAAGTCATGACAGTGGAGTCGCTCTCCCAGGTTACGGTGTCGAGAGACGTCACTTCTTCAACAAACTTTGTCATAAAGAGGCCCATGTCCGGGTGGGTTGAGCCAAACCAAAGTCCTGCCAGGGCACAGTGGTCGAACCGGACGGTTGGTGGAAGCTCATTGATAATAAGCTGGATTGGCCAGATGCAGGATCTTGAAGACTTGTACAATGGGCTGCCGTCCGTATTAAACGTGATAGTTAGGTCAGTCCACTCAAGCACACCCGTCTGCTGGAGGTGCTTGTAAGCTGCTCCGCTTGTGATGTCCCGAATGATATCAGAGGGAGCCTGGGCTTCTTCCCTGAGCTTTACCAAGTTTTTGTAAAGCACTTGATTTGTTTCGCTTATTATCTGCTGTATTTGATGTTGCAAACTCATTGTGATGAAAAAGCAGCCATCGCTTTTGGCCTTTGCAAGATCGCATGCCATTGCACACTTGGCACAGACTTGGGTGGTTTGATGCTCGCTTGAATCAAGCAACGATCCGCAGCTTTTACAGTAGTAATGGTACTTTACCACACCTTCAGTTTTGGGCGCCCAAAGCTTCCGGAATAGATACTTGCTGCGCGGAAGCACGTCACTTCCAACACCGAACATTGCGTTTACCATACGCAGTAGTTTCTCCAGCGCTGACCAAGTCAAGTTTTCCGACGTCAGGAAAGACATAATGAGGGCAACAGCCTCTGCTTTGGTTGTCGTTGAGTGAGGTAGTGTGGAATTGCCGTATTCCGCAAAGCTGTCGGCGAGACATTGTGCTTCATCGTAAGCGGGGGGCGACACACTGCCGGGAACGTCATGTTCTTCATTGATGATGTCCTGTTGGCAGGGATCGCCATGAACAAGTTCTGTCTCCCTGTTGCTCGATTCATCCAATGACTCATCAAAGCAAGCACCAGTTTCGAGTTGGTCACCGAGTTCTTCGGCAGGGTCGTCGGAAGTGGACAATGTGGGCTGCCCGTATCCAGACGTAGATGGAGAAGGTGAAGCCTCGCCGCCGGGCGCAATGCTTCCTTCCAGGCAACGACCGCGCTCGGTCTGGTTTCGGCATTTCGTTGAACTCGGAATTATGAACGGCTCACCCTTTTCCAAATAGTTCTTCCTACGCTTTCTCTTGGGCGCTGATTCCATTGTCGTGGTCTCGAATGCACCCGACTAGGAACTAGCACTCGTCACACCTTGAGCGCCTTGAGCACGAAAAGCACGCACATACGATTTTTTTTTTTTTCTGAAAGAGCCAAAGCCATGGAAAGCGAAACCGAGATAAACGGGAGTTTTTTTCTCGTTTTTTTTTTATCTGTATAGTTTTAAACCCTGTACTGCGGCCGCCCGTACAATTTTGTTTCTCACATAATATGACCGATATCAGTTTGATACCTACTGGAAAGGTGCCCATTCAAATATTCTTCGAATTTCGGCAAAAATTACCTTGGTTTCGGTTTATTTCAGATCGGATTGGATTGGCTTTCATTGCTGCAACCAGACACCAACGTCGGACAAACAACGTTTTTTTTTAACAACAAATAAACTGAACATGGTAAATTTTTTATCATTTTAAATGTTTTAAAAATTATTCGAGTAATAATAGTACTGATATATAACAAGGCAGAATGAGTTCAATCCAGTCCAACCTTTACGTACCCACGCCGCCCACGCCAGCTGGCCAGTGTTTTTGGTTGCTCTGGCAGCTCTGGACTAGTGCGATCGGTGTTCAGGACGAAAGCAGACAAAGACACATCACGGTTATTTCATTGTCACTATGTTTTACGCGTACGTGATTTACCTTGATGGCGCAAAGGCTATCGTAAGCGTAAACTGCATTAAGAAATTCAAGCCAGCGAGTGTGGAGGATTTCGACCCCGACGCTCTGAAGAGCGTGTATTGGAAGGCCACTGGAGCGTGCGCCGGGGAAGGCTACTACAAAGCTAAAATCCAGATGCTTTGCGGTAAGTTTTCTATGCATGAAGGGCTCGAAGCACAACGTTTACTGCTAACCGTTAATGTTCGCGAGCCCCGAATTGTTTGCCGAATTCACGCGTCCTTAAAATAAGCGAAATCTAAGGACACGTGCAAAGCGAAAAGTTCGTGGGGCCCCGTTCTGGCGCCCCCGTTCCGGCGTCTAGAATTCGCGAAATTCGGTAGGCACGAATATGTCCCTGCGCACGATTTTCAAAGAACTGGGTGGCGAAAGCAAAGGGTTTTTACATTGAACTACAGGGTGGTCCAGATGGCAGCCACACACTTAGAATAAATCGTAACACGTCGGCTTTGTAAGCTACGACAAAAGTTACACGTAAGTTCGACTAGGTGGTGCATTTAATTTGTGAAGGTATCAACGAAAAGTCTAGTTGAAATAAGGGTTATAGCGCAGGCTAGCTGGTGAACGGCCATACTTGTAAACCCGGATACAAGAGGGGAAAAAAGGGGACAAACACAAGGACTTCGAGACGTAATTCAATGCGCATGTTTTGTTTTACAGAGACACGGGACGACCTGATAGCAGCCCTTAAGAAGAAGCACATGGCGATCCCCATGATTCTGAATTCCAAGTTCGAGGTATATGTGCGCCTTAGGCTGTTTTATTACCTCGTTCTTCTATTCTGTTCAGAACCAGGGGCCTTATGTTGGTATTTTGTGCCCCTTTTTCAAATCGGCTGCAGACTTCACTTCCATTACCTCTGGAAAAGGGGACAGAAAAGCCCAACATATGGCCCCAGTGGGCAGTAATTATGGGTAAAATTGCTTGGTGATGCTCAGGAATATCTTGCATTTTGTTTGCTTCACGAGTAATTGTGTTAATTCATTATGGCTGGTCAGGGCTATTTGTATAGACATTCTTCTTTTAATTGCTTGCTATTCTGATACACAGATCCGGAGGGTAGATACTCTCTATGAAAGCAGACCGCAAACACACAAAGAGCCGCAGCTTGGCCACTCCTGGTCTTGATTGTGCTGTAGCCGAAGTTGTCCCTTTTCAATTTTAAGACACATGCTCTCCTGCTTGGTGTCTCGATCGCATTGCATCTGAAGTTGACCCTCTTCAGTTTTACGAGATGTTTTCGCCTGCCGTAAGTCTCAATCTTGCTGTACTCGGAGTTGCATCTCTTCTCCATTATTGCAAGATGTCCTCGTTTGTCTGGTGTCCTGCTTGCATTGCAGCCAAAATGACCTCTCTTGGACCGTTTCATCCACTTCAATGGTCATCTTGTTACCACTTGCCTGTCTAGCTTTCAACAAACATATTTCCGAAGTGTCCTAGGCACTTCGCTGTCGCTGTGCTTCAGCACACTTGCATAGACGTTCCTCTGGCGAGACCTGCATTCGCTTATTGACAACGATAGATGATGCTCAAGTTGGGTTCACACAGCTCTCCTCAGCTGTGCGACTGCGACTAGATGTTACACACATTGTCATTGCTATGGTAACATTGGCGTTGAAACACTGGCACGTGCACAAACACAGCTCTTGCCTGCACTCGTAACTCTCTTGCAAATGCTTACCCATGTGTGCTCATGAAACGGATACGATGCCCGGCTTTCGACACCAACAGTTGTGGCTTTGAAACACAGTGCCGGCGGCATGTTTTTCTTTTCTGATATTATATTATGCTGGTACATGCTCATTTCAAAAGCAGGTTCAAATCCACCGACTAGTGGACGCCTAAAGTGCATAGGGTTTGCTTATAAATGCTATCGTATTTCAAAGTACTTGATTGCAAGTACAAAGTAACTGAGAGGTTATGTACAGTTGGGGGCAAAAGTTTGCAAAGCACGGGAGCAAAAGTTTGCAAAGCACGGGAGCACCAGCCGAAAAGACTGGCTGTGCCTTTTCCCGGCGCATTGCCACTCTCAAGACCCGCACTTTGCGCGTGCGCTTTCTTTCTTGTTCGTGGTCATGATTTTTTTTGCTTGCTTCCGTTCGACACTCACGAGATGGCAGGGACTGGCGCAAGGTGCCGCGAAATGTTATCTGTAGCATGCGCGAGCTCCGTCGCCCATCACGGTGGCTGAGGCAGACGCGGGGCATGATAGCTGTCATATATGGTGGCACCTTGCGCCGGTCCCGGTTATCTCGTGCACGTCAGGCGTAAGCGAGCAAAACAGACATGACTTAGAGCACGAAAAAAAACACCTTCTCGGAAGCGTGAATCTTGAGAGTGGCCCCGCACCGTCTGAAGGCGCAACCAGTCATTTTGGCTGACGCTCCCGCGCCCCGCAAACTTTTGCCGGCGACTGTACTTCAACTAAGGTTGGAAGTACCCTGGGTGCAAAGTAGTATAATCGTAATTTGCTTTCTAACTAATGTAGAAGTATTCTTTATACAGAATATTTCATCATAGTGTTTCGTTTGACTATGCAGTGTTTTCTGTTAACTGGTTCACTTAGCGCAAGAGGTACTAGAGTTTGTAAAGGACGATACAGCAATAGACTATATGCAAAATGTAGAGCACCAAGAACTACGTCTGCGATCTTGCTAGCGGCGAGAAAACGAAACTGGTGACCCGACGGGCAAAGACGTCATGTAAACAAGCGACCGCACTTCGTGCGAGAGATGCGATGCCAACGCGTTGCTGCGTTCCGTAGTGAAAAACCTTCAATTACATAAACAGGGTTCACTTTTTTTTAAATTTGTTATTTGAGATTTTTGACAGAAACAATCGGTGTCAACACGTGGACGTTATCGCGCAGCATGAAGCCATTTACTACTATTGAAATGGGCTCTAACCTTTTCACGAAGTTGTACCAAATTCGTTTCTTAACTCCTCTCTTTTTTTATTCTTCTCTTTTCGGAACGTTGTAATGACAGCCTGCGTTTTTCTTAAAGCGGCCCTGCAAGGACTTTTTACTGGTTTTTAATTTGCACCGCACCTGAGTGCAGTGAACGTAGTAACTTAATGAAACTTTTATTTTCTCGAAATTCGCTTTATTTTAAAAGTTATTGGCAAATTAAAATTACAAAAACAAGCAAAAAATAACCTCCTTCATGACTGCCTTGGTTGCTTGAGTGGCCATGAACTAGACGAGGGGTAGTAAGATTAGCGAGCGCTCACGGGCTGCCGCACTCCGGTTCGACGGAGCGAGAGGGCGCCACTAAAACATGTTTTGGATAGGCTGTATGTAGCGGGCGGCCAGAGCGGCGCTCAATGCTTTTGCTGCGCGATTAAAGACTAATTTGGCATGGCACTTCATTGGCCACAAACGACAGCAAACACGGGGTAAAGATCAGTTCAAAATGGGAGCCACTTCGCGCTGCCACACCGCGAAATGGCCAAACCGCAAGGCAAAGCTTCTCACCGAAGGCCTTCGGAACGCTCGGAGCCGGTCGGATCCTCCAGCCCGTAAACGACCGCAGCGCCGCCTCGTACATCCGAGACTTTTCCGTGTCGGCGCCTGATCCCACTACTCTTTTCTAGTGTGCGCCGCCTTTTCCACCGCTTGGTGGCGGGTATGTCGACGGGTCATTTCTTGTTTCCGTACTTTATAAACTGCATTCGTTTCTTTTCGGATATAAAATACTGAACAAAAACTACTTTTATAAATAATTGAAACGGTTCGCGCCGCTTATATTTAGTATTTCGACTAAAAAGAAGCTTTTAGTGGCTCTGACCAGTAGTAAGCCCAGGACCTAAAACGTCACATTTTGCGCGCTTTCGGTACCGTGGGTCGCCCCCGTCGCTGAAGGAGGTTTCCGCGTCGTCCGGTTAAAATATGACGCACTGATATTTAGTTACTCTGTCCGTGCCCACTGGCTTGCCCGAGCCCCAAGCGACGTGGAAATAGCAAAAAAGTAGACGCTTAAATATGATTGCAGGGCCCCTTTAATGCGCAAGCAGTTCGATGCGTGCGGACGAGACCAAGGCTGTTAAGCGAGGTAAAAAGGTGACAGTTTTAATAATCTATGCCACCAACCATAATTGAAGATATGTATGGTGCACAGTGAACGACAAAACCTGAGAGCACCACAGAGCCCTCATATTAACGTCATGTACTTAAAAAAAAAAAAATAATTACTTTGGAAAGCAAGAAAACAATCTCATTGCTTTGCAGAGATTGTGACACTTGATCTGGCGTCGGTAAACAATGTTTGTAAAACACCTTTAAAACTAAAGAGGAGAGTTTGTAGATATATATTCTTGAATATTTAAAGCACAGTCATGTAGAATAAAACACACAATAGACACTGACGACGTGTCTGTTTCCTGAACACACGCAGAGACGGGATTTTGCTGCCTTTTTTGTTGGACGCCACGTTCGATTACGTCAAATGTGGCCTTAGATTCATTGCAGTGGCTAAAGCTTCGATGTAGGCGGCGGCTAAATACATTACGTTGTGGACGTCGAAGCAACGCAGGCGTTGCCAACTTCAGCCGCAGCCGAGGTAGAACATTTTAGTGCAAAGGAGCTCGGGGGGTAGTTTTGAGGAAGTCAATACTTATTCTACCGGGGTTGAACAAATTTTCATTCATAGCGCAACATCCATCAACTTTGTTGAGGTCAATACTGTCTGAAACTATTTTGAGCTCTTTGCAACGCCTAAAAAATATTGCCGTGAGCACAGTTACCTTTAAAAAAACACAAAGCATTAAAAAAAAAACATTTCGCCAGTAACAACTAAAATAGAAATACTGTACTAACTTTGAGTTGCATGTATTGGCATGGAGCAGTCTACCGCTAAACAGTTAGCTTCATGCGTATTTGCATTGAAAAAAAGGAATTAAAGTGTCCTCGGAGATGAAAGGTATGACTGCTTAGTCCCATGTCCACGTTGGATAATCGGAAGTAAAAAAAACAACAACAAGTTTTTGAATCGCACTTAGTTGCAGAGTGTCCATTCCTGGGAAATGCTGAGAAACCGAAACTCAAGATACTTGACACTACCAAGATGGCCGTGTGCACAGTGCTGTTAGACCACCAAGCTGTTTCACACAAGGTCTTATTTCCTGAAATGGCAATGAATATCGGATATATGGTCATGGGCACCTGGAAGCATTTTTTCAGGGAGAGCAATCACAGGTAGAGGGCTGGAACCTACACCTCCTAAAAAGATAGAGGGGGGGGGGGGGGTGCAATTTATTGTGAACTACGTCTGTCCCAATCCCGTGTTGGAAGTTTATATTAAATATTGAGACACCTGGACCTTTCTTCTTTTTCAGATTGAAATGTCGCCGCCCTCTGCGGTGGGCAGCGAGGGTGAAAGCAAGAAGAAGAGGAAGACAGAGGACGGGACGTCCGGTGTATCGCTCGTGGACCACGCCCGACTCGTGGAGAAACTAAAGACAGCCAAGCAGAGGGTTGTGAACCTGGAGCAGGAGCTCCAGATTGAGAGGGCATTGTCACGAAGACTGCAGGAGCAGCTGCTGGCACTGCTGGGTAAGCGTGTAGGCACTTTCAGTTGCCCACTTCACACACTACATGTTATGTGTACTCCCACTTTATCCAGGAGATCAAAACAACCTTTAATTTTTTCTTGGTCGCAAACAAAATTAAGCATATACTGCTGGTTTGCTTCAATGTATCAATCAGTTCAAGAGGTGTCTATAATTCTCTTTCCTTCGTTTAGGTTGCAAATGGAGCTTTGAGAGTTTGTTCCTTGTTGCTGATGACCCCGTTTTGCTCCGCAGCACTCTTGCATTGACCAGAGAAATACTTTTCTGCAGTTCGTCAAACAATCATGTCCACACCAAGACGTTATTGTCCGTCACATAGATGAGGCCTTGAAGTGTAAAAGGTTTGTGCAGTCAGTCACAACATTGTAATATGCACTTTCCAATAAGCCCGGCCAGAGTACATCCTTTCGTCATTGGGGAGAAAGGAGTTTTTTTTGTTGAGGAGGAGGAGGGAGTGAAGAAGCTGGTCGTAGGCATTACCACATCACCGAGGCTGAGCTTTAATCGGGTGGCAGATTGTGCCTAGCGATGCAACTGGGCAACTGGTCGAAAGGTGACCAGACGGTCTGCTAACAGCATTGGATTTCGTCCGAAAGATTCAGCTTACGTCTCGCCAACCGTCGGAAATACTTGTCATGAATATTCATTAGTTATTTACTGGTACTTCTTTGTAAACAAGCTCACTGCCAGCAAACTTTAGCGCATTTCGGTTTTTCTCTTCTTTCTTTCTTTCTTTTTTTTTTTTTTTTTTCTTATTTGTTTTGTATCCTGCTTGCAGGTTCTTATAGACGTATTGGAATAATTATTTTTTCGAAGAAACATCTTTTCCAGTCCCGCTCTGTTCCGGGAAAAATGAAGCCCTCATGCCATCAACTGACCAGGAAAGTGTTGAAGTCCGAATAATCAAGCACGTCTGAATTTTCGGCATCCGAAAAATCGGTCGGCTACTGTACCGTGTTTAGCCCATTTGCAGAGCTATTGCTTGCAGGAGAGCTGGTCTTTTTTCTAAACAGTGTTTTCTTATGTTGTAGGGGAGAATGCCCCTCCTGGCGGTGTTGGGCCAGCTCCTCCAGCTTGCCCAGCAGCAGTTCCTGCTGCCGGTGCTCCTGCTCCAGTTCACATGCGAGCTGGTGTGGCTCATGCTCCACCCATGCCGGCCGCTGATGTTGCTGCTCCAGCAGCGGACCATGTGGCAGGCCCACCGGAGGCACCTCCCCAGTGTGTAGCAGTGCTTGGAGAGGTCAATGGCGAGATAAGTTGAGAATTTCATGGAATATTCATTCCAGATATTGGGCAAGTGATTGAATTTTATGGTTTCCACAGCTCCTTGAATATGGTTATTTGTATGCTTCCTTAAATTGAACAATCGTCCTGCTTCAAAATGCTGATGAACGTAAAAAGTAGGGCCAGTCATCGATAAGATATTTCTTGCCAATTAATTGGTGCTTTTCTGTGACATTTTCTATCTGGTGTCCTCATTATATTTTCACAGGCTGTCTAGTGACCGGGAATTGTCAGGGAAATTTTAATTGCTGGGAAAAATCAGGTAATTGTAAGAGATACTGTCAAAAAGCGAGCCCAGTCAGGGAAAATGAGCCGAAAATGCCGTAGAGTGTCCTGAGCAAAGACTTGAGGTTTTGGGGGCAGAAACATAGGCTATAAATTCTGCTTAGATCGGTGCGTCGGCTCTGCTCACCCAATGTATAGTGTGCTGCCCGATGCAAAGAACAACCGACAAATCCAGTCCAAGCCTTGGATTGGATTGAGAGTGCGACAGTAGGCTAGATCCAGTTAGAGAGCTCCTAGATTTAGTAACACATGGGAAAGTTGCAGAACCCAATCCAAGCCTTAAGCCGAATGTATCCAAAAATGCATCTGGCGGCCATGTTGCCATTTGGTTATTTACAGGTGTGGTTGAGCGTCGTGTTTTCATTGTGTTTCCGGAAGTGGCCTCTTCACTGACGATGTCGGCGGCAAGAAAGTGCATCTGTGTTTTGTTTCACCCTAAAGGGAGGTGGTCAGAGTGAGCTAGAATCACTCTACGTTCCCTGAGTATCGAAACTCCCAAGCTTAATTTCAGAACCGCGTTGTGGCAGAGTAATCACACATAAACATTAGCGGAAACATGGTGCCCTGTGCTTTCAAAGCCAAGCTTGTACCGTGGAGCATCTGTATTTCAGTGAGTTCTTCAATGAGCTATCTGGGCCTGTAATAGCACTGGTTTGTTTTTATGACTTCTTTCCTCTTTTTGCTTGCTCTCTTTACTCTGAACTCACTTAAAAGGAAGGTAAAGTGGTTCTGTATCTGAGGAAAGAAACACACAAATCAACTATCTGCATTTGGCCTCCAGAATAATAGATATCAAAATTATTTTTTTAATTTGGTGCGCAGCACGGAGTTTCTAGGAAATTGTTTTCAACATAGCGTTGAAGCCCCTTTTTTGCGGAGTGCGACGTCGTACCCAGAGTTCTCAGAATCCCCACTCTCGCACCCCTTTGCACCCATCAAAGCTATGCACACACACTCTTTATATTTTCATGATGGTCAGAAAAAGATTTCACAACTGGTCTCACATGCAGAGGAATATACCTGGCAAGATTGTATTTGCACATGCTACCCATATGAGTGCACCTTATGAAAAAAAAAATGCACGCATGAATCTATGAGTTCCCGTTAGGGCTTCTATTTTTTAACTGGGGTAAACTTTGATATGGCAATAAAATATCGTAAAAATTATCTTGCCCCCCCCCCCCCAAAAAAAAAGGTTTTTCTTATGGATGAACATTCATCTAAGCTTATTTTTAGTAAAGCCATAAAGTAGCATAGTGGCATCTATTGTGACTGAAAATTGCATGGGATGCAAAGGAAATGCAATAGATGATTTGCTATTTTCCCAAGCACCCCGGCCCGCACGCGGGGAACAGACCGATTTCACACCTAGTTTGAGTACGCCACCACTGCCGACATGCATCGTGGGAGCTGTAGTCTTTCTGCACGCGCCACAACCCTGCTGGAGGTCTGCGCGAGCAGAGCACGAGGCGGCATGAGCTGTCTCGTGAACTGGCATCTGCCTCCTACGGACTACAGTTATGGTGGCGTCACGCATGCGTGGAACACTTGGTGAGATTGGTCTATTCTGGGAGAGACTGTCCCTCGTTTGGCCGCTCTGCCTTGAGATCGCATTGCCTTGTCGCTTGCCTTCTCTTAATCCTCTGTTTTTCTATCTCATCCTATTTTTATCTGTTCAAGTGTATTTTTTATTGCTTCTAAGTGTTTCTATTCCCTTCTGCACGCAATATTTCTTGTATATGTATAGTATTTGTGTCTTTATTTTTCCTTTTTTTGACGGGAGGGACGACGGACAATGCGCCGCTTCGCGCGTCGTTCCCCAGGTGAGTATTACCGTTGCTACCGATTCTGATCGTGCTGTTAGCTGTTCATTTTGGTTCAATTTGACCAGCGTGCAGTTGAAAGGAACCATTTATGAACACATGTCATAGAGATAGGCAGAGCTCTGAATCAACAATCGCGACGCGAGAGCCGAGTGTGCTGTGATTTGGCCGCCCGCACTCGCTCCATTGGCTCGCACCGTAGTCTATGCCTTCGAGTGCTGCTTACTTGACCAAGATACAGCACGCTGCTTTGTCACCGCGAATCATATGTCTGAATGTTTGCGAAACCGTAACACCATTTGGAATATCCAACACTGAGACGCCTGACAACTGCACGCAGCGGCGTGCAGTTGTCAGCACTTGGAAAAGGGTGTTTGCAACTGACAACCGCTTAGCAGATAGCGCTGTTCACACATATGCAACCGAGTAAGACCGAAAGAGACAAGACCAGTTTTGAAGCCTCTTGCGACGTCTAGGGACTGGAAGTGCTGCAGCAGAGCTGGTCCTAAGACGTCGCAAGAGGCTTAAAAACTGGTCTGGTCTCTCTCGGTCTTATTCGGTTGCATATGTGTGAGCAGCGCTTAAGCGCATACAAGCAGCGACGATGGGCCACCCGCGCTTGCGAAGGGCTCGCGCCGCAGCGTGCAATTGTCTGGCACCTTAGCATTGCATTTGCCTCAGCTTCGCAAACATTCGGACAAATGGTTCGCAGCAAAAAGGCTGCGTGCTGTATAATGGTCAAGTAAGCGGCACTCGAAGGCATACGCTGCAGTGCGAGTCGTCGGAGTGAGTGCGGGCGGCCAAATCACAGCGCACTCGGCTCTCGCGTCGCGATTGTTGTTTCAGAGCTCTGCCTACCCCTATGACATGTGCACGGGTGTTCATAAACGGCTCCTCTCGACTGCACGCGGGTCAAATAAACCAAAACGAGGAGCTAACAGAGCGATAGGAATCGTTAGCAATGGTAGTACTCACCCGGGGAACAATGCGCGAAGCGGCGCATTGTCCGTCGTCACTCCCGTCAAAAAAAAACAAAATAAAGATGCAAATAATATATATATACAAGAAATATCGTGCACAGAAGAGAATAGAAACACTTAGAAGCAATAAAAAATACACTAGAATAGATAAAAAATGGTAATGAAATCGAAAAACGGAGGATTAAGAGGAGGCAAGCAACAAGGCAATGCGATCTAAAGGCAGAGCGGCCAAACGAGGGACAGTGTCTCCCACAATTCCTCGAGCGCCGGCCGAGGCGCTTGGGGGATTTCACAAAAGGGCTATTGGACAGGACGAGCGTGTTGATAACAAGAATCAAACTTGAGGAGGAGAATTGAAAAAGACTGACAATCGCACACCCCCCAGATGGTTGTTTGTCCGTCCTTTTTCTTTTTCTTCCTATGGTTGAAACTGAATTGTCTGACATTTTCTCCCCTTTGCTTACATCAGGAGTCTCCAACCTTTTCGGTTAAGGGGCCGGATGAGCAATCTGTCGCAGTACCGAGGGCCAGAAAAATATATTGATTACAATAGAAGAAAATTCAGATAAATAAACCTAGATAAATATTTAAACGCAGAATTTGTTGAAAAACCCTAAGGTTGAGGAGTATGTATACATCAAATTACCATTTAATATTTAGCTAATTATGACAGTACACAACAGTTGTGACCATGAAAACTTGCCTGGCATAAATCAAAGTGTACGGGAACTTTGGCAGATTCACGCAGGGCAAGAGATTAAAGAGAATGATAAAACTAATGCTGAGAGTATGCAATAGTTGTGGCAGAGGAAGCTAAGCATGATATCTTTGAGAATGCAATGGTATTTTAACATAGTTGCACAGACATGAAGCAGGGGCTAAAAACGGCAATGCTAGTGGTGACAATTTTAAATTATCATATGGTGAGAGGACCCTTGTTGCAATGCAGTTTCTTTCGTTCTTTCTGGTATCCTAGTTTTTGTATTTACAGTGTGTCGCACCATCATTTCTTTGCGCGCACTTGTTTCTGTGCCGCTAGCGGCGGGTTTGCTGGAAGCGGGTTGCAAGCCCGGCTTTAGTTAGAAAACCGCAGCCAGCCGAGGGCCGGTCGGAAGACTTCCGCGGGCCGTATCGGTTTGGAGACCTCTGGTCTATGTCGTAAGGTGTTTGCATCCACACTATAGACCGACACGCTGTTTACAAACAATCCGGCATTTGCCCACACCAGGTGTGGGCACTGCGCGTGCGGAGAAACCAGATCTGCGTGAGGTGAAGCTTTTGCACATGCGCCGTGGCGACAACAGCGCCACCGCAGAGGCGTGACATCGGAGCCGCGTGTTGGTCTATAGGGAAAAAATGATAAAATTCATTGTGATCAATCTGTTAGGAAACCGACTTATCCAGTCCCTCCATTCAAAGGGCCATCATAGCACCAGATTTTTGTGGTAAATGCTATTTAACCTATACATACATCTATTTCTAGGTTCACCTTGGCCATGGTGTTCTAGTGGAAAAGGAGAAGCTTTCATACATCATGGGAGCCCGGGGGGACTCCATGTTCATCAAGGAGGCGACCAAGCTGGTCTTCGGCCGGGAAAACTTGAATGGCCGAAGTACGACTGGGGTGCCATGCCGGCGCTTTAAGGGCGCCGTGGCCAAGAGGGCGCTGACACCGGCCAAGTTGGGAGCAGTCCGGAGTAAGTGCCCACTTTTCACAGGTGTCTCATACTTGAGACAATCGAGCCTGATGGCTAATAAGACAAAATTAATGGGATAAAATATTCCAAGGCTTTCAGATGTTTCAGTGTTATAGGCTGTTGAAGGGTCATAGTTCGACTAGCTCTAGCCTTAGGAAGAAAAATAGTGATCTTGTCACGGTCATCTAGGTTGCTTGGTGGTTTGATGTATTCACACTGTGGAGGTTTTATAGTAACATGCTCTGCGTTGAAAATATCTGCTAATCCCCACAAGTTTTGGAGGGGGTCCCTGATATCAGAGGCCCGCTCGCAGGACTTCCTGCTGGCTCGTGGAGTAACAGTGAGCCCCTCGTACCTTTAAAAAAACTGTACTGGGAGGCACCTATTCTCTCTTTTGTAACGATCAGGCCACTAGCAAAGTTGTGAAAGTCAGTCTGTTTGATCACTAGAACTGCTGCAACCCAACTATGTCTGGCTCTGTCCTTTTTTGTACTGCCCATATTTTCTGAACCGCCTTCTCGTCGTGGGTGTTCATCCTTTCTAGTCTATTACAGGCTGAGTTTTCTTACCAGAGAAGTATCTCGTATGACTGGACCATTGAAGGGTCATGACACGGACATTAAATTAGTTAAATGATTCTTGATGTGAAATCTGTGTTGGAAATATATATACATGCCCATAAAGAGCAATTGCGCCTCAATCTTTCTTTTGCACAAAAAATGTTGGCCAAGAATTGTGTGTTCAGTGTTGCTTTCACTCGTCTCCATGTTGACATTCTGGGGCATGAAATATATTCGAGGTTCTAGGCAATCGGAGGCCCATGCTCATTACTGAAAATAGATAATTGGTTTTATAGAACATACTTTTATTTTAATTAACAGGCAGGCAAGCTGGTTAAGGATACACGTGGTAACCCGGGAACGTGGTGACAAAAAGGGACAGACAGACCCGAAGCTCTGGAGCTTTGAGTGTTTCTTTTCCTTTTTGTCCCCCCGCTCCAGGGTCTATAATTTTTACAAGCACTGAAATGCAAGGAACACACTGTTGCAAGCAAACTTCAAGTGCATAGTTGTGGAAGGTCACGCTAGGTCTGTTCGATTAGCCTGAACCGGCCGATCTACAGGGTGAAACAAGGAGACGGCAGGCTCTTTAAATCGACCGGAAAATTCGGTTTCTTAACCTATCGCGCTACGACTTTGTGCAGCGTTGCCCACAGATGGTGCATTCTTTTTTTGTTAAATTTGCAAAGAGCGAGCTTACCTGAGGAAAAAGTAAAGAAAGAAAAAGGCTTAGCCATACGGAAACATAGCTAAGTCACTGGTCTTCAGACAACACTTCGCCGTTTCGCACGGGACACAAGAGATGGCGCAACGAACGCCGCCAACGAAGAAGCAAATTGGCGCTGAGAGCCAGCATCTTTAGCAGACTATCTTTTCGACTCAAAAGCGATGCGACAACGAGGAACTGCAGTTCCTTGTCTGCTATATACGCCGGCTCTCGGCGTCGTCTGCTCGTTCGTTGGCGTCAGTTGGCGTCACGACCGCTTGCGCCATCTCTTGTCTCCCGTGCGAAACGGCGCCGTGCCGTTTGCAGACCGGTGGCGATTATCGAAACTGGGAAGTTCACGCTGGAGGCGGGACAACTGAAGCTGCTCCCTGTCGTTCGCACTTCGTCCACGACTAGACCACGACTCGTCCGCACTGAGGATATCAGTCCCGTCATCATCACTGCCACTTTCTCGAAGCACATCGATGGCGGCGTCCAACAAAATTTCGCACTTCGCAAATGACAGGATCAACCGCATCTTCTGCGCTTGCTCGGTGATCGCGTTGGACGTCACGGGTAGGGTCAGATTGCACACTTTTGCAGCGTACGTTGCAAGCCTGACTTCCAACTCCGGAACCAGACTTTGGCCTAAGGAAGCCTCTTTGTTTGCCGTCACAGTTTAAGAGCCCGCGCCACTGCTGACTCCACTGGAGCATCACCCGCTCCTACGGGTCGAACATGCGTCGAACAGAGCAGTTGTTGGTTGCTTCTGAGTGAACGAGCACTGAAAACCTAAACTGCCCGGATCACCCGTGTCAATACAAAAAGAAACCTAGTTAGCGCTCTAGCATGATCTCGTCACTTGATCAAACGATGTGCTACCGTGAATCGCACGAAAAACTGCGAAAAGCCACGGGGTGAGTGAGCCGGTGAGGCTGTTCTTCCAGCGGCCTCCGGAGTGGCTCTTACAAGAAGTGCCGCCACCCCCCGGGAGTCGGGCGCGCCGTGCGCTGTATACCGCCATATATTTTAGTTAATTTCCGAATCGCTATCAATAATACTCGTTCACGCGAATAAAAAATAATCTGTAAAATGAGCACGAAGAATAGTGCAATGTTAGAGTTACAGCCGGCTGAACTCGTAACAAACCGAGGTATTCATGATATCGCAGTTGTCTCGTTTTTCCAACGGTGGAATGCTTTGGTTCGATTATAAGCCGACCCCCCCACTTCAGATTTTCAAGAATTGAACAAAAGGTCGACCTGCATTCGTGTAAATACGGTATTGTTTTAAGCAGACTGCCTAATCACGTTTAAGTTGCTCTTGGGGGTTACATGGTATCACAACATATTAACAAAGCATAAATTATAGTGAAATTGCTTCAATTATAATTGCAGGAAGTAAAATATTTAATTTTTCAGACAACTATAGATATACATGAGAGCAATACATGACTTATTGTTGTATTCTTTTCCTTTGCAGATGCCTTCAACGAGTACATCCGGAGACATCCACGGGAGGCATCTCCGGGGAAGAGGGCAGCCCAGATGAACCACTATGTGCGGGAGCTGCTGCAGGATATTAACAAGAAGCTTGACTTCTAGGCTTGCTTAGAGGTCAAGCTTCTTGTTGATTTTCTGCAGTATGCCAATTTGCTTTCCTCATGACTTGCAGCGCGACTGCAGTGCTTGTCCTGTATTATCTCCTCTGTTTGTCCTTGTCCGAGTCGCGCTGTAAGTCATGATGAACTCTTGTCAACTCGTCCAATTGTCTATTTCGCTTTCCTTGAATATACATATAACCTGAAATTACCTGGCTCAAGCTCATTCTTTGCATGACAAATGCATGTGAATTGTTAGACCTGCATAGATCCATACGTCAATATGCAAACCATTAACACCATGCTGATTCCCATTACTGCATCCAAACAGATAAACCCATAAAGATATAGGTTTCTCTATCTGAACAGGTGATTCTGTATAAATATTGGTTCCTATATCCAAATGGGTCAACCTGTAAGGTACAGGTTCCTGTACCTAAACGGGTCAGCCCGTACAGGTACGGGTTCCTGTATCTGAACGGGTCAACCCGTACAGGTACAGGTTCCTGTATCTGAACGGGTCAACCCGTACAGGTACAGGTTCCTGTGTCTGAACCCATACAGGTACGGGTTTCCATTAGCATACGGGAGACCCGTATCCCATAACACCGTATGATTTCTACGGGTCAACCCGTATGAATTTTTATACGGGTTTTTTCAGTAGGGGACCAAGGAAACCCCGATTACTTTTTTTTTTGCGGTGAGTCATACGTACATTACATATTTTATTAAGCTGTACAAAGCGGCTATCAAGTCGCTCGTGAACGTTGGTAACGCCGGTTCAACCTCAGTGCGCTGTACATCGACCTCAAGTTTTGGGGTGTCAAATATGTGACAAGGAGTGTAAAAGCTACTTCTTTTTTTTTAGAGTGTATGATGCAACGCATGCACTTGTGTTCATGCGTGGCGGCGTTAGCACCCGCTAGAAGCAGGTTGTAGCGTATCACCTGACCGGCAATTATTTTCATGCAGCCAGTGTGAAGCGGTTAATTGAGGACACGGTTGAAAAATCCGAAAAATAAGGCATCAGTGTGCATGTTGTGGCAATAGACATGGGGGACGTAATTAAGCTATTTGGAAGTCATTTGGAATTGTCGTTGAAAAACTTAGCCGGCCAAAGACCTAATGTGTTCACCCATGTGACCCGAGCCGGAAGCTTTTTTTTTTATGCCAGATGTGCTCCACTTGCCCAAGAATCTACGTAATCATCTGACACAAGGGCAGGAGATAAAGCTGGCAACATATCTTGTGACCAAACTGCTTGTTCGGAGCCCAAACTGGCTCCCCACTTCAAACCAGCGTGTGTGCACCCAAGACACTATGAGAAGATCAAAGTGGGGTATTCCTTCAGCTCGTTGAACAATGACATTGCTGCTGCGCTGTGGAGGCTGGTTGAACTCAACGAAATTGGCAAGGATGTCCTAACTACAGTATGGTTCGTAAAATCCATCTTTAGGTGGTTTAAGGGGATGTCATCTAGGACATCAAAACTTGTCATTAGTGAGTTCAATGGGAATCAATACTTGAAGAATCTTTCGTTTCTTGAGGATGTCATTGACCTTTTTGTGAAAATTCACATTAGAAATGATGCAATGTACAGTTGGAAGCCAGTTCAGACGGGGATCGTTACGGCGACAACAGTAATGTTAGAAGTGCAGAAGCTGTTTTTGGAGGAGTTGGATTTTGCTTTTCTTTTTCTGAGTTGGTTTAACACGGATGCTCTCGAGAACTTATTCTCAACAATGAGGTCAAGGGATCCTATTCCCAGGCGACTGGAATTTCGCAACGCTTTGAAATTTACCACCTTGTCAAATCTTTTACAATCTAGAAAAGGATGTAAGTTACACTGACGCTGATGGCTTCATGCTTGCTGAGATGTCCTATGGCAAGCGCCAACATAGAGAGGGCAATTCTGTTTTCGCTCCTGATGACATGCTCTATCTCGAGGTTTCAGAGCAGGAATCGTTAACATACCTTGCCGGGGGTGTTGTTCAATGCATTACCTTGAGTTTAGCGTGCCAAGACTCTCGCACTGCTAAGGCTGACGAAAGCGATGCTTTCAGACTGATGCCGCTTAAAAGCTGCAACAAGAACAAAATGGTTCTGGTCAGTCCCTCCTGCTGCAGTGTTGCAGAACTCGCAGAAGCGTATTTCAGGAAAAGTGAATGCGACCTTCTGAACAACAAAATGAGTCTCCCACCTCTAAAAGAAAAACTATTGAGCTCGTTGTTTGCTGCCAATGTCTTTCCATCATGCCACAACGTACACAAAAAGGTTGTGACATTGTTTCTGTGAACAATTAAGGATGCACGCTCTTGTAAAGAAACAGAATGTCAAAGCGGAACTAAAGGAAGTGGCGTTGAAAAAATCTGGTTGCAGGAGCTTTGCAATGAGATGCACTAAATGTGCGATACGAGTACATGTTTTGTTTCAAGTGTTTTTGTTTTTGTACTGCTGTTTTTCTATAGATTTGCGTGATCGAGAAAAATGTTGTTTCGGATCCTTAGCCAACGCACAATAGTATGAATTTAACGAGCCGAACTCGGGACGGTGCGTGGACGGTGGAGTGTTCAAACCATCGGCGACAGAGCTGCCGGCGGTAACTATGTAAATGGATGAATGCTGCCGGCTGTGCTCCTTTACATTGGGCGGTAGCTTCCGTCACCTAGCCTGGACTCCTTTTTGCATCTTTCAAATTCTGCGTCAAACGTTCGTATCCCGTATGACCGCAAAACCGGCGTAACCTATTAATTTCGTGCAGAATTTCACATTTCCATTGATCTCTACTACCAATCTGGTAACCCCCTATTTATGACTACTTTCTGAGGGCGTCGATCACCAAATGTAGTGGACGACCGGCGTCGATGGGCGCCGCCAAAATTGTTTTGTTCCTTGGAGCTTGCGTTTGTGTCGCCGATATCGATGTTGCATGTTCGAAAACACTTTATATGTCTGCACGTTTCGAAACAAAAACAACAAGACACACAGCGAGCACGTTTTACCCCAATCACTCCTTACGCCACATTTCGTCCCCAATGATCGACGACAGCATTTCCTTTCTTTGGCTTTTCTTCCTTAAAAGCACATCTACGAAGAGCTGCGCTTTAAAAAGCCTACGGCAGGGCCGTGAGCAACGGAGCTACCGCCACGCCTCGTTCAATGATGGCACCGATTTATAGCAGACCACCGAATCACACGGTATCATAGGAAGGTAACGGTCACGTGTTGCGCGCGACCCAATTGAAGCGAGGGGAAAGATAACTTTTGCAAGGGAAAGGGCATGGCCGAGCAGAAATTTCTTTTCTCTATTTTAGGCTATGGTTTGCGCTACCTTTTAGTATATAGGGAACTCATCTGGTTCGGACCTCTAGTGCTAACTTTGCGTGGATTGTTCTGCGACGCGTAGTTTATTTTTGCTCAAAAAGAACCCTGCAAAATTTTTGGGGGAACGCCGTGTAGAACTTTCCGTTCTGTTGATTTTAGTGACATTCCGAGACAATTTGCATTTGTTTATTCTAAAAAAAAACATTTTATGGCCTTCTAAGTATTACTCGATGAAGCAGAAGTCATTGTGCGACGAGTCATCTTCTGAAACGAGGTTTAGATGACTTGGTGGTGTCGTCTGCGGCTGTCGCCGCTATAGCAAATACGCAAAAAAAGGAAGAAAATTATGCTCTAAATCACTAAAAAATGTTTAAAAATACTCAAAGCCTAAAAACGAAATAATTTTTATTTTGTGACCAATCACTGCCACCCGGTTTGCTCTCATTACTTGTACACATCAAAACGGCGGAAACAGACAGCCTCAAGCAGCGGCATCACCGTCCAAAAATGGGAGCTCCCAGGGACCTCTGGTGCCAGTAGCTGTATTCACAGCACAATAAAGGCTGGAATGTAGGAAACTTCACAAATTCACTCAGCCGAATGATGACATTTGCAGCCATCTCTAATTTCAGATTTCATGGGCCAAGGAAGTATTTGAACGACTGAAAGAAACTGAATTTTTTAGCATAATAATGTTTTGCAGAAAACATTGCTGAACTCTTGGAACGTGTAACGTTTTTATTCTCAATCCATTTCGTACCTTAATTTATCGCTCCTTATCCTCCTACCCCTTTTACCACACAAGAAGGGCAGCTGATTTCTAGGGGCTATTGCTCAAAATTGTGAGAAAGTTAGTCGCGCCGAGATGGACTCCAACAGCACGCTCTTGAAAGCGAATTCGTTTCTGTGCAACACACAGTGCAATAAAAAATACTTTAAGAACCTTAAACAACAGTATAAAAAAAAAAAGAAAAACACGCTGTAAAAAAACCACGCAGCCTCGGGTTTTTTCAACCATGCGCAATGTACACCAGCTCGTTTGCGCCCTTACATTTTGTTTATCACGCTGTAAGAGTTTTTTTTTTTTTTTTTGTGCGAGACGACGCTGTGGATGCTGTATTACGCCAGGATGTGCAAATGGCCCATTTTTTAATACGGCACGATTTCAGATCTCTACTGCGTCCTCCTAGGATAAACTCGATCGAGAACAAACTTCATGCGTATAAATACAGTATATTATAGTCTGCCAAACACCAGGAGATTTCCGAATGGGACAAAACCTCTTCAGCTTCACTTTAAGTGTACGCATCAGTGAAGAACAATTTAAATATTTAGATCATTGGCAATCGTGATGACAATTCAGAGGGGCTGCTTATGTTTGCTTTTGATATGTCGATATTTTTGTGTGTTCCTGCCATTTCAGCTGGCCCTGAATTACCGTGCAGTCCCGTATATTTTTATCTCGTATTATTGCGATATGTTTTTCTATCTACGTTTGAAGATACATCCTCTCCTTGTTAGATAAACAACATCATCATCTACTCAATTATTTCTGTGTCTGAGCACCAATCCGTGGAAGCGGCGCAGATTTAAGATTGCCTACAGCAATATACCTTGTGAGTGCCGAAAACCAAAAACCCGGTTTACAGCGCTACGGGATTTGGCATTCACGTGACCACCGGGCCAAACCTATATAGCGTCTAAACCCCATTCCGAAAATACGGCTTCCAACAAAAACAAACCAAATTCCCTAAGTTGATATTACTCGATATTAAACTGTTAACAGTCTCTTGACTCTTTCATGTGCCGTTAGATTGGGCTAGTAATGCCGTACACAATATATAGAGTAAAAGATAACACGAAATAACATCGTATTTGTTTAAGTAGAAAGTTAAATTAGATGAAATTATATCTATATTTGCGTTAACTTCAAATGTCCCAAACAATACTTACTGTAAAACCCTTAATGTTCGCAAGCCCTTAAAGGGGTTATGACCCGCCAAAAATAATATATGAGACAACCGTACTGCTAGGACCCATTGTATCTTTCTATAATCCAGCTATATTTGTTTTGGAAATGGCGCGATAGTTTCGTGGATAAATAGATTTATATGCGGGTCCCTCGGAAGGGCGGATCCAGGCGGAGCTGGAGGCTGGTAACATAGCCAGCCTCCCGCGCCGCGTCTTCTTGCACGCACTCAGAGACTCGGCTCTCTTGGCGTCTCGAGCTTCAGCTTCCTCGTTTACCTTCCGCGTTTTGAGCATGCGGTCCGTGACGATTACGTCTACGGCATCGCTCGCCTTATCAAAGTGTTCGAAATTGGTCACAGCAGCGATGAGAATGATTGCTATCAAGAGACGTTGGAAGCTGTTCATTTGGGCTGCGACCTGCTGGCGACCAGCTCCAGCGAAATCGAATTACGGACGAATTCACCGTGGTTACCGCCGTCCGGGATTATCTCTCACGCGCATTCAGGCTGGAAGGTCAACGGGCCGGGGGCGAGAGCGTGAACAGCGTTCGGGTTACCGAGTTGCGTGAGCGGTTTTGATTGTACCCTGCCGAGGAGAGCCTCGGCGATCAAGGGGGCGCCTAGGAAGAAAGCGCGTTCGTGATCACATGGTTCATGAATACCATGATGGGACTAACTCGGGCAGTGTTGCCTGGCCGCGTAATGAAAATGATAAAAATTCTTAGATTAAATGTTGCACTTACCAGAGCTCTAAACGTCGTGTAACTTGGTGTATATACTAAGTATCTTATGAGCATTCCATTTCAAGATTAATCTATCTGTTTAATTTGCGTGTCATAACCCTATTAATTTTCGCAAATTTTGAGAATCGAAACATTTGCGAAATTTAAGGGCACGCGAAAATTTCGGGTCTTAAGGGTTTCAATGCAGACGTCTTGAATTTGCGAAATTTAGTGGCCATGATTATGTCCTCTGTAAACGAGTCGAGAAAAATAAGGAGCACGAAATTAAAAGATTTTACAGTATATCAGCCTTCCCAATTTTTATGATTTGAGGTATTTGTGCTACGGTCGAAGATACGCCAACATTTTCTATGTAGCGATATTTTCTGAACTTATCAAAACAATCCGAGACTAAGGAAAGCGAAAGTTCACACCAAGAGAAGAGAAGGAGAACGTCGGAAGCACATGGCGGAGTTTGAAAATCTCGCGATTGTGCCAAACGGCTTTCTTCTGTCACCTCGTCCGTTCTTGCCTGACTTGTCACTCTAGAAACCACAAAAATAAAATCAAGACATATTTCTAAACCTCTTCTGTGTTTTCATTTCAATCCTAGAGATCGTTCCTTCTGCTCCCTTTGTCTTTTGCCTTGTCTTTATTTTCACGCGTTTTTTTGTTGTCGTGTTTTTTTGTTGTTTTTTTTTTTGTAAAAGGAGGAAAGGGGGAGGGTAGTTGTCGGATGTGCGTAAGGAGGAATACAAAGCATTGTTGTGAATCTTGGTTTTAAAAGCACACAAAAGACGAGGACAGAGTAAAAAACACAAACGATGGACGAGCGCGTTTTTTGTGTTTCTTACTCTGTCCTCGTCTTTTGTGCGCTTTTAAAACCAAGATGAATAACTACCAACTAGCCCAACTTTCCACCCTACTGCATTGTTGTGAAGCTCTCTGCCGCCCTTGGTACGCAGCATATTTTTAGGCTAAGAGCAAATGAGTCAGTTTTCATGATCAAATACGCACGAAAAGGCGTGTCAAAGTTCTCCGTGCCGGTAATTTAATTCCGTGTTCGTTGCGCCGATCGCAGAAATATGTTGCAAAACAAAAGTGCGAGCTGCTCCATCCTTGGTGACTGTCCTTTCACGGACGTTTTTTTACTGCTATCGGCGAAACCAACACGGGATTAAATTACCGGCACGGAGAACTCGGACACAACTTTTCGTGCGTATTTGATCATGAAAACTGACCCGTTCGCTCTTAGCCTGGAAATATGCTGCGTACCAAAGACGGCAGAGAGCTTCACAACAATGCTTTGTTTTCCTCTGTACCCACATTCGACAACTACCCTCCCCCCTTTCCCCCCTTTTCTAAAAAGAGAAAAGAAAACACGACAACAAAAAAACACCTGAAAAAAAGACAAGGGAAAAGACAAAGGGAGCAGAAGGAAAGATCTTTAGGCTTGAAATGAAAACACAAAAAAAGTTCAAAAATATGTTTCGATTTTTTTTTTCTTTCTTGAGTGAGAATTGAGGCAAAAACGGACGAGGTGTCTGAAAAAAGCCGTTTGGCACAATTGCGAGATTTTCAAACACCGCCATGTGTTTCCGACGTTCTCCTTCTCTTCTCTTGGTGTGAACTTTCGCTTTCCTCAGTCTCGGATTGTTTTGATAAGTTCAGAAAATATCGCTACGTAGAAAATGTTGGTGTATCTTCGACCGTAGCACAAATACCTCAAATCGTAAAAATTGGAAAGGCTGATATACTGTAAAATCTTTTAATTTCGTGCTCCTTATTTTTCTCGAATAGGTTACAGAGGACATACCCAAGTAGCACAACACGCCGGGTTGGGGATGGGGCGGTATTGGCCTGCCGGGATAGCGATACCGGCCAGTACCGGAAACGCCCCAAGGGGCGACATCGGCCGGGCCCAATGCCGGAATCCGGCCGGTACCGGGACCTTATTGGGAAACCAGGATGCCGGGAATACGGGATGTTCCCAGCGAGCTCCCGACACAGATCCCCGGCATGGAACCGGTAGGAAACCATCAGTGTGCCAGCGTGATTCCGGTTCAGAGCCAGTCCAATTGCGGATTAGTCCCAGCGTAAAAACAGATCAGTGCCAGCGTAATTGCAGGTCAGTGCCTGCGAAATTGCGGATCAGCACCAGCGTATGCGTCATTCAGTGTACCCAGCATAGAACCAGCAGAATGCTAGCTGTGTCAGGCTTTAAAGCCCAGGAATGACATCCTACTGCATTTTTGAACAGCCAACTTCTCAGTAGATCAAATTGACTTAAACGTGGAAATGCTAAATTTCTCAGTCCAAACCATTTTATTGGTTTTCATATCTTTTATAGGTGCTGACCGTTTTTAACATGTTTTTCGGACTTGAACTGAAAAAAGCCGGTTTAGTGTTCGTGCAATTTTAAGAACCAATTCTGTGTGAACAATTGACTTTCTCCATGTATACAGTATACTCATGGCAATTATTGTATACTCGTTGAGACGACATGTCCCATTCATCTGTCGCCCAGATGCATATTGTGGGTAGTACAAGAAGGGAACATACAAAATGTTTTTTACCGTGACATTCTTTATTGTGACTCGTGCATCCATAGCAGCTAGCTCCTCAGCCAGAGTGTCCCTCATCGTCAAAGGCGGTTGGAACCACCAGTGGAGTGTCCGTCTTTTTAACTCTATTGCCCTTGCCCGCCTCCCTGGCCGTCAGCCACTTCTGCACCGCGTCCACGCTGCACGAGTGCGACTTTGTATGGCACCTGTAAAGAGAATTGTCAGATCACACAGATTAGTTGAGGGATAGGGGAAGCCAATATCTTGCATATTAGCTACACACAAGGTGCTGTTCAAACACTGCAGTTTGCGAGCGTTTCCTTTGTGTAAATATGGGTCCCTCACCTAGCCTGCAATTCAAAGGTGACAGAAAGAGAGCACCACAGAGGTGGAGATTGTGGGTTTGGCTACCACGCTAAGGTGCAGATTCTACGGAGGCATATGGCTATTTCAGGCAACATCCTATTAATCTGAAATGGGGGGCGAGACGGGGTGGGGTGCAGAGATGAGTGGCTAAAAGAAGAGCAAAACTTCCCCAACTGACACCCTACAGACCAAGGCCTCTAAATGGTCGTCATTAGATTTTCAACCTGGAAACTAACAGGATAACAAAACAAGACCAACAAAAACCTTTTTTCACAGTTCCTTCAAAACGCTGCTTTTCAGTATGAAGGTTCCGAGAATGCTAACACAGGAGATATACATAATAGAGAATGCAAGTCAAATTTAAAAAAAAAAAAAAAACAAAAAAAAAAAAACGACAGGAACTGACGATTTAAATTTTGCATATTGCAAGACTTAACGGGAAACTGAAGCTGTTCTGTATTTGAGGAAGAACACCACAATCGTCTTGATATGGCCTCCAGGATCACGAATATCAAATTTATTTTTTCAATCTGGTGCATGGAGAAGCAGAAATTAATTTCTAAAGTACAGCTGAAGGCCCTCCTTCCCGGGGCGTGACGTCATGCTGGGAGTTTTCGGAAAATTGAATTTGTAAAAAGGTCAGAAATAAATTTGTAAAATTTATTTCTGACCTTTTTCTTGAATTTGAAAAAAGGTCAGAAATGGACGCCACAACTGGCGTCAGTGTGGAAAAATACAACTAGCAAGCTTGCAATTGCACGCGCCGCCCACACGAGCGACACGTGCTTGGCGCCCCAAAGATCCTAGTACGACGTCACGGCTGCTCTGAGGTTTTTCGTGTTTTCTCGCGTCTAGTTACACCTTCGGGGAAAACGAAAGCGATATTCAGATTCACAGGAAAAAATACGCCAGAAGTCACCTATAACTCGTTTTTTTGTCCAGAAGTGTTTCAGTTTCCCTTTAATTGTCAACATATTTCAAAGATTGTGCTTGTCTATTGAGCTCCAATAGAGATACCATCAGTTTAATAGCTAGTAAAGAATATGCATTACCGATGACCACCTTACACATCATGGCGTCCTTGAACCTTGACTTTCCTTGGTAGCCCAGAAGGGCCGGAGAACTGCTCCTGGACTTGCTTTGAGAACAGGAGTCCCATCATCTCTCGCACCACTTTCTGCAGGTTCTTGCTGTCTCCTAGAGACACGAGCTGCCCCTCCTAGAAAGACAAAATGTGTTCTCAATATGTCAATAAAGTTATTTATATGCAGATACAATGGTATGAACATGTCTCAAGTAAGAGAATGTAAATGCCCAGGTAAATGCAGCAAGCCACACTATACATGCATCAAAATTTTACAATATTTACTAGAGAGAAAATAAAAAATATTAGAATATATGGCAACTCTACTTGTCTTAGACGAAACCAGAAAGATTAAAATATTTCCCTCCATACTCTGCTAAATCTCAATAGTCAGTCAAATTCGTTGCAACGTTCAAATTGTGCAAACGTTTTGATGGATCCTCTTTGCCCATCAGCATCTACTCAGTAATTTTAATAATGTATGTGGTTCTCAAAACAGTGCATTCAAGACCCTGCGCATCTTGACTTTGTTAAAGCTTAGTCTAGCTGCCGGTTAGTCACCCTGCAAATTTATCACCTATTTTACAACTTTACGAAGACTGGAATTGAAAAAGGCATAGAAAGGCGGGAATTGACCAAAACCGTCATCATAGTTGCAAAAAATGGCAACAGCAGCACAGTATGAGTAGTTACCTTTCCATATTTTTGTTTAGTGCTGACTCAGTGGTGGCCCTGTAGGCCAATGAACCAACTTACTCAGCTCAAGCTCGCCTCGTGTAATATTCGCTTGTGCGACTACCGTATGCTATGCCTGGAGACACAGCTACGCATGCACTCACACCCCCTGAATAAAGTAGCGGATGCAATGACAGTTACTCTTTCACCTTGGAAAATTTGATTTCCTCTCATAGGGTGACCTTCGGTTAGGACTGGTTAACATCTCATTTTGGAAATGCACTACTAATGTAAAGATGGAATTAAGATTTATCTGGCAACCCCTTACAAATTTGTTTGGGCATACGCATATGGTGGGCACGCTCAAAAGCGATTTTAGACCAGGCTAAAAGTTATTTTCAAGCATGTACCTTTACTTCTGTAGCAGATGCCGAAAGCGCAAATGAATTTATCGCCCTAAATATTTAGATCTCTTGACTATAGCCTCAAGTGAGAACAGGAACAAAACCAAAAGAAGCCCATAATATACTACAGCATCTCGATCCTTCTGTCAAGCAAGCATTAAACACAAAAAGCACGCAGGCAGGTTTGTGCGTGCTCCACACACATACTCACGGCGAGAGTTGTTGCAGGTGCGGAATTTAACTTCCAAGGATAAAACGGGCAGAAATGTCGTAGCAAATCAGCATGATTTATGATTATTTGCAGGCCGACATATTGTAAGCACCCAAAGGCAAATGTGTTGGGCGATTTTACTTCCCCCGTTGCGAAATGTTTTACTTAAAAATATTTCAAGAAGCGGCAGTTGAAAAAGACTTAAAATGCCGTTCAATGAGGATGCACATGAAGGCCTCTTGTCTACACGACCTTCGGGTGGAAAGAACTGTTCAAAAATGTAAAGATGCACAAATATTTAATTTTTGGTTGCCACCGTCCATCATTTCTCCCTTCAGTAGCCTCTATGAAACGCAGTTTAACAATTGCAAAAACTTTACGCAGGCTACTAAAGCTGACTTGCAAAACGTGCAACTGGCGTTGCGTCACCTTGACACAATTCTATCGCAGGGTTCAGTTTAAGGGTAGCCCTTACAATAAATAGCCTTCCGATGTGCATTGGCTGTGCATGCACTCTGCTGTTATAAATAACAGAAGGCCCGTAATGAAGGGACGGCAACTTACTCATTTTTAATTTGCCACTGACTGTGTTTAAAACATAGTTTGGGTGGGCATCCATTTGAAATATTACGGTAAAAGGCTTCAGTCCACATTCCAACCCCATTTCCATAAATCTTCAGATAACCCAAGTTAAACCACAAAGTAAGAATCGCAGCCTTATACCCGTCAATATTGTGAAAAAGAGGACACATAAATACCGGCAGTGTCCTGTTGGTGAAGTTCTTCAGCTGCGCTTCTGCAGCACTAAGCTGTTCCATGTTGCGGAGAGGCATCAGGAACAGCTCGGGTGGTTCAGGCCTGGCCAGTTCCTGGGGCGTCACCTGTTCCCCAGGCCTCGCCTGCTCTCCCTGGTGCTTGAAAGACACCACGTGCCCGAGCACCTGCCCAACAGACTTGCAGTTCCCTGTTCTGCTGCTGTAGGTGCCCATTCTGGATGTGCAGGTCTATCACGGCCTAAGCAGCTGAGCGTCGAAGGCTGCAAGATAACCAAGGCATAAGAAAGCATTATCCATTTTGCTGATCAACATTATGCACTGATGATGCGAAGAAACTTTTTCAGAAACTTGGGTTTCGGGAAGTTTCAGAAGAACGCTTGAACCTTCAGGTGTTTCGGATGGTTTGGGTAGCTTTGGAACGGTTGCCAGACACAGTGAGTGTTTCAAATTTTTGTAAAAAATTTAAGAGACATTATAATTTGTATGCAATATTTATAAATGTAATAAAAAAAATGTGTTAATCAAATAAACTTTCTGAAAAGGAGACACGGCCCCAATTTTCAGAACGTCACAGTTTTGACTTGTATGGTCAAAATGAATGCTCCCACAAAGTTTTATGATGTTTTTTGACAATCAAAGGAAATAAAAATACTGATTCGTCGGCGACGCACGCGAGACGCGCTGCGCTTGGCTGCGATAAGCACCAGTTTAAAAATCTGACATATAGGTCCGTGCCTATTAGGCCTAGCTTGGTGCCTGTACCCTTGTTGGAACTGCCATTTTCTGGGCTTTCAGGACGGCCTTTTTTTTAAACTATCAACCGTCTAAGAATGGGAGAGAATCCCGTTAAGAACACTTGCCCTGGTATAGAAAACGAAATTGGCTGCAAGCGGCTGCTCTGTGGTGACATGATACCTCGCGCCTAGGCATGTGACGCTTTAGAATGAATTGGCACTTCCAAGTAAAGCACAGGTCATCAATTGCACCCCTTGTTAAATAGCAGAAGTTCCCAAAGCAACTTTGTTTTCTATCGTTTCACTTGCAGCATACAGTGTGTAACAGATGATCCACCTTTCTTCGGTTCTGGTAGCAGACGACGCAGCGGCGTCTTGTTTCCCGCAGCAAATGACACTCTAGGGCAGACAAACCCTCCCTCTTTACTCACGTTAGCAGGCGACGTGTCTGTTAAAGAAAGGTCAGCTCCCTCAGTACAAGCCTGCCGAGATCTCAATCTCACAAAACACCAAAATCGGGCCATTGGTACAACATTTCAAGGTACAAACAGAAGCTGCACAGCACGGCGCTGAAGCGAACTTGCTGCACCTAAAAACAACACTCTAAGCTGTCCGTCGAACTTCTCCAGAGTAGGACAGCACCACAGCCGTTCTTGGCAGCATGCAATGCTTTCCCACAGCATTACGAGAAAGTTTTGTGACCAGTAGCGTATTGAAGAACTCGGTCACTACTGTAATTGTGCATGTGTCACTACGAAGATTATCGAGCTAACTAAATTGAGCAACTGCCGCAAGCTAATCTGGTCAAGTATGCTAACAGAGGGCAGATCAAAAACGTGTGCTAGCACATTATCAGGACTTTAGATGAAAAGGAACAGTACAAAATAATACTTACTGTATTTCTGCAAACTTGATGCTCTGAACGAAGGCCAGTCAGAGTCTGGTGCTTGGCCCGGTCGCACACGAGACAAGATGTCCGCCCCAGGCATTTTGCTTGGCCACCCGCCGTTGTTTCATACTCAAGTCGAACCACAACAGAGGGACGGACGCCACCGTTATTTCGTCATTCTCTTCGATGAACTGTACTCCTCCTCACTAGAATAAAAGGCGTGGTCAGACATGATGTTCATTCAAGTAACTTCACACTGTCAGGTCTTCGCAACCTTTAGCATATATTATAATAACTCCATGGCTATATCCCCATGCACGGCCACATTGAAACACAACGGCGTCGCATTCCGGTATACGCCAAGTAATAAAAGTAGCAGTAAAAGAGAAAAACGGTGCTCATTTCGCGTAAAGGTCTGTTTACACCATGCTTTGTAGCTTTTTACTTGCAACGGTTTCGTGATACCGCGGTTTCGTGCAATTAGCTTATTTACATCCAGTTTTTCAAGCAATGGCAATGGCGTTTCGACTATACTCCATTCATTTTTAAGCTGATACTAGAAGCTCCGCCTTCAACGCAATCTTTCTGCTCTTGCTAACACAAGTGCGATCACGCAGGCACGCGCAACCAAAGCACTGCAGAAGCCAGCGAGCTCGCACTGAAGGCGGAGATTCTAGTCTCAGCTTAGGGTCAAACGGAGTATACATTCCTTGCATATGACGACATGCTAGGTAAGGACAGGGCCCTGTGCCACGCCGGTGGTGGACTTCACAATGCGCGGTTGTGCTTACCAAGGCGTAGGATGCCGCTAACTGCCTGGACATACCGTAGAATACCGTGCATCCGCCCATTCCACATTAAGCGCCCATTACCAAATTTGTGAGATCTGAGAAAATACGCACAGTACATTTATATGTAAAATTGACGACCGGACAAGCACCTATCCCCCATTGTTTTGCGATTATTTCCAAAGTTTGAGTGCGCGCTTGCCCGGTATTTAACGGTACACCGTATTTTCATAGAAGGAACCTAGTTTTGTTTGATGTGAACTCGGAAAAACGAGTCGAGCTTACGATGATGACGGTTAGCCAGAACGTGCGGAATTTTTCAGCATTGGTGCAATTGCGCTACGAGCAGAAAGTTTCGATATACCGCTAAGTTATAATAAAAAAAAAAAAAAAATGTGTCGAAAAAAAAAAAAAGTTGTATTGCGTGCCGCAAAATTTGACGAGCGGCTCTAGGAGTCGCCTGTAGAAAAATTGTTACGACTTTGCGAAGTATGGCAAACAATGCAAATTTACCGTCATAATCTAAAACCTGATGCAAGGATAAATAAAATAACGGACAAGCGTCTCGCGGACGGCACAACCCGATGCCCCGCCAGCAGAGTCTCGGCGAGCTAGCATGCCTCCACCAACACGGTGCGGTCGCCCCCCGAGACCGCCTTGATCACCGGACACCGCGCGGTGCCAGCCACCAGTGCTAAATCCCCCCCCCCCCCCAACACACACACTCACTCACGGATTAAGCGCGACGATGGGATGACGAGCGAGCGGGACGGTGAGACGACGCTCCTGACGGCCGACTCCTACTTCTATCTTCTCCCCCACTTTTCTCCCCTCACCCTACCCCAAGTCAGTGACAAATGCGCCTAGCGCGCGTACACGATTGACTCTATTCCCCCCCCCCCCCCCCCCCCCTTAATTTCACTTAAACGCTTACAACACACGGAGGCCGCCGCCGAAAGATCGCCGTCTCGCCGGGCTAGCGGCGCGACATTCGTCCATACTCGGCCGGGAGTCCCGAAGGTGCGCTCGAAGCGTGGAAACAGCGCGATGCAACGAAAGGCAAAGGGCATCTACACTACGAACGGGCAGAAGCCGATGCAAAAACGTGCGCGAACGTAAACAGAAAAGTGCCGCCGCTCGCCACTACGAAATAATACGCGGTCGCATCCCTTTCCTGCTGCTCGTATTTTCTCTTATTGACGGCTACTCCGTCTTGCGGGACATCACGACGAAACGATCGTCGGGATACGGCGAAAGGCCGTCAACACCGTCGAGTCAACCACCAGCAAGCGTTGTTGAGCGAAGTTGGTTCACTAGGCCTACATACGACGAAACCGACAGAACACGAACATCAAAATCAAAGCACAGGCGGTAACTTCGAGCGACTTCTGCCCCGCATAGATTTACATTCAGCGCTTTCACTCGCCACCACGGTCACATACAATTCTTCGACCCTGGAGCCACCGTACCTGAACCATGCCGCGAACCACGCCAATGTCCCGCTCGCCATTTGTGTTTGCTCACCTTGTCCGGCTTTGGATTGGATGCTGGATCGGCTTTCTAGCAAAGTCTATCAACAGCTGGCTCGATGCTGGATGAGGTCTGTTCTAGTCTAAACACGAAGTCGGAAATATATAATTGTGCTACTGTGCTACTCTATTAAAAAAAAAAAAAAAAAAAAAAAAAAAAAAAAACGGGGGCACAAAGAAGTACACGACGCTTCGACTAAGTGCCCTCTGGGAACTAGTTGGCCACTCAGTTTCGGTTTCGATTGAGCAGCTTCCTTTCATGCTATCACGCCGTGACCGAATGCGCCGCTTGAGTTTTCGATGATCTGACTTTTCACGAACGTACAATACATTCATTCTCGAACGATACAAAACGAAACGAGAAAAGAGTCAAAGTACAGGCTAGCTGGTGGAAGTTTTCGTTTTGTCAACCATTTCGTCGTTTACCCTGAGACCTGTCTGTTTTTTCTGTTACTTCTGCTCTTCAAAAAAAAAAAAAAAACCAGTCTCAGGGTAAACGACGAAATGGTTGACAAAACGAAAACTGGGGCAATTTCCTTGCACAAAAATTACTGCACACAAATTACTATGGTGTCTTCCTCGTGTCATCATATATCGCCCACTCAAATTTTACGCTGATAGGAGATTAGGTTTTCGCAAACGCTGAGGTCGGCTAGCTACGACGGAGGCTCTAACAAGCGTCTCCTACTCTTCGCTAAGCCTTTTTGGACGAGCTTTTACTGACGCCCAAGATTTGTGTCTGAACGGTGTGTCTGAAATTATCTCGGCATACTCAGTCAGGAAGAAAGCAAACACATAAATATTACGGCCATTACCAACCGTCAAATGTGCTTTGAATAATTTCGTTCCTTTGGCACACCGCATAGAGGTTCACGCCCGTCCGACGCACTTCCGGCGAACGGTGCGACATTCTTCACCCAATTGCTCGACTTTTGCTTTCTTAAAACGGTTTGTGTGGGGGAATGTGCCTATATGATTGCAGAAAAAATTTATGTGCATACGTGATGTTGAATATTAGCGGAATGCAAGCGGGTGGGGACTTAGCTTCGTGCAGTGCTGCGGGTCAGTACAGATAAGAGATAAGATGTGTGTTCAAATTGAGCTTTTCAATGGCGCCTCCAAGTTTTACTTCACGTACTCAGGCGTATTAAGAAAAACAGTAGTTGCAAAGAATATTATTTCGTCTATGGACGCATAAAACAAACAAACTTCCTGACCAGCTGTAAAGGCGCGAGCTCGATGTATGCAAACTTATTGGTCGTTACAGCTTGTTGACTCGTACACAAGCAAGATACCCGAGCTACGCAGCGTCGAGATTCCCAGCACTGGCTCGTTCACATATATGTCGAAACGCAAACAGAAAGGCTCGATAGAGTATAAAAATACAACAAGCATGTGTGAAGGCAAGCTATACGTCTCGGGCTTGTGCTATAGATTCGAGGTCTGGCCATTTAGGTTAGTTTAGAGACCAAAAATGATGCTCTCGAGGCCAAAAAACGTGAGATCACGGCCGTTAATAGTCCACGCTGCCGATCGAAACCGGAACCATGCCACTCCCCTCCCTGGCCAACTAGTTCCCAAAGAGCAACGCGCGCCGTGTTGCACGCAGGGGTTTATGGAAGTAGTGACCCTTTCTGGTTGAATATAGGGTGCACGTGATGTTTCGATTACGATCATGCAGAATGATGCAAAAACGAATGTGCCGCCCAAACTGTGTCTTCCTCGGACAGACCGCTCGGACCCGGAGTAGTTCTCCGCGCAGCCTTTTTCGGGGGAGTACGACATTTCAGTTTCGTTATCAACGTGGCCGCGGGGAAATGAAGGAGTTTCGCTGTTTTTTTGTTTCGATTGCTGGGTGGGCTCTCTTGCTGTGCTTGCTTTCGCTCCTCTTGTCATGACCGACTGGCCCGAGCATACTGCGGCGCTGACATCGTCTAATAAAACGCAGTAGCAGCGAAATCAGCGACAGCGACGAAGATACCAGCTTAGCTCCAGCTCGAGTGACGACGAGGCAGCCGTTCTCGGCGAAGTCTTTGCCGACTCATTCGCCTTGCCAGCGAAGAGGCCCGAGATATGGCGTTACGTCGAAGACGTTGTGCACACCTATTCGGATGAAGAGCTAGGTATGTCGTTTGCTAGAAGACAATACGACAAATTCCCCTCAGATTTAACTCGCCTGCGGAGATGACGGTCGCTTTACGGCATGCGTGTTTGGTATTGCTTAACAGCCCTTTTGCAAAACGTACAGCGCCACGACGGCAGGACATTTTATCAAAGCATGAAGTTCCGATCAGAACTTCATGCTTTCAGCAAAATAGCAATGGGAACCGAAACTGTTAAAAAGCGAGGGCAGACGCTATGAAAGCGGTGGCAGCGCGTGCAACTGGGTGGATCGCTTACTGAGGCCGACCGCTCAACGACCGCTTGCGCGGAGCGCTCGGCATCTGCCTGGGCAAAGGGCTGGATCGCGCATCCCCGCTTGGTCGCTGCAGCTGCAGCACGAGAGTGAAGCCACCGATCGGCGATTTTGCATGTTGAAAAATTGCGTTTTTGGAGCGTTTCGGAGGCTGGCGGCAACATGCTGAAGACACGTTTTCTACTCGTTCCTAGTCAATCGTCGAAGAAGCTCTTTAAAACCCTGTGTATACGCCCTGAGACTTGCCGTTGAGAACATGTGGAAATTTTTACGGAAGCGCAGTGCCGCAGTAAAAATGCCCAACTCATCGAAAGCAAGTTTCGCCGCCACGATGCAACGCGCAGGTCACGAGTGACCCGCGCGTTGCATCATTGGACTTTTTCCATAATGCAACGTGCGGGACCCTTGTGACGTCACATGTGACGTCAATTGTGATGCCATTATAGGAAACGTCCCATAATGCAATGCGCGGGTCACGAATGAGACTGCACATTGCATTTTACGACGTTTCCCATAACTCAACGCGTGGTTACGCCGACGGCGACGTTGGCGTCGCCGACCCGCGCGTTGCATCATGAGACGCTTCCCATAATGCAATGCGCGGGTCACAAATGAGACGGCGCGTTGCATTATGGGACGTTTCCCATAACGCAACGCGCGGTTACGCCGACGGCGATGTTGGCGTCGCCGTCGCCGACCGCGCGTTGCATCATGGGACGCTTCCCATAATGCAACGCGCACACGCCGTCATTAGGGGAAAGGCCCCATAATGCAATGCGCGGGTCACGAGTGAGACCCGCGCGTTGCATTATGGGACGTTTCCCATAATGCAACGCGCGGTTACGCCGACGGCGACTGCGACGGCGATGCCGCTCAAGCCGGAAACGGGCGTCTAAGAGCTGCTCTCTAAAAAATTAATAGATGTAAACCAAATTGAATTTTCATTCCACAGCCATGTTTGATCCCGTCTTTTTTAACAAAACTGAAATAAGCCTTTGTTAACTGGTTTAAGGATGACGCGGCGTTAATACTAGGCCAGGGATAATATTAGGTGTCACCTTTTAGCATATTGAAGACCGGTCATTTGTAACCATCATATAGTTTCTATATCAGCGAAAAAGCCATGTCGGTTACATATCAAAACTTGCATGGCTCGAATGGCCTGTGAAAGCAGCGAAAAAACGATGTCGGTCAGTCACCGAAAACTCCGTGGCTGAACTGGCCGGTGATTACAGAAAGAAAACGATGTCGGCCAGTCAGCGGAGACTCCACGGCTAGACTGGCCGCTGACTACAGCAAGAAAACGATGTCGGCCAGTCACCGGAAACTCTATGGCTAGAGTGGCCAGTAACTACAGCAAGAAAACGATATCGGCCAGTCACCGGAAACTCCATGGCTAGGCTGGCCGGTAACTACAGCAAGAAAACGATGTCGGCCAGTCACCGGAAACTCCATGGCTAGACTGGCCAGCGACTACAGCAAGAAAACGATATCGGCCAGTCACCGGAAACTCCACGGCTAGACTGGCCGGTGACTACAGCAAGAAAACGATGTCGGCCGGTATCGGGAACTTTCCGGCTGGCGCTGGCCAGTTTAGACAACGAGTCCCCGATATCGGCCGGGATCGGTTTCTTACCGGCGTCCCTGGCCGGGATCCGCCGTACAGCTCCCGGTACTGGCCGACGTAATCCCAGTATCGGCCGTCATGGTGTGCTACCTGGGTAATGGCGGTCACTAAATTTCGCAAATTCAAGATATCTGCATTGAAACCCTTAAGGCCCGAAATTTTCGCGTGCCCTTAAATTTCGCAAATTTTTCGATTCGCGAAATTTGGGAAAATTAAAGGGGCTATGACACGCAAATTAAACAGATAGAGTATTCTTGAAATGGATTGCTCATACGCTACTTAGTATATACACCAAGTTACACGATTTTTAGAGCTCTGGTAATTGCAATATTTAATCTAAGAATTGTTATCATTTTCATTACGCGGCCAGGCAACACTGCCCGAGTTAGTACCATCATGGTATTCATGAACCACGTGATCATGGAAGCACTTTCTTTCTAGGCGCCCCCTTTATCGCTGAAGCTCTCCTCGCCACGGTACGATGCCACCCCCCCCCCCCCCCCCCCCGCCCAAAACGGCTTACGCAACTCTCTAACCCGAACGCTGTTCTCGCTCTCGCCCCCGGCCCGTTGACCTTCCACCCTGAATGCGCGTTGGAGGTAATCCCGCACGGCTGTAACGACAGTGAATTCGTCCGTAATTTGCCGTCGCTGGAGCTGGTCTCCACCAGGTCGCAGACAAAGTTAACAGCTTCCAACATCTCTTGATTGCAATCACTCTCCTCGCTGCTGCTGCCAATGTCGAACACTTTGACAAGGCGAGCGATGCCGTAGACGTAATCGCCACGGACCGCATGCTCAAAACGCGGGAGGTAAACGAGGAAGCTGAAGCTCGAGACGCTAAGAGAGCCAAGTCTGTGAGTGCGTGCAAGGGGACGCGGCGCGGGAGGCTGGCTACGTTACCAGCCTCCAGCTCCGCCTGGATCCGCCCCTCCGAGGGACCCGCATATAAATCGATTTATCCACGAAACTATTGCGCCATTTCCAAAACAAATATAGCAGGATTATAGAAACATACAATGGGTCCTAGCAGTACTGTTGTCTCATATCTCATTTTTGGCGTGTCATAACCTCTTGAAGGGCTTGCGAACATTAAGGGTTTTACTGTATGTACTTTTTGGGACATTTGAAGTTAACGCCAATATAGATACAATTTCATCTAGTTCAACTATCTACTTAAGGAATCCGATGTTAGTTTGTGTTATCTTTTACTCTATATATCGTGAATGGAATTACTTGCACAATCTAACGACACAGGAAAGAGTCAAGACACTCTTAACAGTTTAATATCGCGTAATTTCAACTTAGGAGTTTCGGGTACTTTTTGTTGGAAGCCGTATTTTTGGAATGCGGTTTAGGCATTATATAGGTTTGGCCCGGTGGTCACGTGGATGCCAAATCCCGTAGCGCTGTAAACCCGGTTTTTGTTTTTCGGCAGTCACAAGGTATATTGCTGTAGGCAATCTTAAATCTGGTCCGCTTCCACGGATTGGTGCTCAGACAGGGAAATAATTGAGTAGATGATGTTGTTTATCTGACACTGAGAGCATGTAACTTTAAACGTGGATAAAAAACATATCGCAATAATACCAGATAAAAACATACGGGACTGCACAATAATTCAGGGCCAGCTGAAATGGCAGCACACACAAAAATATCGACATAACAAAACCAAACATAAGCAGCCCTCCTGAATTGTCATCACGATTGCCAATGATCTAAATATTTAAAATGTTCTTCACTGATGCGTACATTTAAATTGAAGCTGAAGAGATTTTGTCCAATTCGAAAATATCCTGGTGTGTGGCAGACTATAATATACTGTATTTATACGCATGAAGTTTGTTTTTCCATCGAGTTCATCGCTGGGAGGGCGCAGTAGAGATTTGAAATCGTGCCGTGGTGTAAAATGGGCCGTTTGCACGTCCTGGCGTTTTACAGCACCCGCAACATTGTCTCGCACAAAAAGAAAAAAGACTCTTACAGCGTACAAAACGTTAGGGCGCAAACAAACTGGTGACGGTTTAACATTTTGGACGAAACCCCGAGACTTGGGGGGGGGGGGGGGGGGGGGGGGGGAGGACAACACACAGCGTATTTTTCTCTTTCTTTTTCTATACCGCTGTTTAGGGTTCTTAAAGTAATTTTTCATTGCACTGTGTGTTGCACAAAAACAAATTCGCTTTCAAGAGCGCGCTCTTGGAGTTCATCTCGGCGCGACAAAATTTCGCACAATTTTGAACAATAGCCCTTAGAAATCATTGCCCAGATTGTGCGGTAAAAGGGGGACGAGGATAAGGTGCGATGAATTAAGGTATGAAATGAATTGAGAATAAAAGCGTTACACGTTCCAAGGAGTTCAGCAATGTTTTCTGTAAAACCATCATTATGCTAAAAAATTCAGTTTCTTTCAGTCGTTCAAATGCTTCCTTGTCCAATGAAATCTGAAATCAGAGATGGCTGCAAATGCCATCATTCGGCTGAGTGAATTTGTGAAGTTTCCTACATTCCAGCCTTGATTGTGTTGTGAATACAGACACTGGCACCAGAGGTTCCTTGAAGCTCCCATTTTTGGACGTCGATGCCTCTGCGTGATGCTGTCTGTTTCCGCCGTATTGATGTGTACGAGTAATGAGAGCAAACCGGGTGGCATTGATTGGTCACAAAATAATATTTATTTCCTTTTTAGGCTTCGAGTATTTTGAGAAATTGTAAGTGATTTAGAGCCTATTTGTCTTCCTTTTTGGCGTATTTGCTATAGGGCGACACCCGCCGACGGCACCCCCATGTCTTCTACAGCTCGTTTCAGAAGGTCACTCGTCGCTCAATGACTTCTGCTTCATCGAGTAATACTTAGAAGGCCTTAAAATGTTTTTTTCTTTTAGAATAAACAAATGCACATTGTCCCGGAGTGTCACAAAAATCAATAAAACGGAAAGTTCTACATGTTGTTCCCCCCAAAAACTTTGCAAGGTTCTTTTTGAGCAAAAATATACTACGCGTCGCAGAACAATCCACGCAAAGTTAGCACTAGAGGTTCGAACTAGATGAGTTCCCTATATACTAAAAGGTAGCGCAAACCATAGCCTAAAATAGAGAAAAGAAATTTCTGCTCGGCCATGCCCTTTCCCTTGCAAAAGTTATCTTTCCCCTCTCTTCAACTGGGTCGCGCGCGACGCGTGACCGTTACCTTCCTATGATACCGTGTGATTCGGTGGTCTGCTATAAACCGGCGCCATCATTGAATGAGGCGTGGCGGTAGCTCCGTTGCTCACGGCCGTGCCGTAGGCTTTTTAAAGCGCAGCTCTTCGTAGATGTGCTTTTAAGGAAGAACAGCCAAAGAAAGAAAATGCTGTCGTCGATCATTGGGGACGAAATGTGGCGTAAGTAGTGACTGGGGTAAAACGTGCTCGCTGTGTGTCTTGTTGTTTTTGTTTCGAAACGTGCAGACATATAAAGTGTCTTCGACCATGCAACATCGTTATCGGCGACCCAAACGCAAGTTCTAAAAAACAAAACAATTGTAGCGGCGCCCATCAACGCCGGTCGTCCACTACATTTGGTGATCGACGCCCTCAGAAAGTAGTCATAAATAGGGGGTTACCAGATTGGTAGTAGAGATCCATGGAGATGTGAAATTCTGCACGAAATTAATAGGTTATGCCGGTTTTGCGCTCCTACGGGATACGAAAGTTTGACGCAGAATTTGAAAGATGCAGAAAGAATTCTAGGCTAGGTGGCGGAATCTACCGCCCAATATAAGGGAGCACATCCGGCAACATTCATCCATTTACATAGTTACCGCCGGCACCTCTGTCGCCGATGGTTTGAAGACTCCACCGTCCACGCACCGTCCCGAGTTCGGCTCCTTAAATTCATACCATCGTGCTTTGACTAAGGATCCGAAAAACCAATTTTCTCGATCACTCAAATCGATAGCAAAGCACCAGTACAAAAAAAAAAAAAACCTTGAAACAAAACATGTATTGCACATTTAGTGCACCTCATTGCAATGCTCCTGCTACCAGATTTCTTCAACGCCACTCCCTTTGGGTCCGCTTTGACCTTGTGTTTCTTTACAAGAATGTGCGTCCTTAATTGTTCGCAAAAACAATGTCACAAACTTTTTGTGTACTTTGTGGCATGTTGGAAAGACATTGGCAGCAAACAACGAGCTCAATATTTTTTTTTTTATTTTAGAGGAGGGAGACTCACTTTGTTCCTCAGAAGGTCACATTCATTTTTCCTGAAATTCGCTTCTGCGAGTTCTGCAACACTGCTGCGGTGGGATTGACCAGAACCATTTTGTTCTTGTTGTAGCTTTTAAGCTGCATCAGTCTGAAAGCATCGCTTTCGTCAGCCTTTGCAGTGCGAGAGTCTTGGCACGCTAAACTCAAGGTAATGCATTGAAAAACACACCCTGCAAGGTATGTAGCGGTGCGACGATATTCAGTTGGAATGTTTTTCACTTGACACAAGCTTACTGGCACATCTGGGACTCAAGGATACTCACACGCAACGCCACTGGCCAAGAAACTCATTTGTTGCGGTGTAATTTCAAGGACAAAAGCGATCATTATCATTCAATCTCTTCTTTGCAAAATTTGATGACGTAACGTGTCATCGCAGTACACCCGAGTGGCGATATTTGAACGCGGTTCTTAGAATGGACCCGAGCATTGCGTGGGCACTCGACTTGGGCTCGTGATAATTGTTAGCTCGAGAAGCACTTGGGCAGTGACCCGTGTCCAATCGCTGCAACGACAACATCCGAGCCATAACAATGTCAAAAACTCAGCGCGTGTCCTGCGCTTTGCGAATCCCAGCGCAGGGCTATGATCAACATCGGCGGCATATAATCGGCCCCAGATCACGTGGCCGCTTGTTCTGGCTGCGAGTTGAGGGGGTGAACGCGGCTCGTTTGTCTTTAATTTTTTCTGGGACTTCTATTACGTGGGGTGAAAAACGAACGCGTGTTGCATAGGTCATTAACGTTAGGGATCTGTTTTAAGCGGTATTTGCGCAAAGTACAAAAATTGTTGCATCGCTCCTTTAATGATTCTTGCTCTGGAACCTCAAGATCAAGCATGTCATCAGAAGCGAAAACAGAATCGCCCTCGCTATGTTGGCGCTTGCCATGGGACATCCCAGCAAGCATGAAGCCGTCAGCATCAGTGTAACTTACATCCTTGCTACATCGTAAAAGCTTCGACAAGGTGGCAAATTTCAAAGCGTTGCGAAATTCCAGTCGCCTGGGAATAGGACGCCTTGACCTCATTGTTGAAAATAAGTTCTCGAGAGCATCGGTGTTAAACCGACTCAGAAAAAGAAAAGCAAAATCCAACTCCTCCAAAAACAGCTTGTGCACTTCTAACATTACTGTTGTCGCCGTAAAGATCCCCGTCTGAACTGGCTTCCAACTGTACATTGCATCATTTCTAATATGAATTTTCACAAAAAGGTATATGACATCCCCAAGAAACGAAACGTTCTCCAGGTATTGAATCCCATGAAATCACTAATGACATGTCCTAGATGACATCCACCTAAACCACCTAAAGATGGATTTTACAAACCATTCTGTAGTTAGGACATCCTTGCCAATTTTGTTGAGTTCAACCAGCCTCCACAGCGCAGCAGCAGTGTCATTGTTTAACAAGCTGAAGGAATACCCCACTTTGATCTTCTCATAGAGTCTTGGGTGCATACATGCTGGTTTTAAGTGGGGTGCCAGTTTGAGCTCCGAACAGGCAGTTTGGTCACAAGATATGCTGCCAACTTTATCTCCTGTCCTCGTGTCAGATGATTACGTAGATTCTTGGGCAAATGGAGCACATCTGGCATAAAAAAAAACTTTCGGCTCGGGTCACATGGGTGAACACATTAAGTCTTTGGCCGGCTATGCTTTTCAAGGACAATTTCAAATGACTTCCAAATAGCTTGATTACCTCCCCCATGTCTGTTGCCACGACATGCACACTGATGCCGTATTTTTGGGATTTTTTAACAGTCTCCTCAATTAACCGCTTCACACTGGCTGCATGAAAATAATTGCCGGTCCGGTGATACGCTACAACCTGCTTCTAGCGGGTGCTACCGCCGCCACGCATGAACACAAGTGCATGCGTTGCATCGTACACTCTAAAAAAAAGGTGTAGCTTTTATACTCCTTGCCACATATTTGACACCCCAAAACTTGAGTTTCATGTACAGCGCACTGAGGTTGAACTGGCGGTACCAATGTTCACGAGCGACTTGATAGCCGAGTTGTACAGCTTAATTAGATATGTAATGTATGAATGACTCACTGCAAAAAAAATGTACTCGGGGTTTTCTTGGTAATACTGCAAAACCTCAGTGATTTTCTTTTGTAGTCTTTGATGACTACTTTAGCTGTTTAATATGTTATATTCCACCGTCATCAAGCCTCTCGTGAACGATGGTGCCGTCAGTTCCACGTTATTGCGCTGTACGTCGAACCGAAGTTTTGGGCTGTGAAATACGTGACAAGGGGTGTAAAAGCTACACCTTTTTTCTTAGAGTGTATACCTGGCAGGCAGTGTCCCCTCAGCTAGAGTAGTTGTCAAGGCTCCAAATGATCCTCAATTGGACGCATCATGGGAACACCCGCGCTGAGCTGAATTTCATAAACAATCAAAGTTGCATGTCGTTCTTCTGGTTCCACCGCTACGACCTGCTAAAGAAAATTATCATAAGTGTTACGGCACTCACCCTGAAGTCGCCCATCTCAACCACGCAAAGAAATAACGATTACTTCTTACTAGTGATGTCGAATATCATACCTTTAAATCAAACGCTGACATCAAACCGTCAAGGATATTCGGAGTGAACTGGTAACCCTGCAGATGATGTTGCAAGGTCTGTTCTGCTGGTGAGGGGCTGTCCAACATCCCTTACTAGACTGGCGCCCTTGGTTCCACATGCCAACCTCAGACGCAGGCCTTTCTTCAAAGTCTCTTCACTCCATGGCGTGCCTCTCACTGAGTTCTTCTTGAGGCTTTCTATCTGGTCGCTGTTCAGAACCTATTCCAGTCCAGACGTTGAGCTCTTAATTTGGAGAAATACCTGCTTATTTTGTCGGCGAGCATGTGAGAACTGCTGTTCCTTTTCCTGAAATTGCAGCTCGAAGTCCAATATTCGCCACCTGAGTGCTGCGTCTACAGGTGGTGCAAGCGGCGCTTCTGTCTGCTCAATTCTCTCGATCCTGTGCCCTGGCTCGTCCGAGGAAGCAGCTGCAAGCATGTACTTATGATTGCGAAATTTAAAAATACAAACGTACCTCGTCACAGTGACAGAAACCTACTAAGAGGTCCGCGTAACGACTCGGGGTTTTGTATTCCAGCTATACATATTGTGTCTTGTCCGAGGCTGTTGCTGCAATCATAACGTGTTGAGCTAGAAACCTTGCTGAATTAAAGTCAAACCAGATCACTAAACTTGCACGATTTGTAGAAAAAAATATTGCAAGTATGTCTTATCCACAGCAACCCAAGCTTTGTATACTATATGCTGTAAACCATACGCTTTAAGTTCTAATAAAATCAACGCTACACAACAGCTCATAAAAAATCAAACAGAGGTCTTACCATGATAGGTTTTCTTTGTCGTACATTAGGGGGTTTCCTCTCCTTTGGAAGAGGTCGGCGTGAAAGAATGAAAGGAGCTGCAAATGACTCGAGTTTCTTGAGTCCAGTCTTTTCCAAGGTCACTGGCTCAAACTGATCGTTCGTGAAGGGATCCTCAAAAATAAATGCAGCATCGTATATTTTTTGTTATTTATGAAGCACCGATCGCGGAAATATTTTGCGCAACAAAAGCGCGAGCTGCTCGATTGTTGGTGACTCTACTTTCACGGACGCAATACCCTTGTGGTAACAGTATAGCCCTCTTTATTCTTGGTGATACCTCAGTCTCTCACGAATCGTTCTCAACTCATCCGACTCAAGGCAAGCGAGCTAAGAGCGAGCGAGTCAGTTTCCATTATTTAATACGCGCGAAAAGACGAGTAAAAGTTCTTCGTGCGCTAATTTAGTTCCATGTTTGTCTCGTCTCATGATCGTATTACGCGATGTTCATTGGCGATACCGGAAGAGACTGTAATACGATTCAGAGTTTTACAGTGTTTTACCTTGGAAAGTCTCCATCGGAGACAGTCAAAACTTTTCTGACCGATTCGGTGGAACAATTGTCTTCGTCGTTGAAGGTTTTCTTTTCTCGTCGGGACGGCAAAAATCGTCTTCTTTTTCGCAATGTTGTTTGTGTAATCCAGAGCGCAGCATCATAGTATTGCGTTGCCGCTATAGTCGTATGAAGAGAAAAGCCCCTTACAACTCGCTGTAACAACAAATTAGAGCGCAGCTCCTGAGGAGGAGGACGATGGAAGAGTACTGAAGGAATGGTATACCCCTCCTCCCTCCTCCTCACCTCCTCATCCTGCCTGCTACTCCTCCAGTAGAGTGGAAAGTTGGGCTAGTTGGTAGTTATTCATCTTGGATTTAAAAGCGCACAAAAGACGAGGACAAAGTAAGAAACACAAACGACGGACGAGCGCTCACTCGCAACTGATAGGTTTTATTAGAACCTCAGAAAACGCAAAAAGCATCCCCCCCCCCCCCCCCTCGCCCCACCCCCCCCAGATCGCTCATGCGCACCGCAGCTCCTTGTTGTCAATCTACACATCTTAAAAACTGAAAAATCACGATGTTTACGTGCTGACACGTGTCGTTGTCTTTAGGAACGCCAACTCGGCCTCAGTCAATGCAAGGGAGGGTTGGCTTATGCATCCCTCTCCCCGAGAAGCTATCTGGAAGGCCTCCAATATCTCTCTCGCCCTCTGTTCTTTATACGTGCCCAAAATATTTGTGTCACCGAACGCTGGAGAGCGGCCGCACCTGTCACAGTGGACAGCCAGGTGGCCCGACGGAGTCGCTCGAAGAGAGGCACGGTGCTCCCTAAGCCTTTCATTAACACAGCGACCAGTTTGGCCCACGTACACTTTGCCACAGGATAGAGGAATGCAATACACCACACAAACCCGACATCGAACAAAACAGTTCACATGTTTTTTTCCACAGGAAAATTCACCTCTCTTCTTCCCCTCCCTCGACTCTCGGACCCTCTTACACAATTGAAGTAATTTGTTGGGAGCCTTAAACACCACCTGTACGTCATACCGCCTCGCAACATTCTTAACATTGTGCGAAACACCGTGTAGGTACGGGAGCACGACCGGTCTCTTCGACCTTTCCCGTGGTGCCCGGCTGACAGGACCTTTCAAACCCTTCATCAGCCCCGCCCCGCCGACACTTCCCCGATTATTCGTAAAGGAAAACCTGCTTCCGTCAATTTCCTCACTTGATCATTGAAGCTTTTCTCCACCACGTGGAAGCATGATTTCTTGAGGGCCGAACCAAGGCAAGACGCCGCGATGCCTCTTTTTACTATTTTCGAATGCGCCGAGTCGTACGGAAGGAGCGCTTTTCTTGAGCGGGGACTAAAAGCCCAACAAACATGGTGGACTTTGGTGGACTTGAATCTAAGTGTCCTTGTGTCGGATAAGGAGGGTTTGTTCGTTGTGCTCCCGAAGGGCGAGTTTCGAGATAAGGCAAGGCTGGCTCTAGAAAAGAATTTCCGAGAGGTTAGGGAGGTGTGTCTCAAGAAAGTTAAAGAAGAAGCAAAAGTCCTATGTGACCGGCTTGACCTAAAAAGTTTGGGCAGTTTGGTCAACCAGAGTAAGGGCATGAACCTCGATGCCTTTTTTACTGCCAAGACCCACAAAGCTGGCTGGCCGTTTAGGGTCATAGTGACGGAAAGGGGCTCTTGGCAAAGCGCGGGGGTGGGCTTTCTTCAGAAACAGCTGTCCACGTTGTCGATCTGTGACCCTTTTGCGATACGCAGTTCTGATGCCGTCATCAGCTATCTTAAGGATGACAACCCGAAATCTTGCCGAGTCTTCTCTGTGGACGTGGAAGATTTATTTTATTCGATTCCACAAAAGGAGTTACTAGTCGCTGTCAACGACTGCATTGACGCGACGGGGGAGCTCAAGTTCAGAAACTCTTGCGGAGTTACAGTGGAGGTTTTTTTTGGAATTACTCAGTTTTTATTTGAAGTCCATGTTCGTTCAGTGGGAGAAGGGAGTTTTTGTGCAAAGGAATGGCATATGCATTGTTTCTTGTGTGGCGCCGGTTCTTAGCGACATTTTCCTTGGACAGCTCGATGTTTCTCTCGAGGGTGCACTGGGGGTTGAGGGTGTCATAAAAATGTTTAGATATGTAGACGACTACCTTATTTTTGTTGAAGTCAACGGTAGGGCGGATGTTGTAGGCAAAGTGTCGTCAGTCATCGAAAAACTTGGGAAAGGACTGAAGTTTACCTTCGAGACACCGTCGGAGGGTTGCCTCCAGTTTTTGGATTTGTCTCTCCGTCTGTCAAGCAACCATGTTTGTTGGGCTTTTAGTCCCCGCTCAAGAAAAGCGCTCCTTCCGTACGAGTCGGCGCATTCGAAAATAGTAAAAAGAGGCATCGCGGCGTCTTGCCTTGGTTCGGCCCTCAAGAAATCATGCTTCCACGTGGTGGAGAAAAGCTTCAATGATCAAGTGAGGAAATTGACGGAAGCAGGTTTTCCTTTACGAATAATCGGGGAAGTGTCGGCGGGGCGGGGCTGATGAAGGGTTTGAAAGGTCCTGTCAGCCGGGCACCACGGGAAAGGTCGAAGAGACCGGTGGTGCTCCCGTACCTACACGGTGTTTCGCACAATGTTAAGAATGTTGCGAGGCGGTATGACGTACAGGTAGCGTTTAAGGCTCCCAACAAATTACTTCAATTGTGTAAGAGGGTCCCAAAGTCGGGGGAGGGGAAGAAGAGAGGTGAATTTTCCTGTGGAAAAAAATATGTGAACTGTTTTGTTCGATGTCGGGTTTGTGTGGTGTATTGCATTCCTCTATCCTGTGGCAAAGTGTACGTGGGCCGAACTGGTCGCTGTGTTAATGAAAGGCTTAGGGAGCACCGTGCCTCTCTTCGAGCGACTCCGTCGGGCCACCTGGCTGTCCACTGTGACAGGTGCGGCTGCTCTCCAGTGTTCGGTGACACAAATATTTTGGGCACGTATAAAGAACAGAGGGCGAGAGAGCTATTGGAGGCCTTTCAGATAGTTTCTCGGGGAGAGGGATGCATAAGCCAACCCTCCCTTGCATTGATTGAGGCCGAGTTGGCGTTTCTTAAGACAACGACACGTGTCAGCACGTAAACATCGTGATTTTACAGTTTTTAAGATGTGTAGGTTAACAACAAAGAGCTGCGGTGCGCATGAGCGATCTGGGGGGGTGGGGGGAGGGGGCGGGCTGCTTTTTGTGTTTTCTGAAGTTCTAATAAAACCTATCAGTTGCGAGTGAGCGCTCGTCCGTCGTTTGTGTTTCTTACTTTGTCCTCGTCTTTTGTGCGCTTTTAAATCCAAGAGGCTATACTCCTCCCTCCGAATGGCGTCGCCGTAACCGTGAGGTCAAATGACCTCACGGGGGTATGTAAGAGCATAATATATATATATATATATATATATATATATATATATATATATATATATATATATATATATATATATATATATATATATATATATATATATATATTATGATATATAAGAACATATGAGAACCAAAAAAGAAACTTATATCTTCTTATATATCTTATACAGTTCTTATATATATTATATATTTTGATATACCCCGTGAAGTCACGTGACCCCAGACTGGAGTGATGCCGATTCTGCAAATAAACTTCGTTCAAGATACTAGAAAGTTTTAGTGGAGCATACGCTAAGGATTGCGAGCCTTGCGGTCGCGTGCTCAATTCATGCTCAAAGCGACGGCACGATCTCCCGCTAGCAGCGCAGTCCTTGCCTGCGAAACATTATTTACACTCACGGAGAGGTGTATTATATTGTGTCCCGACTCTCAGCTCTTGCTGCAATAAACGGGTTAATGCAATATATATTTTGCACTGCATGCCGATGTCCCAAAATATTCAAAACTAAATTGGCATCTTTTTTTCTTTCTTTTTCATCTGCTTTCAGCGAAATTGAGAAAGCTTGTCTTAAAGGAGCAGTGCGACGGTTCTAATGTTAAAAAATTGCCAGTTTGCATTTTTTTTATATTATTCATACAAGCCCAAGTGACCAAAAACGCGTCACCTTTCCCCGAAAAATGGCTATTCTGCTGCGTAATCACTAGGCAAAAAAAAACACGATTTATTTGCCGACCAGCAGCCGCCGGTGGCGGCTACGGGAAGTAAAATGACGGCGTCTCTGGGGGATACGCGGAAGTCAACAAACCCTGTCCCTCTCCGCTGCTACACTCGCCGTCAGCCCCGTGGCGAACCGTCCTTTGTGTCCATCGCTCGCCGCGACCTCTGCGATTGTCGACTTTGAAAGTCGAAAATCGCAGAGGAAGCGGCCTGGGTCTCTCAAGAGAGGGCCCAAGGGGAAACCACGTGAACCTCTAGAGACGTCACTTGAAAGTCGTCGTGGAGCGTTGAGAGGCACTTCGACCTTCGATTTGTTTAATTTTTTTTTAATAAAGACTAGCACTGTCAAGAAAATGCGGCTTTCGGTTTTTCGTTCGCTAGGTGACGCAGATTAATTTCCTTGTGGGCCTCGCACATACATGGCGGCGGGGCCGTGGCACGGAAGGAGGGCAACGTGGAAAACACGGGGAGAGGAGGCACTGCGCTACCTTTCCTTATTTAGGGACCTTAGAACCAGATACGCAAGCTTAAGATTGAACGGATATCTTATTCAAAATTTATTGAGTGATTTACTGAAAATTTCAATGGAAAAATGGCGCTTATTTCCGCCCGTTTTCAGTTTCTGGCGAAATAAAGCCCCATGTACTCAAGAGCTCCGTCGGCCGCCATTTTCCAATTAAGATTTTCAAAAAATCATCTATGACTGGAATAAGGTATCGGTCTGGGCTGAAACTTTGCCCCCTGGTTCGGACCTCTAGCGTTGCCTTAGGGTGCAGGATGAGCGTTCGGCGATGCGTAGAATATTTTGCGGTAAAAAATACCCCCTGTAATTTTTTTAAAGAACACCCTGTATACATGAGTCCTATGTTTGCATGCGTTGACTCATAAAACGGATGCTGCAACAACATCCTTCGAGCGACAAGGAGCACTAGATCAAGCCGAAAGGCCTGATCCCATCACTGATCTCTATTATAGCAGGCTGGATTGCGCATGGCCGCTCTCCGAACAGGGCGCAAGTAAAGCCACCGGCAGCTTGAGGCTTGTTCTGGAAGTCGGGCGTCTGTTGGGCTTCCTGTGCATGCAGTCGATGTTTTTGGTTGTTTCTTTCCGGTGTCTGAGTGGATTTTAATAATAATGCTCCTAATTAAATCACGAAAATGAGGCATTTGAACTTCGGACATAGGCACACTTGATCAACTAGAATCTCAAAATTATTTACATTGAATGGCTTCCCATGATACTTCTCCGGTCTGCATGAGGTCTTACTATAACGCAACAAGCAGGTTCTCCGAACTTTATTTAAATAGGCAAATAAAGTAAAATTTTCAAGAAAAGCCGGCGAACTCCTAACGCAGGTGGTAAGTGCGCCGACCGGGTTTCCACAGCCCAGTCGGGTGGGAGAATTTTCTAGCTGATAGGGGTTGCCCGAGTCGCAAAATGGTGGTGACCAAAGAGATATTTTTGCAAAATTTTCCGCTAGAATTAGCGGGAAAACTTTCCCGCTAGATTGAGCGGGGAATTTTTTTCCGCTAGATTGAGCGGGGAAATATTTCCGCTAGATTTAAAGGGGAAATATTTTCTGCTAGATTTAGCGGGGACATTTTTCCGCTAGATTGAGCGAGGAATTTTTTTTCCGCTAGTTTGAGCGGGAAAACTTTTTTCTGCTAGATTTAGCGGGGACACTTTTCCGCTATATTGAGAGCGGAAATTTTTCCGCTAGATGTAGCCGGGAAATTTTTCCCGATAGATTTAGCGGGGGAATTTTTTCCCGATAGATTTAGCGGGGGAATTTTTTCCACTAGATTTAGCGGGGAAATTTTTCCGCTACATTTAGCGGGAAATCTCCCATAATGCACCCCGCGGTTACGCCGATGCCGACGGCGGTGGCGACGGCGACGCCGACGCTGCTCAAGCCGGAAACGGGCGCTTAAGAGCTGCGCTCTAAAAACCTAACACGCTCGTTTGGCAAGTTGGCGAACAAGAGCCAAAGCGACCAACTGCCGAGATGAACATGTCGTGTTGCTGTCTTTGCCGTTTTTTCTCAGGGTGACGAGGCCTTGAGGTTGCTCGAATATGGTACCAGTGCCCATTGTTTGTCTGCTTCATAAATATCACCCATAGTTGAAACGCAGAGTGCGATATGTCCCGAGCACCTTAAGTATCGTTTCGCAGCCAATCAGATTGCGGAAATAGGTGATAAAGACGCCCAAGCACAAATCACGAAGGAAGGATCGTGAACATAAGAAACCACGCCATGCTTATCCTAGGTTGTTAGTGACTATACGAGAAGGTACTAGCGCCATCTTTGAGCAAACAAAACAAACTTCTCTTCGTGTTTGAGGTAATTCCAGGCGTCCGATTCAATCCAATATTTACCAGATTAAACGAATAATTCTTGCTCATATTCTGAGACCAGCGACCCTTCAAAAATTAAGGAATGAAGATGTTTGCATGATTTATAAACTACAGCTATGTGAAATCTGTACATAATAAGTGAGACGTCACTACGTTCAATATGGCACAATAACCGAATACTTTATGGTTACGGGAGGCCAAATGGCGTCTCATCTCTGAAAACAATTTCCAACACAAAAACAGCGACTGTTGGTATCCGGTAATGTGAGCCTGCGAAGGCTCTTCTGGGCATTCACGTTACCGAGAACATTATATCAAACGAATAAGAAACAAAATATATAATAAAATAATGTACTCAAAATCGCTTTGCTGCGTTATAAATGTAAAAAAAAAAAGAAACAGCCGCATGTAACCTTTGAATTATCGCTTTTCTCGGGATTGCCACGGGGTTGTACACTCTAAGAAAACGTGACTACACTGGGTAGTGAAATGACTTTATGGAGGATTTGACTACCCCAAAAGCGAGTTACTAGCCTTTAGGCAAAGTGGCGGCCCCAAACCGCTGTCGAACGACCACCTTTCTGCAGGTGACGAAAGGAAGGTGGTCACTTTCGAATCCGATATTCACGTGCAGGAAGTCGTAAATGATATTAGTAACTAGATAACTACAGAAAGACTATAAATTGCATTCTTCCTTAGCTTTAGTGGTCCTTTAAGATCCACCAAGATCACACCTGTTGTGCGCTTTGCGTAAATTGGTGGAATAAACATTTTGTCAGCGCGAACACCAACACTCGTCTCGACAGCTGTGGACCGTAGTATGATGTACTAGCTGTGGCATTATAACAACAACAAACGACTAGGGTATTTGCTGAACTGAGGTGAGGATATATTTTTGCCGTATTTTATTTCAAAGAATATTTTAAAATAAAGATTAGTTTATATCTGATCGTGTTGAACCATTGAACACTCAGACCGAGGATCGGCAGGGTTAGCATACTCAGAGATATGTGACTTGTCGCCCGTACTGTTTTCATCAATCTCGGACTGGTTGAATTTCTGAGCTGCACCCGTCGTCGTTGTGATCTCCTGGCTGTACGTACAAAGTGCTCGAACTTTCCAATTCAGTAGCAGGTTGAAATTCAGTGCCAGCGTAGTAATTGTCTTTTACTATCGGGTGATTCAAGGAGCGCCCAGGCTCTTTAAATCGACCTCAAAATTCGGTTTTTTAACCTATCGCGTTCCGATTTTGTACAACGTTGGCCCCGGGTGGTGCATTTCTTCTTTGAAATTCGAAAGGAGCGAGCTTCCCTGAGGAAAACGTAAAAAAAAAAAAAGAAAGAAAAAGTCTTAACTCCTATGGAAACGCAGCGAAGCCACCGGTCTCAAAACCATTGGGCGCCCTGTAGTTTGAGGACCGGTGTCATCGCTGCGTTTCCATAGGAGCTAAGCCTTTTCCTTTTCTTATTTTTTTCCTGAGGTAAGCTCGCTCTTTCAAATTTTATAGAAAAAATTCACCACCTGTGGCCAACGCTGTGCAAAATTGGAACGCGATAGGTTAAGGCTGCGGTCCCACGGCAGCCATCTTGAACAAGGCGTTAGTTCAACCAATAGATGGCGACACGTACCCGTGGGGTGGCCGAAACATTGGTTCACAGTGGGATGGCTCGAGCACCATCACGTTCCCCTCGTGGCCTTGCTCGCGCCGCTGCCAGCTGTGCTCAGCTAGCTCAAGTAGCGTGGCCCAGCAAACGGATGTATGCGAGAATGTCAGGCTGGGTATAAATTGTTCTCTGATATAGGGACATGCGGTTCGGCGGTTGTAACGGGCTTTCGCAATAAATCCTACCAAGAAGGAATCAAATGTTGATTGACGTGTCAATATTCTATCAATGAAAATTTCTTCTGCAGGAATGCACGCTCAGTAGACTCAATCTTTCAAGACACCAGTTGGAGCGGACGTCAAGTAAACTGCTTCGCGATTTACGGTACTTAATGACTTAATAATGATTTAATGACGACTAAAATAAGGTCACGAAATATTGTGTTTCACGGGGTCCGGAAGATGTTGTTAAGGTTGTTACATTATATTTTTCAGAAACTTACTGGACAGACTCGAAGTCTTCCTTCAGTCCAACGCCATCATGAGCAGTAACTGAAAACGATCCACTATTCAGTCGGTGGGTGGCGAAACGTATCCGCATCTGCGGAGTCATGGTCGATGCGTACTCTGAGTGGCTGGAAGTTTACACGATGCCTGCCACGACGTCCAAACACGCCATTGACGTTCTACGGTCTCTTTTACCTACTTTTGCCCTACCGAAAATACTTTTCTCTGATAACACGCCAAATCTTGCTTCAAATAAAATAAACAAATTTTTGAGAAAAAAACAAACAAAAAAAACGGCATCAGGCATCACATTAGTGCACCATACATCCTGAAACTAACGGGCCAGCAGAACAGATGGTTTGCGAAACGAAAAAAAGCCGTTTTGATGCTTACGGAAGAAGCAGTTCAGTGAAAAATCGCCAGGTTCTTTTTCCAGGAGTACGCGACGGTCTCATATTACACGGCAAAAACACCCGCCGAAGAAATATTCGGCGGACGAAGAGCAACACCCCTCGATCTCATGATACTATGGCCTACGAACGAAGATTGAGAGATTCCCAGATTGGGAGTAATGGCAGTTAATTCGGTCGGACAACTCGTCTACGTGAGGAATTTCAGCGGAAGTCGGGCCTTCCATGTAAAACTTGAGTAGAAAAGGCTCTTTGTGGGTTGACCAGAAGGTGTCATCTCTCTGAATACGTTGGATATCAATGCCCTTCAGTGTAAATATAACTAAAAAAAAAAAAAAAAAAAACTCTCTTTGTGTATTGTGTAACTGCCCTTGTATTTGATAGTAGGAGCTATGGTGGTGATTTGGACCTTTCACATCAGACTCCTTTTTCTTATTTTTCGCCTCATACTCCTTTGCGGTTTAAGTATACTTCAAGAATCTTTTGGAACGGCGACACTTTACGTCAACGAGGCCATTTAGTCAATCAGGGAATGCTGCTAGAAATCCGTCCCTCATATTAACGAATAAGCCGCACTTTGCATAGCGCAGTTTTCCTGTTCCACGTACAGTTGTAAAGCAGCATCCTGATTGATTCTACCATATTCTGTTGCGGGTGAAGAAAGTCTTTGGGTACACGATACTTGAAACAAGTCTGGCACTGTACGTTGTGGTTCGACACCCACTAATGTCGTCGTCCTTATAGAGCCTCATCATTTGATAATTACCTCCTCACCTCATATTGCTCTTCATCAACAGTAAGTACAACAGGCTACCGCCATATTACAATCCAAGAATTGAAAAATTGAGTCGTTCAGTCCTTCAACAAATTTATTATTTTTATAATGTTATTACGTTACATTATCTCGAGACGATCGACGACCATCGTCGATCTTCAAATTATTATACCTGTATATAAATTAGACGCACAAGGGCGGGGGGTTAGACCATGCACTTGGTGGCCGAGTGCATGGTCTAGCGCACACCAGCTCGGAGCACTTGGAGCGAAAGCTCGCGCTGCAGAACTCACCTTGCCCTGCCCGTTTCGATCTGGAAGAGCATCGTACCGGCGTGCGATCGTGTATCCGTACAGCGTGGTGCACGTTAAAAACCCCAGGTTTGCGGTCGTACCGCACTGGCTAAATTGCTCATCTACAGCTGAGACACCAGACGCCCACTAAGGCAGACTAACTTCCGGCTGTATAAACATACACACAACAATTTGCAATTAGGCGCATAATAACTAAGAACACAGCGTGCCGCTTCTTTTCTTTGGATGCCCTTTTTAAACCAGCGAAAGCTCGCGCGTTCTCTCTTTTGAGACGGTTAGAACGGTCGCACATAAAACCCGCGTTTCTCCTACCCGGCCGCCTCCTCCTCTCATTATGTGTAGTTGGTTATAACTAAATAAGCTATAATAATAGTGTATTATTCATATTTACTTTCAGTTTCAGTCGGGGAAAAGGAGTTTCGCGGGAACTAGAGCCAATAAATGAGCTGCGCTTAGAGTATCGGCACTCTCTTCCCCGACAGTGCTATAACGCCGCCATTTTTGTGCTTGTGCAGAGCAGGCGCAACTGCCGATCGTCATGATTCAAAAGTGCGGCGTCCTCAGCATTAGATTCGGTGTTAGGAAGCTCATGTAATGTTGCTTTCCTTTGTCGCAAACTGTTTAAGTGGAGGACGGAAAAGCGTTTCTTGTGATTTCAGATAAAGCTTCAAATAACTTGCAACCATGATTTTAAGCCACAATATGGCCAAGTCTTGCTACTCTGAAGCGTAGCTTATTTAATGACACTATTCATGCTCTTGTTCAAGAGGCTTGTAATACCTGGAGGGGCCATGACGTAAGTCCCGTGGATCCCAGAAGCCACTACCTTTTGACACCTGCCTCTTCCTCATTGTTCCCGCTTGTGCCAGTAAACTAGCTACGGTTCAGAGTAAAGACTTGGACATATTGTGGCTTAAAATCATGGTTGCCAGTTATCTGAAGCTTTATCTTAAATCACAGGAAACGCTTTTCCGTCCCTCACTAATGTTTAAACAACCCGCGACAGAGCATTGCAATATTGCATCAGCTTCCTAGCACCGCATCTAATGAAGTCGTTCTTTTGGATCATGACGATCGGCAGTTGCGTTTGCTCTGAACAAGAAACAAAATGGCGGAGGCCAAAACAATTCTGGGGAACGGAGTGCCGATAATTTAAGCTCATTTAGTGACTCTATACTTCGTTTCAGCTTCGGTCCAGACGCAGCCGATGCTACAAGCGCGAGCAGGTGGTCCAGAACAGTGGTTGCACTGCACGAGCGCGCGTGCTTGGCAGGGATGCTGAAAGCCCGGAGCTCGCGCTTGTAGCTTTAACTGCGTCTGGACCGAAGCTGAAACGAAGTATAGGCATGAACTCGGGTGTATTCTTTTCCTCTTCGTCTTTATTGCTTATTGATTTCAATCATATCGAATAATGAACACATTATATCACGCTACGCTTGTGTAATTATTTGTCTTAGATTTATTAACCTGACCCAGTACTTAAACCATTCATTTATCGATAGTAAATCTTCCAATATATTTTTTTAAATGTAAAGGCAAAAAGACACGGTGATTGATGATGATAAAGACGCCAACGCCGCCCTCGGAAATTTTTTGAACATTAGAAATCAGCAGTTTGTCTGCCATCCGCCAGGTAGCGCAACAAAACACCCAAACAGTTTTTAATTGTTTTAAAATTAGCTAAGCTCTACACCTATTAAAAAACCAAAACAAGATCATTGTGAAAATTTAATACATCGCAATGTTTATCTATTCAAAACAATAAATGTTATTAGATGCCAATAAATCTGTTTGAAGTCAGAAAAGATATACGTCGAAAACGGGTAAGTTTAAAGGGCTCCAGGAGCGTTATGACTTTGAAAATGAAAAAAAGCCATCGTCCACCTCTTGGGCAACCATTGTAGCTCTAAATGTTATAAAAGATTTTATCATAGTTTAATTATTTCCTCAGTGGCATTTGAAGTACCATGACTCGAAGCACAAAAAAGTGCTACGTTTGATATAAAATATCTAAGCAAAAAAAGTTTACACAACATTAAATTTTTTTCTGCATATTACCAATTATAAGCACTACATCTGTAGGTAATTTTATTGTCCTAGCGCTTGTCATTAAAAACATATTTGTGCTAAAGAATGTCAATTTTAGGGCAATATTTGGAGGGATGAAAAAAACAAAGTATTGCAAATACCAAAAAAGTGTATCGTTACATTCTGCTCCGACATCATCTTAACAAAACTGCTATATTGGAACCGTGCTATCTTTAATGGATCGTTCGTAAAACATGAACTAGGGGAGCAAGTGAGGGTCCGCGCCGTCATATTCGCAACGCTACAAATGCGCATGAACAGTAAAAACCAACACACACATAATATCAAATGAAAGAGGATTGCATTGCCTTTCGAATGACATCAATCCCACAAAACAGTACTTAAAAGGAGATGAGTAATGACCTGCCAAAAAGTACCCAAACTGCCACATTCAGTGGGACCGTGGCCTTAAGAAACCGAATTTTGCGGTATTTAAAGAGCCTGGCCGCTTAATGTCACCCAGTAGATTGTTCGTCGTCACGGGCAATATTGGGGCTTTTACAAGCGCCAGCGCGAGCTCGAACTTGCGCCTCTTTCGCCGTTTGCGTTCTTCAGTTTTGATGTTCTGCTCTATAATTTCTTAAACCTTAACTTAAAAATCAATCACCTCTGCGTCGTCACCCGTCAGGGCACCCCATAGCGCTGCCGCTCTACCGGCCGTTCCTGGATGTCTGCTGCTGCCAAGTAGCAGCCGGATCGTTGAACCACCTCCATCGTCGCCTCTCCACCAGAGGATCACTACAGTTTGGTGCGTCACCACTATATTTCGGTGCGTCAGCTACCGCTTTATTTGGGTGCGTCGGCCGAACCTATCGGCCCATCCCGTTTTTCCGACTGTTTAACTCTTTTCTGGGCACGAAAAGAGCCCCTGCGGTTTTTCAGAACGTTCTTGTGCTCGTGCTAGTTCAGTTTTTTGAGGGCAGTATGTAAACTTCTGAGGTTCTTTGCAGTGTTCCAACACTTGTGTGCCTTCAGTACTTTCTAACAGTAAATAAGCCCCTGATGTTCTTCACATTGTTCCAACGCTCGTGATTGTTCAGTTTATCAGTCTGCCCTGCAACACGTGGTCTTTCAAACCTTCTGATCTTTTCCCCTCGCCGGTTCCTCTGCTGTACCCGGTTTTAGACTTAACGAAATTTCATTGCATTGAGACATACTGCCCTATACTCCGTTCACCCCTATGCTGAGACAGAGCCATATATGTAGAAAGTTTGGACATTCGTTGGGAAGTATAGACCTTTTCATGCACCATTTCATGGGTGTCGCCATTTTGACGACACGTGACCCTGCCGCCATAGCCGACCTTCAGCTTCTCACCGTTCCTCCGTGTTGTGTGCTGCACAGGCCACTACCGGAGCTTTTTTTTCGTGCTTTTTTTTTCGTTCCGCGTTAAATTATTTGGTTTTCTTTAGACATTTTTTCTATATTTCGGGCTTTCATTTAACCATTTGATATCTCTATTTCAATACAGCTCTTGTATTTTCGTATTTATGAAATGGAATCGGACAGCTATTGGATCGACGATACAAAGTTATGGCTTCAGAGACCGTATAAATTCATCCCATTCTAACGTTTTTCTCGCTAATAAAGGGCAGTCTACACCATTGCGACATATGCAAATTTAAACTGACGCAGTTAGGCTATCCAGTCGTGTTTCTTGCTGCATGTGCGCGCTCGTTTCCGTAAAGCCGACCCACATGTAAGCAATTTAACGTGCGACGAGACGAGTGGTGGCGACAACGACGAGAGTCAGCGACGAGCGACGGAGATTTCTTACTGTCGCCCGTCGCGTCGCTCGGTTTTCCGGGTTTCTAGAAAACGTCGCTCAATGTCTTCATCGCTTGCTCCCGTCGCTTCCATGCGGTTTGCCTGGTCGCACGACTGACCGAGCGACAGCGAAGCGGGTCACCGTCACTTGTCACGTTGCTCGCCAAATCGCTTGCATGCAGTTTATACTTAATATCGAGGCGTCAATGGTTCAATGTTGTGTGCTTGTAAATTAATTGAGTGTAAACCACATTTATTTTTATTTATTTATTTATTTACAGAATACCTACATCGCCTCGTGGGCATTATCGTAGGGGGGGGGGGGGGGTCACGAAATAACAAATAACAGTGATTTTCACAATCAAGAAAAAAATACATCATTGTCTGAGATACTGACCAGCTCCTGTTGCAGCAGGTTCCAGTCTTTGATTGTTTGAACAAAAAAAGAACTACCAAAATTGTTTGTTTTATAACAGTACTCAAAAACCTTTTCAGAGTTATCGAACCGCGCTGACATGTAAGCGATTTGGCGAGCGACGAGATAAGCGACGGCGACCCGCTTCGCTGTCGCTCGGTCAGTCGCGCGACGAAGCAAACAGCATGGAAGCGACGGAGCAAGCGACCAAGACGGTGAGCGACGTTTTCTAGAAATCTCAAAACCGAGCGATGTGACGGGCGACAGTGAGAAATCTCCGTCGCTTGTCTCGTTGCACGCTAAATCGCTTACATGCGGGTTGGCTTTACGAAAACGAGCGCGCAAGTGCAGTGAGAAGCACGACTGCGATAGCCTTACTGCGTCAGTTGAAATTTACATATGTCGCAATAGTGTTGACTGCCCTTTATTAGCGAAAAAAACGTAAGAATGGGATGAGCTTACATGGCCATTGAAGCCTCATAATCTTGTATTGTCCATCCATTCGCTGTCCGATTCCATTCAATAAATATATATATATATATATATATATATATATATATATATATATATATCAAATGATTAAATGAAAGTCCTAAATATCGAGAAAAAAACAAACAAAGAAAATGCAAGGTTTCAACGCAGAACGTAAAAGAAGACGAAAACGAAGCTCTGGTAGTGGCCTGTGCAGCACACAACGCGGAGCAACGACGAGAAACTGAAGGTCGGCTATGGCGGCCCGGAAAGTTCGCGGAGGGCACGCCGACTGGTGGCAGCTCGAGTAACTGCCTCGCTGAAAGCGTCTATAGGAGACAAATGAGGAGGTGCCATTGGCCGAAAGTGGGCTGGGCGTGTTCCGGGACGTCTTCACAAATTCGAATGTGGCCAATCAGAGGCTGGAAATAATACCCTGGTGGGGGTTGCGAGAAACAAACTTAATAAGTGCGTCGGAGTAACTCTCGGTGACTGAAAATGTGGTGCACGTGATGTTTCAATCATGCCCTATTGGAAAAACGTACAAGAAACAAACCTGCTGCTTGTACAGTTCTGGTATGACACCACCGTAATTTCTTTGTGTTACGCATGCAGCTAGTTTGGTTTGGCGTTCTGCATAACTGGAGATACCGGCACCGCTATGGCTCCGGGTCTGTCTATACTGGCAGCCACTTTGCTTGCCGATATGATTCGGTGTGGCTGTTATGATTTTGCGTCCGATGACGTAGGCGACTGCCGTCGTTCCAACAAAAACGCTTATACCACGGGACCACCGGTATAACCAAATCATACATGCAGAAAGACGACCGCCATCTTCCAACAAAAACGTCCATCGTTCACCACCGCTATCGTTACATACACCATACATGTCGAAAAAGAACATAAGCCACGTTTACACGAATGCGACTTAGTCGTATTGAATCCAGTTGCCGCATTCAATATGCGGTCATGTAAACGGCATAATGCGCAAAGCGCATCGCATTTTGGAACGGGGAGGATTAGCGGAAGGCGCTCGCTGCAGGAGCGAGTGAACAGCTGAGAACATGGCGGCGGCCAACCTCGTCGGCGGCGCGGAGAGCGGTCCCGCAATTTTTTTCCCGAGAACGCAAGCTTTTATTGCGATCATAAGTAAGCGGAATATAGCGGAGCTGCTCGGTAAGGGCGGCCCCGTCCAAACCTTTGCGAAGTACGACTTGCGCGTCCGAAGGGGTCACAAAGGCTTCGGTGCAAGCACGAATGACACCGAGAGCTCCGAGCACTGTAGAGCACTGCATGGTAGCGCAGAACGAGCAGCTCCTACCTCGGTGCAGTTCCTGGCTCCGCAAGAGCCTCTCGGACTCGGGGTCCGGTTGGTCCGGTCGCGATCGGCGAGGTCTAGCGCGGCGAAACGCGGAGGCTTCCTCAAAGCGTGCACACACACGTCGCCTCTCGTTCAGAGTGAACCGGCGGCCCGGCCTGGAGTCCTAAACGCCTTCCGTCTCCCAACTTCTTCCACAGCACCGAAGACAGCGGGCACGATCTTTACGTTCACTGAATGCGTCGAAAGGCCTCCAGGTGCGATGCACCGGAAAACGTGGTGCGGCTGGTGCCGGAACGGAACTGCATAACTTCGAGCTTTGAGTCAACGTGCACGGCAACAAACCGATCGTGACACCAAGCCGCGGATACCTCATCGCCGGTCGACAGCGGCAAACGGCCCGTTGCTCGTATCGTGGGCCGTGACTCGTACTCGGCCAACTTGGCGTCTTTTCGTGGCCCCTCGCGTCGTCGCAACCAGCCACAAACCCGACAAACCCACCAGCCCGAAACCGTAGCGACCGTAGCCTGCGTTGGAGAAAAGCGAAACCGAAACTTAAAGCTTCCGCCCAGTGGCTTCCGCTGCCGCGGGTTTTCTAGCTTCGCGGCTTCCACTTCCGGTCGTCGCGGAGATGGCGAGGATAGAGCGGTGTGGGGGTTCGTTGGCTCGTTTACGGTTACGGGACAGATGCTTTGCGGTCCGTTTCTACTGCGTCTCTGGCTCTCAACTGGACGGCACCTCTCATAGTTCAACCAGGCGTGGTCAGCCTGCGTCAGGCCGGCTCGACTCGTCCGATCGCCGGACCGCAGGCGACTTCCAAGTACGGCCGTTAGGCCTAGGATCCCTGAAACGGTAAGCGTATCTCGTCCCGTTTTCGTTCTACTTTTAAATTACGTTAGGTGCGCTACAGTATAAGCATCTGTGCCAAGTGTTCGTGACAATTTTGAACTAGAATAATTGTGCTTCATTGCGGTCATTTGCCGAAAATGTAAATCGAGAATGAACGAGGAGCCATGCTTGAAAACGGTGTATGTACGATGTTAACTTCTACCTGGGCGGCTAAGAAAAAAAAAGACTGGTTACGGTTGGATGCGAGGCTGGTCCCAATGCAATGGTAAGCACATAGAGCGCCTTTCTGAACGGCATGTTAGCAATATAGCGATCAACGAGACGAGCGACGGCGAGAAGCTACGAGGCCGAGCGCCGAAGATTTCTCACTCTCGCTGCTTGCGCCGCTCGGTTCTTAGGCTTCTAGAAAACGTCGCTCATCGCCTCGGTCGCTCGCACCAATCGCTTTCATAATGTGTGTCTCGTCGCGTGGCTGACTGCCGTGTTTATTCAATATAAATGGACCTTTTTTTTTTTTTTTTTTTTTTTCCTTTTCTTTTTGGAAATTGTGACTAAAGAATTTCGACACCTACATTCGCGACCAAATTTTGCGACCCTACCGGAGGCATGAAGCTATCGAGTCACCGAGCCGGCGTTGCCGTAGAGCCGCGCCGCTTCTTGTTTCAAAAAGCTTTTGGTTGCCGAAATGGCTCGCCGCCCGCGGTGGCCGGTCGGGCGTCGGATTTCGACATCGCGCCTCTAGCGTTCCCCTTGCTGGGCAACGGGCAAGGAGAGGAACGCGATGCGCCATGCACTTTACCCTCCATCCTCGCAAACGTGCACAAAAAAAAAAAAAAAGATGTTATTTTTGTTAGTTGCTTGAGGCGGCTCGGCTCGCGTGTTGCTCATGGCGACACGGCGGCTTTGCTTGCGTCTTTGTAGTTTGTCTTCCGTCGCTTCGCACCTTTTTTCGTTTCTTGTCGTCATTTTACAACGGTGTCAGTGAAGTATTGCTGCGAATTTGCGAGGATGTCCACCCAGCTGACAAAGCTTCGGACGATGATAACATGTCCAGAAGTTCTGACGGTGATGAAGTGTTTGGCATCGCCCCGTGATTTAGCTGAGAGTGATGCAAATAAAGGTTTTTTTTCTTTCTTTTGCCCAAAATTTCCCCTGTTCTTAAAAATAAAAAAAAAGATCGACCTATATTTCAATTTTTTTTTTTTTTTTGTTCTGGGTGGATCCAATAAATAGGGTTCGACCTATTTTCGAGTAAATACGGTAACTTTAATTTTTATTTTGGGTTACGTCGGACGCAACTCGAATGCTTGACAGTTACGTTGGGCGTTACTTTAATTTTTATTTTGGGTTCCGTCGGACGTAACGCTAGACACTCCGTTACACTTAAGGAAAATAGGGGAAAATAGGGGCTGCTGGTTCATCATATAAAGTTATAAACCAACCATTTGTGTTTAATTAAAATGCATCACTGACCTCAAAAAAAAATACTGCTATCCTAGAGTTTATGCTATAGGAATGTAGCGCTTCAGATAAATTTGTTAATTTTTACTTTTAGTCCCTGCCCCCTCCAGATACAACATCTGGCCTAAAGCAGTGTTCCGGATCTCCTTCCAAGACCTCAGGCGGGTCGTCATTCAATCCATGAGTCGGCGGCGTCTCATGGGCGTGTTGCTGGTGCTTACTGGATGGTGCTACCGAGGGAAAAGTGGTCGTGCTTGGGAAAGGCAAGTATGGCCGCCGCAATTATAGATATTGTTTTTACCTTTGCTCGAATCCACTTTTAAGAAATGCACAGTTCGCATGTGTGCATCTCTCAATGTTTCCACAGTCGGCTGTTTTTTTGTTTTTTTTTTGAGTGCTCTAACTCTGTCAGCGCTAGTTTCTCTAGATCATGCAAATGGGATGCAACACTACACCACATATGCTCTCGCAACAAACAGTGCTCTGCAGAAGCACAGTGGAATTTACTCTAGCTTTATAATGCAGCACAAAATGGTTGACTCCAAGTATAGCTACTTTTGTGACTCCGTTTAACCAAAAGCTCTGCCGAAACAAATTTGCCGCCTTATAGGTAGTGCAAAAGAACCTCGCGTGCCTAACCTGGAGAAGGGCATTTTTTTTCATAGGTCAATTTTTCCTTAAACCAATACCTTCAGCCTCCTTGAAATGTTAACATTATGTGGCACACGGAAGAACAGTAAACTCTTTAATGTTGGCGAACCTTTAATTTTCGCGGCCTTTAATTTTGCAGAATTCAGTGGCTGCGATTATGTCCTCTGTGACCGATTCGAGAAGAAATAGGGGCCACGAAGATAAGGGGGTTTTACTGTACATCGGAGGAAAGAGGAAGTCACTTATGTTTGTATGCAGCAGTAAAACCAACGACAACAATCATGGTGTCGACACTTTGTAAGCCTATCTGTGTCTATTGAATGATATCAATTTTGTTTTAGTTCGTTAAACATTGTTGCCTGTACATTGTGGGATGTCGTCTTCAACACGAGCAGTGGTTTTCTTCTCAAGCAGGCAGCATGGACGCGTGCCGCAGCACAACATAGTTCATTTGCAGGTGGTACCGCAGGTTGAAGGATGGTTGGCACAATATGGGGGAATCACAATTCAATGTTCTACCTCGGGCGTAGACAAGATTTGCTTATTCTAAATCATTTTGTCTAAAAATCTGGGATTTGCGATGAATGTACCCGCATGGTTGGAAGGGCCAGACAAGCCTTGTGAGCGCTTCATTTTCTAGTGTCTCAGTCCTGAACCCACTCACGCACCACATGTGTAGATGTTCCGATAGGTGGGAGCACTTATTTGGAAAATGGTGAATGGCAACTGTTATCTTTATCAGACTTCTGTATTATGCTCAAAGTTGGACTGCATATTTGCAATACTTTTTCTCATTTAAAAATATGTCATACTAAAATATGTAGAATAGCCGATGACAAAAAGAGAATGGCTGGGCGTCCTCCAGCACGTGCTTGTGCTTTTCACCCCACTTTGGACAGATGTGCTTGCTCCAGGCTCATGAGGCGCTGAAACGTCATCGAAGGTAGCAGACGGGCTGGTGGTGGAACAACGGAGACTTCTCCCTGCCTTTCTCATGCTGTCAGTGAGCGTGTACCTCTATACTCTAACTTAGCTTAACCTGCACAGAGCTGAGGAGAATAGGCTTGGCGAGTGCCCTTACTGCATATGCTGAGGTAGAATAGCCGAGGTACAGCTGGGGCACTTTCTGAATCAAGAACATTGTGTATCTTACCTTCAAAAACACATCATTTTGGGGGTGCAAAAGGAATTGTAAGGCATATCTTTGTTTGTATTGTCCTATTACGCATCGCAGGCACGTAGCCAGGGGGAAGCTTATGAGGCCCGCCCCCCCCCCGATATCTTCCATTTTGCATGGGTCCTCCTCTCCCCCTCCCCCTCATACAGCGTTTTGTCATGAGGGGGCCCCCCCTGAAACAAAATCCTGGCTACGTGCCTGACGCATCGACTCCAACTTAATGCGGAGTCAACCCACCCTGTTGATAAATTTAATGCCTGCCAGGTAATTTTTTTTGCATTCAGTTAATATATCAGTATTCAGTTAGGTATCCCAAGTCATTAGTCGTTGAGATGCAGTCTCTCTGCAAGTCAGTCATGTTTAACATTCATAAAACTGCTTGTCAAATAATGGCACTGTCGAGGACATGTACTCGGCTCGAGCGATCGCTGTGCACAAGCTTATCGTGTGGTTACAGGCAGCAAACATCCCGGTTGGAACGTCCTACCTCGCAATGTAGCTGAAGACTAGGTCAGGGCCCCACTCACAAACGTCTATACTTTGCATCTCTTTTAAGCTGGACCACTTTTGACACTACAAGCCATTGCAGCAAAAACAGTGTGAGACATGATTATAAGCTCGACGTACCATGGCATCCAACTAGAAAGTCACATGGCTTGCAGCTTCTGCCGTGGTTAACTTTAAACTGAGATAGTTTGGAATAATGCTCCCGGTTTTTAGTGTTGCCCGGCACGGTTAACAATTTGGTGGTATAGTGCTGCATTGAAAAATCTGCATTCGTGACTGTATCACCTTATGAATGCATACTAGCTATTAAACTCTCCATTCTGCAGAGAAATGAAATGCACTTTGCTTCCAAGTGCAGCTACTTCTGAAACTTCATGGTATGAAGCACCTTATGGCTGCAAGCTTTGACCGATCTTGTTCTCTGGTCTTCGCAGGCCCATTGCAGGGAGTCACTCCGAGAGCCTCACCAGAGGTTCCTGCCCGTGGTCGTTCTAAATTTTTTTGTTGTAGGTATGCATCCTTTCTGTCTTTCCCTTAATTGTACTCGGGCGTTTTCTTTTCATTGTCGCAGATTTGCCTCAAAATTGGTTCAGCACAAAAATGGATGCTGTACAATTGTATCCCGCATATTTTGTTCAAGATAACTTTTCTTTGCGAAAGTTAGATTTTTTTTTATGAAGGTTAGTCTTTTTTTGTTTTTATTCACAAATTTATTTGAGTTTCCATGGGCAACAACGTTATGCCAAGGGCAAGGACAAGTTCACTGCTCTAACTTGTTCTCAACTGATTGCAAGAAATTTTGTTAATGTCGTGAAACCTCTTTCCAGCACTTGCTTTGCAGCATGGAAACAAATTATACATGGGACATACTTTTCTTTAGACTGCTTGTTCATTCTGCAGGTCTGCCTTCTATAGATGTCGTGCTACTGGAGAGCAGGCGAATTCGATTGTTGGTTTGCCATTGCTTTTTTTTTAGCCGTTGTCTGTTTTGACTAGTTAGCTGAAAATAATGATCTAGTACCCTTTAGTCAGTAAAATAGATAGTGTGTGCCGCTGTTAGTGTCGAGTAGAGATGCACGCTTTTTAGGCATTTTGCGCAGAGTGGTACCCATTTTTATTTGTTAGCCTCTTGGTGCGCCAACTAAACTCTTTCTATCCAGACACCTGCCCTTTGCTTTTATTTGGCAGGCTTTGGCAATAAAATAATAGTGTTATTCCTCGGTGGCTTAAAAACCTAAAGAAAAAAGTTTCTTCATGTTTAAACGCAAAGTTTTATAAAGGCAAAAATCAATTAAGCCAGTAGCAGACGACACATAGCCTCAGCAGTGCTTCGCGCCAACAGCGTTGCGGCAAAATAGCGGTCGTCTCCTTTTTGCTGCCTTCTCTCTCCCTCCTTCGGCGCTCTCCTCCTTTTCCTCCTCTCCGTCACCTTTGTCACCACACCCACTGGTTGAACTCTCCCACTATACGGCTCTGCATTGCAGTAGTAGTTTTTTTTTATAGTCTTTAGAGTTAAATGTGAATATTTGACAGAAATCTCCCTGGTTGGGGTGAAAGAGGGTTAAATGAATGCATTTGATCATTCGCCTTAATTCGGTACCTATCATTTCAAGGCCTGTGTGGCCTTGTCCTGGGGTGTGTCTATGACTGTGGCTGTGAAGGAGCAGTTTTTTAATAGGTGCACGTACAAAGTATAAAAACAAAAGGATCTATGTGCTGATCACGAAAGAATATGCTAGCCATTCTAATGTAGCTCTGCCAAGTACTTGATTGTGATTTGTTTTTATTTCCAGCTACTTGGTTGCCTCAATATCTGGAGATCCTAGTGGCCACAAGCTTGGACTCAATCTTCTTCTGTGGTCCGGCCAGGACCATGGGGGAGGTAATCCCAGCAACAAGAGCATCACAGTATCTCCCTGCCTGTGACTTTAGATTAGCATCACGACAAGGGAGTCCTCATGCCACCAAGTGTTAGGTATGCTACTCGAAATAAGCATTCTTACCTCTTCTTGAAGTGAAACAGCAAAAGCACTACTAAGCCTAAAATGCAAAAAACATTCAAATCTCGGGTTGGATGGAGTTCCAATTACAAAAAGGCGTCTGCAGACATGATTCACATGTGAACTTAAAGCCCACGGATGTAGGTTCGACAGAGTCACAGAAATAACTTCCCGCAGATGGCTTCGCTAGTGCTATACACAAACAAATTCTTAAAATAATCATTGTGTTACGTTGGTGTCATCAATCTTATGTACCTACTCCACCCAGCAGTCGGGAGATGTGAAATATAAAAAAAAGGGAACTTGCACATTGTCAGCTCTGCAAAGATAATATATTGAACCGAGCATAGCACGTTCAACTTAAGAAAGCAATTCAGTGCAGGCCTAGTTTTAAGCTTCGCATATTTGTTATTGCCCTTCATAATGAAGTAAAAACTGCTTAAGTTGTGGCCCACTACAGGCTTTCTATTAGTGTTAAAAAGTGTTAAGTCAGTTTAAACAGCTCGCTCCAAATATTTTCTTGAAATGCATAGGTTTATGGAAATTATTATGTGGATGTTTGCAGACAGTCATGGTGAGACCAATCTTTAGTGCCAAGTGTTCCACTTATTCAGAGTTGGTTGAGTCTGTAAATATTGTAGGTCGCAAATTAAGTTTTTATAGTATGCAATGGGCACAATCATCCGTAATGACTAGCTCTACCTAGGGGAACTTCATACGTTTACTACGGCAAGATGGTTTCGCAAAACTAAGTATTTAATTTATTCAACTCCTGCACTAACCTTATCTCTAGAAACTTTTTATATTCTTTACGATGCTGAGTTAGGATTCTGGAAGTAGTTTTTCTAGAACTACGCTAGACATTTCCAGTTGATAATTTTTCTCGCAAAGCATTCGAGAGAGCAAACCCTGTAATATACGGATGGAATTCCAGAATGATGCGACTGGCAGTTTGAAACATTCGGCACTGTAACAGTAACAATGACATGTCACTTGCCTATGTAATGCTCATTGTCGCAGATCAAACTGCTTTTTCCGTCTGCACTCATTTTCAGTGGACTCATTCAGCGAACTCGCACCCGAGACTGCAGCGCTGGGTTCTGCGAAGTAATTTGCATGAATATAGATGCAACAGGTTTCTTTGAGCGTGCGTCTAACACGTATTCTTTATATTGAATCTGCTACTGTATTCATGACCATGTCCTTAATTGTATCCACATTCCAGCTTATTTTTATTTTGACATTTGAGTTTTCTTCAGTACTTTTCTCAACATCTGTGCTTGTTGGGCTGTACTCAAGACCATACATCTTGTCTTTCACTAATACATCAATATATAAAACTGTTGATGCCGAGTGAGAATTCAAGGTACCGAATCTGTCGTGCGAGTTAAATAAGAACCAATAAAAAGCTCTACAAAGGAAATTTTGTTAAAGGAGGCTGTATAAGCATTAGAATAGCACATGCCATGCTAAAAAAAATACAAATTCTTGTTAGGTATGCAAGGATGACACTGCTGTGCTGTTTCTGATGTGTCACAACAAAAAATCAGTGCCATACAGTGTTCCTTATGGAAGTAAAACTGTCGAATTCAAAGCCCAGAAGTTTTATTCAAGAATGTTCCTCAATACAAATGTATTTAGAGATCTGAGCCACTGACTCATACATGACTATGTGGCGAACATTCATTTTCATGTGCATTATAGTTTACAAGGTCTAGTCTGCATTGATTTATTGCATTCATGCTGAAAGTGGGAGGGGTTCTCTGGGTATGAATAAAGATATAAACATTTCTTAAAATCAAAACATTTGAGAACAGACTATACGGCTCTGCATTGCAGTAGTAGTTTTATTTGTAGTCTTTACAGTTGAATGTGAATATTTGACAGAAGTCTCTCAGGTTGGGGCGAAAGAGGGTTAAATGAATGCATTTGATCATTCGCCTTAATTCGGTACCCATCATTTTAACGCCTACGTGGCCTTGTCCTGGGGGGTGACTATGACTAAAATAAGAGGATCTATGTGCTGATCACGAAAGAATATGCTAGCCATTCTAATGTAGCTCTGCCAAGTACTTGATTGTGATTTGTTTTTATTTTCAGCTACTTGGGTGCCTCAAGATCTGGAGATCCTAGTGGCCACAAGCTTGGACTCAATCTTTTTCTGTGGTCTGGCCAGGACCATGGGGGAGATAATCCCAGCAACAAGAGCATCGCAGTATCTCCCTGCCTATGACTTTCGATCAGCGTCACGACAGGGGAGTCCTCGTGCCACCAGGTGTTAGGTATGCCACTTGAAATAAGCATTTTTCTTACCTATTACTAGAACAGCAAAAGCACTACTAAGCCTAAAATGCAAAAAAACATATTCAAATCTTGGGTTGGATGGAGTTCCAATTACAAAAAGGAGTCTGCAGACATGATTGACATGTGAACTTAAAGCCCGCGGATGTAGGTTCGACGGTGTCACAGAAATAACTTCCCGCAGATCGCCATGTTTGTGCTTTACCCAAACAAATTTTTAAAATAATTATTGTGTTTCGTTGGTGTCATCAATCTTATGTCCCTACCACACCCAGCAGTCGGGACATGTGAAATATAAAAAAACAGGAACTTGCACATTGTCAGCTCTGCAAAGATTTATACAGTAAACAGAGCATAGCACGTTCAGCTTAAGAAAAAAATTCAGTGCAGGCCTATATTCATGGTTCACATATGTGTAATTGCTTTTCATAATGAAGGGAAAACTGCTTAAGTTGTGGCCCACTACAGGCTTTCTATTAGTGTTAAAAAGTGTGGTAGAAAACAAGATTGCGCTTGGAAGACGGGGACATAGGAAGGACAGACACAACAGAGCGCTAACATTCAACTGATTTAATTCAAGAACCTCAGCGTAGAAACGGACTTTGTCACCGCACCACATCTCAACCAATCCGTTCTGCCACGGACCGCAAGTACGTCAACTCCTTATCCGCCAAGTCAATTGACGCCATACTGACACAACTTGTGCCGGAACTATTTATAGTGTCAGCCTCCATAATCTCGCTAACAGTCCTATCTTTGTGCCTCTCAAGAACAGTAGACGAAGCAAATAATTGTTTGCACCCGCAGTCATGACAGTGACACGACAGATCATCACTGCGAGTGCAAACCATTATTTGCTTTGTCTACTGTTCTTGCTAGGCACGAAGATATGACTGTTAGAGAGATTATGGAGGCTGATGCTATAAATAGTTCTGGCACGTGTTGTGTCAGTGTGGCGTCAATTGACTTGGCGGATAAGGAGTTGGCGTACTTGCGGTCCGTGGCAGGGCCACGGATTGGTTGAGATGTGGTGCGGTGACGCAGTGTGTTTTTACGCTGAGGTTCTTGAATTAAATCAGTTGAAAGTTAGCACTCGGTGGTGTCTGTCCTTCCTATGTCCCCGTCTTTAAAGCGCAATTATGTTTTCTAACATACCGTACGAACTTGCCCAACAATCAGCACTTGTTAAAAAGTGCTATTGTGTTTTAAGCAGCTCGCACCAAATATTTTCTTGAAATACATAGGTTCATGAAATTTTTATGTAGATGTTGGCAGATAGTCATGGTGAGGCCAATCTTTAATGCCAAGTGGTCCACTTATTCAGAGTTAATTGAGTTTGTAAATATTGTAGGTTGCAAATTAAATTTTTATGGTATGCAATGGGCACAATTATCCGTAATGACTAGCTCTACCTAGGGGAACTTCATACGTTTACTACGGCAAGATGGTTTCGAAAAACAAAGTATTTAGTTTATTCAACTCCTGCACTAACCTTGTCTTTAGAAACTTTTTATATTCTTTGCGATGCTGAGATAAGATTCTGGAAATAGTTTTTCTAGAACTACTCTAGATATTTCCAGTTCATCATTTTTCTCGCAAAGCATTCGAAAGAGCCAAACCCTGTAATGTACGGAGGGAATTCACAGAATGATGCGACTGACAGTTTGGAACATTCGGCACTGTAACAGTAATAATGACATGTCACTTATGTAATGCTCATTATCGCAGATCAAACTGCTTTTTCCGTCTACACTCATTTTCAGTAGACTCATCCAGCGAATCTGTCGTGCGAGCTACATAAGAACCAATAAAAAGCTATACAAAGGAAATTTTGTTAAAGGAGGCTGTATGGGCACTAGAATAGCACATGCCATGCTAAAAAAAAAAATACAAATTCTTGTTAGGCATGCAAGGATGACAGTGTTGTGCTGTTTCTGATGTGTCACAAAAAACAAAAAAAATCAGTGCCATACAGTGTTCCTTATGGAAGTACAAACTGTTGAATTCGAAGCCCAGAAGTTTTATTCAAGAATGTTCCTCAATACAAATGTATTTTGAGATCTGAGCCACTGACTGATACATGACTATGTGGCAAACATTCATTTTCTTGTGCATTATAGTTTACTAGGTCTAGTCTGCATTGATTTATTGCATTCATGCTGAAACTGGGAGGGGTTCTCTGGGTATGAATAAAGAGATAAACATTTCTTGATATCAAAATATTTGAGAACGGACAAAAGGAAGGATCTGAGAACGGTATCTTAGATTCTCCTTTTTCTTACAGTATATCTAATGTTCACTTTATTTCACCTGATGCATTTAGTTTTTAGCGCAGCTGTTAGCACCCGTTTCCGCGTTTCGTGGCGTCGCTGTCGGCGTAACCGCCCAACTAAACTTGGCAGGAAATTGAATTAATGTTGTGGTCATGTGACGTTAATATTTCCGCTAAGTCTAGCTGAGAAACTGAGTGTTTTTATGGATGACGTGACACGGTCATGCGACGTCATTTTCCCCGCTACTTTTAGCGGAAAAACTGCATTTGTGTTGAGGTCATGTGACATCAATTTCCGCGCTAAATTTATTGGGAAACTTAACCCGCTAAATTTAGTGGGGAAATTTCCCCCTAAATGGGAGGGAGCAGAAGAGGAGGAGGGGAGGGGAAGGAGGGGCATACCCTCCCATCTTCCTCTTCGAGAGCTGTACTGTATTTTCTCATTACAGAGAGTTGTAAACGTCTCATATTTCATCTCATGTTTTTTCAACTTTTATATTGCAGGTGCGCTTGCAGCACAAATCTGGGTTGTGCTGATCCTCTACGCACAAGTTAGGAACTCCTGAGTGACAAGAGTGGGAGTTTGGTCTGACAGCTCAAGGGACACCATTGTTCAGTATTGAATTTTTAATTATCTTCTTTTGAGCAAAGTTAAGCTTTGCTGCATGCAGTTCTTCTAAAAATAAATACCTCCAACCAAATTTACCAGGTCACGACATTTTGCGTCTGCTCTTAGTGCTCCTGGTGAGCCTCGGATGAGAGCTTACTGGTGTGCAAACATCATAATTGTTTGAAACCACTCACTGATGTAGAGACTTATTGACATCCAGCATTCCAATGAAACGCTGGATATCCACAAGTCTTTCTTGAACAATGCAAGCGGGAAAGGAACCATACAATCATATTGTATTGGGGGACATTCTACAGAGTGTTTTTTTGTATATTTTACAGATTTTTTTAAAAAAAGCCGTAAAAGCTACATTTACGCAGTCTGTACACGTGAATTATATGGCCAGGGCGGCATAGTATAAAAGGCTAATTTGTAATGATCAGTCGGCTTATTACAGAGATGTGCCAGACTTCTTTCAGAAAACTAGATGGAGGTTCATTCTCGCGTGGTTTTATCCCGCGAATCTGAATATCCCGTTCGTTTTCCACAAAGATATAACTAAACGTGAGAAAACACAAAAAAAAACATCCTATCAATAGTGACATTGTAAGAAGACCTTTCAGCCGCCAAGTGTATCTCGCTTAAGGGCCGCGCATCCAGTCGCAAGTTTTCTAGGTATATTCTCCCGCATTGGCACCAGTCGTGACACATTTTTCTGCCCCTTTAAAAAATAGCATGTGCGTGCATAGCTTTCATAGGCACTGAAGATGCGTGAACAAAGATTTTGAAAGCTGCTCTTGTGACGTCGCTCTCTAGGGAAGTGCTTTCAAAGCGCTTTAAAAATGACTCTATGCAGCTTCGATTAATTAAATTAGCAAATAATTTTGATATTTGAGATTCTGGAGGTCAAATGAAGAAGATTTAAAAGTGTTTTCTCAAATACAAAACCGCTTCAGCCTCTCTCTAAGTATAGTATGTTCCTAAAATTTTTAATCAGTGAAAATAGACCCATGGTTCCAATTAGAAACTTCTAAGCATCATCAAAACACACTAAATCAATTTTCTTTGTGAAGATATAAGACAAGAGCAGCATTTTATGGTGTTCTAAAAGAATGGTCAATTTGGACGCGTTTCCAGACTTCGGTTTCTTACCAGAGCGCATCTTTGCACCTACGGTCCTGCTGCCCGGTGGCCGCAGTGCGAAGCCGCCCCCTCGCCTCCCTCGTAGGATGGAGGGAAGCAAGGCGCACGTGTGTTGCGCGTCTAAGCCCCTGGGGAACAGGACCGTGGGCGCAAAGATGAGCTCTGATAAGAAACTGAAACCTAGAAACTCGTCCAAATAAAGCATTTTTACAGAACGCGTAAAATGCTACCCCTGCATTATATCCTTCTAAAAAGAGTTGATTTTGTGGTTTTCAGTGACTCAGCAAGTTTCCAATAGAAACCATAGTTTCATTTTCACTAATTAAAAAGTTAATTAACAAATTGTATTTAATTATCTGACTGATCGTTACGACTAGGTCCCTATACTACGTACGCCTGGCCATATAACTCTCATGCACAAATCGCATTAATTTAGCTTTCACGGCCTTTCTAAACATATATGTAAAGCTTAAAACTAAATTGCCGTGTACAACAGTGAAAAGGCGAAACCACCATTTTGGAGCCATATGGCTCCAACATGCCGGTATCGCCTTTTCGCTGGTATAGGATGTCCCATATTACGTTATCCATGTATGGTTCCGTCCGCCTACATGGTTCCGCCATAATCCACTACGCCGGTATAGGATGTCCCATAATACGACACGCTTGTATGGTTCCGCCTACCTGTATCGTTCCGCCGTAATCCACTATACTGGAGCTGCCTTTTCGCTATATAGGATGTCCCATATTACGGTTACGCTTGTATGAGCCTTTTCCATCATCTTTCCATCATCGATATTTTCCAACAGGGTGGTCATCCAAAATTATGGTGAAAGAGTGTGACTGGCGGAACGATCGACAATATCCGTGCGCCGAGGGCCGGGAATCTACCGTCCGAGCGGTCACACTCTCCCCGGACAGAACAGAGTTCAGCGGTACATTTGTTTCTTATATCTTTCTGCATGATCATGATCGTAACATCACATGCAGCCTATTTTCGGCCATGAAGGGTCACTACACTTCACACTTACGTGCTTATTAAAACCATACACCAACATATACCTATGGTTAAAACAGTTTCTCGCTACTACCGCTAGAGATTCTTTTAGGCTTCAGGTTTGCCAAGAGAATGTCAAGCCCACTTTCTGCTTCTGGCGCGCGCCCCGACTCTGCCCGCCCTTCCCATTGACCAAACTCTCTTTATACACGTCTCTGGGCTGAGACTGCAGTGGGAACTGCGTGCCCGCCGAACCAATCAGCCGCCTCCCTTTCACCACCTGACCCAGTCCTCGGTGTGTGGGAATGAGCGGGAGCGTGGTCACATGGCGAAAGAGGGATGTATGACTGGTCCATTGAGGACGTTGCTTTCACCTCAGTCTCGGCTTAGTGATGAATAAAATACAGTCAGCGCGCAAGATGACCACACAACGCTGACCTCCCAAGAAGTTGGTGTTTACAAGACGGCCGCTGTCTTCATTGGCCTCCTCGCTCGAAACCCTATGTTGAAGAACCAGCGTGCACCAGCACGCGACACAAAGCTTCATCGACGGCTGCCCGTACGCGGAGGAGCTAGCATCTCCTCCGTTCAAGACGGGTGCTTTCGGCGAATCGCAGTGCTGCGAAATTAATTGTTTCTCTTTCGGTTTTTCTTCTAAGAAAACATTTTTATCATAAATGTTTGTGGCCTCAACAGCAGCCGTTAAGCCAACATTTTCCTCTGACTGCAACTATCTCAAATATGACTAACTTTCCTCGGATATAATGTTTTTCCAATATCATTTCTCATTGACTACTTGTGTGTATAGGAAGATAACTGTCGTGTTCTGGGTATTTCTATTATTGTAGTCTCCCTATAGCTAATATTAATAAAATGTTAAGAATGGGAGAGTAGTAGTTTTTCGTTCTGCTCTAATGGGGTACGGAAGCAAAATTTTAGCGCCTATTTCTTTGTGTAGACATGGTCTGCTTCATGACAGCAGCTCACAGACAGCAGTCTTTTGTCTGTAAATGCAAGAAAAGCAATGCTGAAACAAATAAAACAATTTCCTAATACAACCCGGTTGTTGAGGTCTGAGCTTTGTCGGAATGTCTCACGTCACAGGCCCATCAGGAGCTACGCCACGGTGTGGCTTGTCCAATGGAGGCGTGCGGGAACGAGCGGCGCTTGGCGCACCTCTCAGGTCCAGTCACTGATCTCTATGTCTATTTGCTTGACCGCGTTTGCCCGCTTCACGAATGCGCCCACTAGCGGCCATCGTTTTGGTAGAGTTATATTACCTCTAGCCAATGTACAACTGGTGCAGCAACTACCATCTATCCATGGCAAAAGTAGCGGTGGTTTATATTCTGCTCTTGATTGAAATTGTTTGACTAAACTTATTGTTGAAACCCATCGTTAACGGTAGCTCGATCTTTGAGGACCCGGTGAAAGTTTCACCAAATCGCAGCACCGGGGAAAAGCAGCACAGCACGCATCGAAAGTCGTATCGATAGAAGCATCGAAAGGTACGGCGTCTGCTTTCGATACGAGCTGCGCTGCTCTCCCTCGGTGCTACGCTTTCGTAGAACCTTTGCCGGGTCCTCAAAGATAGGGCTACCGTTCTCACCGGGTTTCAAGAATCTGCTTTGTTGAGCAACTTCAATCAAGCACGAAATATCACCCTCGGTACAGTGTACTAGATCCACGACTATTTTATGGCAGCCTGCCGCCATAACGCTGTCCGCCATATTACTATGGCGGCCTGCCGCCATAACGCTGTCCGCCATATTACTATTACTAGAGATAATATAACTCTAACAAAAAGATGGCCGACCATGGCCGCATTCCCGTCCATAGGCGCAGCTGGTCAAACGTGATCGGGCAAATAGACATAGAGATCAGTGTGTCTAGTACACCGTACCTCGGGCATTCCCACTTGGCAGAATTGTAACGCGCTGACGATAAAGCTGACACCACCTATTGACGACAATCGTAATTACTATACCCTTGGCCCCGTATGGGCCCGTGACGTGGTGAGCGTGATGTCACGAGCAAATATCTCGAGATGCGTCGTGCCGACTCGATGGCTGATTTTGAAGCGCTCGCCAGAATCTGTCGGTTGGAACAAAATATATAGCCACCTGCTGAAAATACAAGCGTGTGTTTATCATTTACGGATATCATGGATCATATTTCACTCAAGCAACCGGAAAGAATAAACACAAATTCGGGACGCAAACAGACGATACAACTCTTTCACCGGGGAAAATGAAAGAGTTGTATCGTCTGTTTGCGTCCCGAATTTGTGTTTATTCTTTCCGGTTGCTTAAGTATTTACCAACACGCTCGTTTTTTAATGATATTTCACTCATTTCGAAGTTTCCGGGGATGTTCGAAGTTTTGATTTTCTACCCCCTTAATGTCTTTGTTGAGGTTTTGTTTAAAAAAATGTATTGAAAGTAGAACCTAATAATTGGCTTTTACTAGTCCCTTACGTGGTCACAGTCACTATTTTTTACTATTATGAGTGCAAGTTCGAGCCCGAGCTTGCGCCTCTTTTGCCATTCTTGTTCTGATGTTCTGATGTTCTGCTGTATCATTAATTAAACCTAAATCTAAAAGTCAATCACCTCTGCTTTCTTGCCGGCAGGGTTCGCGCTGACTGTGAACCCCGGCCAAAACTCGTCTCCCATCAGGGTACCCCTTCACCTGGCCGCCCTACCAGCCCCTTTTGGATGTCTCCTGCTGCCAAGGAGCAGCCTGATCATTGAATCACCAAACCTCCAACATTGTTGCCTCTGCGTCAAAAAATTACTACAGGCAGGCCGGTCCACTTCTGGGGAAGCTGTGTCCAGAGCTGATCCGCCTGCTGTTGGTGCTGTCCTCTTGAGGTGCCTTCTGTTGTCATCTGTTGTCAATCCACCATAGGCCTAAACTGTGCGCCCACACAGACTGTCCCACATCAAAAGGATGATTGCCTCCCATGTGTGGGGACGAGTCCAAATGCATATAGACAACAATCAATCTGGGATCTGATGTGGTAGCCAAATAACAGTTAAAGAGATTGTCCGGTCAAATCTTGCATTCGAGAAAACAATTGAATATCAGTGTTATTGCCTCCAGACGCATCGCACGTGCTATATCTGAATTTTATATGCCCCTCTGCATGAGTAATTGAATTTATACTGCTCCAATCGCCCTCTAGCGTAAACGCTTTTTTCGGTGGCAACATGGCAGCTCTGACGTCACACAACACAAAGCGAGCAAAGCGAGCGCAACACAAAGCGAGCACAAAGCGAGCTTTGTGCGAGCACAAAGCGAGCACAACACAAAGCGAGCACAACACAAAGCGAGCGAGCGAGGCCCGGATAGCCAGCCGTAGCCAGGGTATCCCGGACTAAGGATGCCCTCCACCGGGCGGGTGCCCTAACATCTGCACCTGATGCTCGATAAATAAAGGTGTATTCATCATCATCATCTGACTCGTCGTTTAGCGGCGAGTGAACGCTCCAGCGTGCTTCGTTTTTGTCGTTATGCTCGACTTGTTTCGTGGTTGGGTGAGATTTTTGTTGCGTGGTTGGATGCCATAACCACCGGGCAGCACATGCGAGCCAAGACATGACGTTCCACACTTTTCTGCGAGAAGTGCAGTGACGAGCAAAATGGATCGTCGCCGTGCGTAGGGACCGGGTTCCCGTCAAGATCGAGATCCCGCTTATGGAGCATTCCTCTCACAGAAGACAGCTACGAGCTGAGCACTAAGCGGACAGAAGGCTCGTAAGCTGAGGTGTGATGCTTTGCCAACGGTATTAAACTACGTCCATCCACTCCTCACCCAAATCGGATCAATCAATTGTTTATGCAGCGAAACCAAAACCAACAGATAGACCACCTGGAAACGATACCAGAAGTTGTGTTTAGCACGCGTGCAGCCAAATTCTGTTTGACCCGCATGTGCAAATAGAGCGTGGCTACGATTCACCAAGCTCGTCCAAGTCAAGTGACGACATGCATTTCAACGATTCGCCAGTTGCCTTCGACCCGCGGTCATCGCCTCTGAGGGAACGACCCGCAGCCTCATCACCGATCCAGTGGATCCGCCGATATGTGTACCTAAAGTCACTGGATCCTGGGAAAGTAGCGCCATTGCCTTCCCTACCTGCTAGCCGGACACAAACGGATACTAACATACAGACGACCCAAACCTCGCAAAACGATTGGCTAATCGGCCTACGTTGCCATGGAAATCGCCATCTTGGTCTATTTAAATCTTAGAAGCTTCCAGGGGGTCGTTCTAAACCAGTCGCGCCAAGATCACCATGGAGCATCATCGTACTGGAAGCGTTCCTCTCCAATATAAGAGTCTTTGGCACTTCGTATGCGATCAACTTATTAATCAGGCCCATCTCCATGGATCTCTTACAATTATATTGTTCTTCTTGCGCATTTCAAGACAGTAAACTTATTTTTCAGTGCCCCCAAGCACCGACACAGCATATGGTGGTGGTACGAACGTGTGCGCCTGTTTCGCCGGTGTGTGGTTAGCAAAATCTCGGTATACAAAAAACGACTCAATAATGCTACTCGTCACCAGCTAATCTAGATAGGCTCACCAAGAACGGAGCGGTCAAGGAGAAATTGCTCATTTCATGGACCAAGATGGCGACCACACGCGGAGCTTGGCGTTACTTTCCCAGTATCCAGTGACTTTATGTGTACCCAGATACTGCTTCGTGTACCTAGTTGCCGCTTCAGAGGCGACGTCTGCATCCTTTGCTTTGCAGACGCTCCTAATTCGATCGGTGGCCGTCGCAATTGCGTTCGCGCGAAACGGCATACGTCTGCTCGAAGCTTATGGCTGTTTTCGAGTAATATCCTGCTAAAAGGCGTGACTTTCTTTGCACACGCTTGGGAACTGCAATAAAAAACCGTGTTTCAGTAGGGTACAGCCTAGGGCAGTGGTTTTCAACCATCGATGTTTCGCGGACCCCTTGTGGATCGCCGGAGATGATGGAGGACGCCGTTCGTGGTGAGAGGAGAGGAACGGTATAGGTTAAATATAATAATGATTTAATAAACGGATACAACTAAAGGCTAGCGTGAAATAGAACTCTCTTATTGACGTTTACACGAAAAAAACTCGCCCGATAACTAAAACATTTCTTTTCGACCTGAAAAAAAAAGAACTTCATTGCTGGACTTGGCTAATGAAGCAGGGCTTCGCGGACCCCTAAAAGGCCTTCGCGGACCCCCTTTGAGAACCACTGTCCTAGGAGGCTATATAGTTCGAAATAAAATACAAGACATCCATCGACCAACGCTTGTTATCCCGACCATCCGACAAACCTTTACGTTTTGTGACGTCAGACAGCACCTACGGATGCCAGGCATTGACACTGGCAAAATTCGGGGTGCAGTTTTGTACATACGTTCATGAAAGGGTTAGTTAATAACGGGAGATTATATATCAAAAAAATTTTTTGTTTGTCTACGTGAAGGCTCCTTCGACGTAACGAGCGCAAAAACTTAAGTACTTCCGGTTTCGGCCGGACAATCCCTTTAAAAAGAATACTTCCTATCTTTTGCTGAGGTTCCGCAGCAGTGGAACTTCAACAATAGTGGGGAAGTGCTTGCAAGCCTGGTTCCAAGAATGTGAGGTTGAACCTCATAAATGCCCCCCTTTCTCCACATATCGCCACGCTTGGATAACCCGATAAACTGCAGGTGATACAAAGCGGTGGTGGGGTGATTTACATGACCGCTGTAAAAACTGTTTGAAAACAGTACTAATAATCTGGGTCCGTTGTCAAAAACAAGTGTCCTTGGCTGTCCAAATCAATCAAAGATGTCGCACTGGGCTTCCACTGTGGTCTCGGCCGATGCTTCTATCTGCTTTGTGTCCGAGTGGCTCACATCAGTATTACGTTACTCTCGAGCCGTACAGCATAATATAAGCCATGTTCAGCGTTGCTTGGTATCCAATCAGCTGACCCGAACCTGCACCAGGGGCATTTAACAGGACTGGGCATATATTTCGCACCTTCTTACATGGTCTTAAATGTCTTTGTCAACACCGGGATACCAGAAGATGGTGCGTGCCAAGCTCTTCATGACTGACCTGCCTGGATAGGTGTCATGGAGCATAAGTAAGATTAATATTTTAATGGTCATGGAGCATAGCCTCTTGTATACTGATAATGCCTGCTCAATCGCCAGTTGCCAGCTATCACCACAAGGGTGCGTCGCTTTCCTATACAAGGCAGAAAATGGGAATGAAAATAAGCCTTTCCCGTGCGTTCTTGTATTCTTGGTGCTGTTTTTGGCATTTGTCGTGGTACCAGTGGGCAAGAACTTGCCAAGGCTGTCATTTCACGCGACCCCAAGCAACACCTGGGATCATGGAAAGTTACTAAAGCATATTTTGACAAAAGACCGCATCCCAAATTGGACCTCCTGTATACTTAATAGTGTGCGGTAGGCAACTTTTTGTGATGTAAATAAAGGAAGGCGTGTCTGGCCCTCCTTCGTGCATCCTGCTCACGCTCCACTCAAAGCCCAGGTTGGCTCAGGCCTCTCTGATGTCAAAGCTGGGTGAGCCCATATACCCATCCAGGTCCTGTTTTGGTGCTGCTTGACTGGCTCTCACTGATTACCTACGCACATCTTTCTCGCACTGCTCGAGGCATATAGTCACGGGCACCTGACAACAGGCACAGTGCGTCATTACGAAACATGAGCCCCGGCACAGCTAACACCTTCCACAGTGCTTGCGTGACTTCGTAACGGTTGTTACCAGAAAGGACTCTGGCCGTTGCAATTCCTCTTCAAATTCTGAACTTTAAAGCAAAACTAATTATGCAGCAAAACGAAAGCATGCACTACCTTTCAGCATTTTAGCACCGCTTCTCGGCGTCATTGTCGTTGTTGCAATGCTTTGTTTGTTTGTAGTTAAGATGGTTATATCACCATATCCCGTGTCACTCATGGTGCTGGCAGTAACTTCAAAGAACACGAAAACCTGCAAACTGTTTACAGCTGACACTGCAGTGGAATGACCAAAATATGTTGTAGTTGAAACAGAGGAGTCACTTAATTAGAAAGACAAGTGAAACAAAAGCATTATTAGGTATTTCGGTTAACAAAGCTGTGCATACTTACGCTCAGCTTTCAGTATTTCGGAGACATTTTGCTTTGTAACTTTGAGTTTATCTATGATAACTATCAGTTCACTTGGAGTGTGTAAAATACATTGGTTTACAGTTGAAGTGTATCTCTCGCTTGGCTTATCAGTATCTACTTCATGTACTGGATGCCTTTTTAAAGGGTTGCGTTGCCACAGGAGACTTGCGCGCTTGTGAGTGTTTGGTGAGTGGTGTCGCCAATCACCATGAGCCCCTAGCCCTGCGTGGGTTCAGGCCCCCTGCATGCCTGGCTGAGCTAGGTGTCCCCCTTGGCAGTTGAGCCAAGCCCGGACTAGGTTTCCTTCAAAGGCCCCTCGGGTTAGGCAAGACACCATGCCCAGACACACCTGCACCAGGTCCAGGACACCTGTTTGCGCTCCGCACAAACAGGTGTCCTACGTTGGCTCGCCCACGACGATTCGGTCAGTCGCTTTGCTTCACCTCTCCTTTCTTTTGACGTTCTTCTCCATCCCTGTTTTCAACCTTTCATCATTCTGATGTAACAGAATTCTCTGGTGTAACAGAATTCTTTGAATTTGGTATCGTCATGTCACACCCTGGTGTGACATGACAACACCAGGATGTGACAGATATTTTCATAGTAAATACTTTATTATGAAAATATCTCACCCCATAAGAATCCAATGGCCTTTTCACGAACAGGCTTTGCTTGATTGGAACGACTGGATGTGCAGCGGCCTTGTGGTTTTTGCCTTTGAATAGACCAATCTCACCAGCCAGTTTCGTTAAGCCGCCGCTGCCACAATGCATCAAAGGAACTTCAGTCTTTCTGCATGTGGGAGAACCCCGCTGGAGCTTTGCACGTGACGAGACGACATGAGCCGTCTTGTGCACTGTCTCCTGCCTCTCGTGGGCTATGGTTATGGCGGCATCACGGATGCGTGGAACGCTTAGTGAGATCTGTTTATTGGGAGGATTGAAGGCAACAATAGATAACTGTTGCCATCTATGGTTAAGGACACCTCGAGCGCTAGTCGAGACAGCTGCCTGTACTCTCTCGGCAAACCCGGTATCTCGGTGTGCCCACGGTGCGGCATGACTGCTGTACACTGTGGACGGTGTGATCCTCTTGCATTCTCTCAGATGCGTGGTGTTTACACCACTAGGAGAGCAACATTTGCACTGTGGGTGCGCTGGCGTAAATTAATGGCGACAAATGTATTTTTCCTAGTAAAGTATTTGGTGACACTGTCAACTGGCATGCTTGCAGCCAGGCTAGCAATGGCTGTGGTAGGTTGACTCGCGTCCCAAATGTCACAAGATGTATCTGGCAGATTTCCCTGACTGCGTTGAATGTGCTCGCAAGAATGGGACATTTACAATAAAAATATAGCAATTCATTTAAGACTGATATAAAAGATATTTTTTATAGAATCTGTATATGGTCGTAGTTTAATTTCATTATCACTGCAGGGTCAGATGGTTAATTGACAACAAAAATTGTTTGGTGTATTTTTTCTGGTTTTGTAATTTATGGTTCCAGGTGCATCAGCAAAAGACATCGGTACAGTTGCATGTTATCGCTCCAAAAGTTGGGGTCTATACAGCATGAACTAATTGTATTTTTGGATGGTGATCATACCAGAAATAGCATGTTTCTATTCCAGCGGTTGCTATTCGTGAACTCAAGAGACTGGAATTACAGCTATTGCGGCTTCAAGGTGTAACAAGATTTCAGCTGCTCGTCAGACCATGGCCAGGCGGTGGAATGAATCCTCAATCCTTTGGTGGTACGTGCTCGTTGGTTTAGATCATGAAACTTCCAGGATTTTTTTTTTTTTTTTTTTTTTGCCTTGCGATGTCAAAAGGTTGAAAAGATTTTTCGTGTGAAGCCAGCCTAAAAAAACATCTGTTTGCTACACTGTTATAGGTTTGTGACCCTGTTCTTTTTATTTTTTTATAGTGATTTAGAATGGCTGTGGGAAGCACCGGAGCTCACGGCCGAGCACAGCATCTCTTGTGGCAAACACCAGCAAAAAAGATGGGAAAGAGGGCTAGCAGACAAGGCCCATCATGTGATCGATGGCACCAGCCCGACAACCCACAAGACCACGTATTGTATGCAATAAATCAGTTGTCGTCGTTAACCTGTCTCGACCATGACATACCGGCAGCGGTTGGATGCAGTGCTTCCCATCAGAACAAAGGCTACATAAGAATGATAGGAGACAAGTGACCATTGCCATATGCGTCTCTGCTATTTGTATTGCAGCAACCAACACCTTGTCAGCTACCCTTGAATAGACCCTTTTCAAAAGCGTGCACCATCTATACTACGTTCACCCTGACGGACCGATCAGCCGCCTCGCTCTTATCACCCAGTGATGTGATTGCTGCGCCATTTGTGCCAAACTGCGCCAAAGTGCTTATTCTGCTACACTTGCTACATTTGACGAAAATGTGAGGAATTTGCGCCAACATTGCACCATGAACTTAAGTTCAATTAAATAATACTGAAAATATAACAGCTACAGGCCTTGCTACCGGGGTGAACCGTTAGTGTAGGCTCTTGGTGGGTTTTCTGGACTTTTGATAATCGACTCACATAGCGTACTACTCGATTTGATTTTGCACCAAGCACTGACAATACTCAGAAGTTTCGCAACAAGTCTCGTGTTCGTGGTCTGTTCTGGTGGGTTAGTTAGCTTTGTTGAGTGCGCTTCTCACCGCATATTGGTGTAATGCTGTGAAGCAGCAGCTGCGAACTAGGTGTCGCTATGTTGCGTGTCTTGCTTTGCCGCAGCGTACCCGCGTACTAAGGCGAAAGGTACTCCTCCAGAGCAAGATGGGCTGCAAGAAGGTATATATGGACTCTTGTAGGTTTATATTTTATACTTTTTTTTTGTCTGAATTAAGAATTGCAGTTTTGTTACAACCCCCCTTAGAACTTGAAGGTCACATAAATCTAGGTGCTCAAAATGATTGTATTGTAACATTTCTTCAGTGGGATTTCGTACCTAAAATTATCATTCACGGCAGTTTGCGCTGTTCTTCATCAGTCGTCTTCTTGTTACCGTGTCTGGCGCTTCCACAAACAACTAAGCAGCTAGTGCTTGTTGTCCTAATATTTTCCGTCTCTCCTCACATTTGCAGTGATATAAATAAAAATCAAGTGTGGGGTTATGCTCCAAAAGCTCTTTTTTGCTTCTCCAAAATGAACTTTTGGCTGCTCCAACAGCTGCTCTGAAATGCTATGACCAATCACATTACTTCTCTTATCACCTGACACAACTCTTTGCACGTGGGTATGGCTGGGAGCGTGATGAGTGACAAAAGAAAGGCAAAAGACTGGTCTAACGAGGACGTACCTTTCACCTCAGTCTCAGCTTAGAGGTGAACGGAGTATACGGTAGCTGCAGTACCAATTATCGAAGTCTGCCATTGTTTGGGCACACACTGTGGGCGATGTTGCTTGATGTTACGAAGAAAATTACCTCATCTCAATTAACCTTATGCGAAATTGCTTGGCAGTCTGACATCACTGAGAGCGTCATTATTTTTACGTTAGCAAGCGTTGTCGGTACTGAAACACAGTGGAGGACAGTGTGCGATGGCGCGGCAGCTGTGTTTTCCGCCTTCTGACCATGGAACGTGGACGAACTGTTTAAATAACCTACCGCAACTGTCTGACAAAACTTTCGGAGGCCTGTGCTCACGCTGGCGACAACCCGCAGTGGGTAAGTTTCCACAGCAGAGGCGTAGGACTTAATCCGCTGGTTCGACGAGGTTGTTTCTAGCGTGCAGAGGCCTCCTAGAGCTTCATGAGACCGTTGCGGTAGGTTGTTTAATCTGTTTGTCCACATTTCATGGTCAGAAGGCGGAAAACAGCTGCTGCGCGATCGTACACTGCCCGTACGGCTTTCTTTGATGCCTCCAACAGTTGGTGCCGATGACGTTTGGAAACATTAAAATGGCGACGCTCTCAGTGTTGTCAGAGCACCAAACAATTTTTCACAAGGTCTATTGAGTCTATTTGACTGGTTGTCATCTTTTTTTTTAAACATGGTATATATCGAAACTTTTGGTGCAGTGATTCGTACCAGGGTGGATGCAAAACTAACCGGAATGAATTTCTGAAAGGCGGGCTGTTTGTAGTACCAGCTTCCGCCGCTAGCAGCGCTTTGCTGCAACTCCTTCCGAGCGAGTTTGCCGACTGGCATTGTCTGCTCTAAAAATTTTTTCCAAGCACTTTAAAATCGTTTTTTTTTTTTGCAATGTCTGATATGAAGGAACAACATGAGGCTGTGAAGTATTGCTTTAGGTAAAACTGTGCCGGAAACTCTTGTAATGTTTCAGAGTGCTTACAAAGAAGATGCTAATAAGAAATACCAACTCTATGATTGGTTTTCTCGCTTTAAGACTGGTGAATGATTGATTGATGAACAACCTCGTTCTGGGCGACCCTCAACTCAGGAGAACACAGAAAAATTTGGGCATTGCTCATTCCGAGTTTGTTCCTCTTGGTGAATTCGTTAATCAGGTGTTTTATTTGGGAACTTCGCGACTCTTGCGAAACTCAGTAAGGCAGAAATGCCCCGATATGATGAAAAGGGGGAATGATAGCTTCACCACAACAATGCCCCAGCAGACACTGTCCTCTCAGCGCAACAACTTTATTTATCAAAAATGGCCATGACACCGCTCGTCCACCTCCCGTATTCTCGGTACTTCGCCCCGGGTAACTTTTTGCTGCTCACTCATATGAAAAGTCTTGAAAAGAAATCATTTTATGAATGTGGAACGTCCTTCAAGTCAAACATTGCAAAAAATTAGGAATTATTTTGAAGCGCTTGGGGAAAAATTTTTCAACATGCCGCGAGATCCTTAGCAGACGACGCCGGTCGGCAAACTGACTTGGGAAGGTTGTCGCATAGCACTGCAAGAGGTGGATCCTGGTACTACGAATGCCTGGCCTCCTGAAATTCATTCCGGTGATTTTTGGGTACCCGCTTGTAAGGATCGACGAGAGCTCCGCGGGTGGGCCGTTAGCACCAGGAAGATTTGACTGCGGGGAAAGCGCTGTTGTAAACACTTCCCTTGGCGGGCGACCTCGAGAGACAGGCGTACTTTACGACGCGGGGTTCGGGGCGCGCGTTTTCTGCCGAGAGAATCGGAGCGTGCGTTCCGGGCCGGAAAAGTAAAGTTACACCACCACCGCCACCAGAGCGCAGTGGCTCTGGCCGGCGCTGTTTACACGGCGCGTTTACATCGGTTTAGTCTTTCTCGCCCGAGTGTGGGGGGTCGCGGCAGAACGGAAACGTCAGACCGCCTCTGGCAGAATGAATTGCGGGATGGCTCACTTAGTCGGCGCTATCCACACTGGGGTCGGTTGTCCACTTCGCCATACGAGAAATGGTTTTGCTTGCATCCGAACCAGCCCGACCTTTGACCGTGAGATGTACGCAGACCGCGGGTTCCCACCCAGGAATATAGGCAATTCCCACGTGGCGAGAAAGTGAGCCGATTGGTTGGCGGTGAGAAACGCCCGTCTCACAACGCGTCGAGGATTCGCCGGTCCACTAAAAGGGGACGGACCAACGAGTAACTTGGATTAGAAACTCAGCGAGTGAGTTTAGTTCGTGCTGGGGCTCGAGAGCTGTCGCTCCGTAATCGAGTCAGGTCGTGGGATTCCGAGGGACTTTTGTCCCCGTAATCGGGACGTAATCCCACGAGCCAGCCAACTCCCGAGCTTGGAGAAGCTAACACCCGACCACCTCCTTCCCAACCCCGTACAGGGGAAGTTATTATTTCGCAGTATCGTTTTTCTTTGTATTTTCATTCGTTTCAAAAGTATTAAATTGTTTTGTTGAAAAGTAATTCCCAAAGTCAACTGAATTAGTCGTCGACGGCCAAGGGAAGCAACTTCGTCTCCGGCAAGACCCGCCCAGCTTTCCACAACGAAGCCCGTCACCCCATCCGGACCTGGCAGTCTGGACGGCGCAAGGTGACCAGAGGAACGAAAGAACCCGTACTGGCGCAGTCGACAGGATTGGCTTCGACGACATCGAAATTCAAGAAACATCATCGAGGGGCAACGGAACGACTACCGCAGAGAGCCCACGCATCAGAGACCGACTAGCGTCAAGGGAGCCCAGTGTCACCCCGTGCCATCCAGTCCAAGGGAGACTCCGCGGCGCCGGTGAGTGAAACCTTCACGTTTCTTTGGTGTGTGCGCAGACGTAGGAGTCAGTGTGCAGGAAAAGATGAAGAGATCGGGGGATAAAGCGAAAACTGCGGAAAGGGACAAAGGGACCGACGGAGGAGCGGAAGGGTCAGAGAGTCGGTCCGCCGACGAGCGCGCTGCCCATGCGCACGCGGAAGCCATGCGGCGCATGGAGCACGAGCACGAAATTGCCATATTAAAACTCAAGCTTGAGAGCGAGGAAAGAATCGCGGCAATGCGTGGACCGAGTGTCGGTGGGGCGGCTACCGTGACGACGGGAATGGGCAGGCTGGACCCTGTTTCGCAATGCGCGAAACTTCTTAAAAATCAGAAACTGCCACCTGACGCGGAAGTTCCTGTTTGGTTCGACGGTGTCGAAAAGATGTTCGCGGCCTACGGAGTGCCGAATGAGAGCCGAGTACATCTGATAATGCCGGCGTTGTCAGAAAGAGTTAAATATCTTTTTACGAGGTTATCTGCGGAGGAGATAGCTAGCTACGACACGGTCAAGGCCGCCGTCCTGGACGAGCTTCGACTCACCCCTGGCGAGTACCGGAAGCGGTTTGCCGGCGCGCGTAAGCGAAAAGACGAGGGGTGGGCGCAGTTCGCCTCGAGGACGGCGAGCTATTTCAGCTACTACCTGGAGGCGCGGAATGTAGAGAGTAAAGAGGACCTGATTCATCTGATGGTCGCAGACCAGGTGAAGTCGAGCCTCAGTGAGGAGTGTCTCCGGCACGTCACGCTGCGTGAAGAGACAAAGTGGCTGCAGGCGCACGAGCTAGCTAAGGTGGTACAGATGTACGAGGAGGCAGAAAGAGACGGACGAACGGCGAGGGGCATAGAAGTCAGAGGCGACGGCTCGAAGCCAGAGACGGACGCTTCTAAGCAGAGCCCTCCTCGCACTTCGCCTCGTTGCTTTGGCTGTAACCAAAGCGGGCACATTTCGCGAAACTGCCCTAACCGCAAAGAGCAAGACGAAACGGCTCGAAAGCCACTCGTACAGGGAGTGATGGTAGGGGACAGAACTGCTGTTTTGTGTTTCCCTCAACAGCCAACGGCTGCAGTAGATAAGAATGACAAGTGGGGACCCAGAAGTTCAGGACTGATCCTAGTCGAACTTTTCTCCGGCGACCAAGAGCTAACGGCCGTGCTAGACACCGGAAGTGAAATAACAGTCGTCAGAGAGAGTGCCGTTCCGCCGGAACTGGTCGAGCATAGCGGCACAGTTCGCCTTGTTTCTGCCTTTGGGCAACAGGTAACAGCAAAACTCGTGCGTTTGCCGCTGCAGGCCAGGCTCCGGGGAGGGGTTGCTCAGAGTGATCCGGTCACCGTACTGTGTGCGGTTACCGATACACTGACTATCACGGCAGATTGCTTACTTTCATCGTATGACTGGAAGTTGCTGAACCGGCACAAAGACCAGGATTTTGATGGGGGTGAACACAGGATAGCATCACCGAATGCTTTCGTGGCGGCTTCAGGTCCTGTGACTCGGGAGGGCGGAACCAAAGTGGTTCGTGCGAGCCGGCTGAGAAACAGCCGTGCTCGAGTGGGACATGTGGGAGTCATGCTTCACGAAGATGCTAACTTTGGAGAGGTAAACTGCGCGCCCCCCGCAAACGGCGCGACTGAAAAACAGGTGAGCTCATTCACGAGGAGTGTCAGGTTGCCGTGGGGTCAGTCACCCTCCCCGGGCACGTCGTGGGGTCTGGAACGAATAAACACGACCCAAATAAGGACGCCGCGACCGAGGGTTTAGATTACCCGCGTAATAAGAGGGAACCGCAGAGTGTCCTGGGACCGTGTGGCTACTTCCGAGAGTACGCAAAAGGCTACGCTGCTATCGCCGAGCTCTGCACGGCCCTTGCCAAAAAGGGCGAACTGAACGAAATACCTAGGCCGGAGGGGGCGGAGGGCGCATTCCCGCAGCTAAAGACAGCACTCTGTGAGGCGGCGATCCTTTCGACCCCGAGCTTGCAGGAGCCTTGCTGGCTTTTGACAGACGCGTCAGCAGTGGCACCAGGGTCGTGCCTGGGCCAGATCGGGAGTGGCGGAGCCGAGAAGCCGATCGCGTTCGCCAGCCATACGTTCACTCCTACTCAAACACGCTGGTCCACCATTGGGCGCGAGGCGTTCGCTCTCGTTTGGGCGCTTGTCACATTTTATGGCGGGCTCTTGGGCGCAAAAGTGCACATCGTGTCGGACCACAACCTTCTGTCCTACCTAACGTCCTGCAGACCGTATGGGGCAAAGCTATCAAAGTGGGCTCTAGCGCTACTGCGCTATGATGTGATCATGACCCACAGAAAGGGGTCCGCTAGCGGTAACGCAGACGCTTTGTCTCGCTTGCTGAACAGATTTTGGGGTACCACTGACTCAGCGCTGCGCCCACCCAAGAGCATGGGTGGTTCCGCCTACCGCGCGGCCTGACTTGTATACCCCAGGAGTGTGGTCTTGCTGCGGTGTCCGTGCGTGAAGAGACTTCGTCAAACTTCGTGGCTGCTGTGACTTGAGATTTTCCAGTGCACGAGCCTAGAGACAATTGTTTTGGGAAGCATTTTTTTTTTGTGTTCCGATGGGCGGTTATTGCAGCAGGCGTGTTCCGTTCAGCGTTCTTCTTTTTTTTCTTGTTCCTGGCGTAAACGTTGATGCCTGCATTGTGACATGTGCGCGTATTTTCTTTTATAGTGACGTACTGTCATTCAATATGGGGACGTTGCATGGCGCGTGTCTAATGGCGTTTTTTTTTTTTTTTTGTCTTTTTGGTTTTGCAGCGTTGAAGAGCTCGGTCATGTCACTTGTATACGTATTCATCTTCAGTATTATGGACTGAAGTTTACGAACATAACCTTTTTTTTTCACAACGCCACATGCGTTTTTTTTTGTTTTTTTGTGCATCGTATGTAGAAATGCGACTGATGTCTTCGATCCTTTTTTTCATGTTTGACTCTTAGATGTTCTTTCAGTCCAGCAAGAGTCTTAAGGGGGGAGGTGTAAGGATCGACGAGAGCTCCGCGGGTGGGCCGTTAGCACCAGGAAGATTTGACTGCGGGGAAAGCGCTGTTGTAAACACTTCCCTTGGCGGGCGACCTCGAGAGACAGGCGTACTTTACGACGCGGGGTTCGGGGCGCGCGTTTTCTGCCGAGAGAACCGGAGCGTGCGTTCCGGGCCGGAAAAGTAAAGTTACACCACCACCGCCACCAGAGCGCAGTGGCTCTGGCCGGCGCTGTTTACACGGCGCGTTTACATCGGTTTAGTCTTTCTCGCCCGAGTGTGGGGGGTCGCGGCAGAACGGAAACGTCAGACCGCCTCTGGCAGAATGAATTGCGGGATGGCTCACTTAGTCGGCGCTATCCACACTGGGGTCGGTTGTCCACTTCGCCATACGAGAAATGGTTTTGCTTGCATCCGAACCAGCCCGACCTTTGACCGTGAGATGTACGCAGACCGCGGGTTCCCACCCAGGAATATAGGCAATTCCCACGTGGCGAGAAAGTGAGCCGATTGGTTGGCGGTGAGAAACGCCTGTCTCACAACGCGTCGAGGATTCGCCGGTCCACTAAAAGGGGACGGACCAACGAGTAACTTGGATTAGAAACTCGGCGAGTGAGTTTAGTTCGTGCTGGGGCTCGAGAGCTGTAGCTCCGTAATCGAGTCAGGTCGTGGGATTCCGAGGGACTTTTGTCCCCGTAATCGGGACGTAATCCCACGAGCCAGCCAACTCCCGAGCTTGGAGAAGCTAACACCCGACCACCTCCTTCCCAACCCCGTACAGGGGAAGTTATTATTTCGCAGTATCGTTTTTCTTTGTATTTTCATTCGTTTCAAAAGTATTAAATTGTTTTATTGAAAAGTAATTCCCAAAGTCAGCTGAATTAGTCGTCGACGGCCAAGGGAAGCAACTTCGTCTCCGGCAAGACCCGCCCAGCTTTCCACAACGAAGCCCGTCACCCCATCCGGACCTGGCAGTCTGGACGGCGCAAGGTGACCAGAGGAACGAAAGAACCCTTACTCCGCTCATACTTTTTTTATTGTTGAAACTTTGGTTCTTTGGCACAGTATCTTGCTTGGTGTAAATCATATTCCTTTTTGTGTTATACATATTTTCAGGTACTTTTTAGAATGGTGAAATGACTGTGATGTTGCATATATTGATGATTTAATATGTTTGTAATGCATACATATCATTGTTTTTTGGTTAAACGTTTTCGTTTTTTATGTAAGTTTTCTGGTTTGTTTCATATTCAAAGGTGCAAAGGTCACCTTTCATAGGTCAAAAGTTCAAAGGTCCAAAGTATCATTACTATAATTATTATAATTTGATTGTCCAGTGCCGGGAAAAAGACTGCTTTTCAGATTTCCATTTCCACAATGTTTCAGAAGTACCTACAAGTTTGTTTTAAAAGTTTTATTTAGTGTTTAGATAAAAATAGTTTCAATATAAAATTGTATAGGCAGGATTTGAAAATAAATGAATACAAACAGTTGCCACCTGAACACTTTGTCTTGATTACAGCCACTTTATACATATATATACAGTACAGTTTGGTTGTAATGCCCTAATGTTTTGAGCTTAATACACTGTTTATATCAAGTGTCCCCATACTTGGAAAGTGCCAACGTTTTGTTGTCAACTGAAAACTGAAAGAGTTAAAGTAATTAGATATGGGTCTATATGTTCTCCGAATGCAGCACAAGACAAAAAAGAAACTTCGATTAGGCTAGTTGTTTTTGTTTCTTTTACAGGTACCCCAATCCCTTACTTCTTTTTTTTTTTTTCACGACTATGATTTAGGGGATTTTAGAGTGGAGCGAGTAGAGCGACTCATCGGTCACTCCATCAACAAGTGAAAGCGTGCCGCCAGCGTTTGACCTATTCTCAAGCACTGAATTTAAGTGAAAAAAGAACGATTTAAACAACACAAGGCTAAGAAAGAATTATGTTACTTTTAGCCGATTACTGACTAGTAATGCAGATATTATTGTAATTTTTGCTGCCATTACACGCGCGAAACGAGCATGAGGCAACATGGTTTTAGTAAGCTTATCACTGCGTGGATGTGAAACCGAAACTGATCGGGAGCATGCCGTGCGGTGTTACTTTAGCCGATTACTCACATATAATGTTGCGCCTCGAAGCGCTAGATTAAGAGAGGTGTCTAGCCTGCCAATTTAAACACACTGAGCACCTGTATACTAATAATACTTGCAGACACTCTTTGTTTTCATGTAGTAAACAGCGGGAGTCACTTGCCTAATTCTTGTCAGAACATGGTAGGGCATATATACGACTCGGGTCGGTAGCGTGGTTAGGGGTGGGAGTCGCGGAAGTGTTGTGTTGCAGTTTCGTGTGCTATGTTGTACTGTTTATATGTATGTGTCCGTAAAAGTGTGTGTTGGCGCATAAGTTGTTGTGCGTGCAGTACGTGGCTCAGTAGTAGGAGCCGGTGAATGAGCTTTTTTTTTACTGCCATCTAGCGGTTGCTACCATACTTCCTAGGTGTCGGAAGCTGCCGCCTGATTCAATAAGCAGTGTTGCGCAGTTCTGTAGCTATTGATTACAAACAGCTGGCAAGCGGTCCACTGTGCCTCTCAGCTTGATAACAATCGTAATAATTGTGCCACTCAGTCACCTAAATGATTGTTCTGTATCGAAGAGCTGCGAAGTGCAGGCAGCAATGGATAACCACGTCAGTTGAGGTAGGCACAAAACAAGAAGAGATAGAAAAAAAAGAAAAAAAGAAAGATAGCGGGGCGTTGGTGCGTGTTGATCAGGGCTCCCGTCGGTGTCGACGAAGGTGCCCAGCGATTCATCACCGCATACGACAAGCATACTTTGTCTTCAATGAAGTCAGCGTGCCAAATCCTCGCGTTTCGATTTCTTTCTTAAGCGTCCTCCGCCGACGGTAAAAATACAGTCAATCTAGCGAGATGCCGTCGGGTGCCATCGCGGCGATTCCGGCAAACACGCTGCCGTTCTTCCGGCTAACAGGTACGCTAGCGGTGATTAAGGACGGATGTTTATAGCGTCTGATGGCGCTTGAAGGACGTCGAAAAGACGTATGCGCCGTATTCTCTCGCTCGGCCGAAAAGCCGTGCTGTTCGCTAGGCCTTACCGAGAAATCCGATCCTCGCTAACCGGACGCCATGTTGCTTTTGGGGTAGTCAAGTTTGACTACCTGCTCTTTGACTACGTGGGGAGTCGGCATCTTTACCCTAGGGGTCGTTATATTTGGGAAAACTTTTTACTACCCCAAAGGTAGTCGCCAGTGACTACCTTTCTTCTTAGAGTGTAGGATTCATTCCGTACGACACGCCCGACCACAAAAGCGATTTGGTCGAAGACGTCGCCGAGTCGTCGCCACTTCTCGTGGCTGAATACATTGCCCGTCTTACGAACACGAACTGGTAAGAGCTTGAAAAAGGCGCCAACGTCAAGCACGAAGTGCGCACTTCGAGTTGAATATGCATGCGTACAATTTCTTTACTGGTTAAGATGTGGCCCATGCGTGGTGCTGCCAGACCTTGAGTCTGGCGAGTGCCTTTGCTGCAGGGAAATCGGCAGCAAACTTTCCTACCTAGAGTTGACCGGCTGCATTACTACGAATGAGGAGTTCACCTTCGTATGCCTGAACATTACGATGTTAAAACTATCGTACTTCGAGCTAAGCGATGGGAAGCTGCCTATGCCCAAGGACATCAAGAAGTCTCTGTTACGAAGTGGATATTCTGCATGAGGGCAGCCGGCACAACCAGCTTCCGCTTCGCAGGGTGCCCGTAACTGTTCTGCAGGAATTGCACCCAACCATTAGTCCTCGATCCGGTGGATCTTGTGCAGACTCAGCCTCACAATGCCACTTTCAGGTGCAGAACATGTGAGGCGGCTCTTCACGCAACATCTTGGAGGCATTGTTTTGGAGCCGATCACGCGCATTCACCACAGGCATACTCATTGCCAACTCTTCAATGTACAAAACAACTCATCTTGAGGTGCAGAACAGCGAGCTGAACAAACATAACTGAAATGCAATCGCACGGCAAACGATACCCGCAACGCTGTTAACATTGTCGTCTACTGCGCGCCCCCCCCCCCCGCCCCCCCCCCCCCCCACCAAAAAAAAAAAAAAAAAACGGAAAACAAAAAGCACGGTTGGGAGGGTGTAGTTACGTGACTTCTGGCACTATCTCCTCTACATTTCTCCGACCTCCGTGGGCAGGCTTCGGTTTCAAGCAGTTGCGTTTCTTGGCTTTATTAAAAATATACGTGGCTCTGTAGCAATATATTAATTAATTTGTCAAAAAAAGACAAAAATGGGGGGAGGGGGGGGGGGAGAGTCAGTGTTTCTTTAAAGGAAAACTGAAGCGGTTCTGCATTTGAGGAAAAACACTTAAATCGTCATTTGGCCTCCAGGATCACAAATATCGAGATAATTTTTAATTCCGTACATGGAGCCCCTCTTTCCCGGGGCGTAACGTCATATTAGTTTTTTTGGAATCTCCGCTCTCGGGCATCGTCAGCGCCGATTAAAGCTATGCAGGCGCCCTCTTGCTATTTTTAAGAATGACAGAAAGAGACGTCACGACTGCCGTCAGTGCGGGGGAATATACACTATTCCAAAAGGGAGTATTCCCTGGCGGCCATAGCTGTGAGCGCGACTGCTGAGCGCCTGCTGACGGCGAGCTTCCACAGTTTTTTTTGCTACGTGCATTCCGCACTGTCGAAATTATCGGTCTTAGCAGCCTAATAATGTGAGCTCGTTCTGAGCATGGGTTGTAAACACCGCCCTAATATATGGCGTCCTGTGAATACCCCCTCTATTTACGAGTCCTCAGCCCGGCACGCGCATGATCGTCACTTCCCAAAGCGAGCACATCATAGCCGATTCACACGACGGACCGAATCGCGATTTTCGTACGCGGACAGTTGTAAAACGTGACCGGGACGTCACCGATTCCTGCTACCCGCGCATCGTCCGCGGACGCGCGGACTGATAAAGTCGAGAGCTTTTTCACTCGCGGAGTTTTGGCGGGAGATTGACTTTAAGCATTTAGTCCGGCGGTACACTCTCTCCTTTATTTCTTTGTTTTCGAACGATTAAAACAAAAATTGCGCATTGTAGTGTTTTTTTGCGTTGGCTTGTTCATTTCGACGCGCGATTCTTGGTTCCACGCGTGAAAGAAACTGCATGGAGAAACTTTGTCCGGCTGACGCGACGCGGGTTCCGGTACTCATCTGGGTCCGTGTCAATTGAAGCTTCCTTCAAAACTCGTCTAGTACGCCGCAGTAATTCTTGCACGTCCAATCAGCCCTTCACCGAGCAAGACCTTTCTTGTGAATGTGGTGTACTTACGTGAGGGTTGTCCACGAGCGCGGATTGCGCTAAGGCATCTCCAAACGCCCCTCCGCGAGTCCAGAACTTCGTAGCTTCTACGCCGAAGCCGAATTCTCGAGCAGGACCATGCATTTGTCATTGTCATGCCTTGGGTTAGTAACGTTTCATTCTTGCGTATTTTAGCTAAAGGCCTATTGCAAGCGCTGCCTACACAAGCGACACGTGCTCGGGAGCCAAAAGATCCTAGTATGACGTCACGACTCGTCCAAGGTAATTCGTGTTTTCTCGCGTTCAGTTACATCACCGGGGAAAACGAACGTGATATTCAGATTCACTTTAAAGTCATGGTTTCAGTAAGAAACTTGCTGGGTATCTTCGAAAACCATTAAATCAACTAATTTTAGAAACCTCATATACAAGGCACGTATATCATTTTACGGCGATCCGAAAAAAATAAATACAAAGAGCTGTGGACGTGTTTCCAGGTTTCGGTTTCCTATCCGAGCGCATATATTTGCACCAGCGGTCCTGTTCCACGTGGCCGAGGCGCGCCACATTCGCTTCACTTTTACGGAAGAGGAAGGCGAGGAGGTAGCTTCGAGCACCAAGAACGGGCTTTGTTTTCCCGGTGAAATTTTCAGAAAATCACACAACTTTTGAATAAGATGACGATTAGTTCTGAAACATCGGCGTCTAGTTCGGACCGATAGCGCTACGTTAGGGCGGAGTCTGAGCGTTCGACAAAACCTCGTTTATTTTTGCGAAAAAAAAAAAAAAGGAACCGCGTGCTTTTAGTTATTTTTGTTCGGAGGAGGAAGAGACACGGTATGTCAGCGAAAGTATGTGTTACTGAAGCCTGTGCTACTTAAAGGGGGGGGGGGGGGGGGGGGTTGTGGCGCACGTTCCTCTTGGAACATGCGCCACGAAATATAAAAATTTGAGGCAAAATAAAAAATACTACTGCACCTCGTTGCCTGAATCCAAATGAAACCGCCCATATATGTGTACACACACACATATATATATATCTATATATATAATTTTTTACCACGAATTTAGGATAAAAACGCCGTAACTGACGAGTTTGTCGTCTGCTTAACTGAGAAATGCACCTAGTGCGTACGAACTATTTGTGAAATTTGCTCTTATAAGCAAGTGCAAGGAAAAAATGCCCCCGTTTGTTCCCATTGAAATGCATTACCGGAAGTCCATTTTTGACTGGTTGCTGTCTGCTTCATACGGGAGTAGTAGTTCAATTACATGAATTTAATTACTGTAATTTAATAACTTCCCTGTAAGTTGTAACTGTAATTAATTACTTTCGGCTAAACGGACTTTTAATTTAATTATTTTCTACTGTCAGTAATTGCGAAATTTCAGGCACAATTACAACTACTTTTGCAAGACTTTACGGTACCGATGGAACCTCTCTGAAAGCCTTACCGCTCGCACAAGTGGCCTAGCGCTCGGTGACACACTCGCACACACAGACACGCACTCACACACGCACAGCAAAAACAGCGTCGCGGTGTTTGTTGTTTCGATGCTTACACTGCGGGCTAAGACTATGCTCTTTGGAGCCTACCTCAACGGCGCCATGTGGCGCCGTCTGTGTTGAGAGCAGAAAACAGTAGCACAAACATGCCAAAATATTCAAAGAAACAAAATTGAGCTTCAGCTTTTAGCCGAGGTTGAGGATTTTATTGATCTATGAAGTCAGTTTTTTTTTTATTTATTTGTTTGCCAGTTTTCTGTGTCCCTCTTTGAGTACTGTCGTATTTTTTGTAATATTTTCAAGTTCATTTTTTGTTGGTTTTACCTCGGATATTACTTGCATAAGCATTTTGGAGCTGACTACGCACCCGTGAATATTGTCATGATTGATTCGGGAGCCCCCATTCGGGTGTTATAAATTTTGAGCCATTGTAATTTAAACTCAATGTAAAGATTTAGAAAAAAAATGAAACGTTTGTCTGTAAATGTGGTCGTATTAGCGCGTGTGGATGTGGACTGTAGTCTTATAGTAACACTATTAAAATATTCAGATATGGCTAATTGTCACATTTTGATTTGCCTGGCTAACAAAAGTGTGTCAACCCATTTTATTTTAGTGACCTGGTGTCTTCGAGTATATGAACTCATTTATTATTATTTATTGAAAATATAAGAACGTAGGAACGTAGGAAGAACGTAGGAGTGTTTATATTTTTTGTGGAGTCATCGTTTTTACTAAACTCTGATAACATAATATAGATCTTGAGAGCTTTTGTATCGGTTTACCTGTAGGGGATGAACTCTGAACTTTCTGTGGCTATGCACACCAAGGCACACGCTCCCGTACTTTTGACTGCATAGCCTCAGAAAGCTGGGCATCTGGCCAACGCAATGTCTCTGCTCGTGCGGAAAATCACGTGCAATTGCAAGCCTACCAAAGCTATATTCACGTGCACGCCACACGTGCCTGCTCGTATGGGCACCAGTCAGGACGCTACACTGTAGCGTCCTGACTGTAAATTTGACCGTAAAATTTACGGTCAAATACCAGGCAGCTGATGCTGCCAAACTTGTACAGTAAAAATAACGGTGCACTGTAAATCTGGTTTACGATAAATTTAAACGGGGACCGTAGAAATCTACGGTCGGCCTTCAAATTTGCGGTAAAAAATAATTTACAGCGCGCCGTTATTTTTACGGTGCAATTTAAACGGCGAGAAAGGTGGTAGTATTCAGGTTCATAACATCATTGTATAGTGATGTTATGAACTCAATGATGTTATGAACCTCGACTGAACCAAGCACGTTTTGAAGGCTTTAAGCAAGTTGGCCGAACATGTATTGTTTGTACAAGAAATGCCGACGTTGAAATTCATAAATGGTTTTTTGAACTGTTGATACCGGCATAAGAAGCGTTCCGTTAAACTTCAGGTACAAAAAAAAACAAAAAAAAAACAAGGTCGTATTTTACGGCATTCCTTTTTTCTCCTGCAGACAGAGACATTAACACGTCGTAGTTATCATTAGGGGATTGCATCACGTTAACAGCACCGTCTTCATTAGAATCCGCACTAGTCGACCGAGTCGAAGAGTCCTCAACCTGAAGCGGGCCTGCAGGCGATGCGCCGTCGCCCAAGAAACCCGTCACTCGTAAATGCGCCCAGTTCAAATGTGCCGTGATCGAACTATGATTTCACACCTTCTGACAGTTGGAGCACGAACACAAAAACAAAATACTGTCGGTGATGTGGCCTTTTAGATGTTTTAGCAAAGCCTCCCTTGTGTGGCACTCCTCTAGGCACGGTGGCAAAGTGCACTGAAAGCTTTCCAAACTCCTCGAAACAAACCAAACTTCCCTTAGGCGTACCAATGCCTATGTCTTCTCAAAATATGACACCTGAGAGCATCATACGTAACAAACTGGCGACAGCATCCTTCGTCCACACACTGAAGAATTCGAGAGCTGAAAACGTGCTCATCGAATTGCACAACCATCAAGCGTGCTTGAACAGAAACTACAAATTCTGCAAGTAAACATCTTTTAGAGTGTTGTATTTATGCCGCCGTTACACTATCCTTGCCAATCAAGCAGCAGATTGATAGTGAAATACCTGCCTCGAGTATCCAGTTGCCTTCCGCTCCAAATTTTCAGCTGCACGAAAATCCGGGAATGCCACAAACGAACGAGGACAAAATGGCGCGGAGACGGGTGGGAAGGCGGGAAAATGAACTGAACGTCAGCTTTTTCCACTTCTTTCCGCGTTGTCCCAACCAACGTTCCTTTCTTTTGTTTATGCTTCTAGCTCGTCGCATTGTTGCTCTACTGTTTGCTCTTAGTTCTCTTTTTTTTTTTTCTTTTTTTCAGTTAAGGCAGTTACGTTCTGCGTTGGCGCGGCTGGCGCGGACAAAGAAAGGAGGTGAAGGGGCGAGAGGAGACTCTCTGGGTTCCCGCAGCTTCCGAAAGGTCAAGCGTGGTGACCAATTAGCGAAGCGCGTCTTTTCTTTCTGTTTTCTTGCTCCATGAAGTTTTGCGTTTCCCTCTTGGTTTCTTTGCTCGTTTACGGTGCATTTCAGATAATTCCTCTTCACGGCGTACTTCTAGTTTTTATTAGCGTATAGCGCCGTAAATTTGACGGTTACTTCTTACAGTGTATGCTTTCGGGGTCCATATCACAAGAGCGAATGACATTTTAGCGAACGGCGACATTTGAGCGAATGGTCGTTTTAGCGAATAACGGGGGCGCGCGTTAACCCATCCGTCGCGCTGCGCTTTACGCCGCTTCGCGGCGACAGTCTGCGGCAACTCATTACAAAAATATGAACTCACTTGGCCCACCCGAAAACGCCGCTTCGCGGCGTCCGACTATTCGCTAAAGTGTCGTTCGATGAAACATGGGCGTTCGCTAAAACGTCATTCGATCAAGTGAGTGCCTCCCATGCTTTCGAAGCTAAGCGCTTGTGAGCCCGAGCATGCTGGGCGCCGATAAAAGCTGCGCACAATGCCTGGTTACTACTACTGATATGTCAAAAAACACCTCGACCGCACGAACACTCGTGTGGGAGAAGCTCCAAAACTAATAGATTGCGTTTGTCCAAAGTGAAGTAGGGTAAGATGGGCCAAATGAGCCGCGGGGCAAAATGCGACAGTTGGAGTGAAGGCACCCAACGAAAGTTTTTGTTTAGTGCCAGCTATCACCTAGACACAAGTTTCAAGCTTCACTGAGGCGTGCCTTAGCCTGTTCACTTTGCGTGAGCCATAAATGACTGCCTCTGGCAAGTCCTTTCCGGAGAAAAAGAAATGCCGATTTGAGATTGCCGAGTTTACCGCCCGTCAAAGAGGTGCATAATTCCGCGCGAGATTTCGCTTCGAGAAGTACGCCCCGGTTGGCACAGACTTTCTACCAAGGTATAATTTAATTTCATTCCTAAGTTGTATTAGCTTCATGCAGACCAAATTTGAGTGTTCAGCGCGCTTTTTTTTTTACGGAAATAATTATTCACGTAACGGGATACGCGCGGGACAAAACGCGACAATGTGGCATTGCATGACGCGTGTGTCAATAATGTACCAGTTACCTGGTTGTTCCTGAGTCATATTTTCCTCTCGGTGTCTAGGAGGATCAAAACGTACAAAAGAAAGACAACAGGGGCTTCATGGCGCATAAGTAAACTACGAATGCTCTTGAAAGTGAAGCAACAGCGTCACTCCCTTCGCGTTGCCGCCACACTTTTTGGCGTACCAAGGGATGTGCTTCAAAAGCGAGCAAAAAGACCAAAAAAAAAAGGAAAAAGCAATGGCTCCACAAAAAAAAAAAAAAACGGCCAAGCGTTTGGGGGGGGCGATCGCCCCCACCGCCCCCCCCTTGGATCCGCCACTGGGCAAGATGGAGTCGAACAGGTGATTGCATGTGCCAGCCGCTCACTGTCCTAAGCAGAGTAACTATTCGACCACGGAAAAAGAGTGTCTCGCAATCATTTGGGCCACCATCATGTTTCGCCCCTACCTTTATGGGAGGCCTTTCAAGGTGGTCACCGACCACCATTCTCTATGCTGGTTGACCACCCTAAAAGACCTTTCCGGGCGTCTCGCGCGCTGGAGCCTCAGACTTGAGGATTTCGAGATCACCGTCGTGCACAAGTCGGGGCGAAAACACAACGACACGGACTGTCTCTCTCGTGTTCCTGTTGACCCTGCTCCGCAAACCGATGAAATGGACGACGCCTTTCAAGGAGCCATTGACACTGCGATCATGGCCCAACAGCAGCGAACAGACCCCGAGCTTCGTGCTTTTATTGAGCACCTGGAAGGCCGTGATACACCTGAACCAACCGAATTTTCTCGAAGTCAAGGTTCATTGTGCTTAAAAGACGGTGTTCTGTACAAGAAAAATTTCCAGCCAATCGCGGCCTCATACGTTCTTGTCATTCCGACCGCCCTTCGCGACAACATTCTTTACGCCAGCCACGACGAGCCAACGTCGGGACACCTTGGTTTTGCCCTCACACTCACGAGAGTCCGCGGGAAGTACTACTGGCCTCGAATGTACGCGGCTGTACACCATTACGTAAGGACATGCCGCGAGTGCCAGCGGCGTAAGACGCCGCCTGTGAGGCCCGCCGGCCTTCTTCAACTAATTGACCGGCCGTCAGCACCATTTGAACAAATCGGAATGGACTTATTGGGACCTTTTCCAACCTCGTCCTCAGGCAACAAGTGAATCATCGTTGCGACGGACTACGTGACGCGGTACGCCGAGACACAGGCACTCCCCAAAGGAACCGCATTACAGGTGGCTAAGTTCTTCGTCGACACCGTCGTCTTGCGTCATGGCGCCCCAAAGGTGGTTATAACAGATCGTGGTACCGCGTTCACAGCTCAGCTCACGCAAGACATCATGAGGCTAATTCAGACGACTCACAGCAAAACTACAGCATATCACTCGCAAACTAACGGCCTGACAGAGCGCCTCAACAAGACATTCGCCGATATGCTTTGTATGTGCGGGGACGTCCAACACAAGACATGTGATGGGATTCTTTCCTACATCACGTTCGCGTATAATACGGCCCCACAGGAAACAACGGGATTCACCCCATTTTGACTAGTTTACGGACGCGAGGCAACGACTACGCTGGACGCATTGCTGCCTCAGTTCCCGGACATGATAGATGCCGACGCAGATATCTTCGCGCGACGTGTAGAAGCTCGTCAACTGGCGAGAGTACGAATCCGCCGACAGCAGCTCGTCGACGCCCGACGCTACAACCTGCGCCGCCGGGACGTCCGATTTCGACCGGGGGATCAAGTATGGGTTTGGACACCTATCCAACGTCGAGGACTCCGTGAAAAACGTCTGCGAAAGTACTTCGGCCCCTACAAGGTTCTTCGTTGCCTGAGTGACCTCACATACGAGGTCATTCCGGATAGTGGATATCTTTCCTTCAGACGCTCCGCACGCCCAGAGGTCGTCCACGTGGTCCGGCTAAAGCCCTACTACGCCAGACCATAGACACTCTTCACTCTGCATTTATTTTTGTTTAAGCTTAAACAAAAATAAATGCAAAGTGAGGAGTGTCTATTGTCGCAAAAAAGGAACCTCAGGTTCCTTTTTGGACTCAAACTTCATCTTTTATATCATCTACGATTTCCGATCGTGTACCTCGGCAATTTCTAATTTTGTTTCAAAATTATTGCTTCCTTTTTTTCGTTCTCTCTTATTTCTTACGTTTTTTTCACTTACAGATATCATCAGCAACTCACCTTTTTCATACATTTTATTTTCATTTTTTACGTATAACATCTTTGAAGGTGTACGTTTCTTTCTTTTAAGCAACAACATCAGTAACTTCTTTCCTCTTTCTTCTCCTCCTTTATAGACTGTATTAAATGTCAGTTGTCAGTTTAGCGCCCTTCCTGTCTACCTGGTCCTTCCTTCCTTGTTGTTTGCGCTATTTTATTTATGATGCCGCAACTGTCCGTCGTTCCTCTCGATCCTCTTCTTCCTCTTTTCTCTTCTTTTTCTTCTTTTCTTCCCACATAAAGTCGTGACATTAAGTGGTGGAGGTTGTCGTTATCTTGCCTGGCAATAAAGCTTCTAGTGAGAAGGACCCACTGACATCAGCGACGTCCTCAAGGTAGGCGATGGTAGTTTCACGGGAAATATGCTAGTGTTCGGAGCGAAAGTTCGTAAGTAATAACTCAGTTTGTCCGTCGTGGAGATGAACGAGACCCCTGGCTATGCAGATTCCCCGTTCCAGCAGAAAAGAAGAGTTCGCCTCGGCGATTCCTGAAGAGGCAGTCTCGTCGGTTCTTACAGTCACGAGCATGCTGCTAAATGGCAAGAGACAAATGTGGTCATCCGTTACTCGGAGCGGATAACGCCGTAGTGTTGATTTCTCCTCTTCAACGCATCGTGCAGTGGAGAATGTGATCATTTGAATACGTAGGTCTATCACTGCGCCGTTCTCTCCGAGAAAGTCCATTCCGAGTATTACTTTTCTTGAAGACTCATTGAGAACGACAATACTGGAGATGAACGTAATTCCTCGTATCTGAATTTTTGCTGTGCACCTGCCGACCGGTGTAATTAAATGACCTCCAGCCGTGCGGATTTGTGGCCCATTCCACACAGTCATAACTTTCGTCAGTCGAGCGGCAAGATTCCCACTTAACAGGGAATAATCGGCGCCCGTGTCGACTAGCGCAGTCACTTGGTGTCCGCCGATAACCAGGGGGAGGTCGGAGGTAGTTAGTTGATCGTCGCTGTACGGTGTCTCCATGTCGTCGTCTTGTGCGTCTCGCGTCGTTGGAGGGACTTCTCGGATTCGGCGGCAAGCAACTTCACCTCCCGAAGACGCCACCTTTAGTTTCCTTGGCGTGGGCTTAATGACCGTGCCCCGGGAGCGTCAGGGGAGGAGCGGCGTCCTGAATACTCGTGACGTCTCGGTGAAGGAGGCCTAGACTGACGTCGATCAGCTGAAGCACCAGCCCGTTGGTTGAGGCAGTCCTCGATTTCGGGTGGTCGCTGGTCGTAGCGCGGGCGGGGAGCATCGGGTGAGAAGCCCCGAAGTCCCATTTGGCGGTATGGGCACTGTCAGTACACGTGCACTGCTTCGCCAGAGTGGTAGCAGAGCGGCCTGTGATCTGATGTGCGCCAAACCGCGGTCTTCCTTGTCGGCGGGCGCTGTTCGTTAGGGCGTCGAGTGAACTGCCGTGTTGGCCGCGGATTTGACGGAGCTTGCCTGGAGAAGTCAATGAGGGGTGCGGAATTCCTCACGGCGGTAGCGTATGACAGAGGGCGCGGTTCCGAGGCTCCCTCCGGCACTGGTGTTATGCCAAGGGCGTTTTGAACTTCATCCCGAATGATTGCTGACACAGGGGCGACGGTGGGCTGAAGTACCGGCGCCAATAACTTTTGAAGTTCCTCACGGACGACACCTCGAATGAGCTCACGAAGGACGTCGCTGGTGCTACCGAGAGCCGTTACCAGGTGGTCTTGCGATGCAGTCGGCAACTGGCGTTCGTACAGCCAGGAGCGCATCTGTCGCGTTTTCTCGATTGTACATGCCTCTGCGACAAACTCAGCCACCGTCGAAGGAGGATCCCTTACGAGGCCTGCGAAAAGGTCTTGCTTGACGCCTTTCATCAGGTGCCGCACCTTCTTTTCTTCGGTCATGATCGGGTTCGCACGACGGAAGAGGCGAATCATCTCTTCTACGTACGCGACGACGCCCTCATTGGGGTGCTGCGTTCTTGCCTGATGCAACTGCTCAGCCCTCTCCTTGCACTGAGCTTTGGCGAAGGTCCGCAGGAGCTGGGACTTGAATTCGTCCCATGATGTAAAGCTTGTTTCTCGGTTTTCAAACCAAACGCGGGCTGCGACCTCAAGCGAGAAGTAAACGTTCCGTAACTTCAACGAATCGTCCCAACCGTTCAGTATCACTACCCGATCAAAATGCTTGACCCAGTCTTCCGCGTCTTCGTAAAGGTCCCCGTGGAAAGCCTTCGGTGTTCGAGGAACCTGGAAGACTATTTGACTCGGGGCAGCAGGGGAAGACATAATCCCGGTGCCTGAGGTCTCGGTTCTTGCTGAAGCTTTGTCCGAGAGAAGCCCCAACTCCGCTGGTAGGCCTTACTGTCGTCGGCTTAAGCGAACGTCGGTGCTTAACGACGTGCTTCCTTCGATGTGGGCGTCCCTAGCTGGGCTAAGGTCACGGCTGTTCGAGGATGTCCTGAGCGTGTGGAGGACAGTACCCCGCACCTCCACCACTTAATGTCACGAATTTATGTATAACACAAAAAAAGACTTCGGCTCCGTGGAAAAACAAAAACTTTAACTTCTTCACTTCAGTGTCAAGCCCCAGCGGAGTAAATGAAAAGAATGTCCCAAAAAACAAAGCTCACAGTCACGCGCTGGCACGAGCGCCAGACGTTCGTGCGACCGGCCCATGCGTCTGGCGTGTGGCACTGCCCGCTGTCACGTGCTTATCTTAATGTGATAGCCTGTGCAATCCGCCGATGCGCCTAGCGCGTGGCTATATTAGTGGCACCCCAGTTTCTCCCGAATCGTTCTCAACGTTGTTGAGTCAACGCAAGCGAGCTAAAAGCGAGCGAGCCAGTTTCCATTAATAAATACGCGGGAAAAGACGTGTAAACGTTCTTCGTACCGCTAATTTAGTTCGGTATTTCCCTCGTCTCATGATCGCATTATGCGATATTCATCGGCGAGACCGAAAGGGGCAAGTAATACTATTCAGAGATTTACAGCGACTGACCTCGGAAAACCTCTCTCTCGAAGGCAGCCGAAAATTTTCTGAACGATTCGGTGGAGCCATTGTCTTCGTCGCTGAATATTTTCTTTTTCCATCCGGACTGAAAAAGTGTCCTTCCGTTTCGCAACCCTGTTTGTGCAATTCACAGCGTAGCATGATGGTAACGCGTTGCCGCCGAAATCGAAATAAAAAATAAATTAGAATGCTCTCGGCCGAGCCGTAAACAATGAAGCAACCGCTCCGCATCGCACAATGATGGCGTCGATTAATAGCAGACCACCGAAACACGCACTATCATAGGAAGGTAAAGGTCACGTGCCGTGCACGATCTAAAAGATACGAAGGGAAAGAAAACTTTTCAGGGGGGAATGGCATGGTCGAAGATAAATTTCTCTTCCCCATTTCAGGCTATGGCTTGCGCTCCCTTTCAGTACTTAGAGACCTCATCCGGTTCGGACCTCTAGCGCTACCTTTAGGCAAATCGTTCTGCTATGCGTAGTTTATATTAAAAAAATATTTAAATCCTGCAAATTTTTTGGGGGGAACACCACTTAGAACTTTCCATTGTAATGAGTTTAGTGATAATATATAACAATTTCCATCTGTTTACTGTCAAAAAAGACAGCATTTTAAGGTCTTCTAAGTATTACTCGATGAAGCAGAAGTCATTGTGCGACGAGTTACCTTCTGAAACGAGGTTTAGAGCTTGGTGGTGTCGTCTGCGGCGGCTGCCGCTATAGTAAATACGCAAAAAATAAAGAAAAATATACTCTAAATCACTAATATTTGTGTAAAAATACTCGCAGCCTGAAAGGCAAATAAAGTTTATTCTGTGACCAATCACTGCCACCCGGTTTGCTCAGTGTAATACGCTCTTACAACTTGTACACATCAGTACGGCGGAAACAGACAGCGCCAAAAAATGGGAGCTCCCAACCACCTCTGGTGTAAGTGTCTGTATTCACAACCGAATAAAGGCTGAGATATAGAAAACCTCCCAAATCTATTCAACTAATTGGACCACTTGCAGTTATCTCTGACCTAAGATTTCATTGGCCAAGGAAGAACTGAACGATCGAAAGAAACCGAATGATTTAGGATATTGTTGTGTAGCGAAGGTGATGTCGTAAAAAAGAATACAACGAGGAGAAGAACACAGAGTGCTCGTGACAGAGTTGGAAGCCCACGGAGCAAAGCAAGCGGACGTCCAGGAGATGAACAGCTTGTAAGCGGTAAACGCTACATTGGTGTCACAAGTGGGATTTAGAAGATTTAACTGAGGTCCGGACGAAGATGAAAGGCGATATCTTCGGGAGCCATTCATCTTCGTCTAGAGGACCGATTGCCTGACTCCATGGAGCCCCGTGTCGTTGACGTTCCAGCCCACACCCCCTTGGGGCACCCAAGCCTACGACCAAAACCATCAGCCTACAATGGTACCGCTCCTTGGCCCCCCTACATATCACAATTCAACTTCATCGCTGACGCGAACAATTGGTCAGAGGCCCAAAGGGCTCAAGCCTTGGCCGCCCATCTCACCGGACCAGCGTTGACCCTATTGCATCATTTGCCCCAAGAAAATCGTCAAACCTACCAGGCTTTGGTCGCGGCATTTGACGAGCGCTTTAGGGAAAGGCAGCTTCGGTTCCTTCGTCACACACAACTTTACAACCGTCGTCATCTGCGCTGGAGACAATCTCCGACCTTGCGGATGGCATGGAATGCCTCGCAAGTTTTGCGTTCCCAGACTGCCCAGAGGACACGGTGGAGGCTGTCGCTAGTATGGCATTTTTCGACGCAATCTCGTCTGTTGAGGTACAGGATGCGGTTCGCCTTGCACGCCCAGACTCTGCGGGTAGCACACGCTTGTGACTTGGAGGTACAGACTGCCCCACAGGCATCTCGATCAACGCGTGTAGAGTCCTTCATGCAACCGCAAACTCCAGATATAAAGACGCCAACACCTCCAGCTCCAACTGGCTGGAATTGCCACTAGCAAGTTCACGCAAGGTCGCAGTGCCCCAACTATGACCGTGCCTCTGGTAGCTGGATTTCAACGACAACGGCTCCAAGAAGAATTACGTCAACTCGCGTCGTGGCTTCATCTCTGACTTCCATCTACCTCCAAGGCATCGTAGACGGGGTACCAGTGCCTGCACTTGTCGATACCGGCGTAACAACCTCTGTGATCGGGTCAGAAGTTTTGGTGAAGGCAAACCGAGTTGTCCAAGCAAACTCCGGCGGCTATGCTCTACAGACCGCAACAGGGGAGACGGTAGCTGAACTCGGCTGCACTACCGTGCCTTTCACAGTGGGCAGCCTTCAAGCTGATTTGCCCGTTGTCGTCGCGGCTGTCGAGGAGCAGTGCATTCTTGACGGAGATTTTTTTCTAAGCACGCAAATGCGTGCTTGAGTTCAATGCCGGATTGCTGCATTTGGGAACCGACTCGTTTCCCCTGGGTGCTGCCACAGTGACGGTTCTCTGCGACAGTGAACCCCCAATAAATGCCGAGTTCCCGTGTCCGTGTGTCCATGTATTACCAACCAAGTTAGCCCCACACGTGTTACCTCTCTACGAGGGCGCGACTGTTGGCCTCGATAAAACCAGCGCGGGTAAGCTTCATCACCTACTTGAAAGATTTACAAAACTTTTCAGCACGGGAGACAGGGATATGGGCTTGTCATCAGCAGCTACACACTTCATCGTGACGGGACAAGCTACCTCTGTACGACAGTCTCTTGACACGTCCCCCTTGCACAACAGTCATCCTTTAACGACATGATAAAGACCATGCTACAGCAGGGTGTGATTGAACCCGCGTGTTCTTTTTGGTCTTCACTAGTCGCACTGGTGAAGAAAAAGGACGGGTCAACATGTTTTTGCGTGGATTATCGACGACTTAATGATGCCACCAAGAAGGACTCCTTTCCTTTACCTTGAACTGACGATGTCTTGGACGCTCTCGCAGGCTGCGAGTGGTTTTCTACGCTTGACCTCAAGAGTGGAGATTGGCAGGTTCCCGTATACCCGGATGATCGAGAAAAGACTACCTCCAGTACAGGTCATGGCTCATATCAATTCCGAGCGATGCCATTCGGGCTCTGCAACGGCCCGGCTACGTTCCAGAGACTAGTGGAATCTGTGCTGCATGTTTCAATAGAAACAGTTTGTGTTGTATACCTCGACGTCGTGGTATTGGGCAAGACATTTTCCGATCACCTGCAGAATCTCGAGCTCGTGCTTGAAATATTCAAAAGGCAAACCTTAAATTTACACCAAAGAAATGTTCGCTGTACACAAGCCAGGTTGAGTACCTCGAGGAGATCATTTCGACGGACGGGGTTTCCACAGATCCTCGGAAACTCTCTGCTATTCCCGAGTGGCCAACCACGAGATCCACCGCTGACGTTCAAAGCTTCATTGGGGTGGCATCGTATTACCGAAGGTTAGTCCCTAGTTTCCTCCAAACCACCAATCCCGACAGAAAAGAAAGCTCCGTTAGTCTGGTCCCCAGAATTCCAACTGGCCTTAGAGACACTTAAAACGGCCCTCACGTCTCCACGAACTCTTGCCTTCCCAAAAAGACAAAACACCATTCATCCTTGACACTGACGCTAGCGCCTCGGCAGCCGATGCTGTACTATCGCAAGAGGAAGATGGGCATAAGCGAGTCATTGCGTAATATATTAAGGTTTTTACGAAGCCAGAACGCAACTACTGCACCACCCGACGCTAACCTTTGGCCATCATCAAGACCATAACCCATTTCCATTATTATCTTCTGGCACGGAAATTCATTATCCGAACCGACCACACATCATTAACTTGGATGTTGAGTTTTAAGACCCCTGATGGACAGGTCACCTGATGGCTGGAACGCCTTCACCAATAGAACTTCGAAATACAGCATCGCCCCGGCTCACTCCACACCAATTCCGACGACCTTTCGCGTCGCCCATGTGGTGAGAGGTCGTGCAAGCAATGCACAAGCATTGCAAAACGCAGCTGCATCTCGCTCAAAGCAATTCCTTGTGGCAACGAAGCGTGGACACCGGAAAGTCTTCGTACAGCTCAATTTGACGATCCAGACATCGGCCTCTTCATACAATGGAAAATAAAAAATAGACGACCTCAAGGCAGAGAGGTATCCAGCTGATCTCCTACCCTTAAGAGATACTTGCTGCAATGGGACTCTTTTTACCTCCGCGACAACGTTCTCTATCGACGCTGGGAGTCCGCTGCGGGTGACTCTGTCGTCTGGTAACTGGTACTGCCACACAGACTCTGCTCCCATGTATTTCAACAACTGCAGAGCAGTCCAGAAGGAGGACACTTCGGCGTGAATCACACAATAACGAAGATTCGCCAACGCTTCTACTGGCTGCAGTGCCACAGTGACGTGAAGCAGTAGTGTCGTCAGTGCGACATGTGCGCCTCCCGTAAAGGGCCTCACGCCAAACAGCGAGCACCACTTCGAGAGCATGTGATTGGGGCGCCTTTTGAACACGTTGGCATTGACGTGCTAGCGCCACTTCCCCGCTTTAAATCTGGTAACAGGTTTTTGCTAGTCATTGTTGACTACTTTACAAAGTGGCGGGCGGTTATTCCAATTCTAAACCAGACCGCCCCTGAAATTGCTGACGCCCTGGAGAAGAATTGGATCACCAGGTACGGGGCGCCCCTGAGCATTCACTCGGATCAAGGCAGGAGCTTTGAACCTCACGTATTTCAAGAAGTTTGCCAGATCTTCAACATCGCCAAGACGAGGACCACACGTTTCCACCCGCAGTCAAACGGCTTGGCAGAAATAATGAACCGCACCATCTTGCAACATCTGTCGAAGTTTGTAAATGATCGTCAAGATGAATGGAACAGCATCGTGTTTCTATTTTGTGCGCATACCGCACAGCAGCTCACGAGGTCACCGGTTATACGCCAGCGAAGATGCTGCTCGGCCATGACCTTCGTATACCCTGTGAACTAACCATTCCACGAGCATGAGAACCGGACACAGACCCTGTGTCTTTCGTGAGCAAACTGAAAACGAATCCCGAGCAAATGAACGCATTTGCTCAACAACGGCTGTCGAGCGGCCTCGCTCGCATGAAGACCCAGTATGGCGCACGTGCCACAACACGCCCTATTTCACCAGGCGACAGGGTATGGCTGTATAACCCAATTCGGAAACGAGGACTGTCCCGAAAGCTGCAGGTTCGCTGGCAAGGACCCTTTACAATCGTTAAACGGCTCAGTGACGTGGTCTATCTCATACGTCAAAACGATCGATCCTACCCTACTGAAAAAAACCATTTGAAATTCGAGCGGGTGGCAAACTGGTAAATCAAACGGGTGCAAACTTGTCGACCCGTTTGGATCAAACGTGATTATGGGATACGGGTAGCCGTTTGAAAAGGTACCCGCTCGAAACGGTACCCATTTGATACAGGTGCCCGTTCGACTTTGCACGTGACCACACGTTTGAACGTGCCATTCGAATCGGGAAATTATGCGCTAGCCCTAAATGGGAATCGTCTGGTAGGTTGGTTATCTTAAACTTATTTAAGACGTTCCGAAACTCATAAACCTATTTATAACATGGAGGAAACACGTAGAACAAATGTGCTCACGTAGGTGCTTGCAAATGGACAGGAAAACAGACACAAAAGATTGTTTTCAATTCTCCTCAAAGTTTATTACGTCTTCTGCAGACAAGTACAAACGTGCAAGCGATCTGTGAAATGTGAGAGGCACTCTAAGCTTTTATACAACTGAGAAGATAGCAAATCAAACAAGAACAGAGGTAATTCTAGACTATGAAGGTAGAATTTCGGGAAATTATTCGCCCGGCTGCCGCGAGAATAGCGGCTGCATAATTATATAGATAATCTGGAAGAGTACAAGTAGAAGAACGGTCAATCGTTGCCAAGAAGTAGGTTGCAGTGCACTTACCATAAAAATAGCGGACTTGAATGTTGTAATCCGAGATATTTGTCGACACGGTCAAAGCAGGACAACCACACGAACACAAACGAGAGGGAACGGCTCCTTGGAAGTTTCAACACGATGTTGCGCACAAGCTGTCATTTGCCGAACCCAACCAAACCGCAAGAATTCCTGACTTCTTTGAAGAATCACTTGTTGCCGATATAGGCGTAGGACTTTTCGAACACTGAGAGCTTTGGTGCACATCCAATACGTTCTCGAGAGACATCCTAATAAGACCGCAGGGTTAGGCGACAGACCGAAGCAGGTGGACGCGTGAAGTTCGAGCTGGAAATGACAACAAGCAGACAAAGAAAAAAGCGGCTGTCAGGCGCACCCTTCCGGATCTCGATGCTTATCAGCGTGTAGCTCGCGCGGGGCTGCGGGTCACGTGGCGGGTGACAAGAGAGAAGGGAAGGGGCGAGGACCACAGAGACAGCCCCTCTCCCTCTCTTCAGGCATTCCAGTGAGATGTGCTTTTGTAACCTCGAAAAAGAAACACGCGTGCGTGCGCGCGCGCGCAATTTAGCACGATCGAACCTTAGAAATGGCGGCGGGGAGGCCAGAAGCTCGGCTTGCGCCCGAGCGAAGAAAGTACTCAGCGCGAGCTCGTAGTTTGACTGCTGCAACGGCGGGCGTGCTCTTGCAATGGTCGATGTTCTTGCCGCCGCGTATACGCGTGCTACCTTCGCTGCGTCTTGAACTAAAGTGAAACAGAGTCTAGACGTACATTCTTTCACGCGGTCGTGTCTTCTGCGAGAGAGATTCGAGCTGAATAAGTAAATTGAGGCAACAAAGATGGACAAAGTTTTAAAGTTCTGTCAAAAATATCGGCTCACCAACGTCGGGCGTTTACCTAAAACAAAAAATAAAAGGTGTTAGTATTAGTTGCAGTATAAGCGAACATCAGCGCAATTGAAATATAAATATAATTACTTGCATTACGCGGACGATCTAAAACCGATGAACCGGCGCTCCCAGCCTTCCGGAAGCATTGGCTGCCACGGCTGAAACGCTAGGCGTGCCCACGCCGCCGATCTGTACGTTCAATATGAAACGGGCTCCGGAGAGTCGTTTGATTAAACCGGTACAGTTTGCAACATGGTCACCGGTTTGAGCAAACGTGCGACAACTTTGCCCAAACGAGTCGCCCATTTGTCCAGACGAGCGACCCATTTGCCTAGAGGAGCGACCCGTTTGCCAAAGGAGCGACCTGTTTGTCCAAATAGGTGACCGTTATGGCTCATACGGGGGACCGCTTTGAGCCATACGGGCGACCCCTTTGACAAACTGGTGACCGGTATGGTTAAACTGTTACCGGTGTGGACCCGTTTAATTTCATATAGGCGCCAAATGTTTTTTTTCAGTAGGGTAGGCTCTCCTGGTCCTCCGTGATCGACTGTCCTTGAATGAAGAACTTCGTTAAATCTGAATAAAATTCCAGAAGACGGGAGGGGGATAATGTAGAGAAGGTGATGTCGCGGAAAAGAAGACAACGAGGAGAAGAACACGGACTGCTCGGGACAGAGTTGGAAACCGACGAGCAAAGCAAGCGGACGTCCAGTAAATGAAAAGCTTGTAAGCGGTAAACGCCACAGTTGGTTTTACAGAAAACATTGCTCAGCTCTTTGAGATGTGCCACGTTTTTATTCTCAAGCTGTTTCACACCTTAACTTATCGTTACGATAAATTAAGGTGTGATTTACAATAAATTAAGGTCCTCCAAAAGCGAGGCGCCGGATTTCTAAGGGCTGTTGTTCAAAATTGTGCGAGAGTTGGTCGGGCCGAGATGGACTCCAGCAGCGCGCTCTTGAAAGCGAATTCGTTTTAGTGCAACAAGAAGTGCATTCAAGAATGATACCTTAGAAACCCTGAACAGTGGTACAGGAAAAAAAACCAGGCTGTAAAATATTGCCAAAAAATTTTGGTGCGAGACAATACTCCGGATATTGTAAAGCACCAAGACGTACAAGCGGCCCATTTTATACCACCGCACAATTTCCATCCTCGACGGCGTAACTCCCCCCCCCCCCCCTAGCTATAAACTCTACAAACAAACTTCATGCGGATAAATATATTATAGTCTGTCAAACACCAAGAGATTTTTCAAATGAGACAAAACCTCTTTAGCTTCACTCTAAGTGTACGCATCCGTGAAGAATAATTTAAATGTTTAGATCATTGGCAATCGTCATGACAATTCAGAAGGGCTGCTTTTTTGCTTCTAATATGTTGAATTTTTTGTGTGTGCTTGCAATTTCAGCTGGCCCTGAAATAATTATCATGCAGTCCCGTATATTTTCATCTGGTATTATTGCGATATGTATTTCTATCTACGTTTCGAGATTCATGCTCTCAGTGTTAGACAAACAACATCATCTACTCAATTATTTCCGTGTCTGAGCACGAGTCCGTGGAAGCGGCCCAGATTTAAGCTTGCCTACAGCAATATACCTTGTGAGTGCCGAAAAACAAAAAATCGGTTGACAGCGTTACGGTAATTTGCGTCCACGTGACCCCTCAGCCACACCTATATAGATGCTAAACCCCATTTCGAAAATCTGGCTTTCAACAAAAAGAAACCCAAATCCCTAAGTTGAAATCACGCGATATTAAACTGTTAACAGTGTCTTGACTCTTTCATGTGCCGTTAGATTGGGCTAATAATGCGATACACAGTATATAGTAAAAGATAAGACAAATTAACATCGGATTTCTTAAGTAGATAGTTGAATTAGATGAAATCGTATCTATATTGGCGTTAACTTCAAATGTCCGAAAAAGTACATACTGTAAAACCGTTAATGTTCGCAAGCCCTTAAAGGGCTTATGAAACGCCAAAAAAAAGATATGAGACAACAGTACTGCTAGGACCCATTGTATGTTCCTATAATCCTGCTATATTTGTTTTGAAAATGGCGCGATAGTTTCGAAGATAAATCGATTTATATGCGGATTCCTCGGAAGGGCGGTTCCAGGCGGAGCTGGAGGCTGGCTACGTAGCCAGCCTCCCGCGCGGCGTCTCCTTGCACGCACTCACAGACTTGGCTCTCTTGGCGTCTCGAGCTTCAGCTTCCTTTTTTACCTTCCCCGTTTTGAGCATGCGGTTCGTGACAATTACGTCTACGGCATCGCTCGCCTTGCCAAAGTGTTCGACATTGGTCGCAGAAGCGATGAGCGTGATTGCTATCAAGATATGTAGGAAGCTGTTCATTTTGCCTGCGACTTGCTGGCGACCAGCTCCAGCGACGGCGAGTTACGGACGAAGTCGCCGTGATTATCTCCAAGGCGCATGCAGGGTGGAAGGTCAACGGGCCGAGCGCCAGAGCGAGAACAGCGTTTGGGTTACCGAGTTGCGTGAGCGGTTTTGATCGTACCGTGGCGCGGAGAGCTTCGGCGATCATGGAGGCGCCTAGAATGAGAGAGAGTTCCTGATCAAGTGGTTCATGGATACCGTAGTGGGACTAACTTGGGCAGGGTTGCCTGGCCGCGTAATGAAAATGATAAAAATTATTAAATTGAATATTGCAATTACCGGACCTCTAAAAATCGTGTAACTTGGTGCATATACTAAGTAGCCTATGAGCATTCTATTTCAAGATTTATATACCCGCGTAAAGATGTGTGATAACCCCTTCAATTTTCGGGAATTTCGCGAATTGAAAAAGTTCGCCAAATTTAAGTGCACACAAAAATTTCATCCTTAAGGGTTTTAATGCAGGTGTGAAATTTGCGAAATTTAGTGGCCGCAATTATGTCCTCTGTAACCGATTTGAGGAAAATAGGGGACACGAAAATAAAATATTTTACAGTATATCAACCTTCCCAATTTTTTATATCTTGAGGTATTCCTGCTACGGTCGAAGATACAGAAACATTTTCTATGTAGCTATATTTTCTGAAAGCATCAAAACAATCCGAGTCTAAGTAATGCGAAAGTTCACACCAAGTGAAGAGAAGGTGAAAGTCGGAAACACATGGCTGTGTTTGAAAATATCGCCATTGTGCCAAACGGCTTTCTTCTGTCACCTCGTCCGTTCTTGCCTCACATGTCACTCAACGACAATTCTAGAAAGCCGACAAATAGAATCGAGTCATATTTGTGAACTTCTTTTGTGTTTTCAAGGCCAGACATCTTCCTTACAGCTCAATTTGTCTTTTACCTTGTCATTTTCTAACGTGTGTTTTTTGTTGTGATTATTTTTTTTTTGAAAAGGGGGGAAGCTGGGTAGTTGTCGGATGTGCAAACAAAGAAATACAAAACGTTGTTGTGAAGCTCTCTGCCGTCCGTCTACGCAGCATATTTCCAGGAGTACACGAATTTCCGAAATTGCTTCTTTGGAATGATCATGGTGTCTCCAAAATTGCTGTCACTCCTGGCTAAGAGCGAACGAGTCAGTTTTCATGACCAAATACGCATGAAAAGGCGTCTCAAAGTTCTTCATGCAGGTAATTTAATTCCGGGTTCGTCTCGCCGATCGCAGAAATAGGTTGCAAAACGAGAGTGCGAGCTGCTCGATAGTTGTTGACTTTCTTTTCACGGACGCAATGTGCTCGCGGTAACACTACAACCCTCTTTATTTTAGTGGCACCCTCATCTCTAACGAGTCGTTCTCAACTCTGCCGACTGAACGCAAGCGAGCTAAACGCGAGCGAGTCAGTTTGCATTATTAAATACGCGCGAAAAGACGTGTAAGCGTTCTTCGTACCGCTAATTTAATTCCGTATTTGTCTTATGATCGTATTAGGTGATGTTCATCGGCGAGACCAAAACAGACAAACAATACTATTCAGAGTACTTACCTCGGAAAGTCTCTCTCGGGCCGTGTTCCAAGATGTACTCGATCTTACTCCAGAGTACGTGTTTTTTACTCTGGCGTTTCAAAACCTACCCGCGTCCAGCACTTTTCAATCTGTGATGTCATGTGACACGACCCGCGAGAGTAACTCGGATCCATTTGGGTAAGACATGGAAAACAGCCTCGGAGGCAGTCGAAACGTTTCTGAACGATTCCGTGGAGCCTGTTCGAGTCAGGGTTTGCGCCGCCCGTTCGGAGGCTTCCTGTCTCGTGACGACGTCCAATCCCCGAAGTGAAGAACCCAGGGGTTCAGTGGAGGTGGGAGACTTGGTAACGTAACGAACGATTTAATTACATGGTTGCGATACAGTCGTCAAAACAGAGAGAACATCGGAGAAGCCTCACGCTCCGCCTTATATAGGGTCCGTTTTCTCCCTCACTCCCCGCCAGGGCAGCAGGTGCGACGTAGCAAACCGCCGCCAAGTGCGTTGCAGCAAAGTCCGCCGCCATGTGCGACGCAGCCAAAGTCATCCGCAGTTAGGCCATGCCTCTCTCCATTTCCTGAGCGCACGAACCCACACACACACACACACACATGTCCCGTTGACGTCACGGACGCGTTGAGATTTGTTGCCGCAGGCCCCGTCACGCAGGCGACAGTCCCGGACTCGTCGGGACTCGTTTCGCGCAGGACCCGACAAGCGTGCGACGGTCCCGGACTCGTTTTGACTCGTTTCCGCAGCGTTGAAACTCGGAAGAGGGTCGCCGAAGGTTCCATTCTTAACAAGCCATTGGCTTCGTCGCTAAATATTTCCTTTTCACGTCGGGACGGCAAAAAGCTTCTTCCCTTTCGCAACGCTGTTTGTGCAATCTCAGCGCAGCATGATGGTAACGCGTTGCCGCCAAATCGCAATAAAAAATAAATAAATATACCCTCGACCGGGCCGTAAGCAACGGACCAACCGCTGCCAGCCTCCCGCGCGGTGTCCCTTTGCACGCACTCACAGACTTGGCTCTCTTGGCGTCTCGAGCTTCAGCTTCCTCGTTTACCTCCCGCGTTTTGAGCATGCGGTCCGCGACGATTTCGTCTACGGCATTGCTCGCCTTGTCAAAATGTTCAACATTGGTCGCAGCAGCGATGACAGTGATTGCAATCAAGAGACGTTGGAAGCTGTTCATGTTGGCTGCGACCTCCTGGCAACCAGCTCCAGCGACGCGAGTTACTGACGAATTCGCCGTGGTCACCGTCGTCCGGGAATATCTCCAAGGCGCATGCAGGGTGGAAGGTGAACGGGCCGGGGACCAGAGCAAGAATAGCGTTCGGGTTACCGAGTTGCGTGAGCGGTTTTGATCGTCCCGCGGGCGAGGAGCGCTTGGGCGATCATGGAGGCGCAAATCTCGCGATTGTGCCAAACGGCTTTCTTCTGTCACCTCGTCCGTTCTTGCCTCACCTTTCACTCAACGACAATTCTAGAAAGCACGAAAACAGAATCGAGTCATATTTCTGAACTTCTGTTTTCATTTCAAGGCTACAGATCTTTCTTACAGCTCCCTTTGTATTTTGCCTTGTCTTTTCCTCACGCGTGCTTTTTTTTTTAAGGGGGATGTGCGTTGTTAGATGTACGTACAAAGGAATACAAAACATTGTTCTGAGGCTCTCTGCCGTCCTTGTACGCAGCATATTTCTAGAAGTACAAGAATTTCCGCTATTGCTTCCTAGGAAGGATCATGGTGTCTCCAAAATTGCTGTCACTCCTGGCTGAGAGCGAACGAGTCAGTTTTCATGATCAAATACGCTAGAAAAGGCGTGTCAAAGTTCTTTGTGCCGGTAATTAAGTTCTGTGTTCGTCTCGGCGATCGCAGAAATTTGTTGCAAAACAGAAGTGCGATTTTCTCGATCGTTTGTGACTCTGCTTTCACGGACGCAATATGCTCGTGGTAACACTACAACTCTCTTTATTTTAGGGCATCCCAGTCTCTCACAAATCGCTCTCAACTCGACCGACTCAAAGCAAGCGAGCTAAGAGCAAGCGAGCCAGTTATTATTTAATACGCAGGAAATAACGTGTAAAAGTTATCCGTACCTCTAATTTAGTTCCGTATTTGTCTTGATAGTATTAGGCGATGTTCATCGGCTAGACCGAAAGAAACAAATACTACTATTCAAAGTTTTACAGCGACTTACCTCGGAAAGCTTGTCTCGGAGGCAGTCGAAACTTTTCCGAGCGATCCGTTGGAGCCATTGTCCTCGGCGCTGAAGATTTTCTTTTCCCGTCAAGATGGCAAAAAGCTTCTTCCCTTTTGTAACACTGTTTGTGCAATTGTGCAATCCACAGCGTAACAGGATGGCATCGCATGTCCGCCAAAATCGTAATAAAAAAAACTCGGCCGGGTTGTAAGCAACGGAGCAACCGCCACGCATTGCACAATGATGGTGTCAATTTATAACAGACCACCGAATCGCGCGGTATCATAGGAACGAAACGGTGACGTGTCGCGCACGATCCAATAGACCATTGCATTATCCCCAAGCGCCCCGGACCGCACTCAAGAATTCATAAGAACGGTGTTCCTTCAGCTTTTAAGAAATATTTTATTGACGTTTTGCTCAAGGTCACGAAGGGTACAATGACGGGGCGAAAACAGGCACAAGGACGGGCGGACTAGACTAACTCAGAAAAACACGACACGACGCTAGGAAAGTAAAACAAAACCACCGGTATTCCACCGGGCAAAGGGGAAAATAGGGAATTATAGTAGACCGTTTCCGCAGCCCGCTAAGCACTCGGATAGCGCTCCGTAATCCGGCACAAGATCTTGAACTATGCAGACAAGGCTGGCGGCGCGCATGCGCAGCTGCGGCATTTTCTTCGGGGATACCATAGCGGTGGGAAAAAACGATCTACTACAACTCCCTAATGAAACGGTCAAAATAAAACTCCGTTCACAGCAGGGCGAGGGGAGAAAACGGTAAGAAAATGCGGCAGTGGACTAAAGTAACGTAGCGGCAGGACCACCTGAGCAGGAACTCACGCTCGCCTAAGCAAAAACGTTGAGAGGCGAGGTGGCGGAGCAAGGCTCCACGGAGCTGTGATAGGACAGGCCGCATGGCACGGGTGCGCTGCTGTTGGCCCAACGCGGTACAGCGATTCCGCCAGAGAACAAAGTGTCCGAAGGCCAGGAGATGCAAAGCCAGGCCACCCCGTGGGCACCGGACGCCGAGAGCAAAGACGGACTCCCAAGGGGCGAAAACCGTGGTGAACGAGGTGCCAGAAAGTTTGCGCTACCGGACATTCTTGGAAGATATGCGAAACAGTGTACTTGTCCACAGGTGCGGCAATGGGGGTCCGGGACTAAGCCCCAGCGTAGAAGACGTTGCTTCGTGGGCACTATTTCACGCCCTCGACGCCACTCAAACTCGTCCACAGGCCCAGGCAGACGGCGGGACACCAATGAAGACCACGGGAAGGCTGTCGCCCTTCGGTGCTCCTCGGGAGTGACGAGCTGAACGCAAAGTTCTTCGGCAACACGACAAGGTTCGGGAACGCGCGCAGCAGTTCGTTATGGAGGCACACCACCTCGTGGTAAAACGGAGGAGTGGACTCGGCGCTAGGGTAGAGGTTACCCAAAGCGCGAGGAACGAGCTCACGCGAGAAGTTCCCAAGAAATAGAGGGCGAGAGAATGCGCAGTCCAGTACTCCTAAAACTGTACGAAGGGCCAGCAAACGGGTCATGGTGCCGACACACGGCATGCCTCTGCTACCGAGGGACGTGGGGAGACGAAGCACCACCCGGCTGACATGCTCGGAGCCCCCGTTCCAATAAAAGCGGAAGATACAAGACGTGGCGCGGTGAATAAACTGGAGGGGAGCGATGGCGGCGTATGCGGCGAAAAAGAGAGGACCGCAGAAAACGGCCTTAACAAAATAAGCACGGTCTCGAAGAGACAATGTGAGCGCTTCGGCAGCAGAGACCTCCCGTTCGAGGTTGGTGGGTGCAACCTCCCAGGTGCGGGACGCCACGCCACGACAGTCGAAGAAGAAAACGTCAAGGGTGCGGAGCCCGGTGACGACCTGGATATCCGCCGTCAGGTTTGGAGGGGAGGCGCCACGGAACAAACGTGCGTTGCACTTGGAGCGGCTTAACTGTGCGCCCGACAGGACGCCATACTCGGAAAAGAGTCGCATGGCAGCCTCAAGGCTCTCCGAGTCCCGAATAAACAAACCGACGTCGTCAGCGTACGCACTGACGGTAACGCCATCTAGACCGGGCAACGGGAAGCCTCGTATGTCCGAGCAGAACGCCGAACGTCTTAAGAGAGGATCGAGGTTCAAAACATAGGGCAAGGACGATAAAGGGCAGCCCTGCCGTACTCCCCGAGTCACGGGGAATGGAGAAAAAGATTCATCCATACGAGACGTCGGCTGGTCAAGCCGCTGCACAGTGACCGCAAGAGGGCGACGAACCTCTCAGGAAAGCCGAAGGCGCCCAAGACCTCGAAGAAGAACTGGAGTTCGACGTGGTTGAAAGCCTTCTCCTGGTCTAGTGAGACGAAGGCTCCTGACATGTTGGTGAAATGCGCGTACGTAAACAGGTCGTGGGTAAGAGACAGGGAGGAGATGTTGCTCCCGGGCACAGAATTCGTCTGAGCCGGGATCACCACGCAGGGAAAGAGCGGTCCGAGACGCGAAACAAACAGAGACGCCAAAGATTTGTAGTCCACGTTAAGGGGTGTGATAGGGCGCCAAGCCGCGGGGTCCGACGGGGAACCATCTTTGGGTAGAAGGACGACCCGATCGTGTCGGAAGGAAAGAGGAACCTCCCCAGTCTCCAGGAAATGGTTGACAAGGTGGACTAGAGGGTCCGCGAAGACGTCCGAAAAGCCACATAAAATTTTGCAGCCAAACCGTCGGGCCCGGGAGCAGACCCGACATTCATCGCACGAAGAAGGCCAAAAAGTTAATCACGATTGGTGGGGCGTACAAGAGAAGGACTCTCAAAGTAGGGGCAAGCCGGGAGGTCACCACAAAATAGGCGAACTCGCTCGGCAAAGTTCAAAGTGGAGACCGCTGGGTCCGTACGAAAAAGGGACGAGAAGAACTCGTAGAACACCGCGCTAACGTTCCGGGGGTCGGCCAAAAGGCCGCCACTTGCGAGGCACACATTTGGGACGCACGGGGGCTCATCTCTCCCTGTACGAGAGGCGCGCAGGCACTGAAGAACTTCGTGGTCATCCACGGGCTGACCTTGCAGTTCTGCGAGACGGCGGGTCGAAACGACGAGTAAGGCAGGCGCTGGTAGCGGTCGCGAAGAAGCCCCATGTACTCCGACATCAAAGTGTGTGCGCGTGCCGCCACGCTACACGATACGGATGCGGCGGATCGTTTCATTGAAGGCCTCAGTCACGCGGCGTCGAAGCAGCTTCCCGCTGTCGTCGCTTAAAACCGCAGTCGTACTTGATGACCTCCCAGCGGGCGGGAGACACCGGAGCAACCGACAGCGCCATGCGAATCAACTGGCGCAGGCTGGAAAGGGCCTGCTCGTCTCGCAACAGCATGGTGTGCAAACACCACGTGTCGCCGCGAAGATGTAGAAAGCTCCAAAGGTCCAAAACGACAGACACCGGGCGGTGATCGGAAACGTAGCCGGCAGCGCTGGGAAAAGAGGGAACAATGCAACGAAGGAGGCGCGGCAGGTGACCGGGAGGGAGATATACCCGATCGAGTCTAGGGTCAAAAAACTTGCCCTTGTTAACGGCGGATGGCGACGCAGACGACCGAGTCGAGTGGCGTGGCACGTTTCGCGCACGTATTGGGCGCGTTAAGGCCGCGCTGCTTTACACCTACTACGAGAGCAGCAACTAAATGGAACACTGCGTACAAGAGCGCGACACACCGAAACCATCAACAAGCCGCGTAGCCACCTCCGACCGAACGGCTATGACTAACCCGGTATCTCGTGGATACGAGTAGCAGAAGCCGAAATTATCATCGAAGATAAATTGATTAAGGCCTGTGTAAAGCACCAGAGTGTAAATTTAAAAAAAAATGACGGCGACGTAAGGAAGTTTTTAAAAATGTTTTAATATTCGTAAAAAGGTTTGAAGGCTCTCTTCGAGCACACATGCGGAAAGTTACCTTGAGTGATCCATATATTCATTGATTATGCATGCTGTTCAGACTTAAATGAAGGACAACATTCTTGAACTTGCTTGTCGTGTCGACGCAGGACGCTGTCAAACTTCTTAGATGTTCGTGGCTCCATCTTCCAGCGCGAGACGAAACCCGTCGATGAGCTGCGCCGATACCGGCACACCATCCTCTGATATCACGTCAATTTGTTTTCAGGCGGGATGCATGAACAAACCTTTTCCTCAGCGCTAACTGATATTTCGGCTTTCCAATCGAAGTATCTCTTTTCGCTGGGGTAAGCATTCTAAAAAGGGCAGCGTCCGACTGTCTTCTCATCTTGACAACTTTTCTGTCGCTTGCTATCGGCACGTTACCGTTGAATAGATTAATTCGTTTTCAGGCGAGATGGATGAACAAACCTTTTCCTCAACGCTAACGGATATTTCGGCTTATTAACCGGAATACGGACTTAACGCGCCCGAGACGGTCGGCTGTCCAAAATGGCCGCTGCTGGAACTTGACTAGCAGACCACCGCCACCACCGAGTGTTCCTTCCAACGACCATTCCCAACTGTCACTAGCAGGTGCGTAACCAGGGGGGAGGGGGGGGGGGGGGTGGGCTGCGATGGCAGAACACCCCCCGAAATTTTATTTACCCTCCACCCTCCCCGGCCGCCACCGCCGTCGAATGCTTTCTCTTTCGGGCGCTCGCTATTTGTTGCATACCTCGGCTCGCAGCCTCTTTGAAACCAGCCATTGTCCACGCGTTTAGAGTCTTTTTCTATAGCAACACGGCAGCAACGCTATGGCGCCGAAGGCCAGCAAAGGCGCGAAACGCGATCGAATCGGTATAGGTTGTCAGTCGGTTGACGTGCTCCCTGTGACAGCTAATCGGGACGCTTTCTTACCGCCGGCATTTTGTTAGTTTCCTTGCACTCCCTCATCGCTCCCTCCTCTCCCCTTGTTGACGGCGGAAACTACGTCTTTTTCGTGGACGTTGAGGACTCGTCAATATTTATTAAAAAATCGCTGTAAAAGTTACGGCCACTTTTTATTGTGTATTTCAATTGTTAAACGGACCTTCCAAACCGTTTTCATTGTCATTCTTTTTAGAGGTCACGAGAGACGTAAAGACTGCGAACGACAAAAGGAAATGTAACCACTTAAAGATCAAGCGAAATGGCCGTGACAAAGAAATCAAGTGAAATGTTAAAAGTGAAATAATAAAGGAATGATCATCACTGACCTACTGCCAACAGATTCCTTTAAAAGCAGCTTTGCGTCGTACACAGAGTCAGTCTTGAACAGGGATCCGAAGAAGCAACACATCTGCCAAGGTGAGCCGTCAATATTCTTACCACTCGTTTCTTTCTGCACGCATGCTGGTGTATATTGAAACTTTGTGACTGACAAACAGTTTTCTATTTAACTTAGATCTCCCTTTCTGGTCGAGCTGAAGAAGTCAAGATGTATACTACACTGCTTGTGCTTGCTAGCCTTGTGGCCGCCATCGCCAGCGTTGGCTCTGAGGAGGCCTCTTCAAACGGACATGTGAACGCATGGAAGGTGAGGACGGGAAAAGGATTACTTGAGTATAACAAAGCTTGATTCCCATTTTTCCCCTAAAACAAACGTATTTTTTGAAATTATATGTTTCGTAAAGTCCTAATGTTGGAAGTATCGTTTTAGATTATCCAGTAGCTTCGGCGTTTATAGTATAGTTACTCGGATTTAAAATTGTCCCATACAAAAATGGTCTATGGACGTCTATGGAAAATCCTATGGTGAGCTATCACCTTTTATGGCCCTCTATGGTCAGCCATAAGAAACCATAAAACACGCTACAGCCACCTATAGAAAAATGTATGTCTTCAAAGCTATAGAATCTCGACCATTCCGATTTCTATACCTGGCTATAGAATAATTTATGACTATGCAGCTATAGACCCGCGACTATTCAATATTCTTTAGCGAGCTATGGAAATATGTATGTCCTTGATGCTATAGATTCGCAACTATTGAATGTGCTTTAGCCGGCTATAGAGTGGAGTATGTCCCTAAATCATTAGAATAGCGACCATTGAACTTTCTTTAGCCGCCTCTATAGTGTTTTATGTCACCAAAGCTATAGGCCTCCGACCTTTCAATGTCCTTTAGCCGGCTATAGAGTGGTGTATGTCCCGAAATCTATACACCCGCGACCATCGAATTTTCTTTAGCCGTCTCTATAGTGTTTTATGTCACCAAAGCTATAGGCCTCCGACCTTTCAATGTGTTTTAGCCGACTATAGAGTGGTGTATGTCCCTAAATCTATAAAATCGCGACCATTGAATTGTCTTTAGCCGACTCAATAGTGTTCTATGTCACCAAAGCTATAGCCTCCGACCTTTCAATGTGCTTCAGCCGGCTATAGAGGGATGTATGTCTCCCAAGCTATAGACTCACGACCATCCAATTTTTTTAGTCGGCTCAATGGTTTGCTTAAGCTATAAACCCGCGACTCTCTTTTTTTTTTTTTTTTTACTGCAGATGTAATAAAGTGGAAGAGAGTCATTCATGCGCTCGATCGGGGCTAGAATATTCTTCAGCCAGGCTAACGGGGCGTACGTTGTTAACGCTCATGAAGTCTCGAGAGAACTGTCAATTGTTTAGTCAGAGCAACGACGCAGCAATCGCGAAGAGAGAGTCGACTGCGAATCAATCTGGCTGTCCGCCTTCACTCTGATAAAATGTGAGCGTGGGACTCTCAAGCAGCGTTAGCTTGCTGATGACGCAGGACGCTGCTTCGTCGTTGAGAATCTTTGTTCTGCGAACGCCGGCGAAAACGTTCCAGTGCTCGGCGTACCCTAGGCAGCAGCGCCTGTCACCGACCGCCCGCGCAGCATCGCAACCTTTCTGGAGCTTACTGGCAGTCTGCGAGTGCCGACGAATTATCGTCGCGACTTGAATGGGAGCATTTTATGATCTCTTGCGGTGAACATGAAACACCGCGAACATGAACTCCCGCGAACCTAATCCCCGCGACGGCAAACCGCCGGCGCTCGCAGACGGAGGGTTCCGACGCTGTGCGAACGGTTGTTGGAGGACGCTGCGTACGGTATACGCCGGGCGCTGAAACGGCTTCGAAGCCATTCGAAGGGCAAAGGATTCGCGACGACAAAGTAGTGTCGTGCATCTTCAGTAAGCTAACGCTGCTCGAAAGTCCCAAGAATACATTTCCACAGAGCGAGCGCGGCCGCTCAGATCGAGGCGCAGTCAGCACTCGCGTCGCGATTGCTACGTCGTTGCTCTACCTACACTGATGACATGTGCACCGGCATTCGAAACCGCCCACTCGAGACTTTATTCGAGTCCAATAGATGGCTTTATAGCGCGATAAATCGTCGTGACAAGAGTGAAGCTCAGCTCTGTAGTGGCGTAAGCTGCGGGTTTATGTTCGTTGACGCCGCGTCGAGAACGACGAAATATACACAAAACAACATCAAATATATTTAACACAGCAGGCAGAAAGAAATACAAACATGTCAGGGACACGGACAAAGTAGAAGGCGCGCAACGAAATACATATACTTACAAAATGCACTGCAAACGACAGATAATTAGAGCTAAAAAACGGAAGATTGAGATGACGTCAACGCCGAAATAAGGCAATGCGCAGGGAAAGCAGCCGGAAAAACTGCAAAAGACCTATAGGCAGCTAAGGTCTATTGCAGTATATATATATATATACATATATATTGTTAAGAAAATCAAGACGGTTTAAAATCCCAGCGTTCGGCGTTCAACGTTCATCGCCATCCGTCTTTTTTCTCGCGCCTTCTTCCTGTCTTCCTTTTCGTCGTCTTCTCATTCGCAGCACCGCCACAACACTGCCCCCCGACAACACATGAACCTCGTCCCGAGGTGGTGCAAAAAAAAATATTCAGTCAGGTTGATAGGGAACCAGCCGATCAAAATGAACTACGCGAACTTTCCGGCTTAGCAGGTGCCGAACCCGGTACACGACGTCGTTTAGTCGCTTGACAACTTCGTAGGGGCCTTCCCAATTGGGCTGAAGTTTCGGGCAGCGACCTTTGGTGCGGCGTGGCTGGTGCAGCCACACTTTGTCTCCACGCTGGAGTATGCGACCCGAGCAGCTTCGGTTGTAGCGGGTTCTTGCACTTTCACTGCTCAGGTGCAAATGTCTTCGTGCAAAATCGTGCACACAGTTCAGTTTCGTTCGCAGGTGGCGGGAGCAGTCAGAGTAAAGAACTCTGCGTGTTGTCTCACGCGATGGAAGTACTGGCGTGCCAAAAGTGATGTCCGCAGGCAGCCTTAGCTCCCGGCCCATTAACAACATCGCTGGCGTGTAGCTTGTCGCACTATGAACGGCTGACCGGTAGGAAAGTAGGAAGAATGGAATTAGAGTGTCCCAGTTGTCCTGGTGCTCGTCAACGAAGAGCGAAAGGTATTGCTTGAGTGAGCGGTTGAGCCTTTCTACCATGCCATTCGACTGAGGATGCAAGGGCGTGGTTCTCGTCTTCCTGACTCCGAGTGCCTCATACATGCTCTTGAACACTTGCGACTCAAAAGTCCGACCCTGATCAGAATGAATTTCCAATGGTACCCCGTATCTTGGAACGATGTCTTCCGTCAAGATTCTGGTTACAGTGTCTGCGTCGTACGTTCGTACTGGAAATGCTTCTGGCCATTTGGTAAAGTAGTCAGCAATGACTATGACGCACCGATTTCCTTGTGTCGTTTTCGGTAGTGGACCTACAACATCAATGGCCACTCTTTCAAACGGGACACCGACGTTGTAGGTTACCATCCTCCCTCGGCTTCGTGATGGTGGTCCTTTACGCGACGCACAGTGGTCGCACTTTTTACACCATTCGCGCACATCTCGAGTTGATCCAACCCAATAGAACCTTTCTCGAACTCGTTATAGGGTCTTGTATATCCCAAGATATCCGCCAGCAGGGCTGTCATGAAGTTCACGCAAGACGGTGTCGACACGGACTTGAGGTAAAATGAGCTGAAGCGTGCTGTTTCTTCCGTCTTTGCTCTCCCAGCAACGATACAGCAATCCATCCTGTAGAATGAGGGAATCCCATTGTGCCCAGTATGCTTTCACGACGCTGTTGTATGGTGCAACCACGTTCCAGCTGGGTACTTCTCCCACCCGCTTCCACTGCAAAATAGGTTGCAAATTGCTGTCGTTTTCTTGAAGCACACGGAGAAAATCTGCAGTCCAGTTTGTCGGGTCTTGGTCGTCTTGCTGGTGTTCTACCATCGCAGGGCACGTAGTCGTTTGTGAGGACGACAACGGTTGGCAGTCCAATGGAAGGCGCTGCTCGCTTTTCAGGCATGGGCGACAGTTGCCAGACAAGCAAGGTCGCCGCGAAAGTGCGTCGGCGTTTGCATGTCCTTTGCCGGGTCTATGCTCAATCCTGAACTCGTATTGTGCCAGCCGCTCTAACCACCTAGCTACTTGGCCTTCCGGGTTCTCGAAGTTTAAAAGCCAAGTGAGGGATGCATGATCAGTCCTTAAGAGGGACTTTGTGCCGTACAAGTAATGATGGAAATGGGTCACGGCTTTTACAACTGCCAAGAGTTCCTTTCTCGTAACGCAGTAGTTCTGTTCTGCCCTGTTTAGAACTTTGCTATAGTACGCAATTACTTTTTCGGAGCCATCCTGAATCTGGGACAACACAGCACCCAAACCGACGTTACTCGCGTCGGTATCGAGGACGAACTTGCAGTCTGGTCGAGGAAATCCAAGAACTCGAGGGGCGCTAAGGGAATTCTTGAGTGTGAGGAAAGAATCTTGTGCGTGTACACTCCATTCGAACGCCGTATTCTGTTCTGATAAAGCGTACAGCGGTTTGGCAATTGTGGCGAAACCTTTTACAAATCGCCGGTAGTAGGTGCACAGTCCAAGGAAGCTTTTAACGTCGCGCTGATTTTGAGGTCGAGGCCAGTTTCTGACGCACTCTGTCTTCTCAGGGTCCGTCTCCATTCCTTTTTCAGAGACGATGTGACCGAGATAATGCACTCTCTTTTGAAATAGAACGCATTTCTTGGCATTTAGCTTCAAGTTTGCCTTTCTCAGACGGTCAAATGCGAATGACAAATTACAAAGTGCTCCCTGGAAAGTTTTGCCGTGCACAAGTATATCGTCCAGATAAACCAAGCAAACATCGAGCGGCAGGCCCTTTAGGACCTGGTCCATGAGACGCTCAAACGTTGCAGGGGCATTACAAAGGCCAAATGGCATTACTTTGAATTGCCACAGACCATCTCCAGTAGAAAATGCCGTCTTCTCGCGGTCTCTTGGGTCCATTTCAACTTGCCAGTATCTGCTCCTGAGGTCTAATGTGGAAAACCAGGAAGACCCCATAATCGCGTCGAATGTGTCATCAATCCTAGGGAGTGGATAGGAGTCCTTCTTGGTCACATCGTTCAATCGTCGGTAGTCAACGCAGAACCTCGTGCTGCCATCTTTTTTCTTTACCAAGACGACCGGCGTCACCCACGGGCTCGATGAAGGCTCAATAACATCTTGTTGTTGCATATCTTGGATCATCTGGCCGACTTCATTACGTTTTGCCAACGGAATTCGCCGGGGCTGTTGCTTAATCGGAGCTGCATTTCCTGTATCGATGCGGTGTTGAGCAGCGCCTGTCCGTCCGGTCTCCAAAGAAGAAGCAAACACATCTCTGTATTCGTTGAGTAAACTCAGGAGATGTGCTTGTTGTGCTTGATCAAGGTGGCATTTGGAGCGGTCTGCTAGATCCAGCAAGGAAGCCGGCAATTCCTCTTGTGTCATATGGACAAGATCCTTTCGTGAGGGAGTAAAGCTCACAGCACGGGACCACTTCGCAATGCGACACCCCTTCTTTAGGTGGATAGGTTTATCCGTTAGGTTGGCAATGCGGATAGGAACCTTTTTGTTGCCGAAATCTTTTAGCGTTCTTGCTATAATGATTCCTGGAACAGTATCGCACGTGGCGTCTCCTTCAGCGACCGCAATACCATCCGAGCAGTTATTGCCGTCCGTCACCCAGACAACGTTTTCGCTTTGTGGAGAAATCAAAGTGGACTTGGAGCATAGAAGGAATCCCCCGCCGTTTTCTAAAATTGCTCATTGGCTGTACAAGATGACGTGTTCGTCACTTACGTCCAATGTGTGACTCTTGAGATCCAGTGAACAACCATTCGCCTGTAGAAAATTGAGTCCAAGGATGCATTCCTCAAATATTCCAGCCACAAAGGCAACTCGCACAAACTTTTGCGTGCCAAAAAGAAATGTAAGTTCACATGACGCCGTGATTGGCGCTGTTTCTCCTGTGACAGTGCGCAGTGAGCACCCAGAAAGGCGTTTGTATGATGTTACGGGTGTCTTTATTCGTTCATATGCATCAGTTCTTACGATTGTGGTGTTGGCTCCGGTGTAAACAAGCATCTTACATGGTACGCCTTGTATTTCCCCATCCACAAAAAGCCCGTCTTTGTCAGCTCGTAACTTTTGAACTTGCAGCGTTGGGACCGGCTCTCTCTTTTCTTTCTCAGCCGAGATTTGGCCGGTAAGCTCGGCTGGAATTAGTTTTCTGGAGTGGAATAGCCTTTTTCTTCTTTACTACGCCAGCTGCAATATCTCTGGATGTGGCCTTTTTGGCCGCAGCGCCAGCACGTTAGAGATGGCCTCTGATGAGGTGGCATCCCTGTTGCCTCGTGAGAAGTTTGCCGATCTGTGTTGAGAAGCGGCACTGGATGTAAAGCAGACGACGTGCCTGGCTGATAACCACCTGGCACTGTGACCCGCCGGGTGGCTCTTACTGCCCTCGTCGTTGCCTCCACCTCCATAGCTCGTGCAACAGCGTCACACATGCAGGCATGTGACGACAGGCGGAGAAACTGTTGTACTTCAGTGTCTCCGATTGCGTCTAAAAAGTGTCCCACAGCCACAGAGTCCAGTGTCGCAGTTGTGCAGCCTTGATACGAGAGTCGCGTAAGCCTCTCGATGTCAATGGACAGTTCAGACAACGATTCGTTTCGTCCTTGTATCCGCGTTCGGAGAGTGGCGTGGTAGAGCCGCCCGAGGTGATTCTCACCGAAGCGCCCTTCGAGTGCTTCCTCAAGCGCCTTGTAGTCCCGCTGGTTGCCAGGAGGAAGGTTCTGAAGCAACTCCAAAGCTGGTCCTCGGAGTGTAGATGCCAGGAACGCTCCTCGCGAAGCGGTAGTCCAACCGTTTAAGTCTGCGACGAGATCAAAATGCACTTGAAAGGCATTCCAGGGGCTGCGTCCATCATAGGTGTCGAGCTTGACAATCATCCTCTGCGAAGCCAAAGCCAGCTGTTCGTAAGCATCCCCCGAAGGTAGTATCTGCTGTCTGTTATCATTTTCGGTTTCTGCTGGGGCTTGCAAGGAGAGATCTGCCGCGCTAGCAGTGCCGCCTTCGCTCGTACCTTCAATAGTCTCGCCGGACCGCGATGGTGGGTGCAGCGCTCCTCGATGTCCCGTGGATTGGCGTGACGACCCGGTCCCAGGTTGATGCTGGAGTTGCGCGGAAACCTCCCGACGTAGCTCTGCTAAAGCTCGCCGGTCTTCGTCTCGGTGACGATTCTGCTCCTCTCGCAAGCTGGCCAACGAAGCTTGTAGCGCGCCGATCGCTCTCATCACCAGGTCAGGCTGAGAGGTGTTGGGATCTTCCATAATCCCACTTCTGACAGCAATTGTTAAGAAAATCAAGACGGTTTAAAATCCCAGCGTTCGGCGTTCAACGTTCATCGCCATCCGTCTTTTTTCTCGCGCCTTCTTCCTGTCTTCCTTTTCGTCGTCTTCTCATTCGCAGCACCGCCACAACAATATATATATATATATATATATGTGTGTGTGTGTGGAGCTGGGAACCTCCTGGGTTCGATCCCCGCCGCCCCCGCCCGTTTTGATCTGGATGAGTTTCGTACCGGCACGCGTTCGTGTGATCACTACTGCGTGATGCCCGTTAAAAACCCTAGGTTAGCGGTTGTACCGCACTGGCCAAATTTCTCATCTACAGCTAACAGATCTCGATTACCCGTTGAGGTGCATCTCCATCAAGGCTGTATAAAAATAAAGAGCAAACCAATTTTTTAATTATACAGTCATGTCTCGTTAATATGGACCCCGTTAATCGGGACACCCCGCAATATGGACGAAATTTTCGGCGACCGGTCTCCCGCCATGCAATTCTGTCCCGTTAATACAGAAACCCGCAGTCCGGACTATGGACGGCTATTTTGGGGACGAAACGGGACAATACAGGCATTTTTCTCTCGTTAATATGGACACGTGTCCACGAAAAAAAATATTAGTGACCCCAGTGTGTACTACTCGGAATTCACCATTGCCTTTTTGTTCCCCGCCTGGTTACTTTGAAGGCGAGTCCACATACCCGACAGAAGAAAAGGTTAGTGAATCGTAGAGGTCACAGTTTGTACCCGGAATTCACTATTGTCCTCCGCCCTTGAGATAAGAGCTGCGCGCCTAAAGGTGGTCGTTTTTTTTTTGTTTTGTTTTTTTGTTTCTTGTCTTTCAAGCTTAAACGTATGCCATCTCCTTCCGGGTTGGCATACGTGATGAATCACATTCGTTGTGCATAAGAGGCAAGAGGCAAGGCTGGACGCTTCTCCGGTCATTTCGGAGGTGGAGACGATGACAGGTGTTAAGCGTAAACGGACAGAGCTTTCTGCTCAGCTGAAAAAGGAGATATGCAAATTCAAAATTGAAACGCCTTCAGCGTCTGTTCAGTACGTGAAAGAGTGGAGTGGAAAACACCTTGGCGTTGATCTCGGAAAATCGACAGTCCACGCAATTCTAAAAGAATCAAAGAAATGGATGAGCGTTCCCACAGCCAGCTCCAGATCCTGCCGGCAGCGACCCCCAAAGTTTGAGAAGTTGGAGGAGGCCGTCGACATCTGGTTTGCGGAAATGCGCTCCTGAGGGGCCGCCGTCAGCGACGAGATGCTGCAAGAAAAGGCGAAGGAGTTCGGCACAACGATGGGTAAGTCAGTTCTGAGCGTATCTTTTTAAGCACTGAGTTTGAAAATGTTTTCTCAAAATGTTACGCATTCCTCCCCAAAAATGTTGTTTCTTCTAATGATTTTTCTAGTTGCTCGTTCTTGTGCAATTACGCATCTACGTTAAAATAACTGTTCTCTCTTCAGTGGTTTTATTTTAATGTCTGCAATCTTCACGTCTTTATGCAGACATTCATGACCTGAACTACTCAAGGGGTTGGCTCAGCAGGTTTAAGAGAAGGCATGGAATTTCAAGCCACCGTATTCATGGAGAGAGTGGAAGCGTGGATACAGCCGCCGTTGCCAGTGCTCGGAAACAGCTTGCGGAATTTCTTGCTCAGTATTCTCCAGATGATATTTACAACTTCGACGAGACTGGCTTTTTTTACAAGTTGGGCCCATCTTCGACTCTGGCATCCGAACCTGTGGCTGGAAACAAGCGAAGCAAAGAGAGAATCACGGTGGGATTTTTGTGCAACGCAAGCGGCACCCACAAGTGGAAGCCCATTGTCGTGGCAAAAGCGGAGCGACCACGATGTTTTGGAAAGACATTTGACCCGAACATGTATTGCTCTTACAATTGCAACAAGAAAGCATGGATGACAGGAAAGATATTTGAAATCTTCTTGGCGAAATTCGACCGCTTCTTGAAGGCTGAGAAGAGGAGGGCTGTTTTGTTGGTTGATAACGCATCATGCCATTCTGTTCGTGCGGACTATGAAAACCTTACCTTGAAGTTCTTTCCACCCAACATGACTGCCAAAATACAGCCCTTGGACGCAGGAATTATTCGCGCGGTTAAGGCACACTACAGAGGTGAACTTGTGCGGCACTACATCGCTTGCGCGGAAGACAACAAACCGCAAACTGTTGACTTGAGGTGGTGCCTTCAAAAGCTGAAGAGGGCGTGGGACGCGGTGAGGCCTCAAACCATTGTGAACTGCTTGCGTCACGCAGGTATTCTTGTTAACAGCTCTGCTATTTAGGTGGAGGGCGGCGGAGAAAAGCTCACCGGAGAAAAGCTCACCGGAGATGAGCTCACCGGAGAAAAGCTCACCGCAAAACCGACAGAAGCGGAGAAAAGGTCACCGATATTTTTTTTAGCTTAGCTTTATTCTGCATAAAAAAGGCGCCGTCACTAGCTCCGTCAGATAAAGAGGTTTCTTTTTTGCGAGCTAATATAAATAGCGGTGTGTGAACTGCTTGAGCTCCACACATTGTGTTGTGCCTAATAAATAAGTAGGTGTTTGTTGATGTAATCAGTGCCGGCTACGCTGTTTTGTTTCTGTTAATTTCACGATCAAAACTTTAGTTGCGAGAACACCTTTGTAGTGTCGTGTTTGTTGTCTTCACTCCGTCGTCGTTTGAGCGGTTTTCATCATGTATAGCGTTTACCAACTCGCCCAATTCGCTACCTGCCTTACAAAAGACTAGTTCTTATATAGCTCACGAGTAATAACGGTGACAGTGTGCACCTCTGAAGGTCATAGGTGGCTCCCCGTAGAAGGGCACAATCACACAAAGGGAACCTGTGGAAACATCAGCACAAACGGCTAGAAAGCGTGCATGTCCGTGGAAGAAAAAAGCTTCGATATCCTACTGACTGCTTCATTCTGTTTTCAAAGCTTAACAAAAGCTTCAAAGAGAATTTCAGGCACCGCGTTGTTGCGCATGCACTTTTGGATTTTCGGCATTTACAGCTTTGATCTTTAAGTTTTAGGCAGTTACCATTAACTTTTTTTAGCTTTTTCCTGTTCTTCAAGTTCATAAAGTTTTTAGATAGGCTTTCGTTGCCTAAAGAGTAAGCCACAGAAAACACTCGCCCGTAATTATTAATTTGGGAGCAATATACCGAATAACCTTAACAAATATTACAAAAAAGGACATTTCCTTTTTTACAAAGCTGACAAATTTTAATGATAATAAATTGATATATGTTACGCATGATCCAACAGCCTCCGTATAAAAAGAAGAAAAAATATCTATGCGCTTCTCTCCGCATACGCTCAATGGCCGGTGAGCTTTTCTCCGCATCCGCCGGTTTTGCGGTGAGCTTTTCTCCGGTGAGCTTATCTCCGGTGAGCTTTTCTCCGGGATTCGGAGGTGGAGGATCCGATGGATGAACATCCTCTCGCGGCCCTTCGTGAAGCTCTTCGACAACTCGGGGAGAAAAACCCAGATGAAGAGGCATCGGCATTCTTGGATATAGACGAAGAGACTAACAGCTGGGAGCCTATGAGCGACGAGCAGATCATGGAGCTTGTCGGTGAATCCGCTCAACAGGGCCATCAACTTGTCGAAAACTTTGCGCCGACAGAAACAGACGATGAAGAAGAGAGACCAACCGTTACTCGATGTGAAGCTCGCCGTGGCTTGGAGACAGCAATCGCCTACCTTGAGCAGGAGGGGGACGGAGAACGTGCACTTCAAGTGGCCGAAGTGTTGCGCTTTTTGGACACTAAAGTGGGATCGAAAGCGTCAGTGCAAACTCATATCTCCTCGTTCTTTGCGAAATAAACAATGCTTTTTTTTAACAATTATTACCTAATGTTTGTGTTTTTGACCTTGATTCGTTATTATGGACGATTCACATTATGGACGATTTTTCTGGGGAACGGAGGCGTCCATATTAACGAGACATGGCTGTATATATATATATAGATATGGATATATATATATGGATGGGTCTAATCGGTTAAGGCGTCGCCCCGGACAGGCGAAGGTTGCGGGTTCCCCCGCTCCTGGCCCAACTTTTCGCCTGCTCTCCCTCCCTTTCCCTTTCCCAAACTTTAATGCAATAAATTCAATAATCACCTTATCCCCCTCTTCGTTCACAATATTACTACGGCTGCACTTGTCAATCTTCATTTTTTTTTTTTGCGCAGGATGTGCACAATATACGCGTATATTGTGTACATCCTGTATTCGCCATTAATTATTCATTTAAAATTATAATGTGGGTTACACGGCGTAAAATATGATATCTTCAAATCTGCCTCGTTTTGGGTCACTTCTGGGATGTGCAACTTTAGAAAGAAGTCCAAAAGCTGAGGGGGCCTTCATGGAGCTGTCCTTTTCGCTCGGTAGTGACAGCAGAGTAGACGCTATGCGTGTTTGAGACCAATCATGTCTCCGGTTAGGGTCCCGTGACAACTGTCTCGAAGCTGGTGATAACGCTGAACACGGCACCTGCCTTAAGCCCAAGGCCAAACATAGCATCCACTGCACTATCAACCTTGGCTCGAACTGTCAACAGGATATAAGTGACACATTCTCTAGGTGTGTTCATTGTTCGTATGCCCCTGAAGATTAGTCTTTGTGATCGCACCCCCGTTCTGGCCTTGAAGGAACTCTGCTTTTCAATTCCTCTGTTTTCTCTCTCTCCCTAAGCTAAAAGCATTGCAGAAGGTGCGGACTCGGCGGACCAATCAACCGTAGACTTCTTATCGCTTCACTCCGCTCTCTGTGCACATGTAACGGAAGGAGCGTGATCACGTGGTTTGACGGATGACGCATTAGCCCCTGCCAATCCCGGAATGAGGCTGCTTGCGGACCTAGTTTCGCGTGTCGTGCGGCCCGCGGGGCTGCTGTGGATTTCGCTTCTATGGCAAAAAATATCCCGATCGAAAAGTCCTACCCGATCGAAAAGTCGGCAACAAGCGATTTCTTCAAAGAAGCCCAAGACATTCTTTTGATGCGTTCAGTGTTCGGTTCGGCAAATGAAAGCTTGTGCGACATCGTGGTGAATCTTCACGGATCCCTTCCTTCTCGGTTTTGTGTTTGAGTGGCTGGTCTGCAGTGCCCGTGTCGACGTATATTTCGGATTACATCTTTCAAGTCCGGTATTTTAAACGTAAGTGCGCTGCAACCTACTCGGCGACAATTGACCGTTCTGTAGTGTCTATCTCCTGGCAGTGCCTACCTTCTGGCAGTTGGGAGAATAATTTCAACGTAATTCTACCGCAGTCACCTGCCATTAGCTCTCTGAAATCATGCGAAAATTTTAGTTAGAATACTGACATTCTTAAGGCCCGTTCACACATGCAGCGGAGCGCTACAAGCATAGCGCTAACCTCGCGCTAAGCGCGTGCTGACGACAGCGTTCACCAGCTTTGTATCGCACCGTCAAAACTGTTGCTCATGGCAGACGATAAGTAGCTGATGGCACGTGAGGAGCGCTACATCAGCGCTTCGCTGCATGTGAGAACCTTCCTTTATTCTCCCTGCGTTTTGTGAAAAGACGTTTCATGGACACGTTTTCGTGGATACACGTTTCCTGGACACACGTTTAGTCGGCACTCGTTACGCGAATTGCACGCTGCAGGGACATTTCGTCGCGCCTGTATTCCTGAGGCGCGTGCTCACCGACTCAGCCCACCCGCTCACGCCACTTCTTGGCAAATAATTACAAAAAAACAAAAACAAAAAAAAACATATTTTGAGTTGTTTATAAACATCACGTGTTGATGAAACGATCTCGATGAAACGTCTTTTGATGAACTGATTGCAGCGCCAATGAGTGGCGACTGGCATTAGAATTTCGGGGGGAAGGGGGGGGGGGGGGGATTCGGCCGGCTGCCGGGGGACTAGACACTACCCAGGAATTGCCTTTGGTTGTTGTTTGCTTTGCAATATTCTCAGTTGTATAACCATGGCCAAGAATCCGAGACATTCGGTTTAATTCCATTCCGCGACGACATGTGGCGCCTAAGCCCCGAGCGAAATCACTTTTCCAATTTCCAATGTGCCCTCTGTTTCCGCCCGCACTGCCAATCTTATCTTCGAATCCGGAGAGGAGACATCGTAATGCACTAAGGGCATAGCACTGATAACACGCTCAAGACAGCTCCGAACCTCAGAACCTCTCAAGGTCAGAGCTGGGCGCACCTAGCGCAGACGTGCAATGTGTAATTGCTTCTCCCGCAGCCAATGTGCATCTTAGTGATAAGCTAACGCTCAAGACTATTGCTCCATCGCTAAAAAGCCAAATTTAAACCGAGCAAAGTTAAAGCTATACTTCGTCTCACCTTAGCATGGACTGGCCCCGGAGGCTGCTTCAGCGCGAGACGGTAGCCTTCATTGGCGTTCGCGCCACACGAGCCCTAGTGCAGCCGCCGAGATGTCGTCGAAAGCAAATAGCTCGCGCTTTTAGCACGCGACCAACAATAGCCCATGCTAAGGTTAGACGAAGTATTGAAGCGCAATCCGCTGAGTTTTCCTACCTCGCACCGGCGGTATAGTGCATCGGACATAAGGCAAAACGATGCTAAAAGTGCTCTGTTTCAGGCTGGGCTTTCTCTTATATCACTGGAGCCTGTTAGAGAGGGTCTTCTGGCTTAGGGCGCCTTGGCTCAGGCTAAACTTTGTCTCACCTCAGCATGGACTATTGTTAGCCATGCATGCTAAAGGCGCGAGCCGTTTCCTTTGAATCACTCCTCGGTGGCTGCGCGAGCGCTCGGGCAGAGAGTACAGTCGAGTCTGCCAAGGCTAGCGGCTCGCGCTTGCACAACCTTTTCAGTAGTACTTCGCAGTCTCACGCTAACATAGACTAACCACGGAGGCTGCGCTAGAGTGAGATGGCAGCGCTGACTGCGTAGATTTGCATCCTCGGAGCACGAGTGCTCGCGCAGCTGCCGACGCGTCACCCAAAGCGATTGCCCCGGGCTTTTATTGCGCGTGGTTGCTAAAAAGATACAATTATAGCTTTCGCCGTGATACGGTGGCATATGCACGTCAGCTATTTATTTGTCTGTTTGTAAACAAGCTCAGTATGGTGGGTGACAGCTCAAGAGTGCAGTGGAAGCTCCGCCTTCAGCGCGCGCACCTTGCTTTCCGCCGCGCTTTGGCTGCGCGTGCACACTTGTGCTATCAAGGCCACAAAGCTCGTGCTGGAAGCGGAGCTTTCACTGCACTCTTGAGCTGTCACAGACTATAGAGTCCACTATTGGCGAACCTCTGCGCGCTTCCGGATTCGAACTTCTTTCCGTTTTGTTCCACGTAATTTTGCTTCCTGTACAGCTCGCAAGTACAAGGGTCGTTTGATAAGTTTGGTAAATTTATACGATGAACAATTCAATGAATGACGATATGGCTGGCAAATGTTATTCTTCAAACTAACCCAGGCTAGCTTCCAGACGGGAGCGAAGCGCTGTTCATGTTTGACAGACGGCTGAAGCAAACACTGTAGCACTTGCCACAACACTGGAAAAAAACAAAAAAAACCGAGCACTGTGCAATGATGAAGCACGTTTGTTTTAAAAATGTTAACGTCCACGCATCAAAACCGAGTTACATTGAGTTCATGGGGACCCTTATTCAACGTTGAACGCTGTTTAGCTCTGGGTTCGTTGGATTAAACGTGGCAGAACTTTCCCTGAAGATGAAGCGCGCTCCGGACGCCGAGTTGAGGTCACCACGACGGATATTGTTGAGTAAATTTATAATATATTAATTGGGGGACAGTCGAGTGAATGTGCACAAGACTGCTGAGACTATAGGCATCTCAAAATAACGTGTGCACGAAACCCTCAACAAAAAGCTATGTGCGCGATGGGTACCAGCACCTATAGATAACAAGGCCGTAATGCTGATAATTTTTCGCCACAGAAGAAGGCCGATCGCGGGCCGTGATTGGACGCGAGGGCTGCGTCAGCGTCTCGTGTCTAATCAGAGAGACGGACGCAGCGCTCGTATCCAATCACTGCCCGCGATCGGCCTTCTTCTGTGACGAAAAATTATCAGCACTACGGCCTTGTGATCTAGGAGGTGTTGGTACCAGACTGGTCATTTACCAAGACAACGCGCTTTCACACGAAATGACCGTGACAATGACAAAATTGGAAGAATTGTACTTCGAGTTGATTCTTCATCCACCCCATTCTTCTGATATGGCGTCGTGTGTTTTATCAGTGTTCCCGAACTTGAGAAATCTGACTCTGTCGGAAAAAGTTCTCATCAAATGAGAATGTCATTACTCCCGTCAGTTCATATTTTCTAGCCTTTAAGAAAACCTCTTTTTCTGAGAGAAAGAAAATTTAGGAACTCGCTGGACCAAGTGGATAGTCCTCAATGGGGACTATGTTGAGAAACGACATCAATTTTTTCTTCTAACAAAGCGTTTAACCAGCTTTTTTACCAAACACATCAAACGACCATTGTATGCACGTTCATATAAAGGTATAACTCGGAACACAAAGCACGTTTTGCATTAGAGATGGACAAATAAGCGCTTTACCAGAAGTCTACTGGGGCACGAACCACCCTGGCGCCCTTGTAATATCAACTCACGCCGAGCGCGATGTGGTATAGATAGAGACGGTACCTACGAATGGTGGGACCACACCGAGAGGGTCAGCTGGAGAAGCTCCGTCTCCACCTCGCGCTTGTCATTCTTCGTAAGTTGAAGCGTTACCAAACTTAGAGAGCTCGAGCCGGAGTTGGAGCTTCCCCTGCTGACCATATATTGTAACAAACTGTATAATATGCAAGTTTTTGCAAGTCGTGTTTCCAGGTTCAGCAAAAACTCTGCAAGCAGCCTTGAAATTGTGGTAACCCACATGATTTTAAGCCCGTGTTGAAATTTGACTAAGTTGTCTGATAGTCACAGAAACATCTGTAAGCTCTGCAGTTGGTAATATTGTGCAAGGGAGAGAAAGAGAGATACTATATGGTGCATATAAATAAATAAATAATTATATGCTAGTTCGCCCATATATTTTATACCTTCAGCGATGGCGAGGGACCCGCAACATTTCCTGTTTGAGCCCTGGTTTTCTGAGAGTCCCTAACCGAGTGTGCTAGCGCCTGGTAGCTCGGGGCATGTGGAGAGCAGAAAGATCAGGCTACAAAAACCCGGAAATCCAGAGTTCGTCCCCACCAATCAGGATGAGCATCGTACCGGCACGTGTTTGAGTTGCACAGGCTGAATTTCTCAGGTACAGCGTGAGCCAGTATCACCACCTCTCAAACGGCAGATCTAGCTCATGCGGAAACGCTCACGACGAATGTAGTTGCCTGGTTTAATCTTTTGGAAAGCTGCGAGGCCACATATTTGCTAAACAGGGCTCTTTTGAAGTATGTAGTTAAAAGAAACGCAATTGGCGACAGCGGGCGATGTTCTATGATTAAACAATTCTACAGGGTCTCCTGTTTTCCATCTACCTTGATATGGTGGGCTGTCTTGTGTGCAGTTCCAGATAGTATTTTGAAGTTTATATTTTACTTATTATTTTCCTTTTGGTTCAGCACTCTGCTTTCTCAAAGTTAAACAAGCTCGAACGGACTCTTGTGTCCATCAAACGCCATAAACAACGTGCTTTTCCGAGAGATTCTAAAAGCACCAAGATTCTATGAGAGAGAAACAAACAAATGTTTAGCGAGCATGATTTCAGTTTGTTGTTGTGTGGCGATGTTGTGGACGCTGTAAATGAGAAATTTGCCAAGTGGAATATGACCGCTAGCCTGGGGTTTAAAACGTGCACCACGCAGTGGTAATAGACGGACGCGCCCCGGTACAATGTCCATCCACATCGAAACGGACAGGGGTGGGGATTGAACCCTTGAATCCATAGGCTCTGCAGTGCGACCATTCGATCCTTTATTTATGAAAACAAAGCAGGCAAGATGTTGGGCCGACTTGGTAGAACCAGGAAGACCAGAAAAGGAGGACAACACGGTGGCACGGCGGTCCCAGACAGGGTGTTTCCCGAGAACAGCGCCTGCGCGCCTTCAGATCATTTTATGATTATGTCCACTTGAATCCTAAATACTTTAACATAAAATGTGCTGGACCCGAGCTTTTCTTGCAAACATTCGGTAAGGAAGGTATATACGTCATGCAGGAGTCGGAAAAAACAAAGAGTACTGGAGAAAGTGTAGACGCTCGGACACTCGGTTTGGATACTGCGTGCCTCCGATTGTGCCTCCGACATTAAAAATACTCAGCTATTTTTGCTTATTGCACTTAGCTAAAATTGCATGAGGGATTGCGAGCTTGAAATCTCGCCTTGTGGCAGCGGGCAGGGGGCACGATCGCGCTCATATCATAAGTGAAAGTGTAGGAGGCCAGGACAAGGAGTACGCTCACATGCTTCGGAGAAAAACAACAGACGCAATATGCTGGTGTGAAGCAACTGTGCTACCGCAAGAGACGCGACGTATGCCTTCCACTTACGCTCACGCGTTACTTTCGGCTGGGTTTTGTTTCCTTTGCTCGAAGGCGCTGTTTCCAACAAGCTAACGAAAGGTGCCCCAAATCACGCAGTCTGTCTTACCACTATCTTTGCAATGGTAGTGCGTGAAACAGCATAATGATAAGAAGTGCGACTCCACCTGTGATGATCATCAATCCGTCTTGCACCCTGCTGGTGTCAAGCCGCAAGGACGATGAAGAAGAAGCCTGCTTGAGAACGGGGCAGTGTATGACGCTGGGGGTCATCTGTCATGCGAGTGTAAATATAACTAATTTACTGTGAGTCGGCTTCAGTCATTACATTGGCGACGAAGGAACGAACCAATGGCTTTCGGCGCAAAAATCGGTGAATTCGATCTTGGCAAGGGTTCTTCATGGGAAGAATATGTGGAACGAGTCGAGTTATGCTGCGCCGCGAACAAGCTGGTTACCGACATCGACAAAAGACAAAAGCGAGTAGGTGGCCAGGACACCTACTCGCTGATATCGACTCTCGTCAGGCCCCTTCGACCACCGAGTGTGGACTACAGCACCATCGTCGACGCTGTCAAGAACCACGTCAACCCCAGGCCATCCGAACTCTACGCAAGGTACGTCTTTTCGAAGCGGGACCAACACGACGGCGAATCGGTTGCCAGCTACGTTACGGAACTACGTAAATTGGCTGAAAACTGCGGTTTTAGTGACGCTCAGTTGCCACTAAGCATCATGCTCCGTGAGAGACTGGTTTTCGGAGTCGCTGACGCGGTAGTTCAGCAACGACTACTCGCGGAAAAAAGTTTGACGTTCGAGGCTGCGTATGACTTAGCTATCACGGCAGAGGTCACAACTAAGCAGCAAAAAGACATCGGTAGCAAGCGGAGCGATAAAGAAAGCAAAGAAGACGTAACCGCGCGAGTCAGCACACCAAGCAAGGAGAGAGGCATGCAACTAAAAGCGGATGCTTCATCGCGCTGTCATCGGTGCATGGGCTATCACGATCCAGGTCGGTGCAAGTTCAAGAACGCGATTTGTTTCGCCTGCTCGGGAAAAGGGCACATATCTCGAGTTTGCAAGGCTAAGGGGAACAGACAATCCAGTCACCATGTGGAAGATTGTTCGAACGTGACAATGTATCCAAAACATGAGTACGACGAGCTTTTAAACATAAAGCAGATTAAAAGCTCACCAGAACGAATCTTGGTGACTGTGCAAATACTTGGTGAAAGCGTCACAATGGAAGTCGACTCGGGGGCTGCGCGGTCTATCATTTCCGTGCAAGAGTTCAACAAGTTGAAAGCGCATCAAAGTGTCCATCTCGAAGATTCCGAAACAAAGCTAGTCACGTGGACGAGAGAGGGACTTGATGTGCTGGGAAAAGCCATGGTGCCCGTGAACTTCAAGAAGAAGAGTCTAGTGCTTCCGTTGCTGGTCGTTGCGAATAAGGGAAGCACGTTACTGGGCCGAGATTGGTTTTCGTCTCTAGGGATCCAAGTGGTGGGTCTGCACATAGTGACCAACGCCCACGAGAGCGTCGTGTCGAAATTTCCAGACGTGTTTGGAGAGTCTTTTCCAGGAGCTGCCCTACCGCCAATCAGCATCGAGCTGAAAGAAGGTGCACAGCCAAGGTTCTTGAAATGTCGGAGTGTACCCTTTGCAATTAAGGATGACGTGTGCGCAGAACTAGACAAGCTGCAGGAACAAGGCATCCTAGAACCTACGCAGTATGCTGAGTGGGCCACGCCTATAGTAGTGGTGCGAAAGAAGAACGGATCCTTGCGGATCTGTGGGGATTATCGGAGCACAGTAAACCAGGCGGTGAGAGACAATGTTTATCCTTTGCCAACCAGCACAGAGCTTTTTGCAAGACTGGGAAATGGCCGAGTCTTCACCAAACTAGATTTAACTCAAGCCTACCAACAGCTAGTGCTCGACGATGCGGCAGCAGGGCTTGCAACGATCAACACAGTAAAGGGACTGTACAAGGTTAGGCGGCTGCCCTATGGAATCTCTGTCGCGCCAGGGTTGTTCCAAAGAACCATGGACACTGTGCTAGCAGGTGTTCCGCAGGTGGTGGCGTATCTAGATGACATCTTGATCGCCAGCGAAACAACGGAAGAACACGACCAGGTGCTCATCGAGGTGCTGACGAGACTGTCAAAAGCCGGACTACGCGCGAACACCTCCAAGTGCGAGTTCTACGTCGAGAGTCTGGAATTCCTAGGACACAAGATTGACAGATACGGAATCTACCCAAGCCAGGCCAAGGTGGAAGCCATTCACCAAGCGCCTGCACCTACCAACAAGAAGGAGCTCCAAGCGTTTCTTGGTATGGTAAATTTTTATAACCGGTTTCTGAAGGGACGCTCTGAGGTAGCAGAAGTGTTACACAGACTTCTAGACAATGGATCAGCATGGGAATGGAAAGCAAAACACCAAAAAGCGTTTGATGGCCTTAAGGACTTGCTAACCTCAAATTCTCTGCTGACTCATTTGAAGAAAGAGGTCCCACTGGTGTTGTCATGCGACGCGTCGTCAGTCGGCGTAGGGGCAGTGTTATCACATCGCGATAAAGAGGGTCGCGAGTTGCCCATCGCCTACGCGTCAAGGACGCTAAACAAAACCGAAAGGAACTATGCTCAAATCGACCGTGAAGCGTTGTCCATTGCGTTTGGCGTCCGCCATTTTCATCAGTATCTCTGTGGAAGAAGATTTGTCATAATAACTGATCACAAACCACTCCTCGGTATTTTTCAACACCAGAAGCAGATTCCTTTCGTGCTTTCCCCGCGAATGCTACGGTGGACGCTCATGCTGTCGGCTTACACGTACACCCTGGAATACCGACGAACCCAGGACCATGGAAATGCAGACGGCCTCAGCAGGCTGCCGATGCCGGTCACCCGGAAAGAAGCAGAAGTTCCAGGAGATGTTCTACTCCTCGAAGCTGTCCAGTTCCCGCCGGTAAATGCAGTGGACGTGGCCAGAGAGACTAGTAAAGACCCTCACCTGTCCACGGTCATGCAGTGGATTCGCCATGGCTGGCCGCAAGAATACCTATCTGAGGAGTACCACGTGTACAAGGTGAGGAGCCAGGAACTTTCGATCCAGCAAGATTGCATAGTATGGGGGAACAGAGTGATTCTGCCCAAGTCGTTGAGAATGGAGGTGTTGCAGCTGTTGCATGGGAACCATCCTGGAGTAACGGCCATGAAGGCAATTGCTCGATCCTACGTTTGGTGGCCAAAAATCGATGAGGACATCGATTCCTTTGTGAAACACTGCAGAAAATGTCAACATAACCGACAGAGTGAGCCCCAGGTGCCCACTCATTTCTGGATCAAGCCTGATAGGCCGTGGAGCAGAATCCATATCGACTTCGCTGGGCCAGTAAACGGAGCGTGCTTTCTTGTGGTCGTGGACGCATATTCCAACTGGGCAGAAGTGGAAATTGTACCGTCACTAAGCTCGTCGATGGTTATCGAAAAGCTGCGCAAATTATTCGCGTCATATGGACCACCTGACCTAGTCGTGTCGGATAATGGAACAGCCTTTGTGAGTCAAGAAATGCAAGAATTCTTGAAGATCAATGGAATCAAAAGTATGCAGACTGCTCCTTATCATCCGGCTAGCAATGGTAGGGCTGAGCGAATGGTTCAGGAACTAAAAATGGCCCTCAAAAAGCAAGAGGAAGGAACAGTGGCATGCAAGGTGTCAAGATTTTTGTTTAAACAACACTCAACTCCTCACGCTGGTACCGGGAAGACTCCGGCGGAGCTAATGTTAGGACGGAAATTACAGTCTCCACTGGACAAGCTTCACCCAGACAGCCACGCGGATGGCTACTGCGCGTTCAGTGAACCAAAGAGAGTGTTTAGTCGTGGGGATTTTGTGTATGTGCGGAACTTCGGGGTGGGCGCTAAGTGGTTAGGAGCCCGAGTCCTGCAACGTCTGGGACATGTGATGTACAAGGTGCAGACATCTGATGGCGTGACACATCGGCGTCATGCAGATCACGTAAGGAAGGCATGGGCGAGTACACCTCCGTCCACAAGGCCTGGAATAAACGAGTCCTTCAAGCTACCGTCTAAAACTCAGCCAAGTCATAGTGAGCCGCATTCAACACCGCAGCACCGACCAATGCAGCCACCGCCGGTTGCAACATCGTCGGAACAGCAAGGTTCGCCACAGCCGCGTCGCTCTTTCCGAGAACGACGACCTGTGTGTCGATACGGCGTCGACAGCGACTAAGGGCGAAGAGATGTGATGATCATCAATCCGTCTTGCACCCTGCTGGTGTCAAGCCGCAAGGACGATGAAGAAGCCTGCTTGAGAACGGGGCAGTGTATGACGCTGGGGGTCATCTGTCATGCGAGTGTAAATATAACTAATTTACTGTGAGTCGGCTTCAGTCATTACACCACCTTAAGGACTCACAAAAGTCACGTGTCTGGGAGAGTTGAAAGAAGCATTTGCTTTATTCAACATACAGATGCAAGAAGGGGTTTAGAGGCTTCACAAATTCATCACGGAAACCGGCGCATGCTCTTCCTGCTCCCCCGCCGAGCCCTAGTAATTGTTGCATGGTGTCTCAGTCCTTAACCCAGTTTATTAACGCAAAATATGTTTGCACGCCAGTTTCTATGAAAAACCGTCAGGTTAAGCCGTTATGTTTTACCGCTACATTTGTTACAATGTTATATAAAAAAAGAAAACAGCAGAAGCAATCGGTTGGGATTGAACTTGGGAACTAATGATCCGTAGCCCGATGCTATATACAGACCGAGCTATGGGGCGAACACGTTTCAAAGCATCAAAGTTCATTTTTGTGGGACCCGATGCCTACAGCGCGCACTCACGGGGCAAATACGAAGAAGGAGCAAGGAACAAAATATAATACCCGAGACCGAAGGAGTTGTATTGTACACTAGCTGTCTCACTAAAAACCGTGAAGCTTAGCGGGAAGCGGCACTAAGCGCTTCCCGCTAAAATCCATCCGTTCAATGGAAGCCTTGTGCCGATATTAGAGAGTTTTAGCAGATTGTTTTTATCCCCAAAAACGATACCTCCTCTCCCCTCCGGCGGCCTTGGGCATGCATCGTACCGTTATAAGGGGAAAAAGCGAACTGCTAAAGCTCTCCATTAACTCTGTAGCACAATTGCCGCCCACCCCAGTTACAAAATACTTATTATTCGTCTAAGTTTGCTCCATATCTACTAACTTCGAGGTGCCGTGCGTTCTGAACGTTGGATCGTACTACACTCCGTTCGGCCCCTAAGCTGACAGTGAGGTGGAAGCTGCGTTTTGCCAGACCAATCAGTGGCCTGCCTCTTATCGCCTGAACTCGCTCTCGGCACGTGGTATGTGGAGATCAGGGTGGTCACGTGGTGCAAGGCCGACAGTTGACTAGTCCAACAAGCACGCAGCTTCCACCGCACTGCCAACTTAGGGGTGAACACGAATCGAACGCGACTCGACGGGCGGACGACGGCTGAGACATCCCTCCCAACCTAATCTATAAACCTCCAAACCTTTCTATATTTTCCACCGTTTTCTCCCGACCGCTTCCCTATCGACAGTGTGCGCACGAGCGGGCAAGCAACTAAGCCAATTTTGTAAAAAAAAAAAAGGGGGGAAATAAAAATCTCTCTCTCTTTCTTACTCAGCTAACAGCTGCTGTGCCATCATACCTCGGGATATTAGGGCTGCAACAACGAACAAAAGGTCCGTGGAAGGAAAGATCCTATCGTCTACATCTTCATTGTTCCTCGAACCTGCTACTTGTTTCGTGTTATACACCTTCCAAACGCTTATCTCTGGTGCGAAAACGTCCGAGCGACTGGACTGTAAACGCAGGTGCGGAATACGATATTTCGCGGAGAAGAGCTACTGCGCGTGATCAAAATGCACTCCACAGCCAAATAAAGATGGCAACTAACAGAAGATCGAAGGTCTACACCATGCACATTGGCCCCAATGTATATAGGGCCATTCAAATTAGAGCCTTCTGCGAGATACCATCTTTGTTTGCTGGGCTGTGGAACTCTTTCGTTTGAAAAATAACCCTCTACGAAATATCGTACACCCGTCAATAATAGGGAATTGTAGCAGAGCGTTTCCGCAGCCCGCTAAGCACCCGGATAGCGCTCCGTAATCTGCCACAAAACCTTGAACTATGCAGACAAGGCTGGGGGCCCGCATGCGCAGGTGCGGTGTTTTCTTCTGGGATACCGTAGCGGAGGAGAAAAACGATCTACTACAACTCCCTAATATGAAGGTAGAGGCCGGTCCGTCGACCGCTCCGTACTATCCGCGTCATGACGCGGCGGGCGTGGCGGCTATCGAGCCTTATCGGCGCTTGGCGCCTCACTGAAATTAAGCGCTTGGATCGAACACTGTCTTCGCTTTTGCTGCTCCGCTCTGCAGAGAGCGTGAAAGTGGATTTCTATTTAGCGACTTTTTGTGGGCGCTGTGCACGCGTCATTGACGGCAAATAGTTTGCATTTTGCCCGTGGAAAAGCGCCGACGTTGCTCGGTATAGTTCATCAAAACTCAGATTCTTTCTTTATTATTCAGTGAACGCTAATAGCGATAAATATTTTTACAAATTAAAATATTTCGAGCGTATCATGACAGAAGCCACTTCGACTTTTCAAAAATGAGCGTGGCCGAATAAGCCGAAAGAAATGCCGACCGCATTCAAGAAAAAAACAAATAGTTACTTTATCAAGTCACCACAGTGCCTCCTGATAACGTCCGAAAGGCTCCTACCCAATTCTCGCACTTTTTTCAGGGAACAGCAGCAGAGCTGAGCTGATTCACACGCTGAATCTCGGCGTAGCGCGCGATAAGGTGCGCAAGCCGCCACGGGCCACAGCATCATGACGCTGATAGTACGGAGCAGTCGGCGGTCCGGCGTTCACATTTATATCGACGACGGGTGTACGTCGCATTCGCGTCCACAGCCCAGTGACTCGGCAGTTTTCGTCTTTGTCATAACAGTCGGAAAAGTGTACACCCTTCATTATGGATTATCACAGATCGATGGAAACTTGTTTTGTTCCGTACGTTACCAGCAAAAAAGAAAAGGCATACACGAGAAGCGCATAAGCCAGAAGAAAAGCCCACGCGAGTGCACTTCGAAGAAAAAACACAGCATACTAATGCTTGGGCGGTAAAATGACTGAAGTATCATCGGTCTAGGCAAGTTCTTGTAAGAAAACCTGAGAGTGGGAGTTATTTCACGCGATAGCGTAAGGCTCCCGTTCAGCGAAAAAGCCGGCGTAGTAGTAGTCGGCGTCCGGCGTGACTTCGTAGGCCACGTGACCCGTGTCGATTTACCCGGGTCACGGCGTCCGGCGTGACCTCGTGGACGCGCCCCTCCCCTTCTCTAAACACTCGGGTCACGTGACCCGGGTGTTGAATGGGATCCCTTCCCCTTACCCCCCACATTTCCATCCCCTCCTCCACTACTCCTATCTGACCCCCACTCCTTTCCCCTGCCCTCCACCCCTTGCCCTCCCTTAGTAGCAGTCGGCGGCGGCGTGACCCCGTGGGAGGGCACCCTCCCCAGCCCCCTCCCCTCATCTACCCCCTCCAAGCCATCCATTCCCCCAACCCCCACCCCCTTCCCTTCCTTCCTTCGCCTCCCCTGCCCTTCCGCCCTCCTCCACCCCTGCGCTGACGACCCGGCCTTGCGCTATCGCGTCATACACTTAAGGCGGAGCCTAAGTGTCCCCCCAATTTTTATTTGTCCTAGTCTCAGGTTTTCTTTCAATGATGTTTCCTAGCCAGCTCGCTCGCGTACTTTCCCTCCTTACAGTTCTTGTAGCTGGATGTAGAGTCTCCCGCAATATGAAGGACCTGTTCGACCAGGCAGTTTGATGCTGTTTTGGATTTGCCCATGCCTGGACCATATTTCTTGACGCGAAAGATTGAAATAAACTTTTATCTTTCTTGTCGCTCAAAATAAAGTGCGCCTGGCCAAAGTGGAATAAGCGCCGCCCCATAAATTGCATCGGCGAATGGGTCCTTCATATTGCGAGTGACTGTATACGCACTTAGCGCGGGTGTACGGCCTAGGGAGCAGCTCGACATAAGAAATGTCGCGCTCCGTCGGTTCTTCGATGGGGTCTGGACTAGCTCATTTGGCGGCATATGTATAGTCGTCTGGTGGAGATATCAGTAAATCCTGTCACACAGTCTTTACTTTGTAAAACATGAAACATCATCTCCCCACCCGGGTTCTTTCTCACCTTCTACAGATAATTGATTCGGCATTGTGATACACAACCACCACCGAATGCAAAAAAACTCAGGTAGATAAAATAAGATGTCCATAATAATGTTTGAGTCTTGGTGAAACCTTAGAAAAAAAAAAACTGGGTGCGAACTTCCGGGAGTCCTGAAGTATATCATTGCCTGAGGGCCCGGGATTTTTGATGGTAGTCGAATTTCCCGGGCCTTGTGTAATAAGAGATACTGAAAATTGCATAATTTGGCATGGAACTACTTCAGGTTATGCAGTTAGTTCACGCCAGATTGTCAGATTTATAATGAGCGAAATAATTAAAAGCTCGCTAAAACAGCATTATATGACGTATAAAAATACTCTCCCAGACTAGCGTCATCTATCCATAGTGGAGACTGGACCTCCTCAGGCAATTTCGTGCTTTCCTGAACCAGGCGCAGCTGCCCCAGGGACATTCGGGCTTAAATCTCCGGAGCGAAAAGACGCGGTTTTCGGTGCCAGGGACGGTAATTTAGAAATATACAGAAAAATAATTAGTATAAATATCAAAATGCTCTCATCGAATATGATACTAGGCATACCCAGCTACATTCTAGACGAAAATTCGATATTCTCAGGCGATGTTTGTGGCTTCCTGAGCCGGGCGGAACTGCCAAGAAAAACGTTGGGGCTTAGTGTCCAGAGCGAAAAGACGCGGTTTTCGGTGCCAGGGACGGAAATTTAGAAATATACAGAAAAATAATTAGTATAAATATCAAAATGCTCTCCTCGAATATGATACTAGACATACCCAGCTACATTCTAGACGAAAATTCGATATTCTCAGGCGATGTTTGTGGCTTCCTGATAAAAAAACTAAAAACGAATTATTACTATTATCAAAATACCCTCCTGGAATATAATACTAGACATACCAAGATACGTGAAAGATGTAAATTAAATCTCCTCATCAATTTTTGTGGCTTCCTCAGCCAGGGGCAACTGGGCGGAGAAATGATCTGGCATAGTTCCCAGAGCGACAGATGCGATTTTTTTGGGGGGAGGGGCGAGATATAAAAAATTGCAGGAAAATAATATTTATGAATATTAAAATTTTTTTGCCGGAGAATGATAGTAGACATGCCCAGCTACATGCCACGTGGAAATTTTACCTCCTCATGCAATTTCTTCTAATTTCTTGACCTTATGAAAAAAGCACTGTATAATTTAGTCGGCAAAAAGGCGACAAGTAGCCTAACTCGCACTTTTTGCCTACTGCTTTGCCTTTTAGCACTCCAGAAGCTTCCTTGAGATTATAAATGCGAACTAGGGTGCCTTCATCTCCGCTTTAATCGGAATAATGACATCTTTTGTGGTACCCGATGCCGACAGCACGTGCTCACAACGAGAATACAAAGAAATACCTTGAAAAAAAAAAGGTGTCGTAGCACAAGTAAAGCGCGCTCCTACCAAAGAATAAAAAGCACAGCGCCCGTATGAGAAATATTGCATCATTGTTGGTGACATGGTCACGTGACGATAATTTACGGGGGTCACGTGACCATCGTCCGTTGCGCCACATTAACCACGTAACCACAGTGAAAGAGTGGGCCAACGGAAGCCACAAGGTCATGTGACCATGATTCGTGGGGTCATAAGAACACGGTCCGTGGAGTAACGGGAACATAACGCGCGGGGCGGAGGGGGGGGGGGGGGGGGGGGGTTCCTCTCCGCCAGGTCTCCACGCGGGAAATGATATCGCATTTAAGCCTCACAGGTTGTCCAATTGTCCAAGATGACAGCCAACCTTTTGCCGATCACGGGCGAGCGCGGTTCTTCTTGGTGGGCGGCCAACGGACCCCCCCCCCCCTCTCCTACCACCCGAAAAGTACAGAGGAAGCACCTAGAGCTCCCAGAAGTGTGTGAGTCAGAAATTGTGTAAAGTCGTCGATTTCTTTACTAGGATTCGGGCATGGTACAGGAACCGCAAAATCTCTTATTGGTCCATAATTGCTATCGACATGTATGGCGCTAAAATGAATTCATTTGTCCTTCGAAAATAAGGATCTTGCTACCATGGTGCAATCATCAGAAATATATATTTCATTCTTTAAAATAATAAAGATTTGCGAAATATTTTGGGTGTGAGATCTCTGCTATCCCAACCATGTTTTAACGCTATTGCCAGCACTCGGTTATTAGAGAACTTTAGACCTAGATAACTCAAAATTGAGCGTGAATTTCAAAATGCTCTCCTGGAATCAATTAAAGCTAAGATTATTAAAGCGATCGCATTTGACCTCAAGCTCCAGTGGCGACAAGCTTTTCTTCCTGGGAGCTGGATGTCATGGCCTCGTTTTCAATGGGAGTCTATGGGATTCGGTTTGTTGATTCGGGAAGGAAATGTAATGGTCGTGAGGCACTGAAATTCTTCAGATAAGCGGGCTATTAGATCAATATTATGGCCCCCCGAGTGCAATTAAATTTGTGGAGTTTTAACTGAATTACAAAAATAAAACTTTTTTGCCCATTGAGTTACGCTGGGGCGCTGACGTGACTGCCGAGAGATGGCGTAAGTTGCGAGCGGCGGCATGTCCCGGATTCTTGGGGTTGGGCTCAGTAGTACCTCTTCAGATAGTTGAGATTGCTTAGGTGTGCTTGTCTACAGAATGGGCTGTCTGTAATAAACTTCTCGGAGATTTGAAAACAATACCTTGTGTCTGTTTACCCGTGCTTTTGCAAACACCTGGGTGAGTGCATTTGTTTTTTGTTGTTGTTTGTTGAAATGTTAGCTCTTTGTTTTAAATGGGGCTATGAAGTTCGGCACGCCTTGCAAGGTTTTTTTTTAAAGATATCCAGTGACAACAAATAATTTGTTTCACATTTCATACGATTGCGGTAAAAAGAAAAACTACAGGCAGCTATGGCACAATGGTAAAGAGACTCATAAGGCGAGATATAAAAGAAGCTATAGCAAACCATACAGATAGCAATAGGCAGCTAAATAAATCATAGAAAAAGCCATAGGCAGCTATAGCACGATGTCTAAAAATATCCATAGAATAAGCCATAGAGATCTCTATAGCAGACCATACTAGATGCTATAGGTGGCGAAAGGAACATAGGAAATTCTATACGCAGCTGTAGCACGATGGGTATAGAGAACCATAAGACGAGCTATAGAATGAGCTATAGCGGACCATGCAAAAAGCCATAGGCGGCTAAAGAAACCATAGGAAAAGCCATAGGCAGCTATAGCACGGTGTCTAAAAAGGTCCATAGAGTAAGCCATAGAGATCTCTATAGCAAACCATACAACAAGCTATAGGCAGCTAAAGGAACCATAAGAAATGCAATAGGCGGCTGTACCACGATGGGTAGAGAGAACCATAGGACGAACGATAGAATGACCTATAGCGGACAATACAAAGAGCAATAGGCGGTTAAATAAACCACAGGAAAAGCCATAGGCAGCTATAGCACAGTGTCTAAAAAGATCCATAAAGTAAGCCATAGAGATCTCTATAGAAGACCTTAAAAGAAGCTATAGACGGCCAAAGGAACCAAAAGAAAAGCCATAGGCGGCTATAGCACCCTTTCTAAGGAGACCCATAGATTAAACCATACAAAATTCGATAGCCAAACTTCCATTGAAAAAGCTATAGACAACCATAGGCGAGACCATATGAAAAGCTATAGACAGCCATAGAAGCGGCTATAGCTAATTGGGCCCATTTTCTATAGCCGGCCATATAAACGATTTTCCATAGCCGACCATAGACCATTTTTGTATGGTGTAGTATTTAAAATTTGCGTTATTTTATTTACATTTAAAAATAAAGCTGCTTAAAGGGGCCATGAAAAGCGAAATGAGAAATCACGTGGTGTGTGACGTGCTTGGGACAATGGCTCCAAGCTTCCACCTTCCTTTTAAAGCAAACCATGGAACGTGTCATTCGCAAGCGGTGATAAGTGCCGTCACGGCAATCATTGGCCACGAACGCGAATTCAAATATTCGTCGACGGATTGATTGTTGACGAGCGCCAACGTCCGAGTGGCGCAGTGCTCGTGTCCAATACCTGAGCTGGTGTATGCTGGCGTGCTTTGGGTACCGCTGATGTAGCACAATGAAAAGGCGAAAAGTTTTCGAAGGAAGTGAGGTACGAAATAGTCTGGTATATCTTCGAACTTTCGTACCGAAAAGCTGGTTTCACTTTCTACCTCTTTTTTTTTTAAATTTGGCCCACTGAACGATATGCGATTAGTAAGATTCCAGTCTAAAATTATTTATCCCAGCCCAACATTTCTTTTATGGCCTCTTGATTTCGGTGAAATCTCTGTGAAGCCCACTTTCAGTATTCTGCTGCCTATTCAAGAAACGTGCAGGATCTGGAAATTTCTGTGCGGTTGAGCTTGCTCTGTTTTTCCTTTTCTTCTCCATTTATTCTTCTAAAACGTGTCATTCATAGCTGAGTCCCACTAGAGCGACAAACCAAAAGAGACGACAGTGACAAGCCTGAAAAACTATCTTTCGCGATTTGACATGCTTTGTAGAATAAAGGAAGCTATGCTCAAACACGAGCATCATGCAGGCGAGGGCATCCTTTGCAGGGCTTGCAATCACTCGTGCTTACTTCACGAGCACCGAACGACTAAACACCTGCCAAAAGTACCATCTCGAGCATGCTGCATGTGTTTTCGACATGTAGTTGTTGTTTCTTTATGTTTGTCGCTATGGTGAAACTCGGTCATACAGTACGAGAACTCTTCAGCTCTTCTGTGGCGCCCGAAAAACACCTACGTGCGTTTGCGGGCTTTTTGTTCTCGATAGAAACCGCGATATTAAACGGCGTGCATCAGTTTGATTTACGGAAAGCAGCAGCAGGGCCTTGTGGCCTCCTTCTGGTTAAGAACGTTCATCGTTCTAAACCAGACGTAATACGTTGAAACTTGCAGCAGTGTCCAGCAATAAACACGTTTTCCGATTCCTCCCTATACACCGTTTCACATTAGGTCCGCCCGCGGCAAACGCCACGATCCAATGCAGCCAATCATACCGCGCCAAAAGTGAATTGTCACGGCACTCGTCGTCTTTCTGCGTTTGCTAATAACGGCTGAACCAATCACGGACGAAATAAAAATGGCGCAGTATTAAGTAGCATTCACTTTGCGTGATTGGTTTACACGGTAACAGAAAGCTTATATAGGCGACCAGCGCCGTGATGATGTGCTTTTGGCACTTATTGATTCACTTCGTCGAATCACAGTGTTGGCTGCGGTCGAATTAAAGGGCAACTTCGCTCAATTCCGAAGATATTGGAATAATGAGTGATTTCGCGTTAAAAAGCCCTAGTAAAAGACACTACGGCATTTGCTTCGCGAAAAATGGGATATGTATTTTTAAATTTCATTTTAGACATGAGCAGAAGTCGAAACTGAAACTTTCGGCTCCTTCCGGCAACATTGGCCTCGGGCCGTCAAGAACATGGTTATCACGTGGTACGAGATGTCACGTGTTGCCGGACGGCTATGCCTGGTAGTTGATCCCGTGTGGACCATCTCGCGGCCGAAGCGCTTCGGCACGAGGAACGGCTTTCCAGATAAGGGTGGTTTGAGTGGTGTGATAGTCTTGGGACCGGTACTAAAAACAAAGCTCTCTGACGCACGTGTCACTCCATGGAGCGAGGGAGAAAACAGCCCGGCCCAGCTGGGTGTGTTTGTCTCGCACTGCAAAGCACACCGAAATATTTTGCAACCTATGCAACTCGAAAATTCTTTCCCAAATATGATCAGGCTTCACCCATACAGTGCCCCGATATTGACGAGTCTGAATCCAACTCCCAGGCAGACTTACCTAGTTCTTTTAGCTTGGCTTAACTTATTGCGGCGATTAAAACTACAAAGAAACGCACGACCCCCGGTCACGATGGTGTCTCTACTGAGGTAATCCAAAACCTGAAAGGTCCGGCCATTGACAAACTCCTGCAGGCCATTAACCAAGTATGGGTGGCAGGAGACATTCCCTCTGACGGGAAACATGCTATTGTGGCCCTATCCGGAAGCCAGAAAAGACACCCAACAACCTCCAAGCTTTACGATTTTATTTCGCTTACACCGACGATTTCCAAGCTTGTAGAGAGGATGGTGGCCACATGAGTGTCCTGGTGGCTCAAAAGCTACGGCAAATATCACCCCGCGATAATCAGCTTTCGACCGTACTTGGGTACTGAGAAGGGCCTGTCGATTTTGGTGGACGACATCATACAGGTCAAGCAGTATGCACAATGGTAGCTTTAGACTTTGCCAAAGCGTATGACAATATTGACCGCAGAATGATAATGACAAACCGTATGCGGAGGGCAATTCGTGAACTCCTTGCACAGAAGTTGTGGTTACATCAGAAAGACGCCGAGCTCTGTTAGGCTCTGATTGAAGGATAGTGGGTAGACCTCAAAGAAAGCTGCCTTGATGTCTGCCCACTATTCTTCAATCAAAGCCAATCAGAGCTCGGCGTCTTTTTGACGTCACCACAACCCCTGCAAAAGAAGCAGACAATCTTGAGCTCCGCCTAGAGCTAGGCCTTCTTCCGCGAGTTACACGATTTGTATACTCCTTCCTTCGGAATCAAACCTTTGCTATAAGGGTGGATGGACAATGTGAAAGATGTTTTACATCGATTAGGGGAGTCCCCAAAAGGCACCGTCTTGTCTCCGCTTCTTTTTAACATTGCACAGATACCCCTAGCATGGCAGCTCCATCGGGTTCCGGACGTCGAATGTCTCATCTATGCTGTCGACGTCACTTAATGGACTAGTCACAAGGACCTCTCTGGCAAGCCAAGTTGTTCCAAAAAGCCCTCGATATACTTCTGAACTATTCAGAACGAGTTGGGCTGTAAATTTCTTCGCAAAAATGCAACAACATTGTGTAGCAATCAAGGCGGGATGTAAGGAATTCACTCAGGCCCTCTTTCAACTCAAGCTGGGTACTATAACAATACCTAAAAATACGAATGTCCGGATACTGCGCTTGGATATTCGAACCCAAGGGCTCCGAAAGATTAGGCAAACATCTGCCACCACTCCATCTCACTCGACGCATAGCGCCGAAAGCTGGTGGTGCCCGTACAGACATCGCTCAACGGCTGGTGCGTGCCATCTTGCAATCGCGAATTAAATACCAGGCGCAGTTTCAACAACTTATGGCGGCACAGTGGTCGCAATTTCAAACCAGGAATTGTGACGCAATGCGCGTTATAACGACGCTGTCTCGCGTTACTCCAATTTCAATCCTACAAAAGCACACGATGCTGAACACAATCACGAAACTCATCTCTCAACGACAACAGGCAAGGGAACAGCAGTCTGTACCAGCGGTTGCTGCGCTACATGCGCATTTTCAACGTGGCCCCCCGCTGTACGTACAGTCGAAACCAATACCCCCCACCCATAGAAATTCCCCCACATTACCACCAAGAAACCGACAAAGTTAAGACGTCGCGATAAGGGAGGCTTATAAGGATCTGCCCCGAAACACAGCGCGACAACCACTGTTAAGTTCATACGGATGCAGCGATCTTCCCTGACCGGCGGCCGATTTTCTTTCCTCGTCAGCTCCTTCGACATACTTGCAGTCAGGGGCACCAGCGATATACATCTGAGAAAGTGAACCCTCTTTTCATGAAATTACAGGCCCTCCACGTCACTGTACAAGCCGCAGCCACCAAGATGCCGACCATCCGCAATCTTCACGTTTTTGCAGACTTCTTAGTGGCAATTCAAGAGGTCAAAAAGGTTTCTAAACGATGGAACTGTGTCAAACGATACACACCTTTTACCTTAATACTTCGACCTGCATTGTAGGTACGCTCAAGTGGATTCGGTTAACATGTATTTACCGTCGTAACTCAATCTCCTGGCTCTAGGCATCCTAAAAAACCGAACCTACATTCAGGGGCCAGTCGATTTTCCTGTTAAAAATTCATTCGAAGATCTGTGACGCCCACCTTTCTGTGCCGTCGCGCAGAACACCAGGGGGTGACACCAGACGGAAAAGCAACAGGGAGGGGCACGCGACAGCCAATCACGGGTGATGGCTTCCCGGCGGCCTGAATTTTAGAATACGCGCGCCTTCGAAAAATCAGTCCGCCGGGAAGCCGTCACTCGTGATTGGCTGTTGCGTGCTCTACTGCCTTCCCGTCTGGTGGCGCTCCCTGGTGTTCTGCGCCACGGTGCAGAAAGAGGAGCGTGGTACGATATTTGATTTCGCTTTTAATATAGAATTCGGGCGCTCTTGAATATAATTTTGGGCTTTGTAGGTTGCTTAGAGCTTGTAGATTGAGTTATGACAATAAATGGACGATCTATGAATCCACTTGAGTGCCCCTTTGAGGTGTACTGGATTCAAGGTCATGCCATAAACCAATACAACCTTGCAACTGATCAGCAGGCACACTGCTGATCAGTTGCAACGCAGTTGCGCGAGGACAGCGCAAACTGCTTCGTTGCGCTGTACTCGCACAAGGCACCAGAGGCAGGTTTCGCTATTTCTCCACGGGGCGCGGTGCCGTCGGGGCCGAGGTGCGTTCCGATTGCAAATCGAAACTTAAACACCCGTCGAATTTGGGCGCTTTTTCAAAAGCCGTAAAATGCATCGCGGGACTTTGATCGTTCTGCAATTTGTTGATTTACTGTTTTTCAATGATGCTCAGCAATTCTCTAATTAAAACCATGCCCTTGAACACGACGATTAAAAAGTTAATTACGCAAAAGTAATTAACAGTTTTATTATTTCAGACTTTAAAATTTTTCCTAAATAGTCCCCTGGCCCAGGACCAAAACAACACAAGTCTTTTTTTTTTTTTTTGCGACGCGTAGTTTTCGCAATGTCGAATTTGTCCACTTTTCGTGAAACTCCTTGTATATATATCTATGTATATATATATAGAGAGAGAGAGATTTTTTTAATTGCACGTTCAATTTTAGGTCCTTTTTATTTTATTTTGGGATATGTTTGAAGCGCTGTTATTATTTTCGCTTATAATCTAGAGCAGCAACTTATGTGTATCTGCAGACGATAGGTACTTATGTGAATAATAGTAGAAAAATTCCAATGCTATATATTTAAACGCCACGAAATAAAAAAAAAATAGGAAGTTGAAATGTAAAAGTAGCCAAAAGTGTGCTTTTCGAAGCGCTATATTTTAGGCGGAGATAAAACAATGTAACATTTTTTTTTATGGAAACTTGGTGATATTTTATAGAATGCTTTGCCTACATAAAAACGAAAACAAAGATGTTTTCTTAATGCACGTTGAAGTTGCGGAACTTTTTACCTTGAGACATGTTTGAAACGCTATAAAAAGTTTAATTTATAAACTAAAGCATCAATTTATACACAGATGATATGTCCTTTTGAGGAAATTATATCAGAAAAAATCGAACAGTAAGCTTGAAAAAAGGTACGATATCAATATCAATATTGGGTAAAATGTCAAAGTAGCCAAATGTGTCTGTTTTAAAGCGCCATATTTCCGACTGAGACAAAGTAATGCAACATGTCTTTAATTAAAAAAAAAAAAAACACAACGGTACGGTTTAAAATGCTTAACTTATTTTTTTTTAAATTCAAAGATGGGTGTTTTTATTTGCACGTTGAAGTTTCGAAACTTTTGACCTTAGAACATGTTTGAATAAAGCGCTCTAAAAAGTGTCTTTATAAACTACTAGACCAACAAATTATATACAGACGGATATTGTTCAGATGGGCAATTATATATTGAACATCTGAACAATATTGGGGAAAAATATTAAATGCTATATCTTAAAATACTTATGAGATAATAAGTAATAAATGTATAGTAAAAATGGCAGAGTGGTCCTGTTTGTGCGTTTTTGACTCGCAAAATATAGGGTGTCTAAAATGCAGAGGCTCAACCTAAAATAAGCCGTAAAAATCGATGCCTGCAATTAGCAACCTAAACTTGTCGTCAACGGTGTATTTCACTGATGTATTTTACATTGTGAAATTAAGAGGCGGAACTCCTTTTCGTAAAACAATATGGCGCCAAACTCTTGCCATGGTCAACGGCGGACAGCGATGCAGACGACCGAGTCGAGTGGCGGGGCGCGTTTGGCCCATGTCTCTGAAGCTCAAGATTATATGTTCCGGCACGAGAAACTTTTTTATTTAAATATAATAGGACCGATCTCACCAGCCAGTTGGACAACGCCACCGCTCCCGCCAAGAATGGAGGGAACTTTAGTCTTCCTGCACGTGCGCAACTTCGAAAGGGCTCTGGGCGTGTAGAGCACAAGACGGTACAAGCCCTCGTATATACGCCCGTCTGCCTCCTGTTAACTAAAGTTATGGCGGCGTCACGCATGCGCTGAAGGCTTAGTGAGGTCGGTCTATTCATGATGTCTATAAGGAGTTGGGGAGAAAATCGGTGTGTCACATGACTATATTTTTCCTCCAAATTTAGCGGGGAAACTGGATTGGTGTCTAGGTCACAGGACATGCCTTTTCCCCCTCTATTTATTAACTGACTGAGCTGGTCTCCAAGTGACGTGACGTCAATTCTCAGCGCAGGTGAAACTGAACAGTTGTTTTGGCCACAATACGTGAATTTTGGTGCCGTCGATTTCCCCAAAGAGTATAGGTCACGTGACGTCAGGTAATGACGACTACTTTCCCGCTAAATTTGGCGGAAAATGCACAGACGAAATGACGGAGGAACAGGCACAAAAAGCGGGTAGCGCAAAAAAAAAAAAAAAACATTTCAAGCTCTAAAAAGTATAGCGTTTTGAGTTCTGGCATTTAGACAGGTGAAGTTTTAAGCTCAGTGCCACAGCGCAATCAGTTTTCTTTTTTTTAGATTTAAACATAGGATCAGTTCCGTCATTCATAGACTGCAGCGATGGCTCTCCTAAGTTCTCTGTGGAAGAGTAGACGCTGCAGAATGTTTAGAGTGTTGGAGGAAGTATAGACACCGCACTGCCAGCTCAAGTCACGAATTGTTTTCAATACCTTTTTTTGCAGACTGTGATTCTGCCTGAAGCTTATTACCTCGTATACCGCTCCTTCGAAAATGATGATGCCCTAGGAGGCAACGGGAAATGTGTCTCCATACAATCGTCCGACCCAAAGGAAGAAACCTGGACTACGAAGAGCAAAATAAAGTACTGGGACCCTAAGACGGCCCATACGTAAGTCTAGACTTGCCCTCTCCTACCCCTTTTTGCTTCGCCTGATTACAAGAAATTGACTTCATAATTTAGGACACAAAAGACCGTGCTTGTCACGGTGACTCATCCAGGCGGCGACACCATCAAAATGAGCAATGGGGAGGAAGGTGACGCATGTGAGCCGGAATTTCTTACTTTATTTAAAATCTAGATATCACACCTTACACTCTCATAAAAAAACGGTATATTCTTACACCCCTTGTCCTATATACGACACCCCAAAACTTCATTTCGACGCACAGATCGCTGACTTCGAACAGACGGCCTCAAATTTTACGAGGTGCTTGAGAACGGTGAGATATACCTCATTAAACAGCTAAAGTACGCATCGAAGACTACAGAAAAAAAAAAACACCGAGGTTTTGCAGTAATACCAAGAAAACCGCGATAACTTTTTTGCACTCAATAACACCTACATTCGCTATTTCAATAAGCTGTACCACTCCGCTGTCAAGCCGCCTGTTAAAGCTGGGAATGACGGCTCGACGTCAGCGCCCTCTACGTCGAACTGAAGTTTCGGGGTGTCGTATATTTGAGAAGGGGTGTAAGAATATACACTTTTATTTCTGAGAGTGTAGTTTTACACAGCACAGTATCCATTGCGGTTTTACGTTCCGCGTAAGGTCCCGTTCACACACATGTGTCTGCTTAGGACCGACTTCTTGTAATATCTTACGACGAGAGAACACACTGGCACACTGGCGCCATCTATAAGGTAACCCTAAAAACTCAATTTCACTCGATCGAAGGTTTCGCGGCATCTCCAACATGAAACGTACGTATTGTGTATCAAAAATCATATTTTATAACATTGTTAAAAGTTTTTCAATCTAAGGAAGAAAGAATGATGTGCGAAAAAGAAAAGGGAATCTACCGAAAACCGCAAATGTTCTGCAGCTACCGGAAATACGGCACAAGGGTTCCTGAATACGCGCTCTCCTACCGACCCCTAATGCCCCTGAAGGGTCATCAGGGGTCGGGGCTTTACCGACCCCCGGTCCAAGTCCGAGTTTCGTGGCGTTCACATTAGCGATAGTAACAGTAATTTCATAATAATAACATATAACAGTAATTTTTATAAAACGCCTTTGGCGCATCACGAAAATATAATGTAATTTATTTCAATTTTCATTTCTATATCTTTTTCTTTTTTGTTCCGAAAACAAAACTAAAAACCGAACGGTCGGCGGTTGCATGAGCTGTCAAGTGGCACGAGTCGGCGGCACCCCCGGCCTCGGCGCCGACCAACACCCCATAGAAGCTAAGGCCGTAGCGCTCTTCTCGTGACGTCGCAAAGGAAGGCCATCGAGGGCGCGCGCCGAAGCGCCGAAGCGAAGGCAACGTGCGTGGATCGACCGTCGTAACAATACAAGCGTGTCTTATTAGCGAAAACAAAAAATGCACAAAGAAATGGTCTAGAAAACACTTTATTACCTGGGCAAATTATTACACCACATAATAATCGGTAAGGAATAGCACGAGGTATGCGTGTAAGACGTCTACAGAAAAATCCAGTAGTGTTGACGATTGGGCTAGTTGGTCATTCACATTATTATCATTAATATTAACAAAAATGTTATTTTATTAAGTCGATAACATCGACTCCCGTAATTATTGCTATAGGAATGCGTATTTTTACACAGAATTTTCTTTGAAAAATTGGCGAGAAACGCAGTGATTGGACACAGCAAAACAGATCACAGATAAAAATTATGTAGACGGAGTCAACGCGAACCCAGCTAGACAGGTGTCACAATCATGCAAGCGATGTTAACGCATGCAGGCACTGAATTCTATCATTATACCGTGGTCACATTGCAAAATTAATATAATTTTCATTGAGTACATTTATATGCTTGGCAAATCAGCTTGCGATTTTCATATCTTCACTCAGGAGCGCGAGGTGATTCAGTCCTATAATATCATTTAATAAAGTTATATTATATTTTCCGTTTGTCAGGGGTACTAAACTTAGTTAATATTAGCAATCAACTAATCCACATCTCTCAATAAGCTCAAGCTGCCTAAGAACAAATTATAATTAAGCTTGATTCAATATTAGTATTACCTTAATACAGCTAGGAGTGTAGTATGAACGTGGTAAAGGCGCTAAAATATTCAGCAGAGACACTTAAGACTGCTTACGTGTATGAATGCGCAAGCATTCATACACGCAGCGTATTCCTACAAGCAACGCGCCACGTCTTCCTTCTTCACACGGCCCTCCGGCGGTGACATACGCTCCCCCACTGCACAGGCGCGGCAACCCCCGCCGGTTCCACGGCTTCCCTGACGAGGCATCTGCGTTGTACTGCTTTTCTTTGTGTTTTATTTTTTGTGAGGCGCTTCCGCTTTGCCGTCAGTGTGAATTTATGGGTGGTTATCATTTGAGCCCGTTCTCGTTTCGCCCTTCTTACTTGGTCCTTCTCAAAACAACCATTCTCAAAAAGACCTTCTCACTTTGACCTGTCGCATTTGGCCCTTTCGCGTTTTGTCCTTCGTATTTCGACCCCCCTCATTTGGGCCCGTTCTCTTTTCGCCCTTCTCAAAACAGATATTCTCATAAATATCTCGCTTTAACCCAGCACATTTGACTCTTTCTACCCCAAATTTGGATTTTTTCGAGTAATATATATATTCATAAATTCACTAATATTTTATTTTGTGTGTTTGCCACGCTACCGGCCTACTCTCTCTGCCAATGATTTTAGCCGTGCGTCGTGGTCGTCGAGAAAAGATAGTGCCTGACAAAAGAACAGACCAGCTACTTATCGCAGACAGACCACATTCCGAAATGTCATCTTGTTTGAGGTGGTTCGACTTGTGACAGTGCAATCACTTCTATATTGAACATACATGTGTTATTTTGTTCAAACAGAGTTTCCAAGTTAAGTGTTCATCGTTCTTTCTTTTCTTTCCGTTCGTTTCGAGAAAGGAAAGCAGCTACGCGTAATTGTACAAACGCATTACGTTATCTTGTAGTTTTGTATTTTTGGGAGGTGAGAAGTGTATGTGCGTGCGCGTGGGGGGGGGGGGGGATATGCGAGAGATGTTCGTCGGTAAAAGGTAGCATCCCTTCCTTTCTTCGAATGCAGAAAAATGGATTCGACCAAGCTAAGGGGTGGGGTTAGCTATACTTCGACTCTATATCTGATGGTATGTTGGGTGCCCAAGCAAGGTAAGACTCACGTACAAAGCCGGGACGGCATAATGACGGCAGAAGCCTGCCAAGCTAGTCCGATTCGGTCGTAGCGCGAACGGGCCATATGAAAATAGGCGCAGTTGCAAAAAAAAAAAAAAAAAAAAGATTCGGATTGTATGAGAATGTTCCACCGAGGCGGACCAAGTGAGAATAGGACTAAATGCGCAAGGCTCAAATGCGAATGGGACGTTTTCAGGGGATACGGTCCATTCGGCACATGCGCACTCGTCACAGGACGATTGGTCACAGGACGATTCCTCACACAGGAAGATTCGTCATAGGATGACTCGTCACGCGGCCAACCGGTCCAACAATAGTTCATCCCCCCAATTATGTATGGTTCAATTTGGTTCGGGCGGACAAAGCTGCTCACCTCATATCTTGCTATTTCTTTGACTTCTCAAAGGCGAAGAATTTGTAACAAATGTTTTAGCTTCTGGTTCGGTCCCGAATATTGAATGTTGGTTCGGCCTGACAAAGTGGGTCACCTCTTATCTCAGCACGTCTTTTGCTTCTCAAGGTAGAAGAATTTGTAACGGACTTTTTAGCTTCTGGGTCCGTCCCGAACGGTGAATGCGGAGACCATATAAGAGCGACTATTTTTAAACTCAGTCTACATTCAAAAGGATGTAAGTGATCGCAACAGAGAGAGGTGGAGTCATGCAGCTGCACGAGGGGTACTCGTACTCATGCGGCAGAAAGAATTCCGATACTTATTGGTTTTGTCGAAGAGGTGTATGCAAGGCCAAGGTAAAAACTGATTTGGCTGCCAGTCGGATTATTGCTCGTTCAAGCCAGCATCTTAGATCAACCTGCTGAAGACTCGTAATATGGTGAAAGGAAAAGCAGATGAGTATTGTAAGATTAGTTTTTCTAACCATTGGTTTATGTCACAGTGGGAAGTCGTGAAACTTCTCATCAGGGAATGTGGGCAGTTGTTGAAATTTGCAATTTACTATCGTCCCCGGCCCGATCGATGTGACCAGTTGCCCACATGACGAGTCATCCTGTGACAAATGTTCATATGTGACGAATCGTCCTGTGACCAATCGCCCTGTGACGAGTGCGCATGTGACGAATCGTCCTCATCCCCGTTTTCACATAACGGGCAAAATCAGAATAGGCCCAGTTGAAAAAAACCTGATTCGGATCATATGAGAAGGTTCAAATGAGGCGGACCAAATGAGAATAGGACGAAATACGCAACGTCCAAATGCGAATGGGACGTTTTCAAATAACGGGCAAAATGAGAATGGGCCCAGTTGAGAAAAAGCTGATTCGGCTTTTATGAAAAGGTCCAAACGAGAAGGAGCAAATGAGAATGGGACGAAATGCGCAAGGTTCAAATGCGAATGGGACGTTTTGAGATACACCCGAATTTATGGGCCGTTTCGCCCAGCCAACGGGAACTTATGTTCCGTTTCGCTCAGTCAAAATGGGAATTCAGGTACCGTTCCTCTCAGCCGATGGTTATGTTGGTGCCGTTTCGCTCATCCAGTGGGTATTCAGGTGCCGTTTTTCGCTGCTACAAACATGAGATAACGCCGGCTTCACTCCATGGGACAGTTAATGCTTTCGCATTTTTAACATTAGTATAAATCAGTATTGAGCAGTAACTAGTCACTAGTAACGCGCTACCGGTAACTACAGGCTGTCACAAAAGAAAATTTACACGGCATTTTTTACCGCAAAAATAAACTAGGCACCGCCAAACGCTCATTCTCCGCCCAGAGGTAGAGCCAGAGGTCACAACCATTTGCCAATGTTTCAGCCCGATCCGATAATTTAATCAAAAGTTATAAGTGATTTTCTGAAAATTTCAATGGGAAAATGGAGCCCATTTTCGCCAGTTTTCGGTATCTGGTGCCATAGAGCCCCGTGTGTTTGAAAACTTCGTCGGCCGCCATTTTCCGATTGAAATTTTCAGAAAATCGCTTATAACTTTTGATTAAGTTATCGGATCGGGCTGAAACTTTGGCATCTGGTTGTGACCTCTAGCGCTACCTTTGGGCGGAGAATGAGCGTTCGGCGATGCTTACTTTATTTTTGCGGTAAAAAAGACCGTGTAAACTTTCTTTTGTGAGACCCTGTAGTGTCGTTTTTTAGGAAAAACTGCTGCAGAAGCCATCTGTACAACAAGGGGAAAAAAAATATGAAAGTGAACACTATTTTGGGTGTCGCTGCTTGGCCAAGCTGGTCCGCGAATTGAAGGATGTGGACGTTTGTGTCGGTAATCGATGTGTACGATAGATATATGGTAGATGGCCTACAGCGCACGTAGATGAAACAATGCGGGGCATCTCTAAAGCGCTTTTCTTTTCTTCGCCAAGGACAATCTTTGGTGATTGTCGCCTCAATCGCCCGCAGGCTTACGGCACAACCGATTTTCCGAACCTTGTCCTTTTGCCGCCAAGCATCCGTTTTCTTCCCCTATAATTTGAATCGTCCAACTCCCAGTTCACTTTCGAGGAATTCCGACTTTATGCCTATTTTATCCACCTTCTTTCTCTCGTTTGGCATCCCAATTACCGGCCTTGCCTCCCGTCACGCACTTGCTGTGCCCATTGCTCTGCTTCCCGTGTCCCGTCACTTGACAAAGAGTATTCGCTCGAAACGTGTGTGTCGTTCTGCTTTCTTGTGTGCTTCCTTGAACTTGAAAGGCCACCCTTAGCCGGGATTAGGGACACTCGGCATCAATTGATTTATAGATATTCACGTCGTGGGCATTCCTGGTGGTGTATTCTAGTAGGGGTGGTGAGATGGAGGTAGGCAAACGTGTCCCATCTGGTTAGGAACTGGCGAGAAACGATCGCAACAGCCGTTTAGAATTCTATGCGCAGTGGTCATTTGTACCCGGATCAGATCTTCTTTTGCACCGCTGCCGTGTTCAACGGGTTTGACAGAGGATTGTTGCCGCAACATTGCTCTCAAATTACTTAAGATATGCTTCTGGTTTCACAAAGAACTGTGCGCACGCAGTAGGAAACGATTCGAGCAACGAGTGAATTGATGTGGCATAAGCAGATATCTAAAAAGGCTGATTGCAAGGGTCAACTTATATCATTGTTCACCTCACATTTGCACTAATTTTCACTGCTTCTATCCCAGTTCTCACCAAAGAAATCCGAAATTAGAATTGACCGATTGTAAACTCGCACCATGATTGGATATAATTGAGACCTAGACACGTGCATTTATATTCGTCTATACGTTATAGTTGTCGCGCTTATTTTAAAGTTCTTCGTGGATCATCAGCAAATATCTGCTGGCTTAACATATAAAGAAATAAAACTAAAGTACCCTGTAATTTTGCCCAAGATGATACAATAAATGCTCTATTATATGATGAATTTACCCTAATACTGTTTGAAGTTAAGATTTTGATCAGGGCGCTATTCATGATAAAAATTTAAATAATAATAACCAAATATGTGAATATTGATTATTAAGAAAATGTTAATTTCTCTAAAAAATCAAATTCTATGTTGTGAACAACAAAATGTCTTAAGAAACTTATAAACTAATTTAAAGGCATATTAAGACAGGTTAAATTAGAATGTTTTCTACTATTTTTTGCAAGGTAACGACGAAATAACGGCGTTACTTTAGCAAAATAAATCTAACTGTACCAAGTTACTCTTCAATTTTTTAACTAGCTTTTGCAGGGTTTTTTTTTTTCCTCTAAGTGACTGTATCTGTAACACTGTTAGATTTCAGGAGTAACGTGCCCATGACTGGTTCGAAAAACCACAAACAACCTACTTTCAGTAATAGCACATAAGATTCTTATTCATCTCCCAGTAAAAACTTTAATGCTGCCGCGCATATTTACAAATGTAGACCTAATTGCACTGTCATTGCTATGAACGAGAATCCGTTCTATCACGAGTTTAAGTTAACAGACTGCAACACTCTACTCGCGTCCTACGCCACCAACACATCCCGTAAATACGTTATTTCTCGCCTGTCGATAGTATCCATACAGCCCGCAATATCCACCACGAAAACATTTGATCACAAACTCCAAGAACTATTTTTTCTTGTCGAGGGAAAGAGGTGTATTGACAATCGACCAGGGTCATCGCATAAGTGTGCTTATACGTCCATTTCCACGGGAACACTTTACGTGCACTTGAAACGTTCCTCCTTTATTCAAAAGTTCAGCGCATATATGCATGTATACTCCATATGGGTCCTTGTTCAGAATAGTCAAAGTAATGGGTATAATTATTCAGCGCTTAATCAATAGTAATAATGTCCACACTAATGCCCCTGTCAGACGGGCTAGTTTAGTGTCACTACAAGCGAGTGCACTTCGCCGGTAGAGTCATTTTTGTAGTGTGCCGCACGGCTCCTTCCTGAGGAACACACTTCGCTTGGAGAGAGTTTGACGAACTCACTTCGCTCGATCGAGTGCGTGGCATCGATAGGAGTGTTTCAACAGCAAAAACATAGCAATATAGAAACCAAAAGGGTAGCGTAAGTTTTATTTTATAAAGCAATAGAAATTTGTGAAAGAGAGGACATGTAGAAAACTGGGCATTGCAAAAAAAAATATTGGGGTGGACTTGGAGTTTAGATTGATCTGAACCAAGATTAGCGCAGCGTGAATTGATAGAAGACGACGACAAAGTCAGTCATTCAACGGCTATCTTGGTTAGCAGAGAATGATGGAGCCTACTTTTGTTTCAGCATGTAACTATTCGAGACAAGAGGATAATTATCATCTAATTCGGCAGTTTCAGGGCCTCCTCGTAGACTTCCATGGAACGAAGCGGAACGCCAAAGTTAAATATGCTTTGTTCTTTATCTTGGCTTGCGGTGATCGATGAGAATCATCCAATTGGCGTAAAATCGTTCATTATGTAACGTTGTTTTAGAGCACAGATCCTAGGAACCCGTTTCTGAGTTGAGCGGCGTCGGCATAACCACGCTTTGCATTAAGGGCTGTTTCCCAGAATGACGTCACACGTGACGTCACGTGTGACGTCACGAGGGTACAATTTTCCCGTTAAATTTAGCGGTAAAAGGTTTTGCTAAGTTTGGTGAAAAATTTTTCTGCTAAATATAGAGGGAAAATTTTACCCGTGTGACGTCACGCGACGTCACATTTAAACTTTCAGGTGACGTGTCATGTGACGTCACACGTCATTTCAGCGGGAAAATTTCCCGGCTCAATTTAGCGGGAAATTTAGCGAAATTTTTACGCTAAGTGGGATGGGAGCAGGAGAGGAGGATGGGAGGGTACGGAGGGGGAGCAGCTGCATACCCTCCCCTTTGTACCTTTCCCCCCTCCTCCTCAAGAGCTGCACTCCAATTCGGCATTACAGAACATTGTAAACGTCTAATTTTTTTATGTGTCTTTATTAAGGGGTTTTGGTGGCCGAGGGGGCTAGCGCCCACCAGATCAGAGTACGCGGAGAAAAAGCTCGCGCTGGCAGAACCCAGTGATCCTGAGCTCAATCCCCAGCCCTGCCCGAAGAACACACTTCCAACGAAGTGAGTTCGGGGAGCACACTACGCTCGCTCCGGCAGAAAAAAAAAAAAAGGATTAGTCGTTAGTTGTTTATACAGCAGGAGTTTAGTCTGCCAGAACATGGCGACATTGTTACCCACTGTAGATGAGCAATTTAGCCAGTGCGGTACAACCGCTAGCCTGGGGTCTTTAACGTGGACCTCGCAGTAGTGATACACGACCGCACGCCGGTACGATGCTCATCCAGATCGAAGCGGGCAGGGGTGGGGCTCGAACCCGGGATCCCTGGGTTCTGCAGCGCGAGCTTTCGCTCCACGCGCGTCGAGCTGGGTGTGCGCTTTAGCCCACTCGGCCACCGATCCCCCCTCTCGCTCCGGTAGACGGAGTGTGTAATCTCGATAGCAGTGGTCAAGGAGTAAAAATAATAGAAGAAATTAGCGCTGCGTAAAATTAGTATTATTTTGATAGGAGTAATATTAGATGCGCACTTGTTTTCTGTCAGCAGGAAAGTATTGCATTGTAGAAAAACAAGCGGCTAAACTAGTTTCCAGCCTTGGCCCCTGCGCGACGGCCAGTGACGGCCAGGAGGCACCCGCAAGACTCCACCATGCAGGAATCTGAAGGTGGCAGGAGAGACACGAACGGCTTGCTTGAAATGGAACTCGCCCAAATGGGGCAAGGTGTCTTCGAACCACCGTTCGTTCCTCTGGAAAGTCCATCGTTCTCGACTGATCGCGGGTAGGTTGTCGGTCATGAGAGCGGCTATGGTGAAGGCATTGGCCTGCAGCTGCTGATCGATGTCACTTGAAATTCCTGCCTGTGCGTCGGCATCCAGGTCCAGCTGGCTCTCATCTGAAAGGCGTTGGGCTCTCACGGAGAAAAGTGCCCCAACCACGCGCTTCCACTGTCCAACATCGCGGATATCGCCCTCCAGCTCGTCCTCCACACACTCCATGATGTTTCGTTGTGGCGAGTGGCCGACTGGGCTCGCGCACACTAGCTAAAAAAGAAAAAAAGACTTGCGCACAATAGCTCGGAGCACGCGGAGCGAATGCTCGCGCTACAGATCCCAGGAATCCTGTGTTCAATCCCTACCTCTGCTCGTTTCGATCTGGATGAACATTGTACCGGCGTGCGGACGTGTATCACTGGCTTGTAATGGCTGATCGTAATTATCAAATCAGATTTAAATTTGGATTAAAGCACGTGACTTAGCGCAACAATGTGTGGTATCGTGTTTCTAATGAGACGACGAAGCTATTTATGAAAAAATCCGTATGCACTGCAGTATTTTGCGTGCCCATTACTTACCCACCGTCGTTGCCATCATTTTGGAGTGACACTAAGTTTTCCCGTGGAGCACCAACACACTTGGAGTGTGATTTGACTGGCTGAAGTGCACTCGCTTGTAGTGACACTAAACTAGCAAGTCTGACAGGGGTATTAGTTTAATCTTGATATAATTGCTGCAAAAGGAAACCAACTAAAATACTACTCTCGTCAGGGTTCGAGCCTGGAACGCACGGCAGTTTTTTTTTCGTCTAATAATGAGAACACACCACAATTCAATCCACATAAAAATTTTCCAGCATAAGCATTTTTGTTTTGGCATGTATATATATAAATGTACACATCACGGGCACTTTTCATTATCGTGCGTGGTCTCCATCCGCATATTTTCGATTACACATATGTTTACATTCTCACACCAGCTTTTGGGAATAACTTCAAGCAAGAGCTTGATAATGCTAACAAAGCCCAGAGAGCATTGAACGAGTCGAACGCGACACACACATACTGTATAGGGTTGCGCCCCCTGCCGCACTCATAGGCCTACTCCCACGCACACACGCGGCACGAGAAAACCACACGCTTAATGGGTTTGCCAAGGTCAACACATTGCTGATCCCCAATCTATGACAACACAATCAAGCTAGCTTCATTTTCGTAGGTTATAATGCATCTCAATCTATCGTCCACATATATCATTGAACGAAAAACTGATGAAGTGCATTCTTAGATCAGGGTTGAGCGCAAACTATGATGACAAAACGAAGACGTTTCCTGCATTTTTTTTTTAACACAAGCGACCCTGTGCGTACGTTTCTGCAACGTTTTCTGACCTTTGTTCGTTGATGTCAATGATTTCAGCAGAAACATCAGTACTTTGTTTTACAGTCCCAAAAACAAAGTTGTAAAAGAGTGCGTTTTTTCTTTTCTTTTTTTTTAATGGACTTGGCGTAGTGCAGGCCGACCGTTCGTGGTGGGTGCCGTAAAGTCGGCTGCCGGAGCAGACGACGCATATTGTCCTGACCCTCCGCAGGGAGGGCGCTGGCATCAGGGCATCCTACTCTCGCCGTAAAAGATCTTTTAGAGGTACGGTCTTCAAGCAGTCGAAAGTGGCTGAACCAGCCGGGGACACATTCGCGTTTAAGCGCGTTTGAGTGGGGAGTGGCGTCCTTACAGCCAGAAGCGGTTGCTTGCGGACCGATGCGCGACGTCGCGCAGTGCCTCACAACGCCCAGCAAGGAAGACCAGTTGCTCATCTTGCGGCTGCGGACGCGGCCGCGGCCAGGAGGGATTTTTACGTCACGTGACCAGCTCCATGGGGACAAGGAAGTACCTAGCGTCCCTGCCTAATGGCGGAGAGATCCGCATCGCTTCAAGCACAAAAGCCTAATTTCGCTCGCAGAAACTGATTGGAGGGACTTTCAACTGGAACCTAATTGACCGCTTTTGTACTGTAGGAGCGGCAGGTAAAGTTACGGCCAGGGAGGGCAAATATGAGCCAAAATAAAGAAAAAACCACACGAGATAAAAGCGGTAGCAGTATTTTATATAGACCTTTTCACCCTCCGCCGCATGGGCGCTGCCATCTTGGAATCACGTGATGCGGCCGCCAGTAGGTTGCTTCAACTTGTTGCTCCGCTCTCCCGTCCGCGCCCGGGCGGATGCGTTGAATTCGTGTTTTTCGTCACGTTGCACCGCGTCTCTTGCCTTACTCCGTAAAGTGTCGTCCGATACTTATACTTACCATGCAATTGCATTACATCAATATGCGCGCAACTTTTGTAGTTGATTTTGTAACACGTTTTGAATATTTTTTTACCGTCGGCGTGCGGGATACGTGTGAAAGGTTTTATAGGAACAGGAATCAGCGTTAGCACTTGCGCACATTGAATACATATATGACTTGAAGAGAGCCTCGAGGGTTCAAATACCAATAACTTGTGAGAACTGAGGTTTGGTTGCTAAAAGGGCGGAACATTTACAATAGGAAGCCCAATGTTTTTATATATATGAGTGCGCATTAGTGTCAAGGAAGAAAACAAAAACACTCAGCGTAATTAGCCACGTGTTTTTCCTGAAAACATGGTAGCTCCAACATATCGAAAACAGTTTCTTTTGATTACACTAGAGAACTAGTGGACAAGGCGCGGGAACAAACATTTAGTTTGAATTATTTTTTGTGCTAGAAATAATGGCACCTTAACATTAGGCAACCTGTTTGTTCGCAATATCACACCTATATTTGTTTTACGTTCTTAATCGCATGTGTGATTCGCTTTGTCGGTTTATTTATGAATTTCACGGAATTGTGTATCGTGCTTGGTCCCATGTCCATAGTTTTTCAGTTGCTTAAGTCATTTTTAATATAATCATGCAGTTTCAATTAATTTATTTCAACACAAATATTTGAACTCCCCGCGTAAGGAACTGCCACAGACAGCTTGATAGTGCCTATGATTGACAAAATGCGACGCCGAAAAGAATCCTTCTGCATGAAAATCACCCGAGTGCAGCCGGTTGTCGACGGCGAATAGGGAGTTACTTTCAGGAGATGTCGACGTCAAAATGTGCAAAGCGCATTGTTTCAAATCAGTGAACAGCTTTCTACACAGAGTGGCGCCTGGCGTTCGACATCAGCCACACTTATTGGAGATAATTTCTTTTGCACTCTTCAATTTCATTCGGCAAATTTTGCGGAAGATGAATATCAGACTTTATTTGAAGTCTGGCATTCACTTATCTTACCATTCTGATACCTTGAGAACGTCATAAGCAAATGTATATATAACACAAAGTTTATTTCATAAGGCCAATATTTTGAAATGCTGTAAATAAGGACTTTAGTTAAAGAAATTTTCTAGTCAGCCTAGGCTGGTCTATCAAAATATCTTTCGAGCGCTTAATTTCTTCAAATAAAACAGGCCGAGACATTATCACTTCTTTATATTATCTACGTGATTATATTAAACTTTTCTAGTCATTATAAAAGACGTTTCCAGTCTCGAAGTTAGAAAAGGTTGGTGTACGGAAAGCAAACATCGAACAGTAAACTCGTCAGTTCATCTGTTCTTGGTGATTCAGCAGATTGTTAATCATGCTGTCGACCCGATTTTTCACTAAGCACTCATGCAATATAGTCTGTTGCAATATAAGATGATCAGTTCAATATATGACTTGAGCGCGAGCTATCTACTTTCGTACCGCTCGGTGCACGCACAGCCAAAGCACGGCGGCAGGCAGCGGACGCACGCTGCAGGCGGAGCTTGTCCTGCTCTTTATTTTTTTTTTCTTGAAATTAGTGTCCGCGGGTACGGCCGTGGACAATGATACTTTTCCCTGTGCATCAGCGCAGTTGTTTCACCGCCGAACTTGGCCGAAATTAATGATGGACGGAATCAGACGCATATAGTGTTAGTAAAAAAAAGATCGCAATTTAGGCTCGAAACCACTTCGTGTTTGGCCAAGTGGCTCAATACTATTGTTTCATTCGCTGTGGGCTACTAAAAAAAAATCATATCGCAAAATAAATCGAAAGTGGCATGAAACAGCATCACAATCGCGTGTACGTTGAAACCGAAACCGACCAAATTGAAGCAACCTAATGGCGCCGAATGCGCCAGCGCCCTCTACCCGCCGGTCAGGCAACTACTGAAATGAAAAGGTCTATACCACCGCCGGCGCCGCGCCTCGCGCCTTCTGTTGTGGTCGAGAGGTTAAAGCGCCGGTACTTGTCGTCGCGGCGTGAAAGTTCCGGGTTCAAATCGCGCTAGAGACTTCTTTTTTTTTTTTTTTTTTTTGCGCATGTTTTATTTTTGGACTGTGATCCTTTTTTGGAAATCATCCACTTGCACTACTGCGCCTTACACGGCTTTACTGTTAGTCCCACCTGTTCAATCGAAACACCGGGAAGAAGAAAAAAAAGATCAACGCAAGTTAACGCGCTAATGCAATCATTTTCTAATGTTCATTAAACGGATACCAAGCTAACAGCATCAGTATGGCTTTCACACAAGCGGAGCCGAAACAAGCATCCTTCCCTTAGCGTTTACAATTTTATCTGTTTTCAAATAACGCTCTTGCTACGATTCCTTTCAATAACAAGAGACGCCTATTTAGGACTAATAAAAACTGCAGTTGTAGCAATTAAATAAAATAAAACAAGCAAAAAATAAGAAAAAGACTAGCAGCTGTGGATACATTGATTGAGCGAAATCCTACAGGCAAGGCCGCAGGTCAAACGTCTGAGAAAGTAGTAAAACTGAACTAAAAGATATCATACTTTTACTTGCATGGAATGAGATAAAAAGTATATTTATACTCTTTACATTTTGTTGTGGCAATCGTTTTGTAATATTAACACATTACTTGTTGAATTTTAGTTAGACTAGCAGACGATCACGACCAAATGCAAAAATGAATCAGGCATCGACCATCGCAAACCCTCTCTCTCATGCAAACACCTAAACTGACTTTGGATCAACAAATGGAATTAATTATAATTAATTCCATTTCTTGATCCAAAGTCAATTTAGGTGTTTGCATTAGAGAGAGGGTTTTCGATGGTCGATGCCTGATTCATTTTTGCATTTTTGCAAAACGATTGCCACAACAAAATGTAAAGAGTATAAATATACTTTTTATCCCATTCCCAGCAAGTAAAAGTATGATCTCTTTTAGTTCAGTTTTACTACTTTCTCAGACGTTTGACCTGCTGCCTTGCCTGTAGGATTTCGCTCAATCAATGTATCCACAGCTGCTAGTCTTTTTTTTTTTTGCTTGTTTTATTTTATCTTTTTTAATTGCTACAACTGCAGTTTTTATTAGTCCTAAATATGCGTCTCTTGTTATTGAAAGGAATCGTAGCAAGAGCGTTATTTGAAAACAGATAAAATTGTAAACGCTGGGGAAAGGATGCTTGTTTCGGCTCCGCTTGTGTGAAAGCCATACTGATGCTGTTAGCTTGGTTTCCTTTTAATGAACATTACGAAATGATTGCATTAGCGCGTTAACTTGCGTTGGTCTTTTTTTTCTTCTTCCCGGTGTTTCGATTGAAGAGGTGGGACTAACAGTAAAGCCGTGTAAGGCGCAGTAGTGCAAGTGGATGATTTCCAAAAAAGGATCACAGTTCAAAAGTAAGACACGCGCAAAAAAAAAAAAAAAAAAAAGAAGTTTTTAGCGCTATTTGAACCCGGAACTTTCACGCCGCGACGATAAGTACCGGCGCTTTAACCTCTCGACCACAACAGAAGGCGCGAGGCGCGGCGCCGGCGGTGGTATATAAAAATACTGCTACCGCTTTTATTTCGTGTGGTTTCTTCTTTATTTTGGCTCCTATTTGCCCTCCCTGGCCGTAACTTTACCTGCCGCTCCTACAGTATAAAGGGGCGGTCCATTAGATTTCAGTTGAAAGTCCCTCCAATCAGTTTCTGCGAGCGAAATTAGGCTTTTGTGCTTGAAGCGATGCGGATCTCTCCGCCATTAGGCAGGGACGCTAGGTACTTCCTTGTCCCCATGGAGCTGGTCACGTGACGTAAAAATCCCTCCTGGCCGCGGCCGCGTCCGCAGCCGCAAGATGAGCAAACCGGCCCAGGTCATCTTTGGACGCAGCAGTAGGGGGAGCGTGTTGCGATAGACCAGTCAGAAGTCAAAAAAGGAGAGGAGGGTCACGTGTTCGCTCGCGCCACTCGACGATGCGGATCTAGTTCTCCGTTCACGGCAGTGACTTCTTGGTTTCGGGACGCCTCGAGCACAATTTTTCAAAGGCTGCGATGGTTCAAGTCGGGCAGAATGTCGTGGAAGCCAGCAAGATTGTCTTAAGATCGACCACTTCGACGCTGTCGCCGGGCGCCGCCATGTTACCTTGAACTTCGTTATTGTTCAGCCACTAGTGACAGTAGCGCGTTCTTATTGGCTCTTGACTGCGGTCGACTGCGTGTCCACGTAACTGTATGTACAAGCGTGGCACAAGCTCTCTTAGCAACGGTACGCTTCCGCTTGCCGCTTCTAAACGCACCACGCTCGAAAGCAAATATGGGGATGTGTCTCTAGCCTTATGTGAAAGTTGCGGGGCAGATTCATACTTGAGAAAGAAAATGACATGTTAAAATTTAAGTTTATATCTTTATTGGTCAAAGAGTTACGTAAAAGCACATAAACTAATACAGTGTCCCCTTAGTAAAACTCAATGAGAAAAGGTAATGATGATGACCCCTTCCTTCGGTGAAACATTCAGCATAAAACCCCTGTCACGCGGCTCTGAGTATAAATTGCAGACATTATATGACTTTTAATAGAAAATAAAAGTCAATGTGCAAAGGGTTAATCAACTGCAGCTTTCCATAACTAAAAACAAAGAAAATATTGAAAGTAATCTTACAACCGTGTTCATTACAAAATTTGAGTACAGAAACTTCAAAAACTGGCTCCACACACATCAAGTCTTTGTGAAATTTTATTGTTTTCCCGAACCAAGATTTGATGGCAAAATATTACACGAGGACACTTAACATTGTTTACGCGTAGGAATGCGAAAGCATTAGTACATGCAGCGCATTCCTACAAGCAGTGCGCCCCACTGTCATCCGCAGAGGCCGGCAGGGGAGGGCGACATGGCTGAATGCAGAACGCAGAGCACGTGACAGAGTTGTGCGTAGGGAGAGAGAGAGAATAAACATCTTTATTGAGCAAAATAAGCTTCAAGAGGCGTCCTTAGTCCAGGATGCCTTGAGCTCGGGCCGCGTCTTGGGCCCTCGCGACCAGTCGTAGCTGATCGTCGAGGTCGGAGCTGGCCAAGGCTCTCTCCCAAAGCTCGGTGGTGGGGAAGAGGATGGGGGGATGTAGTGATGTTTGGGAGCAGCCTCCTCCCATAAATCGGAGGGACCCGGGTTCTCCGCAGAAGCGGCATTGCGGAGAAAAGTCAGTGGGGGCTAGGAGGTGATTTCTGGTGGGGTGGGGGAAAGTATTAACCTGTAGCGCACGGAGTATTCTTTCCTGTTCTCTGGGTAGTGATTTGTGTGCAGGAGGGTAAGTTTTACTGGTTAGTCTGTAATGCTGCGTGATCTCTTGGTGGGAGACGAGAGGGTGCATGCGCTCTGGTTCGGCTTCCTCGGCGTCGGCTCGGCGGGTCAAATCTCGAGCCACGAGGTTAGCAATCTCGTTGCCGGGAAGGCCTTGGTGGGCGGGCGCCCAGACAATTCTGACTTGTCTCGTTGGAGGGTTCTGGTTGATGAGTCGTAGCGTGTAGGCATGGATGCGTCCACTAGCGAAGTTGCTATATGCCTGCTGAGAGTCGGTGACCATGACTTCGGCTTCGGTTTGAGTGAGAGCGAGGGCTATCGCCGCCTCCTCGGCTTGAAGGGGGTCGTTTCGGGGGAGTGATATGCTACTCCGAGGTTTGTTGTTCATGATAACGGTAGCTGTTGTGGCTGCTCTGCCGGGGTATGACGCCGCATCCGTGTAGGCTGTGGAGGGTTGACACCCGTACTGCTTGTGAATAGCCCGTGCCCGGGCCTCCCTTCGCTGCGCGTGGTGCACGGGGTGCATGTTGCGAGGAAGGGAAGGAACTATTAGCTCCGAGAGCGAACACAAGCGTCGCTGCGGTCGCCGCGCCCTGATTGGGTGAGGTGTACCGTGACGTCAGGCGGAGGACTCCGCTCCGCGATCTCGCATCGGCTCACTTCCCAGCACCGGTTTCTTGGTTTGGTGTTGTGTGCCGCAAGCTCTTCGAGGAGCTGGATTTCGATTACCCGATGTACAAGACGTTGAGTTAGGCCGATATTGACGTGCTTCCGTACATTTTATAAGCCTGCTTGTCCCTTTTACCTTTAAAATTGGGTTACAAATCCTGAAAGCTATCGGCGGAGGTAATCCCGCCGATGAACCTCCCCGTCCGCCCACACGACACAAGACAATCTTGCGAGGGGTCGGTGAAGCGGTGGCGCAAGTGTTTCAGACGCTAGAATTCTGTTCCTTGCATGTTCATGAATTGGGACGATATTACATCCCGCTTTTAAGGCATTTGAAGTGGCATTGATATCATGGGCCTTTGGATGGTCGGCAAATTAGCTCGCGACCCCGACCCTGCGCTGCCACTCTGCATGCGCTATTCGCAAATGTATGGCCCTGCGTCTGAATATCTTTGAAGTGCTCGTGGAACAGGATTGTCTTACATAAATGTAGCTTCTCCGTGAATTAATTATGTAGTTTATACACGTATGCAAGCATATTTCTTAGAAGATGGACAACTACTGGAAATTAGTTTGTATGGTAGCAGCAAAAACGGCTGAATTGCCCCGAGTTGCCTGTATGGTACGTATTGAACTGCCCAAAATATGCACAGCAATAGTGCCGCAATTTGGAATGTTTATACTTTTTCCTGACATTCTTTATTCCAGCCTTGGGTATTCAGAAAATACACCATTTAGTCTGAAAAAATTGTCATTTCCGATTAAAAGAGACACTGCTGCAGGTCCCCAAAAGCGTCTTCAGCCTTCAAACTCCCTACAGCTGAACTCTCTGACAACAGAGAAAACAGGAGTGAAAGAAAGGATTCGAACGTCTGTCCAGTGGTAGGTGCAGCACTAGTAGCAGAAAATGGGGAACCTGTGAAGGGCGACAGTTTGCGTGAGAAAAGCTTCTGATATTTTAGCTTCAGGACAATTCGATTTAAGTAAAATCTCAATTTTAGGGCTTAAGGGACTAATAACGAGCTAGACACCTTCGCTTACGTTTGTTATACATTACTTGAGGGTTGATATAAACAAGTCCACAGATACCACGCGTGTATTCTATAGAAATACTATCGGAATCCAGCAAAGGTCAAATGCAAGCAATGTATATAATAAATGTTCCTTGTTTTTTTACTTTGCCCCTGCATTTGGGCTGTCTTACTTATGATTCTCTCCCCATGACCCAGACTGTATTTAGCACGTTGCTCGAGCAGAATGCAGCTTTTCTGCTTCGGCGATCTTGTTCAAAACAGAGATAAAAAAAAAATAGTATACATAACCTGCCAATTCATTCAGACCATCAGCAGCATTTATTGTGCGAGATGTAAATCTGTAGTGATGCTCCTGCAATTGTGTCCATATTTCTTTATTTTCATATACCAGCTGCGATTCATGCGTTGCCTGCCCTGTCAACCATGCTTGAAATGTTGGTTGAAGTTTCGCCTGTAGCTACAGACCATACCTCAATAAAGGCACATATAAAAATTTACACTTCCTACGAAAAACATGCAAAAAAAAATTAAATAGAAACAAGCGCGCCGTTAGCTAGCGTTGTCACAGCCTCCACAGGGCGAGCGGGGCGAGTCGGGGAAAAATTCTCTCCTCGCCGTGACGTCACCCCGGTTCGCCGTAAGGGGGCGCCACGCGAACTTCTCGGGGCTTTGCATGGTGTAGGCTTGCAGTCTGAGGAGGCGGGTGATGGAGCGGGGCCGAGAGCTCCAGGCGTGAGAGGATGGACTTCCCCGTTTCCGTGACCCCCAATCTCGCTCGCTGGTTGGAGAGGTGTGCCTCAATGAGCTCCTCGGCCGTATTGTGTACTCCCAGCCGGAGGAGGCGTTCGGTGGAGGTGCTTGTCGGGAGGCCCATGGCTTGCTTATACGCTTTCCTGGGCCCGTTTGCTCGAAGCACTAACCGCGGCTAAAGTTAGCCGCAGTACCTAGGAGGGGGATTTTGAGATCACGTGACTGGCTCGGTAGGGATGCGGGGAAACATGGCGGTGCCCCAGTGAGTGAGCGCCGCTCGCTTTGGAACTAATACGTCGTTGTAGCTGCAATATCGGGCGCGTTAGTCAGCAACGATTGGTGCAGGAGGCTTTCGCTTTGCTTTACCTCACTTAAACCGCAAAGCATGGGCAATGACATCGCCGCATTTTTTAGATAGTGTTTCGATTCTGGGCACTCCTAGGCCTAAATGAACGTGATAATTGTTGGCATAGCAACGTCTTTGGAAAGCGGATTGTTGATAGCACACAAAAGCAGACGGCGTCCCAACAGACCTTTTCTCTAAATTATCCAAGCACCGAGGTGCATGCTACTACGACTCTAGTTGCACGTGCTGGCGTCTGCAGTAGTAACCGTTCTAAAGCAAAAAGTATAAAACAAATTTGGCTTTGCACGCGCGTTCGTTAAAGCCTTATTATGATTTTTTACTTCAAATCTTTTATAAGAGGAAGGCCAGCGTGCATGAACCGTAGAATTACACTTCCAGCGTTCTCCTCGCGATGCTTGGATAATTTAGGAAAAAGTCTGTCGGGACGCTGTCTGCTTTTGTGTGTCTAGTGTTTTTATGTCTAGTGTTTTTAGTTCCGTCGGGTTGAGTAAAGCGTAGGGGATAGCGTAAGTGATCCGAGACACGACGAAGGCCTGGACAAGCCGAAGCGTATCCTTCTCCGCCATGCCTCTTGTCTTGGTCGCGATTCGTGGAATCATGTGACAGTGTCAGGGCCGTGAATCAGGGGATTCACGGCCCTGACACTGTCACGCTTACACCGTCGATATCGTTCCAAACTTTCCGTGAACGGGCTGCTCAGAAGTTGGTGTCTACGATCGGCCCACTCACCGCTTCCGAAGAAAACACCGCCTGGACCAGCCTGACTCAACGAGTCGGCCAACCCCGTGACCAGACACGTGCTACGGGCGACGTTGCAGCAAGCATCCGGACTACATAAGCCAGCGCAGCGAAGACCAGCGTGGGATTCACGGCCCTGACACTGTCACGCTTACACCGTCGATATCGTTCCAGACTTTCCGTGAACGGGCTGCTCAGAAGTTGGTGTCTACGATCGGCCCACTCACCGCTTCCGAAGAAAACACCGCCTGGACCAGCCTGACTCAGCGAGTCGGCCAACCCCGCGACCAGACACGTGCTACGGGCGTCGTTGCAGCAAGCATCGGGACTACATAAGCCAGCGCAGCGAAGACCAGCGTGGGATTCACGGCCCTGACACTGTCACGCTTACACCGTCGATATCGTTCCAGACTTTCCGTGAACGGGCTGCTCAGAAGTTGGTGTCTACGATCGGCCCACTCACCGCTTCCGAAGAAAACACCGCCTGGACCAGCCTGACTCAGCGAGTCGGCCAACCCCGCGACCAGACACGTGCTACGGGCGTCGTTGCAGCAAGCATCGGGACTACATAAGCCAGCGCAGCGAAGACCAGCGTGGGATTCACGGCCCTGACACTGTCACGCTTACACCATCGATATCGTTCCAGGTGAGCGCTAAGCTTCCTGTACGAGATTCTGTTCTACTTTGTAGTGGCTGTGAATCCCCCAAATTGTGTTACTGTTTTAACGCCTGGTTGTTGTGATGGCCGTTGACATAGTTACCTACCGAGCCCGTATCGGCCGCTTTGTACCTAGAAAGAGAACGACCTCGCTTCTACACACAAAGGTTCTACGCCTTCATGTCAGAGGCATGTTCGGGTCAGTGAAGTTGCTAACTGTGGTATTGTGATGTTCATGCTTTTGACCTCCGCCGGTGACGTCGAAGTTAACCCCGGACCCACCACGGATCTTCACTTTAATAATCATTCCTCAGCAGAAACCGACGTTATTTTTATTGATTTTTCGAAAGCTTTCGATACCATACCGCTCCAATGACTACTTCTTAAACTTTCTCTCCTCCACATCCATTCTTCAGTCATCAGTTGGATAGCTTCGTTTCTAACAGACAGAGAGCAGTCAGTTTCAGTCAACAGTTCTTCATCAGCATCAGTCGCAGTAACTTCCGGTGTTCCCCAAGGCAGCGTCCTCGGCCCCCTTCTTTTCCTTATCTATATTAATGATCTTCCTTCCTCAATTAACTCGACTATTCGGCTATTTGCCGATGACTGTGTTGCATACAGAAAAATCACTGACCCAATAGATCATTACATTCTTCAAAACGATCTCGACACCATAAGCTCCTGGTGCACACATTGGCAGATGAATATTAACCCCGGAAAATGCAAACAAATGACCGTTACCACCAACTCGACCAAATCATCTCGAGAATATTCATTACTGCCACTAAAATTAGAAAATGTCTCATTATACAAATACTTGGGTGTCCATGTTTCTGAAACATTATCGTGGAATGAACATATATCGACAACATAATCGCCAGCTCAACGAGATCATTAGCTTTCTTGAGGCGGAACCTCTCTCTGGCCTCTGCTGCGACAAAATTACTCGCCTATAAAACAATAATTCGACCCAAACTTGAACACGCAATCGTTGTGTGGAATCCACATCAAAATTATCTAATATCAAACCTAGAATCCATTCAAAACAAAGCTACTCGGTTCATCCTAAACGATGACTCTCCACAAAGTAGTGTCTCCGCCTTAAAATCGAGACTTGGTCTCGCTTCATTAGCCACACGGCGCAAAATTAAACGCATGTGTTTCTTCCATCAAGTTTACCATAGCAATTCACAGTTCAGAAATATTTATTGTCAAAAAGCCCATTATATTTCTCCTCGAAACGACAACACATGTAAACTCTTTCAATACCGCTCCCATAATAACTCATTCATGTTTTCTCCCTTAATATTATGTATTACAGAATGGAATAACTTGCCAGATCATCTTGTAACCAACTTAGATATTACAGCGTTTGAAGAAATGTGCGTGCTTTTGTTCAATGAGTAGGGAACGTCTGTTTGTGTATATATATATATCTTGTTTTATTTTGTGGTTAGACGAGATGTGGTTGAGTCAGCGTTCTTACGTTATGTTCTATATTGTATTCCCATTTATTGCCACCCCCCTCATGTAATGCGTTCTCAAAAGACGCCCTTGAGGTAAATAAATGAAATGAAATGAAAAATGTGGGTAACTTGGTCTATAGTAGTCTGGAGCCTCTTAACCAATATAGAGTTGTTGCGATCCGCCTGGAAAATCATTCCCAGTATCTTCACGCTCCGGGATGGGGCGATGGTGTGTCCCTCCAGGTGTATGGTGATAGTGGGCGAGCCGGTAGGGTGCTGCTTTCGTGGCGAAACCAGGAGTAGCTCCGACTTCTGGGGGGCGCGGCTGAGGCCGCAAGACTTAGCATAGGCATTCACCACGTCCGTCGCGTCCTGCAGACGGTTCTCTTTCCTGTTTCCCTTCGTCTGTGTCCCTGTATTTTTTCGGCGCTTTTTTGCTTGGTTCTCCATTGCCCCGATTGATCCTGTGGACAACCAGATGGTAATGTCGTCCGCATATAAGCCATGCCGAATCCCCGGGATGTTGTCGAGGAGCGTCGCAAGTTCTATGAGGGCAATATTAAACAGGAGAGGGGATAGCACTGCTCCTTGTGGTGTGCCGCGTCCACCCAGTGGGAAGGGGTCCGTGGCTTGATCCCCGACCTTCAGGATGACTTTTCTATCCGACAGGAAATCCTTTATATAGTGGTACGTCCTGGCCCCACACCCAAGGGTGTTCAGCCTTTGTAAGATCGCTGAGTGCTTGACGTTATCGAACGCCCCTTTAAGATCCAGGGCGAGGAGGGCGGTGGGAGAGTTACGCGTCGCTGGTGCCATTACCTCATCTTTTATTTGAAGTAAGATGTCCTGGGTTGAGAGGTGCGGACGGAATCCCACCACTGTTGTCGGAAGTTTGCCCGAGTCTTCCAGGTACGGTTGTTACCTGTTGAGAACGATGTGCTCCAGGAGTTTTCCAACGCAAGAAGTTAAGGAGATGGGGCGTAAATTCTCAATGGCTGGTGGTTTGCCTGGGTTCGGTATGAGACGGACCTCCGCCGTTTTCCAGTCCTCGGGAAGGCTTCCTTCGCGCCATACTTTGTTTAGATGAGCAGTAAGCTCTAGTAGTGAGGGGCTGTCAAGGTTAATGAGCGCTTTATTGGTGATTTGGTGCATTCCCGGGGTTGTGTGTCGTTGCAGGCGTTGTAATGCCGCAGATACTTCATGGAGATGAATGTCCTGATCGAGGAGGTCGTTTGGACTGCCAGTGTATGGAGGTAGCGGCTCCGATGGTTGTGTGGGGAAGTACCGGGCTTTGAGGGTCAAAAGGAGGTCTGTTCCTTTTCCTGGAAACTGATGGATCACTCGGGCCAAGTTGTGGTGGGATTTTGTTTTGCCACTGGCTGGGTTGATGAGGTAGCGCAATAGCTTCCACGTCTTGGACGTGCTCAGCGTTCCTCTGAAGCAGTCGCAGAGAGATAGCCAGTTTTCTCTGCATAGCGAGGTGGCGTATTCCGCTGCCTTCTCCGTGAGTAGGGCAATGCGTTTCTTGAGCTTACGATTCCATCGTTGGCGCTTCAACCGCTTCAGGAGGCTGCATCGGGCCTCCCACACGTGGAGGAGGCGAGCGTCGATGCACGGGATGATGGTGGACGTTGGTAGAGTTTTAGTATGTGCCAGGACATCCTGGTGGAGCTGGGTAACCCAGACCTGGATGGGGAGGTGGTGTTGGCGGTCTTCGTTTCCGGGTCGTTGCGATCTTGTCTCCCGCATCTTGGCCCAATCTGTGAAGCGAGCAGTGCCTATCCTGGCCTTGTATTCGAGCCCATGAAGGGTGGTGGCTAGCAGCGCGTGATCGCTGCCTAGGTACTCCTCCAGGTGGGTCCAGTCAGCTTGGGGGATGTTTCTGGTGAGGGTTAGGTCGGGGTTGGTGTCCCTTGTGACACTTGTGCCGAGCCTTGTGCTGTTTGTGGGGTCAGTGACGAGGGTGAGGTCCATGTCCTCAATAAGTTTGTGAAGCAGGTTTCCCCTGGGGCTGGCGTACGCATAGCCCCAGAGGGGGTGGGCTGCGTTGAAGTCGCCCACTATTAGCAGCGGGTTGTTGGCTGCTATGTGTGTGGCCTGCTCCAACACGTGCCTGAGTATCGTTGGCGGGCTTTTCGGCCGACAGTATATATTTAACAGGAACATGGGGTTTTTCTTCTTGGTTGCCGGCGGGATGGCAAGCGGTTCGGATTGTTGGAGATGGTGTTGGACTGCTACTAATCGCTTACTAACCAGGGTGTGAAGGCTGTTGCCCGTGTCGGTTACGTACGTGACGTAGCCGGGTATACGCGGACTTGTGTGTTCGTTTCTTGCAGGGCGATGAGTTCGGGTGGTGTTGTGGACGTGGAGATGTATTGAGAAATAGGGGAAATTTCCCGCTTCCCCTCTACTCCCCTTCCCCCCTCTTTCCTGCCACGCCTGACACGTGACCCGAGAGGGAGGAAAAAGCGGCCGCCAAGCGCGCGCCACCCTCTCCCTTCTACCGGCGCGTGGGCCACAAAACCAGTAAGAGGGCTTCTCTGGGCACCATACTGCACATTTATTTTTATTTTCTATTAAATGGGGTACAATTTCTGTAATTTATATTCATAGCCGCGTGACACGGGTGTTATGCTGCATGTGTCACCTTGGAACTATAACGCGTCGCAGCCAATATGAATTAAGCCGACGTTTTTCGCTGCTGCAGACGGAATTTAGCTGCCGTGTTTTGCTGCTACAGACGAAATTTATATACCGTTTTCCGCGGTCGCAGACAACGCCGGCTTTGCTTTATGGGGCAGTTAATTATTTCGCATTAAAAGTGAAATCGAGATAAACGCCTTCGAAAGTCAGAAAGCTGCAGCATAAGACCTGTCCAAACAGGACACTGCAAAAGTCGTCAGGCAACACGACTCCGACAAATCGTTCGACAACCCGCTTCCGGCCTTTTTTTTTTTTTTTTTTCGGGGAGGGGGGGGGAGGGGAGAGGTTTTTTTTTTTTATTAATTGAAATTTCGCCCGTGCTCTTTACGGCGCCCTTTATGGCGCCTGTAGGGGCCCCGTGCTAGACACTTTGTTGTTTTTTGTTTTCTCTTTTAGCTCGCGGCACCATCGCCATGCACAAGCGCTGAGGTGGTCGCGAGCGCGCGTGATTAGAGACATTCCATCCGAGGCATCGGAGTCGCTTGTTCTTTGTCGTCGATCGAATCGCAGGGCACCGTTTCCTTGTTGACACTGGAGCTGAAGTCAGCATTTTACCAGCGTCACGCAACGACCGCCTCCAGCAGCAGGCGCCTTCACCTCTCCTGCGTGCCGTCAACAGCTCTGCGATCAAGACGTACGGCAAAAACGATGACCCTCGATTTCCACGGTCGCACAGAGATCGTTGCAATGGACCGCATAAAGCCAGCCTTCCTAGACGATAATCCTGCACCTCCGGCTACGATCATACAACAAGGAAACTCCCACGCGCCTACAAGTTCGCCACCCGTCACTAAGCGTGTCTCATGGAACATCTGACTCTGCCCCATGAGTGACACACTTTGCTCCATGTTGCTAGGGGGGGAGCCCTGTAGGGGCCCCGTGCTAGACACTTTGTTGTTTTTTGTTTTCTCTTTTAGCTCGCGGCACCATCGCCATGCACAAGCGCTGAGGTGGTCGCGAGCGCGCGTGATTAAAGACATTCCATCTGAGACATCGGAGTCGCTTGACGTGTTTTCTATAGCGCCCTTTATCACTCATCACGTGGGTCCGGAGAGCTACTCACACGCTCTTTTGGCTGTCGGTCAATCGCCCAAGGCACTCGCCGTTTTTCAAGTCCCGAAAACGGGAAAGGGAACGACGCGAAGGTGTCGTTTCCTTTTAATGCGAGAAGGTAAACGCGTGCTTCGACGCAGGAATCTCCCAAATCCACCCGAAGCGGACCTCTTTGGCCTTCCAGCCGAGACGACGGCGGTAGCGATGTCAGCGAGCCGCGAGAGAACACCAGTGGCAGGTGGCGTGTGATACCAAATCTGACGAGAACCGACGTCAAAGAAAAGTGGAGGAGGCAAGGAGAAAAGTCGTGATGTTGACTTGCCACAAAAATTGTCAGTCGACACGATTCCTTCAAGAATCGCTAAAATTGAAGTGCCCGCTTCAATTTTGCCGATTTTTCAAGGAGTCGGGTTGCCTAACGCTTTTTGTAGTGCCCTGTTTGGACAGGCCTTTAGATGAAGAGGATATTTAAGGCCACGGTCCCACTGAATGTGGCAGTTTAGGTATTTTTTGGTAGGTCATTACTCATCTCCTTTTAAATACTGTTTTGTGGGATTGATGTCATTCGAAAGGCAATGCAATCCTCTTTCATTGGATATTATGTGTGTGTTGGTGTTTACTGTTCGTGCGCATTTGTAGCGTTGCGAATATGATGGCGCGGACCCTCACTTGCTCCGCTATACTTCGTTTCAGCTTCGGTCCAGACGCAGCCAAAGCTACAAGCGCGGGCTCCGGGCTTTCAGCATCCTTGCCAAGCACGCGCGCTCGTGCAGTGCAAGCACTGTTCTGGGCCACGTGCTCGCGCTTGTAGCATCGGCTGCACCTGGACCGAAGCTGAAACGAAGTATAGTTCATGTTTTATGAACGATCCATTAAGGTGCAACCCCACCCTTCGTTAGTGTGATTCTGAACCAAGAGATGGCGGTGGGATCGCCTTCAGGCCTGTACATCAATGAGACGAATCGTGAGTGGTTGCGCTTCGATACAGTGGGGTATTTTTCTATATCTTGAATTTGACATCCCTGGTCCTTCGCTTGTTTTTTTCTGCACGAGCTTCCTTTGGAACGCGCACGGCTGCTCCAGTTCTCGTGCCAGGAGGCCAGTTGCCTACGCTCCCAGCTCACGTCCCAATTAAATATGGTCAGAACAAAATGCGAAAATCATCCTTATCCAAATGGCGAAAGACATGCACAACAAAACAACCGATGCATTGAAGAATATAAAATTGCTTGTGCGCCGTTAGCATTCCACGGTGATTTTGAAGGCCATATGACGGGCCGGGCCTATTGTCCTGCGTGCGTTTGGCTCTTTGCGGATTTCCAGGAAAACGTGATGACGTGATAAACTTGGGTTTCCAAACTTCTAGCTCGAGAGGTTAAATACATAAAGAATCAAAACAAATGAACTATTTTTTCCGCGGTCAGGTGTCTCATTTAGGTAGCTGGGTATTCATTTTGAACAAAACCACGAGACTGGAAAACACAAAAAATGACACTCAGTTTTAGATATTGAGTTTGGTAAACCCACCTTAGGACTGGTGCGGGAGTCACAATAAAAAAAAAGCCAAGGTTAAAAATTAACCAGCAGCAATAATTGATAAGAATTAATTTTATTGCGAGTTCAGTGGTAATTGCAATGACTGCCCAGGCAAAGATTCTGGGTCTGTGGATAGCTTTTGCACAGAGTTTATGCAATATACCAGTCTTCATTTGGTGATTTATGCGCGCAAATAGTGGTGTGCAAAAATGAAATAGATGCAAACGGGTATAGTTTGACGTTGTATAAAATATAGTTTAAGCACGCACGTGGTACGCTGATTAAGACTGAAACAGCGCTACATTTTACACTAGCGTTGAGCGTATCGCAAGTTAAGAGCGCATCTAAAGCTAAAGCTTGTACAGATATAATGCTCAGGCCGTAATCTTTGAAGTATATACCAACTCGCCCAACCTCAACTTTAGCATACTTTATGACCCTCAGATTTGGTGTAAGTTGTCTCCTGATTGCTTGCAACAGAAAGGGGGAAACATTCTAACTCTGGGTTGATAGAAAAACTCCACCTACTGACAGCTACCAATAATCTCGGCGCCGATTGTGAGTATTCACTGAATGCCAATGGTCGCGTGCCTAGAACAAGTTTTATTCAGGTGATTTCATACAATCGAAATTGTTCTTGACAAACAACACTGTTTATTTACGCAAACGGCCACGTGTGAAGTTTAACAGATTTTGTATTGAATGTGGCAAACGTGACAAATAGCATAGGTTTTTTTTTTTTTTTTTTTTTTTTTTTTTTTTTTTTTTTTTTTTTTACAGTTTGCGATGTAGAAAGCTCTTGGGTTACAGTGCTCCGATTGCATGTAGCACAAAAAAGAACACGAGATGAATCGCAGTGGGAAACAAAAACAATAAGGATAAACAAGTGTGTAATCACGTAAAAAACTGAGGGCATTTCACATATGCAGAATGTAGCTTTGTTTCACTAAATAGATTACCAGTAAAGTATTTGGTTTTATCGTGCGAGCGAAGCGGAACATACAAGAGCGAACATGCTGGCGTGAACTACTCTACCAGTAAAGAAGCTCACCATCCAAAGCATCGAGCTCGCTTTTATAGCTTTTTGTGCGCTCAGACCTTTTGAAAACCCAATTATAATAAATTTTATTATTTCAATTATTTTTATTAAGCGCACCTATGTGACTTTTTTGTATTTTGCCTTCACGTGCCATTTTCTTAGTTATATAATATTTTTCTATAGAAGTCCGACAACTATAGTCTGTTTCATCATAAGAGCCGCATAATCAAAGATGTAGACAAAAAAAAAAAAGAAAAAGAACGCGAACAGGCACACACATTAAAATGCAATGTAACGCCGGATTCAAAATTAGTCGTTAGTTTTTTAGAGAGCAGCAGTTTCGTAGGGTTACACTGTTACCCGTTGAATGTTATAAAAAATGCAGTACAACTGTTAGCTCAGGGTCTTTAACGTGCATTACGCAGCATATGTAATACACGATCGCACGACGGTAGGATGCAGATGGGCGACTGAACCCAGGGTCCCTGCTAAAGCCCCTAGATAAAGGCGTTTTTTACAAGTACCGCCAACCATTGTGGAAACGCGCAAGAAACGTGCCACGAGCGGGTGCTCCGCCGCCATTCGCTTTCAAGGGCCAGTCATTTTAGTGCTGCGCCGCCATTTGCCTCTAACCGCTCATTCACACTGGAAGCGGATCCGCGTTCCCAAAGCGGTTGCGAACGCGGTTTTATAAAGATTCAGTACAATGTCACGCGCACTTGATGTCATCGAGTGCGCGTGCAATTGTACTGGATCTTTATACAAGCGCGTTCGCAACCGCTTTGCGAACGCGGATCTGCTTCCAGTGTGAATGAACGGTAAGGGCCGTTCGAGACACGGGCCTCGTGCATTGGTACAATTGACGTTACTTGAAAGACCAACGCAAACATATCGAGGAGATTTATACTCTGTTTCATACTTAGCGTGCAACGCTGTCAAAGTTACTGGCGCGAGCGCGTGGCTTCCTCTATTGTTTTGTTTGCGCGCGGACGCGTGCAAATGATCGCTCGTGCCAGTAGCCCCACGCTCGTGCCAGTAGCTTTGACAGCGTTGCACGCTAAGTATGAAACAGAGTATAGTCCCCAGCACCGTGGTCGTCAGTGAGCTCCGTGCTTTGAACGGAGCTCGCGCTCGAGCATTTCTCCACGTGCTCTGCTCTGCGGTGCCACTACACACTCGGTCAACGATCCGCCACCGCACTTGGTTTAGCCTGCGAGCTAAACCAAATGACAAATGCAACTGCCAATCGTCATGATTCAAAAGTGCGACTTTCTCAGCATTAGTTGCGGTGTTAGGGAGCTCACGTAATATTGCTTTGCTTTGTCGCGAACTGTTTAAACATTTGTGGAGGATGGAAAAGTGTTTCCTGTGATTTCAGATAAAGCTTCAGATAACTGACAACCATCATTTTAAGTACCAAGATGTGTATGAAGCGTAGCTTATTCAGTGGCTTTAGTTTAGCCCGACCTCATAGGCACAGAAAGAGGACGAACAGCTTGACCTCGGGCCCTTGGCGCTGCTTCAGTGGCTTCATCAGCCCGTATCGTTGGCTGCACTCCGAACTAAAGTAAAGCAAAGCAAATATTCAGACCTGAAGGTTTCACAAACCTATCCAGCAAAAATCACTTAACACGCCCCAATAAAAAAATGCGGGTTTATTTTGACTAACTGGAAATCTTTTGACGTGCAACCGAAATCTCAGATTGGCCTCCGTCGGATTGTGGGTACCTCGGCCGATATTTAAACCCGGCAAATATGGATTCATGGGCCAGCGCGTTGGCTCAGAGACACTGAGACGATTTAATGTTTTGTTTTAATATCATTGCCACTAGATCCACTAAATCAGCTTCGCTTAGAGTATCGGCACTCTGTTCCCCGACATTGTTGTGGGCGCCGTCATTTTGGTGCTTCTACAGAGCAGACGCAACTGCCGATCGTTATGATTCAAAATTACGACGTCCTCAGCATTAGATTAGGTGTTAGGAAACTCATGTAATATTGCTTTGCTCTGTCGCAAACTGTTTAAAGATTTGTGGAGGCCGGGAAAGCGTTTCTTAGGATTTCAAATAAAGCTTCGGATAATTAGCAACCATGATTTTAAGCCGCAATATGGCCAAATGTCGTTACTCTGAAGCGTAGCTTATTTAGTGGCACTAATTGTCACTTAAGAGCCACCGAGGTGGTTTATGAAACAAACTATATCCAAACAATTCCGATAAGCATGGTTTGATTGCGAAAATGATTTTTGCAAGTGATAAAAACATTAAAATGTTTTCGCACACGTGACAGTATCTGAAATGACGGAATGCATTTTATGGCGCCCATTTCATTTGAATCGCGTCGGGCATGTGTACCGATGCACAGTAGAACGCGCGCAAGAGTAGCTGTGGTGCACCCGCAGCCTCGCGCTTGTTGTTCTGACATCCCTGGCTCGCTCATTAAGGCGTCCAGGCATCTGACACCCTGACATCTGGCGCTTTTTCTGTCTTTCACGCGGTGTTCCAAGCGGCACACGACGGGAAATGCACATCGACCTGTTGTTGAACACGTGTCGCCATCTGTGCTTTATATTAAGAAACTACAGTCTGCCGTAACTGAATGGGCAAAGTTTGAGGTCTTATAACATTATTAACGTGTAATATATCAATATGGAAGTTCTGAAAAATGTAATATTAAAGGATGCTTCACAATTTAATGTCTCGTTATTTTGATTAGTTGACGGGATTCCGTTTTTATAGCGCCATAAAATAATACCATTTTAAAGTTTATATTTTATTTCAAAATATACATTTTCTGTACAGTTCGTTGTTTACTTTTTTAATTTATTACATCCGACCGAACGTTCACGTAAAATATCGTGTACGATAAGACGTTATAACTCGAGAAATAATTTTTTCAATGTTAAGGACTGTGGCCTAGTAAAGGATTAATAATTTACTAACAACTAGAAATAATCGTAATATCGAGACATCAAAGCATCGCTAAGAAACAGCTCTTTAATTTGACATTAACTTTATAATTGTAAGCTACATAGAAAGAAAGTTATAAGCCGTCAAAAAAGCATCAAAACGTCATGAACGGTGGGGGTGCACCTTAAAGATAGCACGGTTCCAATATAGCCGTTTTGTTAAGATGATGTCGGAGCAGAATGTAGCGATACACTTTTTTTGTATTTGTACTACTTTGTTTTTTTTCATCCCTCCAAATATTGCCCTAAAATTGACATATTTCAGCACAAATATTTTTTAATCACAAAAGCTAGGACAATGAAATTAGCTACAGATGTAGTGCGTATAATTGGTAATGTGCAGAAAAAAAAATTAATGTTGTGTAAAAGTTTTTTGTTTAGATATTTTATATCAAACGTAGCACTTTTTTGTGCTTCGAGTCATGGTACTTCAAATGCCGCTGGGGAAATAATTAAACTATAAAAAAATCTTTTATAACAATTAGAGCTACAATGGTTGCCCAAGAGGTGGACGATGGCTTTTTTTTCATTTTCAGAATCATAACTTCAAACTTACCTGTTTTTGACGCATATCTTTTTTGGACATCAAACAGATTTATTGGCATCTAATAACACTTATTGTTTGGAATAGATATACATTGCGATGTATTGTTGCGCTACCTGGCGGATGGCAGACAAACTGCTGATTTCTAATGTTCAAAAAATTTCTGACGGCGGCGTTGGCGTCTGTATCATCATCAATCTCCGTGTCTTTTTACCTTCACATTTAAAAAAATATATTGGAAGATTTACTATCGATAAATGAATGATTTAAGTACTGGGTCAGGTTAATAAATCTAAGACAAATAATTACACAAGCGTAGCGTGATATAATGTGTTCATTATTCGATATGATTGAAATCAATAAACAATAAAGACGAAGAGGAAAAGAATACACCCGAGTTCACTTCATGCCTAGAGTCCCTAAATGAGCTCTAAAGTATTAGCACTCCGTTCCCCAAAATTGTTTTGGGCGCCGCCATTTCGGGTCTTGTTCAGAGCAAACGCCACTGCCGATCGTCATGATCCAAAAGTACGACTTCCTCAGCATTAGATGCGGTGCAAGGAAGCTGAGGCAATATTGCAATGCTCTGTCGCGGGTTGTTTAAACATTTCTAAGAGACGGAAAGCGTTTCCTGTGATTTTAGATAAAGCTTCAGATAACTGGCAACCATGATTTTAAGCCACAATATAGCCAACTGTCGTTACTCTGAACCGTAGCTAATTTACTGGCACAAGCGGGAGCAATGAGGAAGAGGCAGGTGTCAAAAGGTAGTGGCTTGTGGAATCCACGGGGCTTACGTCATGGCCCCTCCAGGTATTACAAGCCTCTTGAACAAGAGCATGAATAGTGTCATTAAATAAGCTACGCTTCAGAGTAGCGACACTTGGCCATATTGTGGCTTAAAATCATGGTTGCCAGTTATTTCAAGCCTTATCTGAAATCACAAAAAAAAACGCTTTTCCGTCCTCCACTTTAAACAGTTTGCGACAAAGCAAAGCAACATTACATGAGCTTCGTAACACCGAATCTCATGCTGAGGATGTCGCACTTTTGTATCATGACGATCGACAGTTGCGCCTGCTCTGCTCAAGCACGACAATGGCAGCGTTCGCAACACTGTCGGGGAAGAGAGTACTGATACTTTAAGCACAGCTCATTTATTGGCTCTACTTCCCTCAAATCTCCTTTCCCCTGACTGAAACTGATAATAAATATGAATAATACACTATTACTATGCCTTATTTAGTTATAACCAACTACACATAATGAGAGGAGGAAGCGGCCGGGTAGGAAAAACGCGGGTTTTATGTGCAACCGTTCTTACCGTCTCAAAAGGAAGAACGCGCGAGCTTGCGCTGGTTTAACAAAATACGATCCAAAGAAAAGAGGCGGCGTGCTGTGTTTTTTGTGATTGTGCGTCCAATCGCAAATTGTTGTGGGTATGTTCATACAGCCGGAAGTTAGTCTGCCTTAGTGGGCGTCTGGTGTCTCAGCTGTAGATGAACAATTTAGCCAGTGCGGTACAACCGCAAACCAGGGGTCTTTAACGTGCACCACGCAGTAGTGATACACGACCGCACGCCGGTACGATGCTCTTCCAGATCAAAACGGGCAGGGGCGGGGTAGGTTCTGCAGTGCGAGCTTTCGCTCCACGTGCTCCGAGCTGGCGTGCGCTATACTACGTTTCACCTTAAGTTGTACCGCAGAGAAGGTTAGAAGCGCGAGCTGATAGCGTTGGTAGCTGCTCTTAGCACTAGCATACGAGAGCTTGTGCCGCCGAGATGTGCCCTAGAGCAAGGAGCTCGCGCTTGTACCTTTTACTGCGGAACATCATAAAGTGAAACAGAGTATAGACCATGCACTCGGCCACCGAACCCCCCCCCCCCTTTTGTGCGTCTAATTTATATACAGGTAGAAGTATTTAAGATCGACGATGGGCGTCGATCGTCTCGAGGTAATGTAACGTAATAACATTACATAAACGATAAACATATTGAAGGACTGAACGACTCAATTTTTTAATTCTTGGATTGTAATAAAGCGGTAGCCTATTCTACTTACTGTTGATGAAGAGAAGCATGAGGTGACGAAATAATGATTGAATGATGAGGCTCTATAAGGACAACGACATTAGTGGGTGTCGAACCACAACGTACATTGCCAGACTTGTTTCAAGTATTGTGTACACAAAGACCTTTCTTCACCCGCAATAGAATGTGGTAGAATCAATGACGATGCTGCTTTACAACTGTATGTGGAACAGGAAAACTGCATTGTGCAGAAGTGCGGCTTATTCGTTAATATGAGAGACGGATTTCTAGCAGCACTCCCTGATTGACTGCTTGGAACAAATGGCTTCGTTGACGTAAAGTGTCCCCGTTCCAAAAGATTCTTGAAGCCTGCTGAAACCGCAAAGGAGTTTGAGGCGAAAAATAAGAAAAATGAGCCTGGGTGTGAAAGGTCCAAATCACCACTATACTTCTACTACCAAATGCAAGGGCAGTTACACAATACACAAAGAGAGTTTTGTGATTTCTTTATATTTACACTGAAGGGCATTGATATCCAACGTCTTCAGAGGGATGACACCTTCTGGTCAACCAACAAAGAGCCTTTTCTATACTCAAGTTTTATATGGAAGGCCCGACTTCCGCTGAAATTCCTTACGTAGATGAGTTGTCCAACCGAATAAACTGCCATTACTCCCCAATGTGGGAATATCTCGATCTTCGTTTGTAGGCCATAGTATCATAAGATCGAGGGGTGTGGCTCTTCGCCCGCCGAACATTGCTTCGGCGGGTGTTTTTACCGTGTTAGATGAGACCGTCGCGTGTTGCTGGAACAAGAACCTGGCGATTCTTCACTGAACTGCTTCTTCCGTAAGCTTCAAGAGGGCTTTCTTCGTTTCGCACACCACCTGTTCTGCTTTCCCGTTAGTTGGAGGATGGTATGGTGCACTAAGGTGATGTCTGATGCCGGTTTTCTTTTTTTTTTTAACTTGTTTATTTTATTTGAAGCAAGATTTGGCGCGTTATCAGAGAAAAGCATTTTCGGTAGGGCAAATGCAGGAAAAACAGAGCGTAGAACGTCAATGACGCGTTTGGACGTCGTGGCAGGCATCACGTAAACTTCCAACCACTTAGAGTATGCATCGACAATGACTCCGCAGATGCGGATACGCTTCGCCACCCACCGACTGAATAATGGATTGCTTTCAATTACTCTTTATGATGGCGCTGGACTCGAGGAAGACTTCGAATCTTTCCACAAAGTTAGTCCAGGTGCCAGCACTTTTGTCGAAAGCGGTAAGTGTTCGAAAAGTCGACAACGTCGGTAGTCACGTGCTGTGCTTGATACTGGACGCTTACCATTCGCTGAGAAGAAACTTGCTTGTTCGTCTGCCACGAGTCGTCTGATATCAGGTCATCACTGCTACCCCATCTCCCGACAAAACAGGTCTTCATTGTCCTCATGTCCATAGTTAGCAATCACGTGAACTTATAAATTCCCCAACGCTCATAACTTGCCGTTGCTAAACGCCGTTCATTAATAGCCTCTTCATTGCAAATAACCGTCTTCCTATTTATTCTGATGGTTTTGATCATATTCCTCCTAAGCTGTACTTACAACATTATGTGTGTCGGTACTTCCGAAAATATTGCAACGGCGTTTGTTTTCTGGGAACCTCTATAATGTAACAACCTTTTCAACATCTTCCGGATCCCGTGAAACACAATATTTTGTGACGTCACTTTTCAGTCGTCATTATAATGGTGAGGTAAGTACCGAAAATCGCGAAGCAGTTTACTTGGCGTCCGCTTCCACTGGTATTTTGGAAGATTGAGTCTACTGAGCGTGCATTCCTGCAGAAGAAATTTTCAATGATATAATATTGGTACGTAAATCAACAAGTGATTCCTTCTTGGTGAGATTTATTGCGGAAACCCGTGACAACCGCCGAACCGCATTTATACCCAGCCTGACATTCTCGCAAACAGGAGTTAGCTAGGCCACGCTACTTGAATTGGCTGAGCACAGCTGGCAGCGGCGCGAGCAAGGCCACGAGGGGAACGTGATGGTGCTCGAGCCATCCCACCGTGAACCAGTGTTTCGGCCACCCTAGGCCACCCCACGGGTGCGTGTCGCCATCTATTGGTTGAACTAACGCTTTGTTCAAGATGGCTGCCGTGGGACCGCAGCCTTAAAAGCTCATGAGAACCAAACAAAGCCATTATTACATAAATTTAATATAGTACAAATTCCAAGTCACTATAGTTATAAACTTGCACTTTCCTACAAAAGGTCTTTTAGACAGAACGAAAATATGTATATATCCATTTCCCAACTTGAACTTAGACAAGCAAGTTATCCAACTCGTAATGCTGAGATATGGATAGTGCCACATTCAAGAACAAACTGTGGGAATCAGATGTTAAAATGTATCCTCTCCCATCTTCTGAAACTTTTTATGAACTCGATATAGATATCTTCAGCATGCCCGCCAAACAAATATGAACACTTTTTTGTCCAATAGTTATTCCTATCTAAAAAAATAAAAAAATTAAGTTAGTTTAGTATAATCCGGATGTATGCGTTTTTCGCGTGTTGTTATTTTTGACATACTTTTTTTGTTTCTTTTTTCTCTCCCTTTTGTTTACATTCTTCTTTTTACGAATATAGCTGATGTCTTTCCCATGCTATAACGAATATGTCAAATGCTAGTGTTTTTACGTTTATGTTTGTTCTTTCCTGGGGCGGCTATGGGGGGGTGGAGGAGAGGCTACTCTAGCAGCGTGTGTTGCTTTTTTTCTCTGCCTCCTTTCTCTGATTCAGGGATCAATAAAGAATTTGAATTTGAATTTGAGAAATGTGACTTTATAAAAATTTGCTTATAGTATGTGAAAGCTTTATGAAACGCAGGGTGCGGCACGACCCAAGCATCTACTTATTATTGGTCCTGAGCCAATCAGACAGCGGCATTAGCAGACAAGTATGTTAAGGAAGCGAGAAGCTCCAACAGAATAAGCCTCACCCTGCGTTTCTTAAGCTATCAGGGACTGCGGCGATTGCCGTTCCTAATATATGTCTATTTTGTTTGTTCGACGGCAGGGACAACTGAACATCAGTTCGTTTATTCGGATTACGCAACCTGTGACGTGGTTGTCGTTAAGGGAGAAGGGGAAAAAAGTAAGTAGTGCTGCCTTCACAATTGCAACTTCTACCCCACGTTGTTAATGTTTTATTACATGTAGTTTCCGCACATCACAACATAGGTGGCGCTTTATATTAAAAATAGACGCAACTAAGCAATGTACATTATCACGATGTATCACCACTAATTGCAGCGACAAGATAGGACGCTTTATGGAAGCAATACAACGCGTGTTTTACAACCTGCGAACCGACAATTCTACTGCAGCTGTGCGATTAGTGCTGATGAAGTTTCTGACTTCCACGGTCAAAACGGAGTCGGCATGCACCATACCGAAAGTTCCCGCTGTCCGGTATTGGTTATCTATGTAGGCTCGCTCATCTTTGTAATGCCCAGTGGAGGTGACGACCAAGAGCATTTTGACAAGCGAAACGACGGGTCCGGCAATGAGCTTGATCTCCAATTGGCTATTCTTCAGATTTGCCCGAAGGTAGGCGTCATTTCAGGCGCGGTGCAAGCTCTCAAACAAATAACGGACAGCTGCATTTTTGTCCATCCAGTAAAGCAAATGTTGTTCGAAATACCATCCACTATGACTGTAAAAAATGAACCCTAAAGTTCATGGTTAAAAAGCAGCAGCTGATGCTGCCACTGTTGCGTCGGAAAAAAAATGGTGCACTGTAAATCTCGTTTACACTAAATTTAAACGGTGACCGTTGAAATCTACAGTCACTAGGTGTTAAAATTGACCGTAAACCAGATTTACAGTGCACCGTATTTTTACGGAACTGTAACGCCGTTACGAGTAACAGCGTTACAAGTAGCGCGTTACATTTTTTTTCGGTAACGTGTACGTACTCGTTACTTTTTCAGAACAGTAGCGGCTAACGCATTCACGTTACATATTTTGGAGTAACGGGTAACGGAGTTAAGTTACTTCTTCCCAAGACTTAAAAAAGAGATAGACAGTTTTTTTGTGTGTTTCTAGGTGCCAAGCCATGTGAATGTTTTGAGTTTTTGCGTTTTTCTTTGCGTTTTTTGTAAGTATCTAGGTGAAACCGAAAGAAAGATAAAGTAACTATGTTCAGTGTCTGCATGGACATAATATTTCTTAAAATATGGCGCGTATGCATACCCGTAACGTCAAAACAGTGAAGATTGTTAATTCATCATAAAAAAGTTACACAAAAGTAGCATGCGTTACTTTTTTATTAGTAACGGTAACGGTAACGAGTTCCTTTTGTTTTAAAGTAATGTAAGACGGTAACGCGTTATTTCACGCTCAAGTGACGGGTAACGTATTTCGTTACTTTTTTTCGGTAACGCCTACAACACTGCTTCGGTTAACAACTTCGCGGTACGACGCGGCCGGAGTCTCCAGCCAAATCTGAAAATAGACATTCATCACGGCCTCTTGTGCTCGACGCCCAAACGTGCCTTTGCGAAAAGACGTTTTGAAAGGACTCGGTGAGGAAAGCAGCGAAGCACATGATTCGGCCATTACGGGAATAAAATCACACAAAAAAACCGAGCGCTGCAGCCGTGTTGCCAACAGGTGTACGTGTTTTGACCATACCATATATATATTGTAACGGACAAGGAAAAGGAAGAAAATAAGAAGAAGAAGACGAAGTTGTGTGGAGAACGTTTAGCCCATGAACTGAGACTCCCACAACATGTGGTGGCAGCGGTGGGATTACGAAATGGCAACCCAATTGGAGGCAAGTGGGGTCATCTCAACTTCCGCGGCGATGCAAATCACGGAGCGGTTAGCTAATCTGCTCGCCGAAAGGAGTGCTACGGACATTGTGAACCCGCTTGGAACCCTCGACGATTGCCTCGCAACCCGTCTGTCTCTGCTGGAAACTGCGGTCGAACGTCAGGTTGCCGATGTAGGGCAACGCCTCAATGATGGCCTTTCGTCCGTGGAATCTCGAATTCGACTGCTGTGCGCTACGGACTGCCACTCAAGCTGCCGACATTCAACGGGAAGTCGTCTTGGCAAGCCTTCATCATCCAATTCGAAACGGATGCAGACTTTTACGGATTCGACTCAACGTCCAGGGGGCTATGTTGCGCTTTTTGCACTCCCAGGAGACTAGAGAGAAGGAAGTGACGTCAACAACGCAGCAAATGCAGATTGGATGTTGATTTTGTTTTCTTCTGTCAACATCCAATCTGCGTTTGCTCTAGTCGTTGACGTCACTTCCTTCTTCCAAGTCTCCTGGGAGTGCAAAAAGCGCAACATAGCACACCAGAGCTCGTGCAATGGTGGCCTAGTTGAGGGGGAACGCTGCTGAATGTTTGGAGAGCATGTCTGCCACAAGTCGTTCCTCATATCAACTACTCGTAGAAGCCCTAAAGTCTCGCTTTGGTGATGAACATCTCCAGCTATTTCACCTGACTGCTTTAGAGCACCACCGCCAAGGCACGGACACACTGCAGGAGCTAGCTGACGTAATCCAGCGGATGGCGAGAAGAGCTCTCGTCGGACGTACAGAAGTCGACGTGGAGCAGATAGCGACCACTGCTTTTATCGACACAGTCGAAGACACAGGCATCCAGCTTCTTGTGCGACTCGCCCACCCAACCACGACTCGTGCAGCACTGGCTCCCGCACTCGAAGTTCAAGCAGCAAACAAAGCAATGGACATGGTGTCGACATCTGGAATCCAGCTTTCGGGTGTGGCTCACCGATCTTCTCCGGTATGTTCAAGTAAACGTCGTTGCTTCACGTGTGGTGACATTGGGCACTTAGCTCGATCCTGCCCAAATTACTTGGCCCCGTGCAAAACGCAACCTATACCAACGCCAAACGTTTCAGGTGACAGTGAGCCTGGCAAGGTTGAGTCTCATGTAGTGCATCATGTTCCTCTGGTGACAACGCCGCTGCGCACCTCACCAACGCCACGTCTTTCAGTTCATCTTCATTTGTTGGGACATGTGAATGCTATCGTGGACACCGGAGCTGCAGTAAGTCTAATTGATTATGCATTACTGCAATCAGCGAAGTGTACCACACCCAAAACACTTCCTGGTACAATCTATCTTATATCAGCCGACGGTTCTACAATCGAACAAGAAGGACAGATCTCGTTGACTGTAGAAACCATAGGAACAACAGTCAACCTCCCATTTGTAATTGTGCGAGAGTTACAATGGTCAATGATACTCGGCCGTGACTGGTGTTCAGACGTCCAGCTTTCCCTATGGCTTCGAGGAGGTGAACATTGTTTGTCAGCCCTAGCAACTTTCAGTACTGGCGATCAGTCCAGTTGTTCTGCGACAGAGTTGCCCCAAGGAGATAGTGGGGGAAGCAAAGAAGCAATTTCTTGGAATTTTGAGAGCTTATTCGATGGATTTGTCCTAGCGTGGTCCAGCTTGAAAAACCTGTCGAAGACCGCTGCAGCCCAAGTATGTTCTATCGTTGCAACTGCTGCGACATTTGTGTCTACACTAATGACACCGATGGTCAATAGAAAACCACAGAAGCTCTTCCGTGTGGTCACAGCATCGGACATTGTTGTACCTGCGTTATCTGCAGTTTGGGCTACAGCAATAATTCCAGGTTCAATGACGTCAAGAGATATCCTAGTTGAATCACTGCTACAATCTCGTCCTGGGATAGAGTTTGCTATACTTCGCTGCCTCTTTTCCTGCGAGAATGGGAGTGTGATGCTTCCAATTTTAAACCTGACGAATGGCGACCTGCTCCTGAAATCCGGTGAAGACTTCGGACCTGTGACATTTGCTCTCTCACATGCCACAGTCGCCACAATTAGTGCGGCACCAACGATGTCTGCCCGCAAGATTGCCTTGGAAAAGCTAGTGGCCTTCCGTGGTCGGAAATTAATTTCGGCCACAACTTAACAGAACAACAAAAGGCACAGATACAAGAACTGCTCTTGGACTTTCGGCAGTGCATTGCTATTACACCGGAAGAGCTAGGGTGCACACCACTTGTGCGCCACACCATCAATACTGGTGATCACGCTCCAGTACATCACAACCCAATAAGTGTTTCGATGAGAGAACGGGAGGAGATAAACCACCAGGTAGACGACATGTTTCAAAGGGACATTATAACTAGCTCCAACAGTCCTTATTCGTCACCAGTTGTCCTGGTTAGGAAAAAAGACGGTTCTACAAGATTCTGCGTGGACTACCGGAAACTTAACAGCATAACAAAACCAGACGTGTATCCTTTGCCACGACTTGATGATGCCCTTGATCGCCTTCATGGTGCCAGCTGCTTTACTACTCTGGATCTCATGTCCGGATATTGGTAAGTGGAGCTGGAGCCGAAAGATTCCGAAAAGTGCCTTTGTGACTCCTCACGGATTGTTCCAGTTTAACCGTCTTCCATTCGGACTCTGCAATGCACGTGCGACCTTCCAACGCCTCATGGATAGGGTGCTTGGACACCTGAAGTGGACGATGGCGTTAGTTTATCTTGATGATGTCATCGTATACGCTGACACCTTTGAAGAACACCAGCACCGTCTGCGTCTAGTGCTGAATGCCCTCACCAATGCGCATTTCCGTCTGAAACCATGGAAATGCTTATTCGATTGCGACACAGTCATTTACTTAGGGCATGTTGTCAACAAAGCGGGTATTTGCCCGGATCCAACCAAGCTGACAGCGCTAGCCAATATTCCTGAGCCCAGTACCTCGAAGCAGTTGAAAAGCTTTTTAGGCTTTGCGTCCTATTTTCGTCGATTTGTAAGAAACTTCCCTCTCAGAGCTACTCCACTGACTGAGCTTCTTAAAAAAGACACCAAGTAGCGTTGGTGCGCAAAAGAACAAGCTTCTTTTGCTGATATCAAGAGAGCACTTCTTGAACCACCAACCCTGGCTCATATTTCAGAAAAAGCACCGACGTTCATTCACACTGATGCCAGTGGCGAAGGGCTTGGCGCTGTTCTTCTCGAGAGGGACAGTGCAGGAGTAGAACGTCCCGTCATATACGCAAGCCGCAAACTCAGCGAACCAGAAAGTCGATGTCATTCTTCAGAACTCGAGTGCCTCGCTGTTGTTTGGGCAGTGGAAAAGTTCCGTCCATACATCTACGGAAAGGATTTTACAGTCGTGACAGATAACTCTGCTCTCCGTTGGCTTCAGTCAAAAAACGATCTAACTCTGAAATTGACTCGGTGGGCAATGAAACTGAAAGAGTTGGACTTCTCGATCGCTCATAGAACTGGGAAACGGCACCAAGACACCGACTTCCTCGCACGGCACCCCATCGAAGACGCTAGAGTTGCTCCTGTACTCGCACTCTTAGATTTGCAGTCAGCGCAAGCAGAGGAATGTGACACATTCAACATAATACAGTTCCTTTCTGACGATGTGAACGAGAGACCGCGACTTTCAGAACGTCGCTTACGGCGTCTACGAGCGAACTACCAGCTTCGGGACGGTCTGCTGTGTCATCAAGCACATCCCTCAGGAGCGTGGCTCCCCGTAGTTCACCCCAAAATGCGTCGGAACGTTCTTGAGATGTGCCATGATGCTGCAACTGCGGGTCATCTTGGGCGGCACCGGACGCTCGACAAAGTCGCCAAGAGATTTTGGTGGCCTCACCTCAGGACGGACGTCCGACAGTAAGTCGCGTCTTGCGCAATATGCCAACTGCGGAAAACACCACCGCACCCGGCGAAGACCGAGCTACAGCAAATACCACATCCAGGCAGCCCGTTTGAGGTAGTTGGAATTGATAACTTGGGGCCGTTTCCAAAATCTGATGATGGAAACAAGTACGTCATTGTCGCAACGGACTACCTGACGAAGTGGGTCGAAGTGGAGGCGGTCCCCGAACCTTCAGCTGTGCATCTCGTCGCCTTCGTCAACAAACACCTTGTATTGAGGCATGGTACACCCCGCCCGATAATATCTGACAGCGGTACGGCATTTATTTTATGTCCCCTACTTTCAGTTGTGCTTTGCGAGATTACGAAATTGAACATGCGGCCGCTTCACCCTACCATCCTCAAACGAACGGCCTGGTAGAGCGTACCAACTGCAGCATTGGAGATATATTAGCTGCGTTCGTCAATAAATCTCACAAGAACTAGGACGCGTTCATTGGTATAGCGGCGTTCGCTTTGAACACTTCACAACAGGAAGTGACCGCCAGGTCTGCATTTGAGCTTGTTTACGGAAGAATCCCGACGCTTCCGCAGGAATCATCGATAGGCGCTGCATGGACCCTTCGGGCGCGAGAGTATGAAGAGAACTTCGCTGAACGACTAAGTGAAGCCAGAAAACTGGATCAACTGGCAATTCCAAATAAGCAATCAAAGTTGGCCGAACGTCACAACAGAGACACCTCATTACCGTCGTTTCCACCAGGTGATGTGGTGCCTCTTCGAAGGCACCTAAGACGTCCACAGCACTCGGAAAAGCTTTTGCCCAGGTACTGCGGACCTTTCAAGATCAGCAGCCAACTTGAACCTGTAACGTACCGTCTCGAAAACCTTGACACCCTGCATCAGCGTGGGCAGCGCCGCACTTTGACAGCTCATTCAAGCCATCTCAAACTTTATGTCACATGTGGTGACTATCTTAGCATCGTCCCGGACGGACTTCCAAACAGGGAGGGGCAAGAGTAACGGACAAGGAAAAGGAAGAAAAGGAGAAGAAGAAGACGAGGTCGTGTAGAGAACGGGGGACTGAATTCCGGGTTGCCCGTTTAGCCCATGAACTGAGACTCCCGCAACAATATATATATATATATATATATATAATTATTTACATATGTAGTGTACAAAACTCGACGTCACATTACGTCCACTTCCTTGGTGAGAGGCACCGTGCCCAGACTAAGCACCCGTCCTCAGTATGAGGGGGTAGGAGCGCACTATACATAAGATTTATTCTCGTCAATAGTTCTCACTTAATATTGTGTCCACCAGATAATCTACAAGATACCCGATCACAGTTCGTTGTGTCCTTAGTGTGTTCCATGGATCGAGGAGTGTTGAGAGGGACAGTCCGCGGTTATCGATGGTGGACATTTGTTCTCGAAGATGGTCTCGTTCATCTGTATTCCTTTGGCAGTTAAGAAGTATGTGTCCTGCATCTTCTATTTTATCACATGTGGTGCGCAAAGGAGAGGTTACTTCTCGTATTCGATGTAGAAAATATTTTACAAAAGGACCACCCAATAAAAGTCTTTGTATCAGGTTTTCAGAAGCTCTTGAAATACGTCTCGACATCCAAAATTGTATTTTAGGGTCAATCTGTTCGAGATGGAAGTTCCGAGGAGCGTCTCTGAAACAATTGTTCTGGGATATTTGCCTTGATGTACTGCTCAGCAGGTTTAATGACTCCTATTTTCTTAAATTAATTGCAGTCCTAGTATTTAAATTGTCAGCATTTTTGGCTGCCAAATAGACCGCGTCGTTTCATTGCATGCCACATTGTTGAGGGAACCATTGAAAATTAATTTTTGACCAGTTTCAACAGCTCTCGGAAGGTGGAAACAAATATGAATGGCAACAGATGAACGTGTTAGTGATATGTATTTTATCATGTTCTCAACACTCATTGAATCCACGTAGAGAGGCCAAATGTAATACCTGTTTTCTAAGTAAAGAAGAGAACCGCTTGCAAGATAGCAAAACGTTCTGTGTTAGTTCAGCTTGTCTTGTCTGAATGTAAAAAGCTCTTTTTTTTAGTTTTTAAAGACAGAATTATAAAGGCTGCTGTCGATGATAAATCTTTTGTTGACCCATCCATGTAGACCTAAGTAACGTCATCAAGGGCTTCAGAAAGCATTGAAAGTGTCATTTACTTCAACGTGGCTTGGTGTAAAGTCGATTTTTATCAATTCCAGGTACTGATGTAGAAATGTTGGCAGAGTAGAACGTCGAAAGCGCAGCTGGAGATTCATATGGCAGTGCGAAGTTTGCGAGAATTATATCTGCATTAGCCATTATTAGCATATGCACAATGGAAAACGTCCTATGATGGACAGTTGCAACGAGTGGGGGATCAAGTTGTGGTGTAAGATGGCGAATGAAATGGCGGAGAGTTTCTCGTTCACGTAGAATCGGTATTGTGAAAGCGGAAGCTTCTGCAACAACCAAGAAACTTGAGGCGGCTCTTGGTACTCCTTAGCAGATTCTTAGACTGAGGGCTATCAGAAGTTTGAGCCGCGTTTCAAAAGTCAGGGAGAGCCCGCATAATGCTGGAAGAGAATACGAAAGGGACTGTGTAACGAGTGCTCAGTGGAGAGTTAAAAGTGCTTTCGAAGAGCTATAGCATCTGGCTCCAGAGCAGCAGCGTAAGATGCTGCTCTGCAGCGCATGGTGCTATCTTTCCTTCTAAATATTTTACATGAGCTGTCTAAGACAGGAACCCCCCCCCCCTGTACCTTCCCCTCCTCCTCCTGAAGAGCTGCGCTCTAATTTCGCATTGCAGATATTTGTAAACGTCTTCAATATTTTCACCACAAAAATAACGTTTGCATCACCGAAAATTCGGTGTCCGCCCAAACATAGCGCTAACGGGAACAGGCGACAAAGTTTCAGAACTAGCCGTTATCTTCACTCATTGAAAAGTTAAGAGTTTTTATGAAACTTGCAACGGGAACACCCCATTCTCGGTATTTTGCACCATTCAGCCCCATGCATTTGTGGGCTTCGGAGGCCATCACTCCAATCCGTAATGCCCCTAGGGGCCCCAGAAGTATATGTAAGTAAATAAATAACCACGACACATCTGCAGAAGGCTCTATCCATTAGGCGCTACTATTTTTATCAGTAGTCGCTGTGGAATTCTAACACCAAAAGACGGCTGTTGAAGGTACAAACTATGCAATGTACATTACTAGTGGATCCAAGTTGATATTTTGCCTCATTAGTCTGAGGGAAAAAATCTTACCTTCAACACAGAAGCTTGCAAACAGTTTCATTGAATTGGTCACAGGCAAACCGCCAAGTCTGCTTCATTCACATTGCATAGCTAAGGTCCCTGCTCGTCTAAACACCACGCTCTTGCAAAGCGTTCACCGCAGCACTGGTTTCCGGTTCCGTCAGGTTGCCTAACGCACGAAGTACTTTTTTCTTGACTGAATTCATCCTGAAAGGGGATCACGCGCTTCAAAATTAGGATAAACTTTTCATGAGCACTGTAAAGTGGAAGCGGAAGGTAATCGCGCACAGATGCCGCGCTAACGCAGACGTAATCACACATGTCACTAAATACGTAATAGTTGAACGGTGGCGTGAACCTTCTAGAATAATTGCGCAGCGTAAGAAAAACAGTCTTCTTTACCTCAAAACGCTGAAGGATTTTCCTCCACAAATATTCGAGCCACTTAAGTGCCCCAAACATTTCATGAGTGTAGGCTGTTCCCCTATATATCACTTCGTCACATCGTACCTACTAAAGCTGTTCCCAAATTCCTGATACATTGCTGCAATTCAATAGAATAAGCCTGCATAATAAAAAGGGGTATTTATTTTATAGTTTACAGTGGGGCTGAAAAACAAGCAAAAATGCAAGTAAGCATGAAGTAACTGATTCCTCTGCACTAAGGCACGTCTTTCAAGGTGATTTAAAGTTTTCTAGTTGTCGCACACAATTCTTAAAGTAAGAGTTCTTTGACTCGAGCCTCCCTGTCCCCATATTGATCAGTGGACCGAACTCCAGGAGAAGGCACGGATAGCGTAACAAAAATGTTGCTTGGGAAACAAACCTTCCCAAGAAAGAGACACTAACACGTCGCGCTTATCATCACGGGAATGTATCATGGTAACAGCACCGTCTTCTTTAGAATCCGCACTGGCAGACGGAGTCGAAGGGTGCTCAACCTGAAGCGGTTCTGCAGGCGATGCGCCGTCGCCCAAGAAACTCGTCACTAATGATTGCGTCCTGCTTAAATGTGCCGTAAATGATTATTTCGCTTCGAATACCTTCTGGAAGTTGAAGTACGGACACGGAACCAAAAAAAACCACCGGTGATGTGGCCTTTAAGAAGTTTTAGCAAAGCCTTCCTTGTGCGGCACTCGACTTAAGCATGTTGGCAAAGTGCAGTGAAAACTTTCCAAACTCCTCGAAGCAAACCGAACTTGGCCTCTGGCGTTCGAATGCATATGACTTCTCAAAATATGACACCTGAGAGCAGCACACGTAACAAACTAACGACAGCATCCTCCGTCAACACACGAAATAATTCGAAAGCTGAAAGCGTGCTCATCGAAGTGTGTTCGGATGTGGCAGGGTCGCCGGTAACATGTTTTCCTCGTGTCGACCGGTAGAGAGGTCAAAGTGTTTCCTCAATGTGACAGCGCCTTAATAATTTGGAACAAATTGGTGTGAATACTACCCTGGCTATTCGTGATGACGTACGTAGATTTCAAAGTTTTGTTATGATTGCTTTTTTGCCCATCGTTCCGTGATTAGATATATTTATCTCTGTTGAGATTTTGGTCAGCATTCCAATCGTTCATTTTGTTAAGTGCTGCATTGAAGAGGCTTCAAGCAGTTTTTGAGACACTCGGCATGCATGTGTACATGAATGAATGAATGAATGAATGAGCGAATGAATGAATGAATGAATGAATGAATGAATGAATGAATGAATGAATGAGAATGAGTTGGTAAGGCTGTCTTGCAGACATTCCATTGGGCAGCTTCCGACATAGCTTTCACTCATATTCGTTTCGATACTGGTTGGGCAATATAGAAAAGTGATTCAAAATCAATTACTGTAAAAAAATATCGAAATATTTCTTACGCATTTCTAAGTTGGAAATTTAGATTTTATTTGATTTGAATGGCACGTGTACGTACAAATACCAATCATCCACAACTGCTCCTCTTCATCATCCTGGTGAAAATCGGTGCTCCGATTATGGCACGCTTTCCTAGCTGTTGTTAAGGTATACAGGAGAATTAAGAGTTTTATTATAACTTTCTAGGTGCTCTATTAATATAAATCAATAAATAATAATCAAATCAAATTTATTTTGGCAACTTTTAGGCCGGGGTCACAACGCTCACACATCATAAGCGACAGTCTGTAAACACGAGTCCCTGGTTCCAATGCTGCGTGCTAAGTTTTCTTCTTGAATTCATTGCTATGCGGCATTCGAAATACACTTTGAGAGGTTCTAAAACCTAGCAGACTGATATGTATACGAAAATTACAAAAGGCATATCAGCATGTCAATTTGAAGCAACTTTTCGGTTGGGAATTTTCTTTGTATCGACAATGAAACAAGGCCATTCGAAAGATTGAGGCGGAAAACTCAGGGGAAAAAAAGAAGGAAAGGGAAAGCAGAAAAGATGCCAATATTTGGGTGCAGGATACAGCGCGTCAATTATCACTTGACTGCCGATGTATCGAAAATCGCCCAAACGCGCACGCCTTCCCCGTTTAAAAGAGTCGAAGTAAATAGCCAAAATAAAGCTTTGACGAACGCGAGTGCAAGTTGCGATTTGTTTTAGGTTTTTGCTTTAGAAAATATACTACTGCTGAGGCCACCACGTGCGGCGCGTTCGTGGGCGTAGAAGCACCTCGGTGATGCGGTGATGTGGTACACGGATCTCGCGGTAACTTGCGTTCGAATTGGTATGCAGACTGTCTTTTGTGTGATGTATAAGCAGTGTCACCACGGCTTTAGGGATGCCGAACTTGTTTTCAGATCACTCTCAATTATGCTTATAAAAATAAAAGATTGTTTAGTGAAAAATACTTTAAACGTTAAGTAGTATAAGCTGTGTATGCTCCACAAAAAAACCTCTCATCATAGCCCAAAATGTTTTTTATGTTCTGCATCAGATACTTATTTTTGTACGTACAATCACCTTTACATATAAAAAAACACTTAGTTATTGATATACATAATTAGACTAACTTCTGTGATCCAGTTTCACTGATGAAAAAAAAAAAAAAGATTAACCCTTGCGAATTTTTTTACGAATGCTGAATGCCTGCGACACATTGAAAACTATCAGGTGAATTTATTGCTCTAGGTTGTAACCCGGTGTTGATCCGTTATTATTTTTGGCACTCAAGTGATATTTCGTACGTCGGTTTATATTGCTATGCTTCTACCATTCTAACGTGAACATATCACTCTTTAGGGTGGTATAAGCTAGCACGTGACCATCTCACATGTTTATTTCCTTATAAAAACTTACATGTGGCCGATGAAAAAAAAAAAGATCATTGAGGCTCTATGTTTCCTATCAACTTTACTTTTCTAAGAAGCCTTGATTGAAAAATTTGGCGTGGACGTTATCAATAACTGGAAAATGCACGGAAATATTAATTCGTCATACTCTGTCGCATAAAAAATTAAAGCAATGGAAAAGAAGCCGACAAAAAAGCTTAGAATATTCCCATTTATTCTTTCCAGAATGTGAATTTTGGGTCAAAGATGGCTATCAAGAACTCCTTCAAGACAACACCACACCCATTTCAAGAGAAGAAGGCAGTAAGAATTACGAGCAGAACATACGCAAATGCAAAGAAAAATATGACAGCCTGTGCAAAGTGAAATACCCAATCTATGATAAAGATATATGCAGTTCGCCTATGAAAGGGGGAGCCAAAGAGGCCACAAAATGACCAATCAAGAGACACAACATTGCACACCATGGCAATCAGTTGAGAGTACCCTGGGATAAGCCCAATTAATTTTGTTCAGTTTCTAGTGGTTCTAGGGTGGTGGTACGCACAAATAAAAAGATGGAAGCAGATCAATGATTGTTTAGTAAAAAACAAGTAAACTGTTCTAAAGAAAAAAAATATGTACAATAGTTTAATCTCACAGAGCCTTTATAATTTTTTTTTTTTTTTGCGCAATAATTTTATTTACAAAAGCAGATAGTCTGCATAACTTAGAACATATGCATGCGAAGTTTGGAGGATTGTTTTCGGTGATACTTTAAAAAATCTACATTAAAACGTCGCCTTGTCGAATATCTATTTAATTATTTCTACGTAACGGATGGACGCGGTATTTCATAAAACCGGGAGGTTTATTTTTTTTAATTCTATCAACTTGACATTCGTCCTGCCCAATTACTTCGGTTTACGTTTTTTCTTTAATGCTTGCAAAGACCAAACCGAGTGCAGCTGACGCTACGATTTTACTGAGCCAATCAATAAGCAGTGCCTAGACGTGCATCGTCAGAGCGCCGTTGTCTTGTTGCGTTTGCTATCACCAGTTAAACAATCACGCACTGTGTATGCGCCGCCATGTTGCGCTTCTTTCTGTGCGTGATTGGCTTAACCTGTGATGGACAAATGCCGAAGACAACGAGTGTAGTGACGATGCACTTCTAGCGCCACTTAATTGGCCCCGTCGAATGTAATGTCAACTGATGTCGGACTTCAAGTGGCAAGGAGTAAACTACCGGTCGGATATGGTTGTAGAAAAACAAAGAAGCGTAGCTCGCTAAATCGCGGGAGGCTGTGGCTTTCCCATTCTAAAATCCCAGGTGACACTGATGTCTTTCCGAAACGTGACGTCTTGGAGCTACAGAGTGGATGGCATGCACAACGGTTCGAGCATCTTATTCTTATTCTAAAAAGGCCCGTTTACTCACAAATGTTTGCTTACAATCGAGTTTTTGTGATCTCTCACGACCACAAAACACAGTGGAATGCTGAAGCCATATATCTGGTGTCCCTGGGACTGAATCTCCCTAGAGCGAAGGTGTTGCAGTATTTGGGTTATCAAATATATGTAGTATCCATTAACTTCAAAATTGTCGAAAGCTTTCCAAAACAAAAAATGAATGATCATGCGCGTATAAAGAAGAAAGATCCATAGCGGATCCTTGGCCGATGCGTTATCTTGACAGTTCGGAAACGCCACAAACGTACGTACCCCTCTGGGAAACGCTAACTTTGATCTTTTCATATTCCTTTTTTTGGTTTTCTCTATCGGATTTCTCGTTTTCTTCCTCATTTTTTGCCGCTTCCTTTTGGCGTTGTTACGGGGTCAGTGTTAGCGTTTCCCAAAGGGGGACGTGTATGGCGTTTCAAGAGGGTCATGCTAGCGCATTTCCTAAAACTCCACCAGGAAACCTTCTTTTCATTTTTTTTTTTTTTTTTTTTTTTTGGTGAAGCGAAGTTGTTGAGCCCGCTCGCCCCAGCCTTAAGTCGCACCGCAGACCCGCGTCGGCTTGCCGCTTGTAGTGCCGCATTTCGGCCAGTCGAGCTAGGCGCTGCTTCACCCTGTTTTCGCTATTCCCCGGTTTCCCGCGCGCGCATTGGCTTCTGCCCCGTGACGTCACCTCCCTCTCGCCTTTGTCCCTCACTGCTCTGCTCCACGGTACGTAGCGCGCTCCCCTTTCCACTGTTTTGTCCGAAAAAGAAACGGCGTCAGCTTTTCCTTCTCACGTGGGTACTAATGCAAATGCATTAAGGCTGCGGTCCCACGGCAGCCATCTTGAACGCGGCGTTAGTTCAACCAATAGATGGCGACACGTACCCGTGGGGTGGCCGAAACATTGGTTCACAGTGGGATGGCTCGAGCACTATCACGTTCCCCCCGTGGCCTTGCTCGCGCCGCTGCCAGCTGTGCTCAGCTAGCTCAAGTAGCGTGGCCCATCAAACGGATGTTTGCGAGAATGTGAGGCTGGGTATAAATTGTTCTCTGATATAGGGAGATGCGGTTCGGCGGTTGTAACGGGCTTTCGCAATAAATCTTACCAAGAAGGAATCAAATGTTGATTGACGTGTCAATATTTTATCAATGAAAATTTCTTCTGCAGGAATGCACGCTCAGTAGACTCAATCTTCCAAGACACCGTGGAAGCGGACGTCTAGTGAACTGCTTTGCGATTTACGGTACTTACCTCACCATTTTAATGACGACTAAAATAACGTCACGATATATTGTGTTTCATGGGATCCGGAAGATGTTGTAAAGGTTGATATATTACAGGGTTCCCAGAAAACAAACACCGTTGCAATATATTCGGAGGTACCGACACACATAATGTTGTAAGTACAGCTTAGGAGGAATATGATGAAAACCATCAGAAGAAATAGGAAGACGTTTATTTGCAATGACTGCGCTATGAATGAATGGCGTTTAGCGACGGCAAGTTATGAGCGTTCGGGAATTTATAAGTTCACGTGATTGCTAACTATGGACATGCGTTTTTGTCGGGAGATGGTGTTGCGGTGATGACCTGATATCGGACGATTCGTGGCAGACGAACAAGCAAGTTTCGTCTCAGCGAATGGTAAGTGTCCAGTGTCAAGCACAACACGTGGTTACCGACGTTGTCGACGTTTCGAACACTTACCGCTTTCGACAAAAGCCCTGGCACCTAGGCTAACTTTCTGGAAAGACTCGAAGTCTTCCTTGAGTCCAACGCCATCATGAACAGTAACTGAAAACGATCCACTATTCAATCGGTGGGTGGCGAAACGTATCCGCATCTGCGGAGTCATGGGCGATGCGTACTCTAAGTGGCTGGATGTTTACACGATGCCTGCCACGACGTCCAAACACGTCATTGACGTTCTACGGTCTCTTTTACCTACTTTTGCCCTACCGAAAATACTTTTCTCTGATAACGCGCCAAATCTTGCTTCAAACAAAATAAACAAGTTTTTGAAGAAACAAAAACCGGCATCAGGCATCACATTAGTGCACCATACCATCCTGCAGGATGCAACTAACGGGCATGCAGAACAAATTATGTGCGAAAAAAAAAAAGCCCTTTTGAAGCTTACGGAAGAAGCAGTTTAGTGAAGAATCGCCAGGTTGTTGTTCCAGCAGCACGCCGACGGTCTCATCTTACACGGTAAAAACACCCGCCGAAGCAATATTCGGCGGATGAAGAGCCACACCTCTCGATCTCATGATACTATGGCTTACAAACGAAGATCGAGAAATGCCCAGATCGGGAGTAATTGCAGTTTATTCGGTCGGACAACTCGTTTACGTAAGGAATTTAAGCGGAAGTCGGGCCTTCCATGTAAAACTTGAGTAGAAAAGGCTCTATATTGGTTGACCAGAAAGTGTCATCTCTCTGAATACGTTGGATATCAACGCCCTTGAGTGTAAATAGAACTAAATCACAAAACTCTCTTTGTGTATTGTATAACTGCCCTTGTATTTGATAGTAGAAGCTACGGTGGTGATTTGGACCTTTCACACCAGGCTCCGTTTTCTTATTTTTCGCCTCATATTCCTTTGCGGTTTAAGTATGCTTCAAGAATCTTTTGGAACGGGGACACTTTACGTCAATGAGGCCATTTGTTCCAAGTAATCAATCAGGGAATGCTGCTAGAAATCCGTCCCTCCTATTAACAAATAAGCCGCACTTCTGCACAGTGCAGTTTTCCTGTTCCACGTACAGTTGTAAAGCAGCATCCTCATTGATTCTACCATATTCTGTTGGGGGTGAAGAAAGTTTTTGCGTACACGATACTTGAAACACGTCTGGCACAGTACGTTGTGGTTCGACACCCACTAATGCCGTCGTCCTTATAGAGCCTCATCATTTAATCATTACCTCGTCACCTCATATTGCTCTTCATCAACAGCAAGTACAATAGGCTACCGCCCTATTACAATCCAAGATTTTAAAAATTGAGCTGGGAGAAGAAGAAGACGAGGCATGGAAGTAAGACGTTTTGACGTCGAGCTCCGTTACCCGTTGTTTTTCACCATAAAAGCAGAGATCAACGTACCAAACTTTGGTACCAGAAAACGCCGCAAGGTAAGAGGTCAACGCAGAGACCGCTACCACCGTGGTCACCCCCGAATCCCGGGAGACAGGTCACTTTGTGCGGCTCCGCTGCGGCGGCCGCGCTAAGCCTAACGGCGACTTCGGCAAGCCGGCTCATTGGGATCGGGGCTGATCCTTGGGACGGCAACCAGAGACCGATGAACATGGAAGCAGGTTCCAGTTCAACCCCGCCGCAATGCGGCGACCAACGAAACACTACTAAGGAGGAGACGCCCCATGCTGCCGTGGACCTTCCAGCACTCGGCCGCAAAGCCGATGACACGAGCCATCCCTACAGCCACGGTGGAGAGCTTGTAGAAGCTTCGGACCTTGCCAGTGACGCAGGCTCCCGCAGCAGCTCAGTGGACCGAAGGCAAGTCACGCTTTCATCAGTTAAACCGTCCGAAACCGGAGCGGGACTAATCAGCGCCCCTATAAACGGGGTGGAAGGCATTATGGCTGACATCGCTCAAGGGAGCCCCTCTTTTAATGGCGGCCACACCGAAGTTATGGAAAATTCCCCATCGTCCAGGGAATTCGAAATGACGACAGACGACGGTTGGACACTGGTGGGTAGGAGGAAACGAAAAAAGCTTGCCCCCCCTGGCGGCACCGCGAGCAAGCCCTCGAGGAGACTTACGCAGAACGTGACAACACAGCGTCGAACGTTTATCTTGAGACCTCAGCAACGTGTCCACGTTGCCGAAATAGCACCTCAGAAGATCCTGGAAGCTATACACAAGGCAGTGGACAGCGGCGGATTTCCACTGGACCTTCGAATTCGTACCAAAGAGGACGCCAATACAATCGCCATCGACGTTTGGAACCCTGCCCTGGCGGACAGAATTCTCGCGGCGACTGACGTTCTCGTCCAAGTTGGAAAGAGCTCCGTGGGCTTTCAAGCCTATGAAGCCGCCGGCCCAAACCAAGTAAGGGGCGTCATTTACACGTCTGGCTTAGATGAATCGCCGGAAGTAATTTTGGCCAACTTGAAGTGCCGAACACACGGGATCATCTCAGCCCGACAGTTAGGAAAAAGCGGCAAGACCGGAGTCATCACTTTTGAGGGCAACAAGATTCCATACCAAGTCACATATTTCCACAAGGTATGCAAGGTCGCCCCATACCGACCCAGGGCGGTCGTCTGTTACAAGTGTCACCAAATAGGACACAAAATGGATGTGTGCCCTGACGACTCACAATGGTGTGGACGCTGCGGGCGCCCTCACAATGAAGAGATGTCTGATTGCCAGAACCAGACCCCGCAGTGCCGAAATTGTAGGGGTGAACACGTGGCCACCGATGCTACGTGTCCCAAGACAGTTAAGGCTACACAAAAAATGCGGCGGAAACTAAAGCCCAAGAAGAGAAGGCTTAAGGAGGTTCCCAGGTCTCAGTCCCGAGACCGGGCACCCAACAAGAATCAACACGACCAAGGAAGAACGTCGGGTTTTCAAGGTCGACACCGTCCGAAAGAAAAAACGTTGCCGCCCCCCCTACTTGGTGCGGAGGACTTTCCCGCACTCGACTCTGGACGTCCAGATTCGGAGAGGGCGCCCACGCTCGGCTCAGTAGTTGCCGAGCACAACAAAGCGGCGAGGGACCAGACATATGCCAAAAAGGTCAAATCCTCAGAACGGCGAAAGGGGCCCCCAAAGGATACAGGGGCGGATCCAGACCTCCATTTTGGGGGGGGCGGTTCCTCGGCGTAAAACGGGGGGGGGGGGGGGGGGGGGGAGTGTTTATATTTTTTGTGGAGTCATCGTTTTTACTAAACTCTGATAACATAATATAGATCTTGAGAGCTTTTGTATCGGTTTACCTGTAGGGGATGAACTCTGAACTTTCTGTGGCTATGCACACCAAGGCACACGCTCCCGTACTTTTGACTGCATAGCCTCAGAAAGCTGGGCATCTGGCCAACGCAATGTCTCTGCTCGTGCGGAAAATCACGTGCAATTGCAAGCCTACCAAAGCTATATTCACGTGCACGCCACACGTGCCTGCTCGTATGGGGCACCAGTCAGGACGCTACACTGTAGCGTCCTGACTGTAAATTTGACCGTAAAATTTACGGTCAAATACCAGGCAGCTGATGCTGCCAAACTTGTACAGTAAAAATAACGGTGCACTGTAAATCTGGTTTACGATAAATTTAAACGGGGACCGTAGAAATCTACGGTCGGCCTTCAAATTTGCGGTAAAAAATAATTTACAGCGCGCCGTTATTTTTACGGTGCAATTTAAACGGCGAGAAAGGTGGTAGTATTCAGGTTCATAACATCATTGTATAGTGATGTTATGAACTCAATGATGTTATGAACCTCGACTGAACCAAGCACGTTTTGAAGGCTTTAAGCAAGTTGGCCGAACATGTATTGTTTGTACAAGAAATGCCGACGTTGAAATTCATAAATGGTTTTTTGAACTGTTGATACCGGCATAAGAAGCGTTCCGTTAAACTTCAGGTACAAAAAAAAACAAAAAAAAAAAACAAGGTCGTATTTTACGGCATTCCTTTTTTCTCCTGCAGACAGAGACATTAACACGTCGTAGTTATCATTAGGGGATTGCATCACGTTAACAGCACCGTCTTCATTAGAATCCGCACTAGTCGACCGAGTCGAAGAGTCCTCAACCTGAAGCGGGCCTGCAGGCGATGCGCCGTCGCCCAAGAAACCCGTCACTCGTAAATGCGCCCAGTTCAAATGTGCCGTGATCGAACTATGATTTCACACCTTCTGACAGTTGGAGCACGAACACAAAAACAAAATACTGTCGGTGATGTGGCCTTTTAGATGTTTTAGCAAAGCCTCCCTTGTGTGGCACTCCTCTAGGCACGGTGGCAAAGTGCACTGAAAGCTTTCCAAACTCCTCGAAACAAACCAAACTTCCCTTAGGCGTACCAATGCCTATGTCTTCTCAAAATATGACACCTGAGAGCATCATACGTAACAAACTGGCGACAGCATCCTTCGTCCACACACTGAAGAATTCGAGAGCTGAAAACGTGCTCATCGAATTGCACAACCATCAAGCGTGCTTGAACAGAAACTACAAATTCTGCAAGTAAACATCTTTTAGAGTGTTGTATTTATGCCGCCGTTACACTATCCTTGCCAATCAAGCAGCAGATTGATAGTGAAATACCTGCCTCGAGTATCCAGTTGCCTTCCGCTCCAAATTTTCAGCTGCACGAAAATCCGGGAATGCCACAAACGTACGAGGACAAAATGGCGCGGAGACGGGTGGGAAGGCGGGAAAATGAACTGAACGTCAGCTTTTTCCACTTCTTTCCGCGTTGTCCCAACCAACGTTCCTTTCTTTTGTTTATGCTTCTAGCTCGTCGCATTGTTGCTCTACTGTTTGCTCTTAGTTCTCTTTTTTTTTTTTCTTTTTTTCAGTTAAGGCAGTTACGTTCTGCGTTGGCGCGGCTGGCGCGGACAAAGAAAGGAGGTGAAGGGGCGAGAGGAGACTCTCTGGGTTCCCGCAGCTTCCGAAAGGTCAAGCGTGGTGACCAATTAGCGAAGCGCGTCTTTTCTTTCTGTTTTCTTGCTCCATGAAGTTTTGCGTTTCCCTCTTGGTTTCTTTGCTCGTTTACGGTGCATTTCAGATAATTCCTCTTCACGGCGTACTTCTAGTTTTTATTAGCGTATAGCGCCGTAAATTTGACGGTTACTTCTTACAGTGTATGCTTTCGGGGTCCATATCACAAGAGCGAATGACATTTTAGCGAACGGCGACATTTGAGCGAATGGTCGTTTTAGCGAATAACGGGGGCGCGCGTTAACCCATCCGTCGCGCTGCGCTTTACGCCGCTTCGCGGCGACAGTTTGCGGCAACTCATTACAAGAATATGAACTCACTTGGCCCACCCGAAAACGCCGCTTCGCGGCGTCCGACTATTCGCTAAAGTGTCGTTCGATGAAACATGGGCGTTCGCTAAAACGTCATTCGATCAAGTGAGTGCCTCCCATGCTTTCGAAGCTAAGCGCTTGTGAGCCCGAGCATGCTGGGCGCCGATAAAAGCTGCGCACAATGCCTGGTTACTACTACTGATATGTCAAAAAACACCTCGACCGCACGAACACTCGTGTGGGAGAAGCTCCAAAACTAATAGATTGCGTTTGTCCAAAGTGAAGTAGGGTAAGATGGGCCAAATGAGCCGCGGGGCAAAATGCGACAGTTGGAGTGAAGGCACCCAACGAAAGTTTTTGTTTAGTGCCAGCTATCACCTAGACACAAGTTTCAAGCTTCACTGAGGCGTGCCTTAGCCTGTTCACTTTGCGTGAGCCATAAATGACTGCCTCTGGCAAGTCCTTTCCGGAGAAAAAGAAATGCCGATTTGAGATTGCCGAGTTTACCGCCCGTCAAAGAGGTGCATAATTCCGCGCGAGATTTCGCTTCGAGAAGTACGCCCCGGTTGGCACAGACTTTCTACCAAGGTATAATTTAATTTCATTCCTAAGTTGTATTAGCTTCATGCAGACCAAATTTGAGTGTTCAGCGCGCTTTTTTTTTTACGGAAATAATTATTCACGTAACGGGATACGCGCGGGACAAAACGCGACAATGTGGCATTGCATGACGCGTGTGTCAATAATGTACCAGTTACCTGGTTGTTCCTGAGTCATATTTTCCTCTCGGTGTCTAGGAGGATCAAAACGTACAAAAGAAAGACAACAGGGGCTTCATGGCGCATAAGTAAACTACGAATGCTCTTGAAAGTGAAGCAACAGCGTCACTCCCTTCGCGTTGCCGCCACACTTTTTGGCGTACCAAGGGATGTGCTTCAAAAGCGAGCAAAAAGACCAAAAAAAAAAGGAAAAAGCAATGGCTCCACAAAAAAAAAAAAAACGGCGAAGCGTTTGGGGGGGGCGATCGCCCCCACCGCCCCCCCCTTGGATCCGCCACTGAAAGGATAGTTCCCCTCCAGAGGGGACCAGGTGTCAGCCCTCTCTACGAGACCTCACGATCGCCATCGAAAAGCTTCTGGGAGAGGTTTCCGCACTCCGAGATCAACAGGCGATAATGCAGCAGCAAGTACAGACACAGCAGCAGCTGATTGAACAGCAAGCTCTGATAATAACCCGCTTATCGGGAACAAGTCAGGCCATCACGGGAAACCTCACGCGAAAGCAAATGGCATTCGCCCGCCGTCACAGCGGTGGTGACAGTAACCCGAGAAACAACCAACACCACGGCGCAGTGTAGCAAAATGGGAAGGCGCAGGCGAGGTGGCGTAGGGAAGTCCACGTGGATTCTGCAATGGAACTGCAGGGGCTTCACCGGCCGCCTCGCCGAAATTCGACTCCGCCTCGAGAGAGCAAGCAAGACACCGAAGGGCAGACCCCTCGCTCTCCTCCTCCAAGAGACGGACAATGACGCCATGAAACTGCAAGGGTATTACACCTACACTGCACCTACGATAGCCAGAACCCGAAGAGGGGTTCGCAGAAAAGGAAAACCACCGGTTAAAGATATCAAGGGCCAGGCGGCAATCTTCGTGGATAAAGACGTACCTCACGCACAACTGGACACAGCCCCCTTTTGCAATCCGGGCAGGGAGGTAGTAGTTGTTAAGGCGAGTGTTGGGAAGACGAAGATTAATCTTGTATCAGTGTACTGTAAACCCGGGGTTAAGCAGTGCGAAAAAGCGGACTGGCTCCGGGACCTCTGCTCAGCGATCCCCTTGGATGAACACATTTATATAGGGGGTGATTTTAACGCCGCCCACACTATGTGGGGTTACGTTCGGGATACTCCTAGGGGAGTCAACCTGGCTCGAGCCGCATCAGAAGCCAAGCTCAAGCTACTAAACGAGTATGACGTTTGTACCAGGATTGGAACGCACAACAAGCAACATGACACTTCCCCGGACCTCTCATGGGCCTCATCGAAGCTCCAGGGAACCTGGAAGGTGCTACCAGACTCTATGGGTAGCGATCATCTACCCATTGAAGTCACCTTCAACGCATTGCGCAGGTCCCAGGCGCCGAAACGAGCGACTTATATAATCAATTGGGACTTGTTTCGGGAAGCACTGCAAAAGGATCAGCGGGAGCACGAACAGCCCAGCCTCACAATACGGATACAAGCAGCTGTTGGCCTCGCGACAAAAACCCGGGAAATCAAGGTGGGCACGCCGACCCCCGACTTACACCTATTAAACCTCTGGGCGTCAAGATTACAAGCCCTGCAGCGGTACCGCAACAACGGTAAGACATTGCCGCTACGAGTCAAACTAAACTGCGCCACGGCGAAAGCGAAAAGGTACACCCTCGAGCTATGCCGACGAAGGTGGAGAAAACACTGCACCTCCTTTGGAGTCAAGACCGGACTTGCTCGACTTTGGGGCACCTTCCGAGGAATGCAAAATCGTGGCAAGACACGCACGGCAGGACAGAACTTGGCAATCCGAATGGGCCTTACAGAAGAAGAGCTAGCCATCGTAGCGGGAGCGCACTTCTTCCCACAACCAAGTGGCACCAACAGGGGAGCACCGGGACCGGACATCGAGGCTGAAAGACCGGAGGGCGGTGCAGTTTCCGGACGCTCGCCCATGGACTCCCCCTTCACGCTCGGGGAGGTGCTCTCGGCTATCCATGAGGCCAAGGCTGGAGGAACCCCTGGACCAGATGGGATCTCAAATACGGCCCTTCGAAACCTACCCGAAGACCGGAAACACGAGCTCCTGGACTGGATAAACGAAATCTGGGAGACAGGCCGGGTCCCAGAGGAGTGGAAGGAGTCCTGGGTTGTGCCTATACCAAAGCCCAGAAAGCCCCCTACGGAGCTCGCCAACATGCGGCCCATATCTCTCACATCAAACCTGTGCAAGTTAATGGAGCGGCTTGTCTTGGACCGTATCCAGTGGTACGTAGAGGCAAATAACGTCCTGGACCCACGCCAGACGGGTTTCAGACCCCACCTCTCCACCCAGGACAGCCTTCTTCTGTTGCATCAGGACGTCCTAGCAAAGAAGCCCAAACTAGATCCGAAGGTAGTCGTCACAGTCGACGTTAAGAAAGCTTTTGATTCGGTGCCGCACCACTCGATAATCGAAGGAGCACGAAAAAGCGGTCTCAGCGGCAGAGTCATCGCATTCATTCGCTCGTTCCTCGATGGACGTCACTATAGAGTCAGAGTGGGCTCTACGTTGGGCCCAACAATGACGAACGGCATAGGAGTCCCGCAAGGGGCCGTTCTATCACCGATGCTATTCAACCTCGCGATGGCAGGCCTTCCAGCGAGGTTGGCCGAAATTGAGGGTATCGGCTTCACCATATACGCCGACGATATTACGCTTTGGACTTCAGGCGGCCCACCAGGCGCCCAGGAACAAGCCCTGCAGGATGGCTTGAACACCGTGGCGGATTATCTGAGAGAAGTCGGAATGACTCCCTCTCCCGAAAAGACGACCTACGTTGTGGTGGCGGACGCAAGTAACAGGAAAAAGGGCGTGAAGAACCTCTTCAACCTATGCCTCGACGGCCGTCCCATTCAATGTCAACACAGCATCCGTGTTTTAGGACTCCCCATCGACGAGGACGGCGGAGCGAGCACCTGGCTTGCACAAGTCACCAAAACGTGGAGACAGACCCTGGGACTCATCAGAAGGGCCACCTCCAAATCGTGGGGGGCAAACGAATGCACCCTCCGCATGTTAGTACATGCCCTCCTCACATCCAAGGCAATGTACGGTATAAACTACCTACGTGTCACAGGAGCACAAAAGCGCAAACTAGAGGTGCTGAACAGGGAGGCAATGAGGGTGGTCACCGGCCTCCCCAGATTTGCCCCAATTGAGGAGCTCCACAAACACTCCAAAATCAATACTCTGGAAGATAGGGCCGAAATCCATCGCATCGCACAAGTCCAGAGACTCGAGCGAACCAGACCCGGAAGGGCCATTCTCCAGCTGCTTGGGTATCAGCTAATGGGCCGCCCCGCGATCTCTCCTCCTCCACCCCCGTGGGAGGACGAGGCAGTGGTGGACCATCGTCCCATGAAGCAGAACGTTGACAAAGACCAGAAGGGCAGAAGGAACAACGCAGCCAAAAAACACGCGGAATCCGTACAGGACGTCCGTCCCGGCTCCGAAACAGTACACGTCTACACCGACGCAGCTGTCACAGAAGACGGAGGCGGCACAGCCATTGCATGGTTTTGTCTTAATACAGAATCTAAGGCAAACTTTGCGTTTCACAAGAAACACTCGACCAAAGAAGCAGAGCTAAGAGCCATATTATTCGCCGTGGAAGACGAGTCCCTGACTCCAGAGGGGTCCAAGCACCTACGGGTGTACACGGATTCGAAAGAGGCCCTAGCCACTTGCCGGAAGCGAAACTCCCCCAGCAAAACGGTAAAAAAAATAAAAGCTAGAGCAAAGACCCTCAAATCCAGAGGAGTTAAAATCACCATCTCCTGGGTCCCGGGCCATGCCGGGATCGAGGGGAACGAGAGAGCACACGAAGCCGCGCGGGAGCTCATTCCTTCTCCCTACCACCCCGCAACAGGCCAAAGTGCAATTCTCGACAACCCTGCGCCCGCACTTATTCAAGACGACTCTGATGACGAAGAAGAGCCTGACTGGGACGAGGAGGCGACCCTTGCCCGCCTCGAGCGGAGAAGGGTCCTGCGCAATAAGCTACCTGAAGACGATGACCCACTGCCAAACGGGTACGGTCGGTGGGCTACAGTGCGTCTTCGGAGACTCCGAACCGGAACGGCCGTCTCCCCAGCAGTCCGGGCTAAGTTCGAGAGATGTGCGTTCAAGACAGATCTAGAAAGAGAACACGCCGACGATGGATCATGCAGACGATGCGCAGCTGGACAACAAGCCACAAGTGCCCATCTCTTATGGGACTGTGTAGAGCTCAGCCGGACGCGGGAAGAAGCCATCCGAAAACTGCAACCTAAGCTGCGGCCGGCGTGCCTTCGGGACTGGATACACCCGAGGGGCGCACCGCAGCACCGCAAAGCCATATTAGACTCGCTTCTTGACTTTGTCGCGACAGCAAGCATCCAGGACTCCATCTGAATAGAGACATTTCTGGTACCCCCCACCTATCCACACCCCATTCCCCCACCCCCTTCTCTCTCCGATGTCAGTGGACAATTGATTAGAGAGAGTCGTACGCGTTTTACTTCTTTTTTATTATTAAAACATGTTCAATCAATCAATCAAAAATTGAGCTGTTCAGTCCTTCAACAAGTTTATTATTTATATAATTTTATTTCGTTACATTACCTCGAGACAATCGACGTCCATCGTCGATCTGCAAATACTTATACCTGTATATAAATTAGACGCACAAGGGGGGGTCGGTGGCCGAGTGCATGGTCTAGCGCACACCAGCTCGGAGCACTTGGAGCGAAAGCTCGCGCTGCAGAAGCCACCCCGCCTGCCCCGCCCCTGCCCGTTTCCATCTGGAAGAGCATCGTACCGGCGTGCGGCCGTGTATCACTACTGCGTGGTGCACGTTAAAGACCCCTGGTTTGCGGTTGTGCCGCACTGGCTAAATTGCTCATCTACAGCTGAGAGTCAGACGCCCACTAAGGCGGACTAACTTCCGGCTGTATAAACATACACACAATAATTTGCAATTAGACGCATAATAACAAAGAGCACAGCGTGCCGCCTCTTTTCTTTTGATGCCTTTTTTTAAACCAGCGCAAGCTCGCGCGTTCTCTCTTTTGAGACGGTTAGAACGGTCGCACATAAAACCCGCGTTTCTCCTACCCGGCCGCTTCCTCCTCTCATTATGTGTAGTTGGTTATAACTAAATAAGCTATAATAATGGTGTATTATTCATATTTACTTTCAGTTTCAGTCAGGGAAAAGGAGTTTCGCGGGAACTAGAGCTAATAAATTAGCTGCGCTTAGAGTATCGGCACTCTCTTCCCCGACAGTGTTGTGAACGCCGCCATTCTGGTGCTTGTGCAGAGCAGACGCAACTGCCGATCGTCATGATTCAAAATTGCGACATCCTCAGCATTAGATTCGGTGTTAGGAAGCTCATGTAATCTTGCTTTGCTTTGTCGCACACTGTCTAAAGTGGAGGACGTAAAAGCGTTTCTTGTGATTTCAGATAAAGCTTCAAATAACTGGCAACCATGATTTTAAGCCACAATATGGCCAAGTGTCGCTACTCTGACGCGTAGCTTATTTAAAGGGGTCATGAAACGATTTTCCTACTTCTTCCTCCTTAGCTTTAATCCTCAACTCAAATGCGAATTGTGAAATCACGTGGTCGTGACATTCCTTCGGCACCGGTGCGATGTCTCCTAGCTTCCACCGTGCTTTTTATGCACACCATAGAACTTGTCATTCCCCAGTGACAATAAGTTCCGTCAGGGCACTCATTGGCCACGAACGCGAATCCAAATAGTCGTCAACGGATTGATTGTTGACAAGCGCATACGTCCGAGTTACGCAGTTCTCGTGTCCAATGCGTGAGCTGGGCTCTGCTGACGTCACTTTGGCGCCGGTGACGCGCTTTTGGAACCGCGGATGTTTCATAGTGAAAAGGCGGAGAGCTTTCGAAGGCAAGAAGGTACAAGATAGTCCGCTATATTTTCAAATGTTCGTACCGAAAAGCCAGGTTTTGACTTTCTAGCCTCTTTCTTTTGGCCAACTAAACGATATGCGATTAGTAAAGTCCGAATTTAAAATCATTCATTCCAACCCAAAATTCGTTTCATGGCCCCTTTAATGACACTATTCATGCTCTTGTTCAAGAGGCTTGTAATACCTGGAGGGACCATGACGTAAGCCCCATGGATTCCACAAGCCACTACCTTTTGACACCTGCCTCTTCCTCATTGTTCCTGCTTGTGCCAGTAAATTAGCTACGTTTCAGAATAACGACACTTGGCCATATTGCGGCTTAAAATCATGGTTGCCAGTTACCTGAAGCTTTATCTAAAATCACAGGAAACGCTTTTCCGTCCACCACAAATGTTTAAACAACCCGCGACAGAGCATTGCAATATTGCATCAGCTTCCTAGCACCGCATCTAATGCTAAGGAAGTCGTACTTTTAGATCATGACGATCGGCAGTTGCGTTTCCTCTGAACAAGACCCAAAATGGCGGCGCCCAAAACAATTTTGGGGAACGGAGTGCCGGTGCCCTAAATCTCATTTAGTGACTCTAGGCATGAAGTGAACTCGGGTGTATTATTTTCTTCTTCTTCTTTATTGTTTATTGATTTCAATCATATCGAATAATGAACACATTATATCACGCTACGCGTGTGTAATTATTTGTTTTAGATTTATTAATTTGACCCAGTACTTAAACCATTCATTTATCGATACTAAATCTTCCAATGTATTTTTTAAATGTGAAGGTAAAAGGTACGGAGATTGATGATGATGCAGACACCAACGCCGCCCTCGGAAATTTTTTGAACTCTAGAAATCAGCAGTTTGCGTGCCATCCGCCAGGTAGCGCAACAAAACACCCAAACAGTTTTTAATTGTTTTTAAAATTAGCTAAGCTCTACACCTATTAAGAAACCAAAGCAAGATCATTGTGAAAACTTAATACATCGCAATGTATATCTATTCCAAACAATAAATGTTATTAGATGCCAATAAATCTGTTTGATGTCCAATAAGATAGGCGTCAAAAACAGGTAAGTTTGAAGGGCTCCTGGAGCGTTATGACTTTGAAAATGAAAAAAAGCCATCGTCCACCTCTTGGGCAACCGTTGTAGCTCTAAATGTTATAAAATATTTTATCATAGTTTAATTATTTCCTCAGTGGCATTTGAAGTACCATGACTCAAAGCACAAAAAGTGCTACGTTTGATATAAAATATCTAAACAAAAAATTATCTAAACCAATTATAAGAACTACATCTGTAGCTAATTTCATTGCCCTAGCGCTTGTCAATGAAAACATATTTGTGCTGAAAAATGTCAATTTTAGGGCAATATTTGGAGGGATGAAAAAAACAAAGTAGTGCAAATACCAAAAAAGTGTATCGTTGCATTCTGCTCCGACATCATCTTAACAAAACTGCTATATTGGAACCGTGCTATCTTTAATGGATCGTTCATAAAACATGAACTAGCGGAGCAAGTGAGGGTCCGCGCCATCATATTCGCAACGCTACAAACGCGCATGAACAGTAAAAACCAACACATACATAATATCAAATGAAAGAGGATTGCATTACCTTTCGAATGACATCAATTCCACAAAACAGTATTTATAAGGAGATGAGTACTGACCTGCCAAAAAGTACCTAAACTGCCACATTCAGTGGGACCGTGGCCTTAAAGGGAAGCTGAAACATTTCTTTCGAAAAATAAGGTACAGGTTGATTCTAGCTTAGTTTCATCTCGTGAACCCGAATATCCCGCTCGCTTTCCACGGAGATGTAGCTAAACGCTAGAAAACACGAAAAACATTTGACCTGTCGTGAGCTCATAAGAGGAACTTGCAGCCGTCAAGCGCGTGCCGCTCGAGGACCGCACGTGCAATTGCAAGCTTGCCCGCACTGGTAGCTGTCGTGACGCCTTTTTCTGCCTTTTTTTTTTTTTTTTTGGAAATAGCAAGAATGTGCGTGCATAATTTTGATAGGCGCTGAAAATGCGCGAGAGTGAAAATTCCGAAAACTTCTTTTGTGACGCCACGCTCCGGGAAGGGGGGTCTTCAGCGGTACTTCAAGAATAATTTTCTGCAGCCTCCGTGCACCAAATTTAAAAATAATAATAATAATAATAAACATTTCGGTATTCGGTACTGTGGAGGTTATATTCAGACAATTTAAGTGTGTTTTCTCAGATACAAAACAGCTTCAGCTTCCTTTTAAAAAAATAATGTAGGGAAACGCCAAGTGTTCCACGGGTACCCATAGATGGTGCTACTGTGTTCTCTCGTCGTAATAGATCCAGAGGCGATTTAAACCACACGGTCGTAAGCAGTCGGAAGTGTGTGAACGCAAACATAAAGGAGCCATGAAACGATTTTCTACTTTCGCTAAATTCTACTTAGAATCATCTCTTAACTTGAATAACTCAACAAACTTGCCTTAGTTTTTCTTTCTTGTCAATGGCAAGATCAAAAAAAATCTTGAAATATGAGCATCGTTCATTCCCTCAACTCGGAGCCAGAACAAGCGACCACGTGGCATAGTGGCTATCCTCTGCCGCCAACGTTAATCATAGCCACGCTCTGGCGTTGGCAAAGTGGAAAGCGCCTGCTGAGCGCCAGGCATTGTTCGGATTGTCTCATCACCGCAGTGCCTGCACACAGGCCACTACCCGAGTGTCCGCCGAGGCATTGAGTGAAGTAGTAGAGTGCTTACGCAGTTCTCGGTTCTCGTGCCCAATCCATTAGCCGCGCTCGACTGTCGTCAGGAGGGTGGTTACGATCTCACAATTACGTTATCAAGCTTTGCGAAGGCAAGACTGAAAAAATAGTCCCCTTTTATCCTTTCAATTTCACCGCGACAAATAAGCTTTTGAATCACCTGCGGTTTGCGCCAGTATACTTGGGCTAGACTATAGGACCAGCATGCCTCTGCAAAGTCATGAACATTCGAGCTCGATGTCATTTCAAGCCCACGTTAAGAAACCTGGTCCATCTACAGTGTGTTACCAAAACAATTTACAGGGTTTTCTTTCACCGCGAAAATATACTATGCATGGCCGAACGCTCATTGACCGCCGAAAGGCAGCGCTAGAGTTCTGAACCTGATGCCAAAGTTTCAGCACGAACCGGTATTTTCAAGTTATAAGTCATCTTCTAAAAAATTCAATAGGAAAATGGGGCCCATTTTCGCTGGTTTTCGGTTCCTGGCGCCATAATGCACCATGCAATTGAGAGCTCCTTCGGCCACCATTTTCGCATTAACATTTTCAGAAAATAATTTATAACTGTTGAATAAAATATCGGCTTGCGCTGAAACTTTGGCGTCTGCTGCGGATCTCTAACGCTATACCTTCGGGCGGAAAATGAACGTCAATTCGGCGATGCGTAATTTATTTTTGCGGTAAAAAAACCCTGTAAACGTTTTTTTGGAGACAGCCTGTACTTTTTCGTGAAGCACTTCAGAGTGTCGATCGCTGTAATTTACGGAGCTCGATGAATGACGAGGTTGAAAACGTGTTTACACCTGCAAAAGTAGTCTGGGCTGCGGCACTGAAGATGGCGTAAACACGTGTTCACTGTCACAGCGCAGGTTCTTGTATAGTCCTAAACGTCGTCAGCCTCATCATTCGCCCAGCTCATTCGTAGATTGCAACAATTAACATTTCTGAACGCTTTACGGTAAAGTAGCGCCACAACTTGTACAACCACTTCACCGTAAAGCGTTCAGGAATTTCGATCGTTGCAATCTGGGAACGAGCTTCTTAGGGTAGTGACTCGCAGACAAGCGAGTTCTGCAGTGTCCCGGAACGTTGATAACGATACGGAGTTAATAAGGCTGAAGAAGTCCGCACGTAGTCTACGCCAGGCTAATGTGTCGTATCTTGGAAGGCCAGCTGACGTATTTCCAGTGGTGCATAATCCAACCCGCTGTCCCAACGTCAAGCCACAGCGGTGGCGCCGCTATCGGTACGGCGCAGAGGCTTCACTTCTGGCGAATCAGGTTTCTGCGCACGCGCAGTGACCCCACCTTCTGTGGAAAAACGCAGACTTGTTTGTAAGCATCGCGCTGGTTATACAGAGAGTTCCCGGGAGAAGAGAACCGTGCTTTTCGTCCCGGATAAATAAACTATGCGACGCAGAATAGAAAACTCAAACTCTTTAGGGATGTGAAGCCGTTGGGATATGTTATAAACCAAGACTCCTGAGTCGACGAGACAATATGGAGACGTGTAGCGGTTTCAGAACACAGCAGTCTTCTTGTTTATTTTTCACGCGGCTCCTTCTGTCGCGGGGACCCACTCCGTAAATATTATAGATCTTGCGACATCGACTAGTATATCACATTTCTTCCCCCTTAATTGAAAGCGCTGTACCGGCTTCCGCATGCGAGTTGCGGTGCACTTTCACAGACTTCACTCGAGGTCTCCGGTGGTTGTCGTGGACTGCAATCACCATGCACCTTCGACTTGGCTGATGGGTCTGGTGAAGACCTTAGAGGAACCGGGATGACCTCGTTGTTGTCTGGCGGCCGTTTACGTAGTTGGTCCGCATGGCGTGTTATCACTCTGGACGGAGTTTCGACGGTTGCCATGCGTACTCCCGTTGTCGCCGTGACTTTTCCAGGAATCCACTTCTTTCCTGTCCCATAGTTTCTGGCGTACACCGGGTCCCCAGGTTGGATCGTCCAGCTGTGGCTTGTACATTTGCTGTGGAGTGTGATGGGAAACATGTGTCAAGTCGCGAGCGAATTTGATATCCTAGCAGCAGTTGAGATGGTGACTTTCCCAAGCTTGATGATGTCCGTCTATAATTAAAGAGAAGCCTTGCCAGGCTGGTTGTAATGCCGTCGTTTTGTATTTTCTTCAACCCATCTTTTATCATTCTTACAGCGCGTTCCGCCAGACCATTTGACTGAGGGTGAGATGGTGCGGTTGTGATGTGCGTTATGTTGTTTTTCGACGTGAACTTCAAGAACTCGGCACTGGTGAAAGGTGAACCATCATCCAAGACCAATGTGTGGGGTATCCCGAAGTGGCTAAACACATCTCGCAAACACGACACAGTATTTGCGCTTGTGGCCTGTTTCATAGGAACGGCCTCGATCCACTTACTGTGTGCGTCGACCACTACCAAGATCATTTTTCCCTAAAAAGACCTAGAAAATCAACATGTACTCTGAACCAGTTTTCTTGCGTTTCGTGCCAATTAACTGGTGCCTTTGACGCTGGCATGGGCAACATTTTGACGCAGGCGTCACACGTCGCTGACGTGTGCTCTATTTCCTTGTCCAGTCCAGGGGCCCTAAACTCGTCAAACACAAAGTTGGAGCCGAAAGTTCGCGGAGCGCGCCGATTGGACGTCGGCGACAAAAGTGCGAAGTCATTGTCGCTATTATCCAATCGGTGCGCTCCGTCAACTTCGGCCCCAACTTTGTGTTTGTCGAGTTTAGAGCCCCAGGCTACCAAAATGGCACTATGACAGAAAAGCACACGACATAACGGCACGCGACAAAACAGCACCGTCAAAACAGCACGCGTCAAAACAGCACAGCGTCAAAACAGCACGGCGACAAAACAGCACGGGTCAAAACAGCACGCGACAAAACAGCACAGCGTCAAAACGGCACAGCGACAGAAGAGCACGGCGTCAAAACAGCACGGCGTCAAAACAGCACGGCGTCAAAACAGCACGATGTCAAAACAGCACGACGTCAAAGCAGCACAGCGTCAAAACTTGACATTGACAATATAGCTAGGGTTTGGCGTTTTCGGCTAGTATTATTTGAAATTCCGCGCACTTTTTTTTCGGCTTTTATTCCAAACAAAATTTTTCGGTTTATTGCGGTGAATATTTGTATACTCATAAGCTTCTGAGTTATATTAGGTTTATTGACGGAAATTGGTGTACTAACGAAAATGCAATAATTAAAAGCGTTTGTGTAAAATGTATATTGAGTAAAAGGTACTGGTCCTCTTATTTCTCGCCGTCTTTGGCAGCCGACGTGACCAGAGGCAGGATTCTCAAAGCGAACTTACGACGAAAAAAATGCGTACGACAAATTTGAGAGAAAATCCGTATTCTCGAAACGAAATTGTCGTAACTTTTGCGCAGGTTACGACAGAATCCTACGACAGCTCCGAACCTGTCTTACGCACTTTCTACGATCAAATTAACATGGCCGGCAACGTCGCTCAGTTACGCGGTCGCGACTACCAACGCACATTTATTTTTCTATCTGCTCTTCTTGTGCGTCCCGACTTCAAGCAGCAAGAAAAAAAATGAAGAAGTGCTTGAAACCGACCACGACGAACATGAACGCTGGATCCACAGACACCCGGAAACGGCAACAAAGGCAACGATCCCACCGACCAAGCGAGCTCGGCAGAATATATAGGCCTAGCAGACACTCCGACCCGTTCCGCGGCAGCATTGCTCAGACGGTCCTTGGCCAAGACCGTCTGCCCACGACCGGCTGGCTTGCTGAATGGAATATGCCCGCGGGACCCTTGTGGACCCTCCCCGTATGAATAGTTTGATAGCTGAACTAAATTTCAGAGGTCAACCTATTCCCCTTATCATTTCGATCACCTTGTTTTCCGAGGCAGCGGTGACGAACGCTGTCGTCGTAAAGGGACTCCTCGATTCTATCTCCTTGTTTTGTGTGATATAGAGCTCAAATAAACGCCGTATGGATTACCTTCGCAACACGGTATGTACACTTTGTTATTAGTATGCCATTTTTAACTTTCGAGCTATATCAGTTCGTGGAGCTACGCGATGCCGGTCCAACCTTTTTTTGCCGAGTGTCACGTCAGTATCGAGTTGCAATCGTAGAAGATCGGACCCGAAGCGCTTACCGAAACGCAGTCTCAATCCAGCACTTCGATCAAACGCACGCGTCCGCTCCAAATGTGAACAGGTATTTGCGTGACTCTTGCTGACACTCTCGTAGTTCAAACGTATCTTTTTTAACGTCGGCTCACTCCTGCATTTCCGAGGCCGCGAGAAACGCCGCGGCGGTTTGTTTCCATCTACGTCGCTTTGCAAACGACTGGCACGGGGCTTTTACCAACGATGACAGTTGTGTTGACTTCGTAGCGATCGAGTTTGTAGCAGTCAACGAAGCGTTTAAATCGTGTTAGCGTCGATGTACCACTGCACGGACACGAACCCCAGACAAGCGGTAGTGGAACCGTGTTTATGAGAATCAGCTTGAACACTAAACATTTACACACAGACAGGACAGGACATACACAGAGCTGTCTATAAACGAGTGGTTAGCCTGTGTTTGTTATTAAAAATCCACGTGCTCCGGACCATGGCTCTCTAATTGGTTGTTCGTTTTGCCGAGGACGCCGTTGCCATAGCAACAGCACCGGAAGTCATCGTTTCTCCGAAAGGGGTCGTAACTTTCCTCTTCTCACTTAAGAACGCGTTTGTGAATACCGTTCTCGCCTCATCTTACGATGATCGTAACTTTACGAACTTCGTAGCTAAGTTGTCGTAGGTATGAGGTTTTTTATGAATCTGGCCTCTGTTCTGTAAGACGCACTGGGGCCTTATCGCGTGATCTGACATTATCGTCGTGTGCTCGTATTTGTACACAAAACGAGCATGATCTTCAGTACCCCTTCGGTCGAAGAAGCAAATATCAAAATGGAAAAATTAGCAAGCATTGTACTCGGTGCGTTTCCCCCCCTATTCACGACTGCGACAGGTGATAAATTTGCGCCGACGGCAGAAATGACTATAAAACACTCGAATTTATGCCCTCCTCTAGTAGACGGAAGCTAGGGGTGTTAAACAATGCGTGGCATTTACGGACGCTCTTGATTTCCGTTGTTTGATTTCACGATTAAACTCTCTTCTTTTAACAAAGAATTCGGCACAAATCCTTATCAGGTGAAAAACCCGGATTTCGTCCTGAAGACCCCTGCGCCCCCGGAGCTTTTGTTGAAAGTTGAACCGATCTCGCAGACAAGCTGAAAACTGCGAAAGGAAGTGGTCATAGGGTCAGTAATGAGTAGGGTTCCGTGTTTTTGGAGTTTAGTTCTTGTCAAGTTCGGAGGGTGTTTTTCTGAATTTATTTTTTGCCGAAAATTCGGAGTTTATCAGAGTTTATTTTTGTTTGATTCCGAATTCTCTGAAACTCGGAGCTCAATTTCGCAGTGTTTCTTATTAAAAAATAGACAAATAATATCCAAATGTAAACGTACGTATGCTGGACAAAAAAAAAAAAAAAAAAACGCGATTGTATCAATTAATATTTTCTTCAGTTGGATTTGACGTTGATGCCATTACTACTGGCAATACTAATTTTTCCTAGAACAAAAGTGGCACACAAGTGTTATTTCGATAAATGTCGATACCTTAAAATCAATAATCTACTGGAGGTAGTCGCTGGGAATCCTGTATTCATTCCATGCTATTCCATCAAGCTACCTCGCGGCAGCAGGAGGTAGAGTGGAAAAGGATGAAATAGAGAAGTTTCAACTCTCCTCTTCCCCACTTTATGTAATTTCTACGGTCCATAGCTTTCACGGTTACAAAACCACAACCTCTCCCTCCTCTCAGGCACAAATAGTATGAATGACCCAAACCGGAAACATAAACAGTGACCTTTGTCTTGACCTGACAGTACAATGACCTGTTGTCCTGACCGAAATTTGAAAGATATGTATGGTGGCATTTTCCCAGGACCATTCACTTTACGCGCTGATTAAACCATTAATTGTAAAAGATATTCGTGTGTGTGTGGGGGGGGGGGGGGGGGGGGAGGGGGGAGGGGATTGGCACTTTGAAATTCAGAGTTCATCAGATAAATCCGAAAAGACGAAACTTTTACCCGCGGGTGTTTTTCAAATTTATCCGAAAACACAAAACCCTAGTTGAGTCACAATCTCTCCTCCCCCCCCCACACACACATACACACCACTCCAAACGCCCTCGAAAATACTGAACTTTTTCAGTTAATACCGAATTTGGAAAAATGAATTTGGCGTACTTTTACCGGGTATATTCGGTTTAACCCGAAAACGCTGAACCTAAAAATAGCGTCTGAAGTTAAAGAATGCACGTCTCAAATAAGGCACTGTAAAGGAATTGAGGTTCTAGGCCAATTCGTCGAAAGCCAACTCTTCCACGGCAAGTTTTTCGAATCTGTTCTTTTGGAAGCAAGTTCGGAGTGGAGAGTATACTCGATGCGCGCATGACGGTTCCCTGGACAGTACCGAAGCCCCCGCTAGCGCGTATTCTGGCTATTTTGTAGCGTGAGCTACACTGGCCGAGGTTGAGCAGTTTCGCGTGGCTCGCATAATGAGCCGTGCTCCGTGCTGCGCATGCGTGAGGAGCAGTGACGTCACACGGCGCACAGCTGACGCGCCGGAGCCGCCGTCGCCGCGCACTCCGCTGCCGCCGCCGCCGCGCCCGCCTCGCCAGTCTGCGCATTCCAGAGGAGTGACGTCATAGCCGCGGCAGACGCACTGGCGCCACCGCGTGCCCAGCTGTGCGCCTCCGTTGCGCAGTAGCCAAGTCTGACGCTGCACCGGAGCCGCTTGATAGCGCCTCTCATTTTGTGCGCATAAGCTCACACTACGTATATCCTGGCATAGCCGAGCTAAGCCACCGCAATTTTTTCGAGCAGTTTTGCTCATTTTGACGCGCAAGTTTGCTGGTGATATCGTCTACAATAAATAATTCAATCGCACGGCAATATGCTGTCTTTAGTTGTTAAAAGAAAAAAAAACAGAAAGCGTGTGCGGCAACGGTGTGTTCAGCCCAAGCTGCAGTGTAAGGCCACAGCATTGAGGCTGCGGCGTGTTACTGCTTCACCGGTTTCCACGTCGGCAATAATCTGTGAATTTAACTCAAAACGTACAACTTCTCGCCTGCAAGCTTCAGCCGCGTATTTCCAGGAGCTTTTAATCACGGCGAATGAAACCCGAAGAATCGGTGCCCATGGTACACCTTGAATACGCTCCACATTAAAGCCACCTTATCTTACCGGTTCTATCAATGCATCTGTAATCGGCGCATCTCCCGCTTTTTTTTTTTTTTTGTGGGGGAGGGGGGGGGGGGGGGACGTTCTACACTTAAAGGGACCATGAAATGATTTTAAAATCGAGTTTCATCCACCGCACGTCGTAAAAGGTGTGAAAAGAAACACAAAAACACAAAAATAGGGAGCCCAAAAAAATTATTTGCTATAGAACTTTTAAAAGAAAACTGGACTCTTTTGCGCCTTCCTTCCTTCGCCTGTTCACTACGATGCATACGCAGAATCGGTGCACGTCAGCCGAATCCACATCGCCTATTGGGTAAGAGCCTACCTCACCAGCACCGCGATCGTAAACAATAAATAGCCGGCGAATGTTTCCTAAAAGTTTTGTTAAATAATATTCAGATCCACATTTTGTAGCATAATTAGAGATGTGTGGCGAAAATTGCCAAATTTGATAATGCTGAGAGCCAAGCGCCATCTATCGTGTGGTAAACGAAGCAACTACTGCGCTTGCGCAGTAGGGCAGGGCCGCCAGTTACTTGGGTGACGGCGACCGACGAACATTTATTTTCTTTGTTTTCCTTCCTCTCAAAACTCTGACTGACTGAACGTTTATTTTTCTACGTGTTCTTCCCGCGCGTGCCGACTTCAAGCAGCAAGAAAACAGTACTTAAAACAGACCACGACGAACAAGAACGCTGGATTCACCGACTCCGACGAAGCGTATAGGCCTAGCAGGCATTCCGACTCGGCGCTGCGTTGCTTCGTCGCAAGACCGTCTGCCTACGACCGGCTGGCGTGCTAAATGGAATATGCCCGCGCGACCCTTGTGGACCCTTCCCGTATTATAGTTTGATCACTGACCTCAATTCTAGATTAAGAGGTGAGGAGGTCAATCTCTTCCCCTTGTTTTCCGAGGCAGTGTTGACGAACACTCGTCGAAAAGGGACTCTCGTCGATTCTATCTTCTTGTTTTGTGTGATATAGAGCTGAAATAAACGCCGTATGGATTGCCTTCGTAACACGGTATGTACACTTTGTTATTGGTATGCCATTTTTATTCTGACAGACTGCACGTCACTGTCGACCCCGGTCCAACCTTTCTTTGCCGAGTGTCGCGTCAGTATCGAGTTGCAATCGTAAAAGAACTGTCCCGAAGCGCTTACCAACAGCGCGAATACAAGACTTCCATCAAGCGCGCGCGTCCGCTCCGAGTGTAAGCAGGTATTTACGTGGCTCTTGCTGACACTCGTAGTTCAGACGTATCTTTTTTAACGTCGGCTCGCTCCTGCATCTCCGAGGCCGCGAAAAACGCCATCTACGTCGCTTTGCAAACGACTGACACGGGCCGGCCCTTCTGCCAACAATGACGGGGTGGTGACAAGACTCGCTGCACTTCCCAACAGGCATACCGGCGTATGGGACTAGTCCCATGCTGTCGCTGTAGCGCAACATATCTCATTGAATTTCGCTCAGCTGCGATGCGGCGATGAGAGGCGCCGATTCAGGAAATACGTCGGTGACATCAGCGCAGTAAAACCTACCGGCGCACCCCAACTCGTTGCCGCTAACACTCCCATTCTCCTACTGCCGAGAGAACTTCCGGTTTCGGAAACGGTCTACGTCACGGCTTCTTTTGCGGTCAGTTGGAGAGAATGAAAAAGTCGATATTTCAATAATTTTTTGTGTAAAAGTTAATAAACCGAGACGAAAACGGATGCCTGTTCGGCATTCAGTGAACATTGACGGTTTAATGTAAAAGTTATCTGGAAAAAGTAAAAAGGTCATTTCATGGTCCCTTTAAGTGGTAAGTACGAAACGACGAGCGCTACGGAACCTCACCGGACCGCCAGAAACCAGGCAGTTCATAACTTGAACTTATGAATATCTTTTTCCCAATAACTTTTCCTCTTTCCCTGATACTTCAAAAAAGACCAGACAACGCAGTCAACATCGACGCGAAGGTATCCCCTCTAACTACCAAATCTCTTCAGAGATTAGCGTAGTTAAGTAGTAGTAACTACTGCTAACTTTATTTGTTCTTAGCAATCACACAGCAGCAGCACTCGGGACACTGACTTGAGTGCGATCCCGTCGCCGCCAGCGTACATTTTTTTTATTGTTTCTCCTGTTAAATAATGCCGTGCTATGTCCAGCCCTTTTTCTTTAGGTTCTGTTTTGTTTTCATAAAACGCTACCTATTACAGCCTTTTTACATGCGTGCTGTTTTGTCGTTGTGCTGTTTTGACGCCGTGCTGTTTTGTCGCGTGCTATTTTGACGCGTGCTGTTTTGCCGCCGTGCTCTTTTGACGCTGTGTTGTTTTGACGCGTGCTGTTTTGACCGTGCTGTTTTGTCGCGTGCCGTTTTGTCCTGTGCTGCTCTGTCGCGTTCCCCACCAAAATTGAGATCTTGCTATTGCTTACATAGCCGACGCTCCCTGATGACTCTCGTGAAGGAGTTGTAGTAGGCGCCCCCTAGCCTCCCTAGGCACAATGACGCGGTGGCCCCAGTATACCAGGTCGTGTGCCACCGACAGTTCTAGTTTCCTTCCGTAAAACGGTTGAAGGTTCGAGTCTAGGCTCTTCTCACATTTGGGCCATCCATTTATGATGTAGTCCTTGACCTGCGCTAACACTGAGTCTGTAGCTGTCATTTGTTTCAACTCCCTGGTTGTCACGACACCCTTCTCTAACTGCTCCATAGCAAGCACATATTCGGGAAGCTTACCTTCAGCACCTGTTTCCGCTCCTGCTGTTGCTACTGCCGGTAGCGATAGCCTGCTCAGGGCATCCGTATTTAGCATTTCTTGGCCAGGCTTGTATTTTAGCTAGTGGCGGTAGCTTCCGAAAAGCAGCGCCCATCGTTGAATTCGCGCCGCAGCCATAGCGGGAGTCGGGCGGTCGGATCGCAGCAACCCCAGGAGTGGCTGATGACCCGTGACCAGGGTGAACTCATGTCCAAATAAGTAGTCTCTAAACTTCGTTACGCCGAAAACCAGGGCGAGAACCTCTCCCTCTAATTAAGAATAATGTATTTCGGCGGCTGATAGAGTTCTTGATCGAAACCCGACGGGGTTGTCTTCTCCACTTCCTCGGTGAAAAAGAACTGCTCCGATGCCGTACGGTGAGGCGTCGCACCCTAGTCGCAGTTCTTTCCCTGGATGAAAGTGCGTTAGCACCTTTGCCGAGCTCAGAGCTGCTTTTGCTTTCTGGAACACCGCATCCTGTGCTTCACCCTACGTCCAGCGAGCTCCCTTTTCAAGCAATTTGTAGAGGCTTGTCAACAAGGTGGACATATTGGGAACAAATCTGGCGTAAAACGTCAGCATTCCCAAAAAAGACCGCAGCTGGCTTACGTTTTGGGGCCGCGGTGCTTGCACGATGGCTTCCACTTTTGTTTCTAGTGGATGGACGCCCTGTCCGTCAATACGGTGTCCGAGGTACGTAACCTCCTGTTCTTTGAACCTGCACTTCTCTTTCCGGAGTTTCACGCCGTGATCCCTGAACCGTTGTAGAAGTGCTCTCAACTGTTAGGCATGCCATCAGCTCGTTCGGACAATATCACGTCGTCCAGGTATGCCTGCACGCCTTTTAGTCCTCGGAGCATGGTCTCCATCGTCCGCTGAAATATCGCCGGTGCCGATGATATTCCGAAAGGCAAGCGGTTGTAGCAGAAGAGCCTATGGTATGGGTTGATCACAGCCATCTTCTTCGATGCTTCGTCAAGGGATACTTGGTTGTAAGCATCCCGTAGATCCAAGGTGCTAAAACAATCACCGCCGTTCAGACATGCTAACAGAGCCTCGATGCGCGGCAGGGGGTACTGCTCGACTTCACACGCAGGGTTTAGGGCCGCCTTGAAGTCCCCGCAGATGCGCACCGAGCTGTCCTTCTTCAGCACCGGGACGACTGGTGTAGCCCATTCTGAGTGTGTGACCGCCGAAATAATTCCGACTTCCAACAATCGGTCAAGTTCTGCTGAAACCTTATCTTTCAAACCATAAGGAAGCGGTCTTGCCTTGCAAAACTTCAATGTGGTACCCTCCTTTAGGTGCAGTCGAGCAGGTGGTCCTGTGATCAGACCGATGCCCGGAGTAAACAGATCTTGAAACTCGCAGACAACTGCCTCCAGATATTTCACGTTGACTGGTTTGCTACTCAGCGGCATGACATTGCCTGTAAGGCTTAACACAGAGGTGCCGGCCTTGTTCAGCTTGAAAATTAAATCACGTCCACACAAACATGAACCGCACCCGTTCAACACAGTCAAACTGCACTCTACAAGGGTGCCTCGGTACGAGACTTGCATGTGCAGCTCACCCAGCACGGGGATTCTTCCTAGGTAGCAGGACAGTTTCACCTGCGATGCTTGAAGCTTAAACCAGCGTTCGCGGTGCTGAGTGTAACCCTCCTGCGAGATGACATAGAGGGGTGATCCAGTGTCTACTTCCATCAGCAGATCGACTCCGCCATAAAAGAACTTGCGTCGCACTGCTGGAACCAGATCCACCAGTTTTGGTCTTCAAGCTCCATATCTGCACGCCTTCGGTTTCCGTTTCTTCCGACGAACTCCCTGCTGCTTCTAGTACTTTGGCTTGTACGTGCGGCCTGGAATATGACCTCTGTTGCCCAGGATGTTTACGATTCCGGGCCCAGTGACCACATTTTTCGCAATGGAAACCTATCGTTCCTTTGTACTGGCAGCCGTTACCTGCGTGCTCTCGGCTTCCACAGTGCTCACAAACCCTTGTGTGTTGTTGTCGTGGGCGAAATTTTTCGGACCTCTTTCCTTGGAACTTCATCCTGAGGACTTCCGAGGGCTCATCCCGAGTCATTCTTGTGACGTCCAATTCAGCAGCTTCAGAAGCTACGGCTAGCGCTTCTGCATCTGCTAATGTCAGTTCCCTTTTTGACAGCAGTTGCTTCTGAAGGTTCTTTGACCGCACGCCACAGACGATCCTGTCTCTCAGCATTCTGTCCAACATCGCCGAAAAATTGCAGTTATCCGCTATTCTGCGGATTTCGACTATGAATTCGTGAATCGACCCTCCCTCGTTTTGACAACGATTGAAAAACCTAAAGCTCTCAGATATTTCGTTTGGCTTCGGATAGTAGTGCGCATCTAGGGCTGCTACCACCTCAGCATACGTTAGAGCATTAGGTTTTTGTGCAGCCACTCTTCCACAGAGTACTCGAACTGTTTTGGTACCTAGTGCCGCTACGAGCAATGCTCGTCTCTTCGCGTCATTTGTAACCTCATTGCCCTCAAAGTAAGCCTCTATACCTTGATGAGGTACGTACTCCATTTGTCCTTGTCTTCGTCAAACTCTGGCAGCTGGTGATCCATCTTTCAAAAACCCGCAGACTGGTGCGCTCTTAGGATGGACGAAGGATTCCACTCGCTGTGTTTGTCTTCATTTTCCTGGCTTGTCGCAACTGTTATAAACCAAGACTCCGGAGCCGACGAGACAATATGGAGACGTGTAGCGGTTGCAGAACACAGCAGTCTGATATACTAGTATATAACTAGTATAAAACAGACTAGTATATAACAGGATAGAACGCGAAAGTGTTAAAATACGACGTCGCCTGGATTACAAGTTAATGGAGGAAAAATGAGATTTCTTTATGAGCTGACGTCTACTTAAGCCTAATATTATCAAAACAAGAAATGATATTCTAAACGCCCGTGCGATTTATATCAGTGAAAAATACTCGTCAGCCAGAAGAAGGATATTGATTTTTTTTTCTCGCGAACAAGTATGTTTTACTAAAATAGATGTTACAGGCACCAACAATGTCATTTTTTGTTTTGACGAAATCAGGCATACGCGGACGTCGGCTCATAAAGAATTATAGTTTTTTTTTTCATTATCTTTTGATCCCGGCAGTGACATGTTCTAAAACCTTGGCCTTTTATCCCAACCACTAGCGCCAAATGCTCACGGAGTTTGAGTATTCTTCGATCCGTAGTTTATTTACCTGGGCCGGAAAACACAGTTTTCTTTTCTCGGAAACCCCCAGTACATTAAGATAATGTGTTGGAGATAACAGTGGTCAGAGGCTTCCGACCTCATGAGATGGTAAATGTAGTTCCTTGGACAAGGTTTTCGGAACTTACTATACAGCCAAGTAAGCAGCCAGTGCGTCTCAGTCGAAGAAGCTGCAGCATATTTGTGTGTGTTCGAGCTTCTTCAGAGAGAGGGCCAGTTTCTGCCACTAAGCAGGTTAGAAGAGATAAAGAGGGCGTGACGTCATTTGTTTGAAGCCTAGTTATAAAAACGTAAACAAGGAGAATGTAAACATTAACAACATTTTGTAAACACTGAGAGGACCCCAATGGCGCAAATTATGTGTGCAAAACTATTTCTACTTTTGCGTTGCGTTTGTTTCGTACGGTGTACAGTCACCAGCAGACGCACTTTTGAATAAAATAAACAGTCGAGGGCGGCGACACGAAGGTGTGTTGCGACGCGCGTCGCTGTGATGTTGCTTTGCGCTGTGAGCGGCTGCGAAAATCGTTCCGGTCGTTCTTCTGCGGGAATTTCGTTTCACAGGCAAGGCTCTCGTAAATTACATTCCGTATACTCTGCAGTAACGTGAAATAATTAGTGATCCTCCGACGCTCACCGAACTGAGAAAGCTATGTGTTTCGTTCCTCGGTCACCGTGGCGGCAATGACGATCCCATCGAAGAGAATCCGAGTGGGCGGTCTCTGACTCTGTGTACTTCAAAGCAGATGACAAGAGAGTGTGGAAGGAAGTTTAGAGCCGGGCTCTTTCAGTGACAGTCCATACGTTGGCTTCTTTTATTTTGGAACTCTACCCACAGGTGAAGAAAAAAAATGAAGGCCGTTTACAACTCCCTGTAACGCCGAATTGGAGCGCAGCTCTTGAGGAGGAGGAGGGAAGGGTACTGAGGGGAGGGTAGACCCCTCCGTCTCCTCCTCCCCTCATTCTTTAATATGCTCCGGGGGGTCACCTGACCTCGGGGGGGGGGGTGGAGGGGAGGGTCACGTGACCTCGGGGAGTAGGCCACGTGACCTGGGGGGTCACGTGATTTTGGGAGGTCACGTGGGGGTCACCTTGGGGGTCGCGTGACCTTGAGGTGACCTTGGGGTGACCTGGGGGTCACGTGACCTTGGGGTGACCTTAAGGGGTCACGTGACCTTGGGGTGACCTTGGTTACGCCGACGGCGACGGCCACGCCGCTCAAGCCTGAAACGGGCGCGTAAGAGCTGCGCTCTAAAACACACCTGGGACTTTCGGGCGATGGAGACTGATTTAATTGTTACTTACAAAAGCACACCAGGCGCGAGCTCGAGATACTCGCGCTGCCCAGTCAGCACTACAGATGTACAGTGGTAAAACACATATACAAAAAAAAATTATAACAAAAAGGAAGCTGACGAGCAGGCCGCGCTGCCGCAGGCCGGCTAAACGTCTCAAACTCAGCTAAGTCGTCAACATATGCGACCTGTAAAACACATATTTTACGCCAATCACGATTTGTTTACACAGTAACGCGATTATTCCGCTCTGATTTAGGAACGCCGAGGTTCATTCGTACATACATAGGTGAGGCCACACGCAATCGAAGCTCGTGTTTTTCTTCAGTTCCGATGAGCACCAACGCGAGCAGCAGCCGACGTACTGTACATGAGTACATCGCGATCTCGCTTTGCGGAAGTGTTCAACTGCGCACCTACCCACAGCCTTGGTCCGTTCACCAAGAACGTAACGACAATCGTTGACAATCGCCGAGTTTTCGACAAACACGACCGGGACCAAGCGCCACGCTCACGCATGCTCGCTCTCGTCGTACGCCGCTCAACAACAGCGAGCATCATGGGGTCTCATCTGCGAGGAGGTTTGTTTTGGTTTGGCTCGGGCAAGACGGTTACACTCTTAAAAAAAAAAAAGTCGCTATGACTCTCTTTGAGGGGTATTGGCGCGCCGCAGAATCGACTCCAGTTTGTAGAGTCGCTCGACTCTTTTTTTAAAGAGAGTCGCCATGACTCCTTTGCGCGCTACAGATTTGACTCCTCCACGACTCCAGTTTGTAGAGTCACTTGACTCTTATTTAAAGAAGAGTCCTGTGACTCTCATCACACTAGAGTCATGGTAGTGTATGGGCGACTCCAGGTGACGTAGTCAACTGCGACTCTTTAAGGACTCTTATCCAACGGAGAAAAAGAGTCACACGACTCCTTCCTGGTAATCCCCGTGACTCTGTAACAAGAGTTGTGAGGACCCTCCTTTTATGAAGAGTCCCCCGACTCCTATCGCAAAAGAGTCATGGGAGTGTACGAGCGACTCTCCGAAAGATAGTCAGTGCTGACTCTCACTTTGTCTCGAGTATAGCAGCCCTAGTCAAGCATCAGTTTGTTGAACAAAGGGAGGCGTTGTGATCGCTAGGAGACTTCTTGTCGCCTGCGAGGTTCAACTTGAATTACTCTAAAACAAGGGTAGTAACATCAACTGTGTGAAAATATAAAAGTTGAAATGGGAATTTCAATTCCACCTAAAAGAAGCGGTAACATCAATTGTCTGCAAGTGTAAACGTCGAAATGCAGAACTGATATCTTACAATTTCCTGTAATGAAACATGGAAAAATGAACGATGATGGCCTTAACGATGCTGAACTGAATGCTGCTCTAAAATTTATCATGAAACACAACAGAAGCTTTCAGGACAGCATTGTTTTGTTACATTGGAATTTGCACACAACAAAAAAAAAGTAAAAGTTTTTTTTTAATCGGCAGCTTAACTTTCTATTAGTTTGGTTATACTTATCATTTACAATAGGTTGTATATCTTTTTTGTCACATGTCTATACTATTGGCAAGAGCTGGTGTGAACGAGCATGTTCTGTTGCTTTATGCCTGCTTTGAGTGGGCAGGTGGGTGGCAATAAATTGCAGGAATCTTCAAATTTAACAATAAAGATAGCTGTTTTCTCTCAGCTCATATTACTGCCATTTGTGGAAATGCAACTTCATGAGTCCTACCATGCAGGCACTGCAAAACAAGCCATAAGTATTTAAAACAATTACTTTATTAGAAATTAATGTGATACATACTGGCTCAAAAGCCTGCTTTGGCTTATCACAGCGTTTTATCACAAACACTAAACAAATAACATCATAAGAAATAATACTAATACACAAAACTGGTATAACTATTAGACAAGAACGAAAATAAATTACAATGACAAGTTTTGTGAAGGCTTGCTTTGCCTGCTTGATGTTGAGGATTAAATTAGAATTTAAAAAAATTACAAGTTTCCTAAAAGCTTTGTTTGCATACTTGCTGTTTTTTCAAAGCTTTGTTTTTCTTTTTGCAGTTTCTTCTTCTATGGTTTGAATCCTCATATCAACAGATGCACAAAAAAAAAATCTAACAGAAGTTTAGATACACAATGAAACACACAAACCTTTGTATTATAGCTGGAATATTCACCAAATACATATGGAAAACATTAAAAGAGTAACCAATATTGGTAATTCTTTTTCCCAGTTCTAGGAATGTGCTCCAAGTGCTGTCACAACTTCCACAGCTCTTACCGAAATCTTTGTATTTTTTTTACCCATGAAGGTGCTCAAACACAAAAAGTGTGCTTCATCGATTCCCCCCCCCATACTGACCTTTCTATGCTCAGTACATGGCTAATACCCGAGAGATTCCTGCTGAAAAGTCCAGGATGTCGATTGATAGATCCTCGCAGACAACGCACATGCTGCCAGATGTCCATGGGTGCTTTCCAGTGAAAAGTAACGCCGGGTTCCCGAAAGTCTTTACTGGATGGGTCCTGGGAAAAAAAAAAGCCAATGATAAGAAATAAGTTCTGGAAGTCAGACGGAGTTGTAGGTGAGCAAAGTAAAATTGTCGAGGACAAGTTAAGTGCCCGCAGTGTCATAGATGGAAAGTCCATGCAACAGGGTGAAGGCAAGTGAGGCAGACGCCCATTGCTGCCTTTCTATATTTCGCTTTCCCCAATTCTCACTTGATTGTGAAGCATTTTGTATGGTGGCACTACTGCATCAGGGTTGTCTACCAAATTTCTGATTTCAAATTCCTCGACTTTTCTAAAATTTCCCTTGACTATTTTGATAAAAACTTCCTGACCACTTCTGGGTCAAAGGATCATAATTCGGAAACATTATTCAGCATAGTCGTGCCCATGTGCAACCATCAAGCTTTGTTTCGTATTGCCGTTCCACTCTCAGTGGTCATTTTCCCTGATGAAGCCAACTTTTTGACGATTTCCCTGAGAATTTCAGGTTGGTAGACACCCTGATGATGTATCAGGTTACAGATGGACACCATAAAATTGCAGACTATTGCATTCAAAATTATTTTAGCCATCAGGAGGAACTTAAAATATTCCCATGGAGAGAGATAGAGAGTGGAGGGGCGGGGGAGGCTGCTGCTGCTATTGTCTGCTTTTTCTTTTAAAAGAATATCAATTTAAGGCTCAAAGGGAACGTAAATAATAAATCAGTGAGTGCACTGAAAGCACTTGAAGCACAAGGGCACGGTCCCTACTGAGGAAAGAGGGGAGGATACCAAGTCTAGCTGAACCTGTTCTGCAGCACCCTGGATAATCTAGTTGCTAGGCAAGACTGGGGCTTATCTACTGAGAGTGTCTAGTACAGTCAAAGAAAGCATTATAAAATTCTTTGCTGGGCAAGGTGCTTAGCGGCTGCAATGAAAGAAAAGAGTACATTAAGGCAGGGACAAGAAAGGGAAGACTTTTTTTCTGAATAAACTAGTTGGTAGTGAGCGCTTGTTTCTTGCTTTCTCGTCCCCGTCTTATTGTGATCCCTTTTGAGTTGTAACGAAAGCAAGCCACGATGGAATTTAGAGAGGGCTTAAAGCTTGCTTTAATATCTGTGTGCATGTGAGGGAATGCTTCATGTACAAGGCCTACTACAAGGTAGTAATCATTACAATTTCCATCATCACTCATCAACAATAAAAAAAGAGTGCATAATGCATCTCTGCACTACAAACTCTCTTATAACTTTTCATGTGCTGTACCATTATAGGCATCTTTTGCATGCAGAAATGGCGGGACACTAAAACTAATAGTAATTTGTTTATCATCTTTGCTTAGATAAATGTTTCTGAAGTTTGGCAGGAAAGACCCGCCTTCCAACATGAGCCCGAATCTGGTCTTTGGTTTGTTTTGAAGTCATGGCCAAGTACTCCTAATAAAATATTGAAATAACCAGTTGAGAACACAGCAGATGATACTTATCTCACTTGGTCTCCAGCTTTAAAAAAAATATGTTTATAGATTGGCATAGCGAAGACACCCTTTCAAACACATTTATCTTAAACAACCATAGTTACATGTGATTTATCTTCAGCATGAGTAGTTACATCTACCACGCAAACGGCACGGCTTTCCTCTGCTCTAATCCCTTCCCCCATCTTGTTTTCTTTTGCGAAGATCGGCATTGATAAGAATAGCGTAGGCCCTGACGACAGCAAACTGACCTTGTTAGTGGTTGACCGCACCAATTTAATCATAACAGTCTAACCCTCTTTTTTAAGAATGCAAACAAAACAATGCTCTCCCACTGAAAAAAAAACAAAAAAAAACGAGTAAAGTGGATTAGAGTATGACCATAGCACCTCTATACTCATAAAGCCTGCCAGTTCGACGACGGAGTCATAGAGTGCCTGGTCACAGATTTGGAGCATGAGGATTTGGTAGCACAGAGCATTAAAGAGCCATTCCTCGGGGAACCTGGACGTCAGCACACAGCTTTTGCAGTGGCGAGATCCCAAAACATATTTTTTCGTGTTTCGCGTCCGCTGCAGCGAGACTCTTCTCCGTTGTATGCCACTCCACCTTTTCCATTTCGGCGACCGCTCCTCGTGGCAATCTGCCAGGTTTCGTCAGTATAAAGGAGGCTATCATACGACATAAACTGGTGCTCTGTAGCGGGGCGCCATCCTGCTGTGTAATCTTTGGGCAGCCCCTTTGTCCACAGAACTCTTAGAATGTAGAGATTATCTATCCTACCTGTGACATTATCTGCAACTCACAAATTTCAGTGCTGCATTGGATTGTTTACAGTAAGGCATGCAAGTGAGTCATGTTTTTTTTTATCCGCAAAACTTTCAAAAGGCCGAATTGTTTACCTCAGCAAAAACTGCATGGTTCGGGGCACAGCCACGCAGGCGGCAAGGCGTTGACACCAAGAGGTCCCGTTCTCTTTCCCTCGCTGGCTCTTGTGGTAGCCTTGTCTCCGTCGACTGAAAGGAAAGTTCCTTCAGTGTCGTGCATACTTGAGCCTCCACTGAAGCAAAAATGATTCCATATGAACCTACTTGCCATTAAAGACCAAAGTTCACTTCTTTACTCTTATTTTCTACCGACCTAATACAATGGTTTGTTAACAGGAACACCGCCGTTAACTAGAAAACTCATTCAAAATGCAAGTCCTACGTAGTAAGGAATCATGTTCAAGGTCTAATTAAACAACAAGCATGGGCACTAAAGACACCCTCTTACATGGGTAGGCATTAGTGGACCCGATTTGGCTAACATTTGCGAGGCCTAGCTTGACAACATAATAAATGATATTGTTTCTGTTCACATTATTTTTTTTAGATGCCTTGGCATTAGTTCTGACCTTGGACTGGTTTTGAGCGCACCAATATCATGTTTGCAACTTTGCCATGGGAATCACGAAGTTCTTTCAAAACTAAATAGCAAGCTTTAAAATAAAATAACAAAAAAAGTTGTACAGATGCACGAATATAATTACCATTGTCTATGCCCTACCTGCTGGCACCTGTTTCCAGAAAAATGAACAAATACCAAAGTAATGCACATAATATACATCGTGAAGAGGCCTGCCGAGAACCTGATGAAATGCCAAGAACGCATGAACTGTTAAGTTTTCCGTTCACTGCATGGCTCTCTAAAGGCCCGTTCACACTCTTGCGACCTCTTAAAACTAGGTTCCTTAAAACCTCTTACAACGGATGGATAGATGGATGAATCCGGCTGAGCCCTTTGGATCGGACGGTAGCTTATGCCACTTAGCCATTTTGTTTCACCATTTAAGCTTAGAATATTTATATGTGAAATCTATATTCACTCCGCACCGCAAAGAAAGTGGGGCTATGAAACCCCATGCCATTAGTTAATAAGAAAATACCTAGTTTTCTCTCGCTTTCTGCCACCATTCACTTAATCTTGGCTTGGTAATCTCTACAGTCTTGAAATCCACTCTCCCTTCGCTGTCTGTAAAACCCAATGACTTTATTAAATTCATGTTGTCTTCAGTAGGCATACGTTGAAGTCCTTTACAGTATATTATCAAGTTCTCAGCCGTCTCGTCCTCCTCTCCACAAGCAGTGCACATTGTATCCATTTCCTGGTACCTCGCTCTGTATGTTCTGGTTCGCAGAACACCCGTCCTCGCCTCAAGCAACGAGCTTCCCGTAGAGTCGTCATAAATGCTTTCTTTGGCAATAACTGTTTTGTTTAATCTATAGCTTTCCAGAGCCGTCTTTGTCTGCATTCCGTCTAGCCACCGATCTCTTTCTGTGGCCTTAACTTTCTTCTTAACTGAGACCTGCTCTTCCGTATCTCCACTATAGCCTAAAAACTTTCCTCTTAATTTCCTAGTGCGCTGTCTCCACCTTGTGTCTATACTACTCATGCATAAATAGCTGTAAACCTTTCGTGCCCATTGGTCCCTATCCATTTGCCTCGACCGATCCTCAAATTCTATCTTGCTCACCACTTCCCTGCTCTCAAAAGAAGCCCATCCCATGTCTCCTTGTACTCCCTGGTTTGGCGTTTTGCAATGTGCCCCCAAAGCCAGTCTACCTACTCCGCGCTGTTTTATTTCTAGTCTTGCATCCACTTCGGATTTCATGCATAGCACTGCGTTTCCAAAAGTCAAGCCAGGCACCATGACCCCTTTCCAGATCTCTCTCACCACCTCATACCTGTTGTAATACCAAAGTTCTCTATTTTTTATTACAGCTGCATTTCTGTTGCCCTTACCTATTATATACTTTTCATGCTCACTGAGATATTCTGCACCATCACATGTCCATACCCCTAGATAATTGTATTTACTAGCTCTCTTAACTGTAGTATTCTGTATTTTCAGCCTCTCAACTTCATCACAGTTAAAAATCATGACTGCTGATTTTTCACTACTGAATTCTAAACCTAATTCCTCTTCTTCCTTACCACAGATGCTCATTAATTCCTGCAACTCTGTCCTGTTGTTAGCCATTAGTACAATATCATCCGCATACATCAATCCCGGTAAGGATTGCTGAACTTTTTGGCCTAGTTTACTGTACAAAAGGTCGAATCCAAGCCCACTCTTCTCTAGTCTATCCCCCAATCCTCTCGGATACAACAAAAACAGCAAAGGCAATAATGGGCACCCCTGCCTAAGGCCTCGTCTTACCTCTATTTCCCCCGTCTCCTTTCCTTCCCATGTTATGATCACCTTATTATGTTTGTAAATGTTCCTTAATAGGGCTGTTAGTCCTTAATCTAGGTTTAAGCTCTCCTGTATGTCCCACAGGTTCCTTTGGTTCACATTGTCATAGGCACCCTTGATATCCAGAAATGCCAGCCAGAGCTGTCTGTTTTGTTTTTGAACTATTTCTATACACTGTGTTAGAGAAAATATATTGTCCTCCAACCTTCTTTCTTTCCGAAACCCGTTCTGTAACTCGCCCAGTATGCCCTCGCAATCTACCCATTCCTCCAGTCTGTTCTTTATAATCTGCATTACCAGCCTGTAAATAACTGGTGTCACGGTTATGGGGCGATAATTCCTAATATCAGAAATATCTCCCTTTCCCTTATATATCATACTCATCCTACTAAGCCTCCCTTTCCCTTATATATCATACTCATCCTACTAAGCCTTCATTCATCTGGAATATTTCCTTTTGTTATCATAGTGCTCACTACATCCCTTAGTTTTGCCTTAGATTTAGGACCCAAATTCTTCACCAGCTTGATTGGGATCCCATCTGTGCCTGTCGACGTGCCACTAGGGACTCTTCGTTCTGCCTTTTCCCATTCTCTTTGTCCAAACTCCGCGATATCACAAGCTGGACTGCTACTTCCTTCGGTTCTCCTATCTTCCACAAGTACCCGTTCCCGAAATTTCTCCTCTATCACTGCTCCTATATATTGTACCGCATCATCTCCCTCTAATTGATCTCCCTGATGTGAGAGTATGAACCTCTGTCTAGCTTGCGTCGTTTCACCGAGTGAGTTCAAGTGCTCCCAAAACTTCTTAGCTGCGTTTCTATCTTTCTTGCTTACATTACTCATCCATTCCTCACCCTTTCTCTGAATTTTCGCATTGATCAAACTGGATGCCTCTCGGCGACAAGTTATAAAAGTGTCCCATTTTCTCTTTACTTCCGTTTCTGAATCCCCACTGCGCTTAGAATACCTGTGCTCTCTATAGGCTTCTTGACGTTTTTGTATCGCTTGCTTCACTTTGTCCCACCAGCTTTTTGGTCTATGTAGTTGCTTCCCCTTTCGTTTACTCTGAACTTTGTCTAGTTCCAGAGCAAAAAGCCTGGTTAGGCTCTCATACGTCCAATCTGTATACCGTTGCCCCGAAACTGCTTCGTCTATTCTTTCAGTAACTATTTCCAACTCTTTGTCGCTGCAGAAAGTTTGCTTTGAATTATGTTGTCTAGTTTCAGCATTTATTTCTCTGGCAAAATTCAGCTTAAGGCCAACATGAGCCCGAATCTGGTCTTTGGTTTGTTTTAAGTCATGGCCAAGTACTCCTAATAAAATATTGAAATAACCAGTTGAGAAGACAGCGATGATACTTGCGTCACTTGGTCTCCAGCTTTAAAAAAAAATATGTTTACAGATTGGCATAGCAAAGACACCCTTTCAAACAGATTTATCTCAAACAACCATAGTTACATGAGATTTATCTTTAGCATGATTACTTACATCGACCACGCAAACGGCACAACTTTCCTCCGGTTTTGTCCCTTCCCCTATCTTTTCTTTTGCAAAGATTGGAATTGATAAGAACAGCGTAGGCCCTGACGACAGCAAACAGAGCTTGTTAGTGGTTGTCCACACCAATTTAATCATAACAGTCTAACCCTCTTTTTTAAGAATGCAAACAAAAAGATGCCCTCCCCCTGAAAAAAAAAAAAAGGAGTAAAGTGGATTAGAGTATGATTATAGCACCTCTAAACTCACAAAGCCTGCCAGTTCGACGACGGAGTCATAGAGTGCCTGGTCAGATTTTGGAGCGTGAGGATTTGGTAGCACAGAGCATTAAAGAGCCATTCCTCGGGGAACCTGGACGTCAGCACACAGCTTTTGCAGTGGCGAGGACCCAAAACATACTTTTTTCGTGTTTCGCGTCCGCTACGGCGAGACTCTTCTCCGTTGTATGCCACTTCACCTTTTTCATTTCGGCGACCGCTTCTCGTGGCAATCTGCCAGGTTTTGTCAGTATAAAGGAGGCGATGGTACGACATATACTGGTGCTCTGTAGCGGGGCACCATCCTGCTGTGTAATCTTTGGGCAGCCCCTTTGTCTACAGAACTCCGAGAATGTAGAGGTTATCTATCCTACCTGTGACATTATCTGCAACTCAAAAATTTCAGTGCTGCAATGGATTGTTTACAGCAAGGCATGCAAGTGAGTCATGTTTTTTTTATCCGCAAAAACGCTAAACTTTCAAATGGCCCAATTGTTTACCTCGGCAAAAACTGCACGGTTCGGGGCACAGCCACGCAGGCGGCAAGGCGTTGACACCAAGAGGTCCTGTTCTCTTTCCCTCGCTGGCTCTTGTGGTACCCTTGTCTGCGTCGACTGAAAGGAAAGTCCCTTCAGTGTCGTGCATACTTGAGCCTCCACTGAAGCAAAAATGATTCCATATGAACCTACTTGCCATTAAAGAGTAAAGTTCACTTCACTCTTATTTTCTACCTACCTAATACAACGGTTTGTTAACAGGAACACCACCGTTAACTAGTAAACTCATTCGTAATCCAAGTCCTACATAGTAAGGAACCATGTTCAAGGTCTAATTAAACAACAAGCATGGGCACTAAAGACACCCTCCTACATGGGTGGGTACTAGTGGACCTGATTTGGCTAATATTTGCGAGGCCTAGCTTGACAACATAATAAATGACATTGTTTCTGGTCACATTATTTTTTTTAGATGATTAGTTCTGACCTTGGACTGGTTTTGAGCATACCAATATAATGTTTGCAACTTCGCCATGGGAACCACGAAGTTCTTTCAAAACTAAATAGCAAGCTTTAAAATAAAATAACAAAAAAAGTTGTACAGATTCACGAATATAATTACGATTGTCTATGCCCGTACCTGCTGGCACCCGTTTCCAGAAAGATCAACAAATACCAAAGTAATGCACATATTATACATCGTGAAGAGGCCTGCCGACAACCTGATGAAATGCCAAGAACGCATGAACTGTTAAATTTTCCGTTCACTGCATGGTTCTCTAAAGGCCCGTTCACACTCTTGCGACCTCTTAAAACTAGGTTCCTTAAAACCTCTTACAACGGATGGATAGATGGATGAATCCGGCTGAGCCCTTTGGATCGGACGGTAGCTTATGCCACTTAGCCATTTTGTTTCACCATTTAAGCTTAGAATATTTATATGTGAAATCTATATTCACTCCGCACCGCAAAGAAAGTGGGGCTATGAAACCCCTTGCCATTAGTTAATAAGAAAATACCTAGTTTTCTCTCGCTTTCTGCCACCATTCACTTAATCTTGGCTTGGTAATCTCTACAGTCTTAAAATCCACTCTCCCTTCGCTGTCTGTAAAACCCAATGACTTTATTAAATTCATGTTGTCTTCAGTAGGCATAGGGTGAAGTCCTTTACAGTATATTATCAAGTGCTCAGCCGTCTCGTCCTCCTCTCCACAAGCAGTGCACACTGTATCCATTTCCTGGTACCTCGCTCTGTATGTTCTGGTTCGCAGAACACCCGTCCTCGCCTCAAACAACGAGCTTCCCGTAGAGTCGTCATAAATGCTTTCTTTGGCAATAACTGTTTTGTTTAATCTATAGCTTTCCAGAGCCGTCTTTGCCTGCATTCCGTCTAGCCACCGATCTCTTTCTGTGGCCTTAACTTTCTTCTTAACTGAGACCTGCTCTCCCGTATCTCCACTATAGCCTAAAAACTTTCCTCTTAATTTCCTAGTGCGCTGTCTCCACCTTGTGTCTATACTACTCATGCATAAATAGCTGTAAACCTTTCGTGCCCATTGGTCCCTATCCATTTGCCTCGACCGATCCTCAAATTCTATCTTGCTCACCACTTCCCTGCTCTCAAAAGAAGCCCATCCCATGTCTCCTTGTACTCCCTGGTTTGGCGTTTTGCAATGTGCCCCCAAAGCCAGTCTACCTACTCCGCGCTGTTTTATTTCTAGTCTTGCATCCACTTCGGATTTCATGCATAGCACTGCGTTTCCAAAAGTCAAGCCAGGCACCATGACCCCTTTCCAGATCTCTCTCACCACCTCATACCTGTTGTAATACCAAAGTTCTCTATTTTTTATTACAGCTGCATTTCTGTTGCCCTTACCTATTATATACTTTTCATGCTCACTGAGATATTCTGCACCATCACATGTCCATACCCCTAGATAATTGTATTTAGTAGCTCTCTTAACTGTAGTATTCTGTATTTTCAGCCTCTCAACTTCATCACAGTTAAAAATCATGACTGCTGATTTTTCACTACTGAATTCTAAACCTAATTCCTCTTCTTCCTTACCACAGATGCTCATTAATTCCTGCAACTCTGTCCTGTTGTTAGCCATTAGTACAATATCATCCGCATACATCAATCCCGGTAAGGATTGCTGAACTTTTTGGCCTAGTTTACTGTACAAAAGGTCGAATCCAAGCCCTCTCTTCTCTAGTCTATCCCCCAATCCTCTCGGATACAACATAAACAGCAAAGGCAATAATGGGCACCCCTGCCTAAGGCCTCGTCTTACCTCTATTTCCCCCGTCTCCTTTCCTTCCCATGTTATGATCACCTTATTATCTTTGTAAATGTTCCTTAATAGGGCTGTTAGTCCTAAATCTAGGTTTAAGCTCTCCTGTATGTCCCACAGGTTCCTTTGGTTCACATTGTCATAGGCACCCTTGATATCCAGAAATGCCAGCCAGAGCTGTCTGTTTTGTTTTTGAACTATTTCTATACACTGTGTTAGAGAAAATATATTGTCCTCCAACCTTCTTTCTTTCCGAAACCCGTTCTGTAACTCGCCCAGTATGCCCTCGCAATCTACCCATTCCTCCAGTCTGTTCTTTATAATCTGCATTACCAGCCTGTAAATAACTGGTGTCACGGTTATGGGGCGATAATTCCTAATATCAGAAATATCTCCCTTTCCCTTATATATCATACTCATCCTACTAAGCCTCCCTTTCCCTTATATATCATACTCATCCTACTAAGCCTTCATTCATCTGGAATATTTCCTTTTGTTATCATAGTGCTCACTACATCCCTTAGTTTTGCCTTAGATTTAGGACCCAAATTCTTCACCAGCTTGATTGGGATCCCATCTGTGCCTGTCGACGTGCCACTAGGGACTCTTCGTTCTGCCTTTTCCCATTCTCTTTGTCCAAAATCCGCGATATCACAAGCTGGACTGCTACTTCCTTCGGTTCTCCTATCTTCCACAAGTACCCGTTCCCGAAATTTCTCCTCTATCACTGCTCCTATATATCGTACCGCATCATCTCCCTCTAATTGATCTCCCTGATGTGAGAGTATGAACCTCTGTCTAGCTTGCGTCGTTTCACCGAGTGAGTTCAAGTGCTCCCAAAACTTCTTAGCTGCGTTTCTATCTTTCTTGCTTACATTACTCATCCATTCCTCATCCTTTCTCTGAATTTTCGCATTGATCAAACTGGATGCCTCTCGGCGACAAGTTATAAAAGTGTCCCATTTTCTCTTTACTTCCGTTTCTGAATCCCCACTGCGCTTAGAATACCTGTGCTCTCTATAGGCTTCTTGACGTTTTTGTATCGCTTGCTTCACTTTGTCCCACCAGCTTTTTGGTCTATGTAGTTGCTTCCCCTTTCGTTTACTCTGAACTTTGTCTAGTTCCAGAGCAAAAAGCCTGGTTAGGCTCTCATACGTCCAATCTGTATACCGTTGCCCCGAAACTGCTTCGTCTATTCTTTCAGTAACTATTTCCAACTCTTTGTCGCTGCAGAAAGTTTGCTTTGAATTATGTTGTCTAGTTTCAGCATTTATTTCTCTGGCAAAATTCAGCTTAAGGCCAACATGAGCCCGAATCTGGTCTTTGGTTTGTTTTAAGTCATGGCCAAGTACTCCTAATAAAATATTGAAATAACCAGTTGAGAAGACAGCGATGATACTTGCGTCACTTGGTCTCCAGCTTTAAAAAAAAAATATGTTTACAGATTGGCATAGCAAAGACACCCTTTCAAACAGATTTATCTCAAACAACCATAGTTACATGAGATTTTCTTTAGCATGATTAGTTACATCGACCACGCAAACGGCACAACTTTCCTCCGGTTTTGTCCCTTCCCCTATCTTTTCTTTTGCAAAGATTGGAATTGATAAGAATAGCGAAGGCCATGACGACAGCAAACAGAGCTTGTTAGTGGTTGTCCACACCAATTTAATCATAACAGTCTAACCCTCTTTTTTAAGAATGCAAACAAAAAGATGCCCTCCCCCTGAAAAAAAAAAAAGGAGTAAAGTGGATTAGAGTATGATTATAGCACCTCTAAACTCACAAAGCCTGCCAGTTCGACGACGGAGTCATAGAGTGCCTGGTCAGATTTTGGAGCGTGAGGATTTGGTAACACAGAGCATTAAAGAGCCATTCCTCGGGGAACCTGGACGTCAGCACACAGCTTTTGCAGTGGCGAGGACCCAAAACATACTTTTTTCGTGTTTCGCGTCCGCTACGGCGAGACTCTTCTCCGTTGTATGCCACTTCACCTTTTTCATTTCGGCGACCGCTTCTCGTGGCAATCTGCCAGGTTTTGTCAGTATAAAGGAGGCGATGGTACGACATATACTGGTGCTCTGTAGCGGGGCACCATCCTGCTGTGTAATCTTTGGGCAGCCCCTTTGTCTACAGAACTCCGAGAATGCAGAGGTTATCTATCCTACCTGTGACATTATCTGCAACTCAAAAATTTCAGTGCTGCAATGGATTGTTTACAGCAAGGCATGCAAGTGAGTCATGTTTTTTTTATCCGCAAAAACGCAAAACTTTCAAATGGCCCAATTGTTTACCTCGGCAAAAACTGCACGGTTCGGGGCACAGCCACGCAGGCGGCAAGGCGTTGACACCAAGAGGTCCCGTTCTCTTTCCCTCGCTGGCTCTTGTGGTACCCTTGTCTGCGTCGACTGAAAGGAAAGTCCCTTCAGTGTCGTGCATACTTGAGCCTCCACTGAAGCAAAAATGATTCCATATGAACCTACTTGCCATTAAAGAGTAAAGTTCACTTCACTCTTATTTTCTACCTACCTAATACAATGGTTTGTTAACAGGAACACCACCGTTAACTAGTAAACTCATTCGTAATCCAAGTCCTACATAGTAAGGAACCATGTTCAAGGTCTAATTAAACAACAAGCATGGGCACTAAAGACACCCTCCTACATGGGTGGGTACTAGTGGACCTGATTTGGCTAATATTTGCGAGGCCTAGCTTGACAACATAATAAATGACATTGTTTCTGGTCACATTATTTTTTTTAGATGATTAGTTCTGACCTTGGACTGGTTTTGAGCATACCAATATAATGTTTGCAACTTCGCCATGGGAACCACGAAGTTCTTTCAAAACTAAATAGCAAGCTTTAAAATAAAATAACAAAAAAAGTTGTACAGATTCACGAATATAATTACGATTGTCTATGCCCGTACCTGCTGGCACCCGTTTCCAGAAAGATCAACAAATACCAAAGTAATGCACATATTATACATCGTGAAGAGGCCTGCCGACAACCTGATGAAATGCCAAGAACGCATGAACTGTTAAATTTTCCGTTCACTGCATGGTTCTCTAAAGGCCCGTTCACACTCTTGCGACCTCTTAAAACTAGGTTCCTTAAAACCTCTTACAACGGATGGATAGATGGATGAATCCGGCTGAGCCCTTTGGATCGGACGGTAGCTTATGCCACTTAGCCATTTTGTTTCACCATTTAAGCTTAGAATATTTATATGTGAAATCTATATTCACTCCGCACCGCAAAGAAAGTGGGGCTATGAAACCCCTTGCCATTAGTTAATAAGAAAATACCTAGTTTTCTCTCGCTTTCTGCCACCATTCACTTAATCTTGGCTTGGTAATCTCTACAGTCTTAAAATCCACTCTCCCTTCGCTGTCTGTAAAACCCAATGACTTTATTAAATTCATGTTGTCTTCAGTAGGCATAGGGTGAAGTCCTTTACAGTATATTATCAAGTGCTCAGCCGTCTCGTCCTCCTCTCCACAAGCAGTGCACACTGTATCCATTTCCTGGTACCTCGCTCTGTATGTTCTGGTTCGCAGAACACCCGTCCTCGCCTCAAACAACGAGCTTCCCGTAGAGTCGTCATAAATGCTTTCTTTGGCAATAACTGTTTTGTTTAATCTATAGCTTTCCAGAGCCGTCTTTGTCTGCATTCCGTCTAGCCACCGATCTCTTTCTGTGGCCTTAACTTTCTTCTTAACTGAGACCTGCTCTCCCGTATCTCCACTATAGCCTAAAAACTTTCCTCTTAATTTCCTAGTGCGCTGTCTCCACCTTGTGTCTATACTACTCATGCATAAATAGCTGTAAACCTTTCGTGCCCATTGGTCCCTATCCATTTGCCTCGACCGATCCTCAAATTCTATCTTGCTCACCACTTCCCTGCTCTCAAAAGAAGCCCATCCCATGTCTCCTTGTACTCCCTGGTTTGGCGTTTTGCAATGTGCCCCCAAAGCCAGTCTACCTACTCCGCGCTGTTTTATTTCTAGTCTTGCATCCACTTCGGATTTCATGCATAGCACTGCGTTTCCAAAAGTCAAGCCAGGCACCATGACCCCTTTCCAGATCTCTCTCACCACCTCATACCTGTTGTAATACCAAAGTTCTCTATTTTTTATTACAGCTGCATTTCTGTTGCCCTTACCTATTATATACTTTTCATGCTCACTGAGATATTCTGCACCATCACATGTCCATACCCCTAGATAATTGTATTTAGTAGCTCTCTTAACTGTAGTATTCTGTATTTTCAGCCTCTCAACTTCATCACAGTTAAAAATCATGACTGCTGATTTTTCACTACTGAATTCTAAACCTAATTCCTCTTCTTCCTTACCACAGATGCTCATTAATTCCTGCAACTCTGTCCTGTTGTTAGCCATTAGTACAATATCATCCGCATACATCAATCCCGGTAAGGATTGCTGAACTTTTTGGCCTAGTTTACTGTACAAAAGGTCGAATCCAAGCCCTCTCTTCTCTAGTCTATCCCCCAATCCTCTCGGATACAACATAAACAGCAAAGGCAATAATGGGCACCCCTGCCTAAGGCCTCGTCTTACCTCTATTTCCCCCGTCTCCTTTCCTTCCCATGTTATGATCACCTTATTATCTTTGTAAATGTTCCTTAATAGGGCTGTTAGTCCTAAATCTAGGTTTAAGCTCTCCTGTATGTCCCACAGGTTCCTTTGGTTCACATTGTCATAGGCACCCTTGATATCCAGAAATGCCAGCCAGAGCTGTCTGTTTTGTTTTTGAACTATTTCTATACACTGTGTTAGAGAAAATATATTGTCCTCCAACCTTCTTTCTTTCCGAAACCCGTTCTGTAACTCGCCCAGTATGCCCTCGCAATCTACCCATTCCTCCAGTCTGTTCTTTATAATCTGCATTACCAGCCTGTAAATAACTGGTGTCACGGTTATGGGGCGATAATTCCTAATATCAGAAATATCTCCCTTTCCCTTATATATCATACTCATCCTACTAAGCCTCCCTTTCCCTTATATATCATACTCATCCTACTAAGCCTTCATTCATCTGGAATATTTCCTTTTGTTATCATAGTGCTCACTACATCCCTTAGTTTTGCCTTAGATTTAGGACCCAAATTCTTCACCAGCTTGATTGGGATCCCATCTGTGCCTGTCGACGTGCCACTAGGGACTCTTCGTTCTGCCTTTTCCCATTCTCTTTGTCCAAAATCCGCGATATCACAAGCTGGACTGCTACTTCCTTCGGTTCTCCTATCTTCCACAAGTACCCGTTCCCGAAATTTCTCCTCTATCACTGCTCCTATATATCGTACCGCATCATCTCCCTCTAATTGATCTCCCTGATGTGAGAGTATGAACCTCTGTCTAGCTTGCGTCGTTTCACCGAGTGAGTTCAAGTGCTCCCAAAACTTCTTAGCTGCGTTTCTATCTTTCTTGCTTACATTACTCATCCATTCCTCATCCTTTCTCTGAATTTTCGCATTGATCAAACTGGATGCCTCTCGGCGAAAAGTTATAAAAGTGTCCCATTTTCTCTTTACTTCCGTTTCTGAATCCCCACTGCGCTTAGAATACCTGTGCTCTCTATAGGCTTCTTGACGTTTTTGTATCGCTTGCTTCACTTTGTCCCACCAGCTTTTTGGTCTATGTAGTTGCTTCCCCTTTCGTTTACTCTGAACTTTGTCTAGTTCCAGAGCAAAAAGCCTGGTTAGGCTCTCATACGTCCAATCTGTATACCGTTGCCCCGAAACTGCTTCGTCTATTCTTTCAGTAACTATTTCCAACTCTTTGTCGCTGCAGAAAGTTTGCTTTGAATTATGTTGTCTAGTTTCAGCATTTATTTCTCTGGCAAAATTCAGCTTAAGGCCAACATGAGCCCGAATCTGGTCTTTGGTTTGTTTTAAGTCATGGCCAAGTACTCCTAATAAAATATTGAAATAACCAGTTGAGAAGACAGCGATGATACTTGCGTCACTTGGTCTCCAGCTTTAAAAAAAAATATGTTTACAGATTGGCATAGCAAAGACACCCTTTCAAACAGATTTATCTCAAACAACCATAGTTACATGAGATTTATCTTTAGCATGATTAGTTACATCGACCACGCAAACGGCACAACTTTCCTCCGGTTTTGTCCCTTCCCCTATCTTTTCTTTTGCAAAGATTGGAATTGATAAGAATAGCGAAGGCCATGACGACAGCAAACAGAGCTTGTTAGTGGTTGTCCACACCAATTTAATCATAACAGTCTAACCCTCTTTTTTAAGAATGCAAACAAAAAGATGCCCTCCCCCTGAAAAAAAAAAAAGGAGTAAAGTGGATTAGAGTATGATTATAGCACCTCTAAACTCACAAGGCCTGCCAGTTCGACGACGGAGTCATAGAGTGCCTGGTCAGATTTTGGAGCGTGAGGATTTGGTAACACAGAGCATTAAAGAGCCATTCCTCGGGGAACCTGGACGTCAGCACACAGCTTTTGCAGTGGCGAGGACCCAAAACATACTTTTTTCGTGTTTCGCGTCCGCTACGGCGAGACTCTTCTCCGTTGTATGCCACTTCACCTTTTTCATTTCGGCGACCGCTTCTCGTGGCAATCTGCCAGGTTTTGTCAGTATAAAGGAGGCGATGGTACGACATATACTGGTGCTCTGTAGCGGGGCACCATCCTGCTGTGTAATCTTTGGGCAGCCCCTTTGTCTACAGAACTCCGAGAATGTAGAGGTTATCTATCCTACCTGTGACATTATCTGCAACTCAAAAATTTCAGTGCTGCAATGGATTGTTTACAGCAAGGCATGCAAGTGAGTCATGTTTTTTTTATTCGCAAAAACGCAAAACTTTCAAATGGCCCAATTGTTTACCTCGGCAAAAACTGCACGGTTCGGGGCACAGCCACGCAGGCGGCAAGGCGTTGACACCAAGAGGTCCCGTTCTCTTTCCCTCGCTGGCTCTTGTGGTACCCTTGTCTGCGTCGACTGAAAGGAAAGTCCCTTCAGTGTCGTGCATACTTGAGCCTCCACTGAAGCAAAAATGATTCCATATGAACCTACTTGCCATTAAAGAGTAAAGTTCACTTCACTCTTATTTTCTACCTACCTAATACAATGGTTTGTTAACAGGAACACCACCGTTAACTAGAAAACTCATTCGTAATCCAAGTCCTACATAGTAAGGAACCATGTTCAAGGTCTAATTAAACAACAAGCATGGGCACTAAAGACACCCTCCTACATGGGTGGGTACTAGTGGACCTGATTTGGCTAATATTTGCGAGGCCTAGCTTGACAACATAATAAATGACATTGTTTCTGGTCACATTATTTTTTTTAGATGATTAGTTCTGACCTTGGACTGGTTTTGAGCATACCAATATAATGTTTGCAACTTCGCCATGGGAACCACGAAGTTCTTTCAAAACTAAATAGCAAGCTTTAAAATAAAATAACAAAAAAAGTTGTACAGATTCACGAATATAATTACGATTGTCTATGCCCGTACCTGCTGGCACCCGTTTCCAGAAAGATCAACAAATACCAAAGTAATGCACATATTATACATCGTGAAGAGGCCTGCCGACAACCTGATGAAATGCCAAGAACGCATGAACTGTTAAGTTTTCCGTTCACTGCATGGTTCTCTAAAGGCCCGTTCACACTCTTGCGAACTCTTAAAATTGGGTTCCTTAAAACCTCTTGCAACGAGGACACACTGGCACCATCTATTGGGTAGCAGTGTAAACTCGGCGGTTCCGCATATTTACTATTTCTCTTGCGCATTATCCTTTCTTTCTTGGCTCAAAAAACGTTTGTCAACGTTATAAACAAGCCTTTCCTACAGGTATTACACATGTTTGACCTCGGAAATTCCGCGAAACCTTCGCTCTTGTAAAATGCTGTTCCAGGGTCAACGCATAGGTGGTGCCAGAACGCCCCCAGTATGTACCCTCGTCCTAAGAACTTTTAAGAAGTTTTAACAGATCTCGTCTCTCTCGGTCGTACTCAGTTGCAAGAGTGTGAACGGGCCTTAAGACTCAAGGCGCGTTCACACTCTTGCAACCGAGTACGACCGAGAAAGACTTCTTGGGACCGGATGCACTGAGCGGAGCTGGTCCTAAGAGATCGCAAGAGGCTTAAAAACCGGTTTGGTCTCTCTCGGTCGCACTCGGTTGCAAGAGTGTGAACGGGCCTTCAAGTTTTTGCCAACTGTGTTCATTTTCTTTAATCTTGGAAAGTGCTTCCAAGATAGCAGTGCCCATGTATCCTCCCGAAGTTGCTGGTGCATGCTTGGGACACCCTCGGAAGCTTCTGCCGTTGACATTGGAAACCTGTGGACGCACACATACTGCGGTTTCATCATCCAGTCAAGGCTACCCGCTTGCGCTTGCACAGCTTTTGCAGTTAGTTCATGGTGAGGCGAGACGAGGTATAGTGGCATTTGCACATTCAAGATACCAAAACCCACCACATGTCGCTCCGAGCGGCATGATGATGATACCCAAGAGCTATTTCGCGTATGGTCTATAAGACCTATATAATGCACGATGCTGAACCTTCCAATTTCTACATAGTTTAGAACCGGGAAGGCGGACATGCAGCAAGGCACGCACCTGCAGTTGCATCCACTTTGACAGGTGTAATGGGCTTCCCTCCCACGGCGCCATACTTTGTCACGCCTAGAAGGTTGGCCTGTCACTCCTATCGACCAGGTCCTCGCCCTTGTAGAGGCACCGGGACAACAGGATCAGCAGCGCGAGTCGAACTTGGCCTTGCCTATGGCCCTGTCAAATTTTTCTTCTGGTCGGGAATCCCCGCCTCGGAGGAAACGCTGCAAGTGTAAAGATAATCATAAATAAATAGGTGATCAAGCAAGTTTTAGTACAGGTATAGTGCCTGGACGTATTCTCCACTGGTGCAATTGCCATCTTGTTCCTCCCATGTATTAAGAGTTGTCCCAAGGAAGCAACAATGATGTTACAAAACCGAAAGTGTCATGCTGCCGAAAGTCTGCAGTTGGTCTTCAAACCTCTAGTGAATAAGACAAGCACGCACAAGTGCCGCTGTCATCATGGCGTCCCAACTTGTTACTGTGAAGTGACTGTGGACTGTCGAGGCACCGTAAAGAATAGTGCGGCAAACACACCGGATGACTAACCCCACCTAAACCCCCTTGACGAGTTTGTGCTAGTTTCGTAAGTGGCATCAAAGCGCCTGAGCAGGAGGCCCGTGCAGGACTTGGAAGCAAATGGCAGTGTAGCCCTGAAATGAGAGGCACTTGGAAGTGAGTGGCAGCACGGTACTCACTCGTGGCAGGTGTCTCTCGCTTTCAGACAATTAAGGCTGGACCGCATGTAAGCGATTTAGTGAGCAACGAGACGAGCATCGGCAACAGCGACAGAGATTTCTCACTGTCGCTTGTAACGCTGCTCGGTCCTTGAATTACTAGAAAACGTCGCTCATCACATTGGTCGCTTGCTCCAGTTGCTTTCACGCAGTGTGCCTCATCGTGCGGCTGAGCGACAGCAAAAAGGGTCGCCATCGCTTGTCCCGTCGCTCCCTTCATGGTTGTCAGCACTTGCAAAAATGTGAAGTGTGAAATTTATGAGGGGCTTTGTCCATGCCGGCTCTCAGACTGCTGGCAGAACTTTGGGTTTCAGTGAAATACGACCACATGGTTTCTCACTCTGCTTATGTACTGAGGAGGAAAGCTGACGAGGAAGTAGTTGAAAAATCAGTTCATGATCTCTTCAAGAAAGTTGTTTGAAACACCTCATTTTCTGTTGTTTTTTTGGCTGTCTACAGTGCCGTCCGACGGCACTCCACCCGTGCCTACAAGTGCCGTCCGAAAGAAAGTCGAACAGCACATGTATCCCTGGAGAGCTCGTTAACCAACCCCCCCCCCCCCCCCCCCCCCCATACATTCATGCCGCCTCGCGGCAACAGTATGTGGCTGCTAATTACAAAACTATTAACCTACTTGGCCCCGTTGCACATGACGCCTCGCAGCGTCCAGCCCCTCTGTCCCATACCGAGCCCCGCTGTTCCCCATGTACTATCGGGGAAAAATGAAATGCGAACAGAGGAGCGCGTGGCTCCCGGTACAGGCTGCGCCGCCTGGAAGTGAACCTCGGGGCGAGGGTGCGTGGCCTACTTCGATGTGTTCACGCCCCTCGATTGGCGCTCCCTCAGCTTCGGCAGTGCGCCTCTCAGTGCGCTGAAAGCTGTCACCGCTATCTTTGCCTGCTCGGCGAGTGCGGCGAGCTTCTTTGCACCGCACGCGCTGAGCCAGCAAAGATAGGTGTGATAGCTTTCAGCGCACTAAGTGGCGCACTGCTGAAGCTTGGGGAGCGCAGAGGGAGGGGCGTGAACACGTCGGAGTAGGCCACGCATCCTCTCTCCTAGGCTCACTTCCAGGCGGCGCAGCCTGTACCGCGCGCCACGCGCTCCTCTGTTCGCATTTCATTTTTCCCCTATAGTACCTCCGGAAAGGGACGCCCATACCATTTTGTTAAAGGGGCCCTGCAATCATATTTAAGCGCCTACCTTCTTTGCGGTTTCCACGTCTCTTGGGGTTCGGGCAAGCCAGCGGGCACGGAGAGAGTAACTAAATATCAGTGAGTCATATTTTAACCGGAAGATCCGGAAACCTCCTCCATTTATGAGGGCGACCGGCATCGCCGAAAGCGCGCAATATGTAACGTGTTTGGTCCTGGGCTTACCACTGGTCAGAGCCGCTGAAAGCTTTTTTTTAGTCGAAATACAAAATATAAGTGTCGCGAACCGTTTCAGTTATGTATGAAAGTAGTTTTTGTTTGGTAATTTAGATCAGAAAAGAAACAAATGCAGTTTATAAAGTATGGAAACAAGAAAAGACTCGTCGACAAACCCGCCACCAAGCGGCGGAAAAAACGGCGCATACTAGAAAAGGCTTGTGGGATGAGGCTCCGAGGACAGCGAGCGTAGAAAGGTCCCGGATGTACGCGGCGGCGCTGCGGTCGTATACCGGATTGAGGATTCGACCGGTTCCGAGCGTTCCGAAGGCTTTCAGCACGGGCTTGGCTGGCGATTTGGCCGTTTGGCGGTATGGCAGCGCGAAGTGGCTCCCGTTCTGAACTGATCTTTACACCGTGTTTGCTGTAGTTTGTGGCCAATGAAGTGTTATGCCAAATTAGTCCTTAATCGAGCAGCAAATGCAATGCAAGCCGCCCTGGCCACCCGCCTCATACAGCCTATCCAGAATATGCTTTAGTAGCGCCCTCTCGAGCCGTCGACACGGAGTGCAACAGCCGTGAGCGCTCGATGAGCTCACTACTCCTCTAGTTCACGGCCACTTAAGCCAGGACCTACGACGTCATGAAAGAGGTTATTTTTTTTTTGTTTTTGTAATTCTAAATTGCCTATAACTTTTAAAATAAAGCGAAATTCGAGAAAAGATTAAGTTACTACGTTCAGTGCGCTCAAGTTCGGTGCAAATTAAAAACCAGTCAAAAAGTTGTTGCAGAGCCCCCTTTGAGCAAAGTTTCGTCGACAACATCCTTTTTTTTTTTCCCAGTGTTAATGGTAAAAAAGAAATGACGTAAATATCGCCAAATGCCTCGACAAAACAAAATGTTTGAGAAAAAGATTGTAAAAAGTAAGCCCACACTGTGGATCGAATCCGGGTACGCTGCCTACGAGGCGAGCTATGCTACAATTTCCAATAAGCTACGCTACAACTTCGAAAAACTCGTTTTGACAATTCGCTTTACATAAGACTTTAGGACGGCACTTGAAGACGTGAGTGGAGTGCCACTGCAAGGCACGTGAACATTCTGCAAGAGTGCCGTCGGACGGTACTCGAAACTACATTATATATATACCGGGTGTTTTTGCGAAGAGTTTCAAAAATCCTAAAAATTAGGGCGATTGAAAAAAGAAGAAACTCTCTTCGGGAACAAACTACCAGCCACGGCGGACGTCAGGAATTGCCAGAAACCTACTAATTAGCCAGATAATTAATTAAAACTTGTTAATTAACTTTTTAATTAGGGGAAATAGACATATGGCTCCAATTAGAAAGTTGCTGAGCGTTATCAAAAACCACTAAATCAGTCATTTTCAGAAAGAGTTTGAGCGCGTGAGACGAGTAGTAGCGCACTGAATTTGCCACTCGTGGAGCAGGTACAAGGCTAGCGTTTGCGGTAAGGCGCCCGCGCGATTTTTCCGCCTCTTATCTAGCCCCAGCCTTGTGCCTGCTCCACGAGTGGTAATTTTAGTGCGCTACTACTCTTCTCAAGCGCTTAAAGTCTTTCTGAAAATGACTGATTTAGTGGTTTTCGATAACGTTCAGCAACTTTCTAATTGGAATCATATGTCTATTTCCACTAATTAAAAAGTTAATTAACAAGTTTTAATTATCTGGCTAATTAGTAGGTTTTTGGCAATTCCTGCCGTCCGCCGTGGCTCGTTGTTTGTTCCCGAAGAGAGCTTCTTCTTTTTTCAATCGCCCTAATTTTTAGGATTTTTGAAAGTCTTCGCAAAAACACCCGGTATATCTTTTTGTAATTACTCAATGCGCGTTTTTTCCCACAACTTTCACAATACACTAGAGCCAGAGGGCTACCAAATAACTGCAACATATACAGCATTTTGTATAAAAAGTTTGTGCCCTAGTCAAAAAAGACCTATTCGAAAGCAACATCAACAATGCAGAGAAACGAACCTGATTTCGAACACCCGCAGTGAAAGCAAACGGGGTGCAAATACGAGCGCCAGCACATAATGGGTACCATAGCAGTCATGGGTTCCGCGAAACACACCGCCTAGTTAGGTGGTACCACAGCTGTACAAAGGCGCCACCCGATTTGTAGAACTCGCCTTGTCCACCGATCCACGAGATAAAGCTCCCGATACACTTACGAAGTCCCGTCCCCCCCTCCGGCTTCGGTGGGACCTTCGCCTCTGTGTGCGTTCCCGCAATCGGACTGCTCGCTCATTGACAGGCCGTGCTGACAGGTCGGTTGCGGGACTTCCTCGGGAAAAGCTCGAAGGTCATCCCATGCGCAAAGCACGTGTGCGACAAGGAGCCCCACACGTTCGCCGCGTTCGCCTTCACGCTTCCTGCACACACACACAAGGACACTTCACGAACGCTCCGAAAAGAAACCACTGAAAAAGTCAAGCGAATAGACGAGTACTCACCAAGTAGACACAAAACCCACAGCTCGGTCCATGGGCACGGCGACATCTGAGACACTTTTTGTTTTTCGGAGAACATTCTTCGAAGGCACTAAAGGCCTGAAACTGCCCGAAAGTTTGCAGCTTGCTTTGTTTTTGATTTTGGTTACGCTGGCGATGGCGTCGCGGCCGACGCAGCGACGTTCGCTGGTTACGACGAAACTCATTTGACGCAACATGAATGTTTCTGTTTTAATCGACATACATTAAAACTTGTAAACGTAAAAAAAATTTGTTTAAACATTTATCTAATTCTTTGTAATGAAGTATGTTGGTTGTGTACTAAACTGAACCTTGGCCTGTCTCAGCTTCGTCGTATACTAAACTGTAGCTTGGCCTGTCTCAGCTTGGTTTTATTTTAACATGGCGGCGACAATCGTTGCGTGCTGTGTTGTGCTCAACCTATTTTCTGTGCATTGGTCGTCCTGTTAGCCACCTCCTGCAATCCACATCAGCCGCAAGCATGCTGTCGGAGTATTGTTGTGCCCGCCGGAAAGAATATACAGTCTTCTCGGAAGCAAGGCTGCTACTATGGCTGCTTGGATCGTGGCTTGGACGTCGTCGGCTCCTACGAACCGCTTCCGCGAGCCTCACGCCGTTTGCTTGGTTCCTTTACGTTTCCGGCGATGAATCCCCCAGCCTTGGCCTTGGCCTCATCCCTATAGGACCTAGCTGGTGAAAAACAATCTACGACAACGCGGCGTCTTTGGAATGCGATTGCTACGATCAGTGGCTCTTAAAACCTCAGTGGCCCCCCTTCAATTGTGACCTCTGTGTGTGTGTGTAGGCGTTGTAAAGAGAGCTCTTCGGTGTGAGCGCTCTTACCTTCACAGTGTGCAAACTCTTCGAATGGTTATTCAACAGGCGGCGCTGCGAGACGCGAGCCTTCGGCGTTGCTTCAACTCGCAGTGTGGTGGTGTGGTTCTCAAAATGGGCAATTATACTCATTTTCATACATAGCGTGCATAGCTGTCAAAGGTACTGAAGTGGTGAGCATGAAAATACAGAAGAAAAAAAGAAGTGTTCGTGGACGAGTGGTAGGGCTGCTCTGGCGATACCGACGTCTCGGCGGCAGTGGTTCAAACCCTCTAAACGCGCAGTTTTTTTTTTTTTTTTTTTTTTTAGCCATTTTTTGTGCAAGATTGTGCGCATTGCCGAACTACATATTTCGATTCCTCCTTTCTTCTCGCTATTTATTTGTAAGTCGCCGAGAGGCCACATTTCTACCATCTGCTCTGCCGCTTTGCAAGTGTTATTTGCCTGCAGCACCGAGTTATATTTTTTTTTCGTGCAGCGTGGAATGAGGAATTTCACTGATAGCAGCCTTGCCCCAAAATTTATAATAGGACGTTAATCGACAATAGTTGTGGCCTGAACAGCTTATTTTGAAATAGCTGTCAAGGGTAGGAATCCCCCTCTCGGGGTACTTGCGATGCACCTTGAGGCGAATGGCGTTGTGTGTGAATTCGGCATGCTTGACAGTCCCCGTGCTCGAAACTTCTACATGGCGAGGTCTTCGCTTCGGGGACGCCAGCTTGCCAGATAGACACTGCGCCTTGTACTTCGCGACAGTACGGGCGCACACTCCGGTGTTGTTACTGACCGTCTCCAGGACTTCACGACAGACTTCTCCGGGAAACGCGTTCTTGTACTCGCGTACACGTTGGCGATCACCTGTTTGCACTCTTTCAAGGTCTGCGCACAACGAATCTTTGAAAATATCCGAGCAGGAGAGGTACTTGAGCTTGTTGCGTAAGACGCCATCTTCTCAAAACCAGCCAGTGCCACACAACCCGAAAGCCCGCAGCTGCTGCCGCACGGACGAAAACGAAAACAATTTAAAGTAGTTTACATTATCTTTCCCTTTTTATTGAAAAAAATTTGTGCTCCGTCGAAATCATAACACTACTATCAGTTTCTAGATCCAAGGAGGCACCTTTTTCGACTTTTTTATAAGTGTTTTCGCAGGGGACGCACTATTTTATGGGGTGAACGTGGACACGGTCGGCGATGCAAACCGGTGCGCTAGCTTTGACTGCGTTGCATGCTACGTATGAAACGGAGTATAGTCTTGAATAAGCTGCTGCACCTTCACTCGCTCCCAGAGACGCACCCCACGACAGTTCTAGAAATATGTAAAATGCAGACGCAGGATTCGGTTTCGAATAATTTGCACGACGCGAAACTTGTTGAATCTCGTATAAAACGAATTCTCAAAACGAGTACTCGCAGGTGTAGCTATGTGGAAAGGTGTCCGCTTCTTACAAAGCGAACCCAGGTTCGATGCAAAAAATAAACATATGTTTTTTTTTTGTTTTTTTTTACAAATATTCTTGAGAAAAATGAATGTCAACGAAACTTTGTGCATTATTTTTTTTCCTTTCCTTTTTAATTTTGTTTTGCACAATTATTGAAAATAAAATGTCGACAAAGCTTTGAACTAAATGGTGTCGGACTCCCTTTCTAGAGGTGCATAGGGAAACGGCGGGGCTTGGGTTGCCGGATGGACGCCGCGAAGCAGCATTCATAATTTTTTTTTCGGTAGTGCAAATGCTGCTGACCTGTGACTCCCGTTGAGAAGGGGAAGAGTCAAAACAGAGTCACACGAAACATTGACTCTCTAAGAGAGTCGTGAAGTCTCAAAGAGAGTCATGGAAGCAGTGACTCCCTTTGGACTCCTTTTTTTCTAAGAGTGTAGAACCTGCGTGATTTTCTGTGGAGCCATAAACAACCCGAGCGCCGCGGGGATAGAATCCTCCAATTTAGGAGGTTTGTTTTGGTTTGGTGCGGGGGAGTGAGAAATCATGAGAAAGGGGCGAGCGTAAAGAGGGTATGGCTTGCGGAAGCTACGGGGCTGACGTCATGGCCTTTCCAGGTCTTCTAACCTCCATGGCTACCGTTGGCCGTCGACGTGTTGGTGGAGTGTGGCTCCGAAGGAAATAGTCCAGGCGGCCGTCTTGATCGACATTTGTGCGACGCATTGTTGCAGAAGGGTAATCTTCGGCAACGCTGGTCTCATTGCCCCAAAAGGCTTCCTCAGCTCCTCAGTTTCAGCAAAGAGTAGTAAAACGTCCTTTCTCGCCAAGAAGGTCGAATGGTTGAAGCACATTGGCACAGTGTGAAACAAAGTACCTGTAAAAGACTGATATCAGCCGTGGGAAGAACGAAATGCCGCCGATTAGCAAATACTGGTCAAATGCCTGAGACACCATAGTGAACAACACTGCGACTCGCCCAAAATTAACTCACCGCATTCGCAAATTAACTCGTCGCATTCTAAGATCTTTAGAATGTACATTCTAAAAGGCTGAGGTATCAACACGGTGGTGGAGTAACTGCCCGCTTACACAGCTGCGATTGTATTTCGACCGACAGAGACAAGACAGGTATTTTAAGCCTTTAGCGACGGCTTATACGACCGACTCCGCAACAACGGATCCGGTCGTTTGCGGTATTGATAATGATGCCATGCTTGGTGTGGCGTGCTGTGCTCACCACAGGCGTGTGGTGTGCTCTTCTGCAGCTAAACTTGCGACGAACAGTTTGTCGAAGTATGAAAGGACAAAACGTAATCCCGGCGCCACATATTCAGTAAATCGTTGAAATAATTGCGAAGCATTAGTAAGGCCAAAATGGAGGCCTAGAAATTAAAATACTCCGAAGGGTGCTCTGAAAGCTGTTCTGGGGATGTCCTCTTCAGGCATCGGAATTTGATGGTATGTGAAGTAGGCTTTCTAAAAGATGGTAGATTCTCGAAGACTGACGGTGAAACATTCTCCGTTTAGGAGTGGATACAGGCTTGGAAAGGTGTTTTTGTTCAGTATGCGGCAATCGCCAAACGCCATTTGTTTTGGAGACCGTGTTACACAGCGACGAACCAATGCTGGAGCGTGATGGTACTGTCCCGAGTTCTAACATGTGGTCTAAAATCTTCTCTGCCAATTCTTAGCTTTTTGGGGGAGAGGCGGCATCGGTGAATAAAAACAGATGAGCCTGTTATCGGTATGTAAGGCCCGCTTCAGACGGGGCAACTTTTCGAGCAATTTTGAGGTTGCTGGTGGGTTGTTTCCTAGCTTTCCTTAGATAGACAAGAATTGCTGAGAACGGATCCGGCTCGAAACGGACGAGCAACTCGAACAACTCGGAGACATTTGAAGCGGCAGCAGCCAATCAGGGACGCGATATTTTCACGTGACACCCCTGTGGTGGTGATGACGACAGCTAAACACTTGGTTCTGTTTTGAACAGTATCGTTTTTGGAAATAAAACTTTTCAGAAAGATGAGTTAGTATTCTCAACGCCATTCAAAGATGTAAGAACACGTTTTTAGCGCGTAGCTGTGCGTCTAAATATTGCACGAAAAATCAAATTGAATGGTGATGATGGCAAGTCGTAGCAATTCGGCTGCTCCGTGTGAACGTGGGCAGTCCGTGTTGCGGGTGTTGCGACGTGAAGTTGCTGGGTGAAATTGCCTTGCCTGAAGCGGGCCTAATGTATCACGTGAGGCCAGATTCACGAAGAGCTTCTTGGTTTACGACAACTTAGTTAAGAAGTTCGTTAGTTAAGAACATCATAAAAAAAGGAGAAATCGGTATTCACGAAAGCGTTCTTAAGTGAGAGGAGGAAAGCGACGTTTTTGTACGGAAAACTAGAACTTGCCGGTGCTGTTTCTAAGGTGACGGCGTCCTAGGCAGCACAAACAACCAATCGGAGAGCTCAGCATGGTTCGGAGCAGTTCGGAGCACATCGATTTTTAATAACAAACCACGACCTACAAACACAGGTGGCCTTTCTGTCACCGCTTGTCTGGGGTTCGTGTCCGTGCAGTGATATGTCGACGCTAAAACGACTTAAACGCGACCGAATGCTGAGGCCAGAATAATCGCCTTCGTTGACTGCTACGAACTCGATCGCTACGAAATCAACACAACTGCTATCGTTGGTAAAAGACGGCTTCTGCCAGTCGTTTGCAAAGCGACATAAATGGAAAGAAATAGCCGCGGCGTTTTTCGCTGCCTCGGAGATGCAGGAGCGAGCGTGCAAAAAGATACGTTTGAACTACGAGAGTGTCAGCAAGAGCCACGTAAGTACCTGGGCACACTCGCAACGGACGCGCGCGTTTGATCGAAGTGCTGGATTCGCGCTGTTGGACCACGGATTGGTAAGCGCTTTGGGGACCGATCTTTTACGATTGCAACTCGATACTGACGTAACACTCGGCAAAGAAAGGTAGGACCGGCATCGCGGAACTGCCACGAACTTTTATAGCTCGACAGTGACGTACAGTCGTGTCAGAACTAAAATGGCATAGTAATAACAAAGTGTACATACCGTGTTGCGAAGGTAATCCATACGGCGTTTATTTGAGCTCTATCACACAAAACACAGAGATAGAATCGATGAGAGTCCCTTTTCGACGACATCATTCGTCACCACTGCCTCGGAAAAGGAGGAGATGGTAAGGAAAAGAGATTGACCTCTTAATTTAGAATTGAGGTAAGCGATCAAACTATAATACGAGAAGGCTCCACAAGGGTTGCAAGGGCATATTCCATTCAGCACGCCAGCCGGTCGCGGGCAGACGGTCTTGGCCATGGACCGGCAGAGCAACGCTACGCCGAGTCGGAGTGCCTTCTAGGCCTACATTCTGCCGAGCTCGCTTGGTCGGGGTCGGTGGAATCGTTGCCATTTGGGACTTTTTCATTGTGTTCGTGGATCCAGGGCTCTTGTTCGTCGTGGTCTGTTTCAAGTACTTTTTAATTTTTTTTCTTGCTGCATGAAGTCGGGACGCGCTAGAAGAGCATGTAGAAAAATAAACGTCCGATGGTCGTCGCGAACAAGTAACTGAGCGACGCTGTCGGCCATGCGCATTTTATCGTAAAAAGTGCGTAAGACAGCTTCGGAGCTGTCGTAGGATTCGGTAGTAATCTGCGCAAAACTTACGAAAATTTTTTTTTTGTGAATACAAATTTGATCTTAAGTTTTGTCGTATGGTACGTTTACACTTGCGGATCCGCCAGCGAATCCGCCCACCTTTTGCCGCGGGGGCGAAACGCTGGGCGGAAAACGCGGCGGCGAGCCGTATAGGTCCAGGACCTATTTCTGCCGCCGAAAGAGGCGTTTCGCTAACCGGAAATGACATTTTTGCGCAGCGCAACGCTGGCTACGTCATGAGTACCCGTCCTTCCGGGAGCAGCAACTAGAGCTGTCGGGAACCGGTCGAGGTTCGAGTTCGACCAAGTTCGACTTTTTTTAACTCCTTGTGAAAATTTTGACAAAGGACCGACTCAGCTTCGACTGCTATGCGCATACGCGACAGGCTGGCTAGTTGGCTTCGGATTGGATGGTGATGGCTGAGGGATGAATTAAAGGCAGCACTGATTGGTTATTCCAGTTAATGCAGTACACAGAATTAAATAATTGGTTTCTTTTAATTGCAACTGTTCATAAAATTAAAATAACCCTTTGCATAATAAAATATCTCCAAACCCAGACATGCTTGTATCAAGGTCTGGCCCTACTGTCCACAAAGTCGAACTGGTCGATCTGGTTAAAAGTTCCTGGTTCGACCCAGTCGAACCCTGAAAGTTTGACCTAAAATCGGGTTCGAAAAAAGTTCGCGACCCCCCTAGCAGCAACGCCCGGGAGAGACAGCCCAGGTGGGAACACTCGTGCCTTCTCGTCATATTTGACGGGATGTTACGAGAACAGATGCCGCAGCCGGCGCAGCCGCCGCCGCTCGAAGGAAATAGATGTAAACGCAACCCGCTCGTCGCCGCCGCCGCCGGGAGCGGATTTCTTCTCAGGAAAAAACGTACCGTTACGCACGTTTTCGGCGTAAGATCGTTTTGTGAGTCTGCCCTGTGATGTCTAACAGGCGTCCCGCCGGGTGGTCGAGTGGTGCTTAAAAGGTGCCATGCACTTGGTTGGAAGCGGAGGCGAACACCGGACTTTCCATCTCGGCAACGACTTGTACAAAATGTTTTGTCGTTGAATCGAGAATAGGCGCCGTCTCTTGTCGTCGAATAGTCGACTAGCAGGGAAGGAGGATGCTACAGGAAGTTCTCAAGCAGCACCAAAAAGTGATTTTTGATCGGCCGACGGTTGGCCAGTATCTGGACAGCTTGGCCACTGGCGAGTTCTTGGCCACCGAAGACATAAACAAGGCCGGCAAGAGTCCGGCCACAAACTAGCTGTTTTCAGCTCGGCCGCCAGAGACATAAACACTGCCGGCAAGTGCCTGGTTAGCAGTGCTAATTTTCAACTTGGCCGCCGGTGACATAAAGACGGCCAGTAAGTGTTTGGCCAGAAGTGTTGAGTTTCAGTTTTGCTGCAGGCACGCCCATAATGTAAACTTTTATCGCTTTGAAAAAACTTCGCCAAGACGACGGCAGCGAGAGAGAAGCATCATGAGCGAGTGGTTTGCAGCGTTGCATAACATGCCGCGCGCGAACACTTTTAGCACAACCAAACGATCACCGCTTTATTGTTTTTTCGTTAGATTTGAAAGGCTATTGTCCTAACTATGAATGTCGTACGATATGTTATTTGGAACATTACCAGAAGTGCGAAAATACTGTATAGTGCCCGTTGTTGTTTTTTGAAAATAATATACAAAAACAGCGCCGATGTCATCTTCGCGTTAGCAATATCGCTCTGTCGCTGCGCGACACTTTTAGCGCGAACTCAACATCAGCGATTTCTTCGTTAATGCTCCACATATTCACTTCCCACCTGGCTAGTAGGTTTCATTATGGAATTATGATTCGAAGAGAAAAAGAGCACTAAAATCATTGCAGAATGACAACGACAGTGCGTGTCTTTCTACTGCCCTGCCACCAGCACGCGCTCCGTGTCTTCCACCGAGCTTTGACAGCGTGCTTGAGCTTGAGGTGCACAAGCATAGCCTACTCTATACTGCCAATACGAGGCCGACTGCCACGAGAACCGGCCGCCGAAATCGAGAAGGTAGAGAGAGCGGCAGACAACGGATGAGAACAGAGTCACGTGACGGCCGCCCCGCTGCGGTGAGACGCCGAGACACACTTCTCCCGAGCGATGGAATGTCCGCTCGTGCTCCTCGCGCTACCGCTTCGTTTCTCGTCGGGTTTCAAACCCATGTTTTAGGTCTTCGCCGCTGCAGAAACTGCTCGCTGACGGCCAGGTTCCCCCAGAAATGCTCTGTGCTACCACATCCTCGCGCTCCAAATCTGCGACCGGGCACTCTGTGGCTTCGTCATCGAACTGCCAGGCTTTGCGACTATAGATATTTCCAAAAAAGAGCGAGTGGACGGTGCCATTTTTATTGCTCGTGCGTATGGCGCGTGCTGTGCTCGCTTTCTGAAGCGACGTACACGCACGTGCTGGGCTGTGAAGATCGCACGCTGGACTGTGATTTTGTAAACATTGTAAAGGTCTATAGAGGAGGCAATGGCACAAGAGGACTTAATCTTTTCGAAGTTTGGACGCTCGCGCAGGGCGTGGAACAACTGAAGCTTCTCCTCACCCTTCTCTCATTATCAGTGACCACAACTTTTTGCCATTACCAGTGTCGCGCTATGTATATATAGCACTGACATCAGTTTACAATCAATAGCATTCGCGCTCCGCTAATTACCTACGGCATGATGAGGTCGGCGTGGCAATTACACAGATCAATTCAATTCACATTACAACGCACGGAAATAGCGAATTTGCAAAGAATGCTGTCTCTTAGGCCGCACAACTTTGACAGGTGTTGTCACGAAGCTCTTTAGAAAAAACGCAAGTCTCGAAGATCAAAAGACACGGAGACAGTTTATTATTGTAGAGAGCGAGCGGAATGAAGAAAAATATTGACCACAAACTGAGCCCTCCGTGATATATACAGCATTCATATGTCTCAAATCGCCACATCTGAAGCGCGGAAAAACCTGCGAGATATTTGTTCTCTGTGTGGTTTTCAACAACACGCCTCGTCGCACCAGTTCACCTACCTCGCGGCTACTCTGCTTCAATTTAGAATGAACCGCAGCACATGCTACAGGCTCTCTTGGCCTATGAGGCGCCAGAAAGGTTGCAATGCTGCGCGGGAGGTGCTTTGAGCCAGGGTTGGGCAGTATCGCAATACAAATGTATCGCGATAGTATTTTAGCAATACATTTCGTATCTGTATTTCTCTATCGCGATACATTTTTTTCACCAGTATCTATATTCCTGTGTCGAAATACATTTGGAATGTTTCTTTGTATTGCGATACAATCAGGATGAAATGTATTTCGTTACATTTCTTGAGAAATACTCCCCCCCCCCCCCCCCCCCGAAAAAAAAAATACAAGTCCAAACGTTTTTTTTTTTTACTTTTGATGGCACCAGGGTCAAGGAGATGCTGGGGCATTGCTACTATGCTGACCAAGGTTCCTTCCGACTTTCCAAGCTATTTTTCTATGCGTCCTCTCTCTTTTGAGAAGTGTCGTGTAGTCGGGGACTCAAACCAGGTGGCGCGCCAGGAGTAGAGTCAGAGCATCTTCTGCCGCAGGTCCTTAGAAAGGAATTTTTTGAGTCATTGCTGGCTGGCATCTAATGCCCGCTGCTAACCGTCTCTCTCGCCTTAGCGTACACAATACACCCATCCGGCAAAGCTGAGTCCCAGTCCGTTGCAGCACGAGCCTTGCAGTGGTTGACTTAAATAGTAGGATGACTCACGCAGTGCTGTTCAAGCAACGCATATCCGAATTTCCCTGAATTTAGCGGGAAAATTTGCCCCCTAATTTTAGCGGGTTAAGTTTTCCACTAAATTTAGCGCAGAAATTGATGTCATATGACCTCAACACAAATGCAGTTTTCCTGCTAAAAGCAGCGGGGAAAATGACGTCGCATGACCGTGTCATGTCATCCATAAAAAATTCAGTTTCTCAGCTAGACTTAGCGGAAATATTAACGTCCCATGACCGCAACATTAATTCAATTTCCTGCCAAGTTTAGTTGGGCGGTTACGCCGACAGCGACGCCGCGAAACGCGGAAACGGGTGCTAAGAGCTGCGCTAAAAAAACTAAATGCATCAGGTGAAATAAAGTGAAAATTAGAGATAAGAAAAAGAAATAGAATCTAAGACGCCGTTCTCAGATCCTTTCTTTTGTCCGTTCTCAAATGTTTTGATTTTAAGAAAAGTTTATATCTTTATTCATACCCAGAGAACCCCTCCCAGCTTCAGCATGAATGCAAAAAATCAATGCAGACTAGACCTTGTAAACTATAATGCACATGAAAATGAATGTTCGCCACGTAGTCATGTATGAGTCAGTGGCTCAGATCTCTAAATACATTTGTATTGAGGAACATTCTTGAATAAAACTTCTGGGCTTTGAATTCGACAGTTTGTACTTCCATAAGGAACACTGTAAGGCACTGATTTTTTTGTGACACATCAGGAACAGCACAGCAGTGTCATCCTTGCATACCTAACAAGAATTTGTATTTTTTTTTAGCATGGCATGTGCTATTCTAATGCTTATACAGCCTCCTTTAACAAAATTTCCTTTGTAGAGCTTTTTATTGGTTCTTATTTAACTCGCACGACAGATTCGGTACCTTGAATTTTCACTCGGCATCAACAGTTTTATATATTAATGTAATAGTGAAAGAAAAGATGTATGGTCTTCAGTACGGCTCAACAAGCACAGATGTTGAGAAAAGTACTGAAGAAAACTCAAATGTCAAAATAAAAAGCTGGAATGTGGATACAATTAAGGACAGTGTCATGAATACAGTAGCAGATTCAATATGAAGAATATGTGTTAGACGCACACTCAAAGAAACCTGTTGCATCTATATTCATGCAAATTACTTCGCAGAACCCAGCGCTGCAGTCTCGGGTGCGACTTTGCTGAATGAGTCCACTGAAAATGAGTGCAGACGGAAAAAGCAGTTTGATCTGCGACAATGAGCATTACATAGGCAAGTGACATGTCATTGCTACTGGTACAGTGCCGAATGTTTCAAACTGCCAGTCGCATCATTCTGCGAGTTCCATCCGTATATTACAGGGTTTGGCTCTCTCGAATGCTTTGCGAGAAAAATTATGAACTGGAAATGTCTAGCGTAGTTCTAGAAAAACTACTTCCAGAATCCTAACTCAGCATCGTAAAGAATATAAAAAGTTTCTAGAGATAAGGTTAGTGCAGGAGTTGAATAAACTAAATACTTAGTTTTGCGAAACCATCTTGCCGTAGTAAACGTATAAAGTTCCCCTAGGTAGAGCTAGTCATTACGGATGATTGTGCCCATTGCATACCATAAAAATTTATTTTGCGACCTACAATATTTACAGACTCAACCAACTCTGAATAAGTGGAACACTTGGCACTAAAGATTGGTCTCACCATGACTGTCTGCAAACATCCATATAATAATTTCCATAAATCTATGCATTTCAAGAAAATATTTGGAGCGAGCTGTTTAAACTGCCATAACACTTTTTAACGCTAATAGAAAGCCTGGAGTGGGCCACAACTTAAGCAGTTTTTACTTTATTATGAAGGGCAATAACAAATATGTGAAGCTTAAAACTAGGCCTGCACTGAATTGCTTTCTTAAGTTGAACGTGCTATGCTCGGTTCAATATATTATCTTTGCAGAGCTGACAATGTGCAAGTTCCCATTTTTTATATTTCACATCTCCCGACTGCTGGGTGGCGTAGGTACATAAGATTGATGACAGCAACGTAACACAATGATTATTTTAAGAATTTGTTTGGGTATAGCACTAGCGAAGCCATCTGCGGGAAGTTATTTCTGTGACTCCGTCGAACCTATCTGTGACTCCGTCGAACCTACATCCGTGGGCTTTAAGTTCACATGTGAATCATGTCTGCAGACGCCTTTTTGTAATTGGAACTCCATCCAACCCGATATTTGAATGCTTTTTGCATTTTAGGCTTAGTAGTGCTTTTGCTGTTTCACTTCAAGAATAGGTAAGAATGCTTATTTCGAGTAGCATACCTAACACTTGGTGGCATGAGGACTCCCTTGTCGTGATGCTAATCGAAAGTCACAGGCAGGGAGATACTGTGATGCTCTTGTTGCTGGGATTACCTCCCCCATGGTCCTGGCCGGACCACAGAAGAAGATTGAGTCCAAACTTGTGGCCACTAGGATCTCCAGATCTTGAGGCAACCAAGTAGCTGGAAATAAAAACAAATCACAATCAAGTACTTGGCAGAGCTACATTAGAATGGCTAGCATATTCTTTCGTGATGAGCACATAGATCCTTTTGTTTTTATACTTTGTACTTGTACCTATTAAAAAACTGCTCCTTCACAGCCACAGTCATAGACACACCCCAGGACAAAGCCACACTGGCCTTGAAATGATGGGTACCGAGTTAAGGCGAATGATCAAATGCATTCGTTTAACCCTCTCTCACCCCAACCTGGGAGATTTCTGTCAAATATTCACATTTAATTCTAAAGACTATAAAACAAAAACTACTACAGCATTGCAGAGCCGTATAGTGGGAGAGTTTAGCCAGTGGGTGTGGTGACAAAGGTGCCGGAGAGGAAGAAAGGGAGGAGAGAGCCGAAGGAGGGAAAGAGAAGGCAGCGAAAAGGAGACGACCGCTATTTTGACGCAACGTTGTTGGCGCGGAGCACTGTTGAGGCCATCTGTCGTCTGCTACTGGCTTAATTCATTTTTGCCTTTATAAAAGTTTACGTTTAAACATGGAGAAACTTCTTTCTTTAGGTTTTTAAGACACCGAGGAATAACACTATATTATTTTATTGCCAGAGCCTGCCAAATAAAAGCAAGGGGCAGGTGTCAAATAGAAAGAGTTTAGTTGGCGCACCAAGAGGCTAACCAATAACAATGGGTACCACTCTGCGCAAAATGCCTAAAAAGCGTGCATCTCTACTTGACACTAACAGCGGCACACACTATCTATTTTACTGACTAAATGGTACTAGATCATTATTTTCAGCTAACTAGTCAAACTAGATATTCTTGCCAACTTGCTTTTTAGGAAAATTTTTAAATTTACAAGAACTATTAAGACAACGGCTAAAAAAAAAGCAATGGCAAAACCAACAATCGAATTCGCCTGCTCTCCAGTAGCACGACATCTATAGAAGGCAGACGTGCAGAATGAGCAAGCAGTCTAAAGAAGAGTATGTACCATGTATAATTTGTTTCCATGCTGCAAAGCAAGTGCTGGAAAGAGGTTTTACGACATTAACAAAATATCTTGCAATCAGTTGAGAACAAGTTAGAGCAGAAAACTTGTCCTTGCCCTTGGCATAACGTTTTAGTGTGGCCCATGGAAACTCAAATAAATTTGTGAATAAAAACAAAAAAGACTAACCTTCATAAAAAATATTTAACTTTCGCAAAGAAAAGTTATTGAACAAAATATGCGGGGTACAGTTGTACAGCATCCATTTGTGTGCTGAACCAATTTTGAGGCAAATCTGCGACAATGAAAAGAAAACGCCCGAGTACATTAGGGAAAGACAGAAAGGATGCATACCTACAACAAAAAAATTTAGAACGACCACGGGCAGGAACCTCTGGTGAGGCTCTCGGAGTGACTCCCTGCAATGGGCCTGCGCAGACCAGAGAACAAGATCGGTCAGAGCTTGCAGCCATAAGGTGCTTCATACCATGAAGTTCCAGAAGTAGCTGCAATTGGAAGCAAAGTGCATTTCATTTCTCTGCAGAATGGAGAGTTTAATAGCTAGTATGCATTCATAAGGTGATACAGTCACAAATGCAGATTTTTCGATGCAGCACTATATCACCAAATTGTTAACCGTGCCGGGCAACACTAAAAACCGAGAGCATTATTCCAAACTATCTCAGTTTAAAGCTAACCACGGCAGAAGCTGCAAGCCATGTGACCTTCTAGTTGGATGCCATGATACGTCGACCTTATAATCATGTGTCACACTGTTTTTGCTGCAATGGCTTGTAGTGTCAAAAGTGGTCCAGCTTAAAGAGATGCAAAGTATAGACGTTTGTGAGTGGGGCCCTGACCTAGTCTTGAGCTACATTGCGAGGAAGGACGTTTCAACCGGGATGTTTGCTGCCTGTATCCACACGACCAGCTTGTGCACAGCGATTGCTCGAGCCGAGTACATGTCCTCGACAGTGCCATTATTTGACAAGCAGTTTTATGAATGTTAAACATGACTGACTTACAGAGAGACTGCATCTCAACGACTAATGACTTGGGATACCTAACTGAATACTGATATATTAAGTGAATGCAAAACAAATTACCTGGCAGGCATTAAATTTATCAACAGGGTGGGTCGACTCCGCATTAAGTTGGAGTCGATGCGTCAGGCACGTAGCCAGGATTTTGTTTCAGGGGGGGCCCACTCATAACAAAATGCTGTATGAGGGGGAGGGGGGAGAGGAGGACCCATGCAAAATGGAAGATATGGGGGGGGGGGGGGAGGCCGGGCCTCATAAGCCTCCCCCTGGCTACGTGCCTGCGATGCGTAATAGGACAGTACAAAGATATACCTTACAATTCCTTTTGCACCCCCAAAATGATGTGTTTTTGAAGGTAAGATACACAATGTTCTTGATTCAGAAAGTGCCTCAGCTGTACAAATGCATATGCAGTAAGGGCACTCGCCAAGCCTATTCTCCTCAGCTCTGTGCAGGTTAAGCTAAGTTAGAGTATAGAAGTACACGCTCACTGACAGCATGAGAAAGGCAAGGAGAAGTCTCCGTTGTTCCACCACCAGCCCGTCTGCTACCTTCGATGACGTTTCAGCGCCTCATGAGCCTGGAGTGAGCACATCTGTCCAAAGCGGGGTGAAAAGCACAAGCACATGCTGGAGGACGCCCAGCCATTCTCTTTTTGTCATCGGCTATTCTACATATTTTAGTATGACATATTTTTAAGTGAGAAAAAGTATTGCAAATATGCAGTCCAACTTTGACCATAATACAGAAGTCTGATAAAGATAACAGTTGCCATTCACCATTTTCCAAATAAGTGCTCCCACCTATCGGAACATCTACACATGTGGTGCGTGAGTGGGTTCAGGACTGAGACGCTAGAAAACGAAGCGCTCACAAGGCTTGTCTGGCCCTTCCAACCATGCGGGTACATTCATCGCAAATCCCCGATTTTTAGCCAAAATGATTTAGAATGAGCAAATCTTGTCTACGCCCGAGGTAGAACATTGAATTGTGATTCCCCCCTATTGTGCCAACCATCCTTCAACCTGCGGTACCACCTGCAAATGAACTATGTTGTGCTGCGGCACGCGTCCATGCTGCCTGCTTCAGGGAAAACCACTGCTCGTGTTGAAGACGACATCCCACAATCTACAGGCAACAATGTTTAACAAACTAAAACAAAATTGATATCATTCAATAGACAGATAGGCTTACAAGGTGTCGACACCATGATTGTTGTTGTTGGTTTTACTCCTGCATACAAACATAAGTGACTTCCTCTTTCCTCCGATGTACAGTAAAACCCCCTTATCTTCGTGGCCCCTATTTTTTCTCGAATCGGTCACAGAGGACATAATCGCAGCCACTGAATTCTGCAAAATTAAAGGCCGCGAAAATTAAAGGTTCGCCAACATTAAAGAGTTTACTGTTCTTCCGTGTGTCACATGATGTTAACATTTCAAGGAGGCTGAAGGTATTGGTTTAAGAAAAAATTGACCTATGAAAAAAAATGCCCTTCTCCAAGTTAGGCACGCGAGGTTCTTTTGCACTATCTATAAGGCGGCAAGTTTGTTTCGGCAGAGCTTTTGGTTAAACGGAGTCACAAACGTAGCTATACTTGGAGTCAACTATTTTGTGCTGCATTATAAAGCTAGAGTAAATTCCACTATGCTTCTGCACAGCACTGTTTGTGGCGAGAGCATATGTGGTTTAGTGTTGCATCCCATTTGCATGATCTAGAGAAACTAGCGCTGACAGAGTTGGAGCACTAAAAAAAACAAAAAAAACAGCCGAGTGTGGAAACATTGAGAGATGCACACATGCGAACTGTGTATTTCTTAAAAGTGGATTCAAGCAAAGGCACAGACAATATGTATACTTACGGCGGCCATACTTGCCTTTCTTAAGCACGACCACGTTTCCCTCGGTAGCACCATTCAGTAAGCACCAGCAACACGCCCATGAGACGCCGCCGACTCATGGATTGAATGACGACCCTCCTGAGGTCTTGGAAGGAGATCGGAACACTGCTTTAGGCCAGATGTTGTATCTGGAGCGGGCAGGGAATAAAAGTAAAAATTAACAAATTTATCTGAAGCGCTACGTTCCTATAGCATAAACTCTAGGATAGCAGTATATATATATATATATATATATATATATATATTTTTTTTTTTTTTTTGAGGTCAGTCATGCATTTTATTTAAACACAAATGGTTGGTTTATATGATGAACCAGCAGTCCCTATTTGCCTTAAGTGTAACGGAGTGTCTAACGTTACGTCCGACGGAACCCGAAATAAAAATTAAAGTTATGCCCAACGTAACTGTCAAGCATTCGAGTTGCGTCCGACGTAACCCAAAATAAAAATTAAAGTTACCGTATTTACTCGAAAACAGGTCGAACCCTATTTATTAACTCCACCAAGAAAAAAAAAATTCAAATATAGGTCGACCTTTTTTTTTATTTTTAAGAACATTGGAAATTTTGGGCAAAAGAAAGAAAAAGTCCTTTATTTACATCACTCTCAGCTAAATCACGGGGCGATGCCAAAAACTTCATCACCGTCAGAACTTCTGGACATGTTATCATCGTCCGAAGCTTCGTCAGCTGGGTAGACATCCTCGCAAATTCGCAGCAATACTTCACTGACACCGTTGTAAAATGACGACAAGAAACGAAAAAAGGTCCGAAGCGTCGGAAGAGAAACTACAAAGACGCAAACAAAGCCGCCGTGTCGCCATGAGCAACACGCGAGCCGAGCCGCCTCAAGCAACTAACAAAAGTAACCTTTTTTTTTTTTTTTTTTTTTTTGTGCGCGTTTGCGAGGATGGTGGGTAAAGTGCATGGCGCATCGCGTTCCTCTCCTTCCCCGTTGCTTAGCAAGGGGAACGCTAGAGGCGCGATGTCGAAATCCGACGCCCGAGGGGTGCGCGCGATAGCGGCACCGGCCACCGCGGGCGCCGAGCCATTTCGGTTACCAAAAGCTTTTTTGAAACAAGAAGCGGCGCGGCTCTACGGCAACGCCGGCTCGGTGACTCGATAGCTTCATGCCTCCGGTAGGGTCGCCAAATTTGGTCGCGAATGTAGGTGTCGAAATTCCTTAAACACAATTTCAAAAAAAAAAAAAAGGTCGACTTATATTTGAATAAACACAGTAGTCAGCCGCGCGACGAGACACACATTATGAAAGCGATTGGTGCGAGCGACCAAGGCGATGAGCGACGTTTTCTAGAAGCCCAAGAACCGAGCGGCGCAACCAGCGAGAGTGAGAAATCTTCGTCGCTCGGCGCCGGCACTCGTAGCTTCTCGCCGTCGCTCGTCTCGTTGATCGCTATATTGCTTACATGCCGTTCAGAAAGGCGCTCTAAGTGCTTACCATTGCATTGGGACCAGCCTCGCATCCAACCGTAACCAGTCTTGACTTTTTTTTTTATCCGCCCAGGTAGAAGTTAGCATCGTACATACACAGTTTTCAAGCATGGCTCTTCTTTCATTGCTCGATTTACATTTTCGGCAGATGACCGCAATGAAGCACAATTATTCTAGTTCAAAATTGTCACGAACACTTGGCACGCATGCTTATACTGTAGCGCACCTAACGTAATTTAAAAGTAGAACGAAAAAGGGACGAGATTCGCTTACCGCTTCACGGATCCTAGGCCTGACGGCCGTACTTGGAAGTCGCCTGCGGTCCGGCGATCGGACGAGTCGAGCCGGCCTGACGCAGGCTGACCACGCCTGGTTGAACTATGAGAGGCGCCGTCCAGTCGAGAGCCAGAGACGCAGTTGAAACGGACCGTAAAACATCTGTCCCGTAACCGTAATCGAGCCAACGACCCCCCACATCACTCTATCTTCGCCATTGTTCGCCATCTCCGCGACGACCGGAAGTGGAAGCCGCGAAGTTAGAAAAGCCGCGGCAGCGGAAGCCACTGGGCGGAAGCTTTACGTTTCGGTTTCACTTTCCTCCAACGCCGGCTACGGTCGCTACGGCTGCTGGCTGGTGTGTTTGTGGCTGGTTGCGACGACGTGAGGGGCCACGAAAAGACGCCGAGTTGGCCGAGTACGAGTCACGGCCCACGATACGAGCAACGGGCCGTTTGCCGCTGTAGACCGGCGATGCGGTATCCGCGGCTTGGTGTCACGATCGGTTTGTTGCCGTGCACGTTGACTCAAAGCTCGAAGTTATGCAGTTCCGTTCCGGCACCAGCCGCACCACGTTTTCCGGTGCATCGCACGTGGAGGCCTTTCGACGCATTCAGTGAACGTAAAGATCGTGCCCGCTGTCTTCGGTGCTGTGGAAGAAGTTCGGAGACGGAAGGCGTTTAGGACTCCAGGCCGGGCCGCCGGTTCACTCTGAACGAGAGGCGACGTGTGTGTGCACGCTTTGAGGAAGCCTCCGCGTTTCGCCGCGCTAGACCTCGCCGATCGCGACCGGACCAACCGGACCCCGAGTCCGAGAGACTCTTGCGGAGCCAGGAACGGCACCGAGGTAGGAGCTGCTCGTTCTGCGCTACCATGCAGTGCTCTACAGTGCTCGGAGCTCTCGGTGTCATTCGTGCTTGCACCGAAGCCTTTGTGACCCCTTCGGACGCGCAAGTCGTACTTCGCAAAGGTTTGGACGGGGCCGCCCTCACCGAGCAGCTCCGCTATATTCCGCTTACTTATGATCGCAATAAAAGCTTGCGTTTGTTCTCGGGAAAACAATTGCGGGAACGCTCTCCGCGCCGCCGACGAGGTTGGCCGCCGCAGCGAGCGCCTTCCGATAATCCTCCCCGTTCCAAAATGCGATGCGCTTTGCGCATTATGCCGTTTACATGACCGCGTATTGAATGCGGTAACTGGATTCAATGAGACTAAGTCGCATTCGTGTAAACGTGGCTTATGTCCTTTTTCGACAAGTATGGTGCATGTAACGATAGCGGTGGTGAACGACGGACGTTTTTGCTGGAAGATGGCGGTCGTCTTTCTGCATGTATGATTTGGTTATACCGGTGGTCCTGTGGTATAAGCGTTTTGTTGGAAAGATGGCGGTCGCCTACGTCATCGGACGCAAAATCATACCAGCCACACCGAATCATATCGGCAAGCAAAGTGGCTGCCAGTATAGACAGACCCGGAGCCATAGCGCTGCCGGTATCTCCAGTTATGCAGAACGCCAAACCAAACTAGCTGCATCTATAACACAAAGAAATTATGCTGGTGTCATACCAGAACTGAACAAGCGGCAGGTTTGTTTCTTGTACGTTTTTCCAATAGGGTTGGGACTTCAAAAAGTAGCCTTCGTGCTGCTGTCCTGTTCACTCGGTATTGACAGCAGAGTAGAGGCTATGCGTATTTTAGGCCAATTGTGTCTCCGGTTACGGTCACGTGACTATAGTCTCCAAGGGGGTCATAAGGCAGAGTTCGGCACCTGCCTAAAGGAGAGGGCTTGGTAGACAACTTCATAGCATTCATTGCACTGCAGTGAAACCTGTTTAGAACGAACCCACGTACAGCGAATTATTGTCGATATCGAACTCACAGTAAATATAAATATAAATACACGTAAAAAGTACTTTTTATAAGGGACAACATATTGGCTATATCGAACTTTTTGCCCCGGGAAAGTTTCCGAAAACGCGCAAACAATCGTCTTCTAGCCTGTCCCTCCCCTCCAAAAAAAAAGTAAGAAAGAAAAAAAGTTCCAAAAGCTCAAGTTGCGAACATAATTGAGCAAAGAGAACCAATTCAGAAGGAGAGAAAGCTAAAAACTACACTCAGTGCGCACGCACAAAAAAAAAATCTTTTCATTCCAAAACGGTTTCCCACAAAGCGAAGCGATTCAGAAGGTGAGATAAGTTTAAAAAAAAAATAACAAAAAAGCCTGCCCGTATGCGAACAAAAAATATCTTTACAGCGCGTTGTTACAAGGCGGACGCGAAGAGATGACAAAGAAGGAGAAGCTCTCGCCTTACAACGAACGCTTCGTGAAAGTTCGTTGTAAATGTGTTCTGCTATATCAAATTGTTCGCTATATCGAACTGATCGTAGCGTTTCCTGCGGTTCGTTATAAACGGGTTTGACTGTATCAACTTTAGTAAGAACTCTCAAACGTTTCCACTGACAAATCCTCTCATCGTGTTCATTGTTGGGATGTCCAGTGTTGGGTCACGAGGGTGACCAAAACAACCGGTAAATAAGCTCTCTTTTTCGTGCAATAGCGTCACTTGGTTTTTGTCATCGTTGGGGGCGTGTCCCTCTACACTTCTGGCTTCACCTCTGGTGGCCTCATGTAGCCTTCAGAACCTTCCTAACTCCATGTTTGGCTCTAACTACAGCATTCGAGCAAAACATTATTAGCTCCAGATTTGACCCCTAGCATTGCCAAACTTGGGTCCAGTTAGGCGTGTCTTTGGCATGCTGCTTGGGTAATTGTTAATTATATTTTTGTGGATATTACATTAGAAAACAAAAACGTTATTACTTGGTCGCCGCACAGCCTTCTACAGTGTTTAAGCGTACGCAAACAGAGTTGTCGAACTGTAACTTGCGAGCACATCGAGCGGCTCGCTCTAGCGGGTCAAAAACCATGAGTACCGTGTAACTGGAGCGTGCTCTACCAGTCAGCCAACCTTGTGTCTGGCAACTCAGTGCCAGCACAGATCTAAACAAGGCACCATAATAAAAGGCTAGGCCTTTTGACCTCTTGGAACTTATCTGCGAGAACCTTCTTCACGCGCTGATACATGATATATACGGAGTGGAATACGGAAACCAAGCATCCTTCGCTGACTTCGCGACCAGGCCATAGAAGGACTTCGACCTCCGGATGAACTCTTGCTGACCGGCAACCTTGCCCAGAATTGGCGTTAGTTCCAGCAGTGCCTGGAATTGTGCCTCGAAGCTACAGAGCCACTAAAACCGCGCTCCAAAAAGCAGAAGGCCGCAATTTTTTTTTTTTTGCACGTCGCGGGTTAAGAGTCGTTGGATTTTTTTAATACTTTCCGCTATTCCACCGAAGAACACGAAAGCTACGCTATGCTAGTGCAAAAAATTGATAGCTACTGCACGCCGCGCTCCAACGAGACTTACGAAATATATATATTTCGCTCGCGCAAGCAGAACAAAAACCAAGCGTTCGAATGTTTCTTCAGAGACCTACAGCTCAAAGTGCAATTGAGCTTCAACTAATTTATTTTACAATATTTACATAATTAGAAATCTGAGGCGTTTGTAACTGCGCCGGCGGTGCTGGAGTCCGTCGAACCAGCAGCTGGAACCACGAGCCGCCTTTCACGCGCCTTTGTCTTTTTCTTCTGCGCCTTGTTGCCAGTCGCTACAAGGTTCCAGGTCGTTGAGACGAATGGTGTTGACGGTGTTGCAGCAAGAGTAACAAAAGCCTTTCCTGAAATGTCTTCTAATGAGGTGTTGGGTAGATGTGCTCGCTTGATACTGTCGAGCGATACGACTTCCTTGCGACCTCTGATGGCCAGGGTGAATATCGTTTCATTTCGCTCAAGCACCGGATAAGGTCCATCGTAGGGGCGCAGTAGTGGGCGTCTGACGGTGTCGTTTTGCACGAACACCTGACTGCAACGTTCGAGGTCACGGCTTACGAAGACCTTGCGTGATTGTATTCTGGGTGCGGTTGGTTGCAGATTTTGTAGAAGTGACCTTAATCAGTTTGTGTAGCTCTCGCAGTCCGTGTCGCTTGCGCTTTGAGCTGTAGCATTATGCACCAACAAGCTCAACTACAACCTGTTACGCAATCGAGCAGCTTTGGAACTTTGGCCGAATCTATTGTTCCAGACCAAATAGTTTACGGGACGGCTGACGTGAAGCTGAGAGAAAGACTGCAACGCGAAGATCCGTTGACGGTCTAGAAAGTAGTGCAACTTTCAAAGGCGGCAGAAATATAAGTCAAGCAGAGGCAAACCGGGGACAGCCCGGGACAGACCGTGGAAGTCGTGTCGAAACAACGCCAGTATTGTCAAGCAGGAAAATGTGGGCAATGTAACACGAAGCACGACCGGAAGAAGTGTCTGAAGTGTCTCGCATATGGCAAAGAGTGCTAAAAATGCAAAAGCAAAAATCACTTCGCGATACGCTGCAAAACAAAAAAGCCCCTGTTAATAACATGTACGCCGCGCCCGAGGACCATGACTTCAAGGTCTTGGAAGTGCAGAACTGCGAAAACCAGGGCGAATGGTGGGTGGAAGCAAGAGTGGCTGGGAAGCCTATTGACCTAGATGTAGATGCCGGAGCACAAGCTAATTTGCTACCGAGGAAGGTGCTGCGCTAGATCGACGAGGTTGTTCCAGGTTATTACGGGACTACAACGGCAACATGATCAGCCACTATGGAACTACCGTCGTCACTGTAAAATTACGAAGCAAGGAAGCATAAGTGCAGTTTTTCGTCGTGCAAGACCACCATCGACCGCTCCTGGGGCTGCCAGCCTGTGAATACTCGGTCAGTGTGCCAAAGGACATAATTGCGACTCTCCCAAAACTCTTCCACGGCCTTAAGTATATCAACAAAAAGTACAACATGGTGTTCAAGCCCGTAGGCTCTAGTGTGCTCACTGGATGTGAGACAAGATACTTCCAAATAGAAAAAGAAACACATGGAACTGTTTGCGGTTGCTAGAGGTTCCACGACTTCATCTGCGGCAGGCCAGTCACTCTAGAAACAAACCATCAGCCAATAATCGCCATCTCTAAGAACTCTCTTGGCGACATGCCGCCCCGTCCTCAACGTTTTGTTATCCGACTAATGAATTATGACTATTGCTTTCAGCTCGTCCCTGGCGAAAAGGTCGTCCTGGCGGACGCGCGCTCACTGGCACCGCTATTAGGCAGCCCAAAAGGGGGCTCCGCTGTTTTGACCGAGCGGGGTCCGTGGTGGTGGAGGGGCGACTCGAGGCAGGCACCGGGCTGGAGCTCCGCGGAGACAACGATGAGCCGCGATCTCTCTCGAAAAGTACACTGTTTATTTACATGATGTACAGTTGGTTCAAGACCTGAGAAGAGATTTGCTTGTCAAAGTTCGCTCATTTTAAACACTTCGTTCTCCCTAGGTCCCTAGGTAGTGACCCCTACATCGGTGGATAGTCGGCAAATCACAGAAAGGTGTTTCGTTCAAACACCGTCCCACATTCCATTATTACGCACACTCAGCCGCCGTAAACACTTCACCGTCGGTCTAGACGGCGCCGAGAGTCTCACCAAAACACCGGCTCGTTGGAATTCACGCAGCTGGTTAAAACACCGTCCGGGGCCGAGACGTGACGTGCCGATATTCGACCCTTCGTGTCTACGCGTTGAATGAAGGCTTCCTGATGATTTCATCGCCCCGGATCGTGCCCGGGTGTGAAACCTGAGACGTTGTTTTCCCTCTTCGGAGGCTATATCCCGACCTGTACACGGTAAAGTCTGGCTATATCACGGCGCCCGTCTGGTGCGTCCGCGGGGCCGGCGTGCTTCCGAAGCGATGCTTGCGCCAGGCTCGCTGAGTCAGATGACCTTGAACCCGCGGGAGGCGCTCGACGAAAACAGACGGCCAGATGTAGACATTGTGAACATGGTCCGGGGGCCATTCATAACAACGCACAATGACGTGGAGGTTCACGCAATCTTGTCTTCTCCAACTTGGTGAGTGAGGCAACGTCCACGAGCTCAGGCAGGAAACCGCGAACGATGCTTTGTTGGACACTGTGGTCATGTCTGTTCAAAACAACTGGCCGGTGGAAGGAGATTTCAAGGCATATTCTTCTGAATGGTCGGGGATAGACGGCAGGCTCTTCAAAAATGATAAGGCAGTAATACCGAAGAGTTTCTCCCTAGAGGTGCTAAATAGGCTTGATGAATTTTTGCTTGGGCAGCAACAAGTGTAAAGCAGGAGCGCGACTTTTGATGTTTTGGCCGGGCATGACATTCGAGATTCAGCACATGATTAGAAAGTGCGCCACATGCAAGCAGTTTGCGTATCAGCAGCCAGGAAAGCCCTTATTTTTGAGGCAGACACCGTCTCAGCCATGGTCCCGAGTTGGTGCGAATTTGTGCGAGTATGCTGGGAAAACGTGCCTCATTGCGTTCGACGTGTACTCCAATTATCCCGAAGTGGGGCCTCTAGACAACACCACAACAGTTGCTGTAGCCCACAAGCTCTCGGAAATTTTCGCGAGACATGGGATTCCGCTAGAGTTATGCAGCGACAATGGCCCCCGGTATTCCTCAAAAGAGTTCCAGGATTTCGCTAGGCGGTGCTATTTTTGGCATGTCACATCCAGTCCGTAATTTACGCAATAACGGCCTCGCGGAGAAGGGTGCTCAGATAATCAAGAGAATTATAAGAACGTCCTGTCACTCAAACGGAGATTTCTACTTAGGTCTCCTCAATTATAAATAATCACCCTTGGAGGATGGAAGATCGCCCAGTGAGCTGCCAATGGGACGACGCATCAGCTGGTACCAGACTTCACCGTGGAGCCCGCAGACCACGTCAAGAAGCGTCAGCAGCTCCGATGAACGTGGCAGCTACCACCACTCCAGTCGGGGGACGTCGCTCTCATAAGTGACAGCAAGGGTTGGCCAACCAAGGCCAAGGTTCAAACTAAGGTGGCACCAAGCTCCTACAGGATCGTAACAGAGGACGGGAAAGAGCTGCGTCGCAACCGGCAACACCTCATCGCAATACCCAGGGTCTTCGTCCCTGACCCTCAATCTAATGACAACGACGCTCCCATGGTGACTTCGACCCAGCCATCTAGGAACCTTCCGGGTACATCTTGCCCAAAAAACCCACCCACAGCAACTAGCGCAGCCCCAGTCGCTCTACAGGGCATCTGCGTCCAGGTACCAACGCGAGCCTCGACACGGATGCGACGTCTTCCTCAGCGGCTTCTCTTCGATGCCAATTTGAATTAACTCCTCTAATGTGTGATGTTTGTCAATTGATTCAACCTTCGCATGTATTAATGAGTGGTGTCGGTTACTTCGACCTTGCTCATGTTTGTTAAAAAAATGGAGGGTGTAACGGGAGCGTGCTCTACCAGTCAACCAACCTTGTGTCTGGCAACCCAGTGCCATTACAGATCTGTACAAGGCGCCATAATAAAAGGCTAAGCCTAGTTGACCTCTCGGAAACCAGCTGTGCGAATCTGTTTTACGCACTGATACATACCGTTTCATAATTATCGGTGTTTTGAAAGTGACGAACCCAGTTTTTGAGTCGTATCTGGACTGGAAAATATTTTCTTCGTCACTGGGGGCTAGGATGAATTTCTAGGGAGACTTACTTTTTGATGTATAAGCATTCATATACAAGGCAAGTTTGCTGTTCATGAGCACACAAAATACACTGATGATGATGGTGATTATAAATAAAGTACGACGAGCAGCCAGAAAGGTCGAAATCACCCTAGATTCCTTTTTTTACATTCGAGAATAAAAGAAATCTTGTATAAAATGAGTCACCTGCAGATATTTCAGTCATAGTGCTCATATTCCATATATACAATTAACGGGTAGTTATATTCTGTACTTCTACCACCAGTAGTCGGGCAGATAATCCCACTATCAGCGGTCGGCGCTGAAACTTGTGTCAGACATCGAATAAAAAGACCTCGGTGATCCGTTTGACTATCAAACATCAGAGTACACATATGAGACTCTAAGAGAAATGCCGATCCTCCAGATAAGCATCAGCCACCACACCGTGTATTCAGGTAGCGAGCTATAGCTGCACATTAGCGAATGAGACACGGAAGGACGACCTTCCAAACGCTCCAAGGCACCGCCGCCAATGCGTGCAATATGAAGACGAGGCAACGGTGCTATTGTGACGTGAGCGGGGAATACTTTTATCAATTCCACAATTGAGCAAATCCATCAAGATTGTTCGTAGCCAGACCATACTGAGGTCGAACATCGATTCTCCAAATTCATTATGCCACCGAAAATTAAAATATAAGTTCTTCTAGTGGGCTATGGTCCCGACAGCTTAAGAAACGCAGGGACTGACTTACTTTGGTTACGTCTCTTGCTTCGTGATTTGTTTCTCTGTTGATGAAAAAATTTAATTAGCTGCGAAATGGACAAATTTTCTTTTAAAAAATTATTTTTGTTTGTATTGACTAAAATCAGACTAATTTTATATAAATCACTAGCTAAAATATTGAGTATTTACTACTAGTTTAATCTTTCAACCATACAGATCGATTTATATATTTGTCGGAACACTGATGACATTGAGGAAGAAAGAGGTAGTGTAAATGTAAACTAGTTTAATTAACAACCTTTTAACGCTGTTCTCACCGCCATATAAAAGAATATAGCTAGTTTTTATTATTTACACATCTTTTTGTTTGTTTTTACTTAATTGCTGTGGAGAATTAAGAAGGAGAAATAGGAATCGAATGATGAAGGCGAAATCTTCGGCTGGGCAACGCTTCCGTGAATTATTGATAGACCACTTGACGTCCTACTTCTAAAACAATAAATATCCTTACCATCTTGGTGCCGGAAACTTGGGACTCGGGAGGCTGCTTTGCGGCATTTGATCTAAGCCAAGACGATGGTAAAAGTTCCCATGTACATTGATACTTTCGTGGTTAACCCTATTTGTCGAGCTCAGAGGCAAACCTTGGGGAACGTAACGCGAAGATCTTCCAAGAACGATTCTTGCAGCCAAACAAAAATCGATTGACTCTAAGGGATCGCAGTGGATAGATTGAAAGCAAAGCCTACCACTCGATGTGCCCAAAACACCTGGATGAAAAACGACGCCACCGCACTGCTGAGCAGCCCTCGTATAGAGCTGACCAGACTTAGAATACAAGAACGCCTTTCTATGAGGAACGCGGAGCTGAGCAGAATTAACCAGAAGTTGCAGGCGCTACAGCCGATTGAGGAGGTCAAGGCCCAGTCCGCAGCAGCTTGCGATTGCTAAGGCCAGGCCATCACGTTTCTTGCCGAACTCCACTGTAACATAGAGCGCATAACTGGAAATGTGCAGATGTCCCACGGTCCCGGCAACGGCAACGACTACATCCAACACACCTGACCCACTGTATAAGATGAATGAATCTAGCCTACCGAAAGTGGACAAAACTACATTCAGTGGGGACATCACCCGTTGGCGGACCGTCTGCGAACAGTTCGAGGGAACGATTCGCTCTAACCAAACCTTGTCAACGACAGGTGAGTCCATTCTTTGCGCCGCTACCTGACTATGGGTACGCCGCATCGGCAAATGCAGGACTACCTACTACAGAAGCGTGCTATGCCGATGCCATCCACCTAGTGAAGCAATGCTTCGTTGATCAAAGGACAATTAAGCAAAGACATCTTGCGGCTTTTCCAAATCTTCCACATGTTCAACGTAGAATACACAAAATCTGAGGTACCACACAGCACAGCTGAACATCAGACCTCTTAACGCATTTAACATTCTGACATCAAGCTTCGCAGCTATGCTTTTTGGTATCTTCATCAGATCGGTACCCCACGACGTCGTGGTGCAATACCACAGACAAGTTTTATAAGCTACCAATCAATGCAACAACCGCTCAGGGTGACGTAACTTCACCGACTGCACCTGCATCCAGGTCGGAACTAGACGAGATGCTACAGTTCCTTCACATCGCATTCAAAAGCAGGGAAAGGAGCGACCAAAGCGGAGCTCGTACGAAGGAGTGAGAGCCATAGTTCCGTCCATCTTCTTCTGCACTTCGCAGCTTGACTCTGCAAACAACATGCGAATGCTATCTGTGCCACTCTAAAAGACAAACCACACATTCGTGCGACTCTGAGAAGATTCTAGCGCCAGAAAAGTCGATTCCGGTGCGGTCGAACACGACCCGTGGAATTCGCCATGAAACACTTACGCCGCTGGTTAACCGACCCCTCGCACGGCCGCCTTGTGTTATTTGGACGGACGGTGAGGTTCATCGACGGAATCGCCTCTGCCGATAGCATTCAGAACTTGTAAACGAATTATAAAAGTAAAAGTGACAAACACGCTTAGAGAAGGCATGGAAGCACGTCGGTGTCGGTCTTACCCAGCGTCTTGTACACCGGGTAAATGAAGTCCTGCTCCTCGAAGTGATTGCGGCACACAACGGCCAACGTTGACAGTGCCTTTCCCAGCATTAGTGTGATTGTCCATGCTTTCTTTAACCACGACGTCTTCAGGCAATAAAGCTAATACCTCTTTTTTTTTTCTTTTTTTTCTCGGGATTTGCATTGCGGTACTGAACAGTAGGTCAGCAATGCACGATCGCAAACCCTATGGTCGTGAAGAAACGGGCGCAGGGAAGCGAGCCGGATGTTAGATCGCGAAGAGCAGCCCTTCCCGTGACGTAACACTGCACCTCACCCAATCAAGGCGCGGCGACCACAGCGACGCTTGTGTTCGCTCAACTTTCCGAAAAAAGCTCCTAGGTCACGGCCTTGTTGCTGATGATGATGCAGCCGGTGCAGCTCTTGCATCCTCTCTCAGCCAGAAATTTCCTGCCACTCCCTTGGACTGTTGAATCCAGCTCAGCGCGACTCCCCACCTATGTTTTGTGGTTTTGCATTCGCAGTTTTCCGGCCCCTCTTGAAAGTTTCCACCTAATTTTTCTTATTCGTGTTGCGTACCCTTAATGTGTTATCTTCCCCTGTGAGAAATAGGGCTGGTAATTGCCTGCCATTCCTGTTTTTCTGCATGACATTTCCAGGAAACGAAGGAGGAGAAGGACGGCGAACGGCCCTTGACGCCTCGACGCGATTTTGAAAACAATTACAGGGTGATTTCAGATAAGATCGACCAAAGGGTGGCTGGTCGACATTTTTAAATCAACTGATGTTTTATATGACATTGTCTAGTGTCTGGTATAAACGAATCCACACTTAGTTTTGACCAGAAAAAACATTTGGAGACAAGAAAAATCGTAAGGCAGGGAGAGGTGGACAGTTGCAATAACGCGCACTGATGGAGGGGGCAAGTTTGAAAGTGAATAATTAAAACAATAAAATTAGGATAATTTTAAAACTTTTTACAAACAAACTATGGGTACAACTTGCTTGTAATATAAAGTAACAATATTTATTAAAAATTCATTTAGTTTTCTAAAAATTGCCAAACATGCCTGCTCGAACGACAAATGGCAAACTTTGGAAATCTGTATCTCATGAAATAATTTAATCATTATTACATAACTTGCAGAAATTATTTTACTAATATATGGCTATTATTGAAAAAATACATAAGGTATCTGAGTGACACAATAGTTACAATATATTTAGGCAAACATGGGAAAAAAATCAAACAAAGAAAAATTCCAATGCGAATAAAAAAAAAACACCACCTTCGATTTTTTTTAAATTTGGGCACCCTGTTATACTCTATTTCGGCATTCATTTCTATTAAAAACATGTTGCATCATTGCACTGTGAAAGAAGAAACAGCTCCCCAAAGTAGGGTCCTTTTTCAAAGCCTACACTTAGCAGTGTCCTATACAAGAAGTGACTCTGAGTTCCAGTTTTATGAAACTTGCACAAATCTTTTATATACATTTATTCAGATGAGGTCACTGATAAAAAGAGCGATCGGTCACACAGTAAAAGGGAGGAGAAACTATATACAGCATTTTACATAAGCGTACAAAATGGTACCATATTAGACACTAATGATTTGAGAAAAGATGATGCAGTGTGAAGTTGTACCTTCCGGTATATTTTACATCTAGAGTAAAATAAATAACTTTACTTCCACACACAAAAACAAAGATATAATAGTAATATATTTAGGTTGGCTGTGTATTTACGATTACAAACAATTTCAGGTGACGGATGCCATAGTGCCTAACTGGAGCAGCTTCGATGCTCTCGGTGTATGAATGAATCGTGGCAAGCCGATATGTTTTATCCTGCTCGAGGATAACATTTTGGGATTTTTTTTATAGTGATCACATAAAAATTATTAGTAACCACCAACAAAAACAGTAGGTTAAATACCCCGTGAAGAAAAATGTGATAAATAAGATGTCCCTGCATTCAAAATGAGCAGTCTTTGGGAAATCAAATTCGGCACTTTACGCTAAGGTTTTCCTCGCTGTACCCATTGAATAAAGTTGCTTCCAAGCAGATCCGACTGTCCGTGCTACATATACGTCACAGGTCCCTTCTGTTGATGACTTGCTGAGCCGCCACGCGTGCCAAGACTGAATGCCAGGGAAGGCGCGCACCGTCAGCCACTCTTCTTTTTTTTTGTTCACGATACCGAACAACCTCATTTTCGTCCGGATATACAAGATGCACGCCTTTCAGTTTCTTTGATAGAACGCTCACCATTGTCCTGGCCGTCTGAATTGCGCTTACTGAACGTTCTCTCAGGTTGTTCAGCGTGGCCTGGTGCTTCACGAGTCCGCCAACTCCGTCACATGCATTTTTCCCATGTCCAGATGCAGAAAATAACCACTGGGCTTGTGGGCAATCGTCCTTTGCAAATTGGTGAAGCTGGTAGCGATTCTTGAAATGACTGGCGGCGCCGTCACTTACGTACGTCACGTACGAGTATACCGCAACGTTGTCTTCAACCCACTCCTTCACTTTTTCTAGAGCCAAGCAAGCGTGAGCGGCGTCGTGACACAGGTCCTCACTGATGATGGCAAAGCTGTTTGTAGATTTTCTTGTCGTCACTACACATGTAAATATCGAAACTTGTTTTTTTTTCCAGTGATACGCTTGCACTTCGTCAGGAAGCACGATGGTCCAGTTTTCAGCAAAGTCAAAATGAAAGACAATGCTCCCGCGTTGCATGCACTGTTTTTCATCGTAGATCGCTTTACCTTGCGTTTGCCGGATATGGTTGTGAAGTACCGAACTTCCAACCGTCACTTGGACGACTTTTAGGAAAGTCTCAGGTTCCAAAGTTTTTTTCACAAGGTCGCCGGACTCCCATGTTGCAAGCACAATCTCTTCATCCTCCGGGATATCAAGTTCCTGGAGTGTAAGAAACTGGCCTTTTGGGCAGTGATCACAGTCTCCTTGAAGGCACAGTTCTGTTGCTGGGTTGCACAGAAATGCCGAGATCATTTCACCAGTGTTGAATGCTGAGCCTGTAACGTTCTCTAGAGCGGCAATACAAAGATAATAATTGGCGCAGCGCACACAAACGCACACTTCCTGGTGTGGAATACATTGGACCCATCTAGGGCGCAACGAATAAAATTTCGTTAGCCCAACGCCGGAATCGGGATGCTTGTCTTTGTATATACGGAAGGCCTCTCGTATTGAGCGTGTCATGAAGCGCTTTGGCACGAACGTTTTCTCTCCGTTGAGCATGACAGAGATGACGTCCTTCTGGTTGGGACTTTGGCGCGAACATTGTAGCTCGTCTTTCGTGAAGTACTCTAGGGCAGCAGACAGGTTCTCAGGGCTCACCTTGCACCTCGTGTAAGGATCCGGCTCATACCACACGCCATGCTTTTCCTTGAGTTTTCGGGATTTACTGATGAAGTACATTGAGGCCTGTGGAATCATCTTTTGAACCTCATTCTTCGTCAGTGTTGACGGCAGGAGTGTAAGCAGTTTACAACGTTCCCGGAGAGAGGTGGCGGTTTCAAAGGCCTGCCGAAAGTTGTCCACCCACTCAGTGCATGTGGAGCATGTTGGTTCGGACGACCCCGATGGTGCGTCCCTGTCGTACGCAATACGTAGCCTTGAGCGTACATTCTTGACAGCAACCTGCTCCAGTTCTGTCTGCTTTCTCTTGACATAGGCAGGCCTGTCCCGACTTCTTACGACGCCTGGTTGTCTCAGCGGCGACACATCTGTAGGTAGTATGCTGCGATTTAGATCTTCAATTGCTTCTTCAGCTGGCACAAATATGAGCTTCGCATCGAGATCTCCTTAGTGATGTGCATGAAGCAATGGTAGCACAGGTAGTCCGTCGCACTCACTTTGGTGGAACAGTCAGGCGGAAGAATTTGCTTCAACGAGTTTAGGTCCAACTCGCCAACACTTCGAAAATTCCGCTGCTTTGGTATAGTCTTTTTGTGTTTGCAAAAGTAATCTGCACAAAACACTCGTTCGGAGCTCCAGGACGTCTTCATAATGTATACATAAATAATAGAAATTAAACCCCAACTGATGGCATATAATTGCCAAGTGAAAGAACTACTGGGTGCACAAGTGACAAGTCCGAGGCTGAGGAGCTCACTCACTGCAAACGTACATTTGGAAAGAGAGGTCACAACTGAGGCTGTCGGCAAAGCTTGATCCACGTCAAAGGAAGAAAGAGGGAAAGTCTCCAGACAAAAATTGTGGTCAGCGGCCTTCGAAAAAGACTTTCCGGAATCGCATTGTCGTCCCTCCACGCGCTGATATGAAAGCACCCGAGCTTCTACCACGTGGTTCATGACACAGCCTGAGCCATGTCGGCGACCGGTTCGCGAGGGGTTGGCGGTGGGGTTACGTTGATGGTCACTCGGATTAGCCCTTGCTGTACTGAGCTACCGCCTGCAGTGCCTTATCGCCGGCTGGTGTCAACAACGAGAACACACACACCCTGTCTACACCAAAACTACAAGCGTTCACCGCACACGCGTCGCCGCCGCTTTTAAGCTTTTGTGAAATTGCTTTCTTTTGCCGCGGAGAACCGCCTTATCTGAGCTACGCGCCTGAAATCCTTCCAGGCGGGCGTACACACTAAAAATTTCAACACCCATGTTCGTGTTAAAGGGGTGTTTTTCCGAGCTCACACCCTTCCTACACAATTTTTACATGATTTTTGAATATTCAAGGGTGTACGGAAAGGCCTACACCCTTCGTACATCCTTTTTACACCCTACGGCTACCGAAATCATGTTAAGAGGGTGTTGCGGTGGTACACCCATGATTTCCGAATCGTCGAACTCGGAAACCGCCGAATTGCAGACATACGCGCCGACAGCAGAAGTCAAGAAGCAGCCTGCTCAATTTAGAGGATTTCGTGAAGTTCAAGTAAGCACAATGGGCAGCTGACATCCAAGCCAAGCCAACGCTCAAGTTGTTTTCAAGCCAGATGAATGCCGGCGTTGTGTACAAGCTCCTTGGTTGTTTACGCGCAAGCGACGACGAAAATAGCATCGGTTACTCACGCACTTCTGCTCAGAATGGTGAGACCACATTGGTTCTATTATGATACATTCCGTCTCATCCTGAGATGTACTAAAGCGAAGGCTAGACGTGCGAGACGGTTCGAGCTCACAGCTTTACTGTGAGCCTGTACCGTAAAGGTCGGTTCCGACACTTGCGTTTGAGTGTGTTTGTCTGCGTTGCGTTTAGAACCGAAAACGAGTCACCGGCACATCTGTGCTTCGTATGAAGCGTGGATTCCAATTCAAGGAATCATCTTGGCACGCGATATAAGCAGCAGGGATGTCCTGGTTTCTCGCAGCCGCAACGCGGTCAAACGCAACTGTTTGAACCAGGCTTTACGTGGTTGTCCTGTGCTTGTCCCTCGCGCTTTATTCTTTCGATTTTAAGTATTCATTTTCAACTCGCTCGCTTTTACCAGTACTAGTAGATACTCAGGCTGCACGAGGGTTCGTGCAGTGCGACCATCTAGCGATGCTATGAGCTTGTGCTCGAGCCTTGGCTTTAATGCATCTTAGTGGGGAAGGCAATCATCGGGGATATATGACACACGATGATGCCAAGTCTGTTCACGGCGGACTCTCGTGCTGTTCTGATTGGAGGAGAAGGAGCGTGAAAAAAAATTGGCAAATGGAACATGGTTAGCGACAGCGCAAATATATGTTGGAAAAAGTTCAGAACGTTGAAGTGCAGCAGCCTGAAACTTTGGAGTTAAGCAATTAGAGAATCATTTGAAGACATCTTTAGAGGTTCAGCCTTCTCTCCCCCCACACCAACATCGAAGGCTGCTAGGATATTGGTTCAGGCTAAGCCCTCTGTCTTTCAGTCAGGGAACTCGAGCCGTTCCACCTGACCTTGTTATTTCATAACAGATATGTTAGAAAATGGAATGCAGATTTTCTTTACACGGCCAAAACATGAAGTGTTATCAAATAATACCTGCCATATTCATATTCTACATTTACAGACCGGGGCTGCCCCGCCTATGGAGGGTGAAGATGCGAGCAGCCTCGAAGCCCACCAACAGTGGCTGTGTGCTGAGAGCGAAAGCTGGTGCCTGACGAAGGCCAGATTAATCTTCGAAAGGATGCGACTGCCTGCAAATGGCTACATGCGTTGACATTGATGGGCATATAGACTGCACAGAATGCTTATCCCTACCTGATGGATGCTAGGACGGTATGCGTTCCATATTTTTTTACTGATCTCTACGACAATTGCTAAATTGCGCTTCCCCGTTCCGTGATTGCGGCTGCCGGACGACCATCTTGGGACACGGAAAATTAACCTTTTGGAGCGTTGCAGAGGCTGGTTGGCAGCGTGCTGAAGACATGTTTTTTGCTCGTTTGTCGTCATTGGGAGCGTTAAAGTGGCCCTGCAATAACTTTTTGACTGGTTTTTAATTTGGACCGAACCTGAGCGCATTGAACGTAGTAATTTAAAGAAACTTTTCTTTTCTCAAATTTCGCTTTATTTTAATAGTTATAGGCAAATTAGACTTAAAAAAACAAGCAAAAAATAACATCCTTCATGACGTCGTAGGTCCTGGTTTGAGTGGCCGTGAAGTAGTGAGCTTATCGAGCGCTCACGGCTGCCGCACTCAGTGTCGACGGCTCGAGAGGGTGCCACTAAAGCACGTGTTGACTAGGCTGTATGAAGCGGGTGGCCAGGGCAGCTCGCATTGCATTTGCCGCGCGATTAAAGACTAATTCGGCATAACACTTCATTGGCCACAAACGACGGCAAACACGGGGTAAAGTTCAGTTCAGAACGGGAGCCACTTCGCGCTGCCATACCGCCAAAGGGTCAAATCGCCAGCCAAGCCCGCGCCGAAAGCCTTGGGAACGCTCGGAACCGGTCGGATCCTCGAGCCGGTATACGACCGCAGCGCCACCGCGTACATCCGGGTCCTTTCTAAGCCCATTGTTCGTCGGAGCCTCATCCCACTACGCCTTTCTAGTACAGTAAAACCTCGTTATAACAAAACGGGATATAACAAACTAATGGATATAACAGAGCAATCATAATTCCCCTTGCTTGCTAATAGTGGGAAGAAATGGACATTGGCTATAACAAACTAATGGTTATAACTAGGGTTCCGCGTTTTCGGTTTCTATATTTTCAAAATTCGGCGTACTTTTATCGGTGTTTATTTTAAAATACAATTTTCGGTTTTTTTCGGCGGATATTTATGCCCACAAAAGTTTATCGGCTTTTTTCGGTGAATATAAAATAAACACCAACGGACACCGGATCAGATGATCCTTGTACGTAGCTCTGATATTTGTGATCACTCAAAGAATAACGGCACAGATACATTGAAAAAGAAATGAACACTTCATTTGGAAAATGTGTGCAACTGTAAAAAGAAACAAGAAAAAAAAAACCATAGAAGTACAAACAAGTCAGATATGAAGCCTATGCCCAATAAACATGGACCTTCACCTTCTGTACATCAGGATTACGCGATCTCATTATGGTACACACACATGTACTTGCCAAGGTTCTTCTCCTTAATCCGCACTTTTTCTTTTCTGTTAATATGACCCTGAGCTTCGAGAATGCCCTCTCAATGCTAACACCGGACACTGACAGGCTGAGGAGATGAAGCGCTGCCTGAGCCAACATCGGCAAATCAACCAATTGTGACCGCCGAAAAAGGCACGGTGCGACGTTTCGAAGCACAACACAACATGCAGAGCTTGCATCACGTCAGTCTTCCTTACAACGAGTTTGAAAGCATGCTCGTACATGGCGAAGTCATGGGGCATTTCGGAATTCTTCACGTTCCGATCAATGATGCGCACATTAAACCAAAACGTCGTGATGCCATCCGTGTATCCCATACTTTCGGACACGCTTCGATAGACACTGTCGTTCCACTTTTTTGCCACGGCTCTGTTGTACGACTGGAAGGTCAAAGTGACCTTTTCCGGTTAAAACTGAATTTTAGAAAATGAGCTCGACGAACTTTTATCGGTTTAAATCGAAAATGACGAACCTAAAAACTGACCTTTTCGGTTAAAACCGAATTTCCAAAAATGAATTCGGCGTACTTTTATCCGTTTTTATCGGTTTAAACCGAAAACTCCGAACCCTAGTTATAACAAAATAATTACGACCGCTCCTTCAACTTTGTTATAACGAGGTTTTACTGTATGCGCCGTTTTTTTCACCGCTTGGTGGCGGGTTTGTCGACGGGTCTTTTCTTGTTTCCGTACTTTATAAACTGCATTTGTTTCTTTTCTGATCTAAAATACTGAACAAAAACTACTTTCATACATAATTGAAACGGTTCGCGACACTTATATTTTGGATCGACTAAAAAAAATGCTTTTAGCGGCTCTGACCAGTAGTAAGCCCAGGACCAAAGACGTCACATATTCCGCGCTTTCGGCAACGCGGGTCGCCCTCGTAGGTGGAGGAGGTTTCCGCGTCGTCCGGTTAAAATATGACTCACTGATATTTAGTTATTCTCTCCGTGCCCGCTGGCTTACCCGAACCCAAAGAGACGTGGAAACCGCAAAAGAGGTAGACGCTTAAAGGGAAGCTACGGAGCTTCTTGGAAAAAATGAGTTAGAAGTGAATTCTAGTGTATTTTTACCCCGTGAACCCGAATACCCAAACCATTTGCTGCGGAAGTATTGTTAAACGCGAGAAAAACGCGAAAGACAGTCGCTGTCCGTGACGTCATCGACGGCTCTTTTGGCTGCCCAAGGCTAGGGGGGCGGGGCTTCAGCCCTATTTTGAAATTGCTCTTGTGGCTCTCCGGCGCGTCGCATTGAAATATAATTTTGATATCTGTTATTCTAAAGGCCAAATGAACGCAATTCAAGCGTTTTTTCTCAAATGTAGAAGTGCCCCATCTTCCCTTTAAGTATGATTGCAGCTCCCCTTTAAGTCCACACTCTTTTACTCCTACTCTTACGCTCCGAGTTTCATACTCCACGCACAGCAACTAAACGGCGCATGGCGTACAGGAGCGCGACACACCAAATCTATTGACGAGCCGCACAAGCTCCTTCCCACCGCACGGTTATGACGAACCTGGCATCCCGTGGATACGGGTGGAAGAAGCCAAAATTAATTCGGTGGTAAATTAATTAAAGCCAGTGTAGAGCGGCAGGGTACAAAGTAAAAGAGACGGCGACGTTATGAAGTTTCTACGAACGTTTAAGTATTTCTGAGAGGTTTGGAGACTCGCTTCGAGCACGTGCGGGGAAAGGCACCTTGGCTGATCTATTTGTTGACCGTGCAAGCTGTTTATATTTGACCGTGCAAGCTGTTTTCAGGCGAGATGCACGAACAAACCTTTCCCGCAATGCTAACTGATGCTTCGGCTTTCCAATCTAAGTATCTTTATTCGCTGCAGCTGGACTAAGCAGTTTAAAAAGGGCAGCCGTCCCACTGTCTTCTCGGCAACCTTTCTGTCGCCGAGCTATCAGCACGCTCGTTCGATAGATCACTTTGTTCTCAGGCAAGGCACAAGAAAAAAAACCTTTTCCGGAATGCTAATTGCTGTCTTGTCTTTCAAATCAAATTGTTTTTACCTGCTGGATTAACCAATAATGGACTGAAAAGGAGCAGCTGTCCGGCTACGCCTTTTGTTTCAACAATCTCAACAATGGCACAGCCATCTTGTTTGTGGACGTGACATCACGGAGCGCAAAGAAGTCACTTGTGCTCCAAGAAATGCTCGGAGCACGAAGAGCACGCTCGAGTGTCAGTCTCCGGCGGCGCTCCCCTCTGTTTAGTGAAAGGAGCGCCAAACGCTCGCAATGTGTAAACAATAAGAATTTCCTTTGAAAACGCATAAAATTTTTTGCAACAGCGCGGCACCGCAAGAAAAAGGCACAACTTGTCGAACGTCGAGTCTCGCCGGTCTTGCGGCGTGATCAAAGCTTCCTTGGCCTGCCAAACTGCTGCGTCTCTGTGCCTTTTCACGCTTGGATACTTATCAAGAATCGATGCCATGGCAGAGCTTTGAAGGTATGTCGCACAAAGGCGTCTTCTCTATCACCCAGCTGTTCCAGCGAGTTGCTATCAATAGGAAACGAAATCGGTGGTTGCTATTATGGATTAACCATGGCTATGTTCCAAATCTACTCAAATGGATCACATGACAGCACAAATAGAGCAATGCTGTAGAAGAAGGTAGGTTTTCGAAGGCAAAAGTATGAAGCGGCGATATCTGAAGTTTTTCAAACGTGGCCCGTCCATATAGTTGTGTGCAATCTGTCGCCGTCGCCATAGCCTCCTACCCCTCCTTTTTCGCCACTGGATCATGTCCGCTTCTGGACTGCAAGTGCCGCAAGTTACAAATACAGTCGTAAGAGTAAAGTAAAATGCTGCTCCAGAGGCACATGCATCTTCATGCTCTTTGCACTCACGAAACAAATCCACACGGCGTTAATTCTTGATCGGTATTCAAGCGTGCGAAGACAAAGATGCAGCACTTTGGCATGCCAAGGAAGCTTTGATCATGCCGCCAGAACGGTAAGACTTGCGTTAGACGAGTTGCCCCTTTTTCTTGCGGTGCTGAGCTTTCAAAAAAATTTCCATGTGTTCTCAAACGCAATTCTCACCGTTCGGGGTTTTAACAAACTTCTTCGGTAAATGACAACGAACGAGCAGAAAACATGTCTTCCGCTTACTGCCGCCCAGCCTCCGCAACGCTCCAAAAGGTTGACTGATAATCTTTGTCCCAAGGTGGCCATCCGGTGGCCGCACCTGAGCTGCAACGACCAAGCGGAGACACGCGATCCAGCAAATTGTCGTGGAGATCAATGGTATTGCTTGCACGGCGTACCATTAGTCTTCAGAGCAAACACAAGTGTCGCTGCGGTCGCCACGTCTTGATTGGGTGAGGTGTACCGTGACGTCTGGTGACGGACTCCGCTTCGCGTTCTGGCATCTAGCTGGCTTCCCTGCGCCCGTTTCCTCACGATCGGAGGTTTGTGATCATGCTGACCTACTGTTCAGCGCTGCAATGCAATTTCCAAAAAGAAGCTGGTATCATATTCTACCACCCGAAAACTTTGAGATTAAAGAGAGCATGGACAGTCAGACTAAGGATGGGAAAGGCACCGTCAACATCGGCGGTTGTGAGCTGTAAGCACGTTGAGAAGCGGGGCTTCGTTTACCCAGTGTACAAGGCGCTGGGTGAGACTTATGCCGACAGAATTTTCATAGCTTTTCCAACAGTGTTTGTCACGTTTACCCTTATAATTGGGTTATAAGTATGGAAAGCTATCGGTGGAGGCAACTCCGTCGATGAACCCCCCCGCCCCCTCCACACGATATAAGGCGGTTGTGCAAGGGGTTGTGGAAGCGGCGGTGTAAGTGTTTCAGACACTGAAATTCTGTTCTTTTGCAGATTCATGAGTTAAGCACGAGACACATGCGCGAAAAATCCATCTGATCCGACGTCCAATCCGACAGTACGACTGCCTGATCCGAAAAATTTGGTCGCTTCAGGCGTCAGATCGGCGATCCGACATGCGTCAAACGCGCCAGATAGTTTCGCACGGCGGACGGATTGTCGGATGCGTCCAGCCAATGACAGCACAGCTAGCGCGAACGTCATGATGACATACTTGGTCTGTCGGGACGAATAAGAGAATGGGACGGGCGACGGGAAGCCGGACGCGTAGATCCCGCAGATCCATTCGAGAAAGATGGCCCCGGCAAAGAATGCACGCGCTAACAAGAACGAGCTCCTAGCTTCGCTCGTGTGAGCTAAACCATCAATCTGGGACCAGAGATCTATGAACGCGGACCTCCGCTGGAGTGCTTGGAAGTTGGATCTCCTGGGCGGAGCCGAACGGATTGTTGTGTCGCTTGCAAGGTCGGAAGCGTGTGCGTGTGTCTCAATTCGGAGCGGCGTTCGGACTGTCGGATCGGACGATTCTGCCGTCCATTTGTCTCGCGCTTTAGGAGAACATCAGACCCCGCTTTGCGGGCATACAAATGGCATTTAAGTCAAAGGTCTTTGGGCGGTCTCACTTGTAATTTTCTCCCCATGGCGCAGAATATATTTAACATGTTGCTCGAGCAGAGTGCAGCTTTTTCGCCGAGACGTTTTTGTTTAGAAACAAAGTTGGAAAAAACCTCTTAATTTATTCAGATCATCAGCAGCGTTGATTGTGCGAGATGTAAATATACTGCAATGCTCCTGCAAGTGTGGTGGCATTTCTTCCTTTTCATATACCCTCTGTGATTCATGCACTGTCTGCCCTTGAAACCATGCTCGGAATGTTGGTTGAAGTTTCGCCTGCAGCTACAGACCATACCTCAATAAGGCCGCATATAATAATTCGCATTTCCTACGTAAAATGCGCAAAAAACAACAACAAAAAAAAAACGAAAATAATATGCCGACAGCTAACGCCGTCTCGGTCTTTGTAGGGCGAGTGAGGGGGTAAATTTTGTCCTCAGCAGGACGTCACCCCGGCTCGCTGTAAAAGGTCGCCTCCCAAACTTCTCGGTGCTAATACTCTCACCATACAATGCACCTGTTATTTGTTTGGCCCCTGGTCATGAAATCATTCTCAGTTTGCCATTCCATCTCACCGAGAGCCCGATTTTGGTCATTGAGGTCTCAACCGGCTTGCACTGAAGAAGTATTAGCGAGTTCGTTTCACGGCAGTCGCAGCGTGGAGCGGGTTCGTTTCAGCCGGCACTCCACAAGTGGTTGCACTCTCCGAGTTCGTTTCATTGCTGACACCCCACGCGTGCATGCACTCGCTGCACTGAGAAAATCGAGATTGCGCCAAAATGCAATCCCGTCGTGCCTCGCTCCGGCTAGGCCGGCAAGGTGCTGGAGCAGATGACGAAAGTTTGTCTGCTACGATGTGTCGCAGAACTGAAAGGAAAAAAAGTAGATTTTCTGATAGAAATCGAGTCCCGCAGGCAACGGAATCAAACGCGAGCTTGAACTGTGAGCGTCTCCCATTTCATGAAGGAAGCAGTTGACAAACCGTGCTTTATTTGGAGGTTTTAAGTCGCTCTGTTGCCATAAAAACGTTGAAATATACCAGTGTGTAAAGAAATGCTCAGAACAAATGCATCAGCGGCCCCCGAGATGTTTATCACGAACTTGTGCGGGTGAAAAATTGAACATTTGTCGACAAAACTGCCCCAGCAGAAACTTTGACTGCCCAATAAGCATCAGAGAAAGCTAAATTTAGTGATTTTACCCGAGGCTTGGGCAACATCATCATGTTTAACATTTACCTACTTCAGCTAACTTGCCCCGTCATATTTTGTTCGAGAAAGCTCTCGTTCTCGACGCCCTCACCAAAGCTAATATCTGATCCACCTGTAATGACGATCGAAATCGAAAAGTTTTGCTGGGTATTCCAGCAGACTAGTTTTAAGGCGTACCCTTTCAGTGGTCCACGCATAATGCCATGCTGAAATGGATCAAGCTTCTGCTCGGACAGCATCATCCATTTTCTTCAGTGTAAACGGTTATGAGAATTGAAAGATCGCAACCAGCTGCTTTGTAGACAGCTCGTTGCGGAAATTTACGTCGTCTGTAACTATCCCTATGACAGCCGAGTTGCTTGAAGTCATCGCAACTATAAACTACAGGCTGCAGCGACCAACGTTTGTAGCGACTGTACTCTCGCATTCCCACCCATCACTCTGAACAGCAAGGCACCAGTTTCGGTTTGAGGTCGGTATTCTTTCTACAACATAGATGGCGGCAGCATCAGTCTTCCGCACTTGGTGCATTTGGCGAATTCGTTTGAGTCCAGTTCTCCGTGCAACACTCTGCGAGTGCGATGCATTCTGGGAGAGAACTCGAACGGTGCCAGTGCGTGTGAAACGAACTCGCTATAAAATACCGCTACCAGACGCATCGTCTGCTAACATGAGGGAATAATAATGAGTTTGTTTGCTACTAGGTAGGTATCATTCTCTGACAGAAACGAAACGACGAAGAGACTGGCAAGTCATCTGCGAACAGAGCCAAAAAGGGACAATCGTCTGCTATGAATTGTGTGCTGCGCAGAGTGAGATCAAAAACTAATTGAAATATGGAACATCGGCTATTTTACGGATGCAATTGTCCTGTGCTTCGTTTGGCTATGCCGATTTGTTTTCTGGCTGTGTGTAACTTGACACCCACTGGTGCTAAAACAAGAGCTTGGGACAAGCACCCACCTTACCACGATATCAATCTCACTATCCAAAAGAGTATTGGATTTAATTACTGAGTGCCTTTTCCATTGACAAGAAGGCCCCAACATTTTCTAAGAACTCCAGTAGGGTTTTGTTGTTGCATCTTTATACTCGCAACTCATTCACTTTGCCAATTTCGTTTTTCTAGCCTGGCTCAGCTGGCAAGCTGAGTGGCAAGTCTGAAACTGTACCAATATTGTTTCCGGTCAGACTGTCCATTATTATTTATTGTTCTTCCCTGCTATTGTGATATGTCTGCACTGTAGTCATGACAGGGGCTTGAATGGTGGCTCCTACTTTCTACACATGGGTCCTAGGAAACATTTTGTAAGTGATGAGGTGCCCACAATCATGGGCGTCGGCAAAGTGGCGGAAAAGGGGGGGGGGGGATTATTCTGAAGGGGTGTAGCTTTCAAACCTATAACTTTGAAAGAAAACAAGGTTTGCCCCCCTCCCCCTCCTTTTCCAGCAAAACATACTGCAGATGCCCATGCCCGCAATCTAGGCCAACGGTTCTGGAAAGAGGGTTTGTGGAACCTCTCCGTAAAGGCATTTTAGGAGTCCGCAAAACTCTGCCGGCAATAATTTGTTTTTTAAATATGATTTGGGGCATTGAGTTGAGCCCAGTCCGGCCATGGCACATTCACAGCTCCGGGAGGAAAAGGAATCTACAGAAGAATACCTCCTTTCACTCTTCCCCCTTTTTATTCCTGGTAAACACGTTTGCAGTCCACCCGCCCCCCCCCTTCCCCTTTTTTTTACACTGCCTGGCATCTCCCATCACTTCTGCCAGTCCAAAAAGGGTTTGCTTGCCACGATTGGCGGTTTCCTTCTTTTCTCTATAGCATCCTTTCTGCTAAAGTGGAAAGAGTGTAGACGGAGCTTCTTCCCCTCACCGTACCGTCTTAACCTGCAACATACTATACTCTCGGGAACAAGATAATAGCCTTGTATCTTTTCTGCCGCCACAAATGCTGTGCTTAGCATGTTTTTGGCAGAGGCTTTTGCTGCCACCACATGCCACGCTATGAAGTGGAGTGCCACGGTGTGTGCGTGCCACCTGTCGCAAGTGCACTTTCAAGCTGCGTGGATGCAATGACGGCAGAAAAAACACCAGCAGGGCGGACAATACAGAGCATGTTATTAACAGCACTGGTTAATTCCCAATAAATCACAATCTGAATCATTACTGTAAAACCATTTATTTTTGCAAATCAGTCACAGAGGACATAATCGCGGCCACTAAACTTTGCGAATTCCAGACTCATGCATTCAAACTCTTAAAGAGATTATAAAAGCAATTTCGAAATTTTATTTGACGTCTAAAATGGGCGTCGGGCTCATCTCAGACACTGTTGACCAAGTTCCAGCCCGAACAGAAGTTTGTGTGCCACACCAATCAATTAAACAGTTGTGGTAGTATTTGCGCGGGGACGATGCCTGAGACCCCCCCCAAGACGGCGGCAGAAAGGTGAACTAAAGTGCGCTGTCAAAGCGTGACGACAACGGGCACCTCGTCAGGCGATTGCTTCAAACGATTTAAACGAATGATGCGCTCTTGGTTTAGAATTCGGTAGTGAGATGGCATACAAAAAAGTAATTTGAATGTTGGATAATTTTCTTAAAGCTGTAGTTCGGAATTAATAGGTTTCATAGCGTGTGTAGGAATAGGTTCCATAGCATGTGTAGCGTGTGGGATGACAAGGAAGAAGACTTGTGGAAATAAATGACAGCTGTATGCTGTGCTGGTTTTGAGACGGTGGTGTGTATGTTCCTTTTTGTTTCCTTGTCTCAAGGAAACAAAATTTTAGAATAGCAAATTTTGAACCCTGCTAGTGCACACGTTTCTGATCCAAAACTGACTTCGAGACCCACTAGGTTTCAAAGCCGGTTTCAAATAAGAAAACCAACGCAAAAGTCAACTTCGAAACCTGGGATGTTTTGAAGAGATTTTTGGCATTAGTTCCCGAAAAGATATGTCATCAGTTTGGTGGCCGGGAGCTAAAAGCATTTCATGCTTAAAATCATACTCATCAGTGCGGCCTTTATTATTCTCTGACTGAATCAATTCTGCTTTTATATGCAGGAGGGAACCATTTGGCTTTTCGAAGGCTTTACTGTGGTCATGGCGGCCTACTGGCTTTTCGGCTTCGCCCATGGCCAGAAGACGTACAATACGAGCTGCCTTCTTGAGAGGCTTTGTCTTATTCTAATCTACTCACAGCTACGGCCAGTTGCAATCAAGGTGATTAATACAATCAAGAAAACACCTGTAGCCTGATTGCTGATCACATAATGCAATCGCCAAAGTCTGAAACTCCTGCCAGGATTGTTCCGATTTTCGAAATCATTAAAGGCTTTGTTTGTTTTTCTTGAGATGGCAGCTGCAAGTTGTGTGGCTCACATACCTAAGTATGCTTCAATTCATGACCAGCTTTATTCGTTTATATTCATCACATTTCTCTAGTCCTCCGTGTTGTTTCCTAGTCATCAAACTATTAGGCACCTGTATGGAGTAGTTGCATTTTGTTTTTAAGTTTTTATCAAAACAGTTTGTGTCACCCTGTCTGGAATTCATCACCCTTACTACGAAATGTCAAATTAATCTCACGTTGAGATACTTTTTAAAAGTGGAGATGACCGGCATTAAATGTTGTGTTTCTTTATCACTCCTGTTCATACTTTGTATATTACTTCAGTCAAAAGACACCACCAGCGTTCAATACGCCCCGTCCGAGCACAAGCTTTTCAGCCTGGATAAGGTGAGCGTGAGTGAGCACGTACTAAGCAGTACCGTTGGTAATGAGCGTGCACTGCTGCATTTTCAAAATTTCATAAATGCTCTTTTTTAGAAAAAATAAAAGCCAGGCATTGTTGTGGTATATTCATAACATTGCGGCTTTCTTGAAGAATGCGGGCATTCTGAAGGTGTGGCCGAAGGCTTGCCAGGGTGACAGCGCGGTCGAAGGCGACAAGTGCGAGCTAGTACACGCTCTATCGCAAGCTCTTGTTCTGCAAAAGCGCTTCTCAAAGTCGCTCTTGCATGCCTGTAGCCTTTGCTGCCCTACAGTGGTAATGGTAGGCAACTCCGGCTGACACAAGAAATCATCCCATCGCTGCCACACTCCGTTTCCCTTTAAAGGGCTGGTGAACCGAAATTTGGATTTCAGAAAACGATGCAGAAGCCGTAGGCGGGACGCTACAATGCCTAAAACACTACTCGTAGTCACAAGGCGATATCTCGAATGGACGGCCGTATTTTTGGAGAAGGAGGTTGAGATTGAACGAGGCCGATGAGGCGCGTGACGTCAAGATATCTCGTTTTCTCCTCTCTCTGCTTCGCCCCCTCAAGGCGGCGAGGCGGAGAAGACGCGAGGTCGTTCCCTTTCCTTCTCGGAGAAACAAGACAAACAAATCTGTCAAATGCGCCTCCTATTTTTAAAAATAAGGTCATCCATTCGAAATATCGCTGTATGAGTGATGTTTTGGTGTTTGTAGCATCTTGTTACACGCTTTTGCCGCCGTGTTTTATGGAATCCAGATTTCGGTTCAACATCCCTTTAAGTGCAAGTGAAACTGAAATGCCAAGAATGAGCACATTGTCCTGAACGACAGTTGCACTGCACAAGCGCGCATGCTTAGCAACATTCAAAGCATGGAGCTTGCTCTTAAAGCCTCTGCATCAGGCTTCCTGTTGCAGCTCGTGGTACCGAAGCAAGCTTTTGGGCAGACACTTTTTTATAAGCAGAAACTTCACCTGGCACCGCAGAGCTCCGACCGGTACTCGGAGTACTTAGTTGCGGTACTTTAGATAAAACAGAAGGGCAACAGGTGAAGTAGAAACTTCACGTGCACCGCAGTGCTCCGACCAGTACTCGGAGTACTTAGTTGCGGTATTTTAGATAAAACAGAAGGGCATTGAGCAGTGCAAACTACGATTATTGTCAGGTAAGAAGTATTCAGTTGCAGTAATTGTTTTGCTTTACATACAAAAAGGCTGGAGTATGCTTAAATGCTGGGCTAGCAACCGATTGCTACCAGGGGCCCTATGCTACACGACGGGACCAAGCGGAATCAAGGGACCGGGAGCCATCCAGCGACCTGGATGCAAAGATGGGTTCAGCTTCCAAGGGATTGGTGCCACCTGGATCTTGTCCCAAAGGGCCAGCAGCAGCTGGATAGCCTCGCATTGCGATGCGGGGATGGGGATGCCAAGCGAGCTCGGGGCATGCCGCCCACTCAGTGTGAGGGCCAGGTGCTCCCACTGACTGGCTAGGTGAATGTTGATGAGTTCCTGGAAGGTGTTTACACTTAGCAGCCGGAGCTTGGCGTTCGACGCGTACGGCGGCACCCCCAGTGCCAGCTAGTACCCCTTGCGAATAATCACGTCCATCTTGCCCTTACCTCTCGACAGCACGTCAGGTTGAGATACGGATTTGCGCAGGCGATGTGGCTCACGACGAGTGGTTGGGTCAGCCGGATCAGGTACGACTCCTTGAGCCCGTGTCTGTGACTCGTTATCCTTCTCACCATGCGCATGACTTGTGTGGTTGTCTTGACGAGTCGGTCGACCGTGTACTTGGCTCCGCCGTCCCGCTGGAGGTGAAGGCCCCAGGATCCGAACCCGCTTCACCACCGGCACGGGGGTACCATCCTTTAATGTGAGGCAGATGTCCGCCTTCTTCTTCTTCGGGAAGTGGCTTGCCCGCGCGGAAAAGCAACAGCTGAGGCTTATCGGGGGCGCGCTGGAGGTTGCCGGCCTCGAGGTAGTTCTGCACCGTCTCAATGACTTCTTCGAGGAAGTCTTGCCTCCCGCTGTCCGATCCCGACGTAGCCCAAATCGTCAGGTCGTCCACATAGAGTGGCATAGAGTGTATGCTTCATCCGGGGAATCCGTTCCAGTAGAGGAGGCGGCTTGCACATCGCCAGGTAACAAGGTGGGTGACAGGACCGAGCCTTGCCGGTTGCCCTTGCTCGGTATCGGGATGGTGCTTGTGCGGATGGACTCGATTCCGATGGTGGCCATCCAGTTGCTCAGGAAGTCCCGCACATAATCATACATCCGGGGCCCGCACCCAGTTGAGGCCAAGTTCTCGAACACCAGCGTGTGACTGACGTTGTCAAAGGCGCCCTTTATATCCAGGGCCAGGACCGCCCGCGTTGTCGTACAGGAGATTCTGTCAAGGATATTCTCCTTGATCTGAAGCAGGACATCCTGCGTGGAGGTGTGACCAGAACCCGAAAATGGTGTTCATGGTGGCTTTGAGTTCAATACAGGATGGTCCCCTCAAATATCGCTGTAAACAGCTCATCAGGGCATGGGCATTTAAAAAACTGAAATGGAGTGTCCAGGTCTGTGACGCTTGGCGGTACACCTGATAACCTCTATTTCTTTAGGATCCTTTTCAAGGGAGTATATTTTCGACTTCGGGGCACTTTTCTTGTTTCTGGCACTTACTACTGCAGGAACTGTTTCACCCTCACTTTCTTCTTTGCTTTCACAGCACTCATTTGATGTTAATGTGGAAGGGAATTGGCCGGATTCCACTCTTCGTTCCTACGTAAAATGTGCTGGCGTCCAATACCTGCCACAAAAAGGGTACTTAAGATTCCAAAAATGGGAAAAAAATAGACTAAGAGTGTGTAAACATATGATGCCAGCATTTCTTTTTTTTTTATTTCTAATGAGCAACATTATATTATGCCAAAACTCTCCCCAAATGCACACTGCATTTCACAGCGCGCTAAACTCTGCCGGAAAAATCGGCGCCTGCACGCAAAGGGGCGTCGTTTCCTCAGCGGTGTATTTTACCTTGTGAAATTTTAAGGCGCTCCTTTCTTTTGCAGCTAGAACATCCTTAAAAATACTAAAAATGCGTTCGCCACAGACGACCAAGTCTTCCGCTGGCAAACGCTGTCGTTTGCGCACGATACGCCTTAAAATTTTCACCCCATGGTCGATCAGGCGCCGATTTTTCCGGTTGCTTTCCCATACCTTGAGCCACCCAGAAACACCGCGCGCCCCCGTAAATAAAAAAAAAAAAAAAATGGAATGGCATTGAGTGTTTTGTTTACTTACCGACTTTGTGCGTGGACCGCGCCACGTTGCGCTGCCTGATGCACCCGCGTTTTGGAACTAATTCAGTTGACAGTTCCCTCCGAAGATGAAACCACTGAAGCCACGGCGGTAATCGTACTGGTAGGCTGTTCCCTTTCGAACGGGCGGAAGAAGACTACGAAGAATTCGGCAGCGAACGGGCGGAAACTCGATTACGTACAGCTTCAGTAGTCGACGCTTTGTTTTCTCGATTGCGTTCGCGGCGTTCACCGTGGACTCGCGCACTCGGCCGTAGAAGAACCAGCCGAACGGCCGAACCAGCTGGACGGCTGCCGGCGAGCGTACCGACAGCGTCGCCATAGCAACCACGCCGCGAGTATGGTTGCCAGACAGAATTCACACGATTTTTTTTTCTCGTCACTCACGTTGAGTTACTAGAAGTTAGGCGCGTATCATTATAATACTTTATGCTGTAAGAAGTTATTAAGGGATATGTGTACCTACCTAAGACGAATGCAAAAATAATATTATTGAGAAATAAAATTGGCGTAATCTTTTCATATCTTGATTAAGACTAGCGTGGTCACTGGGCTAACCGATGCGCGAAATAGGAGGGCATATATACCGCTCGGGGCACTTGTTGGTTTGTATAAGTAGGTTGTATGTCCAATAAAGAAAAAAAAAAGTAGGTTGTATGTACTATTTGTTGTGTGTTGTGTAATTGATCTGTGCTTGTATGCCCGTGTGTATGTACAGTGTTGTGCGTATGTCGATGACGTGAGTGAATGTTACCGCGCGATGGGCAGCAAAAAAGCTACTGTTTGTTTTTTTCAAATGTTTATCACTTTTTTTTTTCGTCGCTAGATGGGGGTTGTCGCCGCCCAATTTGAAAAGTGTGGTGGTTGGTGATCTATAACTATTAGAGGGCTGGATGCCATTAGTCCATCCGTCGTGTTGATCGCTCCGAGTTGTTCGGTTTCGCTGGTAGCTGTGTCGCCGTGTTATGCTGCCTGATTGCAACAAAAGGAGATTAGGCGGCTTCCCCAGCGCGTGTTCTAGGTGCTGAATGTCGCTGTTCACGCACAAACGATGTCGAAAGACGAGAGATTCCGCCAGGCACTGGGGCAAGACACGGACGAGGACTGCAACGGCAAGGCACAGCGACCAGCCGAAACAGTAAAGTGATTTGAATTCATTCTTGCTCGTGTGACTTCTTGGGAGGGCGGACCAGGCAGGGACCGATTGGGCAGCAGTATAGTAGAGCGACCCACACAAATGGCGGATCCAACGTGGGGCCCGTTCGGTATGCCTCTGCTTCTAGTCGTCCCCAGAGAGTCCCATGGATTCGTTGAGCGGGTTGTTCATTAACGCTAACGATGCCCGTTGAGACAAAGTATGTTGGAATTTTGGTAACTTGTCTGACAGCAGAGCTCAGCAGGTGTCTCCTTGAATCGAGTACTTAAAGGTCTCGAAGGACGAGGTTGTGGACGCGCTTTCTCGGGTACCCCAGAATAGTGGTTGGCAGAAGGTGACGCAACCGGGAGGAACACGAGGAGCGCGGTTAAGATGTAAGAAAGTCGTCTTCGGAGGCAGAGGAGAGCCACGGCATGTTCGCTGGAAGGCAGGATAGCGACTGGCAGGAGGGAACACAGCCAGGACTTATTCCATATTTAGGATTTAGGCTTGGAGTGATGCGGTAGGCAAGCAAGCGCTTGTCGAGGCCCGGGGTGCAGATGGGGTTTGTCAGTGGGTGTCGGAAAGATTGCGGGAATTGCAGTCGACACCGGGAACACTGGCGGTCGAGATTGTCAGCGGGTGTTGGGTAAACTGGCGTAAATTGCAGTTGACACCGGGAACGCTGGCAGGCGAGTTAAGGAGCAGTATGATTTGTAACCGCTGGGCCAAAACGGCTAGTTGCTTCGCGTCACTCCAACAACCGGCGAAAGGCAGAGGGACGACTCTCCCTTGAGGGGGTCGTTCCGAGAAAGCTATGAAATGTTTTATGGGATACTTTTTCAACTTCACTCTGGCCGGTCGTGGCAGTGACAGCAAGACTTTTAATAAGTTATGTCGCGTCACGACCTGGCCGGGGATGAGGCGGTAGACATATAGGTGGCTTGTAGTTGTCCAGCTTGCCTTGAGGCGTGAACGGTTTAAGCGGGCTTGCTCGCTGAGCTACCGCCCCCTCCGAGGACCGAGCAGTCCCTAGAGCTCGTATGCACGTGGACGGAATGGGACGCTGACGTTTACATCGAGTAGCACATGGTATATGTAGCCGTTGCGGAATGCGGGTATGGTATTTGGTCATCCCGCCACAGGCTTTGGATCCCTTCGCTTGCGCAAAAGATGGACTAGGTTTAGGCCATCGTTACCTGTTCTGAAGGAATCTCACGCTTGGAGCAACGCAGCTAGTGGTTTTGCCGCATCGCTTGCTCCAAGGTGAGAAGCGCACCCGAGGTATAAAGACGCGAGCGTCGTGTCATACTTCTAGGCTTACTCGGCGAGATACAATCGAGTAGGCTTGCCCGGTTCACATCGCTGACTTGAAAGGGTAGGACCGTTGTCGCGATGGGGAAGACGTATAACATGAGGTTGCGGTAGGACACAAGAAATCCCCTGTTCTTGGCGACCCACGAGCAAGCTCTGGAATGCAGACTTGCTGAGTTGGCCGCATGGTACACGAACCCGTCGGCAAGCTATGTGGCGGTAGAGGCTATGGCCACTGCCACAATCTGCGACAGAGTATTTGTTCGCTGTGTGTTGTTTTTACAGTTTGTTCTGCGCAGAATAGCTTCTTGGAAAGACGGCCGTATACAGACGGCGTAACCCAGGAAGCCCACCGGGAGGGAAGACGGGACCATTCGTTTTCCCAAGTGCTCAGGGTGGCTGACAGTTGTTCGGGCTGATGAACGGTTCAGGCGGGCAGTTCTAAGCCCGCTGTGACCTCTAAGCGGAACGGGGCAAGTCCGTCTGCGTCGGCCAGACCAGCTTAGAGCAAGCCCCCTGCTGCATCGCGGTGAGTGGGACAGCGAGCGACAGACAGGTCGGCATTGTCTGCCGGCTTCGCTAGCCACCACCACCTACGCCGCTTTCGGACGCTGCAACGTGGCCACTCCGGCAACAGCAACAGCGGCCGCCCATGAAACCCAGCGGCTCCCTCAAGCCCATGAAGTCCCCCGAAGTCCGGGCCTTGAGGGGGGGAGAGTGTGGGAGCCGGGGGTGAAAGACGAGGCAGAGGGCACGTGACAGGCGGCCGGCGGAGAAGGCACGAGCTGGGCGAGACAGTGCGGGCTGAGCGAGGCTGGAAGCTGGACAAAGAACGACGGAGCCGGGGCTGCCTAGCCTGGCCCATAACGAACCCCGGAGCGGTCCACCAGCGAGGTCTGGAGCAAGACCGGTGGAAACGGCGAGCCCGGGCCATATGACCTGGGCTATGACGGTCCCAGGGTGGTTCCGCAGCGAGACTCGGGCATTGATAGCCCGGGACAGCCAGCCTACGCAGCGCTGGCGTGGGAAAGGCGATCCGCAGGCCTGGACACGGACCCCGACTGTGAGCTCTGATCGACGGGCGACAACAAAGGTCGGCGGGCCTGGACTACCGGCTCTCGACGACGGGCAACCGAGAGGTACAGTTAACCCATTTGCTGTCTTCTCGTTGCAATGTGTGATTCCCTGGGTGACGGGCGGAACGCATACCGATCGGGCGGCGATTAGTAGTGGAGGGACTTCTCTAGAGAACCCCATAACGTTCATGAGTGGATAACGCACGTAACAGAGGTGAGCACAGGCAATAGTTAATCGAGAGCCACACGGAGCGCGAGTGCGATACCTCCTAGCCGCTGTCGACAGAGGGTGTCGGAGCGATTCGTTGTCAACTTGTCCACGGCAAGTGGGCGTTTTGTTCAATAAAGCCGGCCCGTCAGTGTTTTGTAAAGCTATCCCTTCTTTATAAGTGCTTCTGATACGATGAAAATGCGACCGGCATTGAGCAGGCCGAGCGAGACTTCGGCGACAGTCTCGGCTGTTCAGTCTCACTGGTATTATTTGGTTTCGGCCTTACTCGTATTATTTGCGGTGTTGGCGCTTGGACATAGAGATGTTTGGAAAGTTTTTTGCGCCTACAGATGACACCAAACGAGCGTGCGAGCCGTATGCTCTTGCTCCGGCGAGAAGCCGCGTACGGCTCGCCAGGCTCGTATCGCCTGTCGCATACTGGCCGCCATATTGTTTTTAGGGTGTTAGCAGTTAACACGATTTTCACCACCTCCGGCGGCTAACACCCTTACACGAATAAAGGCGTTAGCCAGAGGACGAGCCATTTACACGAATAAGGGTGTAAAGGTTTTAAGTGTGAACACAATACCAAGCGTTTCGAGAAATGCCCGTGGAGTAGAACTATGGGAAAATTCGGAGCCCGCGATGTCGATATCGTCGCCGTTGTGTTAGTACGCCGTCGCGTACTGCAGCCCCCGTTGGGGGAGGGGGGGGGGGGGGCGGTGTTACTACGATAACATGGCGACAGCGTTTACACTCTATGTATTTACGCGAGGCTCGAGTATTTGGGGATAATGCTGCCGGTTGGTGTGCCCCTTTGTGCCTGATATTATCGCCCGTGACGCCAGCGAGTGAGATGGCGACAGGCATGACTGCTCAGTAAACAGGCGTCGGCGGCCATGTTTTGCTGGTTGAAGCGAACCCCCTTGTCCTAGACAGCGAGCGGGGAAATGCGAAAAAAAGATTGTATCGGCCGTTTTGCCAGCACTAGCGACGAGTGTCGTCTGCGGTTTCCGGCAACTATTTTGCCATAATCGTGAGCTTAGCGAGGAAATGATTTTTGCTAGCCACAGAACACTACCACGCAGAAAGGGAATGCTTGAACATGTTTTTGTTCTGGATATATATCAGGGATATATATGAGAGAGACAGGGAGAGAGATGAAGGCAGAGCGGAAGAGGGAATAGCATATAGTGTCGCAGGAGAATAAAGTAAACAAAGTTCCTAGTGGCCGATGGCTGCATGATCTTTTCTCGGATCACTAGTCCGTAATATGATACCTCTTTGTACACAGTAGTTTCTCCTTAATTTAAGTGTGTGAACGATTTCTTTAGTTATCATTGGCCTCATCTGAATAAAAATATATAAAAGATGTGTGTTGGTTTCATGAAACTGGAACTCAGAGTCAGTTCTTGACTCTGAGTTCAAAGCCTACACTGCTAAGTGTAGGCTTTGAAAAAGGACCCAACTTTGGGGAGTTATATCTTCTTTCTCAATAAAATGATGCAACATGTTTTTAATGGAAATGAATGCCGAAATAGAGTATAACAGGTTACCTAAATTTTAAAAAAATCGAGGGTGGTGTTTTTTTTTTATTCGCATCGGAATTTTTCTTTGTTTGATTTTTTTTCCATGGTTGACTAAATATATCCTAACTATTGTATCACACAGATACCTTAGTTATTTTTTTAAATATTAGCTATATATTAGTAGAATAATATCTGCAAATTATATCATAATTATTAAATTATTTCATGAGATACAGACCTCCAAAGTTTGCCATTTGTCGTTCGAGCAGGCATGTTTGTCAATTTTTAGAAAATAAATAAATTTTAAATAAATATGATTACTTTATATTACAAGCAAGCTATACCCATAGTTTGCGCCTAAAACGTTTTAGAGTTCTCCTAATGTTATCGCTTTAGTTATTCACTCTCAAACGGGCCCCCTCCATCAGTGCGCGTTAATGCAACTGTCCACCACCTCATGCCTTACGATTTTTCCTGTCCCCAAGTATTTTTTCTAGTCAAAACTAAGTTTGGATTCGTTCATACCAGACACTGGACAATAACATATAAAAACATCAGTTGATTTGAAAATGTCGACTAGCCATCCTTTGGTCGATCTTATCTGAAATCACCCTACAACTGTTCTCCCCCCTCCCCCCCCCCCCCCCCCTCCCTTCTTAGAGGTAATCCGCGTGGGGTCCTTCCCCGTCATACACAAAAATAGTTGTTCGGGTTGGGGTGTGGAACGAGTCAGTCGCGTTCGTTCTTTTGCATCGGTGCTGGTATGGAAGAGAAAGAAGCTCTCCCCAAAACGCCCCAATACAATGTCATTTAGGATTCCTCCGATTGTCAAGATGTCACTGTCGTCGACACTGCACTAGTACTGCGTTATTTTAGATCTTTCTCAAATATTTTTCGGATAATGCTGCGCCATGTGGTACTTACAATATATTGTTCGAATATTGAACAGCTGCTAAATTGTATGCCCGAGTCCTGTCCACCGGTAAACACGTTATATGTGCGTGTGAAATAGCATGCCTTTTGGCTATCCTCTGTTGCAAATTATTTTTGACAGCTAAGCGCTTTGTCGCTTGACACGCGACAAACGTCATCTTCAAAACTTATCGTAAAATAAGACAAACTTTTCATTCGCATTCGTTCTGTCGCGCGCGCGTACCCAACAAAAAAAAAGTTTAATTTTTGTTTTGAAATGTTGTACTATGTTTTCTCAACGCCCTCGGGAAAAACATACATCGCGAAACAGAAAAAAGGACCGGGAAAAGACGAGAATTTAGCCGCCAGCAGTGTTTGAAATTACGTCTACGCAGGCTGCGCCTATCGAAATCGCAGTACACTCGGCTAGGGTTAGAAGGGACGCCGCGGTGAGAGACTAGCCTCAAACCCAGTAACTGGGCTCGTAAAAGGTTATCTTGTACCTGGGGACGAGTGTTTTCTGGAAAGGTGTATAGAACGTACTATTGAGACCGTTTTATCGTGGGTAGCGCCGTTTGGAATACTGTAGCACCATCTAGCGAGTATCAGGCTCCGCGCCCATGCTGAGTGGTTAGAAACTTTGTCGACAGAAGGCGAAAGTGCTCTTCGTGGCGACGTTCTCGCGTTAAGTTTCACACCCAACGTGAGAACCATGACAATATTCCATCGACGTATATGCCAATAAGTATTGTCTTTTCTAGATGATACTCGACCTCTGGGCCTTACTGAGGTGTCTGAAGAATGAACGAGCACTAAAAGAACTAAAGATGGCCCAGCGAGACGCGGTACAACCGCCGCCGCTTTTCGCAAAGCAATGTAAGGATATGAATGAGCGCATATGTAGAGTTCAAGAGGAGCACTTCACCGGATCTCCTCTCGGCACGCTTCAAAATATTGCTAGGAATATACGGTTTTGAGTTCCATGCTATAATGGCCCGTACAAGCTCAATCAAATCGCATTTGTCATTTGTTCTTGCTAAACCATGTCGTGGCATCCAGTTATATTTATTTCAATGTCAGCGCCATGCTTTGATCAGAGCTGACAACACGATGCGTTAAATATTTCATAGGAGTAAACAGAAGTAAATTCGTAGTTCTACAATCAAACTCCACGCCGTGACACGAGTGATCCTTGTGACGATTATTCCGGCATGACGAGAATTCCTCGTACGAGATGCCCTGTGACGGGCTCACCTATGACCAGTGTGCCTTTGACGACCCGGCTTGTGACGAGTTCTCCTAGGCCCTGAGAAAAGACCGGTTTTTATCTTGTGACAGCTTACGACCGGCTGCAGAGCTGCGCAGCCGGTCGTGAGTTATCGCAAGAGGCTTAAAAGCGGTCTTGTCATAGTAGGTCGTAGTCAAACGCAAGGGTGTGAACGGGCCGTTAGGCTGGTTCGCACATTTTGACGACTTACTACGACCGACTCCGAGGCAACTGGTTTTTAAGCCGCTTACAACAGCTATCGCTGCAGCGCGGCTTGTCATAAGCAGTCACAAGCGGCTTAAAAAGCAATTGCGTCGGAGTCGGTCGCAGTCGGTTGCAAAAGACAGACTGCGACACAAACTGTTATTGAGCCTCACTCTCAGAAATAGGCGGTGTACTACTTACACCCCTTGTCCCGTATAATACACCCCAGAACTTGAGTTCGACGTACAGCGCGCTGGCGTCGAACCGAATGTACCAACTTTCACGAGGGGCTTGTTAGCCGAGTGGTACAACTTAGTAAAATAGCTAATGTACAGTCAGCACGGAATGAAACCCGAACGCCGGAACGCGTGGCCATCGACACAGGCTGCTCCACCTGGAGGGCCCCTGAGAATTAATGAAAATGCGCCGGGGTGCGAGGGTGCGGGTCTTACTAAGATGAGCTCGACCCTCGCGCGGCGCGTCTGGGACTTCCGCGTTTCGCCGGTGGCGCGCTGTAAGCGCCGTCACTCGGGGTGCTTTCGTGTCGCCGCAAAATCGCCCGGTCGACACTTGCGGCTTGCGCGCGGCGCGAGAAGGGCGAGAATATCGACCCTCTCGCGCCTCGTGGAAGCCGCAGGTGTCGACCGGGCGACAGTGCGGTGACACAAAAGCACCCTGAGTGACGGTGTTTACAGCGCGCCACCGGCGAAACGCGGAAGTCCCAGACGCGCCGCGCAAGGGTCGGGCACATCTTATGTCACATTCGTCTGGGGCGCGCACGGCACCGAGAAAATGTCGCCCCCAAGGCCACGCCACTGTGTAGGTGCACCACATGACGGACTACCAGGCGAACGCGAAGCACCCCGCCGTGCAACGCGCTCGGAGCGGTCACTGCAAGGGCAAACCATGAACGGGTGGACAGTAAAAATATCCGCAAGAGTGGGGCGGCAGCTCGCGCTATCTAGCGAGGAATGAGAGTAACAAATTGTCTTTCAAGTGGATGGTTCAATTATGTACTTATTATACCGAAAATTCGCCAACCAACGTAAAAACAAAGACACATGGACTATGAAACAGCGTTTACACATATGCGTTTTTATTGTCGGACTGGTGGCAAGCGATAGGTACACGTCCGGTGTGAGAATCAACAGAGGCGAGGGCACGCAGGGGTTAAAAGAAAAACAACAAATTTAATTAGGCGATAAAAAGCCGCGCATGGCGACAACACGACAAAACCATCACAACGAAATGCGAACACGCTTCAAACCCAGTCACAAACCTTCGGGCAGCGGAGCCGCGAAAAAAATAAGACAGCACTCAATTCCCGACACAACGCGAAACAACTCACCGCTCGCGACACAAACTGCAGCCGGGAAACAAGTTCGCCGGTGCAAAGAAGACGAAAGTTCCGAAAAAGGAAAGTCCCCACTGCGGGACCCAAAGTCCAGGGAAAAGTTCAAACGAAGTCCAAAGACTCACCGACGTCTTGAATCCGACGAACGACGAAAGCTTCACGTGCCCGTCGTGGTGGACTGGTTGCTCAGCGGCCGGCGCAACGCAACACCGCACGCACACACACTTCCCGAAAAGGGAAAAACCGACGCCCGTCGTCACTGCTGGAATCGTAGCCAGAGCAGAGGGCTTGAGGGAAAGAAGGTAGCAGCGCCGACATCACGTTCTCTCGAGCTGCGGGCCGCCATGTTTCGCGAGACGAGGGAGGGAGACCGACGACGAGGCGAGAGACAGAGAGAGAGACGGTGCCGAAGGAACCGAAGAGCGTTAACTCAAGGTCGCAGTGCGAGAACCTGCATGGTCTCCTTCCGACGGTGCAGCTGGTGCAGCAACGCACCGGTGCCGCGCGCCGCATCAAGTCCCCGCCGAACGTAGTGCAGCCGCACCGATACGACAAGGCGAACGTGACGCGTCCGTCGGTGCAGCGCGGTGCGGCGTGGTCCGCTCCACTCGAATGTGACATTAGTAGGACCCGTACCCCCGCACTCCGGCGCTTTTTCATTACTTTCTAGGGGCCCTCCAGGTGGAGCAGTCTGTGTCGATGGCCACGCGTTCCGGCGTTCGGGTTTCATTCCGTGCTGATTGTATGTGTTACTGTCTAAAAAGAAATTAATCGGGGTTTTTTCAGCCCTACTACAAAACCTCAGGTTTTTTTTTTTGTCTTTGATACGTACTCTAGCTGTTTAATAAGTTATATCGCACCGTTGTCAAGCCCATCGTAAAAGTTGTGGCCGTCAGTTCGACTGGAGTGCGCTGTACGTCAAACTTAAGTTTTGGTGTGCATTATATGGAACAAATGGAAGTAAGACTCCACCATTTTTTGTAGTGTGAGCTACAGCGGCCGAGGTTGAGCAGTTTCGCGTGGCTCCCAAAGAGCCGTGCTGCGCACGCGCGAGGAGCAGTGACGTCACACGGCGCACAGCTGGCGCGCCGGAGCCGCCGCCGCCGCGCTGCGCCACGCCGGTCTGCGCATTTCAGAGGAGTGACGTCATAGCCGCAGCAGACACACTGGCGCCTCCGCGTGCCCAGCTGTGCGCCTCCGTTGCGCAGTAGCCAAGTCTGACGCTGCACCGGAGCCGCTTGATAGCGCCTCTCATTTTGTGCGCATAAACTCACGCTACGTATATCCTGGCATAGCCGAGCTAAGCCACCGCAATTTTTGTTTTTGTGTTTGCGCTTGTCAGTTGTGACTGCTTATGATGGGTCACGCAGCAGCGGTTGTAGTCGATGGGAGGTGTCACATACTTGCGACTAGGACGGAATCTCTTAAAACTTCTTAAAGTCTCTTATGACGAGAGCATAAACTGACACTTTTGCGCATTCTATGCGGTAACCCTGAAACCCCATTTCACGAGAGCGGAGGTTTTGCGGTATGTGCGAGATCAAATGTAAGCACCACCTGTGATAAATGGTCGTTTATATCATTAACAGAAGTTTTGCAAGCAAGGAAACAAATAATGATGCGCGAAAAAATAGGAAATATCCAGGACCCCAGAGTGTTCCGCTGCTACTTGATGGGTATCGCCAGTGTTTTCCGCTGCTACTTGACATGTATCGCCAGTGTGTCGAAAGTGTGTGAACGGGCATCCGATACCACAGGGGATCGAGGGGTAGTGCTGGAGCTTACTCGACGCTTGCGGGAAACAGTCCTGCAGCGTCGAATAAGCCGCCGCTCACCCACTTGCGTTTTACGAGAACCGCCTGAGACCGGTTTTGAAACCTATTGTGACGACTTACAACCGGCTGCAATGCTGCGCAACCGGTCTTAACCCGTCACATTAGGGTTTAAAAAGCTGTCTTGCCTCAGTCGGTCGGAGTCAAACGCAAGTCTGTGAATGCGTCTTAAAGAGGAACAGAAACCAAATTTTGGAGCTCATCTCTTTGCTTTAACTTTAAGTTGGTTGAAGTCTTCACCAAAACCAATTGTTGGCAGGAAAACGCAAGAAAACGTATTTTAAACTGAATTAAACGATAATCAATAATCCCCTGGTGGATGTTCGCGAAAATTCAATGGAATGACGTGACGATATTTTGTCAGTATGAGCAGCGCCACAACGGGAAGCACGCTCATTCGCAGAGATTACTTAGGCCTGAACGTATAGTACCGAGGCGTTTTGATGACGAAAGTAACAGCAGAGTTGGCCACCATTGGTGTCAGTTTCGGGTGGTCTTTCCGGCAAGGCTTGTTTGGGGTAGTTTGGAGATTGTTTCCGTGCGATGTAATGTCGATCCAGCAAAATGTCAATTTAAACGGGCCTGAATCCTCTGCCGATGGCGGGATAACCTTCTCGGCCGACTGCTAAGAACTCAGTCGCTACGAAGTCAACACATTCATATATACCATCGTTGCTAAATTGGGACGGCCCACACGGCCATATGCAAAGCGGCGCAAGTGGAAACAAGTCGCCGCGGCATTTTTCGTGGCCTCGGCAGTGCAGGAGGGAGCCGACCTCCAGGAAGATACGCGAACTACAAGAGTGTCAACAAGAGCAGCGTAAATACCTTTTTCAAACTGGAAGCGGAGCCGCGCTGGCACCGCGCTGTTGTGGACTGTCTTGGTAGCCGATTCCGGAGCGATATTTTACAACTGAACCGCTGGGCAACTAAACAACCGCCGCTCGATGTGACGTAACGCTTGACAGAGGAAGATTGGACTGGCATTCAGTAGCTCTCAAAACCTACTCTAACTCGACATGTGTTGGCATATCGTCATGTCGGAATAAAAGGCCCATACTAAGAGTGCACTTATTCATGTTACGAATCTATCTATATGGCGTTTATTTGAACTCTATAATACTCAATAAACCCCATAAGGATTGATCCGCTAATAAGAAGTAACGTAGCTTATATATAAGCTCCGTTGCCTGTTCCGGACGACGAAGACAAGGCAGACGGGTCATTCAAATACGGCTGTAGGCCGAATGACTTCTTGGCCATCATGGTCACGTGTGACGTGGAGGCGACTTCGTTCTCATTAATACCCTCGTATCCACCGCTCTCGTCGCGCGGGTCGGCCATTACAATCACGAGAGAGCTCCGCCGGTTCCGCGTTACGATCTAGCCCTCGGGTACTTCGACAAAGCGGGATTGCAACGAAGAGTAATATAGCGTAACGTAAAGAGTGGCCACTTTCATAAGCCCCAGCGGCTCACTTGACTGTCAGCGCACCTAGCGGCTGTTGTGAATTTGTTTTTGGTTTCCTGCTTAGGCGCTTCCGTTCACTACATTGCTACAGACATAGGTGGCTGCTATTTGAATGGGTGGAAAACTAATATCAGGTTCCGTTCGTATCAGGCGGTAGCTTGGGCCTCCTAGTCTGCCGTGACTAACTAGAGTTTTGTATTTAAGTAGGAATCGATCGCTTAAATGGACGCGTAAATTCTAAATCCCAGAGCAGAATATGCACAATATTCAAAATTATTTAAAACCGCTGCAGTCATCAGAAAAAAGAAAGGGACAACCAAAAAACAAGAGAATCGGGTAATGCACTAATATTTATTGTAACCCCAGAGGCAGACATAACAAAACGAGCTGTTCTGCAAGCGTCTCTAAGAATGCACAATCCATTTCACCGTAAAGTAAACTACTACGTCACAGCGTGTTTTTATGCGCGTTGAGAAGGAAGTCCAAATCATCCAACTTTCTTATGCGCGCCCGGAAGGAGCAAAGAACCGGCGCAACGTCACGAAACACGTCACTTCCGGCACGCGCACGACCTGCAGGTGCACAAAAACACGTTAGTTTGGAAAAGAGGAGAGCGAGCTCGGCGTTTCAAACGAGCCTGTAATGCAAGCTCCCTCGTGAAGTCAAAGCAGGGAGAGCGTCGTTCAAGACAACACGTTCGTGTTTGTAGCGTCAGCTCGCTCGCATTTATGGGAAACAGAAAATACCTTTTCGGCGACGCGGCTGACGTTCAAAAGACGCTTGAAACACTTTCCACGTGGTTGCGCTTCAACCGTCTCACCTTTCCACAAAGAAAAAAAGTCGAGAAATTCACACGATGATGGCAACAGCCCGCCGCATCCGCCCCCCGCCACCTTGGTTGTCGTTCTGGCAGCTGCCAAGTCGTGGGTTTTGCCAAAGCCCGGTCGCAGTCGTAATATTTTTGAAAACGCTCGAAGCTACGATAGTTTTAGAAATACGTAAATAATGATAAAGCTACTTTTTAATGGTAAAAATATAACGAATGTATAAATAATTAGGCACCCCTGCGCCAGCTAACGGGTGGTATGAATCCTATACAACTGGGCCGCGATAGCGCTTGAGTGGCCACTCTTTACGTATCACTATGTTACTCTATGATTGCAAAGGGTTGACGCCTCCAAGTGGCAAAGCTCATAGCTAAGTACGCCTGGCCCTGCATGACATGATGACGTCAAGACCGCACTAGCCGCACCGTATCTCCCGAGTTGCATTGCGCTCTTCGATGGCTGATTTTGAAACGCTAGCCAAAGTCCCGGCATTTAGAACAAAAAATATAGCCATCCGCTGAAAATACCAGCATGCGATTATCAATTAATGGTATGGCTGATCCTATTCGACTTATTTCTCGATCACTTTTGTATATTATAAGTTTCAATTGAGTGTCTCTTTAAAGGTAGGTATTCGCTGCTGCTTGGTTCATTTCTTTCAGGGAAGACAGCAGGCGTCGCCTTCCAGTCAATTCCACACCGACCTTCGGCCGCTAGAAAATTTTGGGGATGCATTCTCGCGTCTCACCGCTCCAACCTCGGCAGCCGAAGAGGTACGTGGATCGTAATAACCCCAACGCATGTTTATTATAATTTTTTTATTTTTTTTTTAAATTCTGGTAAGACAGAATTAAATACTGTGGGCCACTTTATTTTCGCAAGGACCGACTTTTCGCGAATTTAGCGATCTGAAAATTATTCCAAAAATTATCTCGCGAACATAGCAGACCATGGTGACGAACGCATATTATATCACACTCCATCGCAAAATATTGCGCCCACGATGTACTTCCAAATCCTGCTCTTCGCAAAATTCGCAACATATTGAGCCCACAAATAAAAGGGCGATCGTTTGCTAAAGTTTATGGAAAACTCGCATTTCTATCTAACATGAGGGCAGACATGCTTAAAAAGTGCATGCGAATTTTCGGTGACCTCTGCAGGAAGTAGAAGATGTATATTAAAGCTCATCAGCTTCTTCTACTACGGGCAAGCTTCAATAATGCTCTTATCCAGATGTTGAATTCGTCTTTCTTCGTTCACTACAAACATAGGGGGGGGGGGGGGGGGGTCTTTTGCTGCACAAAGCTAATGTCCCTCGGAGAACCACGTGCACTCTTTCTAAATGGAATATGTAAAAAAATTCAACAATAAATGATCGTTAAAAAAAAAGTACGCTGTTCAGCACCGGATTCACAGTCAGACGAACCCGGTTTCGAACTGGTCGCTCTCGCACTTTCTTCAGTGTTGTTGCTGTTGTTGTTTTTAGATGGGTACATTTTTTATTGCTTTATACGAGGACATGACAGGAAACTGCTAGAAAAGAAAGCAATATGACTGTTGTGTTTAAAGTCATACATTTGCATATTTTTCTGACTTCACATTGCTGCGGTGGTGCTGCTGTCTGCACAAACCATGCGCAGACGCTTCTCCTCATAATAATCTGGTTTCTGCGCATGCGCACTGCCCACACGTGGTGTGAGCAAATGCAAGCGAGTTTGTGCACATTGTGTTGGCCTCTATACGACCATCTGTTGCAATTCCCTCCACTCTGTCACAAGCGTATTTTAGTCCCATATTGATGTAAACTAGAAAAAGAAAGAAGAAACTTTAAACGGTGACATATGTTAAGTGTAAAGTGGAAATTCCACTCACCTCTTTCCACTTTGGCGGAGCCAACGCTGGAAAGGAGGTAGCCTCTTCTCCAGCGTTCGCTCTGCTAAAGTAGAAAGGGGTGGGAGGAGCTTACACTTTACTTTTAACCTGTCACAGACTATAGCTAAATTTTTTCAGTTGAAAACCTGCTTTTCGTCTAAGGCTCATCAAATATATACGTGCTAGAGAGAATCAGACATCTGCGTAGAATTTCGTATATCGAACTCTTCCTGTTCACGTTCCGTCCGTTAAAAAGCACGGCGAAAGATCTCCCAAGAACGCACCATGATCTCGCTATACCGCCGTGTCCTTCTGTGGGATGAAGCCCGTGCTTTTTAATGGGCCGAGCGTAAAAAAAGAAATTTCGAGATGAGGATTTAACATTACCTGACTGCTTTCCTCTAACACCTAATATTTTCACAAGCATAATACAAAAAAGCATGCCTTTTGACCATGTTGTGACTGTTTTTCTTTCTTCCTGGAACATAGGTTTAAGCTATAATGCAATTATATGCAAAGGTGCAAGCGAGCTGGACATGAATGATGAAAATAATCTTTTAAGAAGGGGAACAAGAAGGACAAAGGTCAAACAGAAGTCTCCAAGCACAGCTAAGTGACTGGTGCGCGACCGAAAAGATCCGCCTGGTCCTAGTATCGAATCAGGGACCTGGTTCAATACCAAGTCCCTAGTTCGATACCTTGACCAGCCGGATTTTTTCGATGGCGCACCAGTCACATAGCTGTGTTTGGAGATTTGTGTTTGACCTTTGTCCCCCTTGCTGCCCTTCTTAAGGAATTATTTTCATCATATGCTTAGAGTCGTGGTATTAACCTGCCGTCACCCTTTATGCAGCCATCTCTCTATAGATATCAGTTGCCAATTATTAATACATAAGACGAAATATAAACATAGCACACCGTATATCTTAAATCTGTTATGCGGCATGCTTAAACATCCGTATGAAAATGAGGCGATAACACGCTGCTTTATTTGCACACATATGCTTGGTTTCCACTTGTTCCTCTACATTTGCACCCACTTTGTTGGTCGCAATCGGTATGAGATGTACACTGAAAGACACCCAAACAAAATTAATTAGGATATTTAATTTACTATTATTGGTTCGCATTGTTCCTCCAAGTCAAGCATCCAAATAACTTTTCAAATAACATTCCAGATTACGCTTTCTGAGGATTTTTCCTTTTGTAAACAGTGTGTGTGCTGCTGTGATTCGATTTCATAAACAAATATGAATACAATCTGCGTCTAAATGCAAATTTAACAAGATTGTATTCGAAGTACATAAGACATTTTCATCTAAGAGCAAGAATAATATTTCTAAAAATTATTAACAACTTTTCCACTATCATCTTCAAAATTAATTGCGGAACTATATTTTTGATAGACTACAAACAATTCACTCGACGATCATTGCTTTAATTAAGGATGCCATATTTGATAAATATACTCTGACTCTGATGTTCATAATCGTATTCCAACACGGTTGTTTGACACGAAACTTACTCTTGGAATTCTCTCATCCCCGAAGCGTTGCTCCCGTTTCCAATGAATTTCTCTCTATATATACGGTGTAGCATGGTGGAGGCTTTATTTTGGAACCAATGTTGCTTTCGTAGAGTGCCTCTGAGGCCGACGATGAACCGAAACCAAACAGATAAACTCGAAAAATAATTTAATCAAAGAATACATTTCTCTAAGCCACTCCGAAATGTAGGGCTTTTATTTTTACGGCCAAGTGTTTTTAAATTCCGTGCTACGCATTAAAAGTTAAATAAGTATAATTATCTTTAAGATTCAAGTAAAAATTAAATTTTATCTAGAACTAACAGACCTACAAGCAGTCGTGCTAGTATTTCAGAAGTGCATTTTGTATTATGTTTTTGAATCGCAATGCAAGACTATAACTGTTTTGTATTTTCAGTTTAAGTATAGGAATTCATTTTCCGGTGTATTCGTGCTATCGCGATACAATTAGTGAGCGATGTATTACTTTGAAAAGGGGCATGCACGGGGAGCGGACGTAAGGCAACAAACACATTTGGCGTAATTTGTAAAATACAAATCCCAAACGTACACACCTGAAATTGGGAATTGGAACGTAGCTTCGCAAAACGTTTTCTGACCATATTTTTTTTTCGAAGCTCAGCTCGGAAGTAGTGAAACATAAAACATAAAAAGCAGAATCGGAGGTTGTGTATTTCCTACGCCATACACCAGCCTGTTTGTCGTTTGCACACTGGTTTACGATCTCGTTCTCGAGTGGCTTCCTGAACTCAAAAACGTTAAGAACTAATAATAGAGGTTGGCGATGAGCGAGATCGTCGCGACATATACTACCTCGAACGAACCATGGTTATAATGACCACCTGGGAGCAAGCTCACAAACCGTTACAGTGTGCGAACGACGAACATCCCCTGTAGGGCATAAAAAATGCACGGTCGCCGTTTTTGCCCGAATTTTAATGTTTTACCACATCTGAAATCAATTAATAGCATTAAAACGTCTCGCAAAATTATGTTTGCATGCCCACTTTCAGGTGTGTACCTTTGAAATTCGACTTTTGCAAGGCAAGCTAAATATGTTGCTTTTTGCGACCGCACTCCGCACTTCGACTAGTAGGTAATTAATTGTAAAGTATAAAAGCTAAAAAAAAAAAATAACAACGGCCAAGTGAAAAAGAAAGGGCGCCTTGTGGTATTCGCCATTTTTTTCACTTGTGTGTCGTTTTTTAGTGCGTTCAACCTCAACAATTATTTTCCAGCTAGCCAAAGTACAGGGCTCACCAAACCTGTACGGAACGCGCGCACTGCGCCTGATCTCATGAGAACGCTAGGCGGCAGAAAAACTGCTACATGACGTAGCACTCAGTGGAACAGACCGAGCAGGGAAGGCTGCTCAATAATGTATCCCAGTTTTTATGTGTATTTTAAATACCATTCAGGGCATTTCTAACCAAGCGTGTGCCAAATATAGTGATTTTATTCACTGTAAACTACGGGCAGCGTACGCGCAATATAAATACCGCAGAAACCGGGATGTCTAAAACGTGGGTGGGTGAATGCCTAGTCATTCAGTATGACAGGATATTCTAAAACATAAAATATATCGGCGCCAATTTTTTTGTATGCGATCACCATATTTCACTTTACTGAAAGGGGCCTCTAAATAATGCTCATCATAGCACCATCGACATTATAGCTATTTTTATTATTATTGTCACTAAGCTAGTGCAAAACCGACGCCCTGACAGACTACGCAAGCAAGTCGTTGTGCTTTTAAATCGTAATGTTCACCAGCGTTTATGCCAGGGATCTAATTTAACAGAACACATTTTTGTAAATAACACTCCAAATCTACTGTAATTATTCAGAGCGAACAAACTCACAGGCTTATTACTGCAAGAAGGCTGGGACTGGATTGCTTCAGTACCGGGTCTGTAAAGTACAGAAATGTTCAGTATATCTAGAGTACTATAAGTACTTGATACGTCCAGCGTTTCAAGACAGTGAACTAATTATTCGTTTCTAAACTTTTTACTTCACATTCTACGTCATGATGCATGAAAATGAACGTTACATTGATACGTTACATTGTTTAAAACCGAACGTTACGAAGCAGATAATTTAAGAGCACAGAACGAGAGCTTTTGGTTATTTTATATCTACGGCGGAACTCCAAATACTTTCAACCTAGTATAACATTGATGATTTGATGAACAACACTGAAAAACATTGATCTGCAGTTATCCGCCCTACAACATAGTAATCATACGTGTATATGTTTTAGTTCATTTTAATGCAATAATATTTTTTTTCTGCTCCAAGGCTGATATCAAATGCTCTTATGTGATCTTTGAATGTGATACACTGAAATTAAAAGTGAAGGTCAATCAGTAATGCTACTTAATATTAAAAAAGATCGACAAATATCTGGAATAATTTATGTTTCTATCCTGTTATGTAGCTCTATCTGAAATAAAAAAGAAACAAAAACAAATAGTTTACCAATAGCCTCCAATTAAAAAATAGAAAATTCAACAAAAATAAACGCCAAAACATGAAAGCATTACCTTACTTCTATAATATATTAGATATTTCACCACAATTTGGCACACACCTTTATCAAAAATAAAGCACTTATGCGCAAATGTTTTCACCCTCCATGTTACTCGGGGTAGATAGTGGTGTTAATAATGTCTATAAGTGATAAACTAAATTCAGGTTAAATGAAGCAACTCCAAATACGTTGTTTTTTCCTCGGCGTCTTCAAAACGCGCTTAATGAATAATTGAAATACATACGTTTCCACAGTTACGATGATAACAATTAAGGCCAGGACTAACAGCACTTTTGGAGACATCATGATCCTTCTAAGTAAGCAGTCTCGGAAATGTTTGTACTCCTGGAAATATGCTGCGTACCAAGAATGGCAGAGAGCTTCACAGCAATCTTATATATACCTTTGTACGAACATCCAACAACGCACATCCCCCTAAAAAATATAATGCACATGTGAGAAAAAGAAAAGGTAATAGACAAAGCGAGCTGTAAGAAAGATCTCTAGCCTTGAATTGAAAACACAGAAGTTCAGAAATATGACTCGATTCTATTTGTGTGCTTTCTAGGATTGTCGTTGAGTGACAGGTGAGGCAAGAACGGACGTGGTGACAGAAGAAAGCCGTTTGGCGCAACTGCGTTATTTTCAATATAGATAGAGACTACTGTAAAACCCTTTATTTTCGTGGCATTATTTCACGTGCCCTTAATTTTCGCGAATTTTTCAATTCGCGAAGTTTGCGAAAATTAAGTGCTCGCGAACATTAAGGTTTTTACAGTATGTACAGTCTCCGGCGATATGAAAGACCCACTGGGAGCGCGTGGCCGAGGCAGTGGCTGGCGGGGGCGCTACGAGCGCTCCGGCCAATTCTATTCTGCTTCGAGGGGAGGGCGCTCACTCAGGGCTCAGCACAAACTGATAAGCGCGCGCTTTAGCTGAGCCCCGAGTGAGCGTCCTCCCCTCGAAGCAGAACGGAACTGCCCGGAGCGCTCGCAGCGCCCCCGCCAGCCACCGCCTCGGCCACGCGCTCCCAGTGGGTCTTTCATATCGCCGGAGACTGTACTTTCTAGGACGTTCGACGCTAACGACAATATGTATACGACTTCATGCACATGCGACTAGCAAATCTAGCGGCACATAAAACATTCAAGACAGTGTTAACAGTTTAATATCGCGTAATTTCAACTAAGAGGTTTCGATTTCTTTATATTGCAAGCCTGATTTTCGGAATGGGGTTTAGAAGATATATAGGGTGTGGTCCGGAGGTCATGCGGACGCAAATTCCTGTATCGGTGTAAACCAGAGTTTTGTTTTTCGGCAGTCACGACGTATAAGGCTGTAGGTATTCTTAAATCTTCGTCGCTTCCACGGATTCGTGCTCAGACACGGAAATAATCGAGTAGAGGACGTTGCTCATCCAACACTGCGAACATGAATCTTCAAACGCACATATAGCAATAATACCTCATAAAAATATACGAAACTGCATGATAATTCAGGGCCAGTTTAAATTGCAGGCGCACACAAAAAGATCATCATAACAAAAGCAAACATAAGCAGCCCTTCTGAATTGTCATCACGATTGCCCATGATCTAAAGTTCTAAACATTTAAAATGTTCTACAGCGATGCGTACATATAAAGTGAAGCTGAAGAGGTTTTGTCCCATTCGGAAATCTCCTGGTGTTTGGCAGACTATAATATTTTTTAGGCCCATGAAGTTTGTTTCTCGTGTTTATTGCTAGGAGTGAAGCAGTAGAGAAATGAAATTGTGCCGTGGTATAAAATGGGCCGTTTGCACGTCCTGGCGTTTTACAGCGTCCGCAGCGTTGTCTCGAACAAAAATCAAATTGAACATTTACACCCCGTTTTTTTTTTATATAACGCTGTTTAGGGTTTTTAAAGTGTCACTTGTGGTTGCACTTTGTGTTGCACTAAAACGAATTCTTTTTCGAGAGCGCGCTGTTGGAGTCCATCTCGGCCCGACTAACTCTCGCACAATTTTGAACAATAGCCCTTAAAAATCAGGCGCCTTGGTTTTGGGGAAGGGGGGGGGGGGGGGGGGGGGGGGAAGCGGGTAAGGGATGATTAAGTAAGGTGTGAAATGGCTTGAGAGTAAGAACGTGACAGGTCTCGAAGAGCTGAGCAATGATTTCTGTAAAACCAACAATATGCTAAATCATTCGGTTTCTTTCAGTCGTTCAAATGCTTCTTTGGCCAATGAAATCTGAAATCAGAGACGACTGCAAGTGGTCGATTCAGTTGAATAAATTTGTGAAGTTTCCTACATCCCAGCCTTCATTCTGTTGTGAATACAGACACTGGCACCAGAGGTTCCTCGGAGCTCCTATTTTTGGACGATGATGGCGCTGCGTGATGCTGTGTGTTTCCGCCGTATTGATGTGTACGAGTCGTGAGAGCGTACTACAGTGAGCAGACCGGGTGGCAGTGATTGGTCACAGAATAAAATATACTTGCCTTTTAGGCTTCGAGTATTTTTACAAAATTCTTAGTGATTTAGGGTATGTTTTTCTTCCTTTTTTGCGTATATGCTATAGCGGCGGCAGCCACAGACGACACCACCAGGTCATCTAAAACTAGTTTCAAAAGGTCACTCGTCGCATTATGACTTCTGCTTCATCGTGTAATACTTAGAAAGTCGTAAAAGGTTGTCTTTTTCACAATAAACAAATGCAAATCATAATTGAATATCACTAAACTCATTATAATGAAAAGTTCTACTTGGTGTTCCCCCAAATATTTGCAGGATTTTATTCTCTTCAAAAATAAACTACGCATCGCAGAACGATTTGCCCAATGGTAGCGCTAGAGGTAAGAACCAGATAAGGTTCCTATGTACTCAAAGGTAGCGCAAACCGTAGCCTGAAATGGTGAAGAGAAATTTCTCTTCACCCATTCCCTTTCCCTCTTAAAAGTTATTTTTCCCTTGGTGTCATTTGAATCATGTGCGACACGTGACCGTTACCTTCCTATGACACCGCGCGATTCGGTGGTCTGCTATAAATCGACGCCATCATTGTGCGATGCGTGGCGGTTGCTCCGTTGCTTACGACCCGGCCGACGGTATTTTTTTTTTTTTATTACGATTTGGGTTGCAACGCGATACCATCATGCTGCGCTGTGGATTGCACGAACAGCGTTGCGAAAGGGAACAGGATTTTTGCCTTCCCGACGGGAAAAGAAAATCTGCAGCGACAAGATACTAGAGAGTTTTAGCAGATCGTTTTGGCTCTGCCGCTACGCTATACGCTAGGGCGACGACGCTACTGCGCATGCGCGCTGCTAGCGGAAACATTCCGGGGCTCCGGAGGCTACACTTTAAGCCCGGTCCCACTTAGTAAGAGGGACATTTCTTCGATTTTTTCCCACTTAACTTTAAGGGGGGCGACAGACCTCTTAATATTACATGGAGATGCTCCCTCTTAATTAAGTGAGACACCACCCCTCTTAAAGTAAGCGAGGCGGCGTCTCCCTTAAATTTGAGGTCAGAGTCCCTTAGTAAGAGGGACAGTTTTTAGATATTTTCTTTCTTAAATTCGGAGGGACGGTGGCCCGCTTAAAATGCAGGGGTATAGTCCTATAGTCCCCCTAAGTCGGGGTCACGCTGCTTATACTTCATACAAAATACATTCTGCAGACATGTTCCGAAGCGAGTCGCCTCGACATCCGCGCTTCGTACGCCACGAGGTAACCAATCAAGAGGTTACTTTGTCACGTGGCATACAAAGCACGGATGTCGCGGTGACTCGCATTGGAACATGTCTGCAGAATGTATTTTGTATGATGTATAAGCAGCGTGACCCCGGCTTTAAATTACCTCTGTTATTGTATCGTACAATTTCTGCTCCTTCGTGTTTTGAGTGTCAGCTGACATGCTGCACTGCACTTCTCGCACTTTCGCTGATATTGTTTAACCAAAGTTATTCTGTGCTGCGTAGCAGAATTGAAATTTGATCTGTATATCTTGTTTGATAAACGGAATCAATGTGTTAAAGAAAACAGTAACAATCTTTAAGAGTAAACACTGTTTTATTTGCCATGACACAAGAAAATATTTTGATATGTCTTTATCAAAATAATAATTCTATAAAGATGTTCTGGTAGCTTTTACGACTAAAAAGACTTAGAACTACGCCAGAAATCGGCGTTTCTTGGAAACTATCACACAAAAAATTTCGTGCTGCAAAGTGACTCATTTTGCCTGTCATAAACACTAATAATACAATCGTGCTGGAAAAAAAAAGTGAAAGCTGCTTACAACTCCCTGTAACGCCGAATTAGAGCGCAGCTCTTGAGGAGGAGGAGGGAAGGGCACTGGGGGGGGGGGGTTAAACTAACCAGGGGGGGTCACGTGACCTTGGGGGGTCACGTGACCTTGGGGGTCACGTGACCCCCAATGCCGATGATGTCATCACTGACGTCATCAGTGACGATGACGATGCGGGTACCGATGACGTGATTAGTGACGTCACTGAAGACTTCACCAGTGATGATGACGATGCGAATGTCGGTGACGTCATCAGTGACGTCGCTGATGACGTCATCAGTGATGATTACGATGACGATGCGGATGTCGGTAACGTCATCAGCGATGATGACGATGACGATGCGGATGCCGGTGACGTCATCAGTGATGATGACGATGACGATGCGGATGCCGGTGACGTCATCAGTGACGATGACGATGTGGATGCCGGTGACGACATCAGTGACGTCACTGATGACGTCATCAGTGATGATGACGATGACGATGCGGATGTCGGTAACGTCATCAGTGATGATGACGATGACGATGCGGATGCCTGTGACGTCATCAGGGATGATGACGATGGCGATGTGGATGCCGGTGACGTCATCAGTGATGATGACGATGTGGATGCCGGTGACGTCATCAGTGATGATGACGATGACGATGTGGATGTCGGTGACGTCATCAGTCACGATGACGTCATTGGGGGGTCACGCGACATCGGCGGGGGTCACGTGACCTAAGGGGAGTCACGTGACTTCGGGGGGTCACGTGACCTCGGGGGGGGGGTCACGTGCCCCCCACGAGGTCACGTGACCCCGGTGGGGGGCTCGCGCGGTGCATTATGGGACATTTCCCATGATGCACCGGGGTCACGTGACCTCGGGGGGGTCACGTGCCCCCCCACGAGGTCACGTGACCCCGGTGGGGGGCTCGCGCGGTGCATTATGGGACATTTCCCATGACGCACCGGGGTCACGTAATCTTGGGGCGGTCACGTGCCCCCCACGAGGTCACGTGACCCCGGTGGGGGGCTCGCGCGGTGCATTATGGGACATTTCCCATGATGCACCGCGCGGTTACGCCGACGCCGACGGCGACGGCGACGGCGACGCCGCTCAAGCCGGAAACGGGCCCCTAAGAGCTGCGCTCTAAAAAAAAACTTTTTTTAGCGGATAACACAACAAGAAAAGTACATTCTAAAAAACAGCCCGTGCGTCTACTTTCCCGCGCAACACTTGGAAAGACAATCACCATAACTCTCGGAGGCAGCTCAGCGAATGTAGATGCCGAAACATATGATTATACCAAAAAAATGAATTGCGACATTAAGCACAACAAGCGTGATGTTTTGCATTGGTTAATGTCACAACTCGGACTGGCTTTTTTTGCTCTAATCTTATGTTTCGGCATCGTGATTCGCTGAGCTGCTTCCGTGAGTTACGGTGATTGACTTTCCAAGTGCTGGCTCGGGAAAGTAGACCCCCGTGCTTTTTTTTAGAGCGTAGTTACCTACTTCATAGCATTAAAAACGAATTATTCGGCGTCTCTTGCCATCAGCAGAAGCTCAGAATTTCTGTTGTTCTTGAACGGCCATAAGCGATTTTATGAGCTTCTCCGACATAAACTGAATCGAAACACTTTATTTTCAATGAGCAGACCCTAGAGGAGTTCAAGGGTTTGTCCACATGCCACAGGGTAGGAGAGTCCCGTTATGTAATACACCCATAAGCACATGACTAGTGCCCCCTCCATAGTCGTGCTAGCGGTGAGTTTCACTGACCAGTTCCCAGAAACGGTCCCTTTCTCCGAACCGAAGAAAGTCTTGGGTCTTGGAACTTTTTCGTCAGGGGTAAAATCGTCCTGCAAGCAGCAATTGTTAAAAAACAAAATTGCGTCAGCGTCAAACTTAGATTTCTATTTTTGCATTCGCTTTTTCACATACCATAGGTGATGAAAGAACTTCTGGCCAATCGAGGCCAGAGGATGGTCTTAATGTTCAAGAATGTTGTTGGGTTGTCTCCGCAGGAGGCCCCTTTTACCTCCTCCAGGTTTCCCAGCATGGTGACGATCGTGTTATGGAACTGAAGTTGTGCATCCACCTTTAGCTGAATGAAAGACCATATTGTTTTCCTTTAGATACAGATAGTGGCAATTAGAATAAAGGTAATGAAGCGCTTTCACCTGTTATCAAGCAGGCGCTAGGAAACAAATGCGGAGATAAAGTGCAAACAGTTCAAAGATTCGGAACCCAATCTGTATACGATGAAATAGCGAGTGACATTAGCTTATGACGTAACTTCTGCTACTATTAATTTTTGGTACGAGAATAGACTGCAGTTTTAATTAATTTACGAGAATCAATCGTTTCTGTATTACCAAGACAAAACGAAAACGCATTTAGTAGTAGATGAACTTTAGAAGCCCCATGTGCTTTGGAAAGCATGGATTGCATTTGCGGCTCGAAGCTGCAGAAGTGATCTAGTGCATGTTTTAGAAAGCAACATAATCAAATAAAAAATTACATTTCTGTAAACATTTCGCCGCAAGCCATTCATTTATTTTTTTTTTTTCAGAAGCAGTGCATATGTAAACAGAACGTAAATAGAGCCTACCTACATATCAGACTACAAAAAGTTAATAATTACCGAGTTCGTTGTGAACCGTGTGCGGGTGGCCGCAGTAGGCTCACCACTCAGGGTGGTGCGTTCCACCGTGCAGAGGGTCCCGGTAGAGCTCTTTACACGAGCAATCCGAGCGGAACCCCCGCCTGATTCCCTTCATGTCAACGTTCGTTGCCATTGCCTCACTCTGAAAACAAGATTGTTAATAACGGTCAGTCGTTTAACGCCCATAGTCAACCTAGCCCTAAAGCGCATAAGAAAGAAAAAAGAAAAAAAAAAAAGAAAACTTCTGTTTATATATTTTTCGCGGATGTACGACACAGAAAAAAAATAATTCAGCCAGCTACAGAAAACAAAGAGCATAATAAACATCATAAAATCTCCAAAAACAAAAACATGGTTAGCGCCCCCCCCCCCCCCCAAACAAAAAAAGCCGGTAGCTGTGCCGGCACGACCGTCAAAATATAACGAACAAAACAGTACGCCAAAGAAATACAAAAAAAAAAAATGTACTCTCTGGCCACCGCTACAACCTTCCCCGCTTTCCGCAGACGCCGCGACGCCGACGCAACGCGAACACGCGAAGAAAAAAAAAACCTTTATTTCTTCGTTTTGTTTTGTTCTCGTCCACTCCCCCTTCCCTTTTCAGAAACATACACACACATTATGGGTTTTTGCTCGCCGCCCACTTGAGAAAAAAATGTTCATAATCACTGCAACGCTAACGATGTCTACAACATAACGTTGCAGTGTAAATTGCTGTAATGAATTCTGAAGGCAAACAAACGCAAAATCGCCAACACTGTTTCTGTCAATCAACGCTCTCGGGCGGTCAACCCCAAGCATTTAGAGTGCACACCGAGAAACAAATTGGCGAGCCAAGCTTACAAACACTGACTGCCCCAGCTAGGGTGCCTTTATGCTGGCTTTGCCTTAGGGAGGGTGATGCCATCCTTTGCAGTACTCGATGCCGACAGTGTACGCTCACGGATAAAATACAAGGAAATTGCCGGTAATAAAATGCCGGCGTAGCACTGCCAAACTAGCAGCTCGAGCTGGGAGAAGAACGAACGCGCGTTCGAAATTAAAAAGTAGACAAAAGCGTCGGACAGAAAATGGTCTGATATCACCAGCCTAAGACAGACGCGTACACGTTGGGACACCCTAACCCGCTAAAAGTGTTCTGTGCGAAAGACAGCCCTGCGGCTCACGGCAGGGCAAACGATTAGCGACGCTTTGTCCTAGCTGAACGAGCAGATCCAGGAAGCGACCGCGTCCGCGGACTACAGCTGAACACTCTCACTCTACATGCAAAGCTCGTGCATCTCACAGCCAGCGTGAAAATATTGATGGCTCGTTACTCCCACCCGCAATGCACCCAAAACAAAAGCGCCAATATGACAGGATTACTCACCCGAAGGAAGTCAAACGAGCAGCATGACGCTTGCGACTCTCCGGCAACGACCGTTTCCAGCTCTCCGTGAATTGGCGCGAAGCCTTAGCACCGTCCGAACTCTTTGCCGTGGATTAGTGCGCCTGCCCCCCTCCTCCTGACCGAACTACATTGGTCAAGTTAAGAGGGACCAGTCCCCTCTTAATATGAAGGGACACGCGTGAATCTTTGTGTCTGTCTTTCCTGTTCAGAGGGACTAACGAAACGGTTTCCTTGGTCTCTCTTAATCTGTTGGTGTCCCTCTAGATGTTGCTATTTTATTTTACAATTTCCCTCTTAAAAAGAGCTGTCCCCCTGAAAGCATTGTTGTCCCCTCTAAAATCAGAGGGACAGCGTTTTTTATGAGAGACCGGTTTTAGAGTGTAGCGGAGGCGCGCTATCGGACCAAAATAGCGAGGTGCGTAGCGCGGCTTGCTAGCGTGGGACTCGCGAGAACGAGTCTTGGCGAGACTAGGGAGAGGCAGCGAGGGACGCAATTCAAGGTGGCCGTCACGCCACGCCTGTCCGGTCTGTGCGTTTCGCGATCGTGGTTCTGAGGGGTGGATTACATCTTGCTGCTGCAAAAAGATGCCGCGACGAAGCCGTTCCACGACTGCAGCAGGTAGCGATTTATGGCGAACATGCTGAATACGGCCACGGGGAAAAAAAAAAAAGAAAAAGCTTCGCAGTCCGTGGTGTTGTGTGCGAAGGGTGCGGCCTCCTGCTCGGCCGCTTTGTCGTGAGGACAAAACCGACCAAGGAAGCGAGCGAGCAGGCGCACATGAGGGATTTCCGTGGCGTTTCATTTTCGGTGGAAAACGAAACAACAGAAGAGCTACGGTTGTTGTCATCTATTCTTGAACATTAATCACGGTGGCTTCGGCGCTTCACTCATGTCGTATTGACTTGGACAACTTGGCCGTCCCTTTTATTCAATCACAAACATAATAGTCATTTACATACAAAAGAAGCAACGATTAGCACGTTATTCAATAAAGAACAAAGTAGTCTATTAAGATAACGACGTTAATAAAAAAAATTGCGAAGACTTCCTTTACAAATCTTTTTTACGCGAGCCTCAGTGTCCAAAAGAACCGCTAGTAGCGTTGCGTTAGCTCTCGTAACGCTGTAATCCGTAGCGGGTGGCGAACGTTATACTAAAATTTAAAATGCGGTTCCGCTACACTACATTTAGCGGAGGTCGTAGCGGCTACCGGATAGCGCAGCGGAAGTGACTGAATGATCTACTAAAACACTCTACTGGCTCCACCGGATCGTTCAGATAAGTTTCAACTGCCTCCGAGAGAGGCTTTCCGAGGTCAATCGCTGTAAAATTCAGAAAAATATTATTTGTCTCCTTCGGTCTTGCCAATGAACATCGCCTAATATAATCACGACACGAGACAAATACGGAAGTAAATTAGAGGTACGAAGACCTTTTACGCGTTTTTTTGCGCGTATTTAATATTGGAAACTGGCTCGCTCGCTCTTAGCTCGCTCGCGTTTAGTCGGCCGAGAAGAAAACGATTCGTGAGAGACTGGGGTGCCAATAAGAGAAAGAGGGTTGTATTGTTACCATGAGCATATTGCATCAGTGAGATGAGAGTCACCAACGATCGAGCAGCTCGCACTTTTGTTTTGCAACATATTTCTGCGGTTGGTGAGACGAACGCGGAACTAAATTACCGGCACGAAGAAATTTGACACGCCTTTTCGTGAGTATTTGATCATGAAAACTGACTCGTTCGCTCTTAGCCAGGAGTGACAGCAATTTTGGAGACACCATGATCATTTCAAGGAAGCAGCGGCGGAAATTCGTGTACTCCTGGAAATATGCTGCGTACCAAGGACGGAAAAAAGCTTCAAAGGTATGCCTTGTTTTCCTTTGTACGCACATCCGACAACTACCCCCCCCCCCCCCTTTTCCCCCCTTTTCCAAAAAAAGAAAAAAAAAAGCACCCGGGACAAAAGGGCAAGGCAAAAGACAAAAGGAGCTGTAAGAAATATCTCTAGCCTTGAAATGGAGACACAGAAGTTCAGAAATATGACTCGACTCTATTTTTCTGCTTTCAACAATTGTCGTTGAGTGACAGGTGAGGCAAGAACGGACGAGGTGACAGGAGAAAGCTTTTGGCACAAGTGCGAGATTTTCAAACACAGCCATGTGTTTGAGACGTTCTCCTCTCTTCTCTTGGTCTGAACTTTCGCAATCTTTAGTCTCGGATTGTTTCGATGTGTTCACAAGATATAGCTACATAGAAAATGTTTGTGCGTCTCCGACCGTAGCAAGAATATCTCAGTAGATAAAATTGGGAATGTTGATATACTGTAAACCCCTTTGTTTTTGTGGCCCCTATTTTTCTCCAATCGGTCACCAAGAATTTCGCGAGTTTTTTTTTTTCAATTTGAGAAATTCGCAAAAATTAAAGGGGTTATGACGCGCAAATTAAACGAATGAATTATTCTTGGATTGGAATGCGCAGAGGCTACTTAGTAAATCCGCCAAGTTACGCGGTTTTTCGAGCTCTTGTAATTGCAATATTCAATTTACGAATTTTTAATATTTTCATCTAGCAGCCAGGCAACACTGCCCAAGTTAGTGACACCCATGGTGTTCATAAACCACGTGGTCATGCATGCACTCTCATTCTAGTCGCCCCCGTGATAGCCCAAGCTATCCTCGCCAAGTTACGATCCAAACCGCTCATGCAACTCGGTAACCCGAACGCTATTCTCGCCCTCGTCCTTGGCCCGTTGACCTTCCACCCTGCGTGAGCTTGCGAGATATTCCCGGACGACGGTGACCAAAGCGAGTTCGTCCGTAACTTGTCGTCGTTGGAGCTGGTCGCCAGCGGGTCGCAGTGAAAATGAACAGCTTGCAACATCTCTTGATAGCAATCACTCTCATCGCTGTTGCGATCAATGTCGAACAGTTTGGCAAGGCGAGCGATGCCGTAGACGTAATCGTCACAGACCGCATACTTAAAACGCGGAAGGTAAACGAGGAAGCTTCGAGACGCCAAGAAAGCCAAGTCTGTGAGTGCGTGCAAGGAGACACCGCGCGGGAGGCTGGCTACGTAGCCTCCCACCAGCTCCGCCCGAATACGCTCCTCCGAGAGACCCGCATATAAATCGATTTGTCCACAAAACAGAACGCCATTTTTGAAAACAAAAATATAGCAGGAATATAGGAAAATACAATGGGTCCTAGCAGTACTCTGGTCTGATATCTTATTTTGGGCGTGTCATAACGCCTTTAAGGGCTTGCGAACATTAGGGGTTTTACAGTATATACTGCTTGGGACATTTGAAGTTAACGCCAATATAGATTCGATTTCATATAATTCAACTATCTACTTAAAAAGTCCGATGTTAGTTTGTGTTATCGTTTACTCTATATATTTTGTATGGCATTACTAGCACAATCTAACGGCCCATGAAAGAGTCAAGACACTGTTAAGTGTTCTGTATCGCGTTATTTCAACTTAGAGAATTTGGTTTCTTTTTTTTGGAAGACGGACTTTTGGAATGGGGTTTAGAAGCTATATAGGTGCGGTCTGGTGGTCACGTGGACGAGCATTCCCGTAAAGCTGTAAACAGAATTTTTGTTTTTCGGCAGTCACAAGGTATATTGCTGTAGGTAATCTTAAATCTTGGTCGCTTCCACGGATTCGTGCTCAGACACGGAAATAATCAAGTACAGGGCGCTGTTTATCTAGCACTGAGAGCATGAATCTTCAAACGTAGATAGAAAGACATATAGCAATAATACCAAATAAAAATTAACGGAACTGCATGATAATTCAGGGCCAGCTCGAATTGCAGGCACACACAAAAATATCGACGCAACAAAAGCAAACATAAGCAGCCCTTCTGAATTGTCATCACGATTGCCAATGATCGAAACATTTGAATTGGTCTGCACAGATCCGTACATATAAAGTGAAGCTGAAGAGGTTTTTGTCCCATTCGAAAATCTCCTGGTGTTTCACAGACTGTAATATATATGCGCATGAAGTCTGTCTCTAGAGTTAATAGCTAGGAGTAACGCAGTCGAAGATTGACATTGTGCCGTGGTATAAAATGTGCCGCTTGCACGTCTTGGCGTTTTACAACGTCCGCAGTGTTGTCTCGCACAAAGAAAAAAAATGGAACTCTTACAGCCTGAGTCTTTTTCCTGCACCGCTGTTCAGGGTTTTTAACGTATCATTTTTTATTGCGCTTTGTGTTGCACTAAAACGAAGTTTCTTTCAAGAGCGCGCTGCTCGAGTTCATCTCGTTACGTTACTCGACTCGAAACTCGACTCGAAACTCGACTTGAGGGTGGTTTTGCGATTCATAAACAAATCTCCACTCGAAACTCCACTCGACTCCAAAATCTCCACTCAAAACTCCAAAATTTACTCGAGATCTCGAGTCTGCGCCGGAGCTACCTTGAACGGCCACTCGAGTCACTCGAGTGCGTTCAGTGTCATGGCGGCCGACGCATCGTTCGCCGACTTTGTCGACTTCGTGTTGAGAACGGACGAAGTTCTTCACGACGACCGAGACCCCGACCAGGACGTCGATGCGCCGAGACGACGTTGCCGGGACCGGCTCAATCCGCTGGAGCATTTCAGCGATTGGGAATTCCTGGTGCGCCATCGTTTTACAAAATCAACAGTTGTAAGCCTCCTGCAGTGCCTGCCGCTGGAAGCAAACGAGAGCAGTCGCGGCCTGCCACTGTCCCCGATGCTCCAGCTCCTCGTAGCGCTGAGATTTTATGGCGCCGGGACTTTTCAAGTAGTCACGGGCTACCTCGTAAACGTGTCGCAGCCGACGGTGTGCCGCGTAATCGAGCGCGTCTCCCGGGTCCTCGCCGAGACTCTCTTCCCCCGCCTCGTGGATTTCCCGGAGGGCGACTGCGACGAGGTCATGCGGGATTTCTACAACATCGGGAAGTTCCCCAGTGTGACTGGGTGAATCGACTGCACCCACGTCAAAATAAAGGGACCTGGCGGTCCCAATGGGGAAGTCTTCAGGAACAGGAAGGGGTTCTTCTCCCTCAACGTGCAGGTAAGTTCACTTCCGTTTGTGCTGTTAGCGACAGCGAAAAAGTTGAAAACAACGGCACGCCAAGACGCGGCGTCGCACGTGAAAGCTCGGCGATATTGTGACTGATATATACTAAAACTTGTGAAGAGATCTGCACTCTGCGACAATGCAGAGTGGTGGTGGGCCAGCTAGAGAGGGTTCAAAACCAAGAATTATGTATTGTGTGTTTGGAAACATGCATTTGATTGGGTGCCGAGATGGCTTTTGTTATTTTATAGCAAACGCTCATGCTTCATAGTATTTTCCCCTTGAATTATACTTTTCGAAGAAAATATTAGGGAGATTTTTTCCCGTGCTCAAATTCTGTTCTATTATACCGCCTGAAAAAACTAGGAATTAAAACCACATTGTGAAGCTTACGTCACATACAACTGCGAGAACTCAAATGCTAGTTAATTTCCAAAGCTTGCAGATGCACTTTGTCAAAAATATACTAATCATAGTAGAAATTTCAGCTTGAGCACTCCTGTGTTCATATCATGGCAACCTGCTCATCCCTGTACTGCTCCTTCCTATCCACAGGCCATCACAGGACCCCAGCTGCAGTTTTTCTACCTTGTTGCTAGGTGGCCAGGCTCTGTGCATGACAGCAGGATATTCGACAACAGTCGTGCAAGGGTCCTGTACGAGAATCAGCGCATCCCTGGCCTGCTGCTCGGAGATGCAGGCTATGCCTGCATGTCATTTCTACTGACGCCCCTGACCAGCCCAGGAGTAGCCAACAGCCCAAAGGGCAGGTATGCACTAGTTTGTTGGAAGAAATAATGGAATAAAATTCAGAACAGCTAATAAGAAGTAATGCAGTAGCCACAGCGTTCCTATTGGTTACTATTAGTTCTGCAAATCTTTGTAACAGCTAGATTCATGACCTTTCGGCCTTTGGATGGCAAAATAAGCTGGCATTATTCACTTCCTGTGGACAATTTTTTTTCAAAAGTATGTAGCATACAAGATTTTAGTTTTCTTTTTTTTTTTTCTCGAGAACATTTGTTGTTCTTCACAGTTAGTCAGTGTCAATTGTTGCTCTTTGTCACTAGAATTGGATTAGGGCCAAGAACTTGAATTAAGATGGTAATGTAGAAAACACCAGCCAAAGCCACACTGTATGCAGAACAGTAGCCTCTGGCAAGCAATAGAAAATGCTGAAAATGCAGCTAGCACTGATGGGCCGTACTCTTCAGGTTACTGAACCATACTGATGGTTGCAGCAGTGGCGATTTTTACACCTGAAGACCTTTATATGCAACGTTGCTTCCATTACCAATGCTGCACCATATAGGTACCAAGCAGCTCACCTAAAAACAAGGAACTCGGTCGAGCGGGCATTTGGAGTGTTCAAGCGACGCTTCCCATGCCTGGACATGCGGCTGCAGTACAAGGCGGAACGGTCAGCCCTCATCATCACCGCCTGTGCTGCACTGCACAACCTGGCCCGGCTGCGCAAAGAGCCATGCCCACCCGCTGTACCCTCTCCACCAGTCCCCCGACGCCGGAGGCGGCTGCGTCCTCATGTACTGCCATCACCTCCAGACCCTGTCGACACAATCAACGGCTCGCTGAAACGCACACAGATCATCGCATTGTGTTTCCAATAGAGATATTCAAGCAGAAGCACATGTTCATTGTCAATGACAGGTCAAGAATAGTGTACAAGCTGGAGAGGAGGAAGCAGACAGAAGCTTGAGGTGGAGAGGAGAAACCTCCTCACCACTTAAAGCTTCCGTCCTATTTCTCCTCTCCAGCTTGTACTCCGTTCTTGACCCGTCACTGACTCGTGCAAATACTCGGACACGAATCCAGTAGTAAGCTCTCGAATAAATTGATTCTTAAATCAAATTCCGGGTATTCGGTCACTTAAACATATTCTGGGAAAGACTTGTGGCCAGCACGGAGCTAACGAAAGACCTGCCCTTTCCTTCAATTCTAGTGTGCTGTTTCATTCAACTTCCGAATATGCAAAACACATTTCGTTCTACCGTTTCACTACAATGTAGCGCACATAATTAAAATAAATAAGTAAATCCTCAGAATGCTGCTAAACTGCAAGAACCCAAATTTAATTGTGATTCCCACACCCTTGTTGCTTGCAGCGCAGGGCTGCCAGCTGCTCCACCTTTATCTCTCTCTCCAGCTGGAGCAGCGGGAACTCTGCCCGTCCGCGTCGTCGCTGCTCAAAAAGCTTGTTTCGGAGTATGCGCATCTCCATTAAATGTTGCGCCTCCTTTCGCCGATCTTCCCTCTCGAGGATGTCGACACGGGCATCCTTTTCGGGAGCCAGAATCCGCTTCAATGCTGCGATGCGGTTCCCAGCTTTTCTGGATGCCCCGCTTGGCAGCTCAGCACGGGGGCTGGTAATGCCCCTTGCCGGCGGAGTCGCATACGCAGCTCCAACGCTGCTCTCTTGGAGAGGTGAGGCGGACGGCTCAGGAGCATCTGGGCATGCAGAACACATTGGCACTGTGAGTGCTAGGGGAAGAGCACGTACACAGGGGAAGAGGCCCAACAGCCACATGGGCCTTTCGCAGAAATGTTCAAAGCTAGGCGTTGGCAAACTACAAAGCGTGTCCGATGGGTTATGCTCTGCACCAGTTCTAGCACTGTGGATAATTTACGGTTGCATTATCATATAATCTGTGTCCCTCTGCTTCAACCTTCACGTCGTGCTTTGACTACATGAGCTTTTGCCCCGATAGCATGTTTTGTTCAGCTGGTTAACGACAGACTTTGCCATGTCGGACAGCTGATGCGATCAAATTCCTATCTGAGAAACAAACAAGAGTAACTGCACTATGTAAACCTTCCTCAAAGGGGACGCCACAACATGTGTACACTCACACGGTTGTTATGCAGACACTTCGTTAAGAGCAAATATGCGCAAGCTTGTCGCTAACTTGCAGCAGTGAACAAAAAGATGGGGTACAAACAAGCTGGTGAAAGTTTAACAAAAATTTGAGGCGAAAACCCCGAGACTGGGGAAAAGAGAACAGCACAACACGCAAGTCTCAAACACAGCTGAAATTTATTGCGCAGAGGTTCGTGTGTATATACACCAACTCATGTTTACAAACAAACCGGAGCGCCCCCAGCGGACGCCACCGGCGCCGCGCATGCGCGATGGAGTGTGGGCAAGAAGCTCGCCGTCGCCCATAAACAAACCATTGAAATGCGATGTTGTCCGCGTCGGTATGAGTCCCCCTGCCCTTTTTCGCGTTTGAATTGTTCATTCGACGTCTTTCTGGCAATGTCTGACTACTTCAGCAGCCTCAGTGAAATTACCGAGGCTCGTTACGCCGCAAAACTTCGCATGAATAATGTGACCTGCGGCGATTCATTCCGCGTGGACGCCGCAGAATGGACGCTAAAGCCTGATTCGCATGATGACATTTTGCTCGCAAATTTCAGTCGCAACGTCACTCGAACTGCAAAAGCGTGAACCGTAGCTCAGATGGTCGACGTCGATACTGAAAATCGCAAGCAGAATCGGACGGACCAAGTGAATCAGGCATAAGAAGTCGGTGATGGCCACTGGTAACAATGATCAACATCTTGCATCTACTGTTTACATCGAGTCTGCCTACCAACCTTAAAACTTAAGTCTTTTGAGGCCTGTGCTTACTTCTTATCGCAAGTACCGAGCCAAGATTTGATCTACGGGCCGGTGTCGTCTAAAAGAGCAGACGACAAGCAGAAACGTTTGAAAGAGCAGACGACAGTTCGAACAACAACACGGCCTCTTGAACTTGAATGCGCACTGAACGTAGTTCGCAAGTGGTCCGTACAACTTGACGGTTTTCCGGCGTTTATGTTGGAACAAAGCAAATAAATCTGACGACCACAAGTATCCGTGAATTCAGCCCAAAGTGCTTCTCGCCCAAGCAATCGTGGTCCGAAGCATCTGGTTTTCCCTTTTCACGGCACATTTCCACGTCGTGGGACGAACCGAGCGAATGAGAACTGACCTTAAAACTTTTCTCCACCCTCTCGGCACTGCCCCAGTTGTGGCGTTTTGACAAGAAGGCAGGTTTTTGCCTGGTTTCTTTGAAAACAAGGCAGGAATACGCGTCTCATATGGGGACATCCGCCCACAGCTCCAGACCGGAAGTGTGTCCGACGCGCCACCACCGCGCCGTGACGTAACAGAGATGAGTTGGTGCATAGGGTCTCCTAGCCCCCACAGCTGTGTTTGAGACTCGTGTGTTGTGCTGTTTTTTTTTTCCCGTCCCTGGGTTGTTGCCTTAAATTATATTACAACATGGGTTGTCTTGTCAGATTGTATCTCCAGGAAAACAAATAAATCAGCATTTGGATTTAAACACATCTTTAGCAGAAAATCTTAATATTTTATACTTCCCTGAATGAGTAATTAATTTTTAAACAGCTTAAACTGCTCCTCAAATGAGCAGTATTAACATTGTCAACATTGACAACAGCGGAGGCTCTGTAGTAGCAGAATGCAAAGAGATTTATTTGTGTCCCTCCATTTTTTTTTGTTGCCCGTAACAGCAGTGCAAGTCTTACGATGTGGCTCATTGTTGTTGTGCTAGATGTTTTTCGTGAATGGGACGAGACTTTTGTGGTTGTCACCTTTCATACTTTTCCATGAAATATATAGCAGCTGTAAAATGGATTAGTGCAATGCGTCGCAAGCACTAGATTTCCATGAAGGAATTTTGGGAAAAAAGGCCTACAATCGCTGATGAATGCTCGGCAAAAAAAAATATATCTCCATAAAAAAATTTCAGAACTAGAAGCGCGCAAATTGGAGAGGTGCCCCGCAATGTTTTCTTGATACCAATAGACCCTTTGCAAAAATCCCATAAGCCCGCGCGTGCCACGAGACGAATATTGAGAGTCCTAGGTACGCCCCTCCCATTGTTCTTCCTCCTGCTACCATGTGGCATATGCAAGCAGGTGCACAGAAATGCGAGAGGTTATCTCATTGGCCATCTTTTGTGAGGCTGTCCTTTTCTTATCCCTCTCCTTTGCACCGGCTCCGTCGATTGCTACACAAACTCTTTGTTGAGCCTAGTCGAACTGTGCCACGGTTGCGGTGCAAAATAAGTGGATTCGGTGACACTGCAAGACGTGATGGTAAGTTGCGATGAATGAAGTATTTCAATAGGTGAATAGCTTCCCCTGTAGAGATGCGCTTACACTGCCACAGATGCGGTACGCCGCATCTGCCGCAACTCGCTCGATGTCACGGAAGCGCAACGAGAAGGCACGTGATCTGCAACGAGTCTTCCCAAAATTCTCTGCCGTCGTGGCACTGTACGCTTTGCAACAGGTCTATTAACCACTGGTTTTGGTTTCAATTTACAGTACTACGTCGCGACCCACTGCTCGCATTTTCAATTTTGAAACTTCGAAGATATGTACAATAGTGTAGATGTTGCCGAGCAATAAAAGAAAAAGGCTTGGGTGCCTGCTTTTTTTTTGTTCCAGGTTTGTTGTTAAAATGATACGAGTCGCAAATACAAGTAGACATGTTACGGCTCACAGTACTCATCCTCGACATGGTGCAAATTTGTCCCAATCCAAAAGCCCCCAGTTACCGGGCACGTCGTTCCAGCGGGCGTGACTGTCATCGCCTTCAGTGCCTCGCACCATCGCCTCAAACATAGCGGCCGGAGGCAGCGACAGCACTGACCGGTCTCTTGCCCTGTTGCTGTCACAGAGATTCGTCACCACTGTCTCCATGTGGTCTGCCGCCGCTCCCACAAGGATGAGTGAGGGGCTCATCGGTCGGCTTGTTCGTGGCCCACCTCCTGTGACAGAAACCAGAGAATTCGAAGCTCACATTGGAGAGAGAGTGAGCAAAGTATGGGGCGAACAATTCAAAGTGCACACTAAATTTTCGAAATGCCTCTGGGCGAGTTAAAAACAATTATTAGGGCGACTAGAGCGAACCCAACAAAGAGAGAATCTGGCACAACCCAGTGGAGGACTACTTTTAACCACCTGGAACCTTCTTATGCGCAATTGAAAGCTGGGCACTTTGTTAGCATAGGCTTCCGGCAAGATGCGGGGACCTCTTTTTTTTTTTCCAGAGCCGATTGTAGAAATAGAAATGTCAATAACGCCAAATGTTCTTCAAAAAATATGTAAAAACAAAAAAGAAGTAGTAGGCCCACTTTGGATCGAACCTGGATCTGCTGCCTGCGTATGCAGCGGACTTAGCTACGCTACAGCTTTGAACAACTCGTTTTAACAATTCGTTTTATACGAGACCCAACAAGGAGCACGACGTCGTGCACATAGCATTGTTCTGGCCGAAAAGGACTTCTCTTCGATGTTTACTTTTTACACATCGGGAACGGTTTACCAAATATGCAAATGGTCGACTTACCCGTGGCGTGGATGTCTCTCGTTTCGTCGGACTTCGTTTTTTTGTACCTGGATTTTTCGTTCTCCCAACGCTTCTTAAGTTGCTTAGCGCTTCGTGGGTGGACGTTTGGCTGGCTGTTATACTCGGTGCTGAGTTTCTCCCAAGCTTTAAGTTTAGCCTCCTTCGAGTAGTTATTTGTCTTTTTGCTTTCCAGAACTCTGGCATGCTTGGCTACGAGCGCTTGGAGGAGCGCCTTCTCCTCCGCAGTATAAATAAAACGAGCCCCTGCCCCCTCTTCGGTATCGGCCATTTCCGAGTCGTTGCCGTTGGGGTCCTCCATGATTCGTCGTGCGAGGCGGCGAGGCGACGAAGTAGGGCTGCACGGGGCGAAATCAAGAAAGACCGAGACGGGATCGACAAACCGTGAGATGGACGACTGTCGACGAGAGAACGACAAGACGCAGTTAGCGAATGCGCTTGTTGCCAGACAAGATAACGACTTTGTCCGTTTTGTCGCTGAAACACGTCTAAACTTTACGCTGCCTTAATAAAACTTCGTAGTTCACTAATTCGATGTTTGTATGGTACACGTTTTTAGATAACACCAACGAATATATTTATTTTTCACGTGAAAATGGTGTTTTGAATAAAACCTTTGGCTATAATCTCGCTTCCAGACGTCCTCAAGCTTGTTGGAGTGGAGAACGGAATATCGAGTTCGAGTGAGTGCCGATTCGCGTCTGTGAATACGAATGGCACTTCGAGTGGAGTCGCGCGTCCATACTCCACTCAAGTCGAGTCGAGTTTGGAGTCGAGTGGGGGAATGTTTATGAATACGGCGGTGACTCTCGCAAAATTTTGAACGATAGCCCTTATAAGTCAGACACCTTTCTTTTGGGGGAGGGGGGGGTGGATAAGGAACGACAAATTAAGGTGTTAAAGGGCTTCAGAAGAAAACCCCGACACTTTTCGAAGAGCTGAGCAATGTTTTCTGTTAAACCAAACAATATACTAAATAATTCAGTTCCTTTCAGTCGTTCAAATGCTCCTTGGCCAGTGAACTCTGAAATCAAAGATGATTGCAACTGGTCGATTCAGTTGCAGAAATTTGTGAAGTTCCTTACATCCCAACCTTCATTCTGTTGTGAATACAGACACTGGCAGCATGGTTCCTGGGAGCTCCCATTTTTGGACGATGATGGCGCTGCGAGATGCTTTCTGTTTCCGCCGTATTGATGTGTACGAGTCGTGAGAGGGTACAACACTGAGCAAACCGGGTGGTACTGATTGATCACAGAATAAAATATACTTGCTTTTTAGGCTTCGTGTATTTTTACACAATTGTTAGTGATTTAGAGCATATTTTTCTGCCTATTTTTGCGTATTTGCTAAAGCGGCGGCAGCCGCAGACGATACCTCCAGGTCACCTAAAGCTAGTTTCAGAAGGTCACTCGTCGCAGACTGACTTCTGCTTCATCGTGTAATACTTAGAAAGTCTTAAAAAGTTGTCTTTTTCACAATGAACAAATGCGAATTGTCATTGAATATCACCAAACGCATTATAATGAAACGTTCTACAGGTGTTCTCCTCAAAATTTGTAGGATTTTATTCTCTTCAATAATAAACTACGCATCACAGAACGATTTGCCCAAAGGTAACGCTAGAGGTCCGAACCAGATGAGGTTCCTCTGTACTGAAAGGGAGTGCGAACCATAGGCTTGAAATGGGGAAGAAAAATTTATCTTCGCCCATGCCCTTTCCCTCTCAAAGGTTATCTTTCCCTTCGCATTCATTGGATCACGCGCGACACGTGACCGTTACCTTCCTATGATACCGCGGAATTCGGTGGTCTGCTATTCGCGACACCAACGACCTATAGGGGACGCCACTATCGGCCAAATATGGCGGTCGAATTTAGGTCGTGGCGTGCCATGTGCCAGTTCAACGCACAACGCTGGGGCAGCAGCAAGTAAGCATTGGACTCAAAATTGGATCCCCCGCGTTTTATCCTCCACGTTTCGAACCCGCGGTGATGTGTTGGGGTAAGCGAACTTCCAGAGGCTTGACTTTCTTCGAGGAAACGAGGAAAGGACTGCCCACTGTCCTTCGGCGGTGATGATGAACGTTGAGAAACGCAGAATGTCTGGCTCACGCAGTTCCATAAGGTCGCGTGCAGAGCAACCTGGGTCACAAGGCGATACTACGGTTACTACACAGTCACCGGTAGAACTGTTCTGTCGCGCAAACCACCAACACCATGGAAACACGGAAGCCAGAAGAGACGAGCAGAAATCCCGAAGGGACCTGTTCCGGCCAGTTCAGTGTCTTTCCGCTAGGTGCCGTTCGTTTTGCAGGAGTCGCGAATAAATCGACGCCATCATTGTGCGATGCGTGGCGGTTGCTCCGTTGCTTACGGCCCGGCCGAGGGTATTCTTATTCCTTTTTATTACGACTTTAGAGGCAACGCGTTACCATGAAGCTGCGGTGTGGATTGCACAAACAGCGTTGCGAAAGGGAAGACGCTTTTTGCCGTCCTGACGAAAAAAAAAAAAAAAAACTCTTCAGCGATGAAGACAATGGCTCCACCGGATCGTTCAAAAAGTTTCGACTGCCTCCGAAAAAGACTTTCCGAGGTAAGACGCTGTAAAACTCTGAAAAGTATTATTTGTCTCTTTCGGTATCGCCGATGAACATCGCCCAATAAGATCATCAAATGAGACAATGGAACTAAATTAGCGGTACGAGGAACTTTTACACGTCTTTTCGCGCGTATTTAATAATGGAAACTAACTCCCTCGCTCTTAGCTCGCTTGCGTTGAGTCGGCCGAGTTGAGAACGATTCGTGAGTGACTGGGGTGCAACTAATATAAAGACAGCTGTAGTGTTACCGCGAGCGTATTGCGTCCATGAAAGGAGAGTCACTAACGCTCGAGCAGGTCACATTTTTGTTTTGCAACATATTTCTGCGATCGACGAGACGAACACGGAAGTAAATTACCGGCACGAAGAAATTCGACACGCCTTTTCGTGCGCATTTGGTCATGAAAACGGACTCGTTTGCTCAAAGCCTGGAAATATGCTGCGTACCAAGGACGGCAGAGAGCTTCACAACAATGCTTTGTATTCTTCTTTACGCACATCCGTCAACTAACCCCCCCCCCCCTTTCCCCCCTTTTCCAAAGAAAAGAACAACAACGATAACAAAGAACGCATGAAAAAAAGACAAGGCAAAAGTCAAAGGGAGCAGCAAAAAAGATATCTTGCCTTGCATTGAAAACACAGATGTTCAGAAATATGGCTCGATTCTGTTTTCGTACTTTCTAGAATCGTCGTTGAGTGACAGGTGACGCAAGAACGGCCGAGGTTACAGAAGAAGGGCGTATGGCACAAGTGCGAGATTTTCAAACACTTTGCTGTGTTTGCGACGTTCTCCTTCTCTTCTCTTGGTGTGAACTTTGGTATTCCTACTCTCGGATTGTTTTGATGCTTTCAGAAAATATAGCTACATAGAAAATGTTTGTGTATCTCAGACCGTAGCAGGAATACCTCAATACATAAATATTGGGAAGGTTGACATACTGTAAAATTCTTTATTTTAGTGGCCCCTATCTTTCTCGAATCGGTCACAGAGGACATAATCGCGGCCACAAAATTCCGCTAATTCCAGACGCCTCCATTGAAACCCTTAAGGCCCGAAATGTTCGCGTGCCCTCAAACTTCGTGAATTTTTCAATTCGTGATATTCGCGAAAATTAAAGGACGCGCCAATTATACGGATAGATTTTTCTTGAGATTGAATGCTCATAGGCTACCCTATTGAAAATTCTCATTTGTATGAGAAATTTCTGTGTCCAATAAACACATTTGAATCATACGAGATATATAAGAACATATAAGAACCGTATAAGAACCATATAAGAGCTATATAAGAGCTATATAAGAACTATATAAGACATATGAGAACATACAAGTACCATATAAGAAACTACCGGGAAGTTTCTTATAAGTTTCTTATGGGGTTCTTATATATCTTATATAATTCTAATATAGTTCTCATATCATTCTGATATCGTTCTGATATGTTCTTATATGTTCTTATATATCTTGTATGATTCATATGTGTTTATTGGACACAAGAAATTTCTCATACAAATGATTTTTTTTACTAGGGTACTTAGTATATACACCAAGTTACACGATTTTTAGAGCACTGGTAATTGTAATATTAAATTTAGGATTTTTATGATTTTCACTACGTGGCCAGGCAACACTGCCCAAGTTAGTCCCACCATGGTATCTATGAACCAAGTGATCATGAACGCTTTCTCTCATTCTAGGCGCCCCCATGATCGCCCAAGCTCTACTGGTCGCGGTGCGATCAAAACCGCTCACGCAACTCGGTAACCCGAACGCTATTCCCGATCTCGCTCCCGGCCCGTTGACCTTCCACCTTGCATGCGCCTTGGAGATATTCCCGGACGACGGTGACCACGGCAACTTCGACAGTAACTCGCCGTCGCTGGAGCTGGTAGCAAGCAGGTCGCAGCCAAAATAAACAGCTTCCAACATCTCTTGATAGCAATCACTCTCATCGCTGCTGCGGCCAATGTCGAACACTTTGACAAGGCGAGCGGTGCCGTAGATGTAATCGTCACGTACCGCATGATCAAAATTCAGGACGTAAACGAGGAAGCTGAAGCTCGAGACGCCAAGAGAGCCAAGTCTGTGAGTACGTGCAAGGGGACGCCGCGCGGGAGGCTGGCTACGTAGCCAGCCTCCAGCTCCGCCTGGATCCGCCCTTCCGAGGGACCCGCATATAGATCGATTTATCGACGAAACTATCGCGCCATTTCCAAAACAAATATAGGAGGAATATAGGAACATGCAATGGTTCCTAGCAGTACTCTTGTTTCATATCTTATTTCTGATGCGCCATAACCCCTTTAAGGGCTTGCGCGCATTAGGGGTTTTACAGTATGTACTTTTTGGGACATTTGAAGTTAACGCCAATACAGATTCGATTTCATCTAATTCATCTATCTACTTAAAAATCCGATATTAGTTTGTGTTATCTTTTTCTCTATATATTGTGTATGGCATTACTAGCCCAATCTAACGGCACATGAAAGAGTCAAGACACTGGTAACTGTGTTATATCGCGTTATTTTAACTTAGAGATTTCGGTTTCTTTTTGTTGAATGTCAGATTTTCAGAATCGGGTTTAGTAGCTATATAGGTGCGGTCCGGTGGTCACGTGGACGCAAATTCCTGTATCGCTGTAGACCGGAGTTTTGTTTTTGGCCGTCACGACGTATATTGCTGTAGGTAATCTTAAATCTTGGTCGCATCCACGCATTCGTGCTCAGACAGGGGAATAATCGAGTAGAGGACGTTGTTTATCCAACACTGAGCGCACGAATCTTCAAACGTAGATAGAAAGACATATAGCAATAATACGATATAAAAATATACGGAACTGCATGATACTTAGTTCAGGGCCAGCTCAAATTTTAAGCACACACAAAAGCATCAACCTATCAAAAGCAAAAAAAAAAGCCGCTCTTCTGGACTGTCATCACGATTGCCAATGATGTTATCATTTAAATTATTCTTCACGGATGCGTACACTTAAAGGAATCTACAGAGGTTTTGTCACATTTGACAAACTCCTGGTGTTTGACAGACTATAATATATTTATCCGCATGAATTTTGTTTATAGAGTTTATTGCTATGAGTGACGCAGTCGAGGATTGAAATTGTGCGGTGGTACAAAATGGGCCGCATGCACGTCTTGGCGTTTTTCAATATCCGCAGTATTGTGTCGCAAAAAAAAAAAAAATTAACTCTTACAGCCTGGGTTTTTTCCCTTTATTCCTGTTCAGGGTTTCTAACGTATCATTTTTGATTGCATTTTGTGTTGCACTAAAACGAATTCGCTTTCAATAGCGCGCTGCTGGAGTCCATCTCGGCCCGACTAACCCTCGCACAATTTTGATCAATAGCCCGTAGAAATCCGGCGCCTCGCTTTTGGGAGACCTTAATTTATCGTTAATCACACCTTAATTTATCGTAACGATAAGTTAAGGTGTGAAATGGCTCGAGAATGAAAACGTGACACGTCTTGAAGAGCTGAGCAATGTTTTCTGTAAAACCAAGTGCAGCGTTTACCGCTTACAAGCGCTTCATTTACTGGACGTCCGCTTGTTTTGCTCGGAGGCTTCCAACTCTGTCCCGAGCACTATGTATTCTTCTCCTCGTTGTCTTCTTTTCCCCTACATCACCTTCGCTACATTATCAACCTTCCGTCTTTTATTCAGGTTTAACTAAGTCCTTCATATAAGGACAGTCGATCACGGTGAACCACGAGAGCGCGGGATCGGTCGTTTTGACGTATGCGATTGACCACGTCACTGAGCCGTTTCACGACTGTAAAGGGTCTTTGCCAATGACGCAGCAGCTTTGGGTAATTCCTCGTTTCCGAATCGGGTTATACAACCATACCCTGTCGCCTGGTGAAAAAGGGTGTGTTGTGATATCTGCGTCATACTGGGCACTCATGCGAGTGAGGCCGCTTGACAGCCGTTCTCGAGCAAAGCGTGCATACGCTCGAGGTTTGTTCTCAGTTTGCTCACGAATGACACAAGGTCTGTGGCCGGTTCTGATGCTCCTGGGATGGTTAGTTCACAGGGCATACGAAGGTCGTGGCCGAGCAGCATCATCGCTGGCGTATAACCGGTGACCTCTTGAGCTGCTGTACGGTATGCGTACAAAAATAGGTGCACGATGCTGTCCCAGTCATCTTGACGATCATTTACAAACATCGACAGATGTTGTAAGATGGTGCGGTTTATTCTTTTTACCAAGTCGTTTGACTGCGGGTGGAAACGTGTGGTCCTCGTGTTGGCGATGTTGAAGGTCTTGCGAGCTTTTGAAATAAGTGAGATTCAAAGCTCCTGCCGTGATCCGAGTGAATGCTCAGGGGCGTACCTGATGATCCAATTCTTCACCAGGGCGTCAGCAATTTCAGGGGCGGTCTGGTGTAGAATTGCAATAACCTCCGGCCACTTTGAAAAAAGTAGTCAACAATGAGTAGCAAGAACCTGTTAGCAGATTTAGATCCAGGAAGTTGGCCTAGCACGTCAATGCCAACGCGCTAGTAAATGTTGGTTCCGTTCGTTGGTAATACTTGGTAATACTGCCAAGTTTGGCAGGCCGAAGGTCGTTGAAGTTCTCAGGAGGCGATGGAGACTTTGTGAGCTCTTTGGCGAACCAATTTGCTTTACAAACTATGTACATTTGTTCAAAGTAGGGCAAGTTGGCATATTCGAATCGAACAGGTCTTACAGATGTCCAAATCAGTCTAAAATCGACCTCCCTCGCCCCGTCCGAGGCTTTTGAAGGCACTCACTCCCTCGATATCAGGGAAGTTTTAACCAATGGTTTTAAACTTCTTCGAAATCACGTGGCATCAACCCTCCAATGGTCAGCTGGGGGCCGACCCGGCCGTACATCAAGTTTGCAACAGCCACGGCTGACAGCTCCGTAACAGTGGCACAGCCTTGGGTTCCAGACAGAGTGACGCTGCACCAGAGCTCCTGGCCCGAAACTCGATCGTCGCCAGCGTACCGTGTGGGACGCTGGAGCACACAAGAGAACACGCGCACACACAAAACAAAACGCCCCCTTCGCGGAAGAGACAACGTCTTCGCCGCGGGGTACCTGCTCGAGAGGACCGCGGTCACCCGTCGAAAGTAGAGAAAACAACGACAGCCAGGGTGCGTCCATTTTCCTCTTCCCCACATCCCCGCGCGGCCGTGGAATGAGGTCCACCCGGTGAGGGGGTCCCTCGCGATTTCTTTACACCTCCCCACCAAGAGTGTTTCTGGTCCTTCTTGATCCTGCTAACAGTTCTATTACCCCTCCCCCAAAACGAAAAAAAAAAGAACGATAACAACAACATAGAACTGCAGACCACCAACGCGGTTATATCCACGACAATGACAATGCCCGTACACATGGTCCGGCACAGATAGTAAAACGACAAATTATCACAAAGCCAAAAAGGCGAGCCACGCCAAAAAACGGCTTACAATGCTCACACCAACAAGGACAAAATGCACTTGGCGCGAAGTAACAAACGGCATGCAACACTGGCAGCAGCTCTCTTTGTTTCACGCTTCAATTGAGTGGCAAGTCCCGTTAAAAAGAATTAAAAGAAATACATGATTGCTCCCTCATGCGCTTATGGCTCGGCGCCTAGCTCGTCCTACCTCCCAGTTCGGAACGGGCGCCAGCCGTGTCGCAGGGCTCCCAACATTCGTTTGAAATTTTGGACAAGGCGTCCGCGTTCCCGTGTCTAGCGCCTTTTCGGGCACGACTTTGACGTCACCTCTGGAGAGCCAGAACCCACCTCGTTATCTTTGCACCGTGAGGGGCGCTTAGCGTCAGATATGTCAGGACTCAGGGGATTGTGATCGGAGATCACCGTCACGGAGGCGCCGAATAAGCATACATAGAACTTTTTCAGACTCCGGATTACCCCGAATTCCTCTCGTTCGATCGTGGATTACCGCATATGAGTGGGCGTGAAGCGGTGACTTGCGAACGCGACCGGATTTTCTTTCCCACCCTCTCCTGATTGCGTCAAACATGCTCCCGCCGCGATATCCGAGGCTTCGGTGTAAAGCCAATACGGCCCTTCCGGATCGGGTGTGTACAGCGCCACTGCGTCGTACAGCGCCTTCTTGAGTGCCGCGAAGGCCCTGTCAGCTGCATCTATCCAGGGCGGTCGGTTCGGGGCCTTTTTACCGGTTAGCTCGGTGAGCGGTTTCGCGATCTCCGCATAGTTCGCTATGTAGTCCCTATAGTACCCGCCTAGCCCCAGTGCGCTACGCAGCTCCTGCTTAGTGGTACGGACTGTTGTCACTTTGTCATCTCGCGGTCGGACAAAACCGCGAACACCAAACAGGCAGGCCGGCTACCAGGGTAAGAACGGTTTATTCCGGACACGCGTGGAAGTATATATAGCGCTGCCACGGGCCAATGGCAAAACAGTTAATAAAACAAACAACAAGTGGATAACAGTATCGTCATGCTTCGGTGACGCTGCCGAAGTGATAACAACTCTCCTCTTCTTGTAATTGAAGGCGATCAATGGGTTTCCGAGTCCGGGTAGATCGTCGCAGCTCGAACGGCACACAGCTGTCTTCTGGCTCGCTTGAGGTCGTTGCGTCGCTGTACAACTCGTTCGCAGGGCTCCTGGCCGAGGTTGCAGGTACCGCGGCTCGGGCCAACTGGTCAGCAGGGCTCCTGGCCGAGGCTGCAGGTACCGCGGCTCGGGCCAACTGGTCAGCAGGGCTCCTGGGAGAGGGTGCAGGTACCGCTGAACCGCTGGCGGCGGGTGCCTCGCTGATTTCTGCCTTGACCTCCCGTAGCCGTAGTTGATCGAGATGACGTTGGACATCGCCTCCGGGAGTAGCGGCCACAGTCATGCGAGCTCCGTGGTTGCTCTCCACCACCCCGGGTTACCATTTTTCACCTTGCCCGAAGTTCCGGTACCACACGGCAGCCTGAGGGCGAATTCTTGGGACCTGCAAGTCAGGCGAGCCCACTCGTCTTGACGGCACAGCAGTGTCGACGCGCGAGCGTACTTGGAAAACAAATAAGAGTTCGGCCGGTGATTTCCCGTCCGACAGTGGAGTGCGACGGTAAGACAGCAATACTTTCGCCAACTTCGTTTCCAAATCCCCGGTTGAAAACTTTGCTAGAGACTCTATCACAGTCCTGACCGCCCGCTCTTCCAATCCATTAGATTGTGGGAGATATGGGGCGGTTCGTAAATGCTCCACGTGATTTCTTTCCAGGGACTCGCCAAACTGCTGACTAGTAAACTGAGTCCCGTTGTCGGACACAATCGTACGTGGTAAGCCGAATCGGCTGAACATCTCTCTGAGCTTCCTTATGGTGGCTTCAGTGGTGGCAGAGCGCATTGCGCATACTTCGACCCACTTAGTGTGTGAATCTACTACCACCAACAGCACTTTGTCTTCAATTGGCCCGGCAAAATCAATGTACAACCGCGACCAATTTTCTCCCGTTTCTGCCCTGTTAATAGGCGTGCTTGCTGGTGGCATAGGAGCAGCCTGTGTAGAGTTGTGACAAAGACGAGCCAGTCGTTCTACCTCACCGTCCAATCCGGGCCACCAAAAACAATGTCCGGGCTACCCTTTTCATGGCCGTCGCCCCCTGATGAGCCTCGTGGAGTAGCTTAAGCATCTCTTTCTGGGCTGCCCCTGGAATGACCACTCGCTGTCCCCAGTAGAGCAGGTCCTGGACGACAATCAACTCCTGCCTTCTCCAAAAATAAGGATGCAGCTCATGCTGTTCTTTGGTTAGATATTTCGGCGAGTCACGCATTACGAAGCTTTTTACTGCAGTAAGTGTCCTGTCCTTGGCACTGAGCTCTCTTAGATGCCGTGCTGGCAGAAACACTTCATCCATGCACTGTATCGCGAACACGTACTCTGGCAGCTCCTCCCCTCGGCTCTTCTCGTTCTCGGTCTGTGGAAGGGGCAACCGGGTGAGGGCGTCCGCGTTCGCGTTGAGTTTTCCGGGACGAAATTTGATCTTGTACTGGAAGTCACTGAGTAGAAGTGCCCACCTTTGAATTTTTCCCGATGCCAGCAGAGGAATCGGCCGGTCCTCTCTCATTCTCAGCAGACCCACCAGGGGTTGGTGGTCGGTAACGAAGACGGACTGTCGACCTAGCACGTAATCCCTGAACTTGGTCACGGCGAACACCAAGGCTAGTGCCTCTTTCTCCAATTGGGAATAATTTTTTTCCGCTGATGTCAGGCTTCGGGAACGGAATGCGATTGGTCGGTCTACCGACCCCAATCGCTGCGTCAGCACAGCTCCTACTCCTGTTGGCGAGGCATCGCATTCCAGACGGAGTGGTTTAGCGGGATCAAGGGACGTCAACACCGGGGACTTTAGCAATACAGTCTTGGCTTTTTCCACGGCGTCTCGTTGTCTCGGTCCCCATTGCCATACTTTATTTGTTTCTAAGAGCTCGTAAAGCGGTGCCAGCAGGGAAGACATATTTGGAAAAGACCGATGATAATACGTCAACAATCCAATAAAGGCACGGAGCTGGCTTACGTTCGTAGGCCTTGGGGCCTGCCGGATGGTGTCCAGATTCTTCTCGATGGGGTGAAGCCCTTCCTGGTCCACTCTGTGGCCCAAGTAGCAAATTTCACTTTTCCTAAAAGTACACTTCGACTGCCACAGCCGCACACGCATGTCTTGAAATCGCTGCAGCACAGCCCTCAGATTTTAAGTTCCTAGCTGCTCAGCGACCACCACGTCATCCAAGTACACCTGCACTCCTGGCAGGCCGGCCAGCATGGTTTCCATTTTTCTCTGAAAAAATGGCTGGAGCCAATGCAACTCCGAACGGCAACCGGTTGTAACGGAAGAGACCGCGATGGTGTATTAATCACCGTCAGTTTTTTTGGAATCCTCGTCCAACGGTACCTGGTTATACGCGTCTCGCAGGTCTAACGTAGTGTACACGGCTCCACCAAGCATTGACGCAAAAATGTCGGCTATGCTGGACAGAGGGTACTGTTCAGTAGCAAGGCAGCATTCATAGTCAACTTAAAATCTCCGCAAATTCTAACGGATCTATCACTTTTCCGCACAGGAACGATCGGCGCCGCCCGTTCTGAATGTGTTATCGGAGACAAAACTCCCGTTTGAACAAGGCGGTCTAACTCCTCAGAAACCTTATCCCTTAGAGCGTAAGGAACAGGTCTTGCCTTCATGAATTTCGGGCGGGCTCCTTCCTTCAGGTAGAGATGCACGGGGAACCCCTCGATGGCTCCTAGACCGGGCTCGAACATTTCCTGGAAGTCGCTCAGCAGGGATTCCAATTCCTGCTGGTCTCGGTGAGCAGAAACAGAGGCCACTTCTGCGCCAAGCAAGTTCAACTTGTTGATTACGTCCCGGCCACAAAGGCTGGGTCCGAGGCAATCCAACACCACCAACTTTTCTGGAACCGTACGGCCCTGGAAAGCAACGTCCAGATGCAGCTCTTCTAGGATGGGCAATTTTCCGAGATAACAATTCAGTCTCAGTTCGCTTTTTGCAAGGCTGGGCCATTGGTTTCGGCACTGAAAATACACGTTCCGAGGAATGACGCAGACCGGAGAACCAGTGTCTATTTCCATGCTGACGTCACTGCCTCCCAAGCAAAGCTTCTTCCTGACGGGTTGAACCAAACAGACCGTTGCAGCTTGCGACTTAATGGCATACACCGACGAAATACACAAGTCATCATCTTCTGCTGAAGCGTCCGCCAACAACGATGACATCTGTTCCTTATCAGGTTTCCCGCTTCGCTCCCGATACCCCGCAGCTCGACACTTCCTGGCTAGGTGCCCTTGGTTTCCACAGCGAAAACACGTTTTCGTTTTGTGGCCGCAGTTTTTGCCGGTGTGTGATGAACTTCAACAGCGACCACATGCAGCTACCGAAAGGTGCTTCTCCCGCCCGTATACATTTCTTGACGGCTGTCTCACCATTTTGTGTATGCCTCCTTCCTTCGTTTCTCGCCTTTGCGTTTGTTCTACTTCGGAATCAGCTGCCTCAGCTGCGGCTGCTACTTCTTCCGACTCATTCAACGTAAGGTACCTCCGTGACAGCAACCTTCGCTGGACGTCTCTACTTCTCACACCGCAAACAATTCTATCCCGTAGCATTCGGTCAAGGCTCATGCCAAAGTTGCAATTTTCAGCAAGTTTGCGGATCTGTACAACAAACTCTCGTACGCTCTCAGTTTGTTGCTGCACGCGGTTGAAAAATTTATAGCTCTCGGCTATTTCATTGCGCTTGGGCGCGTAGTGCTGCTCTAGGAATTCCACTGCTTCTTCATACGATAACTCATTCACCTTTCGCGGGGCACAGCTACCACTTAGAACTTCTATCAAATGCGTGCCGAGTGCCGAAACTAACAGTGCTCTCTTGGTCTTCCCACTGGCAATAGCATTTCCCTCGAAGTATGCTTCAACCCGTGCGATGTAGGAGTCCCGCTTATCTCTGCTGTCGTCGAAACCAGGAACTTGAAAGCTGGTCGGCGTTGCCATTGTCCCCGTCTCGGATCTTGAGCAACCCTTGCTTCCTGCCCGGCGGAGTTCGTCGCCTCGTCGCCAGTGTTGTCACTTTGTCATCTCGTGGTCGGACAGAACCGCGAAGACCAAACAGGCAGGCCGGCTACCAGGGTAAGAACGGTTTATTCCGGGCACGCGTGAAAGTATATATAGCGCTGCCACGGGGCAATGGCAAAACAGTTAATAAAACAAACAAGTGGATAACAGTATCGTCATGCCTCGGGGACGCTGCCGAAGTGATAACAGCTCGGTGAGCGGTTTCGCGATCTCCGCATAGTTCGCTATGTAGTCTCTATAGTACCCGCCTAACCCCAGTGCGTTACGCAGCTCCTGCTTAGTGGTTCGGACCAATAGGCCCTCGATGGCTGCCAGTTTTATCGGGTCCGGCGCGTGCTTGCCGGACCCCACCACGTGGCCGAGGTACCTGATCTCGGGCTTAGCCACCTGCTATTTCTCTACGTCTGCCGAAAGGCTGACCTCTCCCCTCAGCATTTCGGGTATGCGATAGGGGTAAGCCCGCTTCGGCACGTACCCCGGGTCTAGCGCTACGCGGCGTTCTCCCTTCTTTGCTATACCCGTGTTGGGCGAGAAGAGCCGGCGGTGTCTGTCGAACACCGCGCAAACGATGTGCGCGTCTCCTCTGAGGTGCGCTGTTTGGCCATCAGGAAATTCTCTTACACCCCCTCACTTCTCGTGGAGTATATCCCAAGTCCCCATAGCCATCGTCTTCCTGAAACGCCACGCCAATCCCTTGAACACGGCCCTCGCGGCCGTTTGCCCACGCTTCGAGCAAGGAGGGGTCCCCCAGTTGTTGTTCGCGGAACTTCGACCGCTCTGCTAGCCTGTCTTCTGTTTCAGTGTCATCCGTCCGTGGCAAAGAACTCGCGTCGGCGCAGTTCTCAACCCCTGTTTCGGTACTGTCCCCCCTGGTTTCTAAGCTTTCCCCGGGCTCCCGTGCAGGGCAGCTCACCGCCGACGGCGCCGCCTCCCCCGCCGCTACACTTGCTACCGTTTGTTGCTCTGTGGAGCGTCTCCTATGCCTCCCCGGAAAGTAGGCAATCAGTGCGAGACGTGAGTCGGTCGGTCGGTGCGCAGAGAATCGGAAAAACCCCTCTCGAGAAAAGCCAAAGGCAGCAACACCAGGCTCGCCTCCACAGATTCTCCGAAAAGGGATTCTAGGCAAACCTTGCCGCAAGGCGTCCTGAGCTCATCGGGTACAATGGCTTCCCTCACTACGGTTATGTCCGCTCCAGGGTCGAGAACGGCGCCGATATCGCCCCCCCCCCCCCCCCCCCCCCAAGCTATTCGGGTCGTTATGAGCCCACTGGGTGGCGGCGAGCGCAGCGGTGACTCGAGCAGTGAGCTTTTTGTTTTCAGGTGGTGCTTTGATGCTCCCGTTTGCCCCGCGACTCGTAGCGTGTGGACGGTCAGCTCTTAGGTGGTCCAAGGAGCCACACCCGTAGCATTCTTTCCGCTGGCCCGTACCCAGTCTGGCGGCCGGATTTCGCGTGATTTTTGCCGTATTCGCGGCTCCCCCGCCTTTTGTTTAGCCTAAGGCCCCTGCGCTCTCTGCGTCAACAGTCTTTGACGCGGCGCCTCTACCCTCCGCCTCCTCGTAGAGCCTCATCAGCCGGCTCAGCTCCGGCGCCCTGTGCCAGCTAGAGTCCTCTTTCAGGGTGACGTAACTAAGCGTCTCCGGCGACATTTTTGCCTTCAACTGGTCAGCCACGAGAAGGTCCATTAAGTCGTCCTTAGTCTGAATTCCCCTCGCTTCGAAGTAAAAGTGGAGATAGCTCCGCAGCCGCGTGGCGAATGGCATCCACGCTTCTTCTCTCCTTTTAGTGGCGTTTAGGAATCGTTTTTGGTACTCACCGGGCGCGGGCTGCAACTTTTAGAGTACGGTCTCCTTAACTCGCGCGTAGTCGTTGAGCTCCGCCGCGGTGAGTCGCGTGGCCAAATACCGAACTTTTTCAACCACGTGCGGGAATATCAACTGGCCCCATATGGCCCTCGGTACGCGATATGTCACGAAGATGGACTCTACCACCTCGAACCACACGGGCACATCGGCCTCGGATGGGAATTTCTTAATGACGCCCGACAATGCTTTGGAGAAATGTCGCAGGTCATCCTGCTCCCCAAGGTCGCCTGTCTCCGCCGGTCTGCACCCCCTCGGCGCGGCGGTTGGCCGATCGAACGCGCTCGAGTTCCATCTCAAGCTCGAGATTGTTTATTCGCTGTCTCGCCTCCTCAAATTTGAATTCGCTTTGGCGCTCGCTCACCAACGTCGTGGTGCTCCCGCCTTCCCCCGACGTCCCATCGCCGCCCATCGACCCTCCGGTGCGTTTGTCCGGATTGAAATGCCCGAACCTCGTAATCATACGCCCTGCCCCGGCCTACTGCGACACGACCATTCCCCTTCCAAAACGGGAAACAAGACTGAGCTTACTTCTTTGCAGGTCCGCGTGGGGTCCGCGCCAATGTAGCTTGCTTGCTGGTCGTCCGTGCCGCCGGCTTGATGACTCCGTCGTGAACAAAGGGTTCCCCGCAGGATCAGGGGTTCATCCGACGAGCGACTTGCCCTGGGACACGCACAGGACTCTGCTGGCCCTTGCCACTGGCTCCTCTGGGTCGGCCCCCAGGATCTCACTCGCTCGGACGCACAACTGCTTCGGTTCGTCAGGAACGCTTGACTCTCGTTCCCGGGACGTAGCTTCCATCGGGACAGGTTAAGGACTTCGCTAATCCTACCCGCCGGCTGTGCTGGCGCGGATTCCCGGGGTCACGTGATGGCCCGCCGTGGGCTCCATTTTCTCGCCTGCACTTGAGTCTCCTTCGTGATCTTCAGTCGCCTCCGCAGTTTTCAAGACCATCCACGTCGACAGCGCCAGTAAATGTTCGTTCGTTCGTGGGTGGTATTTTGGTCCTGCCAACCTTGGCAGGCCGATGGTCGTTGAAGCTCTCAGGAGGTGATGGAGACTGCGAGCTCTTTGGCGAACCAATTTATTTTACAAACTATGTACATTTGTACAAAGTAGGGGAAGTTGGCATATTCGGATCGAACAAGTCTTACAGATGTCGAAATCAGTCCGAAATCGACCTCCCTCACCCCGTCCGAGGCTTTTGAAGGCACTCACTCCCTCGCTCTCAGGGAAGTTTTAACCAATGGTTTCAAACTTTTTCGAAGTCACGTGGCGTCAACCCTCCAATGGTCAGCTGGGGGCCGACCCGGCCGTACATCAAGTTTTCAACGGCCACGGCTGACAGCTCCGTAACATTGGCACAGCTTTGGGTTCCAGACAGAGTGGCGCCGCACCAGAGCTCCTGGCCCGAAACTCGATCGTCGCCACCTTACCCGGTGGGACGCTGGAGCAAACAAGAAAATACGCGCACACACGAAACAAAAACGCCCCCTTCGCGGAAGAGACAACGTCTTCGCCGCGGAGTGCCTGCTCGGGAGGACCGCGGACACGCGTCGAAAGTAGGGAGAACAACGACAGCCAGGGTGCGTTTGCTTCCCCTTTTCCACACACCCCCCGCGCGGCCGTGGAATGAGGACCACCCGGTGAGGGGATCCCTCGCGACTCCTTTAAGGCCCGGCCCGTTCACACTCTTACGACCGAGTAAGACCTAGAGAAACAAGACCGGTTTTTAAGCCACTTGCGATCTCTTAGGACCAGCTCCGCTGCATCGCATCCGGTCCTAAGCAGTGCAAAACTTTTAAAAACCGGTCTGGTCTCTCTCGGTCTTACTCGGTCGCAAGAGTGTGAACGGCGCTTTACAGCGCTCAGAAGGCGCCCCCGTCACATGCTCTTGAAGTGGTGCTCGCTTTTGGGCGTGAGGTCTTTTACGGGAGGCGCACATGTCACACTGACGACACTACTGCTTCACGTCACTGTGGCACTGCAGCCAGTAGAAGCGTTGGCGAATCTTCTTTATCGTGCGATTCACACATAAGTGTCCTCCTTCTGGACTTCTGTGCAGTTGTTGAAATTCGTGGGAGCAGGGTCTGTGTGGCAGTACCAGTTACCAGACGACAGAGCCACCCACAGCGGACTCCCAGCGTCGATAGAGAACGTTGTCGCGAAGGTATAAAGAGTCCCATTGCACCAAGTAGCCCTTAAGCGTAGGAGATAGGCTGGATACCCCTTTGCCTTGAGGTCGTCTAGTCTTCATTTTCCGTTGTATGAGCAGGCCGATGTCTGGATCGTCAAGTTGAGCTGCCCGAAGACTTTCCGGTGTCCACGCTTCGTTGCCGCAAGGAATTGCTTTGAGTGAGACGCAGCTGCGTTTTGCAATGCTTGTGCACTGCTTGCACGACTTTTCACCGCATGGCCGACGCGAAAGGCCGTCGGCATTGGTGTGGAGTTAGCCGGGGTGGTGCTGTATGTCAAAGTTGTATTTCTGAAGGCATTCCAGCCATCGGGTGACCTGTCCATCAGGGGTCTTAAAGATCAACATCGAAGTTAATGATGTGTGGTCGGTTCGGATAATAAATTTTCGTCCCAGAAGATAATGATGGAAATGGGTTATGACCTTGACGATGGCAAAAGGTTCGCGTCGGGTGGTGCAGCAGTTGCGTTCTGGCTTCGTAAAAACCTTACTATAATACGCAATGACTCGCTCATGCCCATCTTGTTCTTGCGATAGTACAGCACCGGCTGCGGAGGCGCTAGCGTCGGTGTCAAGGATGAATGGTGTTGTGTCTTTTTGGAAAGGCAAGAGTTGGTGGAGACGTGAGGGCCGTTTTGAAGTGTTTCGAAGGCCAGTTGGCATTCTGGGGACCAGACAAACGAAGCTTTCTTTTCTGTCGGGATATAAAAAGGCTTGCTGATTTGGGCGAAACTAGGGATGAATCTTCGGTATTACGATGCCATTCCAATGAAGCTTTGAACTTCAGCGGTGGATCTCGGGTTGGCCTCTTGGCAATAGCAGAGAGCTTTCGAGGATCTGTGGAAACCCGTCCGTCGAAATGATGTGCCTGAGGTACTCAACCTGGCTTGCGCACAGCAAACATTTCTTTTGTGTAAGTTTTAGGTTTGCCTTTTGAAGCTTGCAAGGACAAGCTCGAGATTCGCCAGGTAATCGGAAAATGTCTTGCCCAATACCACAATGTCGTCGAGGTATACAAGACAAACTGTTCCTATTGAACCATGCAGCACAGATTTCATTAGTCTCTGGAATGTAGCCGGGGTGTTGCAAAGCCCGAATGGCTTCACTCGGAATTGATATGAGCCATGACCTGTAGTGAAGGCAGTCTTTTCTCGATCATCCAGGTGTACGGGAACCTGCCAATCTCCACTCTTGAGGTCAGGCGTAGAAAACCACTCGCAGCCTGCGAGAGCGTCCAAGATATTGTCAGTTCGAGGCAAAGGAAAGGAGTCCTTTTTGGTGGCATCATTAAGTCGTCGATAATCCACGCAAAAAGCGTGTTGAACCGTCCTTTTTATTAACCAGTGTGACTGGGGACGACCAAGGGGAACACGCGGGTTCAATCACGCCCTGCTGTAGCATGTTCTTTATAATGTCGTTAACAGATGACTGTTGTTCAAGGGGAACGCATCGAGGAGACTGTCGTACAGGGGTAGCCTGTCTCGTTACGATGTGGTGTGTTGCTGCTGATGACAAGCCCATATCCCTGTCTCCCATGCTGAAAAGCTTTGTAAATCTTTCAAGTAACTGATTAAGCTTACCCGCGCTGGTTTTATCGAGGCCAACAGCCGCGCCCTCGTAGAGAGGTAACACGTGTGTGGGACCAACTTTGTTGGTAATACATGGAGACACGGACAGGAAAATTCGGCATTTATTGGGAGTCCACTGTCGCAGAGAACCGTCACTGTGGTAGCATCCAGGGGAAACGGGTCAGTTCCCAAATGCAGCAATCCGGCATTGAAGTCAAGCAGGCATTTGTGTGCTTTGAAAAAATCAACGCCAAGGATGCACTGCTCCTCGACAGCCGCGACGACAACGGGCAAAGCTTCTTGAAGGCTTCCTATGGTGAAAGGCACGGTAGTGTTGCCGAATACAGCTACCGTCACCGCTTTTGCGGTCTGTAGATCATAGCCACCGGAGTTTGCTTGGACAGCTTGGTTTGCCTTCACCAAAACTCCTGGCCGGATCACAGAAATCGTTGTGCCGGTATCGACAGGTGCACGCACTACGACGCCTTGGAGGTAGATGGAAGTCAAAGATGAAGCCAAGACGCGAGTCGACGTAATTCTTCTTGGAGCCATTGTCGTTGAGGTTCGGCTACCAGAGCCAAGGTCATAGTTTGGGCACTGCGACCGCGTGTGACCTTGCGGGTGGCAATTCCAGCAAATCGGAGCTGGAGGTGTTGGCGTCTTTATAGCTGGAGTTTCGCGGCTGCATGAAGTACTCTACACGCGTGGATTGAGATGCCTGTCGGGTAGCCTGTACCTCCAGGGCACAAGTGTGTGCTACCCGCAGAGTCTTAGGGCGTGCAAGCCGAACCGCATTCTGTACCTCAACAGACGAGATGGCGTCGATAAATGCCATGGTAGCGGTGTCCTCTGGGCAGTCTGGGAACGCGAGACTTGCGAGGCGTTCAATGTCATCCGCGAGGTCGGAGATTGTCTCCAGCGCAGACTGACGGAGGTTGCGAAGTTGTGTGTGACGAAGGAACCGAAGCTGCCCTTCCCCAAAGCGCTCGTCCAATGCCGCGACCAAAGCCTGGTAGGATTGACGATTTTATTGTTGCAAAAGATGCAATAGGGTCAACGCTGGTCTGACGAGATGGGCGGCCAAGGCTTCAGTCTTTTGGGCCTCTCACCAATTGTTTGCATCAGCGATGAATTTGAATTGTGATATGTAGGGGGGCCAAGGAGCGGTACCGTTGTATGTTGATGGTTTTAGTCGTTGACTCGGGTGCCCCATGGGGGTGTGGGCTGGAACGTCAACGACACGGGGCTCCATGGGGTCAGGCAATCGGTCCTCTAAACGAAGGTGAAAGGCTCGCGAAGATTGCGCCTTTCATCTTCTTCCGGACCTCAGTGAAATCTTCAAAATCTCACTTCTGACACCAATGTAGCGTCTACCGCTTACAAGCTGTTCATTTACTGAACGTCCGCTTGCTTTGCTCGTGGGCTTCCAACTCTGTCGCGAGCACTCTGTGATCTTTTCCTCGCTGTCTTCTTTTCCCCGCGACATCACCTTCGCTACATAACAATATGCTAAATCGTTCGGTTTCTTTCAGTCGTTCAATTCTTCTTAGGCAAATGAAATCTGAAATCAGAGATGACTGCAAGTGGTCCAATCAGTTGAATAAATTTGTGAAGTTTCCTACATCTCAGCTTTTATTCGGTTGTGAATACAGACACTGGCACCAGAGGTTCCCGGGAGCTCCCATTTTTTGGCACTGTCTGTTTCCGCCGTATTGATGTGTACGAGTCGTGAGCGCGTACTACACTGAGCAAACCAGGTGGCAGTGATTTGTCAAAGAATAAACTTTATTTGCTTTTTAGGCTTCGAGTATTTTTACACGAATATTAGTGATTTAGAGTATATTTTTCTTTCCTTTTTGCGTATTTGCTATAGCGGCAGCAGCCGCAGACGACACCATCATGTCATCTAAACCTCGTTTGAGAAGGTCACTCGTCGCACAATGACTTCTGCTTCATCGAGTGATACTTCGAAGGCCTTAGAATGTCGTGTTTGACTATAAACAGATGCAAATCGTCAGTGATTATCACTAAGCTCATTATAATAGAAAGTTCTACATAGTGTTCCCCCCAAAAAAATTGGCAGGATTTAATCATCTTTAAAAATAAACTGCGCATCGCAGAACGATTTGCCCAAAGGTAGCGCTAGAGGTCCGAACCAGATGAGGTCCCTATGTACTGAAAGGGAGCGCGAACATCGCTTGAAATGGGAAAGAGAAATTTATCTTCGACCACGCCTTTCCCTCTCAAAAGTTATATTTTCCTTCGCATCAATTGGATCGTGCGCGACACGTGACCGCCACCTTCCTATGATACCGCGCGATTCGGTGGTCTGCTATGAATCGACGCCATCATTGTGCGAAGCGTTGCGGTTGCTTCGTTGCTTACGGCCCGGCCGAGGTATTCTTATTTATTCTTATTACTATTTTGGCGGCAACGCGATACCATCATGCTGCGCTGTGGATTGCACAGACAGCGTTACGAAAGGGAATAAGCTTTTCGCCGTCTCGAAGGGAATAGAAAATCTTCAGCGTCGAAGACAATGGCTCCACCGGATCGTTCCGAAAAGTTTGAACTGCCTCCGAGAGAGACGTTCCAAGGTAATTCGCTGTAAAACTTTGAATAGTATTACCTGCCCCTTTCGGTCTCGCCGATGAACATCATTTAATACGATCATAAGACGAGAGAAATACGGAACTAAATTAGCGGTACGAAGAACTTTTACACGTGTTTTCGCGTATATTTAATAATGAAAACTGGCTCGCTCGCTCTTAGCTCGCTTGCGTTGACTCGACCGAGTTGAGAACGATTCGTGAGAAACCGGGGTGCCACTAATATGAAGAGGCTTGTACTGTTACCGCGGGCATATTGCGTCCGTGAAAGGAGAGTCACTAACGCTCGAGCAGGGCGCACTTTTGTTTTGCAACGTATTTCTGTGGTCGGCGAGACGAACACGGAACTAAATTACCGACACGAAGAACTTCGACACGCCTTTTCGTGCGTATTTGATCATGAAAACTGACTCGCTCGCTCCTAGCCAGGAGTAACAGCAATTTTGGAGACACCATGATCGTTCCAAGGAAGCAGTGGCGGAAATTCGTGTACTCCTGGAAATATGCTGCGTACTAAGAACGGCAGAGAGCATCACAACAATGCTTTGTGTTCCTTTGTACGCACTTCCGACAAATACCCCCTTCCCCTTTTTCGAAAAAAAAAGAAAAGAAATAACAACAAAGAACACACGTGAGAAAATGACAAGGCAAAAGACAAAGGGAGCTGTAAGAAAGATCTCTAGCCTTGAAAACACAATAGAAGTTCAGAAATATGACTCATTTTTGTTTTCGTGCTTTCCAGAATTGTCGTTGAGTGACAGGTGAGGCAAGAACGGACGAGGTAACAGAAGAAAGCCTTTTGGCACAAGTGCGAGATTTTCAAACACTGAGATGTGTTTGCGACGTTTTTCTTCTCTTCTCTTGGTGTGAACTTTGGTATTCCTACTCTCGGATTGTTTCAATTGTTTCAGAAAATATAGCTACATAGAAATTGTTTGCGTATCTTCGACATTAGCAGGAATACATCTAAACATAAAAATTGGGAAGGTTGATATTCTGTAAAATCTTTTATTTTCGTGGCCCTTATTTTTCTCGAATCGGTTACAGAGGATATAATCGCGGCCACTAAATTTCGCAAATTCCAGACGATGCATTGAAACGCTTAAGGCCCAAAATTTTGCGTGCTCTTAAATTTCGCGAATTTTTTAATTCGCGAAATTCGCAAAAACAAAGGGATTATGACACGCCAATTAAACGAACAGATTGTTCTTGAAATGGAATGCGCATAGACTGCTTTGTATATACACCAAGTTACGCGATTTTTAGAGCTCCGGTAATTGCAATATTTACGAATTTTTATAATTTTCATCTGGCGGCCAGGCAACACTGCCCAAGTTAGTTACACCATTCTGTCCATAAGCCACGTGAACATGAACGCTCTCTCATTCTAGGCGCCCTCGTGATCGCCCAAGCTGTCCTTGCCGCGGTATACGTTCATAACCGCTCACGCAACTCGGTAACCCGAACGCTATTCTCGCTTTCGCCACCGGCCCGTGGACCTTCCACCCTGCACGCGCCTGCGAGATATTCCCGGACGACGGTGACCACGGCGAGTTCGTCCTTAACTCGCCGTCGCTGGAGCTGGTCACAGTCAAAACGAACAGCTTCCAACATCTCTTGATAGCAATCACTCTCATCGCTGCTGCGATAAGTGTCAAGCACTTTGACAAGGTGTTTGACACTTTGTCGAACTGCCAGTCGAACGCTGGTTCAGTGCTGTTCTTCTCACTGGATAGACACCAGTACCAGTCAAAAGTCTTCTTCGAGTCCATCCGTGTTACTTTCGGTGTGGTGAAAGCATCACGTGAACATTTAGACATACCGCAGCCCTCTGCTCCTTGCAACAAGCACGCTCCGGGCTTGCACAAAGAAAGTCCGAAGGGAGGAGCGCAAAAAAAAAACGGAAAGAAAACAAACCAGACGGTGAGTTTTTGCTCACGTTGCCGCAACGGTAACAGCAGCTTACGTTTGTTCAAATGTTTCGTTCTATTTTGCAGCAAGCTAATACCAAAGCTCTGCTCCGCGCTGCAGTCGCATTTACATTTTCCACGCAGAAGATGACAGCCAGCTGCCGGTTTTGGGCCTTCCAGTCTCCACGTGTGTACACAGTTTATCCACACTAACACATCATATTCTGTTACCATTAGCTTTGCCAGGCTCATACTGCAAAAGGACGACTTCTTTAAATATTATCGGCTCACTAACGAAATCTTACTGGTATATTTGTTTCTAATTTTCTCTGTCCGAGCTTGATCCTTGCAAAATGACAAAAGTTTGGTTGATTTCTTTTTTTTTTTCTTTTTTTACTGCGTTAGTGTTAATAATAAGCTCTTCGCACCGGATATTGGACTTACTTCAACGTTCCCTGGCAAAAAAGAAACAAAAAAAAAAATAGTTGGCTGACAATATAAAAGCACCGTACGTACAAAGGCAACATCACTGCAGGGTATTAAACAGCAGCAGGCATTTCATCAGATTTTTTTCTTCTTTTTTCTTAATATGAAGATGTTTTCGTGGACGCAGCTGTCTATAACACGCGATCGATGTCCGTTCCACTGTCAGCGGCACATAATCTCCGAGAAGAATCAAACTTTGTGATTTCTCATGGATACTTAGTATTCTTACGGTTTGTGAACCCGCCCATACATGGTCGTCTGTTAGGCGGGAAACAGACGAGGCCACATCGCTTGCCGATGTCATTGTCATCGCCAGCTGTGTCCACAGTGGTACCTTTACTAACTTGGGTAAAACAAACGTACCGATTAAACGATCTGCATATCGGCACTGTTACCATGCTCACTACAAGTTCCATTCTTCTGCCAACCGTACGTACTAAAGATTGATACTGATGGCTTTTTTCGATGTGGTAGCCTAGTACGATTGTAAAAGTACCGAAAGGAATGAGCGTAGGACATTCACGAAGGACGGTCTACGACTTTTGGCTTGATTCGGACAAGCATAGGAATCTCCAGCATTCAGCGTCTCCGGCTGGAGCGACCCTGTAGTGTGTTAGCGTTCGTTGATCCTCTAAACATCTACACCGGAACTCTGATGTTTTTGTATTGAACACATAGCGGCAGTTGTGCGCCGCTGCTCTGTGTTAGCGTAACCAAAACTTCCAGGCTCCAAGGAATGCAACAGTCGGAAAAACTGCTTCGTTTTCAATCAAAGTATCCGATAATATCCGTAGTTTTCCTACAGAACCGATGCGAAACCGTGCGAGTTCGAATGTATTGGCTTATGAGACAAATAGAAACATACATTTGAGTAAACAACAACTAAAACGATAACAATGACCAGATGAAGCGACAGCTAAGCTCGAGAAATATTGTTAAGAAACATTTTGCATTCTATGTCCGGAGGATGTCGCTAAATACTTGTGTTGGCGCGCAAGAGAAGCGCAATGCCCACAAACTGTTTTCTCACCTTCAGCTGTCGATGGATGCACTACGTATTGCAGTCGCCAGATCGCGTTTGTGTTTTGCGGGCCAGTGAACGCATTGGGGTTTAAAAAAAACGCTTTAGTGTAACTCAAGGATAACGCGGTTCTTTCTCTTTACCCGTGGCTGTTGTTGCTCTGAAGCGGTAGCCATCTTTCCGAGTTACCGGTAGTTAGGTACATGCATATTATTTATACCTTTTTGGTCGGTTTGGGTCAAACTCAAAGCGCATCTGGGTCGTCGGAAGGATCACCTCGTTCGGCGGGGGAAGACGGCGGCCTGACCAGGAATGGGGGAGGCGTCGTGGGACGCTCTCAGGGGCGGCACGAGCGGGCGTCCGCCTAATTGGGGAGCCGGGACAGCGGGACGCACTGGTTCCCATGGGTGGCTGCCGGTTGTGGTTTCTGGTGTAGTAAGCCGTGCCGAACATGTTGGCTTTGCTTCCATTGCCTGAGCGGGCCGGGTTCGTGGGTGCACCAATCTTCACGGCGCTTCCTTTTGATGTCCGTCGGATTGAGCGGGGGGTCTTTTCTGTTTATTTTGGTTATCCTTTTGAGAGACGTGTTGTTGTTCTCCTTGTGTTCTTTTATGACCAACCGTCTACCAGAGAGAAAACAGCATGGGAATCTGGGCGATCGGTTCGGTCGATGGGGAGAGGGAACCTGACCCCGATTTTGAAACGGAGGGGCCAAGGATGGGAAGGGGCTTTTTGGGACGGATCGAGCTGGGTTGCGGTCGGGTCCCTTGTTGGGGTTTTGGAAGACGGAAAGTGCCGGGCGGCGACGTCTGGTCGCACCCACCTCTGTGAACGTACTATGTTACGTAAATCTATCTAAGTTAAAGCCTAATACCACCTGACTGAACTTTACGTCGCAACGTGTTCCCCATCAGGCCCCTTAATTGTTGCAAGTGGCCGAACATCATCTACATCAACGACACCTTTTCGTAACTCCTGTCGATAACATTTTCTGGGTAGTTTCTTGTTTTAATGCGTTAGCATTAGTGCCCCGGTACATGCGCTGACCTTGAGCCCAGGCTGGGAGCACACGTATACTTCTATATCGGCGGTTTCGGTACGCGATAGTTTTGGAACGCGCTCGGTGCAGGACGCGGTCAGTTTGTTATGTTGATTGTGTTCCGGGAACGCCGGACGGCCGTGGAAAAGGTGAATTAAATTCGTTGTCCCAGGTAAGAAAGGCCAATTTTACATTTGGTCTGTACAATATATGCACTGCGGGGCGGTGGCACCAACTCATGGAGGGAGCTGTAAATTATCCCCAAAAGTTCTTCCCATTATCCTATAGCGATGCAGAAACTTTGTTTTGTGCAAACCTCTCCCCAGTACGTGGATTCGGCATTCATAATTGTGTTGCGTGCGTGTATTCTTAGGCAGCCTGACGTCTGCCTCAGTGGGCGTCTGGTGTCGCAGCTGTAGGTGAGAAATTTAAACAGCGCAGTACAAGCCGCTAGCCAGGGGTCTTTAACGTGCACCACACAGTAGTAATACACGACCGCACGCCATACAATGCTCATCGAGACCGAAACTCTACGCGCTTCGAGCTGCAGTGCGTTGACGCGCTCAGCCACCGATGCCCGAATTGGGTATTCCTTGTAGACATCGTATAAAAATGCAATCTTATTTCAGTTTTCTATCCTGAGGCAGCTTTCCGTCCCCTTTAATATTTGCTTGATATTAGAGTGGTTGTTTGAAAGCGAACACGCGTATTTGAAAGGGTATTTTGATTTGCCTCAAAAGATCATATATATTTGTCCCATTTTCGCAATTCACAAAACCACTTTTTTCTTGTTTTAAAAAAAGATATGTTTTTCTCCACAACATATTTAAAGTGACCCAAGGTTAAATTCTACGTTTAGGCGGCTTTAGTTTTGTACCCATTTCTGTCGCTTGTAATAAATGGGTGGAAAAAAAAAACGGTAACTTTTGTTTTTAAATTTATGACGCATTGCCTACTGTTTCCTTTCAAACTAAGCTGCTTTGACATATTTCATGCCAGAAGTTAGAAAAAAAGCCAAATATGGCGTTTTTGACGTCTTGCCAACATATCTGAAGCCTTGCAGCTTAGGATTCGTCACATACACGCACGCCCCTACATTTTGTAATGACTAATACCACTTTCCTTTAATTTATTTTCACAAAATAATTTAAATACATTTTTTTTTTGTGAAAAAAATTAATTTTCCGGCAATTTTGATCCGCTTTACCAAAAATGACTTTTTCTTATTTCTTCCTTATTCTGTTCTATTGTTCCCAAAAATGTTAACTTTCTTTGGGCATAATCAAAGTTCACTACTTTTTTTTTTGTATTTTTGTGTAGGATACCTTAAATATACGTACATGCACCCGATTCGGTGAAAGGGTAGTTCTCCAAATTGATTTACTGCAAGGATTTTTTAGCCTTAAATTGCTAAGGGCAAGGGTATGGATGTGTTGGGGAAGTGAAGGGGTGACGGAGTGAGTGAGCTAAAGCGCGTATTTTCCTGAGGTAAGAGAGGTAGGGGGGGAGGTGATTGCATCAATACTTGATTAGGTGATGCGTATCAGATAGTTTTATGTAATCCACCTGTAAATCGATGATGGTTTTCCTTTGTTCGGAAAAGCCCTTTGATCAGCCCACTCTTGCGCCTCTGGTCTGTTATCTTTTTGTAGATAACAGTGAAGAGGGACAAAGTGCCCCCTTGGGAAAAAAATATCTGCCCTTACCCCTCAGCTTTTCTGACGTTACTGCCAATGCATGCTTTTCATAATATTAATATTATTAATTATGTGAGGACATTTGAGTCGACTTGCATATTGTTGTTTAGCTAAGCTACTGTATATAATATTTTGTTGTGTCTTTTTTTCTCTCGAATAGTAAACCGACTCAGTCATAACGACGAATATGACTAAAATAATCTCTCGAGAAGGGAAACAAGGGGGACGGAAAAACACAAATCTCGAAATGCAGCCAGGTGTTTGTGCGCGACCAAAAAAATCCACCTGGTCCTGGTATCGAACCAGGAACCTTCCCATTTCCAGTGGAGCGCTCTACCAACTGACCCAACCAGGAGTTAGACGTCAGTAGGGCAAACGGGTTTTATCAGCTGCCACGAGTCTAACACCAACAAGGGTGAACGGCTTTCATTTTAAGGTCACGATGAAAATGCAATTATTGCAAAGGTGAAAGCGCGCTGAACAAAAATGATGAAAATAATCCCAGGAAAGAGGAACCAAGGTGACAGAGGACAAGCACAAATCTCCAAACGCTGCTAGGACACTATCACTTCACTTCGTTTCTCTGGCCAAATTATGAAACAGTGAATGTCATCGGACAATGCAACTGAAAGTGTAAAACTAAAATTTATAGTTTTTTTTTTTTTTTTTTTTTTTATATATACAGGCACGACAATGACCACTCCTCTGGGTCCGAGCATGCCTGGGAAAGAGGAGAGTACTAAAAAGAGAGGACCGGAAGTAGACTCCTGGTGGCACGTCGCCATACTGGGATTCCTAGCAACCTTCCTTATCTCAGTGATATTATCCAACTCCGGTTTCTTCTACGTGGATTTCATGGCAGAATTTGACGTCAACCGGGAATCCGCTACATGGCCCAGAAGCGTCACATCGTCGTTGTTTCTTTTGTCTGGTACAGAATCACCTAATTAGCTTTGCAAATTGCTGATATAGTACGCAAGAGAAGTGTTTGCGCGAATGAATGAACAACTTTCACTTCTACAGGTATTTGCCAGTATTTTAAGTTGTGTAAATATCTAGCTTGTGACGCGCTTATTTATTTTTAGCTGTTATAAATAAAAATGAAAATACTTCAATCCTGAATTTGTTTTTAAAATAATTCCATGCCATAAACCTTTATTTTTAACGTACGAAAATATTAGCTGCAAACAAATAAATATATTCACTTTTCTTTTTTGTTTCTAATATTTACTTCCCTTAGAATGAATCAATATTTCGAAGGTTCGGTTTGCCAATTTATGCCACCTGCGATTCCCAACATCGTTTTCGGAAATACACGCTGAAATAGGTGTATGATTAGGTTTCCGTGTTTCCGGGATTTTTTTTTTTTCGAATACGTTTTTGTTTTCTTTTTATGGGGAGGGCTCTTCTCCTCCCCCTTCCTCCGTGAATTCGGTGTTTTTGAGCATCCATTTTTTGAGTAGAACAAAATTAATCGGCGTTTATTGAGGGTTTGTCAGAGAAAACAATTTTTTTTTTTTAATTTTGAAGCAAAAAAAAATGAGAAAAAGATCTGCGTTTATTGGGGTATATATTTAAGGTGTTTTGTTTTCGGGTTTTATATATACAGGGTGTCACAAAAGAAAATTTACACGGTCTTTTTAACCGCAAAAATAAACTAGGCATCGCCGAACGCTCATTCTCCGCCCAAAGGTAGCGCTAGAGGTCACAACCAGATGCCAAAGTTTCAGCCCGATCCGATAACTTAATCAAAAGTTATAAGTGATTTTCTGAAAATTTCGAAAAGGAAAATGGCGGCCGACGGACTTTTCAAACACATGGGGCTCTATGGCACTAGAAACTGAAAACGGGCAAAAATGGGCTCCATTTTCCCATCGAAATTTTCAGAAAATCACTTATTACTTTTGATTAAGTTATCGGATCGGGCTGAAACTTTGGCATCTGGTTGTGACCTCTAGCTCTATCTTTGGGCGGAGAATGAGCGTTCGGCGATGCCTAGTTTATTTTTGCGGTTAAAAAGACCGTGTAAATTTTCTTTTGTGACACCCTGTATGTATATATATATATATATATATATATATATATATATATATATATCTTTTTTTTTAAGAATCGGGGGCATAAAAATCGGGTGCTTTTATCTTAGATGATAATCGGGAAAAATGGGGTTTTTAATTAATTATTACAAAACTCGGGTCTTTCAGGTCATATTCAGAAATATGCAAGTATAATTAGCAATTGATCAGTTTGAATACTGATATTAATTTTATTAGAATACTGTACACAAGATAGCATTGAAACATGGTAAGAGCTCATATGGGCTTTTAATTTATTCATGATTCCTTGTTTCTTACATGATATTCTGCACACGCACTATCTCTTTCTCCATCCTAGACCTGCCCAGTTTTCGAAAAGTATCTGAATTGAGAGAACATTCTCTGACGATTACAGCATTTAAAATACGTCTTTTTTTATTCTTTTGTTTTTTCTTCATTTTTGCTCTGGACCAAACGGAAAAAAGCAGAAGGGCAAAGCAAACTTTCCGATGGGCATAAAGGCAGCATTTCAGGGCTCGATTTGTGGAGAACCTTGACTTTCCCTCCACGTGGCGGTTGCGAAGGCCACATTCCCCGCCCGTGTGAACCCTTGTTATATTCTCCACCGTTTCTAGTCACTAAGCCGACATTTCCGTCAGTCAACACTCTTTGGACGGCACCATGGCAGAACAGCACACGACAAAACAGCACGCGACAAATCAACACGGTCAAAACAGCACGCATCAAAACAGCACAACGTCAAAACAGCACGGCGACAAAACAGCACGCGTCAAAATAGCACTCGACAAAACAGCACAGCGACAGAAGAGCACGTGCCAAAATAGCACAACGTCAAAACAGCACAGCGACAAAAGAGCACGTGCCAAAACAGCACGACGTCGAAATAGCACAACGTGAAAAGAGCACAGCGACAGAACAGCTCAGCGTCACAAGGGCACAGCGACAGTAGAGAACGGCGGCAAAACAGCATTGTGACAAAACAGCACAGCGTCAAAACAGGACATTGACAATATATCTAGCGTTAGGCGTTTTAGGTCCTTATTTTGAAATTCGGCGTACTTTTTTCGGGTTTTATTCCTAACAGAAGTTTTCGGTTTGTTGCGGTGAATATTTGTAGACTCATAAACCCCTCGGTTCTTTTTGGTTTAGTGACGAAAACCGGTTATACTGGCGAAAATGCTATATTTAAAGGCGCTTGTTTAAAATGTATAGTGAGTAAACCAGGTACCGTTTGTTTTTCTTTGTTGCTGTCTGTGGCAACCAACGCGACCTGTTCTGCAAGACGCAATGGGGCCCAATCGTAATCTGACATTATCGTCGTGTGCTCGTATTTGTACACCGGACGAACATGAGCCTCGCCACCACTTTGGATATCAAAATCCAGAAATTTGCAAGGATCGTAGTCAGTGCCTTTTTCTTTTTTCTATTTTCACGACACCGACAGGGGGTAAATTCGCGGCGACCACAAAAACGACAAAAAAAAAAAAAAAAACCATAGTATTTATGCCCTCCTTTAGTAGACGGAAGCTAGGGGTGTAAAGAAATGTGAAACATTTACGGACACCCATGATTTTCATTATTCAGTCCATGATTAAACTTTCTTCTTCGAACAAAGAATTCGGCGCACAAGTTTCTATCAGGTGAAAAACTTAGATTTCGTACTGAAGACCCCTGCGCTCTCAGCTTTCGCGGAAAGCTGAACCGATCTCATAGAGAAGCTGAAAACTGCGAAAGCTAGTGGTGATACGGTCAGTAATCAGTCCCATCGCCGCCGCCCCCCCCCCCCCCCCTTCCCACCCCTCCAAACGCCCTCAAAAATAGTGACCTTTTTGAGTTCAGACCGAATTCGGAAAAATTAATTCGGCGTAATTTTACCGGTTTTATTCCGTTTAAAGCGAAAACGCTGAACCCTAAATATAGCATATAGAGTTAAAACATGCATGTCTCAAAGTAGGCACTGTAAAGGAATGGAGGGTTTAGGCGAATTCCTCGAAGACCCACTCGTCGACTGCCAATTTTTCGAATTCGTTCTCTTCGGAGCAAGTTCAGAGTGAAGAGAATACTCGATGCGCACATGAAGGCCCCCCTACTGTAATGCCTTCTAGGCGATGTAGGTACTCTAATAAATAAATAAAAGTACCGAAAGCCCCGCTGGTGCGTATTTTGGCTATTTTTCGACCAGTTCTGTGAATTTTGACGAGCAAGTTTGCTGGTGATGTCGTCTTTATTAAATAATTCAATAGCACTGCATTGTGTTGTCATTAGTTGTTAGAAGAAAAAAGCAGAAAGCGTGTGCGGCACGGTGTCCTCAGCCCACGCTCTACGGCAACAGCATTGAGGCTGTGGTATATGTTTTTGCTTCACCGGTTTCCACTCGATCTAGGCCTTTGTCGGCAATAATCAGGGGATTTAACTAAAAACAACTTCTCGACCGATCCAGTGGGGGGAAGGGGGCGGGGGGGGGGGGGGGGATATCAATAGCTACCATCAGTATTTTCTTATTATTTTTCCTTTTGGTTATAGGTTTCAGTTTAGCTAGCTTCAGCATACATTCTGTTACGTGGATTGCCATTAGTAGTCATCAGTGAAACTGACTCTTGTAGCCTCGTAGGTAGAGCAAGCGGGCGTCATGACGCAATATTTTTCATTTATTTATTTTATTTATTTTTTTTTTGGGGGGGGGGGGGGAAGGGAGTCGGGTTGCGGAGTTTAGTAAGCACTGACAGAGGCAATCAATCCCTTTATAACCTAGTGACAATGAGTGAAAGGGTCAAGGAGGTTTGAAATTATTCCCGCAGAGAGAGGTGAGGAGCAAGCTCGAAGTTGCGACATATGCGTGCTGTTTTGTCGCTGTGCTGTTTTGACGCCGTGCTGTCTTGACACGTCCTCTTATGTCACTGTGCCGTTTTGACGCTGTGTTGTTTCGTCGCGTGCTATTTTGACGCGTGCTGTTTTGTCACCGAGCTGTTTTGACGCTGCGCTGTTTTGACACGTGCTCTTTTGACCGTGCTGTTTTGTCGTGTGCTGTTCTGTCACGTTCCCGACGTAATCGTCACGTACCGCATGCTCAAAACGCAAGAGGTAAACGAGGAAGCTGAGGCTCGGGACGCCAAGAGAGCCAAGTCTGTGAGTGCTTGCAAGGGAACGCCGCGCGGGAGGCAGGCTACGCAGCCAGCCCCAGCCTCCAGCTCCACCCGGATCCGCCCCTCCGAGAGACCCCCATATAAATGTATTTATCCACGAAACTATCGCGCCATTTTCACAACAAATATAACAGGATTATAGGAACATACAATGGGTCCTAGAAGTACTGTTATCTCATATCTTATTTTAGGCGTGTCATAACCCCTTTAAGTGCTTGTGAACATAAGGGTTTTACCGTATGTACTCCTTGGGATATTCAATGTTAACGCCAATATAGATACGATTTCATCTAATTGAACGCCAATATAGGTACGATTTCATCTAATTGAATCGGATTTCTTAAGGAGATCCGATTTCATCGGATCTCCTTAAGAAATCCGATGTTTGTGTTATCTTTTACTTTATATACTGTGTATGGCATTGCTAGCACAATCTAGCGGTACATTAAAGAGTCAAGACACTGTTAACAGTTTAATATCACGTTAGAGCAGCTTAGCGGTTTCGGTTTCTTTTTGTTGGAAGCCGGATTTTTGGAATGGGGTTTAGAAGCTATACACCAACTCATGTTTACAAACAAACCGGAGCGCCCCTAGCGGGCGCCACCGGCGCCGCGCATGCGCGGTGGATGGTGGGCAAGAAGCCCGCCGTCGCCCATAAACAAACCATTAAATTGCGTTGTTGTCGGCGTCGGTGGAAGTCCCCGTGCTCTTTTTCGCGTTGGAATTGTTGATGCTACGTCCTCCTAACAATGTCTGACTACTCGAGCGGCTTCAGCAAAACTAACGAGGCCAAACTTTGCATGAATAATGTGACGTGCGACGATTATTTCACGTGGACGCCGCAGAATGGGCGCTAAAGCCTGACTCCCACAATGAGATTCTGCTCGCTGTTTTCAGACGCGACGTTGCTCGGACTGTAAAAGCGTGGGCCGTAGCTGAGACGGTGGACGTCAATACAGAAAACCGCAAGTAGAATCGGGCATTACAAGTCGGTGATGGCCACCGGTAACAATAACGATAAACATCTTGTATCTGTTTACACCCAGCCTACTTACCCCAACCAACCTTCAAAAGTGTTTCGAGGCCTGCACTTAAGTCTTATCGCAATTACCGGGTCAACGTTTTGTTTACGGGCCGCTGTCGTTTGAACGTGCTCACGACAAAAAGCAGCCAAGTTTGAAAGAGCAGACGACAGTTCGAACGCATGCGTAATGGGGTACGGGTAAGAAGCACCGCGTCCCGCGTCAACAAACCACTCGAACGTCACGTTGTCGGCGTCTGTGTAAGTCTGCATACTCTTCTTCGCGCTGGAATTGTCGATTCTACGTCCTCATCGCAATGTCTTACCACTTTAATCGCCTAAGCGAAATTATCAAGGCTCGTACGCCGCTAAACTTTCCGTAAATAATTTGACGTACGACGATTCATTCGCATCAACGCCGCAGAATGGACGCCAAAACCATGATGAGATTCTTCCAGCTATTTTCGGTAGTGACGTCGCTCGTCTTGCAAAAGTGTAGAAGGTTGCGGCGATGATCGACGTCGATACTGAAAATCGGAAGTGGGAACAGACCAAGCGTAACAAGTCGGTGATGGCCACCGGTACCAATGATCAACATCTTGTATCTGCTGTTTACACCGAGCCTACTTAAGTCTATTGAAGCCTGCAATTACTTCTTATTGCAATCACCGGGTCAAAGTTTGGTCTACGGGCCGTTTTTGTTTGAACGAGCAGACGACAAAAAGCAGACGTGTGAAAGAGCAGACAAAAGTTCGAACGATCAGGCGGCCGTGTGAATTTGAAGAAGCACTGAACCCGTGGATGCTTCGGACAACTTGGCGGTTTTCTCTCGTTTATGTTGGAACAAAGCAAATACATCTGGCGACCACAAAGTGTTGCCCGCGCACGCAATCGTAGTTCGACAGCGTCTGGTTTGCCCTTTTCACGGCTACTATCCACGTTCTCGGACGAACGGCGGGGGCAAAAACACATGTAAACTGATCTTCAAACCTTTCCAGACTCTCTTGGTACAACCCCCGTCGCAGCATTTTGACGAGAAGGCAGGTTTTTTGTCTCGTTTCTTCCAAAGAAACACAGGAATGCATGTCTGGCACGGCGACTTCTGCCCACCAGCCCAGACCGGAAGTGCGTCCGGCGCGCCACCACCGCGGCGTGACGTAGGAGAGTTGAGTTCGTGTATATAGGTGTGGTCCGGTGGTCACGTGGACGCAAAGTCCCCTAACGCTGTAAATCGGATTTTCGTTTTTCGGCAGTCACATGGTATATTGCTGTAGGCAATCTTAAATCCGGGTCGCTTTCTCGGATTCGGTCTCGGACAAGGAAATAATCGAGTAGATGACGTTGTTTATCTAGAACTGAGAGCATGAATTCTCAAACGTAGATAGAAAAACATATCGCGATAATACCAGCTAAAGATATACGGGACTGCACAATAATTCACGGGCAGCTGAAAGATCAGGCACACACAAAAACATCAACATATCAAAAGCAAACATAAGCAGCCCTTCTGTATTGTCATCACGGATGCGTACACTTAACGTGAATCTGAAAAGGTTTTGTACCATTCGAAAATCTCATAGTGTCTGACAGACTGTGACATATTTATGCGCATGAAGTTTGTTTCTAGATTTTATAGCTAAGAGTAGCGCAGTTGAGGATTGAGATTGTGACGTGGTATAAAAAGGGCCGCTTGCACGTCTTGGCTTTTTACAACATCCGCAGTGTTGTCTCGCACAAAAAAAAGAATGGAATTTTTACAGCCTGAGTCTTTTTCCTGTACCGCGTTTCACGGTTTTTAACGTATCATTTTTTAATGCACTTTGTTTTGTACTAAAACGAATTCGTTTTTAAGAGCGCGCTGCTGTAGTCCATCTCGGCACGACTACCCCTCGCACAATTTTGAGCAATAGACCCTATAAATCAGGCGCCTTGCTTTTGGGGGAGAGGGGGAGGGGGGGGGGTAACAAATGATAAATTAAGGTGTGAAATGGCTTGAGAATAATAACCTGACAGGCCTCGAAGAGCTGAGCAATGTTTTCTTTAAAACCAACAATATAATAAATAATTCAGTTTCTTTCAGTCGTTCAACTGCTTCCATGGCCAGTGAAATCTCAAATCAACGATGACCGCAAGTAGTCGATTCAGTTCAAGAACGTTGTGAAGTTCCTTACATTCCAGCCTTTATTGTGTTGTGAATACAGACACTGGTACCAGAGGTTCATGGGAGCTCCCATTTTTGAGCGATGCTGGCCCCGCGTAGTGCGGTTCGTTTCCGCCGTGTTGATGTGTACGAGACATGAGAGCGTACTACACCGTGCAAACCGGGTGGTAGGAATTGGTCACAAATTAAAATTTATTTACTTTTTAGTCTTCGAGTATTTTTAGAAATTGTAAGTGATTTAGAGTATATTTTCTTCCTTTTTTCCGTATTTGCAATAGCGGCGACAGTCGCAGACAACACACCCATGTCTTCTAAAGCTCGTTTCAGGTCACTCGTCGCACAATGACTTCTGCTGCATCGAGCGGTACTTAGAAGGCCCTCAAATGATTTTTTTTATCAGAATAAACAAATGCCAAGCGTCACTGAATGTCACTGATATCAATATAATGGAACGTTCTACACGGTGTTCCCCCCAAAAATTCGCAGGTTTCTTTTTGAGCACAAATAAACGACGCGTCGCAGAACGATCTGCGTGAAGGTAGTGCTAGATGACCGAACCAGATGGGGTCCTTATATACTAAAAGCTAGCACTAACCATAGCCTTAAATTGGAAAGAGAAATTTCTCCTCAGCCATGCCCTTTTCCTTGCAAAAGTTATCTTTCCCGTGGCTTCAATTGGGTCGCGCGCGACACGTGACTGTTACCTTCCTATGATACCGCGTGATTCAGTGGTCAGCTATAAACCGACGCCATCATTGAGCGAGGCGTGGCGGTAGCTCCGTTGCTCACGGCCCTGCCGTAGGCGTTTTAAAGCGCAGCTCTTCGTAGATGCGCTTATAAGGAAGAACAGCCAAAGAAAGAAAATGCTGTCGTCGATCATTGAGGACGAAATGCGGCGTAAGGAGTGATTGGGGTGAAACGTGCTCGCTGTGGGTCTTGTTTTTTTGTTTCGAAACGTGCAGGCAAATGAAATGTTTTACAACAAGCAACATCGTTATCATCGGCCCAAACGCAAGCTCGAAGGAACAAAACACGTGTCGCGGCGCCCATCGACGCCGCTCGTCCACTACATTTGGTGATCGACGCCACCACAAAAGAGTAATAAATAGGGGGTTAACCAATTGGTACCAGATATCAAGGGTTAATGTGAAATTGTGCATGAAATTAATAGGTTATGCCAGTTTTGCGGTCATACGAAATAAAAAAGTTCGATGCAGAATTTGAAAGATCCACAAAGGATTCTAGGCTCGGTGGCGCAGGCTACCGCCCAATATAAGGGGGCACAGCCGCCAGCATCCGTCCATTTACATAGTTACCGCCGGCAGCTCCGTCGCCGATGGCTTAAACACTCTACCGTCAACGCACCGTCCCGAGTTCGGCTCGTTAAATTTATACTATTGTGCTGCGGCTGAGGATCCAGAACAACATTTTTCTCGATCACGCAAATCTATAAAAAAACAGCAGTACAAAAAAAAAAAAAAAACCTGGAACAAAACATTTATTGCAATGCCCCTGCCGCCATATTTCTTCAACGCCACTCACTTAAGTTCCGCTTCGACATTGCGTTTCGTTACAAGAATGTTCAGCATTAAAGGAGCGATGCAACAATTTTCGTACTTTGCGCAAATACCGCTTAAAACGGATCCCTAATGTTAATGACCTATGAAACACGCGTTCGTTTTTCACCCCACGCAATAGAATTCCCAGAAAAATATTAAAGAAAAACGAGCAGCGTTCACCCCCTCAACTCGCAGCCAGAACAAGCGGCCACGTGATCTGAAGCCGATTATATGCCGCCAGTGTTGATCATAGCCACGTGCTGGGGTTGGCAAAGCGCAGGACATGCGCCGAGTTCCAGACATTGTTATGGCTCGGCTGTTGTCGTCGTTGCAGCGATTGGACACGGGTCACTACCCGAATGCTTCTCGAGCTAGCAATTATCACGAGCCCAAGTCGAGTGCCCACGCAATGATCGGGTCCAATCTATGAACCGCATTCGAATATCGTCACTTGGGTGTACTGCGATCCCCACGTTACGTCATCAAATTTTGCAAAGGAGAGGTGGAATGAAAATGATCGCTTTTGTCCTTGAAATTACACCGCAACAAAGGAGTTTCTTGGCCAGTGGCGTTGCGTGTGAGTATCCTTGAGTCCCAGGTGTGCCAGTAAGCTCGTGTCAGGTGAAAAACATTCCAACTGAATATCGTTGCACCGCAGAAATAATGTCACATTTTTTTTGTGTACGCTGTGGCATGTTGAAAAGACACTGGCAGTAAACAACGAGCACAATATTGTTTCTTTTAGAGGTTGTAGGCTCCCATTGGTAGCTCAGAAGGTCGCATTTATTTTTCCTGAAATACGCTTCTGCGGGTTCTGCCACCTGCAACACTGCTGCGGAGGGATTGACCATAATCATTTTGTTCTTGTTGTAGTTTTTAAGCTGCATCAGTCTGAAAGCATCGCCTTCGTCAGTCTTTGCAGTGTGAGAGTCTTGGGACGCTAAACTCTAGGTAATGCACTGAACAACACACACAGGAAGGTATGTTATGATTCCTGCTCTGAAATCTCAAGACCAAGCATGTCATCTGGAGCGAAAACAGAATTCCCCTCGCCATGTTGGCGCTTGCCATGAGACATCCCAGCAAGCATGAAGACATCAGCACCAGTGTAGCGTACATCCTTGCTGGGTCCTAAAAGCTTTGACAAGGTGTCAAATTTCAAAGCGTTGCAAAATTCCAGTCGCCCGGGAATAGGATGTCTTCACCTCAGGGTTGAGAATAAGTTCCCGAGAGCACCCGTGTTAAGCCGACTCAGAAAAAGAAAAGCAAAATCCAACTCCTCCAAAAACAGCTTCTGCACTTCGAACATTACTGTTTTCGCCGTTACGATCCCCGTCTGAACTGGCTTCCAACTGTACATTGCGTCACTTCTAATATGAATTTTCACAAAAAGGTCAATGACATCCTCAACAAACGAAACATTCTCCAGGTATTGATTCCCATTGAAATCCCTAATGACAAGTTTTGATGTCCTAGGTGACATCCACTTAAACCACGTAAAGATGGATTTTGCAGATCATTCCGTAGTTAGGACATCCTTGCCAATTTTGTTAGTCCAGCCGGCCTCCGCAGCGCAGCAGCGGAGGTCGGTTGAACTAATAAACTTGTTGTTTAACAAGCTGAAGGAGTACCCCGCTTTGATCTTCTCATAGTCTCCTGGGTCCACACATGCTGGTTTTAAGTAGGGTGCCAGTTTGAGCTTCGAACAGGCAGTTCGGTCACAAGATATGCTGCCAACTTTATCTCCTGCCCTCGTGCCAGATCGTTACGTAGATTCTTGGGCAAGTGGAGCACATCTGGCATACAAAAAAGCTTCCGGCTCGGGTCACATAGGTGAACACATTAAGTCTTTGGCCGGCTATGCTTTTCAACAACAATTCCAAATGACTTCCAAAGAGCTTGATACCTTTCCATGTCTGTTGCCACAACATGCCCTCTGATGCCTTTTTTTTTTGCATTTTTTAACAATGTCCTCAATTAGCCGCTTCACACTGGCTGCATGAATATGATTGCCGGTCAGGTGATACGCTACAACCTGCTTCTAGCGGGTGCTACCGCCGCCAAGCATGAACACAAGTGCATGCGTTGCATCGTATACCTGGCAGCCAGTGTCCCCTCAGCTAGAGTAGTTGTCAAGGCTCCAAATCACCCTCCATTGGACCCATCATGGGAACACCAGCGCTGAGCTGAATGTCATGAAGTATCAAAGTTGAATGTCCTTCTTCTGGTTCCATCGCTACGACCTTCGCATTTTCAGCGACGCGCGAGTAGCAAAAGAAAATGAACGTAGGTCTTATGGCACTCAACCCGAAGTCGCCCATCTCAACGACGCAAAGAAATAACGATTACTTGTTACTAGTGATGTCGAATATCATACCTTTAAATTAAACGCTGGCATCAAATCGTCAAGGATACCCGGAGTGAACTGGTAACCCTGCAGATGATGTTGCAAGGTCCGTTCTGCTGGTTAGGGGCTGTCCAATCTCCCTTACTAGACTGACGCCCTTGGTTCCACATGCCAACCTTAGACGCAGGCCTTTCTTCAAAGTCTCTTCACTCCATTGTAACGTAGAAAATAATGTCGTACCCCGCACATCCACCACTTTTGTCACGAAGATAATTTAAAGGACTCCTCTTTTCTCCGTTGATGAAAGATGCTGATATTAACAAATACAACTTTTTATTTACGGGATAGGATATAAAATCCTTACGACAGATATGGCCAATTCGTCAATAAATGTTGGGGTGAATAATCCTAACCTCTGGCGACTTCCCCTGCCGTCCTCCGAGACCGCACTTTCAGCGGGTGCCCCGACCACAGCCAAACTCGACAAACAAGGATCCACACAAAGGCGGGCGAGCCGAACTCCTCCACAGCCGTAAGGGGTCCCAAGTTTGCGAGTTAGCGGGCGGAAGACTCCACAGCCGAAGTGGGTCGGACGTACAGGTTGGCCTCCAGAGGCAGGGAGATGTCCAGGGCTTGGTATCCGGGAGCCAAGTCCTTAAGAGTCCTTCGGTGGCCGCTTATATTCAGTTCACCAGCATTCTGGGCTCCTCCAGCCCACCAATCAAATCGTTTGGGAAGGACCAATCAAGAGGGGTTTTCTTAGCACCAATCAAAGGCTCGGAGCCTAAAGCAAATACGAACATTCCAAAAACAAGCGCATATACGAGACAGAGCACATTCCAAACGAAGCTCACAAGAGCAGCCATAAACAATAGAAAGCACATCAGTAGACAGCTAAGTTATACATACGCAGAGCAAAACCACCTCCGAAGTAGAGATCCCAAATGCAAACATACGCAAGACAAAACATTTCCAACGCGGGGTCCTGTAAACTAAGTGTAGCGTTACAGCGTTCACGTTCTCCCCCATTTGGGGCCCCCCGACTCCGGTGGAATCCAACAGCCGTCCCGTGTAGACGGAAAGAACTCTCGGAGAAGGCAAAAACATAAAGTGAAGCTAGACTAAATACTCGCGCGAGCAAAACTTCGCGACACCATGGCGTGCCTCTCACTGAGTTCTTCTTGAGGCTTTCTATCTGGTCGGTGCTCAGAAACTTGTCCAGTCCAGAAGTTAAGCTCTTAATTTGAAGAGATACCTGCTTATTTTTTCGGCGAGCATGTGAGAACTTCTGTTCCTTTTCCTGAAATTGCAGCTCGAACTCCTATATTCGCCACCTGAGTGCTGCTTCCACTTGTGGTGCAAGCGGCGCTTCTGTCTGCTCAAGTCTCTCGATCCGGTTTCCTGGCTTGTCCAAGGAAGCAGCTGCAAGCATGTACTTAAGATTACGAAGTTCAAAAATACCCAAACATACCTCCACACAATGACAAAAACCTAATAAGAGGCCCGCATAACGACTCGGGGTCTTGTATCCCAGCTATACATGTTCTGTCTTGTCCGAGGCAGTAGCTGCAAACATAACGTGTTGAGCTAAAAACCTTGATGAATTAAATTCAAACCAGGTCACTGAACTTGGGCGATTTGTAGAAAAATATATTTTAAGTATGTCTTATCCACAGCAACCCAAGCTATGTATACTATATGCTATAAAGCCTACGCTCAAAGTTTTAATAAAATGAACGCAACACAACAGCTCATAAAAAATCAAAGGTAGGTCTTACCATGATAAGTTTTCCTTGTCATATTTTGAAGGATTTCCTCTCCTTCGGAAGAGTTCGGCGTGAGAGAATGAAAGGAGCTGCAAATGACTTGAGTTTCTTGAGGCCAGTCTTTTCCAAGATCACTGGCTCAAACTGATCGCTCGTGAAGGGATCCTTAAAAAATAAACGCAGCATCGCATATTTTTTTGTTATTTGTGAAGCACCGATGGCGTAAATATGTTGCGCAACGAAAGCGCGAGCTGCTCGATTGTTGGTGACTCTCCTTTCACGGACGCAATATGCTTGGAGTAACACTGTAGCCCACTTTATTTTTGGTGGTACCCCAGCGTGTCACGAATCGTTCTCAAGTCGGCCGACTCAAGGCAAGCGAGCTAAGAGCGAATGAGTCAGTTTACATTACTTAATACGCGCGAAAAGACGAGTAAACGTTCTTCGTGCGCTAATTTAAAGGAGCTATGCAACAATTTTTGTACTTTGCGCAAATACCGCTTAAAACGGATCCCTAACGTTAATGACCTATGAAAGACGCGTTCGTTTTTCACCCCACGCAATAGTAGTCCCAGAAAAAAATTAAAGAAAAACGAGCAGCGTTCACCCCCTCAACTCGCAGCCAGAACAAGCGACCACGTGATCTGGAGCCGATTATATGCCGCCAGTGTTGATCATAGCCGCGCGCTGGGGTTGGCAAAGCGCAGGACACGCGCTGAGTTCCAGACATTGTTATGGCTCTGCTGTTGTTGTCGTTGCGGCGATTGGACACGGGTCACTACCCGAATGCTTCTCGAGCTAGGAATTATCACGAGCCCAAGTCGAGTGCCCACGCAATGCTCGGGTCCAATCTATGAACCGCATTCAAATATCGTCACTTGGGTGTACTGCGATCCCCGAGTTACGTCATCAAATTTTGCAAAGGAGAGATAGAATGAAAATGATCGCTTTTGTCCTTGAAATTACACCGCAACAAATGAGTTTCTTGGCCAATGGCGTTGCGTGTGAGTATCCTTGAGTCCCAGGTGTGCCAGTAAGCTCGTGTAGAGTGAAAAACATTCCAATTGAATATCGTTGCACAGCTCCTTTAATTCCGTGTTTGTTTCGTCTCATGATCGTATTACGCGATGTTCACTGGCGAGACCAAAAGATACAGGTAATACGATTCAGAGTTTTACAGTGATTTACCTAGGAAAGTCTCCATCGGAGGTAGTCAAAATTTTTCCGACCGATCCGGTGGAGCAATTGTCGTCACTGAAGGTTTTCTTTTCTCGTCGGGACAGCAAAAAGCGTCTTCCCTCTTGCAATGCTGTTTGTGCAATCCACAGCGCAGCATCATAGTCTCGGGTTGCCGCCAAAGTCGGTAAAAAAAAGATGAAAGCAGCTTACAATTCGCTGTAACACCTAATAAGAGCGCAGCTCTTGAGGAGGAGGAGGAAGGAAGGGTACTGAAGGAAGGGTATACCTTTCCTCCCTCCTCCTCACCTCCTCATCCTGCCTGCTACTCCTCCCTCCGAGCGGCGCCACCGTAACCGTGAGGTCACGTGACCCTCGTGACGTCGCGTGACCCTCGTGACGTCACCGGGGTCACGTGACCTCACGGGGGTATATAAGAACATATAAAATATATAATGTTACATATAAGAACATATGAGAACCAAAAAAGAAACTTGTGAGAAGTTTCTTATATCTTCTTATATATCTAACAGGGTTGCGGAATGGGCACCCCCATTCCATTCCAATTCTATTCCGGGGAATTAGAGTTTTCGATAATTCCATTCCTTTCAACTCCTAGGAATGGGGACACTGGGCCCATTCCCACTCCTGGAGTGGCTGAGTCGCTACATTCCATTCCTCCAATTCCTAAACATTGAAAGTGTCACTTGACAGCTGCATTACTTTGCAGGGTTGGGCAGAAATATTCAGAAATGTATTTGGAAATACAAATACTGGGATAGATGAAAATAGTTGCTAAGATACTGATACTCAAGTCTCAAATATATCTATAAAAATGTATCGGCATACATATCGGAAACACATTTCAAAAAGAGGCAAAAAGTCTTTGGAAATACAAATACAAGAATACATTTTAGGGAGGGCAGAAATATAAATGCTGCTAATACAGTACATTTTTCAAATTTCTTTGAGACGCCAACTGAGATGAGGCTTTAAGTTTGAAGTGGAAGTTTATTTTTCGTCCCGAAATTACTTTTTCGCAGGCTTGGCACTTCTCCTTGAAGGTAGTGGTCCCGGACGAAGAGTTCTAAATGGGTTTAAAAAACGTTCAATCAAGGATTGACCACGGTCCCTTCCCTGGCATCCTGTCTGACTGACCAGTGATGCGAAAAGACTCCGACCTCTAAAATAAATTCCATCAAAACATCACCACTTCCCTGTCCAATAAGGGCGCCCCTGTCAGCATTGATCACATGACGTCACGGTGGGATGAACTAGTATTCTTGAATCCGTAGGTGTTGCCTTGAACATGAAACTTTACCCACGCTGCTGTATGAAAGGACAATACATTATTTCGTTGTAGCTGACCTCGTTGAAGACCATGCAGGCAGTTGCATTTAGAATTTTCGAGAAAAGTGGACCACCTGAAGCATCCTGAAGCCCATGTATTATCTTCTGTTATGGTTGAAAAATCGATACGGTGGCATCCCTGTTGTGACGGTCCTTCCTGCCGACTCTCCGCCTCCAACGCATGATTGGCAGTCTTCAAGTTTCGCCTAGCATCATTCAAACAGAGACCTCGTGGAATGCGACCTGAGATGGCCGGCACAGGTGCGAGCTCTTCGAGAAACAGCGCGCTCCAGACGAGTCAAAAGTGTACGAAGTCTGGGTCCGCACAGCGAGGCCACGTCTGGCCTCCTTCCTGGGTATCGGATTACCACAGCAGCAGGTCACGTTCACGTCGGCTGATGACGTACCAGCCGTGCAATATTACAGGCGCAGACGCATTCGGATATATGTTGAACTTCACTGGTGAGAGGCGCCACCGCCCCCCCCCCTCTCCTCCTCCCTGTGTTCTTTGCTTTGACGCTTGTTTTTTGTATTGCATTTTTTTCTTTTGCGCATAAGTCTGCTAGGGCCTTACGCGGGTTCGCAGTTCCCCGCTCATTTTATTTCTGAACAACCGACCCCCTGACTGGCTCGGTATAGTTGAACGTAAAAAATAAATAAATAAATAAATAAAATATAAAAACCTGGCCCATTCCATTCCCATTCCATTCCGGGCAAAAGGCATCTAATTCCATTCCCATTCCATTCCCCTGAACGTTGCCGCCATTCCATTCCCATTCCATTCCGGGGTCGCAAAAATGCGGAATGATTCCGGAATCATTCCAACTCCGGAGTGGCAACTCCGCAACACTGATATCTAATATTGTTCTTATATGTATTATATGTTCTTATACACTCCCGTGAGGTCACGTGACCCCAGACTCGAGTGATGCCGAGTCTGCAAATGCACTTCGCTCAAGATACTAGAAAGTTTTAGCAGAGCATACGCTAAGGATTGCGAGCCTTGCAGGCGCGTGCTCAATCCATGCTCAAAGCGACGGCACGATCTCCCACTAGCAGCGCAGTCCTTGCCTACGAAACATTATTTGCACTCACGGAGAGGTGTGTTCTAATGTGTCCCGACTCTCAGGTCTTGCTGCAATAAACGGGTAAACGCAATATATTTTTGCAGTGCATGCCGATGTCCCAAAATACTCATCTTGGCATCTTTTTTTCTTTCTTTTTCGTCTGCTTTGAGCGAAAATGGAGAAAGCTTATTTTAAGACCCGAGCGATTCCAACTCTGCTCGCGTTATTGCATTTGCCGATCAAGAGATCTTCCCGTGCTTTACAACCCGAATACCCAAACGCTATACTCTGTTTCACCTTATGATGTACCACAGGAAAGGCTAAAAGCTGGAGCTCCTTGCTCTAGGCCACATCGCGGCGGCACAAGCTCTCGTGCGTTAAAAGTAGCTCCCAACGCTATGAGCTCGCGCTTCTAGCCTTGCCTGCGGTACAACATAAGGTGAAACGAAGTATAGTTTATTCACGTTAAAAAAAAAAGAAGACTGTCTTCATATTTCGGAAAAAAATTTATCTCGTTCGCAATATGCAATAGCAGACAAGTACGGCCCGCCATGCAGGCGCGCGCCCGCGAGCGCCTTGTTGGCCTCGCACAAACATGGCGGCGGGGGGCGTGGCACGAAAAGAGGGCAAGGAGGAAAACACGGGGAGAGGAGGCACTGCGCTATCTTTCCGTATTTAGGGACCTTAGAACCAGATGCAAAACTTTAAGATTGAACGGATATTTTATTCAAAAGGTATTGAGTGTTTTTCTCAAAATTTCAATGGAAAAATGGGGCCCATTTCCGCCCGTTTTCAGTTTCTGGCGAATTAAAGCTCCATGTACTCGAGAGCTCCGTCAGCCGCCACTTTCCAATTAAAATTTTCAAAAAATCACCTATGACTGGAATAAGATATCGGTTTGGGCTGAAGCTTTGCCATCTGGTTCGGACCTCTAGCGCTGCCTTAGGGTGCAGAATGAGCGTTCGGCGATGCGTAGAATATTTTGCGGTCAAAAATACCCCCGTAATTTTTTTAAAGAATAGCCTGTATACGTGAGTCCTGTGTTTTCATGCGTTGACTCATAAAACGGATGCTGCAACATCATTCGAGCGACAAGGAGCACTGGATCAAGCCGAAAGGCCTGATCCCATCACTGATCTCTGTTGCAGGAGGCTGGATTGCGCATGGCCGCAATCCGAGCAGAGCGCAAGTGAAGCCACCGGAAGTTTGATGCTTGTCCCGGAAGTCGGGCGTCTGCTAGGCTTCCTAGTGCATGCAGTCGATGTTTTGGTTCGTGCTTTCCGGTGTCTTTGAGTGGATTTTAATAATAATTCTCCTAATTAAATCCCGAAAATGAGGCATTTGAACTTCGGACATATGCACACTTGATCAACTAGAATCTCAAAATGTTTACATTGAACGGCGTTCCATGATACTTCTCGGGTCTGCATGAGGTCTTACTATAACGCAACAAGCAAGTTGTCCGAACTTTATTGAAAGAGGCAAATAAAGTAAAACCTTTCAAAAAAAGCCGGCGAACTCTGAATGCATAATGCAGGTGGGAAGTGCGTTGACCGGGTTTCCACAGCTCAGTAGGGTGGGAGAATTTTCTAGCTGATAGGGGTCGCACGAGTCGCAAAATGGTGGCGACCAAAGAGGTATTTTTGCAAAAGTTTCTGCTAGATTTAGCGGCAACATTTGTCCGCTAGATTGAGCGGGGAAATTTTTTCCACTAGATTTCGCGGGGAAATTTTTCCGCTAAATTTAGTGGGGAAATTTTTTCGCTAGATTTAGCAGTAAAATTTGTCCCCTAGATTAAGCGGGGAAATTTGTCCGCTAGAGTTCGCGGGGAAATTTTTCCGCTAAATTTAGCGGGCAAAGTTTTTCCTCCTAGCTGTAGCGGGGAATTTTTTCCGCTAGATTTAGCGGAAAAATGTTTCCGCTACATGTAGTGGGGAAATTTTTCCGCTAAATTTAGCGGGAAAATTTTTCAGCTAAATCAGGCGCGAAATTTTTTCCGCTAGATGTAGCGAGGAATTTTTTCCGCTAGAATTAGGAGGATAAGTTTTCCGCTAGATTTAGCAGAGAAACTTTTCCGCAAAATTTAGCGGGAAAGTTTTTCCGCTAGATTTAGCGGGGAATTTTTTCCGCTAGGTTTAGTGGGGAACTTTTTCCTCTTAATTTAGCGGGAAATTTACCCATAATGCACCGCGCGGTTACGCCGACGCAGACGGCGACAGCGACGGCGACGCCGACGCCACTCAAGCCGGAAACCGGCGCCTAAGAGCTGCGCTCTAAAAACCTAACACGCTCGTTGGGCAAGAAGGAGAACGAGAGCCAAAGCATAGCCTCCTCTATACGGAGAAAGCCTGGCACATCGACGGCGGAGCCATACAACACCTCCTAGAAGACAAGGCCGTAGCGCTCTTCTCGTGACGTCGCAAAGGAAGGCCATCGGGGGCGGGCGTCAACGCGAAGGCAACGCGCGTGGATCGACCGTCGTAACGCGTTTTTTAGTCACATACGCGTGTCATATTAGCTAAAATGAAAGCTGCACATAGCAACCGGTCTAGAAAACATTTTATTACACGAGCAAAATATTACACCGCTAAATAATCGGTACGAAATTCCACGAGGTATGCGTATAAGACGTCTACAGAAAAATGTGATTGTTTTAAGTCGAAAACATTGAGTCATGCAATTATTGTTGTAGGAATGAATATCTTATACAGAAATACTTCGACAAAATGGCGAGACACGCAGTGATTTGGAAACAGCAGAACAGTTAAATATCAGGTAGACGTAGTCAACGCGGACAAGGCAAGACAAGTGTTTCCCACGATCATGTAAGCGACGTTATCGCGTGCAGTCATTGAATTCTTGCATCATACCCCGGCCACATGGCAAAATTAATGTAATTTCGATCGAATGACATTATGGGGTCGACATACCCGCTTGCGGCGCTCGTATAATCACTCAAGACCGCGAGCTGATTAAATCCTATATGAGTGAATGAAAATATATTTACTTTTCCGTGTGGCAGGGGTACTAAACGTACTACTTAGTCTACTAATTTACCTCTCCCTATGGGCTCGAGCTACCTTAGAACAAAACATAACTTATTTTGGATATAATAATACCATTACCTTAATAGTTAAGATTCTAGTATAAACGCGGTAATGGCAATACAATAACCTTAGTATAAATAAACACAGAACCACAAACAACGCACTTTCAATAATCACACAAACTTCTTTTTCACCTTCCAGTGAAAACTAGATTACCGCGCATATTTACAAATGTCGACGCAACTGCATACGAATAACGACAAAGAACAATATTGAAATCTATCCTGCGATATAAAAAAACACGATTGCAGCATTTTTCTTGCGTCCTACATGACCAAGAAATCCCGTAAATAAGTTTTTTCTCACCTGTCGATCGTATCCACACGTCCCACAATATCCGTGACGAACACATTTGAACACGAACTCCAAGAAGCCTCTCTCTGTCGAGAGAGAAGTCTATCGATTAATGGACCAGAGTCTTCGTTGGCTAATTGTCACACAAGTCACTCAAACCGTAGCAGGACTTGTTTCACGAATCCACGTAAATGCCGTAGTATCAAGCGAACAAAAAAAAAAAAAAAAAAACTACCCGAGATTACGGTGATGACAGAAATACGACGGGAAACAAGTCTCAAAAGTACCACACACGAGAGCAGCGGCGACGAAAGGCTTAACGTTGTCGACCCATCTCTTGCTGGTGTGCGCTCCCTGCGACGATGACTGGATTTCTTTTCGGTTTCCTTCCCTTCTGAGATGTCTCAGCGTTCCTTTTCAGACAGTCAGCAGCTCACACACAACGTAAATTTACCAGGATCGGAGCCATGTGGCATCGGCAGCATCCAACGTTGGCAGCATCGCAGCCGGTCCTTTCGAAAAGTCTGAGGTGCTGCGGAACTGCACGTAGTCCCGCGGTTACGGGGATACTCATAAATATAAATTTGGTACTCTCAACCTTGGTAGCGCGTTGTATATTACGTTTATATTATATATATAATAAATTGTACAGGACTGCGCCTTTAAAACGTATATTAATGTCGGATAAACGCGCATGAACGAACACCACCGCGCCGCTTGTCGAGGAACATTTTTTTCACGCCGATAGCGTATTCTGACGTAGTTGCGCCATGGACTACCTTCCTCCGCCATTGTGACGTAACCTCTCAGAGCGCTATGGCCTTGTCTTCTAGGAGGTGTTGAGCCATAGGGCGCGCGGCCGCAGAAAAAAGGAGAGGAGGAGCACGCGAAGCGGTGACCAATATGGTAGCGCAGAGCAGAGAGGGCAGAGATAGTCTGCGAGCGCTTGGGTCATGAGCGGCCGCTCCCCGAACCACGTTTCTTTTCGTGTTTTCGTCACCGTCCTTTTCGTACTCCGGGAGCAACGCCTGCAACGATTCGAAAGGAAGCTGGCAACAATGCTCCATGCCGGTGGCGTCGGCGGAGTTGTCGGTGTGTCAGCGGAGTGCGCCGTCGTCGGACCATCGTGTCGTGCCGCGGAAGAACCAAACAGTTTTGACTAAGTAGTTTCGACGCCCAGGTGCCGAGGATACAAGTAACAGCGCTACAAGATGAAATTTCGGCGTGTTCCAGCGAGCACTGCGGCCAACTGCGACGGGAAACGAAGGTGCGTGCGCTCGCCGCGAAGACGGAAGCTTTCAGGCAAGAAACGGGCAGTGTACGTAGTACGTCGGTGAAATATGTGATCGGTGGCAGTGCCGTAGCTCGCACGTAAGATCAAACGAAGTATATGTTTGACTTCGTTCAAACCTAAGGTGAAACAAAGTATATGGCCCATGAATCGCCGCACACTCCAAGCACCAGATACCGTCCTTTCCGGGCAGTTCGTCGCAGAACCTCCAGCGCAAACGAAAGCGACGACCGAGACCGTTGCTGCGGAGATGCGGACATGCGGACGCAGGGACGGCGAGGGGAAAGGGTTGACGTTGAGTTTCTTTTCTTCGCGATTCCAAAAAAAAAAGAGGATAAAAAAAGAAAAAGAAAGACTGTTTCTGCGTTTGCCCGGTCGCTCTTGTGTGGCGCTAGCAAACAAGCTTCCCTCCGCTTCCGATTCCCCGCCCCTCCTCTCCCACTTTCGGCAGCCACTTTTTTTCGCGGCGTGCCAGGCTTTCTCCGTATAGAGGAGGCTATGGCCAAAGTGACCAATTGCCAGTTGAACATGTCGTGTTGCTGTCGTTGCCGTGTTTCCTCAGTGTGACGAGGCCTTGAGGTTGCTCGAATATGGTCCCAGTGCCCATTGTTTATCTGCTTCACGTTACAGACATCCAAAATCGGCTCGATGGCGTTGAGTACAAAGTTGCAACTCTCGATGCAGCCCGGAAAGAGCTGTTGGCCGCCGAGGGATTAATGGAGTCCGTTATTAAGGACATCCAAAGACTGCACGAGCGCCTGGATGACATTGAGGACCGGTCAAGAAGGAACTATATTATCTTTCACGGTATTGAAGATTCCGCCTCTGAATCTTGGGAACAATCTAAAGTAAAAATATTAGATACGTTATCTACTTCACTTAGTGTGCAAGTTTCTGATGAATGTGTTGAACGTGCTCACAGGCTTGGTTCGTACGCAGTCGGAGGATGCAGACCGGTGATTGTCAAGTTATCTTTTTTCAAAACAAAACAAACGATCCTACAATCACGACCTAATCTTAAAGCCTGCGGCATAGCGGCCAATGAAGATTTTTCTCCGGCTTTGCGCCTAGCAAGACAGAAACTTTTTTAGTTTGGCAAATTACAAAAGAGCGTCTTCCAACTGCGCTACAATAAGCTTTACGTGAACAATAAATGTTTCACGCATGTAAATGCGAACGACAGGGTGTATAAAGGTGGATGTGACAGAAGGCCGGGCAAGACCAATAGAAATACAAGAAGCCCTGGAGGCGATAATAATCAACCTTCCTCATCCTTCCAAAATAACGTGACACCAAATTTAAGTGCCCGCGCAGCATCTGCCCGATCTGCCTTGCCCTAACACCGTGCGAGGGGTAGTGGTTCTTCTTTCGCGCCCGAAATAATTAATGTTCTGTTTACTAATATCTGAGGTGTCATGCGAAATCGCGACGATCTATGCTCTGCCATTGATTCCACTGGGGCTGACGTTGTAGTTTTGAGAGAAACGTGGCTCTCCAGCGAAATTCGTGACAACGAAATCTTAACTACTAACAAACGCTGCAAAATTTATCGCACTGATAGGGAAGCTCATCAAGGCGGAGGCGTGCTGATTGCAGTCGCCGAACATATAGATTCCCTTTATTTGAATGTTGCGAGTGACCTCGAAACACTCTTTGTTTGCCTTTCCGTGAATCACAAAAATATATCTTGGGTGCCTGTTACCGTCCTCCCTCAGGTGACGATAGCTTTCTGAACAAACTTCATGACGTAATCAGTACAGTGACTTTGCGATCTCCCACACCAGACTTCACCCTTCTGGGTGATTTTAACTATCCAAACATTGTGTGGTCGGCGAAAACAGCTTACGCAAGCGCTTTTTCGTCTGACAGTGTGAAATTCTTTAAATTATGTTCGGACTACAACTTCTCCCAGCTAGTGTCTCGCCCCACAAGAATTACGCCCTCCTGTGCCTCAGTGTTAGATCTTGTAATGTCAACCTTCGCCGATCTTGTTTCCCCTATTGCCTATATACCTGCTTTTAGTGACCATTTATTGCTGCATTTTACCATAAATATTACCACAAGTCATTCCCCGAAAATACTTAAACATATTTATGATTACGGAAAATCTAATTTTACGGCTATAAATAGTGAACTGTGTGAATTTCTAAATTACTTTGTGTAAATTTTTTTAACGCTTTGTAAATGAAGATTGGTGTCTGTTTTGAAACAAAAGTTAACTATCTAATAAGCGCATATATTCCTGTTCGCACATTATCATCCAAAAGTAATTCCCCTTGGGACGACACCAGACTTAAATGACTTTGCAATAAAAAGAAACGCCTTTTACGTGTAGCCAAACTTTCAAAAGAAGGTAGTCATTTTAACGCCTCTGATTGCGCCGAGCAGGAATATAAGCGTGCAGTGTTAGAAATAAAACGCAATTTTTTTACTAACACGTTGCCCACAATTTTACCTACAAATGTTCGCCACGTTTGGAACTTCATCAAACCTAATGATAACCACGGTGATCTGAAGCTTACAAAGGCAAATGGGGAACGAATAGGTCAAGATCAGTGTGCATCATTGCTAAACGATATATGTATACAATCTTTTTCTTCCACCGATGTTTCTGTGTACCCCAACTTTAATGGCCCGGACGTTTTGCCAATGAATCCAATATTAATACCCTGTGATGGTAGAGCTGCAATCTTTATCCGGTATTGACAATATTAACTCTAAATTCTTACAGAACACGAAGTCGCATTCATCAGCTATACTATCAATGATTTTTAAGCAATCATTGAAGGAAGGCTGCCTTCCCGAAGACTGGAAAGTTGGAAAGGTGACTCCAATTCATAAAATTGGCGAAAACTCCACACCGAACAATTTCCGGCCAATTTCTTTAACATCCATTCCTTGTAAGGTATTCGAACATATAATATATTCTATCGTCGCATGTATCCCAGAATCAAATTATTTTTTTCACCGAACTTAACGCGGCTTCCGCAAATCATTTTCCTGCAAAACTCAGCTTCTGCTCTTCACTAATAAGCTTCATTTTGTCCTTGACCGTCGCTCCCTGATAGACTGCGTTTTCCTTGATTTCTCTAAAGCCTTCGATAAAGTTGCTCACCGGCTACTCCTATTAAAACTTAGCAACCTCAACATTGATCCGAACGTGCTACTGGGTAGAATCGTTTTTAACCAACAGTTCTCATTTTGTGCATGCCCCAATGGTACTAACTCTTCACTTTCTTCCTTAGCATTTGGAGTTCCCCAGGGTTCTGTTTTAAAACCGCTACTTTTCCTCATCTATATTAATGATCTGTCTGAATGTATCTCCTCTAATATTAGTTTATTTGCTGATGATTGTGTACTATATACAGAAATAACAAATAGCTCCGACACCTCTGTTCTCCAATCTGATCTTAACTCTGTATCTAACTGGTGATACAAGGGGTTGATGCAACTCAATCTTAATAAATGTAAATCCATGGGCGTTTCCCGTCATACTAACACATGCTCGAATTACTTCATTGACGACACTCCGCTGCAGTCTGTGTCCTCTTACAATACTTAGGTGTTTACATAACTTCTGATCTTTCCTGGGAAACTCACACTAACTACGTAACTAACAACGCCAATCGCATGCTTGGATATCTCAAATGAAATTTTTCACAGTCACCAGTGTCACTAAAACTCCTTCTATATACTTCTTTAGTACGTACTAAACTTGAATATGCATGTTCTATCAGGCACCCCGGTCATAACACTATCAGTGCAACATTGGAATCAGTTCAAAATCGTGCAGCACGTTTCATACTCTCTAATTACCATCGTACATCCAGTGTTTCTTCAATGAAAAATAGCCTTGGTTTACCCACACTAATGAACCGTAGACGCATTTTTCGCCTGACTTTATTTGATGAGATTTACCATAATAACCCTTTCATGCGCCGTCAACTTCTAACGCCACCTACTTGTGTTTCATTCCGCGTATATCACCAGTACAAACTCGGTATCCCCAATTTATTATAACTCCTTTGTTCCTCGCACTAGCCCTGATTGGAATCGCCTTTCCGCTGACATAGCCTCCATAACCAGTATTATTGATTTTAAAAATGCCTTGTTTGTTAGTTTTTGATTAACCATTTTATAGTTGGTATAACTCTTATAACATTGTGTAAATATTTTTGAAGTGTATGAGCAAGCGTGTATTAATTACTGTATTATATTTCATCTATCAACAACTGTACCTTTGTCACCTATTTTCCCCCACTCCCCTCTGTAATGCCCTTTGGGGCCTTGAGGGTAAATAAATAAATAATTAAATAAATAAATCTTTTTCCGCTGCAGCTGTACCTGATGACTGGTGCACAGCTGACATGACTCAGTTTCAGTAGCACGCATACATGGTTTGCAGGTGATGTCATGTCAGTATAAGAGCCGCGGCTTTTACGCCCTTTCAAGGGCGTCGTGGTTTTGGCCACCACTCGGCAGATGCATCACACGGGTTAATGGCAGAGGCTGCTCATATTGCCACGCATGTCTCCGAGCAGGCGTCCATGGCTGATTGGTTATCGTGCTTAGCTTCTATACATATGGCCAAGGTACGATACCCGGTCGCACATGCACGTTTCCCTGTTTCTGTAAATGTCGCGTTCGGTAAATTGAAGGACTCTGTTGCTTGTTCAAAGTCCGAATGTTCTACGCGCCGAACCTTTTGCCCCGATTGTTCCAGAGGCCCACGCGTGTACATGAGGGGCTTTGCGCGGCGATACGAAGGGAGTCTCGCTCTCGCGCTCGATCGTGCTACTCCGCCGACCTTTGATGGCTGCGACGCTAACTGTGTATTTTTGTTTTTGGCAAAAGTTCGCCAAATTAAATTTTTTGTTTATTCGTCACCTCGTCATGTGTTATTCGCAACATTTTAGTGGAGGTGCAGGGCATTAAAAAAAAAAGGCGCTTGCGCAGCCAGGAATCGAACCTCGGCACTTTGTGTGGGAACCCAGCACGATAACCATTCAGCCCCGGGCGCGCTTGCTCGGAGACGCGCGTGGCAATATGCGCTAGTGCAGGCACTTGGGCTAGGCCTAGGCAGAAGTTTAAACCGTCAAGTGATAACGACAAAGTTTGCCCGTGTTTGTCCAGTTCAGTACGCAGAAAATAGTCTCCTTTGTGGTAGCAAAAAACCATCTGATACTTACTTTCAACTGGAATGTGACAGATTGTAATCTTTAGCCTAAGGGGGACGAGTTCGATACCCGAGTGCAAAAAATTAAAAGAAATATGCAAAACTGCACGCCGACGATTTACCAGAGATCGACAGGCAATGCTCAGCTAGTTGCGCACTGCTCCCACAGCCCTTTGCACAAATGTTTTTAGAAGTGGACCTTCTATAGAAATAGCAGACACCAGATTTAGAGTTGGGAAGCCAGTTTTGTCTTAGTGTCATTCCAATGTCAATTTCCGAGTGCTGGATAGCTGTTGTGTTGACGGGACCGGAGACACAGCCTATTTGCAAACTGACACTTAGTCTCATACATTGGATCTGCTGTCTTGTTCGACACAAAACTCGAGGAACCATGTGTGGATTGCCTCTGCACCATGTGTACACTTAAGTTTTTGTGAGTCTTGCTAGAAACATCAACATGGTTAGGCCTACAACCACCTAAGGAGCTACCGACCAGGCACACTATGTTTATGACAGCTTCTCGACCTTCCACGTAATTATGCACAGTGCAGGCAGTGTTTACAGTTTTATTTAATCGCTGAAACGGGCACAAAAGCTGTCACTTTGGGCCACTGGAGCCAGCACAGTTCACCATGATCATAGTGTAGCAAAGCTGCAACCACAGACCATTAGTGGCCACCAGCATGAGACTACCGAAATTACTCATGCATAGTACATGTGGATGACGTGATATAGGTGCGAGCCACGTATCATGGAAATGAATCCAGACTGTTCTTTATATCTATCATTTGGTGGTGGTGGATCTGCCATCTGTGCTGGGTCCTCCCTAGCCCTTTTGGCCACAGCAGATGAGTCCTGCATTATTCAATAAAACTCAACGCATAACAAATTTACCTTTCTGGTTACGCGTTGATGTATTGCCTCATTGCCTGCACCTTAGAGTTCATTTATCGGAGTGCCTCATGCACAGTTCTAGAGCAATAAACTCGTGAGCTTGAGCGCTACGATCCAAGTTTTCGAAGAAACATTACGAGGCAGCACACTCGTGCAAAGTCAATAAGACCAAAAACAACACAGAATTCGTTCACTACCAGTAGCAAGTTTAAGCAGGCCGTTGCCGTGTTCTGCGGTGGCCGCGGTACGGCTGGTAAAGCTTTGAGCGCGCTGAAAAGCGTGCTTCAAAGTTACAGCGCGAGCTCTCAGTAGCAATTTCGCTGTGCACGGCAATGCTACGCTAAAACCGCCCATTGCGATTCCCAGCACTTACCGACACTGCAGTTGAGATGCCGTGTGGCCACGGACGAGGCGCGTCCGCCCTCAAAATCATGCGCCTTCCGCGTCTTTGCGAGGAATATTTTTCATTGGGGCCAGGATTCTATCCTACTCATCGAGTTCAGCGACGACACTTGGTGTACCCCCACCAGACTGCCGCATGGCAATCGCTTCGTGACAACCTTTGAAACAGCCCGACTGGACAGCAAAAAATTCAAAAGTGAGGCACATCTCCGCACAGACACACGAGTACTTTACACGCGACATTCACCGTCGGATGAATCGACGCGCGACATTCACCGTCGGCCATAACGATTCATCACGATTGCGATGCAGCTCACGCGTTGCGATAACCTAAATTGAGTCACTTATCTAAAAAGACATGATTGATGCGACTTAAACTCGACGCCTATAATTGTGTTCAAATTGTACCGAAGTCCACATTTTCAAAAGTTAAAAATGTTGATTTTACAAAGATCCTTCGATGCGGCTTTGCGCAATTTCCCTCTAAAGACAATTTATGTGTACAAATCCCGATGAAGTTTCAACTCAATCGCCTTTCTTCGTCGACGTCATCTACGCGCTGCGATGAAGTTCCGTGTTAGTTGAGTTCACCACCAATTGAGATTAGGCTCCTCCCACCGGCGACTACACGATAAAGTTTCTTCATCGCTTTTTTCAGCATAGACAGACCAAAAAGCCAATCCAGGCGTTGAAGAGAAGAACGAAGTAGTCAAATACACAATAGTTGTAAGTTCAGCGCGTGAGCTTGCCTTTCTGAGTATCTGGTGGATGCTTGGTTCTCTGCGCTGTCACGATAGAAAATGACTCTAATACCCAAGACGCTTTTTCTCTTGGAGCGAAAAAGTCTGGGCACTGGCTCGATTGCCAGTATCAAATAAAAGGTTAAAAGGCGCGAACGAACAGGATGAGAAAAGACACAAGTACAACACGGACTGCCACCAACTTCCAACTGATTGATTGAAACACGAATCACCGTCAAACTCGATCCCAATCGTCCAAACACATGCAACTAATAAAAGTTCTTATCGCTCATTACACACCTCCTTCAAGAAACACAATTTCTTTGTTTAACAGTCGAGCTTGACGGTCATTCGTGTCTCAATAAATCAGTTGGAAGTTGGCGCCTGTCCGTGTCGGACGCGTGTCTCTTTTCGTCCTGTTTGTTCGCACTTTTTAACCTTTTAATCGACATGAACCAACTAGCCCCAACCAAATTTTTATTACCAGTATCACCCGGTCCGTTTCCCGCGCTGCCGCAATAGACAGATTCACGGGAAGTCGGAGGACCACAAAGGAAAACCGAGCTCCGGAGAGCCAGGGAATCCGTCGACGACAGCCCGCGGCCCTCCTTCGGGGCCGGCTTATGTAGCCTGCGGGAATACGAACGCGCCCGGGGCGGCCGGTAGTAGGTTTAACCGGACAAGGGCCGCTCCACAGTATCTTTTGACGGTTCCCGAAGGTGCACGCGAGAACGGAGGAGAAGAGAACGCCCTTTTCGGAGTATGGGGCTCATATCCTCGCAACCGGGTAGTGGCCGCCATGGTTACCCATGGCCTGCACGTAGATGGAGCTCAGATAGCGCAGGGAAACCTCGTGGTTACCGCAAGCGTAAAAGGCTTGCGAGTGGCAACAGACGCCAAAAATTAAAACCACCCATTTTCTTCGCAAACGGACTGTTACACAGATACATGGTTAGCGTGTTATTTGTTTGTGAGGGCCCTAAAACTCTAGTTGGCGCATGGCGCAAAAAGAGGCTATCTTGCTCACTGCTTCCAACACTTGCACAACACCACTGGTGCGCTGCGACGCCGCATATCGCAGCCCTATATCTCCATACATTGAGGCGAAAACAGAAAACCGCTGACAAAGTGCTATCGTTATACGGTGCCAGCACCAGTGTTGCGGAGTGGGCACCCCCATTCCATTCCAATTCCATTCCGGGGAATTAGAGTTTTCGATAAATCCATTCCTTTCAATTTTTAGGAATGGGGACACTGGGCCCATTCCCACTCCTGGAATGGCTGAATCACCCTATTCCATTCCTCTAATTCCTAAACGTAAAAAATGTCACTTGACAGCTGCATTGCGTTGCAGGGTTGGGCGAAATATCCAAAAATGTATTTGGAAATACAAATACTCGTATAGATGAAAAGTGGACCATCCGAAGCCTCCTGAAGCACATTTCTTATCTTCTGCTACGGTTGAAAAATCGATACGGTGGCATCCCTGTTGTGACGGTCGTACCTGCCGACCCTCCACCTCCAACGCATGAATGGCAGTCCTCAAGTTTCGCCTAGCATCATTCAAAGAGAGACCTCCTGGATTGCGACCTGAGATGGCCGGCACAGGTGCGAGCTCTCAGAGAAACAGCGCGCTCGAGACGAGTCGCAGGTGTACGAAGTCTGGTCCGCACAGCGAGGCCATGTCTGGCCTCCTTCCTAGGTATCGGATCACCAGAGCACCGGGTCACGTTCATGTCGACTGAGGACGTACCCTTGAGCCGTGCAATATTACAGGCGTAGACGCATTCGGATATGTGCTGAACTTCACTGGTTAAAGGACCAATTCAAAACACTAATCATGCAAAACAAAGAATGGCATACAATTGAGGAAAGATGCTCTCCCAAACATTTCTTTTTTCGTTACCTTCAACGATGAGAGTAAACCACCACTTCAAGGGAACTGAAAATGTAATTGGTATGTACATCTCATAAAATATTTTTTTTTTCAGTGAGACATGTTGCATCAGTTTTATGATACAAAGTCGATGCACAGACCGATGATTTTGGATGCCTCTTTTACAAAATGCAGTTACATTTGGTTGTCTTGGTTGCCTCCCTAAAGTCCCCGAGGCACCCCAGCAAAACCTGAATAGTGCACCACAAGGTAGTGCCCACAGTAGTGGAACATCCTCAGGACAGACTGCTGCGGCAACCGCAGCTGCTCCTTAGTTTGGCTGTCCGATACTGTTTCGTGGTCGACCGAAGCCTGTCTACCAGTAGTGCCATCTCTGTCCATTATAGGAGTGTGTATCCTCCCGAGGGCCCCCAGCAAGGTCCAAGCGGAGCTTTTCCCTCGGGGCAATCTGCCGCAGTGACCACGGCTCTTTGTGAGTTTGGCAATCCGATACTCTTTCCAGGTCAACTGAGGCTCACCTACCACTAGTGCCGTCTTTGTTGATTCTAGGCCAGTGTGTCCTCCTGAGACCCCCCCAGCAAGTTCCAATCTGTGCTGTACCGAACCTAACTTCCCAGCTTCCCCAGAGCAGCCTGGATCGGCAGCTCCCCCCCCCCCCCCCCACCCCACCCCCAAGCTGCTGGTGAGTTTAGCACAACCCCAAGCAGCACGTTGTGAATGGGCCATCGCTGGCAAGTGTACTATGGCCAACCAGATTTTCGATGGCCCAAGCTTGGCCAAAGTGCTCGGCAATAGCAGTGTTTTCGTCCTCGTCTGGTGACTTGCCATTCACTTTATGCCAGTCGCTGGCCATTCACTTTAGGCCAGTGACTGGCCATTCACCTTTGTCCAGTGGCTGGCCATTCACTTTAGGCCAGAGAATGGGCATTCAGCTTTGGCCAGTCACTTTCGGCCAGCCACTGACCATTCACGTTTGGCCAGCCACTAGCCATTGACTTCCGGCCAGTCACTGGCCGAAAGTGGCTGTAGTTATACACTTAATACATAATTTATCACAGACTGCCAGAAAATTTGGGTGTTCCTCAGAAGACTGTCAAGAGTTTCGGGAGGTCAAGTTTGAGAACTCAACCCCAGAAACTTTTACATAGTAATGACACGCGAAGCTGCTGCAAGTCTGCTCAATATTTATTGAACCTTTTTGAGTTCTACGTCTTACGACGCTGGTTGCGACCACCATTCCAGTCGTCGTGGGTTCAGGGATGGTATGTTGTCCCACCATTAAGATCCCCCGGTAGTGCAGCAGTAAAAAAAAAATAAGTAACTTTAGGTGAAGGGACAGTGCAACAATAGAGAGTTTTAGTAGATCGTTCTGATACCTCCGATGGCCCCGATAACGATACTATGCATGCGCAAGGGAGGCGGTGGCGGAGTATCGGGTATCGTTATCGGAGTCATGGGAGCGATCTACTAAAACTCTCTACTCTTCAGTTACAATATTTTTCAGTTTACACAAGCTTACTGGCACTAATGAGAAAGAGAAGCCTTGAGTACACAGTAAAAGTTTTACACACTTAAGGGTGTAAATCAGTGCGCTATCTGAGCTCCATCTACCTCCATCAAATATTCAGGTTTGACATTAGTTAAAGGGGCCCTCCGGATCGTTCTGCGATGATCTATTTATGGCGGAAACTCAATCTACAGGCCCTAAGGATCCTAAAAATTATAAAATTACGGTCATGCGCGGCGGATTTCCCTACTAAAATTGCTATCAAAGTCCCCGGCACGCCCCCCTTTCTGAGATGAGCTCGGAAAAAGGGAGGGGCACCTCTTTACGCGTCAGCCAATAGCAAGCGAAGGATTCCGGCGTCACTGCGAGTCACCAACGCGGCCGACCGCCGACCCGCGGAGGAATCTCTTGAACACGCGCGGACCGTCGTCAAGGAACCCGGACTTTGTGCTCGGCAGTCGTCGTTCGTCGCACCGCACCGTCGCGCTGCTACTGCAATACGCAGTCGCATTCCACAGATGACAAGGAAAAGTTTGACTCGTTGACGTGGAAGGATCGCAAAGCTGGCTTCGGAGTCGGGATCCACGGGAAGGAGGAACATGTGTCCCGCAAACGCACGCCTGCAGACGCCCCGGGAAGCAGACGAGCCGACGCGCCGACGCATCGCCCACTAGCAACAAGCTTGCGGGGAGAAAACATAGTTCGCTGGTATTGGAGCGATAATTGCGGACTATGTTTCCCGCACCACAATCAGTTTACGTTTTTCTCAAACTCTAATTTACAACAAGCTTAAAAAGTGTTGCAATAATAACGTTCGCATTCACCGCGAGATGCAGCATTTCCATTGGTCAAGTTTTAGCGATGGGCAGGGAATGGGGGATCGTCTTCCAAGAGAAAATAGTCCCGATATATTTCTTCTGCCATCTGCTTAATAAACGGTTTTGTAATCAAAAACTTTATATACATATTAACTTGCACCTACTATGCAATATAACAACATAAACAGACGATCGCAGAAAGCTCCGGAGGGCCCCTTTAATTTTTTCCGCCTTTTTTCATGTTTTTGTTTTTTCTAGCTGCTCTTACTTTTGTAAGGGCTTTCGCCACTAATAAAAAACGTGACATCTAAACTCCTTTTATTTTTTGCATCACACAATCGTAAACTTAAAAAGTGTGCCGGTTCGGTAAACGCGAAGAGACCTAATTTTCGAGGGTGAAACCTCTAAAAACAACAGACAAGTAAAAGAAACAAACACAGGGCGTTGTTTGTCCGTTGTTTTTAGCGCTTTTACCCTCGGAAATATGACGAAGAGACCGCGCGTCTCTACTCACAGGCATTAACTTATGCAAAAAATCATGCTGCATGCTCGCTCTTCTAACGTTTTTCTCGCTCCCGCTTTATGAAACAAATCGGTGGCGAGCGGCTGTTAGGACAAGATGTCAGAACTAGCATGACCTGTGATTAACACTTTGGGACGGCGACTGAATGCTTGAACTGCCGTCAGACGGCACTTGAACGCTCTGCACAAGCGTCGTCGGACGAGCGCCGCACAACGGCGCAAAGAACATGCCCAAGGTTCCGCCGCGCGGGAATCTTTCTCACACTGCGGAGCGAGTCACAGGTTTTGAAGAAGATACGCTCTTTTTCAAATAACGAAATAACACAGGGCAGAAGCATAGTTAGAATCAAGCATAGCTTAGCAAGCACACGGTACACGACGAAGTTTGAAACAGCAGCCCACTTTGCAGAAACAAAAGAAAGTTGCTAACCGGCGTTTGCACGAGTCGTGCATGGGCGGTTCTGAACTTACGGGCGTTGCCAAGACGCAGCGTCTCCCAGCTCTCAGTCATCGATTGTTATTCTTGAACACGGTATTCGTAAGGAAGATATTTAAAATATCCACTAAAACGGCTAAAACGTAAACAAAAAGGAGATTTCCGAAGCTTCTGGAACTTCAACGACCATTCAAACGAGCCCAACGGAAGCTGATTGCGATAGCGATGGTCTTGCGCAGTCTTCAAGAGTCTCTTTTCCTTTTTATATATTGTTATTTTTTTTAGAACTATACTAAGCAAAATAAATTATATTAGTAACAATAAGAATTTCACTAAAATAATAATGTAAAACATTACAAAAAGTGAGTAAATCTTAGGTTTTATTTAAACTTTAGGTTGTTTCTTTGTGTAAACCGAAACCGAAACTAACTCAAGCAACGTTTCCTTTGCCGTAATTGTTTGCGTGTGCGTGTGTGCATGCGCGTGCGTGTGTTTGTGCGCACGCGTGTGGATGCGTCCGCGTGGATGCGCGTGTGCGTTTCTGGTTGTGCGTGCGTGTGCGTCTGCGCGCGGGCGTGGGTTTGCGCGTGTGCATGCGTGTGTACGTGCGTGCGCGCGTGTATGTGAGCGACTGCGAGCGCGCAAGCGCCTGTTCGTTCTATTGCACTGCGCCCACAAGAAGAACAATTGGATGTCCCTGGACACTGTTAAAACACTAACTTATTGATTATTATTATTATTATTAATATTATTATTATTATTGTTATTGAAACATAGCCCTGAGACTCTAGATACAGGGCCCTAAACTTTTCTATGGCTAACTGTAGCTGTATCTATAAATTTTTAAGGCTGACCATGCAAAGCTACAGGGGGTGATAGCGTCCCATTGAATTTCCCATAGACGACCATAGGCCATATTTTATGGGATGTCTCGGACTGGTTTATTATGGGATTTGCCTCTTTATGTGTGTGAGTTTTTGTGCATGTCACCATATTCTCAAATGAATATTTTACTCGGGTTGACATGGTCATAAGACAGGTTCTAGCAGCATGTCATGAATATTTGTCAAACATTTTCACAATATTTTGATTTCATGTTGCCAGATATAAACTCGAGACTAACTGATTTTATTAATGTACACTTCCATCAATCAATATTTGTAAAAAAATGATAGTATAGAGCATTTCACCCTACTTTCCGATTTCTGAGCATGGAGTGATTTGTAAGAAAATTAAATATGAACTCATATATAAAATTTTGTTTTATATATGAGGCACTTAATTATCAGCTATCTGCATGAATTACGACTGACATTATAAGAAACTAGACTGCTAACAAATGTTGCTTTTCAAGCAGAAATCTTACCTGTACATTATGTACAGAGCCGTATATAAGCTTTCCAAAACCATTTCACATTATTTATTTAGCACCCTCTTCTACACCCTTCTCACATTCTTCACTAAATGTAGGGTGTAACACGAAACAGCACCTTTTTCGGTAAAATTATGAGGTTGTATTCCTAGTTTTAGGGTGTTAAAAAGGTGTAGGGGAGGGTGTAAGTTGCTACAACACCCCTTTTACACCCTTAAAGGTGTAAAAACTTTTACTGTGAGTACGGCCGAGCATCACTGGCGTCAATCACCACGATAGCGTCAATAGCGTCACGGCGTTGCCCACCACCCGCCAACAACCACGTTGTTAACAACAAAACCAGCGTTCTGCACATCTAGGTCGAGATGTTCATTTTCTTTTTCTTTTACGTGTGGCTCGATTTTGAACGCTTCCGTTGCGGTTTTAACCGAAGCTGTTAGCTTTCCTTGGCTCAGGAAATCAGTATCCTAGCACCTAATTAAAACATTACTGAGACTAGCTTAAGTTTAATCAATATATGAGAGACGTCTTGTTTAGGCTCTTCCAAAACACAAAGTCTGAAATATCCAATCTCATCCGATTCAAGCACAAGCTGATCGGGTGCATGGCTAGCGTGGCGGTTTACTAAGCTGAGTGCATTGATACAGCTATAGGTTTTTAAGGTAGAGAAGGGGGCTTATGGTCGGTATGCAGGTACACTGGCTGGGTAACGGTGGGTGCGTCTTCCAGGAAAGGGGAGCATCTGCTCCCGATGCACCCGACTACAACTTTTTTTTCATGAGTGCAGTTGGGAAGTAAATATGTGGAGCAGTAACCGAAAAATCGCGGATGTGGCATTCGCGCTAAGAGTGCCGCGCGGCGACAGAGCGGTATAGTTAACGCGAAGATGACGTCGGCGCTGCTTTTGTATTTTATTTTCATAGAACAACGACGGGCACAATATTTTCCCACTTCTAGTATAATGTTCCAAATGAACATATCACACGACAGTGCTAGTTAAGACAATAGCCTTTCAAGTCTAACGAAAAAAAAACTGAATAAAACGGTGATCGTTTGCTTGCGCTAACAGTGTTCGCGCGATGCAAGCACTAATATTCTGTTAACTACTCGCTCGTGATGCTTCATTCGCTGCCCGTCGTTATGCCAAAGTTTCGTCAACGCGATGAAAGTTTAGATTATGGGTGTCCCTGCGGCGAAACTGAAAATCAGCACTTTTGGCAGAACACTTGTCGGCCATGTTTATGTCCACGGCGGCCAAGCTGAGAATCAGCACTTCTGGCCAAACACTCGCCGGCCGTGTTTATGTTTCCGGCGGCCAAGGTGGAAATCAGCACTGCTGGCCAAACACTTGCCGGCCGTGTTTATGTTTCCGGCGGCCAAGCTGAAAATCAGCACTACTGGCCAAACACTTGCCGGCCGTGTTTATGTCTCCGGCGGCCAAGCTGAAAATCAGCACTTGTGGCCAAACACTTGCCGGGCGTGTTTATGTCCCCGGCGGCCAAGCTCAAAATCACCACTGCTGGCCAAACACTTGCCGACCGTGTTTATGTCCCCGGCGGCCAAGCTGAAAATCGCCACTGCTGGCCGAACACTTGCCGGCCGTGTTTATGTCTCCGGCGTCCAAGCTGAAAATGAGCACTTCTGGCCAGGCGCTTGCGGGCAGTGTTTATGTCTCCGGCGGACAAGCTAAAAACAGCTAGTTTGTGGCCGGACCCTTGCCGGCCTTATTTATGTCTCCGGTGGCCAAGCACTTAAAGTGGCCAAGCTGTCCAGACACTGGCCAACCGTCGGCCGATCGAAATTCACTTTCTGGTGCTGCTTGGGACGATACTGTTTCCAGGTCAACCGAGGCACACCTACAATGACTGTTGTCTTTGTTCATTTATTCATTCTAGAAGTGTGTGCCGTCCCATGGCTACTCGAGCAAGGTCTGAGCAGCGCCCTGCAGGCCCTTGCTTCTCCAGCTTGTCCTGGACAGATTGCCGCAGCAACCGCTAATGAGTTTTCATATTGAACTGCTGTTTATTTCCTGGCAGAGTGCACACAGTTACACACTGTTACTTACATCGAACTTGTTTCACTGTTAGCCACTTAACAAGACTAAAGTAATAATCTTTTCTTTTTCTTTTTCAGGCACACTGTTTACACTTGGTATCAGGCAGTATCATCAGAATGCCAGTTTTTCTGGGGTACTGATGAATAACGAAGAGCTTCAAAGAACTATATTCGGTGCAGATAAAACTGATATTGGCGCAATGACAGAAGTGTCAGTTGCAACGTGAAGAGAACAGTTTACAATTTGGACTTAAGCGCTTTCTCGTTGCAGATTAAGTTAAGTTTCTCGAAAAGTCCACCATGAAGGGGACTGCAGGGAGTAAAGGGATCCTCGAGAAAGTTTTTAACATTCTTCTTTCTTGTTACCCAAATAAAGTTGCAATTGAAAGTTACCAAGCTACCGGAAGAGTAGTTAAACTGCAGTAGTTTCAGTAGAGCAGTTGAACTACGTCCAAGTCTGCTCTACAGTCACTCACGCAGCTTCTAAACTCCTTGCTTGAGGTAAACTAAAAAAAAACAAGAAAAAAAAAACATCTTCGCAGATGAGACACTATGATGCTCGCGGTTGCTAAACGGCGCTCGGAGAGTCCATGCATGCATGAGCATGGCGTTCGGTCCCGGTTGTCTTTGACGGAAACTGGGCAATTGTCGGCGATCGTTGTAACGTTCTCGGTGAACGGAGCAAGGCTGTCGATGGGTACGTTGGTGAACACTCCCGCCAAACATCTATACACTTGCTCACGTACGTCGCCTGGTGCTCGTGTCAGTGCACATCGCAAACGAAGAAAAACCTCGGGTGCCGATTGCGTGTTACCTAGTGTATGTACGAATGAACTTAGATGTTCCTTAATCAGAGCGGAACAAGCATGTGGCTGTATAAAGACATTGTGATTGGCGTAAAATATGTAACTCGATTTTACACTTCGCGTATGTTGACGACTCAGATGAGTTTGTGACGTTTAGCCGGGACTGCGCGGTCTCTGCGTCAGCTTCCTTTCTGATGTGGTTTAGCTTTATTTTTCATATCTATTTAGCAATGTCCTGCTGACTCAGCACCACGAGCGTTTTGTGATCGCGCCTGATGTACTATTGTAAGTAACAATTAAATCCGTCTCCATCGCCCAAACGTCCCAGGTGTGTTTTGTCTTCACCTGTGGATAGGTTTCCGAAATAGAGCGAGCAAACGTATGAACTGTCACTGAAAGAGTCCGACTATACACTTTCCTCGATACGCTCTTGTCATCTGCTTTGAACTGCGCAGAGTCACAGAGACATTCGGATTTTTTTCCGATGAAGTCGTCATTGCCGCGACGATGACAGAGGAACAAAACACACCGCTTTCTCAGTTCGTTGAGCTTCGGAGGATTACTAACTAACCTACGTTACTGCAAAATTAGGAGTTTAATTCACGAAAGCCTTGCCGGGGAAACGAAATTCCATCAGAAGAACGACCGGAGCGATTTTTGCAGCCGTTCACAACGCACAGCTCCACCACAGCGACGCGCAACACTACACACTTCCGTTTCGCCGCCTTGAATGCTCCGTGCGTCTGCTGGTGACCGTACACCGTACGAAACAAACGCAACGTAACGCAAAAAAAAATTATATATATGTATATATTTTTTTTTTGAGCTGCATATTGAGAAAACAAAGCTCCATATATATATATATATATATATATATATATATATATATATATATATATATATATATATTTGCATTCGTTATCTGCGTAACTCGGGTCCTCTCAGTGTTACAAAAAAGTTGTTAATGTTTACATTCTCATTGTTTACGTTTTTTATGACTTGGCTTCAAACAAATGACGTTACGCACTTTATGTTTTCTAACCTCCTTGGTGGCAGCCACTGATCTTCTCTCTGAACAAGCTGAAGCACACAAAAATACGCCACAGCGTCGTTGACTCGGAGGCACTGGCTGCTTACTTGGCTGTATAGTCAGTTCTGAAAGCTTGTCCAAGGAAGTACATTTACCATCTCAATAGGTCGCAAGCCTCTTACCTTTGTTATTTCCAACACAGGATCTCAATATACAGGGCGATCGCGAGAAAAGGGAACTGTGTTTTGCGGCCCAGGTAAATAAACAAAGCATCGACGCATGCTTAAACTTAAGCTGTGTTCCAAAACTTGCCCGAGTAACCTGTCTCCTATACGTCAGCGGATAACACCACGTGACATTGCGAGTAAACGACCCGCGACTCGATTGTGGAACGGACGGGATTATCACCTGCTTACCACGCGGATTAACTTTGTCTTGGGCTACGGCAAAAAAAACATAGCAGCGATGGCAGAAAATAGCAGACAATCCTTTTGATCATGGAGAAAGCACTCGAAGAGACGATAATATTAATGACGACGCTGTGTTTTCTGAGGTGAATCCACCCACTCCTTTAACCTACCTTCCTTTTGAGCTGTATATTGAGATCCAAATTACTTACTCCTTACAGTTAGGCATCAAAAATTTGATTTTGTTAATCAGCGCGACTGCTGTAATTCTAGCCGATGTGCCCTAAACGCATATATTCCAAGCATTGTAATTTGCACCGAATGTACGTTTTGCAGAAATTGCTTCCACACGGTGTAGCGGTACAGCGCAGGGAGCTGTCTCAACAGTGATATGTAACTTGCGTTCGCCCTCTCATTACGCACACTTTGGGGGAAACAAAAATACTACCTCTTCATTTACTGCGTTCGAACATTTTCAACCTTGGACGTGAGAATACGGTATTCGCTCTAACGCCGAGGACAAGGATGCGGAGAATTTCCTGTTTACGCTCGCACTCTGATAATAGGGAATTGTAGTAGACCGTTTTTCTCTTCCGCTATGGTATCCCTGAAGAAAATGCCGTAGCTGCGCATGCGCGTCGCCAGCCTATTCTGTATAGTTCAAGGTCTTGTGACGGATTACAAAGCTCTATCCGGGTGCTTAGCGGGCTGAGGAAACGGTCTACTACAATTCCCCAGTAACATTACGTATACCTTCCCGGGTAAGGTGCACGGTTTGAATGAAATGCAGTCAATTCTTGCGTTTAAAATAGCGAATCGCAATAACCTTACATAAACCGCTGCACCTCATACTTTGTCATTTCGAACGTCCGCCACCAAAGCCAATGGAGCATGCGAGCTTTGACGGCTGTCGGCGCAGAAAGCCGACGGCGAACAGATCACGTGAAGTATTTACTCGATTTGATCGGACGCTATCCCCCGATCGAGGAGGGTAGCGTGAGTAATTACTCCGGAGTAAACAATCCGCATATGGAACGCGAGTTCTGATGTCATCGAGAAAGCTCGAGTAAGTTTTCAAACGTCACGGTACGAAATCTTTACTCCGGAGTCGGATCGAGTAAATTTTGGAACACAGCTTCCGTGAGAATGTGACCCTACGGTTCAAATGGAATGCCAAGGTTTGAGAACATGACGCTGCCGGGATCCAAAAGACAATTGAGAAAAGCGAACTTTCCAACGTTCACCTATGCCTAATTTCGTCAAAACAAAAAATGACATTGTTGGCGCTTGTAACATCTATTTCAGTAAAACATATTTGTTGGCATGAAAACAACCAATATCCCTTTTCTAGCTGATAAACGTTTTTCACTGATTTAAATCGCGCGGGCGTTCACAATATCATTTCTTCTTTTGACGATATTAGGCTTAGGTGGACGCCAGCTTATAGCGAAATTTTATTTTTCCTCAATTAACTTGTAGTCCAGGCACGTCGTCTTTTAAAACTTTCACGTTCTATGCCAACCGCTTCACGACCCTAGAGAATTTGAGCTTTCTATTCTGCGATGCATAGTTTATTTATCCGGGCCACAAAACACGGTTTTGTTTTTCGGGAACTTCCTGCATAACCAACACGCGGTTTACGAACAAGCCTGCGTTTGCCCACACCTAGTGTGCGCACAACGAGTGCGCAGAAACCAGACTGGCGAGAAGTGAAGCGTCTGCGCCGTGCCGATAGCAGCGCCACCGTAGTACCTTGCTGTTGGGACCGCACGTTATTTTATATATACTGCAGGAAACACGTCAGCTGCCCTGCCAAGTTTCGACACATCAGCCTGGCGTAGAATAGGTGCTGACGTCTGCAGCCACATTCACTCTGTGTTGTTATTAACGTTCCAGGACCCTGCAGAACTCGCTTGTCTGCGAGTCAATACCCTAAGGAAACTTGCGGGGCTACTTTCCCGTAAAGCGTCCACGAAAGTCAATTGTTGCAATCTACGAATGAGCTACGCGAACACCTGTTTACGTCATCTTCAGTCCAGCAGCGCAGACTGCTTTTCAAATAAAATCAAATGAGTTTATTTCCACCTGTAGTAATCCAGATGGAGGGCCTGTGGTAAAAAAAACTGCGCTTAGCAGAATTGACGAGCCCACAGCCCCTGCATTAATGACAACTAAGCAGCACTACGGTGGGAAGAATGAACATGCATAAAAAGGATAATGACAACGAAAACACAAAGGTATATAGGCATACAAAATAAAATCATACTCCCACGGTTACAGGCATTGCACGGAATTCACTGTACTTACAGGCTTCTAGGGGTAAACACATTTTCAGCCTCGTCAATCATCGAGCTCCGCACATTACACCTGTGGTGACCCGGACGTGATCTACTACGCCTCACCCCTCACAGCGATTGACACTCTGAAGTGTTTGGTGGGAAAGTACAGGATGTCGCCGAAAAACATATACAGCTTTTTTGTTGTTTTTTTCTCACCAGAAAAGTAAACTACGCGTCGCTGAAGGCGCATTCTCCGCCCGAAGATAGCGCTAGAGGTTCGAACCAGACGGTAAAGTTTAAATCTGAACCAATTTTTTATTAAAATGTTAAAAATTATTGTCTAAAAACGTCAGTGCAAAAATGGTGGCGGAAGGAGTTCTCGAATACATGGTGCTCTATGGCGCCAGGAACCGAAAACATGCAAAAATGGGCCCCATTTTCTTATAAAGTGTTTAAAAGTTCACTTATAACTTGCGGGATCGGTGGCCGAGTGCGCTAGCGCTCACCAGCTTGGAGCATGTGGAGCGAAAGCTCGCGCTGGAGAACCCTGGGATCCTGGTTTCAATTTCCACCCCTGCACGTTTCGATCTGGATGAGCATCGTACCTGCGTGAGGTCGTGTCCCACTACAGCGTGGTGCACGTTACAGACCCCAGGCTAACGGTTGTACCGCACTGACTAAATTGCTCATCTACAGCTGAGACATCAGACGCCCACTCAGGCAGACTATCTTCCGGCTGTATAAATATGAACACAACAATTTGCTCACATATAACTTCTGAACAAAATATCGGTTCGAACTGAAACTTTGGCATCTTGTTCAGACCTTTAGTGCTACTTTTCGGCGAAAAATGAGCGGTCGGCCTACCATAATTCAATTCTAAAAAAAAAAAAAAAAAAAAATTTCCATAGTAGAGGTGCGGGATTTCTTAAACGGGTCATGAAACGATATCGGGTTGGAATGTTCAGGACTTTGCAAAGGCGTACTGGTTCCAGTCTCGCCCAAGTATACTCGCACAAATCGCAACTGATACAAAAGCATTTTGTCGCGATCAAATTGCGAGGATAAACGGGACTATTTCTTTCAGTCTTGCTTCAAAGTACCAGCAGGCTCAACTTTCTACGTTATTTCAGTGTTGCCTTCGCAAAGCTTGATGACGTAATTTGTGGAAGCGAGGGTCTGCTACCACGCCCAGGGGCCGCTACCGACCGCCCAAAAAGGACACAATCCGAAGCGCACAACAGCGCAGGAGGGATAGGCGCAAGAGCCTATAAAAGGAGGACATGCCCACAGAACAGGGGGAAACAGACTGAGGTCACGGAGGCGTGTTGGTTGAACGCTACGGCAATGTTATACTTTAATACTAACAACCCATTCTTATTACTCTAATAAATGTACTTTCTTGTTTCGGAAACCCCGGCTTCGTATTGTTCCCCTCGGATGGGCATGCGGCTCGGCAGCCCTATCAAATGGCGTCCAACGTACTTTTGCTGCCCTTCTGTCGGACCGACACGGGGCTGGGTTTGTTCTCTCGGGGAGGTTCTTTTCAACAGCGATGTCTCGTTTCGAAATAGTGCTTGTCTTCGCAACAGAGCGATTGCTCCTTGAATTGCAGCCTCTAAGCATTGCTTAGTCACGCGGGTGACGCTTTGGGGGCGTGTTTATCTTTCTCTATTCAAGTTACCGTCTGTTGCCACACACGTTTTTCTTGTCTGCTTGGCGTTTCTGTTTTTTCCCGCCTTGTCTCCCACACTACGGTCCGAGACGAAGGATGGCGAAAAGCCTGGACCCCGGAGCAGGCTCGGCGGATGCGGAAGCCGAATTGCTATTGAAGGTGGCCTCCATTTGCGATACGGTCACAGATCGTCTCACCGTGTAGCAGTCACGTGAGCCGGAGCTGCATCCCCAGCTGGCGGTGCCGGTCTACACCGGCTATAACGACGCCACGTCAATTGCCGACTTCCTGGGTGAGCTCGACGTCTACAAATCCGCCTCAGACGCCTCGGAATCCTTCGTGATAAGCCGAATACTCCCACTCGCTCTACAGTGTAGCGCTGCATGCTGGTTAAGGCTGCAACCTACATTCACCAGCCTAGCGGAGTTCGAGCGGCTATTCCGAGCACAGTTCCTGTCACCTGGTTTCAAGTTACAAATCTTGAGAGAACTCGAGTCCCGAACGCAATATCCGAACGAAAGCCTGGTTCAATATGTTCACGCATTACAGGAACTCGCACGAAGAGCGCAACCGATTCCTTCGAGTCGGAGATTATAGCTCGAGTTCTCGGACAATGTCACCCAAAGTACCATGTGTACCTAAACGGCCGCATCTTTGAGGCCATTGAAGAGCTAGCCCGGCATGCCCGCAGCACAGAGGAAATCTTCCTCGCTCAGAAGAGCTATCTTCCACCGCCTTCGGCCGCAAACACTCTCGAACCCGCACGTGCTTGGCAGGGCCACGAGGCGATCCCGGCGCCAAGACCTCCGCGGGACGGGCACAGAGTGCCCAATAAAAGCAGCCGGAGAAGCTCCAGTTTTTGTTCAATGCGGGGCCACTGGAGGACGTCCGAAGAGCGTCTTTGTGCCGGCGACTCAAAGAAGTATTGGAACCAGTGCCACAACTGTGGACACCACGACCACTTCCAAAGAAAGTGCCCAAATACAAACCGGAGGCAGAACGAAACAAATGGCGGAAGGGCTGGAACTGAGTGAAAGGATTGTGGAAATCCGGTCAACCCTCACGCGACTATGGGCCTTGAAGCTCCGGGTGGTCCCGTGGCAACCCAATCGGGAAACTATTACGACCGTCGCCGATGAGCCCCACTGCAGAGCCGCCGATGGCCACTATCACAGCCGGGATCAGGTACGCAGCATCACTTGTTCTATCGGTATGTCAAATTCAGCCTAACAGCGAAATGATCGAGCCACGCATGACCATCACTTTGCTCGGTTTTCCTTTTGCCGCGCTTTCGGGTACCGGGGCTGCTATCTCCCTTATATGGGACACTTCCTATGAACTATACAAAAAGAAAAAAATAACCTTTCGTTCGGCAGACACACGCCTGCAGTTACCCTCTGGTCCAACAATATCGGCGGGCGGAGCCGTAGGGCTTACTATTTCATTTCATGAGGTGAAGCGGTGTCAGCGCTTACTGTATTCCCTGGGACTCGCCGTACCCGTGATCTTAGGTCGAGATTTTATTGCAGGCATAAGCATGGCGCACGAGTTCCCTGGTGGCGGCTATCGTCTGGGAAACCAGGCGGACCTGACTCCGTTCACGAGACGAGAGAACTGCATCACTGGCCCAACCCCCAGCCCACTTCTTTACACCTGCAGCAGCCCTACCAACCGACATCTCGGATATCCTGCACAAGGTTCCTGGCAATGACCTACAAAAGAAACAGCTGGAGGACGTCCTGCGGCCCTTCTCTCCGATGTTCACGGAGCGACCAGGAAAGACAGACATCCTGCTGCATCGGATTGAAACCGGTAACGCACCGCCTTGGAAGTGCTATTTACGCCCTATCAAAGTGCAGAAAAGAGAACTCCTGGTCGTGGCCCTTCAGGAGATGCTGGACGCTGGTGCAGTACGTGAGTCAATGAGCCCTTGCGCATTTCCTGTCGTTCTCACTCTGAAAAAATTTGGAACTGCCAGACTCTGCGTATATTACAGGCTGCTTAACAAAGTGTAACTACAGGACAGTTACCCTTTCCCAGCATTTCCTCTATCATGTACGCGCTCGGTAACGCGACGGTGTCCACCACTTTGGATAGCAGCCGTGAATCCCTTCAGATCGAAGTGCATCCGTTAGACGTGCAGAAAATCGCCTTCATTTGCCACAGAGGGCTGTACAAGTTCACCCGCTTCCAATTTGGCTTGTCCAACTCGCCATCGAGCTTTCAGCGCTTGATGGAAGTCGTGCTCGGAAACGCAAAGTACGAGTTCGCGATGGCATACATGGATGACGTTGTTTTTTTCTCGCGTACATTCGAGGAGCATATCGAACATTTGACTATCGTGCTTGAGCGGATGCGGAACGCAGACCTAACAGTCAATCCGGGCAAGGTTCAATTGGCCGAGCCCAAAATTAACCTTCTCGGATTTGTTGTCGACAGCGGCACGCTCCATATCAACAAAGAAAAACTGCGCGCACTAATTAGTGCGCGCAGTCTTTCTTCGTTGGAACGGAGCGTGCCGCTGAGTACCCGAGCACCGATGACGTGAAAAGTTTACAGCGATATCTCGGAATGAATGCGTTCTTTAAAGATTTCATTCCTTACTACTCCGACATTTCTCAACTGCTTAATCACCTTCTTCGAAAAGGCGTCACATGGTGTTGGAGCGAACAGAAACAAAGCGCATTCATAGCCCTATCACAGGCAGTGACAGAAAACAAGTGTCTCCATCTTCCCGACCAAAAAACTAACCATTCGTTTTGCAGACAGATACAAACGATTGCCGCGTCGGAGCGGTTCTACAGCAGGAACATGACGCTTGACTGCGGCAGGTTGCTTTCGGAAGTCAGACCCTCAATTTCACACAGCGTAACTACAGTGATGCAGAAAGAGATTGCTTAGCCATAGTGTATGCGTTAAAGCGATTTGACATGTATTTGAATGGCGGCAACATTCCAAATTTAATGTGATCATTTAGCGTTGTCATGGCTGAAAAGACCTCAAAACCCCGCTGGCCGCCTCGCTCGCTGGGCACCTATGCTACAACAATACGAATACGCTATTGTGTACATTCTGGGTGCTAGAAACCAAATGGCTGATACACTTTCCCGCGCCCCTTTTCCTGAGGAGCACGTGCAGGGAGTTCCAAGTCTGGTTGCAGTCGTTAATACAGCACAAGAACTACCTGACTCACGGTGGGGAACATTGGTCTCATGAAAGGATCATCTCAAGGCCCCGCACGACGATGGGTTGTGCCAACAAGTGACAGCCTGGCTGGCAGCGTCCAGCCGAGTCAACAACAAGGGTGACGAACAGTTCGACTCTTCATTACTGAGCAGTTACGGACTCGTGGTGCGCTACATTCCTGCGTTTCGAACAATCATACCTCAGAAGTTACGCAAGTCCTTGATCAGATACATGCACAGCTCTGCACTACGCGGTCACAGCGGTGGGAGCAAAACTTACGATACATTGTGTCTGATGTTGGCAGACTGCAGCAGTCCGACCAGCACAACCAGAAACGCAGAGACCCGCAGTTCGAGGTGGGAGACTTGGTTCTCAGGCGTACTCCCCCCATGAGTGACGCGGCAAAAGGCTTAACGGCCTCACTGGCCAAGAGGTGGGATGGCCCATTTCGTGTAGGTAAAAAGCTTTCTCTGCTTACATACACACTTGTTCACCATTCCAGTAATGAGTCCACAGTGCCAACTCATCTCACCGACCTTAAACAATTCCACATCGCGGAAGATCGTTTATCCCAGGATCGGACCGATGCCGACGACGGCCCGATCCCGGACCCCCCCCCCCCCCCCCCCCCCCCCCCTCGTCGCCACACAGGTGGTACAACCTGTTAAGTCAGTGACGGCTGAGAGAGAGAAGTTATGAAGCGATGGACAAGATTCCTCATATCTTTTTTGTTCTTTCCTTCGAGTTTCGAGCGTTGTACCTCGTATGTTGCCCCACGGATCTGATCGCCTTTTTGAAGGAGGGGGTGGGGGGGGGGGAGGGAGGGGGGGGGGGGGGTATTGCGCGATTGTGTGCCAGCGCCTATCCTTTATTTTTTTAGGCATTATAGAGCCAGTGGTCACACATAAAAGGAATCAATTGCAATATCTTGGTCTCATCCACGAAGATAGATCCCGGTCAATGCCACCATGAATCCCGGTCATCTGGACGCCAGGGTCCTAGGACACGTGGTGGTCCCTGTCAGGAAGGGCGGCAACCGGCCAGACCTCCCCCATGGAACAGCGGCCTGTGGGCAAGACATTCCAGAGGCACCGGAAACTGCCTCCTCCGGTGATGCCGGGAACGGCCACAAAGGACGACCCCGACCTGGAGCGCGCCAATGCGCTCATACAGCGCCGCCGTGGACACCTTCTGCAACAACCCCCTTCCGACGATGACCACGAAGATAGCCATTGGCATGCCGGACGCTAATGTGGGAGCGAGGGTCTGCCACTACGTCCAGGGGCCACAACTGACCGCCCAAAAGGGACACAGACCGAAGCGCACAATAGCGCACGAGGAATAGGCGCTAGAACCTATAAATTTACGACACGCCCACAGAACAGTGGGAGACGGACCGCGGTCACTGAGGCGTGTAGGTCGAACGCTACGGCAACGTTATACTTTAGTACCGACAACCCATTCTTGTTACTCTAATAAATGTAGTTTCGTGTATTGGAAACCCCGGCTTTGTGTTTTTCCTCCTGGATGGGCATGCAGCGAGGCAACCCTCCCACAAATTGTCGGATCAAAATCATCGCCTGACAACGCTCGAGCGCGGCTCATGTATTGGGCACGAGAACTGCGTGAGCACTCGACTTCGGCTCGTAACCATCAATGCCTCGGCGGACACTCAGCCAGTGGCTCGTGTCCAGCCACTGCGGTGATCAGAATATCAGAACTCTAAAAATGGCTGGACCTCAGCACGCGCTTTCTACATTGCCAACCCCAACGCGTGGATATGATTAACATTGACTGCACAGGATAGGCACCAGGCCACGTGGCCGCTTGTTCTGGCTCCAAATTGAGGGAATGAACGATGCTCATATTTCTATTTTTTTTTTTTGGCGCCTGCCATTGACAAGAAAGAAAAACTAAGGCAAGCTTATTTTGTTATTAACGTTAGGGGATGGAAATATTTAGTGAAAGTATAAACATTGTTTCATGGCTCCTTTAAGCCTGGGTTCACTCACCTTCGACCGCTTTCGACCGAGTCTCTTAAATCGTCTTGGGATCTCTTACTACGGGAGAACACAGCTGCCCCATCTCTTGCTTAACGGTGGAACACTTGGCATGTCCCTCTATTTATTTTTTAAGTGGAAGCTGAAGCGGTTTTGCATTTGAGGACACACACATAAGTCGTCTGAATCTGAGCACCAAAATCACAAATATCAATATATATATATATATATATATATATATATATATATATATATATATATATATATATATATATATATATATGTATATATATATATATATATATATATATATATATATATTTTTTTTTTTAAATTGTGTGCATGGAGCTTCTAGAATATCATTTTCAACGTAACTCCGAAGGCCCTCCTTTCCGGAGCGTGACGTCACTAGAGGAGTTATCGGGGATCTCCACTCTCGCGCATTTTTAGTGCCTGTCAAAACTATGCACGCGCATTCTTGCTATTTTTAAAAAGTGCAAAAAATATTTCACGACTGGTAACCGTGCGGGGGAATATACCTAGCACGCTGGCAATTGCACGTGCGGTCCTCGGTGGCACGTTCTTGGCGGCCAAAAGATCCTCTTATGACGTTACGATAGGTCGTAGGTTTTTCGTCTTTCTCACTTTTAGTCGCATCTTTCTGGAAAACAAACGTGACCTTCAGATTCACGGGATAAAACTACGCTTAAATCAACCACTATATCAGTTTTCGAAATACATTTCTCAGCTTCCTCGTAATGCGATAGCATAAGTACTATACTCCGCGACAACTTTTCTTGGCAATGCAGTGGAAGGTACAGGCCCGCGTCTCCACTCCCATTTTGAGTGTGCGCGGGCTCTCCTCCTCTTCCCGGAAATGGGGGAGGAGGAGAGCCCGCGCACACTCAAAATGGGAGAGGGGACGCGGGCCTGTACCTTCCACTGCATTGCCAAGAAAAGTTGTCGCGGCCCTTAGCAAAAAGAGGCCGTACTTCAAACGAAGTTGAAATATATTTAGTACGAATATTCATTTTGTATTTATTCTGTATTATTTTGGCCGCATTCGAAATACGAGCGTAAGGTATTCAAAATACATTATATATATGAATCAAAAAATATTTTATATATACCAAAAATATTTTCCCTTCACACTCAAGATGCCATTTGTGCATTAAAAACCGGCTACACAATTTTTTTTTTATTTTCGGTTTTGTCAGCAAATGGTGTCCCTGTGGTATTTGAAGGCACTACATACATCTCACAAAGCTGCATTAGAAAAGAACACAAACACGAACACCATGACGCACTGAACAGCTCATTCACAGTCCCGTTGACTGCTCTAGAGCCTTATATAGCCTACATATTGAAGGTAATCATTTTTTCGGTGACCACCTCTGCGCTTATTAAGGTTCCAAGTATTCGATCTTCTCCTCGGGAGTCTGTGAAAGGGGAAACAGTGTTTTGAAGTTAGTGGACGATATCTCTTACTAAAAGGCATTGGTACAACTAATAACAATGCGGCGCAGTCCCTAAAACAATATCCACACAAACGGCTCATAAAATACATGTTATTGCTTTTCTGCGTAGCACCACTCAGGACGAAGTGAATCGAGGCAGTTTCTTTACTTTAAAATACTGTAAACAACTTTATTTTCGTGAGGACCTAATTCTCGCAAAGTTGGCGAATCGCCTACGATTCTAAAAAATAGGTCCTGTGACCAATTCCGGCAAAATGTAAAAACATTAAAATCTATATTGCGATCCCAGCGCGTCGCGAAAATTAGAATTTGCGAATTATTCCAAAATTCCAACTTTGACCTAAATCGCGAAATATTGAGCCCGCGAAAAATAAATATTTTACAGTAGTTGTTTTGCCTTTCCTTTTTAGTAGTTGACTATTTAATATGGTAGTTAATGTCACTACATTAAAGTCACTATTCACATCACGTAAAATGGTGAGTATACACGTTCAGTGAACTAACATTGTGCTAACAAAACCACGTTAAACGTATCTGTTCACAGCACCTGTTGAAGCTTTCCAGCATCAGCAAATATTGTGGTTGTAGTTCCCGAACCCCGTTTGTGATTGGTGTGCGAGAAACTGATTAGGTGTGTTCTTGATAGAAAAAAAGGAAACAATAACATAAACTTGGCTGATTTATCAGTGCGATGCTGCGCAATTCAGTTGACAAACTAATAAAATGTTGTATTTAGGCTCTTCAGTGTACTCCATATCTGCTTGAAGTGAACTTCTAAAAGGGGAGCTTTTCAATATTTTGGTAGTTTAAGTCAAACTACCAAAGTATTGCAGTCAAAAGGTACTTACAGTATAACACAACAGTATTTACGATTTTCAGGTATTTTAAGAGTATTCTGCACGTATTTATGATTGCTCCATTTTTTTAGGGTTGGAGTATATTTTGCAAGAATTAAATAAATATTTCAAGAAATATATGTGAAAGGTATTTTGTGCCTATTAATTTAGTATTTACATATTTCAAAACGCATGAAGGGAACTTCAAATGTAGTTGAAGTGAAGGTATTTTAAAATGATCTTTAGAAGTATATTTTAGTACTAAGTAAAAAAATAAATTTTATATTTTCGGTCTATTTTTTGTGTACTACCAATTATGAACTGTATTTCAAATACACTCAAATTAGAATGTGGTATATTTCAAACGTATTAGTTTTCGCTAAGGGGGAGTATAACGTGACAGGGAAGAACTGACGACGTTCATCTGCGGACAAGACAGTGCATGTAACTGGAAGCGCGCCGCGTAGAGAGGAGCAGGTTTGTGAAGGACAAAGGCGAGAGGGAGGCGACGTCATGCGGCGGAAACCAATGCGCGCGCAGGAAACCGGTGAACAGCCAAAGCAGCGTCAGACAGCGGATGCCGCTGCTAATCGTGCAAGGCGGGAGAACGAGACTGAGGCGCAGAAGCAGCGCATAGCTCGGCTGGCCGAAACGGGGCGCAACAAGCGGCAAGCCCACGCGGGTCTGCGTGTGACAGAGACTGGGGGCGAAGGGGGCTCGACGAACTCGCTTCGCTGGGAAAAAATGATTAAAAAAAGATGCATTGGTGGATTTTTAGGGAATACGTTAACATGAGCCTTGGGATACGCCATACACGTCCCCCTTTGGGAAACGCTAACACTAAACCCGTAACAAAGCCAAAAAGAGCCGGCAACAAATAGAGGAAGCAAGAGAGAAAGTCAAACGAGAAAACCAAAGCAGAAAAATGAAAGGATCAGCTTTAGCGCTTCCCAGAGGGGGACATGTGTGGCGTTTCCCAACGGTCAAGCTAACGCATTTTTAAGGGTCCACCGATAGAAACATTCCTTCTTTATTCGGGCATGATTATTTTTTTTAATTTAAACCGGTTTTGATGAAGTTTAAAACGAACACCGCTCATAGATAGTACGTACATTAGATCTCGTAAATACAGCACAACCTTCGATCTACTAAGATGCAGTTCGTAATTCTGCGAACGGGCCTCTAGAGAGAATGATGACGAGCTCAAACCGTTGAGCATGTCATTCTCTCTTCGGCTGCAAGACGTTACGTTTTCGGGAAACATCAGTGCGATCTGCGATGTAACAACCGGAAAGGCATGCCCTTCCAATCCAACGAGATGCGTTTCTTTGTTCTTGAACAACCATATTGAACCGGTACTACAATCAGTGTCACCTGAAGTCCGATCGCAGCCGACGCTACAAACCGACGAGGCCGATCAAGTGGCGCCAGAGGTGCATCGTCACAGCGCTCGTTATCTTTGTGAGCATCACCGGCTTAACCAATCACAGAAAGAAAGAAAGCGCAAAATGTCGGCGTATTCACAGTGCGTGATTGTTTAGTTGGTGATAGCAAACGAAAAGATACAATGTGCGCTGTGACGACGCACATTTAGGCACTGCTGGATTGGTTCTATAAGATGGTAGCGTGAGCTGCAGTCGGTTTGGGCGTTGCAAGCTTTACATAACAGACGTGTGTCTAAGTAATTGGGCAGCCCGAACGTGAAATCTATAGAATTGAAATAAAATATCTAGGTTTTACCACATACCGCCTCCATTTGTTACGTAAAAATAAATAAATTGAGCTTCGCCAAGACGCCATTTAAATGTAGATTTTTGGAAGTATCGTAGAAAACAATCCTCTTAACTTCGGATGCATGTTCTAAGTTATACATATCTATCTGTTTTATTAAATAACGTTATTGTGCAAATAAATATTTTTATGAATGCACTCTGAGAATAAACGATTCTAAATATTTTTTTTTCATAACAGTTTACTATGTTTTTTTTACTAAACAATCATTGAGCTGTTAAAATATTTTTATTTGTGCATACCACCACCCTTGAAACACTGGAAACTCATCAAAATTAATTGGACTTAATCCAGCGTACTCTCTAGTGATTGCCATAGAGTGTAATGTTGTGCCAAGTGTGTAATGTTGAGTCAAGCAACCAGCCAAGCGCATGTAGTCGCGAAGGAACTTCAATATAGATAAATTAAAACGAGACAACTGTTTAACAAGGACTACATAACTTTAATAACCAAAGCAAACAGGCGGACCAAAAACATGTTTCCTTTTCGAGCCCAAGACGAAGACTGCCACTAGGCTGGCTGTCTTTACGTAGGCGAGGGAGAACCCATTCAGCCGTCTGGCTCTTGAGCCGACCGTCCCCCGACGCTCGGCCACCGAGCTCTCCCCCTCCGGAATGCGCGGTGCCAGGTTTCACCCCTACGGCCGCCCTTCGCTTGCGAGGTCTTCGTCGCAGGACCGTCCGCTGTCTGGAGCTGGTCTAGACGGGCCACGGGCCGCCACACGCAAAAATTTTTAACGTAGACATCGAACATCATATGGGTTTGGCGATGGCATTGCTTATTGTATTCTTCCTCGCATTTAGCGACGATGTCTTTGCCCCTTGTACTATCTGGGCAAAGATTATTTTCAAAGAGTTGTTGATAGCCTTCCTTGACCCACAGTTCGCAATCTGAAATGAAGAAATGGGAGTATTCTAAGGTTTTTTGTTGGCTTCTTTTTCATCGCTTTAATGTTTTACGCGACAGAATATGGCGGACTATTATTTCCGCGGACTTCCCTGTCATTGATAATGTCCACGCAAAATCTTTTCAATCAAGACTCCTTAAGGTTCACAACCACCATTAACACAAGTAAACTTGATAAGACACCTCGATGATAACTTTTTCATCTGTCACATGTGAATTTTTATAAGGAGATGAACATGTGAGACAGTAACGTGCTAGCTTACATATTCCTAAAAAGTGATGTTTGATGTTCACGTTAGAATAGTAGAAAACATTACAATATAAACTAACGCTCGTAATATCACATGTGTGCCAATAAGTAATAACGGAACAGCTGCAAGTTACAGCATGAGAGCAATAAATTCACCAGAATGTTTTCAATGTGTAGCAGGTATTCAGCATCCGTAGACAAATTCGAAAGGGTTAATTTTTTTTGTTTCATCAGTGAAACTGAACCACAAGGGTTAGTTTAGTTACGTACGTCAAAAACTAAGTGTTTTCTTAAATGTGAAACTGACGGTACGCACGAAAATGAGTATCTCATGCACACCATAGTAAACATTTTGGGCTCTTATGACAGATTTCTCTGCGGTGCATATAGATCTCAAGATACTTAACGTTTCAAGTATTTCTCACGCATAAAATTTTAATTTTTATAAAAATAATTATGACTTTGATTTGAAAACAAGTTCGGCACCTCTAAAGCCGGGTCGCACTGCTTATACATCACACAAACGACAGTGTGCATACAGATTCGAACGCGAGTGACCGCGAGGTTCGTGCTTCGAATGCCGCATGGCAATGACTTCAAGGATGAAGCTTGGCACGCGGCATTCGAACCACGGATATTGCGCTGACTCGTGTTTCCAGACTGTCTTTTGTATAATGTATTAGCGCTGTGATCCCGGCCTAAAAGCTGGCAAAATAAATATATAATTGTATTTTATTAAAACACTTAGAAAGTTCTATGAAATCTCTTAATTTTCCTGTATGCCTAAACAACAGCTTGGAAAACGTGCCGTAATCAGATCACCGATTCTCACCAAGGTGATGGAGAGGAGAGGTGTTTGGATGATTGTTATTTGTACGTATATGTGGGATTCAAAGTTAATAAAGTCTAAATTCCCAACTTAGAAATGCGTAAGACATACTTCAATATGTTTTGCAGCAATTGATTATGAATAATTTTTTATATTGCCCAGAAAGTATCGAAGCGAATCTTAAACGTTGGGACAGCTATAGAGATATCTAATCAGGGAACGATAGGCAACAAAGCAATCCCAACGAAAATTAGAAATCTACGTACGTCATCACGAATACCCAGGGTAGTATTTACACCATTTTGTTCCAAATTATTAAGGCGCTGTCCTCATTGAGTAACCAGGTGGACCAATCTACCTGTCGACACGAGGAAAACGTGTTTCCGGCGACCTTGTAACATCCCAAGACACATCGATGAGCACACTTTTAGCTCTCGAATTATTTCACTCTTTGACGTAGGATGCTGTCGCCAGTTCATGACGTGTGCTGCTCTCAGGTGTCATCTTTTGAGAAGGCATCGGCATTCGAACTCCCTAGGGCAAGTGCGTTTGCTTCGACGAGTTTGAAAACTTTTCAGTGCACTTTGCCATTATGCTTAAGTCGATTGTCGCACAAGAGAGCCTTCGCTAAAACATGCCACATCACCGATGGTATCTTGGTCACGTGTCCGTACTCCAATTGCCACAAGGTATTTGGAGTGATATCATCGTCCACGGCACATTTGAGCAGGGCGTTTTCACCTTTGACGTGTTTCTTGGGCGACGGCACATCGCCTGCAGACGCACTTCATGTTGAGGACCCTTTGACTCCATCGACTACTGCGGATTGTAATGAAGACGGTGCATTTGCCGTGAGGAATTCCCGTGATGGTAACCACGAGGTGTTTATAGGAATTTTACAATTGAAAACGAGCGTGTTGGTTAATAGATACAAAACTTGAAAGTATAAAACAGAGAGGACGAGGACGGGAACAGGACATCCTTCATTTAGCAACAACATAGAATGGCACAACGACAAAACCTCCCCCCAAGGGTCTCAACGTTCTCAAAGAGGGAAAGGAGATACTAGTTATAAAGGAAAGGGAATACACTAAATATGAAAGTTTGAAAAGCGCATAACTAATGTAGTTATCGCTGATTTCTTACAATTCGACCTTTTTCATTGTCAGTGATAATGCATTATTATTCTTGTTTGCAGTCCAAAAGGGAAATGTACTATAAATATAAGAGTTTAAAAATCTGTAGCGTCACGACGAGATGTCAGTAATCTAGTCATCTCTGCTGTTAAGAATTCGACCTCTGTCTTTGTCAATGATAATGAAGGAGCAGAAATGTTGTTGTTTAAGTCCCCATGGCAAACGATTCAATGATTTCTCTCCCAAATCTGTTGTTGTGCCCGCCCAGTATTTTAGTATCAGAAAAATGAGGAGTACATTCATCGCATGTGCGGCTGTGAGCGACACTGGGGTGACATGTATCATTTGAAGCCTTTGACGCTTGGAAGCATCAAAGGCTTCAAGTGAGTCGTATTGTCGTTCCCAGACGCACATGAGCATGAAAGGCTTCAAATGAGTCGTATCACCCCATTCTCGTTCACAGCCGCACATGTGATGACTGTACTCCTCATTTTTCTGATGTTAAAATACTGGGCGGGCACAACAACAGATTTGGAAAGAAATCATTAAATCATTTGCCATGGAGACTGTAAACAACGACATTGCTGCACCTTCATTACCATTGACAAAGACAGAGGCCGAATTCTTAACACCAGAGATGACTAGATTACTGACATCTCGTCGTGACGCTTCAGCATTTTAAACTCTTATATTTATAGTGCATTTCTCTTTTGGACTGCACACAAGAATAATTCTGCATTATCAATTATCACTGACAATGACAAAGGTCGAATTCTAAGTAACCAGAGATAACTAGATTAGTTTTGCGCTTTTCAAACTTTCATATTTAGTGTATTCCCTTTCCTTTATAACTAGTATCTCCTTTCCCTCTTTGAGAACGTTGAGACCCTTGGGGGGCGGTTTTATCGTTGTGCCATTCTATGTTGTTGCTAAATGAAAGATGTCCTGTTCCCGTCCTCGAACTCTCTGTTATATACTTTCAAGTTTTGTATGTGTTTATAAGGAGTTTTAGAAAACCGTTTTTGCATATCCGATCCGGTACGATGGGCCCTCCGTTGCGCACTGGTCAGGCGCTAATACAGAAGACTACCATATGCGCAGTTCGTACCGAACGGCCCATCGACCTCTGTCATGTGCGAAAAAAAAGTTCCCTAAAATTATCTATAGTTTTTAGATTCAGAAGCCTTGCTTCCGAAGCACCATATTCTGTGACACTATTCAGTCCTCCCTTCTGGAGTTCGGTTCACTCATCAATACGTGGACAACGAGGTTCGAATCAAATCACTCTTACTTTAAGAACTGTGTGCGACAGCTAAAAACTACAAATCACTTTGCAAACGTACCCTAGCACAGGGGCAACAGTTACTTCAAGCTTACTTGCATATTAGCACATTTTTAAGCCCGACTGGGAACTATAAAAGCAGTGCCCCCTTTAATATGCCGATTTTTTGTATTGAATTGCAGCACTGTATCAGGAATTTGGGAATATCTTTAGTAGGTGCTAGTGTGATAGACGAGGTTGTCTACATGGGAACAGCCTACGCCCATGGAACGGTTGTGGCACTTCAGTCGAATGAACATGTGTTCGGGAAAATTCTTCAGGGTATAGTGGTAAATAAAGACTTTTTTGTTTACGCTGCGCAACTTTTAAGGGAGGTTCATGTCACCGTTCCAATATTACGTAGTTTGTGAAATGAGTGATCACGTCTGCCTAAATGTCTGACATCTCTGAGCGATTGCTTTCCGCTTCCACACTACAGTGTTCATAAAATGTATATCCTAATTAATTATAATATCGGTGGCCGAGTGGGCTAGCGCACACCAGCTCGGAGCACGTGCATCGAAAGCTCGCGCTGCAGAACCCTGGGATCTTCGGTTCAATCCTTGCCCTTGTCCATATCGATCTGGATGAGCATCGTACCGGCGTGCGTGAGGTCGTGTATAACGATTCACTACTGCGTGAGGTATGTTAAAGACTTCAGGCTAGGGGTTGTACTGCACTGGCTAACTTTTTTTATCTACATCTAGGAGACAAGTCACCCGTTGAGGCAGACTAAGTTCTAGGTCGTATATACATACACACACCCTAGTTTCTTTAAATATTTTTGACCCTAATTGTGTAACACATGATTTCGTTTTAGGATTGATTCAGCCAAGAAAAACGTTCTTTGTGCATTAGGCAACCTGACGGAACCGGAAATCAGTAATGTGATAAAAGCTTTGCAAAAGCTTGGTGTTAAGACAAGCAGTGACCATATAAGGTCACTGCTTGTCTTAACACCAAGCTATAGCTATGGTAGTGAAGCAGATTTGGCGAGTTTTATGTAACCAAGTCCATAAGGAAACTGTTTGTAAGCTTCTGTGCTGAAGGTAAGATTTTTTTCCCTTGGAATAATAGGGAGTTTTCGTATATTCTTCTCGCCGTCCCACAACGCTCTTCGCAACTCGTAACGATACCCGGAACAAAATCTCACGTTGGTGCCACTAGTTAGGTAGGTTGTATAATTTGTAGCTTTAACAGCCGTCTAGTGGTGTTAGAAGTTCCTAGGCTATTGTTAAAAATAGTAGCGCCCGATGGATGCTTGAGCTGCCCATCTCTCATCTTTTCTGCAAAAAATTATTAGGAAGATAATCGCGCACTATCTTACGAATTTGATTTTATAGGCGGAGAAAAAAAAAACGAAGGCAAAACAATTTACAGGTTTTGTTTCAAAGAGACATGAAGACAATATACGAAGGAGTTATGAGTTCAGCGCTGTGCGTATGTTTTTCTGTCTGATCAAGAGTGTGCCTGTTTGTGGGAGCTTAACGCTCAGTGAAGTTGTAAGACATTCTTCCTTTGCAGTGAAGGTCTGATCTTCATGAGGCGCAATGCATTCTCTCTATGGCTTCCCTCTATTTCTTTCTGACAGAGATCCTCAAGCTCGGCTAGTTTACTTTTAGGACATTTTCAGCCTTGTCAGGGAGGGAAGAAGTGTGCACACATCCGCGCTGTATTTTCATTATCTTCCTTTTCGTTGTGGCCTGACTTCTCCTGCCGAAGGTTGTTATCAACCCTTGGAAACAACTTTTTTAGCAAAGACTTGTCCCCAGTTCCCACGACGTGCCCATTAATAATGTCTTTAAAAAATGGATGAATCCTGGCAGTATGCTTCGCTTCAAATATTTCCCTAATTAGTTGCTTTTTTTTCGGTCTATCACGGTGCAGCCGCGTAGTTGTTCCTTACACCCGCAATATCGGCAGTGCAGACCCAGATGTCCCGAGTTGGCTCTAATGAGGTTATTGTGGTGTTCGCGAAGTTGATCGCTGAGGCACCGTCCAGTCTTACCAATATAGCGTTTTGTACAGAAGAGAGTAATGGAGTACACGTCTGTTCTATGGTGCCGTGGCAGCTGAAGTGGACCGCCCTGCTTCAGTCCAGGAAAAGAACAACCGTCTACAAGGCGACAGTAGCGCCGCTACGACAGTACCCCCCCCCCCCTTTTTAAGAATAAAAAGAAAATGCCATGTACGACATTTGAAACAAGGACAGTAAAAAACAAAATCCAGCAATTTTTGTGGTCTGGAGGTTCGTCTGACAGACCGTCTTAGTTCCATGGCCACTGAACAGGGCGAACTGATGAGTGGAAATCCCGGTGACGGCGAGGTCGATGCAAATGCCGACAACGCAGTCTCCAACAATGTCGCGGGGAGATGATTGTGGTTGCGCGACCACAGAAGGCGGAGATGCAGCTGACGATGGGGTCATTGATGGCGTTGAGAACCATAGGATGTGGCTTTGGGCATCTTGAGGAGGTGGCTTTGTGCTTGGTAGTAGGACGACAAGCTGCTTCCTGTTTAACACTTTCTCATCTTCTAGGCGGTAGGCGTTCTTCCCTGCGTATTTTCCCACCTTGAGGGACGCAGAATAGCTGAGGCTAGTTTTTGCAGTCTGTCTTTGTAACTTAACCCGTACTTTAAATCCAGGTTTCTGCACACTGACCCTTGCTCCCCGGCGGGCATTTGTAGACTTCTTGGACTTCTGCTGGTACTTAGTCACGGTCGTTGTCGCTGCTCTCCCAGACTCTGCGTTGGTTGATTGAGAAAATCTTTGAAAGGGCCCCCACGATGTTCAGCCCCGTCTTTTAATTGGCGTCCTTGCAGCAGAAAAGCAGGCTTCTTGACTGTGGCTGCGTGAGAAGTGCAACTGTAGAGTCCTAGGTACTCCACCAGCGCTTTCTTGAGGGGGCGCTGCTCCTGGACATTGACATACAACGAATTTTGCAGACTTGTCACCTGCTTCACAAACACCGCAGGAACTAAGAACATTTTCAATGTGTGTGTCCATTCCAAGCCGCCAATGTGTGTCACAAGCCCGCTGTTTTGTTCTTTTTATTCCAGGGTAAGCTTCGTGTGCTAGTTCCACAATCTTCGCAGTAAGAGATGTAGGAACAACAACCCGAACCCCCCGAAACAGCTGATCCCCACTCATGAAAAGTTTTTCTTTTACTTGTTGAAAGGGTACCATGTAAGGATGCAGCTTCTTTATTGGTTGCCAAGTACCAGTTGTCAAAGCGATCACTGATGCAGACGGTTGTCCTACCAAGTCTCTTCGACTAACTCTTGCTGCTATACACACAAAGAAATGGCACAGACAACCTCGTCTTTCTGGGTTTCCCCGGGCGGATCAAGAGGCACACGCGAAACAGCATCTGCCACAAACTTCTCTTCTTTCTTCCTGAAAACCATGGTGAAGCTTTAAGCGGGGAAACGAGCATGCCATCTTGCAATCCTGAATGGTCGTTGGCCAGTTCCTTGCGAGCTTATACAGCGTCAACAGTGACTGGCGGTCAGTCTGCAGCGTAAAATGCCGACCCCACTAGAAAACACCCCAGTGCTCGCACGCCATATGCAAGTCAACGCCTCAGGCTCTCCAGCAGAGTATTTCTGTTCTTGTGGCGTTAGAGTTCGAGAAGCAAAGAGGACGGTCACAAGGTCCCCGTTTTTCTTCTGCTGTAGAACGGTTCCAAGGCCGTATGCTGAGGCGTCAGTTGTCACGACCACGGGCCACTTAGGGTTGAAACTTGGGAGAGGCTAGCAGAAAGTTAAGAACTCAGTCTCTGAAAACTGTTTCCCCGAGCAGCAGTTTAGCGGAGAGGTTCACCTTTGTGTAGTAGCTAACGTAGTTGTTCTGCCAGCTCTGCATACCGAGCGATGAACTTGGTGTAGTAGCCGACCATGCCAGAAACGAATGTAGCATGGTGACGGCTGTAGGTGCTTCGGCCTTGACAATCACGTCAACATGGCTTTGCAAGGGTGACACTCCCCGCTAGCTGACAATGTGTCCCAAGAATGACAGTTCCAAAACACTGAAGAGGTACTTGTCGTTCAGCTTCAAGCGCGCTTCGCTGATGCGATGGAGAACTTCATGCACATTCTTGAGGTGCTCCACTTCGGTAGTTCCGAGAACAATCATGTCATCTAGGTAGTAGTGTACTTGTTGATATCTCTTCAGTATTGTAGTCATCATTTTCTTGAAAGCAGCAGAAACCGTAGCCAACCCAAGACAAACCCTGGTGAACCTGAAATGTCATTCGTGTGTTATGAACGTCATCAGGTCTCGGCTTTCCGGGCACAAAATGACCTGATGGTGCGCGCTCGATAGATCGAGGCGCGAGAAGTACTTCGCTCCGATCTGTGCTTGTGGCAGTTCGTCAGTGTGACGCAACCAAAACCTATCAATTATGACGGCCTTGTTTACTTCTCTTAAATCAACGCAGAGTCGAACTTTCCCGTTTTGTTTCTCACCGCAACGATCGGAAAGGCCCACTCAGACGCATCAATTTTCTCGATGACGCCTGCGTGTATAATTCGATGGAGCTGTTCAGAGACCTCGTCCCTGACAGAAAAGGTAAGTCCTCACATCTTGGCAGGAACGAGCTGAGCTCATTGACGCGTCTTCACCTTGTGAGCGAACGTTGTTACGGTACCGAGGGTTCCTTCAAAAAGGTTCGCGAAATCATCTACCGAGGTTCGCGGAGGTCCAGAAGGTACGCACATGGTTTTGAACAATTTCAACGGGCTACCACTGACCTTAAGGGACAAACAAGCGATGACAACGATGTCGAGTATGTTCGTATAGTTTAGGACAACGTAGCAGTGTACAGAACGCGTGCGCTCCTTGCAAATTTGGAAGTAATCCGTTACAAGTAACGGAATTACTTGTAATTAATTACTTTTCTAGTAATTTTGTAATTAATCCGTTACTTCTTTGAAAATGTAGTTTTTAATGTAATTTCATTACTTTTTCAGTAACGCATTATTGAAATTACTCGTTACAATTCTTCCGCCCCGTCAAAGGGAAAAATAGAGAGGGATAATGGGGATGCAACGGCCTTCGCGCTTTTAGTATGGTAACACAAGACGGGGGTTTGCTCGCGAAGAGATCTAGTGCTGGCGAAGGAAAGGAATTCACGGAAACCGCGACAGCCCAGCCAGAGCCCGTTTCTGGACTTGTTCGTACGGTTAGTCAGGCTGGGAGGATTCGACTGTCTACATGAAGGCAACAAGCTTCGACTTGGTAAACGAACGGACTGCTTCGAGCGCACAAAAGAGCAGAAAACTAATGGCCCATAAAACCATCGAGTGGGAGTCGTGAAGAGTACGAACGTGGACACTGTGACCGTGGTGCAGATGTCCGCTCGCCCCCTTCCACCCCCCCCCCCCCCTCCTTTCCGCCCCAACCCCTGCTTGTTGTCCCCCACAAACCAATCAGCATTTTTTTTGTCACACGAGACCGTCCTTTGCTTGTCGATGTTCTGCCTACACACACACACCCGCAGACAAAAAAAAAATTGTAACAAGATGTTGACCCTGTTCATCTTTGACAGCGCTGTGAAAGCTAAATACCGGCTGCACCAACCAGCTTCGTGGTTTCTGTCACTTGACTTTGCACTAGCGGATGCGTAAGGCACAAACATAAGGGAAGCGATGGCAGCAGCGCATTGGAACAGAAAAGAAATGTAGCATCAACACTACTGTCAGTTCAAACAGTAACTTTAGACAGTAAGCGATAAGGTGGCCGGGGAGCACAGCCAAAATGGCTTGGGACTTTGAAGCTGAACCCATATTCCTAGAAACGAGAATGTTAGGGTTCTCGTCAGCGGATTGTGCCTGCGGGAACTTACTCCAACAATTTAAGGAAAGGGAACACAGCCCGAGTTTTCTGAAAATAAACAGTGGCTGACTTGGCCACAGTAGGGTGCCTCCACAGGAGTTAAGGCAACGCAAGGCGGCTGTAAACGCGTGAGATACATTGAAGCCTGCTGTTCACTGAAAATTGTGCTTTTTTAAATATTTTCTAAACGGAATAATCAGCTTAGCTGAAAGATTGTGGATGAATATTTCCTGTGAAGTTTCGGTTTTAATTAGTTTGATGACCAAGAAAAAAGATCAAATGGGTCAAGGCCGGATAACAACCTTCAACAAGCGGTACTCTGAAATCTGCCCAAACGCAAGTACCGCATGTACGTCTTACAGCCAGTTGGTTTTAGTGGATAAACCAACCCCTATTTAGGCAATATATATATCAATCGTAGAAAAACCACATCTTCAGGAGAGTCATGTTCTAAAGTTTACCGTTGCCATATTTCGAATGGTGTGCGTGCCTCCGCCACCCATGTGCATTCTCGCATATTTATGGGATTCAGTTCTGTACCGGGTGGACAGCGCTAGATTCGTTTATATCGAACACCTGTTCCAGTCCTTTAGAGCTTTATAGATCCATCGTCGTAAAATTATTATCTTAAAATAATTGGTAGACATAGTACTGAAGCTGTTTTATTTTTGATGGGGCCCGAAATCCCCCCCCCCCCCCCAAACACGCAGTAGATATAGCAGGTATTTTGCGTGTTTCTTTAAAGTAACGCAAAAGTAATTGAGTAAAGTAAAGAAGTAATTAATCAGTTAGTTTTTACGAGGAGTAATTTGTAACGGTAATCCACTACTTTTTAGGCCAAGTAATTGTAATTGTAATTAATTACTTTTTGGAGTAACGGGCACAAGTCTGGCTCCTTGTAACCGGAAACAGCAACAAAGCAGGCTGCTACGGCGCTCATCTGCTGCTGTGACAAATCGAAGAAACTTGCGGACGTACCTTGCACTTTTGATACGCAGAACTGAAGTTTGTCTTGTACGTATCTTCCGACGTTATGGACACTGCTGACCCTGTGTCAACCAAGAATAAGGGCGTTGCTTTGACTTGAACCGGAATGTAAATACATCTCTTTGGCTTATTGTGCACGTAAGAAAACTAAGAACGTCCTCGTTAGAGCCATTCAAGCTAGCAACTTCTCTGATAGTACCACATTTCATAGTGTGATTGGCGGTACTCTTGCAGGGAGCCCGAAAATGCCTGACTTTCCCGCATCCAGCATATTTTTTCCCTCTTGCTTTGCATGTAGTGGAACTTACGTGATGTCCCGACTACCACCCAGAGGTAACATTTCTTCAAAGTGGAGAATGAAGGCTCACCTCTTTGTGCACGCTCTAGTCGCTCGGTGTTTAGAGAAGACTTAGCGTCCATCTTGAACTCCGATGAGGACGATACCAGTTCCTTGGAGTACCGGACCGCTTCCTCTAAGCGTCAGCCGATGGGCAACGCCCGGTCCCAGGTTAGACCACTCCCTTCCAAGAATAGACGCTCTCGTTACTGCTGGCCCGTAGTCTTCGCCACCAGCTGATCTTGGATGAACTCGGCCATCAAGAGTACAAAATCGCCGTCCGGCGACAGGTCTCGCAGCTCGGCCAGAAGTACTTCGACGGGCTCCCCCCGTAGCTGCGCTTCTTGCCTGAAGCGGTATCGTGCCACGACCGTGATCGAAGCTGCCCCGAAGTAGGTCTCCAGGGCCGCCAAAGCGACATTGTACTCGTCCGGCGTAGTCGGTGTCTTCGCGCCGACAGTTGGTACCTTCAGTGGTACCGGAGGGTGAGTCGCCGGAAGTGTGAAGACTCGCTGCGCTTCGACACCGAGGCAATGTAGAAGTCTGGCCTTCCGACGAGCAGGTCCATGGGCGCCTCCTCCCTAAACCAGCAGGTAATTTTGGAACACTCGGCGCCACTGTTTCCACGGGATAACAGGCCTTCCGGTAGAGGGAAGGGAAGGAGGCGGCACTGCATTGGCTCATGCTTGTCGGTCCATCATACTTCGCCAAATTGCTCTATTCTGCCGTTGCAGCTAAAGTCGACCGCCCTGCTCCAGTACAGGTGAAGAACAACCTTTATTCCATCCTCTTCTTCTCTCTACAGCTGCGACAGTAGCGCCGCCAAAACAACGACCTTTTTTGTGGACTAGACAAAACATGATCTTGTTCTTCCACGGCCGGACTGGAAGCCCGCGCTCTCTTTCTCTTCTTACGGCCTTTGCAATCACCCGGGAGTCAATGGCATTTTTTCTCGGTATGTAGTTCACTTGCTTGCCTCCAGGGGCGCAACCACCTCACCCCACCTCACCCCACTCGGAGAGTCCCTTCGAGCTGCTTTGCGCTGGTGTTCGAGCTTCGTAGGTTGCTGTTTTGGCAACGGTTCCTCAGAATACTTCTGATTAACCATGTAGAGACGGAAACGGAAAATAAACGAAAAATCATCTAGATATGTGCACAAGCCCTCGAGGAAGCACCTTTGGCTGTGATATGCACTGTGCGAAAATTGTACAGACTACTACAGCCTCATCTAGAGCAGCTGACCGACTTCATGTGCGGCCTATGAAATGATGATGCAGACCACGGCAATGGATAAATGGGGCCTGCTTACATTTCACGAGAGTGTACGAATTATTTATTGTTTAAAGTTCCTCCACGTAGAAGGGGTCCGTCTCCTCCTGTTCTTGACTTGCAACAGAAGTCCTGGAGGTAAAAACGAGTATAGTTCTTACGCAATTGCATTCGCTCTCTCTACTTACTACTTTTTACTCCCGAATATCTCGAAGATGTGCGTTAAATATTCACCGTTTTGGGCTCATCAGAAGCGCATTATATAGTGGCTGCGGGTCTAAACGTAAGGATCAGGTGCCAAAGGCTATAAAAATCTCGGCCGCAAGATGCGACAGTGTTGAGATACACTGTCAGACGCGCTTTGTGCAAACGGCAAAGGGTAGCCCAGGGGTTAGGGTGCCTCAATGTGCGTCTGTCATAGGGTGAAGACACCCATTGTTGTATTGAAAACAGCCTGCGCGTGCCGAATGGGCCATAAAATGGCGCCAAAGCACCGGGCAGAGCTAAGCGCTCCCACCGAACGAGATCGAAGCGGGTGCATCCTGGGCATAGAAATAACCGAGATGCCGCCACCCTTAGACAAACGTGGCGAAAGTTGTATGAAGGCACTAGTACGGGTTCTTTCGTTCCTCTGGTCACCTTGCGCCGTCCGGATTGCCAGGTCCGGATGGGGTGACGGACTTCATTGTGGGAAGCTGGGCGGGTCTTGCCGGAGACGATGTTGCTTCCCTTGGCCGTCGACGACTAATTCAGTTGACTTTGGGAATTACTTTTAAACAAAACAATTTAATACTTTGGAAGCGAATGAAAATGCAAAGAAAAACGATACCGCGAAATGGTAACTTCCCCTGTACGGGGTTGGGAAGGAGGTGGTCGGGTGTTAGCCTATCCGAGCTCGGGAGTTGGCTGGCTCGTGGGATTACGTCCCGATTACGGGGACAAAAGTCCCTCGGAATCCCACGACCTGACTCGATTACGGAGCGACAGCTCTCGAGCCCCAGCACGAACTAAACTCACTCGCTGAGTTTCCCATCAAAGTCACTCGCTGGTCCGTCCCCTTTTAGTGGACCGGCGAATCCTCGATGCGTCGTGAGACAGGCGTTTCCCACTGCCAACCAATCGGCTCACTTTCTCGCCACGTGGCAATTGCTTATATTCCCGGGTGGGAACCCACGGTCTGCGTGCATCTCACGGTCAAAGGTCGGGCTGGTTCGGATGCAAGCAAAACCATTTTTCGGAAGGTGAAGCGAACAACCGACCCCAGTGTGGATAGCTCCGACTAAGTGAGCCATCCCGTAATTCATTCTGCCAGACGCGGTCTGACGTTGCCGTTCTGCCGCGACCCCCCCCCCCCCCCCCCCCCCCCTCGGGCGAGAAAGACTAAACCGATGTAAACGCGCCGTGTAAACAGCGCCGGCCAGAGCCACTGCGTTCTGGTGGCGGTGGTGGTGTAACTTCATTTTCCCGGCCCGGAACGCACGCTCCGATTCTCTCGGCAGAAAACGCGCGTTCCGAACCTCGCGTCGTAAAGTACGTACGCCTGTCTCCCGAGGTCGCCTGCCAAGGGAAGTGTTTACAACAGCGCTTTTCCCCCAGCCAAATCTCCCTGGTGCTAACGGCCCACCCGCGGAGCTCTCGTCGATCCTTACAGCACCCTACCACGGGTAAGGTGACAGCGCCCCCCACGAATTGCGGCGGGCGGTGGCGATTGCCTCAATCGCAAAGGCCGTAAGAAGAGAAAGCGAGCTCGCGCTTTCAGTCCGGCCGTGGTACTTCTTAGTGCATCTCTCTCATCGGTTTGAATAGAGCCACTAAATAAGCTGCACTTAAAGTATTGGCACTCCGTTCCCCGACGTTGTTGTGGGCGCCGCCATTTTGGCTCGTATGCAGAACAGACGCAACGGCCGATCGTCATGATTCAAAAGTGCGACTTCCTCAGCATTAGATTCAGTGTTAGAAGGTCATGTAATATTGCTTTGCTCTGTCGCGAACGGTTTAAACATTTGTGGAGGGCGGAAAAGCATTTCCTGTGATTTCAGATAAAGCTTCAGATAACTGGCAACCATGATTTTAAGACACAATATGGCCAAGTGCCGTTACTCTGGAGCGTAGCTTATTTAGTGGCACTAGGTTTGAAGAAGCTCTCATTTTCTTGCACGCGCTGGAGAGCTTGTTCGGAGCTGAAAATACAACTTCAACGTTCACTTTTTTCGCTACTTTTTCAGTCCATGGGAGAAGTTGTGAACATAAGGCACAACAATAGCTGTAGTTGACCTTTCTCTTGGGTGAGGTTTAGTGTCCCCCCATCAGTTTCATATTTTTGAGGAACTTCTCTGAAATCCACGTTAATAAGACCCTGTGGTACGCTGATGAGGACACTACCAAAACGACCGACTTCGCGAACCCCAGAATAACATCACTAGAGGCAACTCACAACAGCTACATCTGCACTGCCGGGATTTCTGGTGTGGGGTAACAACTACGCAGTTGCAACGTGCTACACCGAAACAACAACCAACTAACTACGGAAATAATTAAAGCGCAGCATGTTGCCAGGCTTGACGATGGACGCGCGAGGTGCACGCCTCTCACCTTATCTGCAAAATAATTAGCTTGCCTCATCTTCAAAATAAGATCACAGACTATTTTACAAATTTGTATTAAAAATCGGATAAGAATACGAAGACAAAACAATTTTGAGCTTTTGTTCTAACATACGTAAAAGAAAACGATGACAAAATACAAAACGTTATGAGTTCAGCGCTGTACGTCTGGGTATGTTTTTGTGTCTGTAATCGTTAGAGTGCCTATTTGCGAGATGTTTATGCGATCTGAAGTCGTAAGATGAAAAACCAACTACCCCAAGCTGCTATGTTGACAACAAGTAGCATTGTTGCTTGCTGTATGAACATCAAGGACCAGAAAGAGGCTTGGCTCTTTTTACTTGTGCTTTTCGGTTTGTTGAAACGCTTAAAGCAACTCGTCGCTGTTGACATTAAAGTTGCCATGAACCCTTTTCTTTTAAGCAAAACAGAAAGGATCATTGAGTTAATGCAAAGCAAGAATCTGGTTAAATCCGAAAGTCATCAAGCAGACATCGTGTGCCTAATTGTACTGCCTGTGACATACTTTGATAAAAAAAAACTGTCGTCTACTTCAGCAGAATGAGGTATAAGTGTCTTAAGTTAACTTCTGCGATTACCGGTCCAAATTGCACTCCAAACGTTGATAGGAAGACCAGTGAGTAACTGACAGGAATCAAGATTCACCACCCCTGATTACCATGCCTTGTACCGCGTGGGTCAAAGAGATTGATAGCCGTTTGAATGGACGGCAAAAATCGAGTTCTTACCGTATGGCGCTAGAATATACTACAGTGGTGCCTAAAATTGGTGGAAGCGTTTACTAAAATTGTGAAAGGATTAGCTCACCTCTGTAAATCAAGAAAAACAAAAAAAAAACTTTGTTTTTTCTACACATTGCATGTACACCGAAAAAATAATATGTGTTACTGTGGCGCTTATTTGGCCCAAATAAAGTGAAGAATAAGTAAGCCAATTCCATTTGCCCTCTCGTTCACAAATTTTTCAATTTTAGCAGACGCTAGAATATCCTACAACTATTATCTGATGATTTTGAGATAAACAGCGTAGCGATAATTTTTCCATAGACAAAAACAAGTTCTGATTTTCTTTCTTTTGACTCCGGCAGTTTCATGTATTCCTACTCTCTATAAAGAATGCACCAGCTTCGAGCATCTGTTTAGTAAATCCTAGCTCGGGAAGTTAAGAAAAAGGTTTATGCAGTCCTTTCAAACCTCTATCGATCCACTTGGACCCACGCGGTAGTTCATGATGAGTATCGGTTATTTTCGAAAACCTCAAGTTGTCGTTATTGCCTTCAGTTTTATATTGCTTTAATAGTTTTGCAGGGCACAACTGATTATTGGAAAGTACACATATTCGGCAAAAATCTGCCTGGTTGGGTGAGAGCTAAAGTCGAAACCCAGTTGGTTTCGAAATGTCGGGTTTCCTTTCAAATATTGGTTGGAGCAATATTTTCGGACTTTTACAGAATGTTATGCCTTCATTTGCGTCCTTTGTTTCTTCTTTATTTTGTAGCGGAAACCGTCTACTCAGCCAAAACTACTCGATCTCATGTGATGGAATAACTGTGATGGACAAAATTTAAATGTTCGACCAAGCACTGGCTGTACTATTGAGCGCGTACTACCTTTTCAACATTGCATACCCACAGGAGCTTTACACTTTATTGGAGTTTATTTAAAGGAATTGAACTCATTTGTGCTTTCTGGCATCATTTGGTTTGCATATTTGTTCCTTTGTATAGCCCATCCGACGATCATAAATGTCAGCAATTCAGGGCTGCCTACACGGGAAGTCAGAATTTCTCTTGCGTAGGCCTGAAATTTCCCTACTTCTGCTGAACTTTTCCTCGCTTGCCAAAATAATTATATAATACTAAATATTCGTTGTTCTCTGCATCACTTCAATTTTTGCGATGAAAGATATATTCTGTAACCTTTACGCCTCGAGTACGTTTCGCAAAAATGAGTTTATCAGGCCAAGTGGGTGGTCAAAGAAAATCTGGCGAGGGTGAATGTTACCGGGAGATTCAAAACAACGAATGACACCCGATCTTCGACTTAAATGTTATTTTTACTTACAGCGCGACTGGGACAAGGACCGACAGAGAAGAAAACACAGGACAAGCGCTAAACTAGCAACTGATTCTATTGAAAAGAAAAGACATGTGATGCTGCTGCTGCTCGTGCAGGCATGCCCCTCCGTGACCCTGGCGCTTCTTCTTTCACTCAATACGAAACCGGCCAAGTTATCTGAGATCCAAAAAGCCGATCTCGCTCTTCATCAAAGTCACTGTGGGCTGGCTCACACTCAAGGATCCGGTTTGTGTTATGTGGTACGTCTCCATCATTTCTCGGGTTAGTTTGTGGTTGTGTCGGAACATCACTGTAGTCTTGTTAAAAAGGGGTTGGCATCCGCAATCCCGGCAATGCATCGCGAGATGCGTGTGAGCGGTTCCTTTCATAGAACTGTGGTGTTCTCGTAGTCTTATGTTGAAGCAACGCCCAGTCTGTCCTATGTAGACAGACCCGCAGGTTTATTTAAAGTCCACACTCATCGGATGGCAGGACATGGTGTACATACAGAAGTCCGGCGTATGCGTAGGGTCTAGGGTAGCTGTGCTCAGTAACATCTTCCTAGGCAACGTCGATCGGGATCTAGAACCCTGCTTGGAGAAAAACACCAAAAACGTGTTTAGGTACGTAGACGATTATTTGGTGTTCGTTGAGAGGGCTAATTTCCATCAGAAATTGACGATGTGCTGAAGATCTTCACGGAAAAAGGCCTAGCACTTCACTTCACCTATGAAGCCCCAAAACAGAACCTCATTCAGTTCCTGGATCTCCGCATCGAAGTAAGGGACGATCATATTTGCTGGTGTTACAGTCCCAGAACAGCGAAGGCTCTTCTTAACTTTCAATCAGCCCACTCCAAACTCGTCAAACAAGGCATCGCATTTTCCTGTCTGAGGACTGCTCTAACAAGCACATGCATCCACAATTTGAATTCCAGCTTCATGTCCCAAATTCAACGGCTCTAGGATTCGGGATATCCTAATTCGGTCATTTCTTCAGCTTGCGAAAAAATTGTGAAACACCTTAAAACAAATCCCGCGATCGAGCAACGTGACCTCGAGCAGAAAGAGAAAAAGAAAACCTCAGTCATACCGTACATCCACCGCCTTTCCCACGGACTCAAGAAAGTCGCCTCAAGATACAACGTGAATGTTGTTTTTTCTGCCCGCCACAAGCTCAGCTCTGTGTGCTCCGCAGTCAACAAACGCGCGAGAAATAACGATCCTAAATCTCACAGCGGCTGTAGCATCAAACACGGAATGCAGTTTGTCGCCTGCATAGAAGGCGTGGTCTACAATTAATGAAAAAACGGTTAAAGTACAGGCGAGCTGGTGGATATTTACCATGATGGAACTTAACCCGAGACTGGGGTAGAAACAGAAACTTAAAAGTAGAAGGGACAGAGACAAGTGCAGAAGAGAACGTCTCAAACGCAGCTAAAAGATTTATTTAGTCCCACATCCTTATATACTCACAACCACAAGGTCACCCAAACACTCAACATGCCCCTTTCAAAGACACAACACACAGGAAAAAAAAAAGAAAAAAAAACCGCAAAGACAACAATGCCAAGGGACGCCCCCTCAAGCAGTACTACGAACAGGGGCAAACCATCCGCTTGTCCGGAAAGAAAAACTTTTCATTTTTCCTTTCCTTCTCTTTTCTTTCTGTGTGTCACTGACACTACACCCACGAACCAACAAGACCCAAAACTTGAGTACAAAGACCAACGATCTCCGCGGACACAAAGAGAACTGGGAAGAATATCTCCAAACCGGAAAAACAACCACAACAGACAGATACAGAAGGACTCACTCTAAAAAGCGCAAAACCACTTCACCCTTAAAAAAAAAAAAGCTTGTTTACAGTCTTAAAAATGCTTTAGCATTGTTTCCCAACTGCAATGAAGCCTGACTTATACAATTACCGATTGATTTAATCCGAATGGTTTCCCTTACCAGTCTCTTACTGTCATTCACTTCTTTATGAATTATTTCCGTCTCTGACCACAAAGCAGTGCAATTGTTACATTCATTTATGTGCTTAGCTATTTCAGAATTAGTAGCGTTAATCCTTACATTTCTCTTATGTTCTGTTAGTCTGTCATTAACACACCTCGAAGTTTGCCCTACATAAGCAAAGCCACGCGCCATCGGAATTTCATACACTACACTGTTTCTGCACGAGATCGATTTTTCACGGTGACCTTTCCTGCACTCTTGCATTTCAGTTTCAAAAGGAGTTAATATATCTAACCTGAAATCAGAACTAAAAACTGTTTCTTTTAACTTCAAACTGCTTAGCACACGCCTTCAGGTAATGTGAAATTCCATGAAAATACGGGATCACAGCCATCCGTCTTTTCGACGTGTCTTCTCTTTCCTTTTTCTCCTTGGTGTGTACATCTAAATTCCTTCTGATGAACTCTTCTTCATACCCTGCCCCTCTTACCGCCGAATTCAGAAACCTCACTCAAACTACACTCAAACTGAAGGGCCCCTCCACTTCCTCGAGGAAGGCGCGAGGGCCGGCGCTGGCCAATCGCGAGGACGAATCCGCCGTCGCGATTGGCCAGCGCCGGCCCTCGCGCCTTCCTCGAGGAAGTGAAGGGGCCCTTGAGTTTGAGTGTAGTTTGAGTGAGGTTTCTGAATTCGGCGGTTAGTCTCTTACATTGACCTTCCACAGAATTTGTGATAAAATGTATGCATGATCGGTCTAAAGCATTTCTGATCAAAGACTTGACCACTCCCGCTTTCATCGTTTTCGAATGGCAGCTCCTTTTTGACAGAACAGGTTTCGGGTTTTCTTTGCCGCACTCCCAGCAGAGACCTTTATCAGTGTGAATCCGCAGATCCAAGAATTGTAATATGCCATTCTCCGGTTTCTCTACGGTGAAGCATAGTTCAGGGGCTGCTGATCTTATCAAATGCTCGAGACCGTTCAACAGGTCATCCCGGAAGGTGCACACAAAAATATCATCCACATAACGCCTCACAAAACACACGTCCTCTCCAAAACCTTGAATTCGATGAAACAAAACAGAGTCCAACGAGTTCAGATACACCTCTGATAAAGCCGGTGCAACCAAGGACCCAATACACACGCCCTCCTTCTGTACAAACTTTTTTCCTTCACACTCCACAACCGTAGACTGAAGATAATAATCAAGAATGACAAGAAAACTGTCTAGCGAAATGCCTGTTTGGGATTGAAACTGAACATGATTCGATTCTAGCGCATCCTTCACACTTGTCATCAATCTATTTTTCTCCAGGGAATAATAGAGGTCCTTAATGTCCATCGATAAAACTGAACATTCTCTCCCGTGGTTGACCTCCAATATACTGATTAACTCGTTCGAATTCCCTTGGCATTGTTGTCTTTTTTTTTTTTTGTGTTGTGTTTTTGAAGGGGGCATGTTGAGTGTTTGGGTGACCCTGTGGTTGTGAGTATATAAGGATGTGGGACTAAATAAATCTTTTAGCTGCGTTTGAGACGTTCTCGTCTTCACTTGTCTCTGTCCCTTCTACTTTTAAGTTTCTGTTTCTACCCCAGTCTCGGGTTAAGTTCCATCATGGTGGTCTACAAGATTCCGTTTTCCTGAGGGCGTGCCTACATAGGATAGACTGGGCGTTGCCTCAACATAAGACTACGAGAACATCACAGTTCTATGAGAGGAACCGCTCACACGCATCTCGCGATACATTGCCGGGATTGCGGATGCCAACCCCTTTTTAACAAGACTACAGTGATGTTCCGACACAACCACAAACTAACCCGAGAAATGATGGAGACGTACCACATAACACAAACCGGATCCTTGAGTGTGAGCCAGCCCACAGTGACTTTGATGAAGAGCGAGATCGGCTTTTTAGATCTCGGATAACTTGCCGGTTTCGTATTGAGTGAAAGAAGAAGCGCCAGGGCCACGGAGGGGCATGCCTGCACGAGCAGCAGCAGCATCACATGTCTTTTCTTTTCAATAGAATCAGTTGCTAAAAAAATTGGGTTGTGTGTGTGTTTATACAGCCTAGAACTTGGTCTGCCTCACAGGGGCGACGAGTCTCCCAGCTGTAGATGAGAAATTTAGCCAGTGCAGTACAGCCGCTAGCCTGGGGTCTTTAACGTGCATCACGCAGTAGTGATAAACGACCGCACGCCGGTACGATGCTCATCCAGATCGAAACGGGCAGGGGTGGGGCTCGAACCCAGGATCCCTGGGTTCTGCAGCAATCAATCAGTTGCTAGTTCAGCGCTTGTCCTGTGTTTTCTCCTCTGTCTGTCCTTGTCCCAGTCGCGCTGTAAGTAATTATGAACTCTTACCAACTCGCCCAATTGTCCATTTTGTTAAATGTTATGCATGTTATAAAATCATGATACTGCTTTATTAACTGTTTTTTTTTATAATATTCAGTCCGAAACAAAAGGTGTAACACAAGCTAGAGTTCTGAAACTCGAACACATGGATCTCGAAACATGGTAGGCAGCATTTTGTGTACGGCACTTCACGAGATATTGTTTGCCACGGTAAGTATGTATCTTGCATGGTGTCTGTACCTCTTGACGTCGCAGTATTTCCTGTTGCACTCAAGTTTTTTTTTTTCCGAGAATGCACAGCCGCACTCTCAGAAGCTTCGAGTTGACGGGTCCGTTCGTCCATAGTTTTCACTACTGCGATGAAAACTGATTTGGCCGAAAAAATACTCCGAGTGCTCCTCAGTGCTTGCTGCCAGATGGTCGCACAACAAACCGACCAGCGGATGGAGGGAATAATCCAAATGTAGGCAAAGCCATTCAAATTCGTTGCTATCTCGGAAAAAAATCATAATTGGCCTTTAAATGTTTAGCTCTAAACGGTGCCTAAAATTTCCCTCAAACTAGCAAGATTTCCCTTTTTCCCATGTTGACCTAAATATTACCTTAATCTGGGAAATTTCTCTCGGGTTTGCAGCCCTGCAGCAATGACTCCAGATGTGAGCTCCTTGTTTTAGAATGCCCATTTCTTGTTTGAAAACTTGTGCAGCGAGAGTTCCTGGCAATGCTAGTGGCATGCTGGTGAGATGGTGTAGAATACAAAACAAGTTTGATTCTTTTATTTCGTGTTCCCTCTCCTTTGCTTACTTAGAGGAGCTGTGCAACAATTTCAGTGCTTTCCTTAAATAATTTGGGGGTTGGTTTCTCGAGCTTTGTGGAGTAAAGAACAAAAAATGCCTTTGCCTCCATGTCCTAGTTTTCATTTTAAAAATTGACAAACATTGAAGTTGTCCGCACCTCTCGACTCCTTCACCTTCTTCCGAGTCACGTGCGCTGTGACTTGTGAACCGGGGCGGTTGTGAGGGGAGGTTGTGAACCGCCCCTTACAACTGAGGGGCGGTTCGCAACTTTGAGAAGAGCATTCCTACGCGCCACAAAGTAGTCCGCAAAATATTTTTTTTAATAACTGTTTTGTACGTAAACATTGCACAATATTTAAGATGTGTACTGCTGAGAATGATTTGCAACTAAATGAATGAAATATCTGCAGTTTATATTGCATTAAAATATGTAAATGCATGTGGGTCGGTGAAAACACGTACAACTGTTGGCAACACGCCTGCAACGCTCGGTTTTCTTTTTTTTTTTTTTTTTGCTAGTTTGATTTTGTTTTCGTAATGGCCGAATTATATGCTTCGCTGCTTTCCTCACCGAGTCCTTTCCAAACCTCCTTTCGCAAAGGCACGTTTGGGGGTCAGGCACAAGATGCCGTGATGAATGTCTATTTTCAGATTTGGCAGTAGACTCCGGCCGCGTCGTACCGCGAAGTTGTTAACCGAAGCAGTGTTGTAGTCGTTACCGAAAAAAAGTAACGATATACGTTACCCGTCACTTGAGCGTGAAATAACGCGTATTACTTTTAAATAAAAGAAACGCGTTACCGTTACCGTTACTGATAAAAAGTAACGCATATTACTTTTGCGTAACTCTTTTCATTATGAATTAACAATCTTTACTGTTTTGACGTCACGGGTATGCATGCGCGTCATATTTTGAGAAATATTATGTTCATGCAGCATTGAACATAGTTACCTTATCTTTCTCGCGGTTTCACTTACACGCTTACAAAAAACGCAACGAAAAACGCAAAAAAAGAATAACTAAAAAATTCACATGGCTTGGCGCCTAGAAACACGAGAAATATTTGTATAACTTTTTTTAAGTCTTGGGAAGAAGTAACTTAGCTCCGTTACCCGTTACTCGAAATATGTAACGTGAATGCGTTAGCCGTTACTGTTTTGAAAAAGTTGCGAGTATCTACACGTTACCGAAAAACAAATGTGACGCGTTACTGTTAACGGCGTTACAGTGCCGTAATATTAGGGAGTTTTAGAATAACGTACGCAATTTTAGCGCACGCAAGCGCTAAATTTAGCGCTTGTATTAGCGCACGCGAGGCGAGAGAGTTTTAGAATAGCGTTTCTCCGCCGCGACGCAAAAGCCCAAGCATCTGGCGCTTGCGACGCCACCAAGATACAGTAAAAATTTTTATTTCACACACGAAACGATGTAACTTTAGAAAAAAAAAAACTATTCTTTGGTCCAGAGTAGCATTTTAATTTGTTTACACATGAGAACGCTACGCGAGCGGTTGACCGGTCGTGTCCGCTTGCGTCGCTTCGGCAAGAGAGGTCTCGTGTACTGACCTTCGCACATCGTCCCTTCGCCGTGAAATGTCCGCGCGTCGCAAGCATCAAGTTGCCGGTGATCGCTGCCAAACCGAGTGCAATGTCGTCCCGTATTGAAAATTGCAGTCGCGAGGATGCCGCCGACGTCGCACTCACGACGCCGCCAAAGCAGCCGCCGACATAATCCTGGAAGCCGCCATTTTTTTTAACTGTGCTCGTCTTGGATTGAGCCAACTTCTCATCACGAATCCTCCTTGGAGAAGCGCAAAGACCCTTTGCGTACGCACGCTATTTTCGAGAAATAGCGCGCGCTAAAATTGCGCACGCAAAGCGCGAAATCTGGTTTGCGTTCGGAGCATGCGCAGTGGCGACGACGCTATTCTTTGCGCACGCAAAGCTTTAGCGTGCGCTATTCTAAAACTCCCTATTGACGGTGCACTGTAAATCTGGTTTACGGTCAATTCTAACACCTAGTGACTGTAGATTTCTGTGGTCACCGTTTAAATTTCGTGTAAATGAGATTTACAGTGCACCATTGTTTTTACGACGCAATAGTGGCAGCATCAGCTGCTGGTTTTTGACCGTGAACTTTACGGTCCAGTTTTTAGAGTCATAGTTGATGATATTTCGAACAAGATTTGCATTACTGGACGGACAAAGATACAGCTGTCCGTTATTTGTTTGAGAGCTTGCACCGCGCCTGAAATGACGCCTACCTTCTGGCAAATCTGAAGTATAGCCAATTGGAGGCCAAGCTCAATGCCGGGCCCGTCGTCCCGTTTGTCAAAATGCTCTTGGTCGTCATTTCCATTGGGCATTACAAAGATGAGCTAGCCTACATAGATAACCAATATCGGACACCGGGAACTTTCGGTATGGTGCATGCCAGGCAATACCCGCTGACTCCGTGTTGACAGGGAAAGTCATAAACTTCATCGGTACTAATCACACAGCTGCAGTAGAATAGTCCATTCGCAGGTTGTAGAACACGCGTTGTATTGCTTCTATGAAGTCTCCCATCTTGTCGCTGCAATTAGTGGTGATACATCGTAATAATGTGCATTGCTTATGTGTGTCTATTTTTAATAGAAAGCGCAACCTATGTTGTGATGTGCAGAAACTACAGTAATAAAAAAGTTAACAACGTGAGGTAGAAGTTGAAATTGTGAAGGCCGCACTACTTACTTCTTTCCCTTGTTCCCAAAGCGACAAGCACGTAACAGATTCCGTAATCCGAATAAACGAACTGAAATGTAGTGGTCGCTGCCATCGAACAAACATAAAAGGCATATATTAAAAACCGCAATCGCCGCAGTCCCTGATAGCTTAAGAAAAGCAGGGTGTGGCTTATTCTGGTCAAGCGTCTCGCTTCCTCAACGTTCTTGTCTGCTAATGCCGCGATCTGATTGGCTCAGGACCAATAATAAGTAGATACTAGGGTCGTGCCGCACCCTGCGTTTCTTAAAGCAACTGACACGCTGCTTGAGTAGCCTCTCCCCCCCATATCAGCCCAGGGAAGAACAAACATAAACGTAAAAACACTAGCATTTGACATATTCATTATAGCATGGGAAAGACATAATCTATATTGCTAAAAAGAACAATGTAAACACAAGGGAGAGAAAAAAGAAACGAAAAATTATGTAAAAAAATAACAACACGTGCAAAACGCATAGAATCAGATTATACTAAACTTTTTTTTTACATGGGAGTAATCATTAGACAAAAAAGTGAACATATTTGTTTGGCGGACATACTGAAGATATCTATATCGAGTGTATAAAAACGATTCAGAAGATGGGGGAGGGTACATTTTAACATCTGATTCCCACAGTTTGTTCTTGAATGTGGCACTATCCATTTCTCAGCATTACGAGTTGGATAATTTGCTTGTCCAAGTTCAAATTAGGAAATTGATAGATACATATTTTCGTTCTGTCTATAAGACCTTTTGTAGGAAAGTGCAAGTCTATAATTATAGTGGTTTGGAATTTGAATTATATTAAATTTATGAAATAATGGCTTTTTTTGGTTTTATGAGCTTCTAAATATCCTCATGGATGATGTCAAAAAGTTTCACTTATAATTAAAAAAAACTTTTTAGCAAAAAAGGAATTATTTCCGACAAGCTGGCACCATCTCAAGGCCTGTCCAAACAGGGCACTACAAAAAGCGTTAGGCAACCCGACTCCTTGAAAAATCGGCAAAATTCAAGCGGACGCTTCAATTTTGTCGATTCTTGAGGGAGTCGTGTCGACTGACAATTTTTGTGGCCATGCCAACATCACGACTTTTCTCCTCGCCTCCCCCACTTTTCTTTGACGTCGGAGCTTGTCAGATTTGACATCACATGCCACTTGCCCCTGGTGTTCTCTCGCGGCCCGCTGACCTCGCTAAAGCCGTCGCCTCGGCTGGAAGGCCAAAGAGGTCCGCTTCGGGTGGATTTGGGAGATTCCTGAGTCGAAGCGCGCTTTTCCCTTTTCGCATTAAAAGGGAACGACACCTTCGCGTCTTTCCCTTTCCCGTTTTCGGGACTTGAAAAACAGCGGAGGCCTTGGGCGATTGACCGACAGCCAAAAGAGCGTGTGAGTAGCTCTCCGGACCCACGTGATGAGCAGATAAAGGGCGCTGTAAAGGGCACGGGCGAGATTTAAACAAAAAACTCCCCCTCTCCCTTCACCGCCCCCCCCCCCCTCCCCCCAAAAAAAAGAAAAAAAAAGGCCGGAAGCGGGTTGTCGAACGATCTGTCGGAGTCGTGTCGCCTGACGTCTTTTGCAGTGTCCTGTTTGGACAGGCCTTATGGCGCAGCTTTCTGACTTTCCAAGGCGTTTTTCTCGATTTCACTTTTAATGCGAAATCATTAACTGTTTCATGGAGCGAAGCCGGCGTTGTCTGCGACCGGGGAAAGTGGCATATCAATTTCGTCCGTAGTAGCGAAAAACGGCAGCTAAATTTCGTCCGTACCAGCGAAAAACGGCAGCTAAATTCCGTCTGTCGCAGCAAAAAACATCGGCTAAATTCATATTGGCTGCGACGCGTTATAGTTCCAAGGTGAAACATGCAGCATAACACCCGTGTCACGCGGCAATGGATATAAATTGAAGAAGTTGTACCACATTTAATAGAAAATAAAGTAGATGTGCTTTATGTGCCCAGAGAAGCCCTCTACCTGGTTTTGCGGACCACGCGCCGGTAAAAGGGAGAGGGTGGCGCGCGCTTGGCTACCGCTCTTTCCTCCCATTCGGGTCACGTGTCAGGCGTGTCGGGAAAAGGGGGGGGGGGGGGGGTAGAGGAGCAGCGGGAAATTTCCCCCATTTCTCCCTGCGCGCTACTCTGTCACGTGCTCTACGTTCTGCATTCAGCCATGTCGCGCCACCCGGCCGGCCTGTGCGGAGGTCAGTGGGGCGCAGTGCTTGTAGGAATGCGCTGCATGTACTAATGCTTTCGCATCTTTACACGCAGACAATATTAAGTGTCCTCCTATAATATTTTGCAATCGAATCTCGGTTCAGGAAAACAATAAGATTTCATAAGGACTTGATGTATGTGGAGCCAGTTTTTGAAGATTCTCTACTGAAAGTTTGTAATTGCATTTCATTTCATTTTCATTTATTTACCCTTAAAGGTCCCCTTTCGGGGACATTACATAAGGGGGGATCAATCACATGTCAATCAACGAAAGACACAATGAAACAGCAAAAAAAAATACAATGAAACAATTACAACTATTTCTTCAACAAACACGCACTCAATAATAATCAACCAGAGAACCAAAAATAGAAAGCAAACAGGCAGTCAGTATTTCCCTTAAAATGCAAGACTAATGAGGAACGGAAAGCGTCAGGGCATATTATTAAGGCGATGCACTCAGGTAGAACATTCCATTCTGAAATCGAAAACCCAGAAATGCGCTGCACACAGTTAGAGTTTGTTAATCTACGAGAAGATCGGGGAGGAGGTTGAAAAAGCATCGATCTAATGTCCGGATGATGGTGGAATATTTTGTGAAATAGGCAGAGACGCGAGCATTTCCGGCCGGTAGCTAACGAAGTTAGGTTTAATTGGGACTTTAGAGCCGTAACGCTAGCAGTATGATTGTATACAGAGAGTATGTAGCGAGCGGCATGATTTTGGATGGCTTCAAGTTGGGTGGTAAGGTAGATTTGGCGAGGGCTCCAGATAGCGGCGGCGTACTCAAGTTTTGGTCGGACAAATGTCTGGTAGGCTAAAAGACGAAGATTCGGAGGACCAGAGTGTAGGCAGCGTCGGATGTATCCCAAAGTTTTTGATGCGGCGAGGGAAATGGATTCGATGTGAGCGGCCCAGGATAAATCGGAGGGAAGGAGTACACCAAGGTACTTGTATGATGGGACGTCTTCGATGGGTTGGGTTCCAAGAGAATATACGCATGACGAAACAGAGCGCCTGCGAGTGAAACGTACGAGTTTGCACTTTGAATAATTTAGGCTCATCTGCCAGTCGGAACACCAATTCATTATGGTAGACAAGTCATTCTGAAGGAGCACATGGTCGTCCGGAGAAGCAATTGGTCGGTATAATACACAATCGTCCGCGAAAAGACGCACTTTGGAGGAAATAGATTGAGGGAGGTCATTAATAAATATTAGAAAAAGGAGAAGGCCGAGGACCGACCCCTGGGGTACACCTGACGTAACGTTGCATAAACCAGATTCGTGACTGTTCACAACTGAAAACTGTACTCGTGAGGAAAGAAAATTTTGAATCAATGAAATGACGCTAACGTTTATTTTGAGTGCAGAGAGCTTTGCTAGTAAGCGAAGATGCGGAACACGATCAAATGCTTTCGAAAAGTCTAGAAAGATTGCGTCGGTCTGATGATGAGATTCGAAGTTGACCTGAATTTCATGGGTAAACAGTGACAATTGGGTCTCGCAAGAAAAACCCCTACGAAAGCCATGTTGGTGGTCGTAAAAGAAGTGGTTTTGATCAAGGTGAGACACAACATGAGAAAACCTTATGCTCTAGAAGTTTGAATGGGATAGAAGTTAACGGTATAGGTCAGTAGTTAGAGGGTAATGATCGATCACCGTCCTTGAAGACCGGTATGACTTTTCCTACCTTCCAGTCCGGAGGAAGACGACCCTCTGCCAATGACTGGGTATATAAGAGCGTGAGGTACTCGCTTGATATGTCTTTTGTGTTTATGAGGATTTTTGAAGAAATGTTGTCAGGTCCAGGGGACGATGAAACTTTGAGGCGATCTATAAGTCCGGCTACGCCGTCAGGGGAGATGATAATAGGTGCCATGCTGTTATAAGGAGCTGGTGGGACAGTAGGGATGTTCGTAGGCAGCCGTTGGGATCAGTCAAACAAATAGACCGGGAGTGGTCGCTTGGAGAAGTAAGGGTCCAGAATATTTTGGGGTTTGTTTGCATGAGGGTGGGTAGGTCTCTATTGAAATATTTGTTTTTTGCCGCTTTAATCTGGCGGGTATACTCCTTAAGGCAATCATAGTAGGAATCCCATGATATTGGAGACTGGTTCTGTTTAGCTTTTCTGAAAAGACTCCTTTTCTTGTTCCCCAGAGACCTAATAACATTGTTAAACCAAAAATTACAGGCGTCATTGTGAATACGAAACAATGGCACAAAACGCTCAATAAGATCATGCAATTTGTTTCTAAACAACAACCAGTTGGATTCGACCGTCCTTGTGGAGTGTTCGGCAAGAAATTGTGCGTAATATGCGATCAGTTCTCGATTTATTTCCGCGTAATCGGCCCTATTGAAATCATGAATCATTTTTGAAACTTGGTATTTCACAGTTTTGGGTTGTGTTTGGGTGACTTGCAATAACTTATCGTCGCTGAAACCTTTGCTATAGTCAATAGAGCAAACCAAATCGCGTGACGATGACAAACAAGATCCAGGCGGCTGTAAGATTACTTTCAATATTTTCATTGTTTTAATTATGGAAAGCTGCAGTTGATTAAACCTAATTCACGCAAAAATTATAAACCTTTGTACATTGACTTTTATTTTCTATTAAAAGTCGTATAATTTCTGCAATTTATATTTAGAGCAGCGTGACAGGCGTGTTATGCTGTATGTTTCACCGAAGGAAGGGGTCATCATCATTACCTTTTCTCATTGAGTTTTACTCAGGGGAGACTGTGTATGTTTATGTACTTTTACGTAACTCTTTGACCCATAAAGTTATAAACTTAAAGTTTTACATGTCATTTTCTTTCTCAGGTATACATCTGCCCCGCAACTTTCACATAAGACAAGAGGCACATCCCCACATTTGCTTTCGAGCGCGGTGCGTTTGTTTAGAAGCGGCAAGCGGAAGCGTACCGTCGCTAAAAAAGCTTGTGCCAAACTTGTACACACAGTTGCCTTGACACACAGTCGACTGCAGTCAAGAGCCTATAAGAACGCGCTACTGTCGCTAACGGGTGAACAATAACGAAGTTCAAGGTAACATGGCGGCGCCCGGCAACATCGTCGAAGTGGTCGATCTTAAGACAATCTCGCTGGCTTCCACGACATTCTGTCCGGTTTGAACCATCGCAGCCTTTGAAAAACTTTGCCCGAAGCGTTCCCCACAGCTCCCCGAACAAAGAATTTCCTTCCGTGAACGGAGAACCGGATCCGCATCGTCGAGTGGGGCGAGCGAACACGTGACCCTCCTCTTCTTTTTTGACCTCTGACTGGTCTATGGCAACACGCTCCCGCTGCTGTGGCGTCCAAAGATGACCCGGTCTCTACTCTGTTGCGGCGCGTTGCGAGGCACTGCGCGACGTCGCGCATCGATCCGCAAGGAACCACTTCTGGCTGTAAGGACGCCACTCCCCACTCAAACTCGTTTAAACGCAAATATGTCCTCGGCTGGTTCAGCCACTTTCGACTGCTGAAATACCGTACCTCTAAACAATCTCCTACGGCGAGAGTATGGTGCCCTGATGCCAGCGCCCTCCCTGCGGAGGGTGAGGACAATATGCGTCGTCTGCTCCGGCAGCCGACATTACGGCACCCACCACGAACGGCCGGCATGATTAGCGAGAGTCCATTAAAACAACAAAAAAAACCGCACTTGTTTCCAAGCTTGTTTTCTGGGACTCAAAACAAAGTACTGCTCTTTCTACTTAAATCTTTATGACATCAGCGAACAAAGGTCAGAAAACGTTGCAGAAACGTTCGCACAGGGTCGCTTGTGTAAAAAAATACAGAAAACGTCTTCGTTTTATCACTCGCTAGTTCGCGCTCAAATTTGACCTTCGATTGCACTTCATCGGTTTTAGTTCAATGCTATGTGAACAATACTTTGAGATGCATTATAACCTACGAAATTGAAGCTAGCTTGATCGTTCTGTCATAGATTGGGGATCACCAATGGATTGACCTTTGCAAACCCATTAAGCGTGTGGTTTCCTCGTACCGCCTGTGTTTTGTGGTAGTAGGCCTATGTCTGCGGCAGGGGGCGCACACATATACAGCATGTGTGCGTTGCGTCCGATTCCTTCAATGCCTTCTGGTCTTTGTCAGCATTATCAAACTATTGCTTTAATTTATTCCTAAAAGCTGGTGTGAGAATCTAAACTTATGTGTAACCGAAAATATGCGGATGGAGACCACGTACGATAATGAAAACTGCCCCTGACGTGTACATTTATATACATATACATGCTAAAAAAAAAAGGCTTATGCTGGAAAATTATAATGTGGATTGAATTTTGGTTTGTCCTCATTATTAGAAAAAAAACTGCCGTGCGCCTTAGGCTCGATTTCTGACGAGTGGAGTATTGTGCTTGTTTTTCTTTTGTGGTAATTATTCCGAGATTAAGCTAAGTGTGGATAATATTACTATTGATTATTCCCATTACTTTGAGTGTTCTGAACAATAACTGATATGGGGTATACATGCAGATATGCGCTGAACTTGAGTGTTCCCGTGGAAATGGACGTATAAGCACACTTATGCGATGACACTGGTCGATTGTCAATAGACCTCTTTCCCCCGAGTTTGGGATCAAATGTTTTCGGGATGGATATTGCGGGATGTATGGATACGATTGACAGGCGATATATAACGTATCTACAGCACTTGTTGGTCACGTAAAACGCGAGTAGAGTGCTGCAGTCTGTTGCTTTAATCTCGTGATAGAACGGGTTCTCGGTCAGGGAAATGTGTGTGCAATTGAGTCTACATTTGAAGTATGCGTGGCAACGTTCAAGTTTGTACTGGAAGGTGAATAACAATCTTACGTGCTAATATTGAAAGTAGGTTGTTTGTGCTTATGCTTTTTGATACCAGTCATGGGCACGTTACTGCTGAAATCTAATAGTGTTACAGTTACAGTTACTTAGAGGAAAAAAGTAACCCTGCAACAGGTAGTGAAAAAAATTGAAAGTGTAATTTGATACAGTTACATTTGTTTCGCTGAAGTAACGCCGTTATTTCGTCATTACTTTACAAAAGTATATTAGAAATCACTCAAAATTAACCTGTCTTAATATGCCTTTAAATTAGTGTATGTGCGTTTTAATACTTTTTGTTGTTCACAACATGGAATTTCATTTTTTTAGGAACAAACATTTTTTTTTTTTCAAAATTCAATATTCACATATTTGGTCCTTCCTATTTAAATGTTTACCAAAAATAGTTCCCTGGTCAAAATCTTGACTTCAGACAGTATTAGGGTAGATTGACTAAAAGCATTTATTGTATCTTTTTTTGCAAAATTACATAGGACTTTAGGTTAAGCTGTTAAGCTAGCAGATATTTGCTGATGACCCATGAAGAACTTTAAAATAAGCGCGAGTACTATAACGTATAGACGAATATAAAAGCACGCGTCTAGGTGTCAGGTATATCCAATCATGGTGCGAGTTTACAATCGGTCAATTCTAATTTAGGATTTCATTGGTGAGAAGAACTGAAACAGAAGCAATAAAAGTCAGTGCCAATGTGAAGTCATCAGTAAAATAAGTTGAACCTTGCAATCCGCTTTGTAGATGTCTGCTTATGCCACACCAAATCACTCGTTGGTCAACTTTTTTTCTACTGCGTGCGCACAGTCGTTTATGAAACCAGAAGCATCACTTAAATAATTGGAGAGCAATGTTGCGGCAACAATACTCTGTCAAACCCGTTGAACACGGCAGCGGTGCAAAAGAAGATCTGATCGAGGTACAAATGACCAGTGCGCATAGAATTCTAAACGGCTGTCGCGATCTTTTCTCCGCCACTTCCTAACCAGATGGGACACGTTTGCCTACCTCCACCTCACCACCACAACTAGAAGACACCACCCGGAATGCCCACGACGTGAATATCTATAAATCAACTGATGCCAAGCGTCTCTAATTCCGGCTAAGGGCGGCCTTTCAAGTTCAATGAAGCACACAAATAAGCAGAACGACACACACGTTTCGAGCGAATACTCTTTGCCAAGTGACGGGACGCGGGAACCAGAGCAATGGGCACAACAAGTGGGTGACGGGAGGCAAGGCCGGTAATTGGGTTGCAAAAAGCGGGAAGGGAGACCAAATGGGACTAAAGTCGAAATCCCTCAAGAATGCACTGGGAGTTGGGGGCAAAAGGACGAGGGTCGGAAAATCGGTTGTGCCGTAAGCCTGCGGGCGTTTGAGGCGACAATCACCAAAACTGTCCTTCGCGAAGAAAAGAGAAGCGCTTTAGAGATGCCCCGCATTGTTTCATCTACGTGCGCTGTAGGCCATGTACCATACACATGGGGTACGGACAAAAACGTCCACATCCTTCAGTTCGCGGGACCAGCTTGGCCAAGCAGCGTCACCCAAAATATAGTTCATTTTCATTTTTATTTTTTTTCCTCGTGGTACAGATGGCTTCTGCAGCAGGTTTTGCTGTGCCCTTCCCGTATCAGCACTCTGAACCCTCTGACGTGTTGCGAGACAATTTGGTGGTGGTGTTTGCAATATTTCTGCACATAAATCTGATATGTATTGTAAAGACTTTACTCTTTACAGTCTTTCGAAAAATAGTAACCTTGTTACAGTTAGAAGTTATTTTCCTTAAGCGTTATTGAGTGACAGTTGCAAGTTACTAAACACGAAACTAGTTACCGGTAACGCATTACTAGTGACCATTTACTGCCCAATACTGATTTATACTAATGTTAAAAATGCAAAAGCATTAACTGTCCCATGGAGCGAAGCCGACGTCATCTAATGTCTGTGGCAGCGAAAAACAGCACCTGAATACGCACTGGATGAGCGAAACGGCCCCAAAATACGCTTTGGCAGAGAGGAACGGTACCTGAATTCCCATTTCGACTGAACGAAACGGCACGTGAATTTGCATTGGCTGAGCGAAAACAGAACGTAAATTCCCGTTGGCTGGGCGAAACGGCCCATAAATTCATCTTGGCGGCAAGCGGAAGCGCCTCAAGAAAATAAAACACAAAGAAAAGCATTGTAATTCAGATGCCTCGTCACGGAACCCGTGGAATCGGCAGGGGTTGCCGCGCCTGTGCAGTGGGGGAGCGTATGTCACCGTCGGAGTGCCGTGTGAAGAAGGAAGACGTGGCGCGTTTCTTGTAGGAATACGCTACGTGTACGAATGCTTGCGCATTCCTACACGTTCATACTACAACCCTAGCTATATTAAGGTAATAGTTATATTGAATCAAGCATAAATTATATTTTTTTCTTAGGCAGCTTGAGCTTATTGTGAGATGTGGATTAGTTGATTGCAAATATTAAGTAATTTTAGTACCCCTGCCAAACGGAAAAGTTAATATATCTTCATTAAATGATATTGGATTGAATCCCCTGGCAATCCTGAGTGAAGATACAAAAATAGCAACCTGATTTGCCAAGCCTATAAAGTTACTCAATGAAAATTATAATAATTTTGCAATGTCACCTGCGTATAATGATAGAATTCAGTGCCTGCATGCGTTTACATCGCTTCCATGATTGTAAGTGACACCTGCCTAGCCGTGTTCGCAGTGACTACGTCTACATGATTTTTATCTGTGATCTGTTCTGCTGTGTCCAATCACTGCGTTTCTCGCCATTTCGTCAAAGAATCTCTGTATAAAATACGCATCCCTACAGCAGGAATTACGTGACTCAATGTTTTCGACTTAATAAAATAACATTTTTCTGTAGACGTCATATACGCATACCTCGTGCTATTCCTTACCGATTATTCTGCGATGTAACATTTTGCCCATGTAATAAAGTGCTTTCTAGACCAGTTGCTCTGTGCAGTTTTTGTTTTAGCTCATAAGACAAGCTTGTATTGCTACGATGGTTGATCCACGCACGTTGCCTTCGCTTCGGCGCTTCTGCGCGCGCCCTCGATGGCCTTCCTCTGCGACGTCACGAAAAGAGCGCTACGGCCTTAGCTTCTATGGGGTGTTGGTCGGCGCCGAGGATCGGGGTGCCGGCGACTCGTGCCACTTGACAGCTCATGCAACCGCCGACCGGTCGGTTTTTGGTTTTGTTTTCGGAACAAAAAAAAATATAAAAATGAAGATAGAAAATAAAATGCATTCTATTTTTATGATGCGCCAAAGACGTTTTATAGAAATTACTGTTATATGAAAATTTTTCTATTTTAATTTTTACTTCAATGAGAGCGCTCCACCACCGAAGCGCCGTTGTCGGTAGCGACGCTATTTACAACGCCGCCCATGCCGGCGACGCTATTGACAAACGCCACCGACGGCGGCGACGCTAATGTGAACGCCGCAAAACTCGGACTTGGACCAGGAGTCGGTAAATCCCCGACACCTAATGCTCCTTCAGGGTCATTAGAGGTCGGCAGGAGAGCGCGCATCGAGGAACCCTAGTGCCGTATTTCCGGTAGCTGTAGAACATTTGCGGTTTTCGGTATATTTCCTTTTCTTTTTCGCACATCATTCATTCTGCCTTGGATTAAAAAACTTTTTACAATTTTATAAAATATCATTTCTGATACACAGTACGTACATTTGATGTTGCAGATACCACGAAACCTCCGACCTAGTGAAATTCAGTTCCCAGGATTACCTCATAGATGGCGCCAGCGTGCCAGTGTGTTCTCTCGTCGTAGGATATTACAAGAACTGCGTCCTCAGCAGACGCATATGTGTGAACGGGACCTTACACGGCACGCAAAGCCGCGATAGATACTGTGCTGTGTAAATCTACACTCTCAGAAGAAAAAGCGTATATTCTTATACCCCTTGTCCCATATATGGCACCCCGAAACTTCAGTTCAACGTAGAGCACGCTGTTTAACAGGCGGCTTGATAGCCGAGTGGGACAACTTAGTGAAATAGCTAATGTACGTGTTATTGACTACAAAAAAAGTTTTCGCGCTTTTCTTGGTATTACTGCTAAACCTCAGTGCTTCTTTTCCGTAGTCCTCGATACGTATTTTAGTTGTTTAATGAGGTATATCTCACCTTTCTCAAGCACCTCGTAAAATTTGAGGCCGTCTGTTCGAAGTCAGTGCTCTGTGTGTCGAAATGAAGTTTTGGTGTGTCATATGTAGGACAAAGGGCGTAAACATATACCGTTTTTTTTTTTTCTGAGGGTGAACGGTATGATATCTAGATTTTAAATAAAGTAAGAAATTCCGGCTCACATGTGTCACTTCCCTTCGCATTCCTTATGTAGATGGTGTCGCCAACTGTGCTGCCGTTTGAGCGAGCCAGCGTGATAAGCACAGTCCTTCCGTCCCTAAAATATAAAGTCAGTTCCTTGTAGTCAGGCGAAACGAAGAAGGGTAGCCAAGTGCATGTGTATATTTACCATTTTTTCTACCCATCATCCCAGAATTTTATTCTGCTTTCCGCGGTCTTGGCTGCTTCGTCTGCCTTCAACAATTGTATGGAGACACATATCCCAGAACGTATGTAAGGATCATATTTCTCTGAGCGGTACATGAGGTAAAAAGCGTCAGGCTGAGTCACAGTCTGCAAAAAAAGGTATTGAAAACAATTAGTGACTTGAGCTGTCAGTGCGGTATCTATATTTACTCCAAAACTCAATACATACTGCAGCGTCTGCTCTTCCGCAGGGCACTTAGGAGAGCCATCGCTGGAATCTATGAATGATGGAACTGATAATATTTTCAAATCTAAAAAAAGAAAACTGCCTGCGCTGTGGCACTGAGCTTAAAGCTTCACCTGTCCAAATGCCAGAACTCAAACCGTTTCTTTTTTTTAAGTTCGAAATGTTTTTTGTTTTTTTTTGGCGCTACCCGCCATTTCTAAATTCTGTCTGTTCGCCCGTCCGTCTGTGCATTTTCCAGCAAATTTAGTGGGAAAGGTGCCGTTACATGATGTTACCCACGTCACGTGACGTATACTCCTTGGAGAGATTAACGGAACAACACTTATCTGTCAACTAAGTTTCCTCGCTACATTTAGCGGGAAAATTCACGTCCTGTGACCTAGACACCAATCCGGTTTCCCCGCTAAATTTGGAGGTAAAGTATAGTCATGTGACATGACTATACTATAATATAGTCCCTCATATTACCTTAAAAATAAAGTTGCTGCCAATTTAAAAACAAAAAATGTTTCTCCTGCCCGGACATGTAATCTTGAGCTTCAGAGACGTGGGCCAAATGCGCCCCGCCACTCGGCTCTGTCGTCTGCATCGTAGTCCGCCCTTCATCATGGCAAGAGTTTGGCGCCATATTGTTTTACGAAAAGGGAGTTGCGCCTCGTAATTTCACAATGTAAAATCCATCTGTGAAATACACCGTTGACGACAAGTTTAGGTTGCTAACTGCAGGCGTCGACGTTTACGGCCCTTTTTAGGTTGACCCTCCGTATTTTAGACAACCTATATATTGCGAGTCAAAATATGCACAAACAGGACCATTCTGACATTTTTACTATAAATTTGTTACTTATCAATTCTTTTTTTTTAATATAGCGTATAATTTTTTTCCCGTGCCATACTTTATTTTTTATATAATTTGGGAGGGGCCCCGATTCCTCGGGTTCCTTTTATCAAGGATCTTGGTGTATTCATCGATAGTTCACTATCCTTTAATAATCACGTGTCTATAACCGTTAATGCAGCACTGAGAGTGTTGGGAATGATTTCACGGTTGTGTCGCCAGTTTTCTACACCCCGTTGTTTACTGCACTTGTTTAAGACATTAGTGAGGTCAAGATTAGAATTTGGCTCAATTATTTGGAATTCATTAACGTTATCTCAGGCTCTTTCAGTAGAAAATATACAAAAACGAATGATTAGAATTATGTATGACCGTTATATTGGAAGGAAATATTTTTACCATTATGAAACGTTACTTGTTCGATTTGCGTTGCACAAGCTTGCTGTACGGAGGCAATACAGAGATTTTATATTTCTTCACAAAGTTGTACACGGAGAAGTGAATTCAATTGATCTGTTGCGTTTCATAGACTTTCATGCTCCGTAAAGGGTCAGTAGGAATGTGCTAACCTTTTACCCATCTTGTATGCCATCTGTGTCTCCTTTATCGAGAATTCAATTAGCATTTAATAAGACCCATCTTGACATTTTTCTTTGTTCAAACCAGTTTATGTTTTATGTGCGAAAGTGAATGTCCTTGAATTACCTATTGTAAGGCGGGTTCTGTATAGTCTTTCAGTTTCTGTTATCTGTTTATATTTTCATTGTGACAAGTATTTTAATGTTTGATATAGTGCTGTGTTTTAAATTTCTTTGTGCACCACATCATAGACTGTAAAGTTGTTTGTGGGCACGTAAAATAAAGATTTATTTATTTATTTTATTTATTTATTGTTCACATGGGGGTAACGTCTGTATATAATTTTTTGGTATAGTAGTTTATAAAGACACTTTTTACAGCGCTTCAAACATGTTCTAAGGTCAAAGTTTCGAATCTTCAACGTGAGAATAAAAAAAAACCCTCTTTGAATTAAAAAAATTCATAAAAAATTATGTCAAGCATTCTAAACCATATTGTCGTGTTTTCGTCTGAAATATAGCGCTTCGAAAAGCTCACATTTGGCTACTTTTACACTTTGACTTCCAATTCGTGATTTTTTTTTTTATTTCGTGATGTTTAAATATATAGCATTGGGATTTTTCCCACTATTATTTACATAAGTGCCTATCATCCCCATATAAGTTGTTGCTCTAGATCGGGGGTGGCCAAGCCAACCCGGCCTAAGAGCCGCAAGCAAAACCACGGAAGTTCCAAGAGCCGCATGAAAGAGGAAAGGCAGAAAACGGGGGGGGGGGGGGGGGGGGGGGGGGCAGAGACAAAATTTTGTCCAGAGCAATAGATGAAAGTCAAACTACTTTCAATGTATCCGAGTCAAAAGCAGTCCAACTGTACGTAAGGTAGGAGTAGCACAAGACTACCAAACCGCAACCTTTCTTTCGATTTAAAACATGTTCCATTTCTCTTTTTAAGGAAGTGCTCGTGTGACCGGGAGGGAGAAGGGGGGGTGGGGGGGAAGGGGGGGGAGGGGGAGGGAGCTGCGAGCCGCACTTTAACACGCGAAAAGCCGCATGCGGCTCGGGAGCCACAGTTTGGCCACCCCTGCTCTAGATTATATGCAAAAATAATAACAACGCTGCAAACATATCCCAAAATAAAATAAAAAAGTACTTCAAGTTCAACGTAAAATTTAAAACAAAGTCTTTGACGTATATATATATATATATATAGGGTATTTTAAGAAATATTAACAAATTCGATACTGCATGCGTAAAATACGGGTCGCAAAAAAAAAAAAAAAAAAGGCTTACGTCGTTTTGGTCCTGTGCCAGGGGCCTATTAAGGAAAACTGTTAAAGTCGGGAATAATTAAATTTTTAATTACTTCCGCGTAATTAACTTTTTAAATATTGTGTTTAAGGGGATGGTTTCAATTAAAAAATTGCTCAGCATCATCGAAAAAGAGTAAATCAAGAAATTGCAGAACGATTGAAATCACACTAAGCATTTTACGACTTTTTGAAAAACCTCACAAACTCGACGGGTTTCTAAGTTTCGGTTTGCAATCGGAGCGCATCTCAGCCCCAACGGCACCGCGCCCCGTGAAGAAACTGTGCAACCAGCCTCTGCTGCATTGCGATAGGACAGCGCAACGCAGCAGTGTGCGCTGTCCTCGCGCAACTGCGTTCCAACTGATCAGGAGTGTGCCTGCAGATCAGTTGCAAGGTTGTGTTGCTTTGTGGCATGACTTTGAATCCAGTACACGTTAAAGGGGCACTCAAGTTGATTCATAGATCGTCCAATCATTGTCATAACTCAATCTATAGGCTCTAAGCGACCTATAAAGCTCAAAATTACATTCAAGAGCGCCGGGTTTCCATATTAAAAGCGCAATCAAAAATCGTATCACGCTCCCCTTTCTGTATTGTGGCGCAGAACACCAGGGAGCGCCACCAGACGCGAGGGCAGCATCGGAGAGCACGCGACAGCCAACCACGAGTGACGGCTTCCCGGTGGGCTGATTTTTCGAACGCGCGCAGAAAGGTGGGCGTCACACGATCTTCGGTTAGATTTTTAACAGGAAAATCGACCGCCCTTGAATAATATTTCGGTGTTTTAGGATGCTTAGAACCACGAGATTGAGTTATGACAGTAAATAGACGTTATGCGGATCCACTTGAATGCACCTAAACTGCAGGTTGAAGTATTACGGTGAAAGGTGTTATCGTTTGACACAGTTCCATCGTTTAGAAACCTTTTTGAGCTCTTGAATTGCCGCTAAGAAGTCTGCAAAAATGTGAAGATTGCGGATGGTCGGCAGCTTGGTGGTTGCTGCTTGTATAGTGACGTGGATGGCCTGTAGTTCCATGACAAGAGGATCGGCTTTCTCAGATGCATATCGCTGGTGCCCCTGAGTGCAAGTATGTCAGAGGTGCTGATAAGGAAGGAAAATCCGTCGCCGTCTGGGAAGATCGCACCATCAGTGTAAGCTTGACAGTGGTTGTCGTGCTGTGTTTCGGGGCAGGGACCTTATAAGCCTCCCTGATCGCGACGTCGTAACTTGGTCGGTTTGTTAGTGGTAATGTCGGAGAATTTCCATGGAAGTGCTGGTTTCGACTGTACGTCCAGCGGGGGGCCACGTTGAAAATGCGCACGTAGTGGAGCAACTGCAGGTACAAACTGCTGATGCGTTGCCTGTACTCGTTGAGAGATAAATTTTGTGATTGTGTTCAACCTCGTGTGTTTTTGTAGGATTTAAATTGGAGTAACTCGAGGTAGCGCCGTTATGGCGCACATTGCGTCACGATTTCTGGTTTCCAATTACGATCACTGTTCCGCCGTGTCTCGATGGAACTGCACCTGGTATATAATTCGCGGTTGCAAGATGGCACGCACCAGCCGTCGAGCAATGTCGGTATACGAGCTCAACCAGATTTCGGTGCTATACGTCGAATGAGAAGGAGTGTTGGCTTGGCTTTGATTGAAGAATAGTGGGTAGACCTCAAGTCAGCTTTCTTTGAGGTCTATCCACTATCCTTCAATCAGAGCCTGACAGAGCTCGGCGTCTTTCTGATGTAACCGCAACTTCTGCGCAAGGAGTTCACGGCGTGCTCCCCGCATAAGGTTGGTTATTATGGTTTTGTGGTCAGTATTGTCATACGCTTTGGAAATGTCTAAAGCTACCATTGTGCATACAGCTTGACTTGTATGATGTCGTCCACCAGAATCGACAGGGCCTTCTCAGTACCCAAGTACGGTCGAAAGCTGATTTTCGCGGGGGAGATATTTCCCGTAGCTTTCGAGCCACCGGGAAACTCGTGTGGCCAGCATCCCTCTAAATGCTTGCAAATCTTTAGTGTAAGCGAAATCGAATCGTAAAGCTCGGAGATTGTTGGGTGTCTTTTCGGGCTTCAGGATAGGGCCACAATAGAATGTTTCCAGTCAGAGGGGATGTTTCCTGTCTCCCATAGTTGGTTGATGGCCTGCAGGAGTGTGTCAAGAGCCGGACCTTTCAGGTTTTGGAACACCTCAGTAGAGACACCATCGTGACCGGGGGTCGTTCATTTCTTTGCAGTTTCAATCGCCGCAATAAGTTAAGCCATGCTAAATGAACTAGATATCTCTGCCTGGAAGTTGGAGTCAGACTCCTCAATATCGGGGTACTCTACGGGTGAAGCCTGATCACATTTGGGAAAGAATGTTTGAGTTGCATAGGCTGCAAAATCTTTCGGTGTGCTTTGCAGTGCGAAACGAACGTAGCTGGGCCGGGCTGTTTTCCCCCTCGCTCCATAGAGTGACACGTGCGTCAGAGAGCTTTGTTTTTAGTACCGCTCCCAAGGCTATCACACCAGTAAAACCACCTTTGTCTCGAAAGCTGTTTCTCGTGCCGACGCGCTTCGTCCGCGAGATGGTTCACACGGGATCGACTACCAGGCATAGTTGGGTTCCTAGACGCAGCCACGTCCGCCTGTTGTCGCATTGCCCAGAGCTGCAGAGGCGTAACTTCTGGTTGTGGTTGGTCTTCATCCACCGTCGAAGTGGTGGTCGAATCCCAAAGGAGCTGTTGCCAAGCTGGAAGGAGCTCCATGGGATCGGTAGGGACCATCGTGGCCGATACTTCCCGAAACTTATCCTAGTGTGTGACCGCCACCCGACGCCCGATTTTCTTGAGGCAAGCACTGTGAAGGCCGATACTTAGTGGCATGAGGAAACTGCCCCATCTGTCTGGTTGCGTGAGCCATTGCGGCACTCCAGGGCCAATTCACTACGTGAGGTCGGGGGCATGCGTCATTGCGGCCGTTGACGCAATGCAGGTGGATACCCCTTGATGGTTGAGTAGTGTAAATACGGTGTCTGTCATGGCATTTCTAACTTGATCCCTTCCTCGGGTGTTCTACTGGTTGTTATCTTCATTCCCTGTGGGGACCATTGAAGTATCCACCCAGCAGGATAGGGGCCCCCGGATACGTTGTGCGGAGATGCGGTATCCATCCCGTGTTGACTCTTGTGCGCCGCGGTCTAACGTGGAAGAATATAAGAATGACAGGGGTCTTGACAAAAAATATGAATACCGTGGCAACTTCTTTGTTACAATTAAACCATTTTTCAACACCAATGAATGTGTGTGGTATCCTATCCGATACATATACTGCTGCTTTGCCGGGTGCTGATATAGTTAGGTTACGCGCTGACCAGGGATAGATTGATTATGGTAGCCAATAAACTGGGATAAATCACATAGTTTATTGTGGTCTTTGAGAATAAAATATCATACGTGTAACTTGTTGTACTGGAGTATCGTTTTGATTTCTCCAATTTTAGAGGTAGCGCCCCTACAGTTCCACTGCATAATTCCGTCTCGTGAAGGACGCTCCGCGTGGTTAGCCATTCTGCAAACAGTCCTCAATGAGTTTCGTCAATTGAGTGAAGCGTTCTAGGATGGCTGTACAGACAAGTTGAGGGGCCTTCTGCGATTGATGTGCTGTAGTAGTCTGTGCACTGGTACTGGTTTCGTCGGACGATGTGGGAAATGTTCTGTTTTCAGTCGTGGTGCGGATACCACCGTTTTCTGTTTCCGAAGGAGCTCAAGCTCTGTGTTGTGCAGCCTCTACTTGTTGTTGGGGCCGCCCTCGGGGTCTTTGTTTTGTTTGGCTACCGTAGAATATAGGGTTGCTGTGAGCCGAATGTATTCTATCCCAGGGATTCCTCCAGCGCATTATCAAGCAGCTGATACCGATTGTAAGTGGGGACAGTTTTCCCTGCCATACGCATGGTATGACGTGACCGAGCCGTGGCCTTCTGCTTCATCGGGCAGTTTGGGACCGTCATGTCATGGTTATCTAATTTACAGAGGCCAAATCTGTACCACAGTCGTCCTTCTGGTGTCGCCCGTTCTGGGTCGATATTACTTTGTGGACAGAATGCTTGAATGTGACCTATTTTATAACTCCGACAGCAGAATATTGCCCGTGGGAGGTGAAGTTTCGGGTGCAGAACGTGGCCGTAGTAGAAGTGCTCAGAGAGACGTTTGAGGCATTTCACTAGGCAATTGCGACTCTTCCCAATAAATTGGGTAGTGAGCACCGTGTATGAGTGAGACGTTATTTCATGACATGATTTCAGGGGTGTCTTCCCGCTAGATTTAGCGGGAAAAGTGACGTAAGGTGACAGCCACGTGACGGGAATTTTTCCGCTAAATTTAGCGGAGAAACTAAATTTCTTCATTGGTGACATGACACCAAATCGTGTGACGTAATTTTCCCCACTACATTTAGCGTGGAAACTAAATTGTAGGAGGACGCGAGGAGGAGAGGAGGATGGTAGGAAGACGAGGACAGGAGGGTACAAAGAAGGAGAAGGGCATACCCTCCCCTCCGTGCCCTCCCTTCCTCCTTCTCAGGAGCTGCGCCATAATTTCGCATTACAGAGATTTGAAAACGTCTTTAATTTTTTTCTTGTCGATTCCTCCAAGTTCTGGATGTCTTTCTGGAACCTGGGGTCTTGATTGGTCCTGTTCACTGTGTTACCAGAGCCTCTGAAGGCCTGGAGATTCATAAGGTGGGACTCCACCGCCTGTGGTCACAGTTGTTGGGTAACCAGTATTCAGAGCACTGGGTAGAATGTTACTTTCAACATCGGCTTGTGTTGTCGAGGACGTGGTAAGGAATAGTTGCGACATGCTTGTTGGCGTGGGCGACGCAGCGCGCTGAGGGTCAGCTGGGAGCGTGACCTGCGCTATCATAGCTACCTCCATCGGCTGCGCGGCAGCATGGATCGGCGAATCCTCGTCAGACCTAACCATCAGGCGATGATCTTGCAGGTCTTCCCAAAAATTGAGGGCGGAAAGGAATGTTGGGCGAGACAGCTCACCGAGGTCCGGAGGTGTTGATATTCTTCCGTGCAACTTTATAGCTCAATTTATCGAAATTTCCGCAGTGGGCGACCAATTTGTACGGAGCTTTCAGAAACAGCGTCTTCTTTCTTGCAGCGCCCGCAGCGCCGACCCACTACAGTCCTTCCGACATATTTACGCGCATATAGAGCAAGCTACCTATCGAGCAAGCACGAAGGCAGAATCGCCACAGAACGGATCCGTGTTCATGCATCCAACTACTGTCTGAAGTTTATAGGTGCACTTAATGGATGTGTTTAGGGTGCGAGATATCAAAAATGAATACTTAAGCACAAATTAAGAAAAAAAATGAAATTATCAGAACTTTATACAACGAAGGAGTAATTGAGGCCGCGTGTTGCAACAAAAAGGTCGGCCTCGAAGGTACATTTTGAAGCGCAGTATTATTAAAAATGACGAAGGAACGCAACATGTTTTAATGCGAAAACATGGCGATGCGGTGTGAACATACTTTACTTAATTTTAAAAAAATTTATTGCACGTTGAATTTGCATAACGTTCTTGCCTTGAGACATGCTTGAAGCGCTGTCAATAGTTTCATTTATAAACTAGAGCAATAATTTATATAACTAGATGTTAGATCCGTTTGTGAAGAATATATAAGAAAAAATTGAATAGTAAAGCTTACAAACGGTACGAGATAACAGCTCACCAATGTTGGATATTCATGTAGTCAGATGTGTGCATTTGGAAGTGTTATGTTTTAGACTGAGGCAAAATAACGCAACATGTTTTAATGAAAAACACGGTAATATGGTGTAGAATTTCCCCTGAATTAAAGAAAAATCTGAGATTTTTTTTGTTTTAATTGCACGCTGATGTTAGCCGCTCACCACACAACGGCACCCCTCTTTGTTAGTTCTTCCATTTTCGGAGTAGTGAGCGGCCTTTCTCGTGCGGTGTGTGTTCAATGCTAGCCGTTCGTGGTTTGGTAGGCGGCGGACTCGCGTTTCGTCAAAAAATGAATTCGGTCTGCTGTTTGTTTTACGTTAAGCTCAAATGAACGCCCTGTGGATTACGTATGCATCATGTGGTGCGTACACCTTATTTCTTGAGTATGTGCTATTTATTCCTTTTGGCAATAGAAACGTCATAAGCCGAGCTAGTGCCACGATCTTAATAGATTTGTGCAACGATTTTAACTTCGAAAGAATTTTCATCTACTTTTGACATTGTTTATCTCGTCACAAAGGATACCAAACCACTTCTTCTTCCTCCGAAATGTTGCGATTCCGCCACGTAATCGCGAGGCAAAAGTCAGAATATTTTCCGACCTGCGGCATCGAGCGGCGACCATGAGAACCACGTGGCATGACGTCAGTGGGGGACTTGTAGAAATATCGGAAGTTATGGAAATACTTGCTCGATAGATGGTAACTTTTCTATAAATCTTGTCGTTCCAACATGAATATAAAAGCGTCAAAAACTTGGTATCATCGAAATAAAAAATTTTATTATCCATAGTTTCAGTGGCGCATCTATCTGAGGTCATCAAAACCGGCAGCTCTATCTGCTACCGCGAACAGCCGTTAGAAACCGTAGGGGGAGGGGGGCAGAGCCGAACGGGGATGGCCGGACCCGGACGAGACTTTCCTTTTTCCGCCATGTTAATCGCGCTGCGCAAGCAAGTAGTCACGTGGTCGCTAGCGGGTGAGTTCTCGCTGCTTACTGATGGCTCTAAAGAGAGAGCTTCACCGGAACCCCGCGCGTTGCCCATTCACTTCACAGAGCACGTGACTCGGAAGATTGTGAAGGAGTAGAAAGGTGCCGAAAACTTCATTCTTTGTCCATTTATTTTAAAATAAAAACTAGACCATGCAAGCAAAAGCGTTCTTTTTTTTTTTTTTGCTGTTTAATTCAGGAAGGTCGAGACACCAACTCCCAAATTATTTAGGCAAAGCACTCAAATTATTGCACAGCTCCTTTAATTGCTGCGCCAGCTCCGGGGTAGTGCTACGCAATTACGCTCACAGCGTCTACGTCGGTCTCATTGGTCGTCATGTACGGTGCCGATAGCATTGAGCAGTTTACGCGACTGCCGAAGTGGGTACAAAACCTGTCACTTCGGGCGATCGGAGGCGAGTTTCGATGCTCTACGGGGGAACACGAACAACGCAGCGCAGGACAGGCTTTGGTAGCTCCAATAACAAACCAGCTTACACGAACCAAAACACCGCAGCGAAGCAAATTAAAATTACGAGTCCATTATTTTCGCGACGATTTCAAGTGACGGACGTGAACATTGCGTTTCTTTTTTAAATTGTTTGCTGCAGCGATAGGACTAGAGGCCCTCAACCCCTTTTGTTTTTTGATTGTGCGGGTTTGTAATTTTTAGGGTATCTATAAAAGAAACAATTAATCGTATTTTAAAGTTTGTTGCAGCCTAAGTATGCCGACCAACGTTTTCTTAGTTTCTTGTTCTCTTTTATAAACACGCACTTGCTGCCTCAGTCGTTAAAATATTTGCACTATAAGTAATAAAATAAGAGAGAGAGAGAGAGAGAGAGAGACCTACGTGTGCATGGCTCTATATTCTGCATCTAAACAGTGACTATCCCCATTTAAGCAACACAGGCAACTGAACCACGCGACGTGACAAAGTTTTAGCAGAGACTCGATCAAATAGGATCACGCAAGTGCTTTTGTGAGACTGAGGCAGAAAAAGGGGAAAGTTTCAAAGTAGAAGAAAAATGAACAGTCGAGGACACCAGCTCGCCTGCGCAGCTCGCCTGCGCAATCACTACATTATCAATGCTTTTGTGAGACTGAGTAAATTGTTTGTATGCTTTCTTTGTGAATAAACTTAATATTATTCTTATCTATTTAGACGAAAAACACAACAGAGACTGGAGAAGAAAGGATTTGTTAGCAAGACAAATGTAAGAAGGCTGAATAATATGGAGACTTTTTGATCCTTGGCGAACATGATCAAAATGCATTGTTTTTTTAATTAATCACTCTCGAAAATGCAAAGGAATGGGATGACGCGACAGCATTTTGAACATTTTGTTGAAGCAAATAAACTTTAATATAAATAGAGTTAGTGTGATTCCTCAGCGACTTTACTCTCAATGACTTGGTTTTTTATGGGATACGGCCAAATAAAAATAACTCTTCGATCCGTTGTGGTCTTGTAGTGGATGCGTTATCCAATAGACAACAAAAATTCCAGATCAGAAATTCTTCAGCGCAGTGCCCAGGCAAATTGCATGGAACAACATTAAAATTATTTATTGAGCAGATTCATGTTTCATGAGATGAGGAAGATAATCCCCTACATTTGCGGAGGACAGTATACCAACATAAATATTTACACAAGTTAACAAATTAAGGGTTCCTCGCAGCACAAACCTCGCCTTTCGTCAGCGTGCTCCTAGTGCGTAGCTGTCTACCACCTTCTGTTTTATCGACGTTGACATCTCGATAGCAAGACCATTGAGTCGCTTTTCGCCACACCGCGATATAATCCAAGTTGTAATCCGAGGAAGGGTAGAAGGACCGCTCAGTCGTCGCAACATTAACTGGCAGTGTGGCAGGTATGCCGAGCCGTGTCCTCATCTTGGGATATAGCTCTGCTTCGACTCTTGAAGTGTCTCTACAGCCGTCCATGGAAAAGGCCCCTTCTCTTATTCTCGTCCCAATTCCACCATCCTCAGTGAAAATTCGGCTCTGAGGATGGTTTGCAATTCTACATCTCCCCTTCCGAGGAGCACGCCATATTTCACTGGCTTGAGCTTCCTTATAATTCACGTGGCGAGGCAAAAGTGTGTTGAGGCAGTACACGTCCAGCACCTCTTCTGGTAAACGCTGCTTGCAATATTCAACGTCGGATTCCACAAGAAGAATGTTTACATGGGGCGGAAATATGAGTCGGCTGTCTGTGGAGACAATTTTGCGCAGTACCTTTGTCGTTGCACCAGATGAGGCACATCTAAATGGGCTCCCGTCTCCCATGTTCTCGGCAATGTCTTCTGCATGTGTGAAAATCTCTTGAAAGTCTTCTGGACGTTCAACGGGTTCCACTTTTCGCTCGGGATGACGATCGGGACTTTTACGATGTCCGAGGCACTGTTCATTTCGAGATTCGGCTTTTGGAGCAGCCGACTCAGGGGTAGTGGGACTGAGGGAACGTCGTAGAGAGGTGGCGATGACGAATTCAGGACTGGTCTAGGCAGGAATGTCGCCTTGACAGCCGGGTTTTGTTTTTGCCACTGGGAAACCGTTTCTAACGCCTTTGCGATGGTTCTCAGTCTCTCTCTGAACTGTAAAATAGCGTCATCACTTTTGACCCAACGTGTGTTGAGTGGAACGCCAATTTGCCATATTACGTTCTTAACTTTGAAGAAGCACCACTTTCCCTTCGCCGGTACGTTTCGCGTCTGGTGAACTTGTACACTCATCTCTCTCCTTTTTTTAATTCTTTTTATTGAAATATTAAAGACGTCGTTAAGGAAAAACAGTCGACCGAATCCACTGTCCTGCTTCGGCTGTGCAAATATAGTGTGTTGGCCAAATAATCACCACTTGACCGAAAACGAGGCACGCAATCAGCATTTTTTTTTATCCCACTTAGGCGGATAAAGAAGAAATGGCGACGACAACCATTGTCAGCATCTATCTTCGAACATATTTTGTCGATTTTGAGGCTTTGTTTTTTAGTATCGGCAGTATTGGATATAAAGAACACTGAAAACTGATATAGCAGCACGATGCCAATGTGTTTTGACGGTCGGAGGTATGTTGGGCTGCTGTTCTATTGTAGTTCGCAGACAACTCCCCAGACGGCGCTCGGTACTCGAAAAAGGTTCATTTTCAATAAAATATACGTGACAAATCCTCTCGTTGTGTTCATTGCAGGGATGCCCCTGAAGATAAGCTTTTGTGAGCATACCCCCCTTTTGGCCTTGAAGGAGCTCCTGCTTTACTGTTGCTTCCTTCGTTTTCTCTCTCTCCCTATGCTAAAAGCGTGGAAGAAGGTGTGGCAGTCGCCAGACTAATAAACCGGAGACTTTTTTATTCATTGATTACGCTCTCTGGGCGCGCGTAACGGCAGGAGCATGATAACGTGGTGAAGGTTTCAGGAATGACGTAGTAGCCTTTTCCAATCCCGGAATGCTTGCTTCCTTGCCTAGTATCTCGTGTGCTGTGCTGCGACAAGCGGGACTGCCGAAGATTTCGCCCGCGACAACGTATTCGAGTGCATTAAAGCTAGCAGTATGAAAATTTCAAGGCGTATATCGGCAACAAGCGATTTCATACAAAAAAAAAAATCTGAGGAAATTCTTGTGTGATGCGTTTAGTGTTCGGTAGAGAAAATGGATGCTTCTGCCAGATCGTGTTGAATCTTTACGGACCTTTTTCTTCTCGTTTGTGTGCGTGCGTGGTTGTTCTGCAGTGCCCGTGTCGACATATATCTCGGATTACATCCTGGAAGTCCCGTATTTTCATTGTAAGTTCGCTGCAACCTACTGCTTTGCAACAATTTACCGTTCCGTTTCGGATTACCTCTGGTAAACTGCTGACTTTCTTACTGTCCCTGCGTTTTGTGAAAACGCATTTCATGGACACCTTTTGGTTGGTAAACGTCTTGTAGACACGTTTCGTCGACACTAACGTTTCATCGTCACTCGTCACGCGAAATGCACGCGAAATGCACGGTGTAGGCACATTTCGTCGCGCGTGTATCTCTGGGGCGCATGCTCACCGACCCAGCCCACCCGTTCACGCCGCTTCGTGGCGACGATCTGCGGTGGCTCATTACAAATATATTGACCCACCTGTGCCACCCGTAAAAATATGTTAACCCATCCGTGTCTACTGCTTGTTTTTTATTAACAGTGACAGGCCAGTAAAAACAAGAATGATTGCTGATGACTCTATAATACGCCGTAACATCCCGCAAGGGCGCTTTCACCCTTGAGATCGCCCATCCCCATTTTTTTCCCACTACATATCTAAAACAAAATTCCGAAATATCAGCCACCACCTATTCTCGTCGGACATCACGAGATATCCGACGGAAATCACTTTGACTGCGCGATCTGCGGTATTGGTACGTCAGACAAGAGAGTTTCTAGCGGGTTCATGCGTTTTGATCTGTGATCTGCGCGTGCGATATTGGTTCATGTGACGTGCCAGCTGATCCCACGTGTTTATTGCATCGTGAAATGCGAGTCTGCTGCGTCCGCGATCCGTGGTATTTGTACCCATGGCATGCGCGTTCGCAGGGGGTTCCCGCGTTTTTTGTCCGCGTTCTGCGCACGCGCTATCGATTCCCGTGACATACGAGTTGACCCGACTGTTTGTGGCACCATGAAATCCAAATCTGCTGCATCCGCGATTGGCGACGTTGATTCCCATAACATGCGAGTTCGCGGCAGGTTCCCGCGTGACATTTGCACCATGTACCGTGTTTACGCGATTCTAACGCGCACTTTTTTTTCGCCAAAATCGGTGCCCAAAACTATATGGGCGTTACAATCGAAACCAAAAACCGAAACTAAATAAAACCGCAATTCTCGGAATAAGGTGGCTAAGCCTAAAGTCACTGGATCCTGGGAAAGTAACGCCAAGCTGCGCGTGTGGTCGCCATCTTGGTTTCATGAAATGAGCAATTTCTCCTTGACCCCTCCGTTCTCGGTGAGCCTATCTAGATTCGCTGGTGACGGGTAGCTTTATTGAGTCGTTTTTGTATACCGAGATTTTGCTAACCACACACCGGTGAAACAGGCGTACAGGTTCGTACCACCACCAGATGCTGTGTCGGTGCTTGGGGGCACTGAAATATAAGTTTACTTTTTCGTCGTTTACCCTGAGACTGGGGGGTTTTTGAAGAGCAGAAGTAACAGAAAAAACAGACAGGTTTTTCTGTTACTTCTGCTCTTCAAAAAAAACCCCAGTCTCAGGGTAAACGACGAAATGGTTGACTTCTACCAGCTAGCCTGTACTTTGACTCTTTTCTCGTTAAGTTTACTGTCTTTAAATACGCAAGAATAATAACATAATTGTAAGAGATCCATGGATATGGGCCTGATTAATAAGTTGATTGCATACACAGTGCTAAAGACTTTTACATTGAAGAGGAACGCTTCCAGTACGATGATGCTCCATGGTGATCTTGGCACGACTGGTTTAGAACGACCCCCTGGAAACTCCGAAGATTTAAACGGACCAAGATGGCGATTTCCGTGGCAACGCAGACCGATTAGCCAATCGCCTCGCGAGGTTTGGGTCGTCTCTATGTCAGTATACGTTTCTGTCCGGCTGGCAGGTAAGAAAGGCAATGGCGCTACTTTCCCAGGATCCAGTGACTTTAGCTAGGCCCAACGCCATCGCGACCGTTTGTTTACAATCGCCATTTCGGTATTCGTATCACGTGCATTTTCTCGTGTCTACGGACTCGTGCTCGCCGTTTTAAGATAAAAAAAAATTCCACTGGAAGGTTTTAGTTAAACGAAAGGCTGTCTCGCTAGCGGGAAAAGATAACAACGGAGCAGCACTGCGTGGCCTCGAAATCCCAGCGACCCAACGAGCTCGCAAAGTGTTGTTGGCAAGACGACTCTCCCAAAGTAGACGGTCACGCAATCGTACATTCGCAACAAGCGCGGCACATAAAACGCTTTAGACGAAACCAGGGATCACGTCTGTGGACAGCGAAGAACCATCGTCCGACTCTGACAATGGCGACTAGTGCACGGCAGCGGCGTAGACTTTTCATTTTCCCGGAGGGGGGGGGGGGGGGGGGGGGGGGGCTTTTTTGCCCAATTGTTTTTACACGGGCAATTATCAGTAGCTTATTTTGGGGGGTACATTTTACAGCGCATATATATTGTCACGGGTGCTGACCAAAAAAAAACGGGAAATAAACAGAAATAAATAAACGTTTAATGTGGCGAACTTGTGCCAAAAATAAACGAGTACAAAAGATAATAATAGAGCGTCGCGGGCTTCGAAGTCGGCGTAGCAGCAGAGTCGAACGCTGGTGCGAAACTGACTCCGTTCGCCCTGCGGAATCCCTTATGCACCCCGTGGGTTCCAGGATCGTTCGGCGTAGAAGGTTCGGCGCGTAGAACATTCTGACCTCGAACAAGCAACATGGTTCTCGAATTTACCAGAACATTACTTTACAGAGTCAACAAAAAGGCGCCTCCGCGGCCAGGAATCGAACCCTGGCTTTCAGCGTGGAAAGCACGCGCGACAACCGTTAGGCCACGCGCGCGCTGCCTACTTGGCCAGCTGCGCGCGCGGCATTTCTCCCCCCTTCAAAAAAAGTGCATCGTCCCGAAGCAACCCAAAAACAAAATGAAGTAAATAAAACAGAACGGTAAACTAAAGAGTCACATAAGGTCCACAGTCCTATCGAGCGTAGTACGGCTTCAGTCGCACGACGTGGACGACTTCCGGTCGTGGAGGGCGGCGTGACGAAGTCCTTGTTCCGTCGGGCATCACCTCGTAGTTCAGATCCCCGAGTCGACGAAGCACTTTGTAGGGTCCAAAGTATCGTTTCAGCAATTTCTCACTGAGGCCGCGGCGACGGATGGGCGTCCATACCCACACCCTATCTCCGGGCTGGAAGTGGACGTCCCTGCGACGAAGGTTGTAGCGGCCGGCGTCGACGCGTTGCTGATCTTGAATCAGGAGTCGGGCGAGCTGGCGAACCTCTTCGGCGCGTTGAGCAACCGCCTGGGCGTCGTCGCTCTCGTTGCCAGATGGCTCATGGGGCAGCATGGCGTCCAGCATGGTCGTTACCTTCTGACCATGTACCAGCTGGAAAGGGGTGAATCCAGTGGTCTCTTGAACCGCCGTATTGTAGGCGAACGTGACGTAGGGCAGCACCTCGTCCCACTTCTTGTGCTCTACGTCGACGTACATAGAGATCATATCGGCGATTGTCTTGTTGAGTCGCTCCGTCAGCCCGTTGGTCTGCGGGTGGTACGCAGTTGTACGACGATGGCTGGTGTGACTGAGTCGGAGGATTTCTTGGGTCAGTTGTGCCATGAACGATGATACGCGATCTGTAATCAGAACTTCTGGAGCGCCGTGCCGGAGGACGATGGACTCAATGAAAAACTTGGCAACTTCCACAGCAGTCCCCAAAGGAAGAGCTTTCGTTTCGGCGTACCACGTGAGATAATCTGTGGCGACGATGATCCAGCGGTTCCCCGACGTCGAAGGCGGAAAAAGACCAAGTAGATCCATTCCGATCTGCTGGAATGGTGCAGTTGGAGGAGAAATAAGCTGCAGGAGTCCGGCCGGCCTCGTCGGAGGTTTCTTGCGTCGCTGGCACTCGTGGCATGATCGTGTGTACAGGTGGACGGTCTTGGGGAGCTTGGGCCAGTAATACTTTTCACGAATACGGGCCAGTGTCCGGCTGTATCCAAGGTGTCCGGACGTCGGGTCGTCGTGACATGCTTGAAAGATCTCCCCTCGAAGGTCGGTTGGGATTACCAGCAACCACGGCGAGTTGTTGTCCCCGAAGTTCTCTTTGTAGAGTACACCTTGTCGAATGGCGAAGGTCGGCACGGCTCGTGAGAAAACACGGGGTACGGTACCGCCGCGCCCTTCCAGGCGCTCGATTAAGGCTCGCAGCTCCGGATCGTCTCGTTGACGTCGTGCCATGTCATCGGTGTTCACTGCCCCTAGAAAGCACTCGTCATCATCGTCGTCGTTGCTGCCGGAAGGTGTTTCGACAGGGGCCCTGGACAGGCAGTCAGCGTCGCTGTGCTTGCGTCCTGACTTGTAAACCACAGTCATGTTGAACTCTTGTAGCCGGAGGCTCCATCGAGCGAGGCATCCTGACGGGTCCTTGAGGTTCGCAAGCCAGCAGAGCGAGTGGTGGTCCGTGACTACGCGGAACGGGCTTCCGTACAAGTACGGACGAAATTTCGTGATTGCCCAGACGACCGCAAGGCATTCTTTCTCAGTCGTGGAGTAATTTCTCTCTGCCTTGGACAGTGTCCGACCTGCGTAGGCGATGACTCGTTCGGTGCCTTCTTGTACTTGAACTAGTACCGCGCCAAGTCCTGCGTTACTTGCGTCAGTGTGAATCTCGGTGTCCGCATCCTGATCGAAATGTCCAAGAACCGGAGGCGTCTGGAGTCGTCGCTTCAGCTCGTCGAATGCCTGCTGCTGTTCCTCGGCCCATTCGAACCTCTCGGCGTCCTTCGTGAGGTTTGTGAGCGGTGCGGAAATCCGTGCGAAATCCCGAACGAAGCGACGATAGTAGGCGCAAAGTCCAAGGAGTCTTCGCACCGCCTTTTTGTCTGTCGGCGCTGGAAATGACGCGACGGCGCGAGTCTTCTCAGGGTCTGGGCGCACGCCTTCGTTGCTAACCACGTGACCTAGAAACTTCAGTTCGTCATAGGCGAACCGACACTTTGACGGCTTGAGGGTGAGTCCAGCGGTCCGTATGGCTTGAAGAACAGCTCGGAGTTGTCGCAAGTGCTCGTCGAAGTCACTGGAAAATACCACGACGTCATCGAGGTAGACCAGACAGCTCTGCCACTTCAGTCCTGCCAGTACGGTGTCCATGACACGCTGGAAAGTTGCTGGAGCCGTGCACAGTCCGAAGGGCATCACCTTGAACTCATACAGCCCATCTGGCGTGACGAAAGCTGTCTTCTCTCGGTCCCGTTCGTCGACTTCGATCTGCCAGTAGCCGCTCTTCAGGTCCATCGATAAAAAGTATCGAGAGTGGCGCAGCCGGTCTAACGTGTCGTCGATTCGGGGCAGTGGGTAGACGTCTTTCTTCGTCACCGCGTTCAGCTGCCGGTAGTCCACGCAGAACCGAGGCGTTCCGTCCTTCTTCTTAACCAGTACGACTGGAGAGGCCCACGGACTGCTTGATGGCTGGATTATGTCGTCGTTCAGCATCTCTTGAACTTGCTCCTGGATCACCTCCCTTTCTTTAACGGAGACTCTGTACGGTGATCGATGCACAGGGCGCGCGTCGTCCTCGGTAATGATGCAAAGCTTCGCAACGGCTGTTTGGCGTACCTTCGACGACGTCGAAAGCAGTCACGGTATTCGGCGAGGAGGTTAATCAGCTGCCGTCGTTTCGGGTCCGGAAGCTTAGGGTCGATGTCGAGTTGCGCTGGCGACGTACCGTCTTGCTGAGGTGGCGAGGATTCATCAGTTATGGCAGCGATTTCGGCGGAGTTTCGGAGATCCTCGACGTGGCCAACGGCTGCACCTTTTGTGAGGTGTTGCGTTTCATTCCGGAAGTTCGTCACGAGGACCACAGTGCGGCCATCCTGAAGTTCAGCTACTCCTCGTGCGACGCCTATTCCTCTTCCCAGGAGCAACTGGAGGTTACCTTCCAGAAGAACTTCGCTACGGGTAGCTGCATCGGTCACGACGGGTACGACACCACTTGATCGCGGCGGTAGATTCACGTGGTCGGCAGCGACACGGACGGCGGCTGACGCAGTATGGAGTTTCTCTGAAGGCAGAACAGGTGTCCACAGCGTCAATCTGTTTTCTCCAAGGTCGATGACGGCGCCGTATTCACACAAAAAGTCCATGCCGAGAATGACGTCTCTGGAACAGTCTTGTAGAATGACGAATTTCACAGGACACGTCTCGCCGTGAATTTCGACGCGAGCGGTGCACCTTCCGACAGGCGTGATGAGGTGTCCTCCGGCGGTTCGTATCTGTGGTCCATCCCACGGCGTCGTGACTTTTCGAAGGTGGCGAGAGAGCCTCCCACTCAATACTGAGTAGTCTGCCCCGGTGTCAACGAGTGCCGATGCGTTTTGGCCATCAATAACAACGTTTAGGTTGTTGGACACCGTTGCAGGCGCGTCGGTGCAATGCGGGGCGTCGAGAGAGTGGGAGCGCTCCGGCGTTCTTGGAGGCTGTTTGCTTCCGTCGTTTTCGGCAACGTCACCTCCAGGCGTTGCCGCACTCAGTTTTCCCGACGACGCAGGGGAGACAAGCTCCCTCGGCGGGATCGTGGCGCTGGGGAGGCTGAACGTCGTGGCGATGGGGAGCGGGCTTCACGACGGAGAGACGACACTGGGGAGGGCGAACGTCGGAGGTACTCCTCGATGTCGCGAGAGCGTTCGCCGTACCTCGGGCGTGGGTCGTTCGGGTGGAACCCACGCAGGCCCATTTGCCGGTAGGGACAACGACGGTAGATATGGTCGGCCTCCCCGCAGTGGTAGCAGATGGGTCGTCGATCCGCTGTCCTCCACACAGTCGGTTTTCCCTGGCGCCTGCTGTTCTCGGCGGTCGTACTGACGTACTTCGTCGTTGCGTCGGGGGTACGCCTGCGTTGATGGGTCTCGTCGTGGCGCCACCGGGTAGTGTTGAGCAGTTGGCGACGGTCCTCGGGCCACTGCGGCGTAGGTCAGCGCCGGCTCATCGGCTGCGACCACGCTGGCAGGAGTCTCCGGTTGAATTGCGCGCTGAACTTCTTCGCGCACCACTTCGGCTATCGACAGCGAAGCCGGCTGGTTGGCAGCAGGCAGCAGCTTCCTGAGTTCTTCCCGGACGACGTCCCGGATGATGTCGCGGATGTCCGGGATGCTGCAGCTGGACGGCGAGAGGGCAGCGAAGCCGGGAAGTCTCTGGTAGTGTGAGGCCCGTGCGTGAAGGGCACGTTCGATGTTGGTGGCCTCAGTAATGAAACCCTGGACAGTCGTAGGCGGGCACCGCACGAGACCCCCGAAGATGTTTTCTTTGACGCCGCGCATTAGGACCCGCAACGTTTTCTCTTCGGGAGCGTCTGGGTCTGCGCGGTTCATGAGGCGGAGAACGTCTTCGACGAAGCTTGTGACGCTCTCGTTTGGCCCTTGGTGTCTTGCTTGGAGGAGTTCTTCGGCACGCTGTCGTCGCTGCTGGTTGGCAAAGGTGCGTCGCAGCTCGGCCTGGAACTCTTCCCACGTAGAATTCGACGCTTCGTGGTTCTCGAACCAGGTGCGCGCCGTGCCTTCCAGAGCGAAGTAAACGTTCTCAAGGCACTGCTCTGGTATCCACTGGTTATGGCGGGCCACTCGTTCGTAATGCTGTAGCCAATCCTCCACATCCTCATGGGCCTCACCATGGAACGGCGTCGGGTTGCGTGGGGCGACGGGCAGGTATACGACGCTGGCGGTGGACGGGTTGTGGGACGACTGGCTGTCCATCGTTGGCCTCGTTGGCTGCTTAGTCTTGGGCGGTAGAGGTCCGAATTCCGGGTGTAGACCTTGGGTGCGACGACTGAACCGGATCTCGGAAGCGCTTTCGTCGGTTCTTCGTGGGCTAGGCGTCGGACTTGCACTGCGGGCCCTCGGAGGGGTACGCGGCAGGGGAATGCGGTACCCAGCACCTCCACCAAAATGTCACGGGTGGTGACCAAAAAAAAACAGGAAATAAACAGAAAGAAATAAACGTTTAATGTGGCGAACTTGTGCCAAAAATAAACGAGTACAAAAGATAATAATAGAGCGTCGCGGGCGTCGAAGTCGGCGTAGCAGCAGAGTCGAACGCTGGTGCGAAACTGACTCCGTTCGCCTTGCGGAATCCCTTATGTACCCTCGTGGGTTTCTGGATCGTTCGGCGTAGGAGGTTCGGCGCGTAGAACATTCTGACCTCGAACAAGCAACATGGTTCTCGAATTTACCAGAACATTACTTTACAGAGTCAACAAAAAGGCGCCACCGCGGCCAGGAATTGAACCCTGGCTTTCAGCGTGGAAAGCCCGCGCGATAACCGTTAGGCCACGCGCGCGCTGCCTACTTGGCCAGCTGCGCGCGTGGCAATATCTTCTTCCGCTATCATCGTAACAGCAGTGCTCTTGGTTCATTACTTTTTCTAATCTTTATTAACAACTTGCAAACTAATATTTTCCCACGCATGCGGCCCTTCGCGGACGACTGAATCGTCTATCGCTTCATTGGACGCGTTAAGCTGCGACTCCACGACTCCGGTTCGGGTAACTCCGTCGGAGTCGCTATTAAACGGACTTTTGGTACAGCTTCGGATGGAGTAGGCGCCTTCTATATAAACTTTCGGTTGTATTATTTATCTTTTTTTTTTCTTTTCTGGTGGGACATCGCAAAATGGCAGACTGCTGTGGAAGCAGACCAAGCGGACGTAAACGATCTCGATGCCACTTTACCTCCTCGCAAGAACTGGAGATTGCAGTTAACGAAAGCACGCTGGGATTTCATTTCCCATGTATTTTGTCAATAAAGGCAACGTGGGCGTTATTTTGTTTACATGCCACTACTAGAAGTTCGCTACATGCCGGCTCATTAAGGATCATGCCCCAGAGGAGCTCTGCCCACCCGCCCCCCCCCCCTCCCCCCCGAATTTCACCAGTGGGGGCACGAGACCCGATCCCCCCCCCCCCCCCTCTCCGTAGTCTACACCTGTGCATGGCATTTATTTTTGTGATGGCGTGCGTTTCATAAAATCTCGCCCATAAGGTACACGTGTTCTATCTTCATTATTTTACCTGCGCGGTAGGGTCGGCCACAATTTACTTTTTGAATATCGGAAAGCTATATCTGCTGCGCGTTAGGATCGTGCAAACACGGTAATTCAAATCTGCTGCGTCCGCAACCCCCTTCACCGTGACACAGGATGTCGTAAAAAAGTCCCGCGTGTTTATCCCACCATAAAACGCAAACTTTTCGTGTCGTCAATCCTCAGTATCAGTTCCCGTTTTCTGTAATTTGTAGCGCATAGCCCAGTGACTTATCGCCTTTTTTCTATAAATGTTTGCTGTCGCATCCTTAAAGGTAGCCCGCCCCATGTTTTTCTCAATTTATCGCTTCATTTCGAGTGGTCGTCCTTACGGGATTTCACCGTGCACTCCTACAACCTCCATGGACGACCGGTCTGGACTAAATAATACCTTATCCGGTATTTCGATATGGTGCAGCGAAAATAACATGAAAATCAACACCGGAACAACTCAATACGTGCATATTAAACAAAAGGGAACACATTATGTTTTGATTGTGACCTTGATGACGTTAAGCTTTCCAAAGTTGATAACTACGAGTAATTGTGTGATTATCACAAACGACCTAATATGCAGCAAACATGTGGACTACATAAAAAACAAGGCAACAAAAGCGCTGGTATCTACAAATAAGGCAGTTTAGGACACCTTCTTCAGTTAAGACTCTTGCGCATAAAGCTCTAGTAGGACTGACTGTAGAGTTCGGATCCGAAGTCGTAAGATCCCTGGCAGGTAACAGTCTCAAGGGAGCTTGGAAACGTACGGAACTGGCAGTCCGCTCAATCTTTTATGACTTTAGGAATACTTCATCTGCTACTGCGCTGAAACGACAGGCATTTGCTGCCAGTAAAAACCGAATGTTCCAGCGCCTGAAATTTTGTTTTTCTAATGCATAACAACCTTTTTAAATTTTTAAGTCCTAGTATGTGAAGACAAAAGTTACCGGCTAGATCGCTTCCATTAGCCTAACGTTTTAACCGCCATTGATGCCCGTATATATATTTTTAAACAGCCATTTTTTGTTCAGGCGGTAGGGTTGTGGAATAAACTTTCTGACATTGTCGTCGCACTGGAATCTTTTCTCTGACCTCGAGGATACCGTTCGCGTTTTGTTTGAACTGTAAAGCGCCGTTTACACATACGCAACTGGTTAAGACCGGGAGAGTCTAGACCGGTTTTTAAGCCTCTTGCGACGTCTTAGGACTAGCTCCGCTGCAGCGCATTTGGTCCTAAGACGTCGCAAGAGGCTTAAAACCGGTCTCTCTCGGCCGTACTCGGTTGCATATGTGTGAACGAGCCTTAACAGTGTGAAGCCTTTTGTGCGCGTATGTGTGAGCGCATAATTTTTAAGGTGCGGTTCTCAAGGATTCCTATGAATGTTGATATCTGAAAGCAGTGAGGAGATTTGTATATTTTTGGGGTGCGGTTCATAAATATTGCTCAGAATGATGATATATGAAAGCAGTGTTGTATTTGATTTCCATGTTTGTATCACCCCTTTTGCATTGACTCTTGACGGGGCCGGCGATATTGTGAAATAAAGAATAAATTTTAAGTACAACAGTTTTAAGTTCAAGTCAATATACGTAATCGACAATGCTACCGAAAGTCATTCGTGGGTAAATTACTTCCAAAATGTAATTTAATTACAATTACTTGTCACCAAAAGTAGTTTAACTACAATTAAAACTACTACTACGTGAATAGTCAGTGCAATTACAAACAACCTTTAAAGTTACTTCACCATTACTTATTTTTGAGAGCGACCCAACTTGGGCCATATAACTTTAAACTATAGATGTTTAGAATGCAACGCATTTGTTCACTCCTCGCCCCAAACTTTGAGAAGGCATAATTGGAAGCTGAAACACATCTTTAAAAAAATGAGATACAGGTTGATTCCAGAATCCAACGTAGTTTTATCCCGCAAATCTGAACATCACGTTTTTTTTTTTGTTTTTTTTTTCGAAGATATAACTAAACGCAAGAAAAGCCGAAAAACCACCGAACGATCCTGACGTCATAAGCGGGTGTTTCAGCCGCCAAGCGCGTGTCGCTCGAAGGCCGCGCATGCAATAGCAAGATTGCCAGGATATATTCCCCGGCACTAGGGTGCCCGCACTGGCACCAGTCGTGGCGCCCTCTCCTGCCCTTTTTAAAAATAGCACGCATGTGCATACATAGTTTTGATCGGCGCTGCAGATGCGCAAAAGCGGAAATTCTAAAAACTTCCTTTGTGACGTCACACTCCAGGAAGGGGGGCCTTCAGCGGTACTTTGAAAATTATTTTATTTTTAGCACGCATGCGCCACATTAAAAAAAAAACTTTTTTGTTAGAGATTCGGGAGGTAGAGTGAGGACGAATTAAGTGTGTTCCCTGGAAATACAAAACCGCTTCAGCCTCCGTTTAAGCGTCGTTGTATAAATGTCACATATTGTACTTTCCTTTAGTGAATTTTGTAAAAAACTAACGATAGAACTGTTACAAGCGGGGATAGACCGCACGGCCGGCAGGACGTGGCCGGCTAAGCAGAAACATGACGCCGTCGTTCCTTTCGCTTCAGGAACTGAAGAAGAAGTGTTTTAATGTCTCGTGATGGCAATCGAGGTAACCGACGACTACCGCTATGAAATCTGGTAGCGCTAGCAGCCAGATAGAGATTGTAACAACTCTCCCCCCTTAGAACATTGCAAGCGTAAAAAGAACTAAGGAGAGTAGCGCTGCACGGGTCTTCTAGCCCTTGCGCTGCGTCGCAGATGCGGTGCGCTGCTGGTTGTGGCGAGGACAGTGCTACTGGTGTCCATGGGTTTGCCAACATCGGCAGCTGTGCCAACTGGTACCATAGCAACGGAATCATGTGGAACCGTAACTGGATCAGCATTTTGGATGGTGTCTTCTGTTTGTAGTTCTTGCTGATCTGCGGCAGTCTCGGGCTGAAGTGGCTCGGTGACTGCTGCAGTTGTCTCCGTCTGTCTGGGCCGCAGGTGGTCACCATGACGATGCCACACTGTACCGTCGTTGAGGCGGACTTGTGCTGATGAGTTACTCGTGGCGCCTATCACACGAGCAGGCAGCCATGTCGCACCTTGACGGAAATTCCTTGCGAAGACTTCCTCTTCAGTGCCACATGACGGACCTTGCCGGCACCCTTTATCCGTGTACAGCTTCTGCTTTAGCTGTTTGAGTAGTACTGACGACTGGAAGCTTGGCCGGAGGACATCTAACGGTGTTTTAAAACGTCTCCCGGTCAGTAGCTCGCACGGCGCTCTGCCGGTGACCTCATGCGGAGTGGTCCTGTAGTGGAACAGAAGTCTCGATATGTGAGTCTGGAAACACCCAGATGCGCTCTTCTTAAGTTTGTTCTTGACAGTTTGAACAACACGCTGCGCTGCACCATTTGAAGGTGTATAATAGGGTGGTACAAGCATGCGGCGTATACCGTTGCGTAGCAAGAATTCCAAGTATGGTTCACTTGCGAAGGCAGGACCATTATCTGATACTATCAGATCTGGCAGTCCATGCTGGGCAAATGCTACTCGCAAAGCTGTGATAGTAGCTTCTGCCGAGGTGGATGGCACGGGGAAAACTTCTACCCACTTTGAGAATGCATCCACAATGACTAGGAAGGTTCGCCCCATGAATGGGCCTCCAAAGTCAATGTGAAGCCTTGACCAGGGCTTTTGTGGAAAAGGCCAGGATGTCTGCTGAACCGGCTGTGGAGCCCGTTGATGAGCTTGGCAAACTGTGCAGCTCTTCACGTTTTTGGCAATATCATTGTCAATACCCGGCCACCAGACGTGGCTTCTGGCGACCATTTTGCTTTTCTCAATGCCGGGATGGCCGTCATGAAGAAGCTTCAGGACTCGATCTTGCAACACTTGTGGGACTACCACTCGTGCTCCCAAGAGCAAACATCCGTCATGAAGGCTTAGCTCAGTACTCCTTGCGCTGAATGGGTTCCCTTCTGGTCCCAATGTAATGCCCTCTCCTCTCAGGACAGCAAGCATCACGTTACCCAGAAACGGGTCATTCTTCGTTGCTTGAGCCACTACAGCAGGTGACAGAAGACTGGGGTAAGCCTCTTCGAGCATGAAGATTTCAGCTGGCACAGGTTCTGAAACACTGTTTGTCGTCACTGGCAGTCTAGTGAGTGCGTCCGCGTGTCCCAAGTCTTTCCCCGGTTTGTAGAGAAGCTGGTACTTGTAAGCAGAAAGCTTGAGAGCCCACCTAATGAGTCGAGGCGAAGCGTGGACTGGAATCGGCTTGTCAGGACTCAGCAATCCAAGTAGAGGCTTGTGGTCTGTGAAGGCTTGGAACGGGTTTCCCCACAGGTACTGGTGGAACTGCTCAACACCGTACACCAAAGCTAATGCCTCTTTGTCGAGCTGGCTGTAGTTTTGTTCGGCTCGGGACAAGCTTCTGGATGCGAAGGCGATGGGTCGTTCTTGACCATCGGCTTCCCGGTGTGCAAAGACGGCGCCAATCCCGTACGGTGAGGCATCGGAACTGAGACACACAGGCTTCTCTGGGTTGAAATGAGCGAGAACCGGAGCTGAGGTCAAGAGGTGCTTGCTTGACGTGAAAGCTTCCTCTTGGTCTTTTCCCCACTCCCACTTCCTCCCGTCAGTGAGAAGCAAGTGCAGTGGACGAAGACGTCCAGACAGATTAGGAAGGAATCGTCGAAATAAGTTGATTAAACCTAAAAAACTTTGAAGTTCCTTGACATTTCGTGGTGCCGGGGCATGTAGGACAGCTGCCACCTTGCCGAGACCTGGCGACAGTCCTTCCTTGCTGATGATATGGCCAAGGTATTCTACCTGGGGCAAGAAGAAGAGGCACATGTCGGATCTCAGCCTGAGTCCAACGTCCCGAAGGCGAACGAGAACAGAACGAAGATTGTGAAGGTGATCTGAGTCGGACGTGCCAGTGACAAGAATGTCATCAAAGTACACAGCAACGTGTGGCAGTCCTCGGAACAAGTTCTCCATCTCCCGCTGGAAGATAGCTGGAGCCGACGAAACACCGAATGGAAAACGGGTGTACTGAAACAAACCCATGTGTGTCGAAATGGTCACATACTTCCTGGAGTCTTGCTCGAGAACTACTTGCTGGTAGGCATCTCTCAAATCTAACGTTGTGAACTTCTCGCCCCCGGAAAGCGTGGCCCACAGGTCTTCCATCCTTGGAATGGGGTACTTCTCCAATGTTGCCACTGGATTTACGGGGACTTTGAAGTCACCGCAAATCCTCACACGGCCATCCTTCTTGGCCACAGGAACAATGGGCGCAGCCCAGCTTAAAGTCTTTACTGGTACAATGACACCATCTCTTTGTAGGCGCTGGAGCTCTTGTGTAACCCCATCCTTCAAGGCAAAAGGTAGCGGACGTGGCTTGAAGAACTTCGTAGGAGCATCTTGTGGAACATTAATAGTGGCTTCCCTGCCCTTGAAGGTACCAAGGCTTTCCTCGAAGACTTCCGAAAACTCGTGAACCAGAGTTTCCACATCAGAGAGAGAATGAACGGTTGCCTCCACCTCCGAGAAATTGATTCCCAGTTCTCGAATCCAATTGCGTCCAAGCAGTGTAGGGGAACCATCTCCAGTAAGGAAGAGAGGTAAAACCGCCTCCTTGTCTTGGAACTGTACTCTTGCATCAATTTTTCTTTGGACCGGAGTCAGTTCCCCGGAATAACTTCGCAACAGCACCATAGATGGCTTGACAGGTACGGCTGGAAGTAACTCCTGAAACCGTTTTTTTGACATGACGGAGACAGTCGCTCCCGTATCCATCTCCATGCACAGTGGCTTGCCGCAGACGTTGACAGTGATTGTGAAAGGCGGTGACGGCACAGAGCTGTCAACCTGCCACATGTCAAAAACCTCGGACGATGTCACCCCGCTATCTTCAGTGTTGTCATCCAGGACATTCATTGGAAGTGTATGAGGAAGACGGGACTTGCGTCCTGGCCCTGAAGAACGACGCTTCGCAGGTTTGTTCTTGGACGACGGAGCGTCCTTCTGTTTTGAATTACACACCTTCGACAGGTGTCCCCGCTTCCGGCAGTAGTTGCACGTAGTATTCACATGCTTGCAGCTGGACGCAAGGTGTCCATCTCCGCAGCGGTAGCAGGTGACGTCTGCCGCCGGTGTCGTGACGCGGTAAGTCGTGAACGCATTGGTGCTCGAGCTTGCCTGGCTAATCTCTCCGGCGTCCTTCTTCGCTGCTTCCATGGCCAAGGCGGTCTGCACGGCATCCTCGAACGTGAGGTCCGGCTGCTCCAGGAGTCTGGTCTGGATTGTAACGCTGTTTATTCCGCAGACTATGCGGTCTCTCAGCATGTTCCCTAGTTCTGTTCCAAAATTGCAGTGCTCCGACAGGCTCTTCAATGCTGCAACAAACTTGCTTACGGTCTCCCCTTCCGCGCGAACACGCGAATTGAAACGAAACCGTTGAACGACAGCAGAAGGCTTGGGGCAGTAGTGACTCCCGAGAACGTCAAGAACCTCGTCTAAAGACTTATCTTGTGGTTTGGCGGGCTTCACCAGGTCTCGCAGTAGGGAGTAGGTCTTCGCGCCGCAACAGCTGAAGAAAATGTCCTTCTTCTTGGTAACGTCAACGTCGTTCGCAGAAAAAAAAGCTTCAAGACGTTCGACGTATGACGGCCACTCCCCACCTTCTCCCTCAAAAGGTTCAATTCTGCTGAACGTGGGCATGGCGAGCTGAGAAGCTTGAAGAATGCCTGGTGCTCGCGAACTTGCACGTCGCGAAGTTGCGACGTTCGAAGAACTTGAACGAAGTCTTTTTCCCTCGTCGCCAATTGTTACAAGCGGGGATAGACCGCACGGCCGGCAGGACGTGGCCGGCTAAGCAGAAACATGACGCCGTCGTTCCTTTCGCTTCAGGAACTGAAGAAGTGTTTTAATGTCTCGTGATGGCAATCGAGGTAACCGACGACTACCGCTATGAATCTGGTAGCGCTAGCAGCCAGATAAAGATTGTAACAAGAATTTGACACTTTGGGACCTTTCTTTGTGGATATAAAGTCCTACGTTCTTATATTTTCAATAAATAATACTAAATTAGTTCATATATTCGAATAAGCCCGATCGCTAAAGTAAACTTGGGTTGACACACTTTTGTTAGCCAGGCAAATAAAAATGCGACAATTAGTTATATCTGAGTATTTGAATTGTGCGTATATGAAACTACAATGGGACACGCGCTAATACGACCACATTCACGAACATACGTTTTATGTTATTATAAGTCATTCGCATTGGGCTAAAATTATAATGGCTCAGAAATATATAAGAACCGGGTCGGGGCTCTCGAATCAGTGATGACAATGTTCACAGGTGCGAGGCCAGTCTTAAAAATGCTAATGCAAATAATATCTCAAATAAAAGCAACAGAAAATGCACCTGAAAATAATACAAAGAAACAAATATGGGATATTACTGGAAGAGGGACAAAACAAAAATGGCAAGAAGAAAATTAACTTCATAGACAATTAAAACCCTCTACCTCGGCTGAACGCTGAAGGTTGATATTGTTTCTTTTAATATAATAGTTTGGCATGCTTAGGCCATTGCAGTCTGCTCGCACCGCAGACGGCGCCATACCGCGCCTTTGAGTTAGGTTCTGAAGAGGATTCTCTCTCAGCCCGCAGTGTAAAGAATAAAACAACAAACCACGCGACGCTATTTTTGTTGTGGGTGTGTATGAGTACGCGACTTATCTGTGCGAGTGTTTCACCGAGCGCTAGGCCGCTTGTGCGAGCGCAGTGGCTTTCAGAGAGGTTCTGTGGGCGCCGCAAAGTCTTGCAAAATAATTGTATTTGCGCCTGAAATTTTGCAATTACTGACGCTAGAAAGTAATTAAATTACATTTGCAATTACTTGTAGTCGAAAGGAAATATTGCAACTACAAATTACAAAGAAAGTAATTAAATGACACTAATTCAATTACTGTAATTTAATTACTACCCAAGTATGCCAAAATTTTTAAAACGATATTCTAAACATTCGGGCTTTACAAGACATATAGCTTAAGAAAACGCGTGTGCTGCGTAGAAGAACTTATAATCATGCATTGCCACTCAAGTAATTGTTTTTACGTTCTTACCTTCCATGCGTCAATATGTTTACCGTTTGACTCAGAGCTGTCAATGGCGATGGCGGCCACAAGGCTAGCAAACACAAGGTGTGTAGGATACATCATGAGTTCTTCACTTCGACCAGAATGGGAGGTCTGAAATAAATATAAAACTGTCGGTATGTTAGCCAGAAAGCCTCAACATGAACAAGCAAGCGTGTATAAAAAAACCAGTGGTTAGAAAAACGCTGACTCACCTCGGCAGATATGATGCTTCTTCGGGTCCCTCGTCGAGGCTGATTCTGTGTTCTAGGCAGAGCCGCTTTTAAAGGAGACTTAAGGTGCGAATAACTTACCTGTTATTAGTAGGTCAGCGATGATAATTCCCTTGACATTTTGTTTCTAACATTTCACCTGATATTTTAGTCGGAACATTTCGCTTGATCTTTAAGTCGTAACATTTCGTTTGTCTTTCAGTCTTGACGGTTCGCATGATCTTTAGAGGGACAATGAAGACGATTTGAAAGTTCAGTTTAACAAATGAAATATATGTCCTATGCATTCCAGGTAATGTTGACGACGTTTCAGCGCAATGTTGCGTTTACGCCCCGCACGAATACATTTAACATTAGTTTTAATTTCAGTCCACGCGCCAGCGTGGACAAAAATAGTCTAGCACACATTACACTCTTCGGTGGTTATTGATTTTAAATGTTTTTGTTGTGGCAACCACATTATTTTCTTTTCCGATGAGAAAAAAAAACTGGCGCATCATTTTGTTTTGTAAACGCCTCCTGCGTACTCTAAGACTGTCGGAGACGCCTCCCCGAGGCCGTCCTGTTACTAATTCTTCCTTTTTTAACGCCCGTGTGCGCCGCGAGACGGCGTTGCCTACGTTCGGAGGTAGTAGAAAGCCGATTGAAGAGAGGATCCATCCCAAACGATGGAAAGCGTTCGCAATTTAATGGCGGGTACTTTGTGCAGAGATTGCTTTGAAGTGCGCATGCGTCGCGTTTTCGAGTGGAGAGGAGGAAAGAAGAAGAAAAGCGGAGACGTCGGCAGACTATCAACGCTTTCGTCACCGTCTCGCCGCTCGTACTGCAAAGGCGGCCCCTAAACCACGTGACCCTGATCCAGTGTTGTGTCCTTTACCGAAAATAAGTAACGAAATAGCGTTACTCCTTACCTTGGAAAAAAGCTAAAACGTTACAGAGCTAAGTTACCAGTTTGCAACTGCAACGAAATACCGGTGTCGTTACTTGCCATGACTAAGGGACGTTACTTTCACGCTAGTTTGTCGTTACTTTGTGTTTCAGTATGTGAAAGCTCTTTATAATAAACCACCTATATAAACTTTGGCAACAATGCACTTACTTGTTCAGAGTGATTATTTATATATTTATTTATTTATTTGTACTCTGCAGCGTCGGAGCATTACAGCGAGGGAGTGGGGTACAGATCGCGTTTACGCGTTGGAAGCTCTAACAAATAGCACCACCGCGGCAGGGATTCTAAAATATGGTGACGTCTTTCTGGTCACGGTCGCCGTTTAGTGCTCCGATAACCTTGCCATTTGTTAGCTGGCCTCGGCAGGATGTGTAACGTATATTCTTGAACACGTGACGCTTCGAGAGCGTGATTTGGACAACTGTAACGTATAAACTCAACATGTTTAGCTAGCCCAGCTTGTTTGCCTCGGCAGGATGATGTGTAATGTGCATCCTCAGTCACGTGACGCTTCGCGAGCGCGATTCGGAAAATGGAACTTTGCCCATAACAAGGCTGGGCAATATCGCGAAACAAATGTAACACGATAGTGTCTCAGAGATACTTTCGATTATCTGTATTTCTGTATCGAGATACATTTGAAGCATATATTTTTATCTCAGTAGTGAAATTCATTTACAAGGTATCGCTTGTATCCCGATAGTTAGCCAGACTTACGTATCCCGCTACATTTGTTTCCCTTTTTAAGATACATTTAAAAGGTAAAAACATGTGTTTGGAACAAATCGCTTCGCAATATATATTATGAACCCACCCTATAAGAATATCCATCTCAGTCACTAACATTAAACAAACTGTGTTTTAAAGAGGGCTACTTGCAAAGAATAACGGAGTTAGCTCCTCTCACAAAGCCCTCCACGTTTTTTTTTAATTTAGCGAAGCGAACGCTGTAAAGGAATTGATTGGAGAAAACGTATGGCCCTGTTGTCTAATCTATCCGCACAATGTGTGACTCGGAAGCATATTAAACGAATGATTGAGATGCGCCATCACGGCACAAGAGGGTTTATTTCGGGCAGACGCCTTTTGTTGTGCATGGTACGTAGGCAGCCTTCCCCACTCTCAACGGGGGTGACATGTTTTTGCGGCAGCATTAATAATGAATGAAGAGTTCGAGGTAAAGGGTAGTGAATAAAATTGCATAAGAAGAGGAGCACAAACATAAATTATCATGCGCATTCGCCACGAACTGCACCCCACGTAGTGGGGTGTAGTTCGTGGCGAATGCCCATGATAATGTATTTCTATAAGTCTCCGTATCTGCATTCCGGAATACTTTCTCGCCACTTTTGCAAAGTAGTTTAACCAATTTTCCTTTGAATAATAGACAAATGTATCTAAGTATCTGTATTTTGGGCCTTAAAACACATGTACCTCAGTATTTCTCTTCCCAAATACTTTTTGGAGTATCTCTGCCTAGCCCTAGCGCATAGCACCTGCCTGGGAAGAAGAAACCGCTCTGAACAGAACGACCGAATGCACGCCACGCAACGGACACAAAATAGACCTCTTCATGTAATCAAAGTTAATCCGGCAAAATGAATATTATTTTATTCCTTCACAAACCACCGTCGCATTTCCAATTAACAAAACGTGAGCACCCGCCCACCGTTGACACGCTTGTTTTGGTTCAACGCGTGGGAACCTCAACGCTTCAAAACATAGAGGTTATCCTTTCTGTTGCTGACTGAACTATAATTTATTTGTTTTAAAGAAAAGAATGTGACCAGCTGGAGTAGCTAGCAACGCTTATGCAAAATCCTTCGAGCGGCGGCAGACTGTTGCCTTCTGAACGGACGTCCCTTTCCAGCGAGACAACTGCTCAGGGTATAGCGATGGTGATCTTAGTAGCTGCTATAAAAAGACAGCACGAAGGACGCTTAGGGGTTCCGGTAGCGATAATCTCGCGCCTTTTGAGCCCGGTCGATGGAACGTTAAGAGTGTTTTCCGAAGGAGTTTGAAATGATGCCACTTATACATAGCTCTGTTGGTGTTTCTTTGCCAATTGTGCGTAGTGTACAGAATAAAAATGATTTTGCTTTCAAACAACCATGCGGCCATTTTTAATTTAAAGTAGCGAGTAAGGGGCGATGTAACTTGATACGAGATACCGTAAAATAACAGCGACGTTACTTTACTCGTCAGTACGTTGAGATTCTAACGAGTACGTTAGTAGGTTAGTCACAAAAAAAACGCGTTACCAGTAACGTCGTTACTTGTAACGCGTTAGTTCTAACACAGCCCTGATCGAGTATTTAGAAGCCTACAATTACCTCGTATCGCAAATATCATGTTTAGCTGAATTCTGTGTTGAACACAACATTATTATAAACAACCAGTATGAATTTCAGAAAGGTAAATCAACGAAGATGGCATTGCTAAATATAAAGAAAATAAAAGCTTAGGCAACATCGAAAACCAACCTTATACGCTAGGCGTTTTTTTAGATTTATAAAAAGCATTTGACTTAATAAAACAGGGCATCCTATTCCGAAAACTACCGCTTTCTGGAATAATAGGTACTGCACTTAGCCAGATTCCTTTAAGCTACTTAACATCTCCTCTTCAGGGTACGGTCCTTAATAATGCGCGCTCTCCTCTAGCGAAATTTCAGTATGGTGTACCTCAGGGATAAATTCTAAGGCATATACTTTTCCTTCTTTACGTTTGCAACATAATAAACATCCCAGAAACTCCTGACGTAACTTTATACGCAGAGGACACGAATGCATATTTCACCGGTAATTGCTTATGTACTTTAGAGACACAGACAAACACTTGGTTGGACCAACTTCCCTTGTGGTTAGTTGCAAATCAGTCAGAACTAATTACGTCGAAAGCTAAGTATATAATTTTAGAGCAAAAAACAAACCCATTTCAACAGAATTATTATATACTTTAAAGACTCCATTATTGAACGCGTGGAATATTATAAATGTCTTGGTGTTCGTTTCCACGAAAATTTGTACTGGACTGCCCAAGTAAACGATTTCTGAGAAGAAGTTTCTGATGCACTGGCATACTTTTTAGGTGCAGACAACTTCTTCCAAACTGGTTAAAACGGCAAATTTATACATCTATATTTTACTCAGGCTTTATTACTGTTTATTGATATGGGGGACAACCACAGGAAGTAATGTTAAGCAGTTACTTACAGTAAAAAAGGCGCGGTTCAGCTATTTGATAATTTGCCACGGTTTCAATCGACTTCGTATAGTTTTACTAAGCATAAAATACTTAGGGTAGATAACCTTTTTTTCCTTAAGGTGGCGATTTCGATTCCTACACAAATTAACACTGATCCTGACATCTTTCACGAGGCGTACCTACCCAAGCAAACAAATTGCAACCTGAGCCATCAGCTGTTTCCAAAACCAAAAGTCAGAACTAATCATGGTACTCAAAACTTATCTCACCAGATTACAGATATCCTAAACAAACATTATTGCGTGTGTTAGATGGCCCAGGAAGTCACTTCCATGCTTCATTGAAAATATGCCTAGGGGAGTGTTTTAATGTTGCTAGTGTACATACCAAGTGAGTTGAGTTATTAACCAGTGTGATTTTTTATCTTATTTGTTAATTTAATAAGCTGAGTCAAGTGATTTCGTGCTTGACTTCTGCTGTTAGCCGGCGTTTTATTTTATTTTTCTCTCTGGATTTGTGCCCTGCGGTTGAGTGTTGTTACAGGGGCTGGGACCCAGTCAGGGGATTGTATTCGCCTTTTGTCTCAACCTATGTCCCAACCCCCTTGACGATTCTGTCAAAAAAAAAGAAGCTGAGTACGCTTAACGTTGTCTACGAACTGTTGTCGTTTGAACCGGCGTATGGTGGCGTTAACGTGAAAACTTCCATTTTAACGTGTAGACGCGTACTGAACGCGGTCCGGATGCCCTACTCCAAGGTTTTTCTGGTTTCATGTTGGGACAATACAAATAAATATTATAACTAGTATCCGCGAAATTCACCCCAAAAGCGGAATTCCTGAACAAGCGATCGTGGTCCGACAGCGTCTAGTTTTCCCTCTTCGCGGCAGGAACGTATTCATGTTCTTTAACGGATCGCGTAGTCAGGAAACACTCTAACACTGATTTTGACCCCTTTCCCAGCTCAATCGCGGTGCAGACCCCAGTCGTGGCGTTTTAACGACGAGGCATTTTTTGACCGAAGCAACGCAGCAATGCCCGAATTGCGAGGCGCTTTCTGTCCACTCCCCAGACCGAAAGAGCGCCCGAAGCGCCGTCGCCACGGCGTAACGTAGGAGAGTTATTTCAGTTGCGACTGCAGCTGAAAAAAAAATATATATTGCTCTTTGTAATATACTCAAGTTCGTTGATCTCAGCGAATGATTCCAGCGGTTGCGCTAGGGCTGCACATTGTAGCCATAAAGCTACAATGAATGTAGAAGTAATTCCGTGATAGCAAAAAGCCAGTATCTTTCTTATTGCGAGCCTCCAAAGCAGAGATTGTAAAAACGGGAATAACATAAGTGTTAGCTGCATTGTGCAAGATGAAAGTGGAATGCGTTTTCTTGTAATTTATAGTGAGTGGTGTATTCGAGATAACATTTTATTGAGCAAGACCCGAGGCACGCGAAGATGAAGCGCAATACATATCCAACTCGGGGAATATAAATCTAAAGAGTTACGTTTCCTTTAAGTTCTATCGTTTTATTCCACCTCCAATTCTTTAAGTTCTAAGCTTCTTTTTTTTTTTCAAGAGGCCGACGTACACTTTGCGCCTTACACTTCTCCTCTCCACCTTTCAACTTCCCCTAACCCTCTTACACGGCTGTCCTCGCAGCTAGGAGAGCAGGGCACTAAAACGATTATCTTCCCTGCAAAAGACCGAGGTTGTAAGTCGGTCTTTAACTCTTGTTTAATAGCTGTTCCGTACAAATAATATTAACAACAATGTTAGCAACGTATTTTTTCAATCTCTTGTGCTTTTCACAGAAAAAAACTTCGTGACGTACTCGTATGATTTCTATGACTGCAGAACATCAAATCGTTCAAAGGTGAATCACTGGTGGAGATTTTCCAGGCAACCATGATAACTCAGAAAACCGCAAAAGCCGTATTTACTGAAATTGTTTCCAGCCTGAGGCGGTACGCCTCACTCTGGAAACAATTGTTTCGAAACACCCGAGAGCCATAGTGGAAAGTTTGTTGAAATGCGAAAAAGCTTTTAGCACTTTACGCAATTTAAGACCTGAAAAGGTATTGTTACAGGAAATGGAATTTCCAATAAAGTAAATAACAGCAAATCATGTGCTCACATCGGCTGATTCTTAATACTGAATCCCTCTCTTTATAATAATGTATGCACTTTCTACGGAATGCCTTTGGGGCCCCTGCTTATAAACCTGCAAGAACGACTCTCTAGTATATTTAAGAGCCATAATGCTACAAAAACGAGCAATTCATTTGATATAAACAATATATTATTAGTAATAAAAAGGTAAAACTTTTTGAAGTCATGCATATCCAGAAACCGTCCTTTCAAATGTTTGCCTAAAATAGAACCACTAGTATGCTCACCAGAAATATTTACAAGTATGTACAAAAAAGCAGAAGTCTAAAGCAGACTGTTAACTTTAGACTCTATCATAAAGTTTTTGACATTAAAAAAAATCATCGTCTCACTGAAAAAATTATAGTAGTCGTATCTGTGCTTAGTACAGGGAAATATCAAAAGGTAACGACTACATAAAGAATTGTTTTTCAAGATCGGGCATAAAGAAAAACGCGCAACCGATTCTGTGAATGACAAATCATTTTAATGAGGATTTCTAGATAATACAAGTTTTTTTTTTTCGTGCTAACTTAGCAGGTAGCGTTTTTTTTTTTTTTTTAATTGTGTTCTGTATGAGAGATTCTGCGTACGGACCATGCACGTGCGATGTACGGACTATGCACGTGCTGGGTGGGGACTAAAGTTCGAAAAACACGGTAGATTAGTATTCCGTATATTGTGTTGTATTACCTGTTTTATATGCAGTTCCCTTCACCGTGTGCAGCCTGTGCAGCATGTAAAAAACGGAGGGGACCTTAAACTCTCAGTCGCATCATAAAGGTGCACTTAACACTGGACGAGGCGGTGGAAATTAAACATGGTGTAGGTGTAACCGCGCGTAACAACGAGGGCTAAAAAAAACCCGTCCCTTGTGACAATTTCTATATTGTACAAACCGGTCAGGGAGCACGACGATTCTTCGAGAGCCACGGTGGGTGGGCATCTATTGGTGCAGCCTGGGACTTGCAAGAGTAAACCATCCTTCGATGATACCTCTATATTTGAAATGCACCGAGATGAGGTAACGAGAGAACTGTATATGCGGCAGCGTTTTTTAGGGGACCCTGCCCCTGGACACTGATTTGCACAAAGTCCTTGAACACACAGTTGAAACGTTCAATCTGTCCATTACTTTGGGGATGGTACACCGAAGAGAAGGTGTGTCGCACTCCCCGTTCTGTCAAAAATGCTTTAAACTCAACAGACACGAACTGAGGGCCATGATCACTCACAAGCTCAGTAGGGTAGCCTTCCCGGCTAAACACTGCCCGCAAAAACAACATGATCTTTCATGACGTCACAAGTGCCATCAGACAGACTTCGGGCCACTTACTGAAATAATCTATTAGTGCTACAGCGTACCGGCAGTCGCTGGGAGCATTGGCAAAGGGCTCAATGATGTCTACTCCCACATTTTCCCAGGGAGCAGACGGAAATGCAACTGGATGCAGAGGGGGTACCACGGGTTTCGCAGACTTGTCAACTGCTTGATAAACACCGCAGGACCTAGCTGCAGTTTCAATGTGTCTGTTCATTCCAGGCCACCAATGCGAGTCTCGAGCCCGCTGTTTAGTTCTTGTTATTCCAGGGTGAGCTTCGTGGGCTAGTTCCACAATCTTCGCAGTAAGAGCGGTAGGAACAACAACCCGATCCCCCCTAAACAGCAGGTTTCCATTCGTGGAAAGTTCTTCTTTTATTTGGTGAAAGGTTGCCAGGTCGGGATGCAGCTTCTTTCTTGGTTACCAGGTGCCGGTTCTCAAAGCAATCACTTGTTGCAGACGGTTGTCCTGCCGAGTCTCTTCGACTAACTCTTGCTGCGATAGACACGAAGAAATGGCAAAGACAACCTCGTCTTCCTGGGTCTCTCCGGGCGCATCAAGAGGCATACGCGAAAGAGCATCTGCCACAAAGTTGTCTTCTCCCTTCTTGAAGACCATGGTGAAGCTGTATGCGAGCAAACGAGCCTACCATCTTGCAATCCTGAATGGTCGTCGGCCAGTCCCTTGCGAACCCAACAGTGTCAACAGTAACTGGTGGTCGGTCTGCAGCGTAAAATGCCGACCCCACTAGAAAACCCGCCAGTGCTCGCACACTCACATACAGGCCAACGCCTCGCGCTCTCCAGCAGAGTATTACCGCTCCTGTGGCATTAGGGTTCGAGAAGCAAAGGAGACGGTCACAAGGTCTCCATTTTTCTTCTGCTGTAGAACAGCTCCAAGGCCGTATGCTGAGGCGTCAGTTGTCACGACCACGGGCAGCTTAGGGTCGAACATTTGGAGAGGCTCACAGGAAAGCAAGGACTTCAGTCTCTGAAAACTGTCTTCCCGAGCAGCCGTCCAGCGGAAAGGTTCGCACTTGCGTAGTAGCTGACTAGTGGTTCTGCCAGCTCTACATACCGAGGGATGAACCTAGCGTAGTAGCCGACCACGCCCAGAAACGAACGTAGCATGGTGACGTCTGTAGGTGCTTGAGCCTTGACAATCGCGTCAACGTGGCTTTGCATGGGTGACACTCCCCGCTCGCTGAAAACATACCTCAAGAATTACAGCTCCCGAACATTAAAGATGCACTTGTCGTTTAAATTCAAGCCCGCTTCGCTGATGCGACGGAGAACTTCATGCAGATTTTTGAGGTGCTCCTCTTTGGTAGTTCCAAAAACAATTATGTCATCCAGATAGCAGCGTACTTGTTGACATTCCTTCAGGATTGTACTCATCATTTTCTGGAACGCAGCAGGAGCCGATGTCAACCCAAAACAAACCCTAGTGAACCTGAAAAGTCCATCGTGGGTTATGAACGCCATAAGGTCTCGGCTTTCCAGGCACAAAAGGTCCTGATGGTACGCGCTCGATAGATCCAGGCGTGAAAAGTACTTAGCTCCGACTAGTGCTTGTAGCAGTTCCTCAGTGCAAGGCAACGGAAAGCTATCAATTATGACAGCATTGTTTACTTCTCTTAAATCGACACATAGTCGAACTTTCCCGTTCTTCTTTTTACTGCCACGATCGCTTAGACCCATTCGGACGGATCAATCCTCTCCATGACGCCTGCCTGTAGAAGTCGCTGAAGCTCTTCGGAGACTTCGTCCCTGACAAAAAGAGGAAGTCTTCGCAACTTGGCAGAAACGGGCTGAACTCCTTGACGCGTCTTCACCTTGTGAGCGAACCCCTTCGCGGTACCGAGGGTGCCGTCAAAAAGGTGAGCGAAGTCATCTACCAAATTTCGAGGGAGTCCAGATGGTACGCACGTGGTGTTGAAATATTTCAACGCGCTACCGCTGATCTCAAGGGATAAACAAGCGATGGCGCCGATGCCGAGTATGTCCGTACCGTTCGGGACAACGAAGAAGCGTACAGAAGCCTTGCACTCCGTGTGACCGACAGCAGCAACAAAGCAGCCTGCTACGGCGATCTTCTGCTGTGAAAAATCGAACAAACTTGCGACGTACCTTGCAGCTGGTAAGCAGAACTGAAATTTCTTTTGTACGCATATTCCGACATTATGAAAACTGCTGACCCTGTGTCAACCAAGAATGAAAGGGGTGTTCCTTAGACTTGAACTGAAATGTAGATACCGCTCTTCGGTTTATCGTGCACGTGAAGAATACTAAGAACGTCCTCGTCAGAGCACGCAACTTCTGCGACAGTACCCCCTTTGCTAGTGTGACTGGCGGTACTCTTGCAGACAACACGAAAATGTCCGACTTTCCCGCATCCAGCACACTTTTTCCCTCTTGGTTTGCATGTAGCGGAATTTGCAAGATGTCCCGACGACCCGCAGCGGTAACATTTCCTCGAAGTGGAGGATGAAGGTTCTCCCTGTGTACGCTGTGGTCGCTCGGCTTTCGGAGACTTAACGTCCACCTTCTGCACCGATGAAGACGATACGAGCTCTTTTGAGTACCGGACCGCTTCCTCGACCAGTCGGCCGATGGACAACGCCCGGTCCAGGGTTAGACCACTTCCTTCCAGTAGTAGACGCTCTCGTAACTGCTGGCTCATAGTCTTCGCCACCAGCTGATCTCGGATGAACTCGTCCGCCAAGAGTCCGAACTCGCAGTCCGCCGACAGGTCTCGCAGCTCGGCAACGAATACTTCAACAGATTCCCCCGGTAGCTGCGCTCGCTGCCTCAAGCGGTGTCGTGCAACGACCACGTTCGAAGTCGCCGCGAAGTAGGTCTCCAGGGCCGCCAAAGCGACATCGTACACGTCCTGCGCAGTCGGTGTCTTCGTGCCGGCAGTTGTTTCCTGCAGTGGTACCGGAGGATGCGTCTCCGGAAGTGTGTAGAAGACTTTCTGTCCTTCAACACCGAGGCAATGTAGAAGTGAGGCCTTCCGCCGAGCAGGTCCATAAGCATCGCCCCCCGAGGCGAGCAAGTAATTTTGGAACACCCGCCGCCACTGTTTCCACGGGATAGCAGGTCTCCCAGGAGCGGGAAGGAAAGGAGGCGGCACCGCTAGGCTCATGCTTGTCGGTACATCCTCGTCGCCAATCTGTTGTATGCTGCCGTGGCAGTTGAAGTCGACCGCCCTGCTTCAGTACAGATGAAGAACAACCTTTTTTTTTTTTTTTTAATTCGATCCTCTTCTTCTTTAGACTATATACAAATGCAACAGTAGCGCCGCCACAACAATACGGACACTCATGTACTGATGCCGTTTAGGTTAAGTAAGGTAGTTATACGCTTTGGTTATTAAAGCTATATTGTTTTATGCTTGTTAGCTTCCATTTCCCATTTATTCACGGTACCCATCACAAGAACGGCGTCCAAGTCAGCGCCGTTCATGCGGCACCTGCCAATCGATTTCGTCAGCCTATTTTGTTTCTACATGGCTCTGAACTGCGCGACCATTCCAGTTCATGCAAAACGCTTCTCGCTGCATTTTGGCATACAACAATCAAGCTTGTTTTCAGTGGTTATTCCTGGGGGACGATGTCGGCCAGGAACACCTGGGCGCACACTTGCCTCATTCGCTTCTAGTCGACTATTCGACGTCAAGAGATGACGCCTACTCGAATCAAAGACAAAACTCTTTGTGCAAATCGATTCCAAGGTGCAAAGTCCGGTGTTCGCCTCTGCTTCCAATCAAGTGCATGACACCTTTTATTCACCACTCGATTTCCCGGCTGGACGCCTGTTGGACATGGCGTGATGGATTACACACCAACAACGGGCTCATCTGTTTTCAATCACCCACGCCGCCTAGCCCCAAAAGGGCTAAGAATTGCTAAGGCAGATTTTAGACCCCCAGTTAGAACTCGGAACAGTACCGTCATGATCCAGCATTGGGGCGTCGCTGTGTCACATGGTTTCACAAACGGTCGATGTTTGGCAACTATGCGGAGATTGCCGCATTATGAACTAAAGCACCGTTTCAATCCTGTATCCGCTCCAAAACAGCGAATATTTGACCGTGCAGTCTTCGCCGATATACCATCTTTTGGAAAACGGACCTCACATACCATAAAATTTATTTAACTAAAGAGGGCATCACCACAACAGCTGTCATAACGCCCTCGGCGTACTTTAATTTCTAGGCCTGCCTTTTGGCCTCAGTAATGTTTCGCCATCATTTCAACGATTTATTGAGTACCTATCTGGCGACGGGATTACCGTTTATCCTTACATACTTCAGCAAACTGTGCGTCGAAAGTTCATCTGCAGAAGAGCACAGCACACCACACCACGCATGGCATCATTATAAACTCAGCAAACGACCGGATGCGCTCTTGCGGAGCCGTCATAAAAGTCGTCGCAAGAGGCTTAAAACCTCTCTTGTCTCAGACGCTCGAATATACAAAGGCAAGTGTGTGAACGGACAGTTACTCCGCCACCGCTCTGATACCTTAGCCTTTTAGAATGTAATATTGGCGAGTTAGTTTGGGTGAGTCGCGCTGTTTTTCGCTATGATGTCTCAGGCATTTGACCTGTACCTGCTGCTCAGGGCTATTTCTTTCTTCCCGTGGCGAAGATCACTATTTTACAGGCACTCTATTAAACACTGCGCCAAGCTGCTTCAAACATTCAACCTTCTTTGTGAGAAAGGACGTTTCGCTGTTCCTCTTTTCGGGAATTAAGAAGCTGAGGGCGCCTTTTATGCAGCGAAACGAGCCTTCCTGAAGACCACCAACCTTCTGCAACTCCTATATGCATCGCACCAATGTCGATCACGACGGCCGCCTCGACTATTTCCTTCGGAGCCACACCGCCGTCACATCGACGGCCAGTGGCAGCCAAAAGGTTAGAAGATCTAGACAGGCCATGCCGTCAACCCCGCAACTACAGCAAATCATTGCCTCTTGACGCTCGCTCCTTTTTCACGCTTTCTCACTCCCCCATGCCAAACCAAAACAAACCGCTTTAACTAGAGGCGCCAGCGGTTGTTGATGGCTTTACAGCGGCTCACGCAGCTTATAACCTTCTTGCCTGAGCCAAACCAAAACAAACCTCCTCGCAGATGACACCCCATAACGCTCGCGGTTGTTAAACGGCGCTTGGCGAGTGCAAGCATGCCTGAGCGTGGAGTTCAGTCCCGGTCGTCTTTGCCGAAAACTGGCCGAGTGTCGACGATCGTCATGACGTTCTTCTTCTTGGTGAACGGAGCAAGGCTGTAGACAGGCCCGTTGCTGGACACTCCCGCCAAGCATGATCGCGACACACTTTCTCATGTACGTCGCCTGCTGCTCCTGTTGGTGCACACCCGAACTGAAGAAAACCATCGAGCGCCGATTGCGTATGACCTCACGTATGTCCGAATAAACTTAGATGTTCCTTAATCTGAGCGGAACAAGCATGCGGCTGTATGAAGACATCGTGATTGGCGTAAAATATGTAACTAGGTCTTACACTTTGAGTATGTTGACGACTTAGCTTAGTTTGAGACGTTCAGCAGAGACTGCGCGGTCTCTGCGCCAGCTTCCTTTCTCTTGTAGTTTAGCTTTAATTTCATGTCTATTTTAGCAATGTCCTGCTAACTGAACAGCACGAGCATCTTGTGATCGCACCTGATGTACTATTGTAAGTAACAATTAAATCCGTCTTTATCACCCAAACGTCCCAGAAGTGTTTTTTCTTCACCAGGGGATAGGGTTCCGAATTCGAACAAGTAAACATATAAACTGTCACTGAAAGAGTCCGGCTCTACGCTTTCTTCGATACGCTCTTGTCATCTGCTTTGAACTGCACAGAGTCAGAGAGTCCGTACACTCGGATTTCCTTCGATGGGGTCGTCATTGCCGCGACGGTGACCGAGGAACGAAACCCATCGCTTTCTCAGTTCGGTGAGCTTCGGAGGATTACCAATTAACTTACGTTACTGCAAAATTCGTAATGTAATTCACGAGAGCCTTACCGTTGAAACGTAATTCCCACAGAAGAACGACCGGTGCGATTTTTGCAGCCTCACTGCACAAAGCCCCATCACAGTGACGCGCGACACCAGAGTTTAGTTACGCCGCCTTGAATGCTTCGTGCATCTGCTGGTGACCGTACACCGTACGGAACAAACGCAACGTAACGCAAAAAGAAAAAAAGGTGCACTCGTTGTTTGCGTAACTCGGGCCCTCTCAGTGTTACAAAGAGTTGTTAATGTTTACATTATCCTTATTTACGTTGTTTTATGACTAGGCTTCAAGCAAATGACGTCATGCCCTCTCCATGTTTTCTATCATCGTTGATGGCAGTCACTGGCCTTCTCTCTGAAGAACCTCAAACACACAGAAACGCGCTACAGCGTCTTTGACTGGGAGGCACTGGCTGCCTACTTGGCTGTACAGTCAGTTCCGAAACCTTGTCTAAGGAAGTACATTTACCATCTCAAGAGGTCGCAAGCCACTGACCACTGTCATCTCCAACACATGATCTTAATGCACAGGGGGTTCCCGAGAAAATGGAACTGTGTTTTGCGGCCCAGGTAAATAAACTACGCATCGACGAATGCTCAAACTCCAGCTACGTTCCAAATCTTGCCCGAGTAACCTGTCTCCTATACGTCAGCGGATAATACCACGTGACATCGCGAATAAACCATCCGCGACTCGATTTTGGAACGGCCCGAATAATCACCTGGATACTTCGCGGATCGGCTTCGTCTTGGGCTATGGCAAAAAGAAGACATAGCAACGATGGGAGAAAATAACAGACGAACCTTTTGATCATGGAGAAAGCACTCGAAAAGACGATCATATTAATGGCGCGGTGTTTTCTGAGGTGGATCCACCAACTCCTTTTACCCACTTTCTTTTTGAGCTGTATATTGAGATCCAAATTACTTACTCCTTACAGTTAGACATGAAAAATTTGTTTTTCTTAATCAGCGCGACTGCTGTAATTCTAGTTCAGGTGACCTAAACGCATGTATTCCACGCATTGTAATTTGCACCGATTATACGTTTTGCAGAAATTGCTTCCACACGTTGTAGCGGTACAGGGCAGGGTGTTGTCTCAAGAGTGATATGTAACCTACGTTCGCCCTCTCATTAGACACTCTCTAGGGGAAACAAAACACGACCTCATCATTTTCTGCGCTCAAACATGCTCAACCTTGGACGTGAGAATACGGCATTCCCTCCAACGCAGAAATCGAGGATGCGGAGAAGCTCCTGTTTTCGCTCGCACTCTGATAATGCCAACAAGTATACCATCCCGGGGAAGGTGCATGGTCTGGATGAAATACAGTCAATTCTTCCGTTAAAAACAGAAAATCGCAATAACCACACACAAATGGCTGCACCTCATTCTTTGTCACTTCAAAGTCAACCAAGTAAGAGAGCTTTGACGGTTGTCGACGCAGAAAGCAGACGACGAACAGATCACGTGACGTATTTATTCGATTTGATCCGACGTTAGCTCCCATCGGGGAGGGTAGTGTGAGTAATTACTCCGGAGTAAACAATCCGCTTCTGGAACGCGAGTTCTGACGTCATCGATAAAGCTTGAGTAAGTTTTGAAACGCCACGGTACGAAACGTTTACTCCGGAGTCGGATAGAGTAAATTTTGGAATACAGCCGGAGAGAATGTGACCCCAGCGCTCCGTATAAAATGCCAAGCTTTGAGAACATGGCGCTGCCGGGATCAAAAGACAATTGAAAAAAACGAACTTCCAACTCTTATCTATGCCTAATTTCGTCAAAACAAAAAATTACATTGTTGCGCTTGTAACAACTATTTCAGTAAAACATACTTGTTGGCAAGAAAATAATCAATATCCATTTTCTTGCTGATAAGTATTTTTCACTGATTTAAACCGCTCGGACGTTCACAATATCGTTTCTTCTTTCAACGATATTAGGCTTAGGTGGACGCCAGCTCATACCGAGATTTCATTTTTCCTCAATTAACTTGTAATCCAGGCACGTCGTCTTTTAAAACTTTACCGTTCTATCTATCCCAACTGCTTGACACCCCTAGAGAATTGGAGCAAATTTCAATTCTGCGACGCATGGCTTATTTATCCTGGCCAAAAAACACGGTTTTGTTTTTCTGAAATTCCTTGTATAACCAACACGCTGTTTACAAACAAGCCTGCCTATGCCCACAACCAGTGTGCGCACTACGGGTGCGCAGAAACCAGACTGGCCAGAAGTGAAGCGTCTCCACTGTGCCGACAGCAGCGCCTCCGCGGCTTGACGTCGGGGGCGCACGTTGGTTTATATACCCTGCGGGAAATACGTCAGCTGCCCTGCCAAGGTTCGACACACCAGCCTGGCGTAGACTACGTGCCGACGTCTGCAGCCACATTCACTTCGTATTGTTATCAACGTTCCAGGACCCTGCAGGACTCGCTTGTCTGCGGGTCAAGGAATCTTGCGGGGCTACTTTCCCGTAAAGCGTCCACGAAAGTCAATCGTTGCAATCTACGAATGAGCTAGGCGAATGACGAGGCTGTGGACGTTTAGGCCTAAAAGAAGAACCTGCGTTGTGACACTGAACACGTGTTTACGTCATCTTTAATGCAGCAGTGCAGACTGCTTTTCAAATCAAATCAAATGAGTTTATTTCCACCTTGTAAAAATACAGATGGAGGGGCTGCGGTAAAAAAGCTGCGCTTAGCAGAACTGACGAACCCACATTCCCTGTATTAATGGCAACTAAGCAGCACTACGGTGGGAAGAATGAGCATGCATAAAAAGGGTAATGACAACGAAAACGAAAACACAAAGGTATATAGGCATACAAAACAAAAATCCTACTGCCATGGTTACAGGCATTGCACGGAGTTCACTGTACTTACAGGCTTCTAAGTGTAAACACATCTTCAGCCTCGTTAATCATCGAGCTCCGCACATTACAGTGTTTGACACTTTGAAGTGTTTGGTAGGAAAGTACAGGGTTTCTCCAAAAAACATTTACAGAGTTTTTGTTTTTTTTTTTCACCGGAAATGTAAACTACGCCTCGCCGAAGGCTCACTCTCCGCCCGAAGGTAGCGCTAGAGGTCCGAACCAGACGCTAAAGTTTAAATGCGAACCGATATTTTATTCAAATGTTATTAAGTGATTGTATAAGAATGCCAATGCAAAAATGGTGGCGGAAGGAGTTCTCGAATACATGGTGCTCTATGGCGCCAGGTGCTCTATTGCGCATGGGGTCTTTAACATGCAAAAATTAACCCGATTTGCCTATTAAATGTTTAAAAACTCACTTATAACTTGAGGGATCGATGGCCGAGTGGGCTAGCGCACACCAGCTTGGAGCACGTGGAGCGAAAGCTCGCGCTGCAGAACCCAGGGATCCTGGGCTCAATTCCCACCCCTGCCCGTTTCGATCTGGATGAGCATTGTACCGGCGTGCGGTCGTGTATCACTAGTGCGTGGTGCATGTTAAAGACCCCATGCCAGCGGTTGTACTGCACTGGCTAAATTGCTCATCTACAGCTGAGACACCAGACGCCCACTGAGGCAGACAAACTTCCGTCTGTATAAATATAAAGACAACAATTTGCTCACTTATAACTTCTGAACAAAATATCGGTTTGTGCTGAAACGTTGGCATCTGGTTCAGACCTTTAGCGGTACCTTTCGGCGAAAAATGAGCGCTCGGCCGTAAAAACAAACTGTATACTTTGTTTTGGGAACGTTATGTAGACGATCCGGATTTCTTAAACGGGTAATGAAACGATATCGGGTAAGAATGTTCATGACTTCTCAAAGGCGTAGTGGTTCTGGTCGCACCCAAGTATACTCGCACAAATCGCATCTGATACAAAAGCTTTTTTGTCGCGATCAAATTGCGAGGCTGAACGGGACTATTTCTTTCAGTCTTGCTTCAAAGTACCCGCTAGATCAACTTTCTACGTTATTTCAGTCTTGCCTTCGCAAATCTTGATGACGTAATTTGTGGGAGCGAGGGTCTGCCACCACGCCCAGGGACCGCTACCGACCGCCCAAAAAGGACACAGTCCGAAGCGCACAACAGGGCATAAAGAATAGGCGCAAGAGCCTACAAAAGGAGGACATGCCCACAAAACAGGGGCAGACGGACCGAGGTCACGGAGGCGTGTAGGTTGAACGCTAGGGCAATGTTATACCTTAATACTAACAACCCCTTCGTGTTACTCTAATAAATGTAGTTTCTAGTTTTGGAAACACCGGCTTCGTGTTGTTCCTCCCGGATGGGCATGCAGCTTGGCAACCCTACCACATGGCGCCCAACGTACTTTTGCTTCCCTTCTGTCGGACCGACACGGGGCTGGGTTTCTTCTCTCGGTGAGGTTTTTTTCAACTGCGATGTTTCGTTTCGAAGTAGTGCTTGTTTTCGCAACAGCGCGATTGCTTCTTGAATTGCAGCCTCAAAGCATTGCTTAGTCACGCGGGTGACGCTTTGGGGGCGTGTTTATCTTTCTCGAGTCAAGTTACCGTCCGTTGCCGCACACGTTTTTCTTGTCTGCTTGGCGTTTGTTTTTTCCCACTATGTCTCCCACACTACGGTCCGAGACGAAGGATGGCGAAAAGCCTGGAGCTAGCGTGGAGCCCGGAGCAGGCCAGGCGGATGCGGAAGCCGAATTGCTACTGAAGGTGGCAGCCATGTGTGATGCGGTCGCAGATCGTCTCACCGTGCAGCAGTCACGTGAGCCGGAGCTGCGTCCCCAGCTGACGGTGCCGGTTTACACTGGCTATAACGACGCCAAGTAAATTGCCGACTTCCTGGGTGAGCTCGACGTCTACAAATTCGCCTCAGGCGCCTCAGAATCCCTCGTGATAAGCCGAATACTCCCACTCGCTCTACAGTCTAGCGCCGTGTGCTGGTTAAGGCTGCAACCTACATTCACCTGCCTAGCGGAGTTCGAGCGGAAAATCCGAGCAGAGTTCCTGCCACCTGGTTACGAGTTAAAAATATTAAGAGAACTCGAGTCCCGAACGCAACATCCGAACGAAAGCCTGGTTCAATATGTTCGCGAATTGCAAGAACCCGCACGAAGAGCGCAACCCAATGCCTTCGAGTCGGAAAGTATAGCTCGCGTTCTCGGACAATGTCACCTAAAGTACCACGTGTACTATCGGCCTCAAATGAAACGCGAACCGTGGAGCGACTGGCCGTCGGTACATGTTGCGCCTCCTGGAGGCCTCCTGAAACTGATAAAACCGCGGGTTGGAGAGTAGGGCGCTGCGGGGTGTGCGTCGTACTCCGATATGTTTGACCCTCGCCCAGAACAACTCAAGCTTCGACACTGCGCCGGTGGTGCGGCTCTGGAAGTTCCGTCACAGCCACTTTCGTTGACTCGGCATGAGCCATGCGAGGAAGCTCGCCGCACGCAGCATGAATCAGGCTGATTGCACGCGCGCCTCGCGCGCGCGTCCGTAGACCATTATTGCAGTTTCATGTTCCCTGCTAACTTGGGCAGTTTTTTTTTCTTAATACGTGTTGTTATTTTCTTTTGAACAGTATAGCAGAAACTGTGCAAAATTCGAGACAGAATAACAAGAGGGGACCCAGGACGGCTGTTGACGCCTAAGTGAAATCAATTGCTCGGCAAACGTTTATATATCAGCTCCCAGCGCTCGCCCTGTGTTTTCTGTAGTTTTTGTGGCGGCTCGTGTGTGGCGCCGAAATTGCCAAAATGCAGGTCTCCGTGCTCCTGCATTTACCAAACATTTTAACAAGGTGTAGTAACTTTCTAATTGATCAACAAGCAGCATTCCTCAGTGCACAACCATGATCTGGTCCAGCGCGCTAAATCAGTTCGTTTTATGCACGGAAGATTCGTGGAGCTTCATTGACGTCAGTTATAAGAACCGCGGAGCAGATATCCTGGTGAAGGACCGAGAGCGCAGGCTCCTGTAAAATAGTGACACAGCGTGGACGGGAAATGACATTTGTTTATCTACACACGCGTGCAAAAAAGTTGGAGAAAGAACTCGAATGCAGCAAGAATGCTGACGCCTCGCTATCTATATGCCCTAATGCGTATATTTTATCACGTATCAGTACATTAAAAAAAAAAAAACGAGGAATCGCTCGTCTATGTTCTTCTTCTTAACAAACGATGCCAAGCGTTACTATACGGGAGCGACTTAGAATTGTTACCCTGTGCTAACAGGGTATTAATCAGAGAGAAGTAGCAAGATTATGTGGTCGTCTATTGTGCATGATAAACAGAATATGGTAGGCGTTTCGGGACGACCAGCGGATTGACAACCTCCCGCGTGGATCACTACCGAGGGCGACGACGGTGGATGAGGACCGATGGATTGTTGCCACTATAGCCGATGACCCGACACTGACTGCCCAAGAAATAAGAAGTGAACTCAACCTCAACGTGAGCGTGAACACTGTGCGAATGCGACTCCACGAGGCTGGTCTACGGAGCCGTGCCCCAGCAAAAAAGCCACTGCTTTTAACAGTCAACAAGGAAAAACGGTTTTTGTTTGCTCAAGAACATTCAGTGTTCGCTTCAGCAGACTGGCAGAACGTGCTGTTCACGGATGAATCCAAGTTCACTACTCGCTGGAATCAACGTCAGCGAATCTTGCGAGCCGACAAAACCAGGTAAGAGCTCTGGATAGTCATGTGAGAGCTTTAAAATTTTCTTCGGACTGCGGGCCCAGAGATTATTCGACACACTCTGTATTATGCCCCCCCCCCCCTCCCTCCCACTAGCTGAAAAGTCGGAACATAATTTCAGGTCCTTGAATAGCACATTCCAATAGCACAGCCTCCGTTTTCTCCAAGTATTTACACTCGTGGGGCTACTTCATGATACTCTCGTGAGATGAGACATTCAGCTCCGATAAAAGTTGACACAAGAATTGATTTATTTTTTAGGTTCAAGCCAGACAATCTTCAGCTCATTGCCAGTAGCGGCCGTTGTGCTGTGAGCGTATGAGGCGCGCTCTCAAAGGACGGTCTGGGTCCTCTGGTTCACATTGAGGGTCGTTTCAACTCCGCGGCGTACGCAGAGATTGTGGAGTCGGTGCTCCTACCGTACGCATTGGATGGTCCCTTAAGCGACGGTTACTTCTATCTACGGCAAGACCGCAGCCCGGTCCACAAAGCACGGTCCATGACCAAACTGTTGCAGTACAGAGGGATCATGACACTTGACTGGCCACCTCAGGGAGCCAACATGAATGTCATAGAAAACGTCTGGGAGGCAATGAAGAAGACCCTCTCTCACCGGCCTCTTCACAGAGGATCGGCGGACGCCTTGTGGTCGGTGGTCGAGGCTGAGTAGGAGCGACTGCGAGCTTCGGATCTTGTAACCCGCCTGATAGAAAGTCTACCTCGTCGGATGGCTGCCGTTATTGACGTTGAAGGCGACTTCACAAAGTATTAATTGGATCCTCATCAAGATCAGATTAGCGGTATAAAACAGCGAAAGCAAGCCGGCCCAGAGAGCTACTGCTACGGCTCTGGCTGAGGCGTCAGCCTTTGCCGGTTGCAGCATGCGTGTTGCCTGGTTTTAATTATTTCTGTTCGCACAAATGTTCATTGGCAATAAACATGTGGTTTGCTTTCCACGCTGTTTAACTATAATGCAGGAGCCATGTGCTTCACGAGGACGTCTGCGTGGTTCTGATAACTGAAGTCAGTCAAACTCCACAGGTCTTCCGTGCACGAACGAACTACCTTAATTAACTTCTATTTCACACTTCTGTCACACGGGGTGATCATTTAATGTATGCGGTGAACTAGATTCTGGCTGCCTACTAAATGAAAATGATATAGTTACTGAATTTCGTTTGGCTAATGCGGGAGCTGGCGGACCTGCATTTCGGCAGTCCCAGCGCAACACACGATACGCAATAACTGGAGGGGGCACAGGGCGAGCGCTGGAAGCTGATACATGAACGTTTGCCGAGTAATTGCATTCACAAAGGCGTCAGCAGTCGTCCTAGGTCCCCTCTTGATGTTCGCTCTCGAATTTCGCTCAGTTTGTGCTATGCAATTCACAACAAAATGAAAACACGTATTCAGAGAAAAGAAAAAAAAAGAAACTGCCCAAGTTAGGAGGGAGCATGACGCTGCGGTAATTATTTACGGACGCTGCGCGTAAGCAGTTGCTCCTGCTGCGAGCGGCGAGCTTCCTCACATGACTCATGCCAAGCCAGCGAAACTGGCTGTGACGGAACATCCAGCGCACCACCGGCGCAGCTTCGAAACTTGGCGTGTTCTGGGCGAGGGTCAAACACATCGGAGTAGGACGCACACCATCGCAGCGCCCTACTCTCCAACGCGCGGTTCTATCAGTTTCAGGAGGCCTCCAGGAGGCGCAACATGTACCGACTGCCAGGCGCTCCGCTGTTCGCATTTCATGTGAGGCCGATAGTACCTACACGGCCGCACCTTTGAGCAGGGATTTCCTTAGACCCCCCCTTGGGGGGGGGGGGGGGGGGTTGAGACCCCCCTAGTTTTCCTGGACACCCCCCCCCCCCCCCCCCCGGCTTGAATCTAAAAAAAAAAGGAAAAAATAAAATAATTTTTTTTTCAGATTAAGTAGAAAACACCACCTCTCAGGTGTATATATAGAGAAAGGGAAACATACATTACGGGTATGAGCATTTGGTTAATAGACGTCTGTAATTTAGCTAGTGGACTAAAAAAGAAACAGTTTTATATTCTATCTAGCCTCGCCTCGCATCGCCTCCCCTAGAATCCTGGGGAAACCCCTGCCTTTGAGTCCATTGAAGAGCTAGCCCGGCATGCCCGCAGCACAGAGGAAATCTTCCTCGCTCAGAAGAGCTATCTTCCACCGCCTTTGGACGCAAACTCTCTCGAACCCGCATGTCCTTGGCAGGGCCCCGAGGCAATCCCGGCGCCAAGACCTCCACGGGACGGGCACAGAATGCCCAATCAAAGCAGCCGGAGGCGCTCCAGTTTTGGTTCAATGCGGGGCCACTGGAGGACGTCTGAAGAGCGCTCTTGTGCAGGCGACTCAAACAGGTATTCGGACCAATGCCACAACTGTGGACAGCGCGGCCACTTCTAAAGAGAGTGCCCAAATACAAACCCGAGGCAGAACGAAACAAATGGCGGAAGCGCCGGAAGGGAGCGGGGGTATTGTGCAAATCTGGTCAATCCTCGCGCTCCTATGGGCTGTGAAAAGCCGGGTGGTCACGTGGCAACCCAATCGGGAAACTCCTACGGCCGGCGCCGATGCACCCCGCTGCAGAGCCGCCGAAGGCCACTCTCACAGCCGGGATCACGCACGCAGCGTTACTTGTTCCATCGGTATTTCGAATTCAGCCTGAAAGCGAAATGATAGACCCACGCATGACAATAGCTTTGCTCGGTTTTCCTTTTGCCGCGTTTTTATATACCGTGGCTGCTATCTCGTTTATAGAGGGCGCTGCCTATGAACTATGCGAAAGTAAAAAATAACCTTTCGTTCGGGCTGCAGTTAGCCTCTGGACCAACAATATCGGCGTAAGCCTTCAAATTTTATTTAATGAAGTGAAGCGGCGTTAGCGCTTCTGTACCTCCCGGGACTCGCCGTATACCCGTAATCTTAGGTCGAGATTTTATTGCAGGCGTAAGCATGGCGGTCGACTTCCCTGGTGGCGGCTGTCGTCTGGGAAACCAGGCGGACCTGACTCCGTTCATCAGACGAGAGAACTGCATCACCGTGCAAACCCTCCCAGCCCACTTCCCAACACCTGCAGCTCCCCTACCGTCCTAAATCGCCGATACCCTGCACAAGTGTCCTGGCACTGACCTCCAAAAGAGACAGCTGGAGGACGTCCCGCGGCCGTTCTCTCCGATGTTCACGGAGCGACCAGGAAAGACAGACATCCTGCTGCATCGGATTGAAACCGGTAGCGCACCGCCTTGGAGGTGCAATCCACGCCCCATCAGCGTGCACAAAAAAGAACTCCTGGTCGTGGCCCTTCAGGAGATGCTGGACACTGGTGCAGTACGTGAGTCAATGAGCCCTTGGGATGCATTTCCTGTCCTTCTCCCTCCGAAAAAATATGGAACTGCCAGACTCTGCGCAGATTACAGACGGCTTTACGAAGTGTTAGTACGGGACATTTGCCCTTTCCCCGCATTTTCTTAATAATGTACGCGCTCGTTAAAGCGACTGTGTTCACCACGTTGGATTGCAGACGGAAATTCCTTCAGATCAAGGTGCATCCGTTAGACGTGCAGAAAATCACCTTCATTTGCCAAAGAGGGATTCGGCTTGTCCAACTCGCCAGCGAACTTTCAGCGCTCGATGGACTTTGTGCTCGGAAACGCAAAGTATTTATTCGCGATGTCATACACGGATAACGTTGTTTTCTCGCATACATTCGAAAAGCCCCCATCTCGAACAATTCACTATCGTGCTTGAGCGGATCCGGAAGGCGGGCTTAACAGTCAATCCGGTGAACGTTCAATTGGCCGAGCCCAAAATTAACCTTTTCGGATTTGTTATCGACAGCGGCACGCTCCGTCTCAACGAAAAAAAACTGCGCGCACTAATTAGTGCGCGCAGTTTTTCTTCATTGTGACGCAGCGTGGCGCTGAGTACCCGTGCCCCCATGACGTGAAAAGTTTACAGCGATATCTCGGAATGATTGCGTTCTATAGGGATTTCATTCCTGACTGCTCCGAGATTTATCAGCCGCTTAATCACCTTCTTCGAAAAGGCGGCAAATGGTTTTGGAGGGAACAGCAACAAAGCACATTCATAGCCTTATCAAAGGGAGTGACAGAAAACGAGTGTCTCCACCTTCCCGACCTAAAACAACCATTCGTTTTGGAGACATATGCAATCGATTGCGGCGTCGGAGCTGTTCTAGTGCAGGAACATGACGGTTTACTTCGGCCAGTTGCTTCCGCAAGTCAGACCCTCAATTCCACACAGCGTAACTAGAGTGATGCAGAAAGAGATGGCTGGCACTCTCAGATAAAAGGGTATCGATAGTCCTTCCTTACGGGAGGAACGGTCTTGTAACCTATGTTCCTTTAGAAAGGGAGAAACTTTCGTCCCTGAAGCAAGGGAGCAACTAGTTCCTCCGTCGCCTGTAGCGCATTATGGCGGCCCTGAATCGAGCAAATCGAGCGCTATAAGGTTTAACGAGGACGCTACGTCTCTTGTACGGGACGAGAGGAGCAGCAAATAAAACCGTAACACGAGCTTTCCGCGAACTGTGTTTATTTCCGCAGCCAGATTCCTCCCACAGGTACAGAAACTTGCGTTTCGAAAGAAGTTACTCAGTCTTTTCGTCGACAGCACTGCGATGTTAAACAGAGACAACCGATACCCAGTTACTTCGCGCACTTAACATCTTACCTTTGGTGTTCCTCGAGTTACAATTCCTTCGTCAACCGCACATCTCGGAGGAATGACAAACTCAATCCGCGAAACCAAAAGCCGCTCTCAAAAGAACAAACTCGAAGCCGCTGTTTATTGCGTGGCGTGAAAGAAGGTTAAATCGCTTGCCACCAGATATCAGTGTCAAGCAGAGTAAATGCAAGTAGCTAGGCTAGGTGGCGCTAGGTACTGCCCAATTCATGTTCTACAAAAAATATTTTTATTTCCTCTGGCAACCATTGCGCTCCGGGATGTCCGGGAACCTCTACTATCACACATTATGCATACCACAAGCATCAGGTGAACACACATTGAGCACATACATTGCACATACAAATATCGATACAACGGCACACTAACCCGAACACTACACCCGAACTCTGCGTTTCCGTCTTTAATACTGGTCGTTTTGAACGTACGGAATTTCTCGGTGACTGAATGAGCAATAAAAAATATGATGTTCATTTTTTTTCCAGCAATGCCATACCTCTGAGAGTATATTAAATGGCTCAGGGGAAGAATCTCTTATTAAAAGGTAAACACTCGATCATGCCGTAATTATTTGAAAGCCAATAATTCAAGCCGCTCGAATGCGGTTCAAAGTCATGAGTTTGGTTCCCCGTACGGCACGTCGTGGCCTGTATTTCTATTGTAGCCTTTGTTTTTCTATTTGTGCTATTCGCGCAAGGCTGCAATTGTCGCCTTGAATTAATCTCTATAGAGCGGATATTCACTCAGCTGTAAGTGATGCTTCACGCGCTGACAAATCGCTTTTCGATCAACTTGAATGCAGTCAAAGCCGCGACTTGCGGCAGGTGTTAAGTGTATGGAGCTTCGCCGTGTCGAGCTCGAAAACTTCTAGCGCTCATCCGAGCGCGCCACTTGGAGGGCAGTTTCTCCAGGAACCGTAGTATATTTTAACAGCAAAATAAATAGCAGATTTTTTCTTTCTCGAATTTACCTACTATTCTTTTTTATTGGTAAAATTCCACACTGTAAATATACGTACTTTCCGTCACGATTTCGTACTGGTCAGTCCTTTTCCTAGAGCGCAATCGCTCTCGGGGACGAGAAAACCGAGTCACATTGGCCACTGCACGATAGGAGCTAACTTTTCAGACCAGCGTTCCAACATGACTATCCGCACGTCGATCGATTGCACCTAATCACTCAAGTGGTATTAAACGTTTTAATGTAAAGCGGAATGTCAATCTGCGACACCCCGCCCCATCGCATCACGGCCTGACCAGTGGCATCAATGCCCGACAGTTTACGTCATATCATCTTTTTGTTACACCACTGATACGCGAACACACGGTCACATCGGCGATAATTCCAGTTCTCTGTTCACAACCCACAACACTGCCATCACGATGTTGCTGCTGTGTTGCTGACACGCACAAATACAGAACCACGTTGAACGCCGGTTGCACTGGGCATCGGAAAACAGAACCGAGCTCAGCACGGAAGGCACCCAGGCAGCCGGCAGCAAAACCTGCCTGTCTTGGACGCAGTTCCCGCGATTTCCATAACGTCGAAACCGTCGTCACAGTTCCGCGTGGTTTCGCTACTGTAGTTCCGCGTGGGTCCCGCAATACGGAGACGGATTGCGGAACTCACGTGTGCATGGCGCTGCTGGCACTGCCCCGGAACTTCGCTGTTTCTAACGGCTTTTTTTGCTCGTTTGATAAAATTGGTGATAAAAACGGTAATGCAACCGAAATGTTCTGCACGTTTGGACTGGAAGACGGAATTACAGGCGGCCTTCGCTACCGCTGAAACTCAATCAACTCAACAGCATTTATTAAACAATTTGCGCGACCTGCTCGAAAAACGAAACCGAAAGAAGAGTCGGGAGGGCGAAAGCTTCCTCCCGTCTGTCTGGAGAAGGAGAAAAACCTTTTGTTCCTCCCTGTGTGTCGTGTCCGCTTGGGGGCGCATCAGTAGAAGGGGGGAAGACGCGCTGTTGCTACTTTTTTCCTCCATTTTTTTCTTAGAGTGTAGCCATAGTATATGCGTTAAAGCAATTTGACATGTATTTGAATGGCACAACATTCCAAATTCAATGTGATCATTTAGCGTTGTTATGGCTGAAGACTTGAGAACCCCACTGGCCGCCTCGCTCGTTGGGCACTTACGCTACAGCAATACGATTACACTATTGTGTACAGGCCGCGGGTGCTACAAATTAAATTGATGATGCACTTTCCAGCGCCCCCCTTCCTGAGGAGCACGTGCAGGAAGTTCCAGGTCTGGTTGCAGTCGTTAATACAGCACAGAGACAACCCAACTCACGGTGAGGAACATTGGTCTCAAGAGACGATCTTCTCAAGGTCCCACACGACGCTGGGCTGTGCCAACAAGTAAATGCCTGGCTGGCAGCGTCGAGCCCAATGAACATCAAGGGTGATGAACAGCTCGACTCTTACTTTCTGAGCAGTGACGGACTCCTGTGTTGCTACATCGCTCAAGCTGATGAGGATCTGAGCAGTTCTGAGTTTCGAACAATGATACCTCGGAAGTTGCGCGAGTCCTTCTTCAGATACATGCACAGCTCTGCCCTAGCTTGACACAGCACTGAGAGCAAAACTTACGATAAGTTGTCCCAGATTGTGACGTGGCCCGGCATGCGGCAAGATGTACTGAGGTACGCGCGTAGTTGCCCGTCATGTCAGAAAGCGAAGCCCCGTGGTGGTCAGCCCCCAGGTCTCATGCAACCGATCGCGAGCCAGAGCCCTTGGGAGATTTATTGCTGTGACGTCATGGGTCCATTTCCACGTAGCCCACGCGGAAACCTGTACTTGTTTGTAGCAACAGACCATTTCACCAAATGGGTGGAGCTGTTCCCCACGAAGGTTGACTCGGAGAAATTATGGGACTGCCTATATCAAGTTTTCGCACGTGTTGGCTTCCCGGCAAGCCTAATTTCAGATAATGCGTTATATCTTATTGGCGAAGTGTTCGTCGATGGATGCGCGGTTCTGTGAATTCATCATAAACATATTTTGCCGTATCATCCACAGGCAAATATAACCGAAAGAGTAAACCGAAACCTTATGATGCTTGTTGCTCACGCGGAGCGTCACAAAGACTGGGATGCGAAGCTCCCAGAAACGGACTTCGCCACCCGCACCAGGTTAACCGGTCAAACGGGCTCACCCCTGCCTGGCTCAATTTTGGCAGAGAGGTTGCTTCCCCTCACTAACACTCTCCGCTCGACAGATCCCAGGCACAGGACCGCAACTACACGAAGGTCGCAGACGACCTGCGAAAGCGTTTACTATCAACCTTAAGGAAGGCCGGGAGAACCTTGATGTTGGCAGACTGCAGCAGTCCGACCAGTACAGCCAGGGGCGCCGAGACCTGCAGTTCGAGGTGGGAGACTTGGTTCTCAGGCGTACTCACCCCCTGAGTGGCGCGGCAACAGGCTTAACGGCCTCACTGGCCAACAGGTGGGATGGTCCATTTCGTTTAGGTAAAAAGCTTTCTCTGCTTACATACACTCTAATTCACCATTGCAGTGGTGAGTCCACAGGACCAACTCATGTCACCGACCTTAAACAATTCCACATTCCGGACGATGGTTTATCGCAGGATCAGACCGAAGCCGACGACGTCCCGGTCTCGGACCCCCCCTCGCCGCCACACAGGTGGTACAACCTGCGACGTCGGTGACCGCTGAGAGAGGAGTTATAGACCGGTACACAAGTTTCCTCTTATTTTGTTTTTCTTTCCTTTGAGTTTTGAGCGTTGTACCACAGATCTGATCGCCTTTCTAAGGGGGGGGGGGGGGGGGGGGAGGGGAGGGGAGGGGGGATATTGCGCGACTGTGTGCCGACCGCAGATCCTTTATTTTTTTAGGCATTATAGAGCCAGTGGTTGGACATAAAAGCAACCAATGGCAATGTCTTGCTCTGATCCACGAAGATGGATACCGGTCAATGCCACCACGAATCCCGGTCATATAGACGCCAGGTTCCTAGGAGACGTGGTAGTCCCTTTCTCCAAGGGCGGCAACCGGCCAGACCCACTCCACGGAGCAGCGGCCAGTGGGCAAGACGTTCCAGAGGTACCGGAAACTGCCTCCGCACTCTTAGAAAAAAGGGTATGGATAGTCCTCCTTTAGGGGAGTAACGGTCTTGTAACCTATGTTCCTTTAGAAAGGGAGAAACTTTCGTCCCTGAAGCAGGGGAGCAACTAGTTCCTCCGTCGCCTGCATCTCATTATGGCGGCCCTGAATCGAGGAAATCGAGCTCAATAAGGCTTAACGAGGACGCTACGTCTCTTGTACGAGACGAGAGGAGCAGTAAATAAAAGCGTCACACAAGCTTTCCGCGAACTGTGTTTATTTCTGAAGCCAGATTTCCCCCGCAGGTACTACTACTTTCGAAACTTGTGTTTCGAAAGAAGTTACTCAGTCTTCTCGTCGACAGCACTGCGATGTTAAACGGAGACAACTGATACCCAGTTACTTCGCGCACTTTGCGTCTTACCTTTGGTGTTTCTCGAGTCACAATTCCTTCGTCAACCGCACATCATGGAGAATGGCAAACTCACTCCGCGAAACCAAAAGCCGCTCTCGAAAGAACAAACTCGAAGCCGCTGTGGCCGCTGTTTATCGCGTAGCGTGAAAGAAGGTTAAATCGCTTGCCATCAGATGGCAGGATCAGAGTAATTGCAAGTTGCTAGGCTAGGTGGCGCTAGTTACCGCCCAAGTCATGTTCTACAACAAATAATTTCATTTTCTCAGGCCACTATTGCGCTTGGGGATCCTCTACTATACACAAATTACGCATAGTACAAGCATCAGGTGAACATACATTGAGCACATACATACCCATGGCACATACAAACATCAGAACAACGGCACACTAACCCAACACCACACCGGAGCTCTGCGTTTCCGTTGTTTATACTCGTCGTTTTGAACGTACGGAATTTCTCGGTGACTGAATAAGCAATAAAAAATATTCTCAGCATGTTGATATTTTTCCAGCGATGCCATACCTCTGAGAAGATGATTTTTTTAATGGCTCAGGGGATGAATCTCTTATTAAAAAGCAAACGCTCTATCACGTCGTAACTATTTGAACGCCAATAAACCAAGCCGCTCCAATGCGGTTCAAAGCCATGAGTTTGTTTCCAAGCGCGTCACGTCGTAGCTTGTATTTCTATTGTAGTGTTTGTTTTTCTATTTGTGCTGTTCGCGCAAAGCTGCAATTGCCGTCTTGAATTAATCTCTATATAGCGGATATTCACTCAGCTGGAAGTGATGCTTCTTTTTCGTTTTTAGAAATCGCTTTTCGATCAACTTGACTGCAGTCAAAGCCGCGACTTGCGGCAGGTGTTAAGTGTACGGAGCTACGCCGTGGCGAGCTCGAAAACTTATAACGCTCATCCCAGTGCGCCACTTGGAGGGCGGTTTCTCCAGGAGCCGTAGTATGTTGAAACAGCAAAAAAAAAGGGTCGATTTTTTTTTTTCCGATTTTACCTACTATTGTTTTTTAATGCTAAAATTCCACACAGTAAACATACGTACTTTCCGTCACGATTTCGTACTGTTGTCCTTTTCCCAGAGCACAATCGCTTTCGGGACGAAACAACCACAGTCACATTGGCCACTGTACAATAGGAGCTTACTGTTCAGACTAGCGTTCCAACATGACTATCCGCACGTCGATTGATTGCACCTGATGCCTCAAGCGGTATTAAACTTTTTGATGTAAAGCGGAATATCAACCTGCGACACCCCGCCCCCTCCGATCACGGCCCGACCAGCGGCATCAATGTCTGACGGTTTACAGTCTCATCTTGTTGTTACACCACTGATACGCGAACACACGGTCACATCGGCGATAATTCCAGTCTTCTGTTCACAACCCACAACACAGCCATCACGATGTTGCTGCTATGTTGCTGACACGCACAAATAGAGAACCACGTTGAACGCCGGTTGCACTCGGCATCGGAAAAAAGAACCGAACTCAGCACGGAAGGCACCCAGGCAGCCGGCAGCAAAACCTGCCTGTCTTGGACGCAGTTCCTGCGATTTCCACAATGTCGAAAACGTCGACGCAGTTCCGCGTGGTTCCGCTACTGTAGTTCGGTGTGGGTCCCGCAATCCGGAGACGGCCATCTTACCGAGTGTACGTAGCGCTGCTGGCACTGCTCCGGAACTTCGCTGTTTCTAGCGGCTTCGTTTGCTCGTTTGATAAAATTAATGACAAAAACGTCAATGCAACCGAAATGTTCTACACGTTTAGACTAGAAGACGGAATAACGGGCGGCCTTCGCTGCCGCTGAAGCTCAATCAACTCAACAGCTATTTATAAAACAACGTGGGCGACCTGCCCGAAAAACGAAACCGAAAGAAGATGAGTCGGGAGAGCGAAAGCTTTCTCTCGTCTGCCTGGAGAAGGAGAAAAACGTTTCGTTCTTCCCCTTTTCTCGTGTCCCCTTGGGGGCGCGTCAATAGAAGGGAGGAAGACATGCCGTTACTACTTTTTTCCTCCATTTTTTCTTAGAGTGCGCCGGCGATGCCGGGAACGGCCACAAAGGACGACCGCGACCTGGAGCGCGCCATAGCGCTCATACAGCGATATCGTCCACACCTTCTGCGACGACCCCCCTACGACGACGACCACGAAGATAGCCATTGACATGCCAGACGCTTAAGGGGAGGTGGGAGTGGGGAGTGTGGGAGCGAGGGTCTGCCACCACGCCCAGGGGCCACTACCGATCGCCCAAAAAGGACTGTCCGAAGCGCGCAACAGCGCATGGGGGATAGGCGCGAGAGCCTATAAAAGGAGGACACGCTCACAGAACTGGGGGGGACGATCCGAGGTCACAGAGGCGCTTAAAGCGCGAAACACATGTACGACGAAACCTTCCGATCCGACGTGCGGACTGCCGGAATGACCTTGGGGGAAGAGGGTTTTCGTAGCATCGGAGAGCGTTGAAAACCCTCGCCTCCGACCGTCGTATTGCATGGTCGGACGTCGGATCGGACGGTTTCGTCGTACATGTGTTTCGCGCTTAAGTCGAACGCTATGGCAATGTTATACTTGAATACTATACTTCATTTCACCTTATGTGCGAGCGCCGACGATGTTATGAGACGAAGGGCTAATCAAACAGCGTAAAAACCGCAACGTCATGGCGTGCTCTCTGCGCTTGATAGGACTAGCCGGCGGAGGAGCACCCAGAGAGAGACGGTGAATACCGGCTAGTGCTATCAACTGCAGCGAGCCCGCCATGACGTTGTGCCTCTTTCGCTGTTTTATTGGTCCTTCGGCTCATAACATCGGCCGCGCTCGGACCTAAGGCGAAACGAAGTACACGGTCACTCAAGGAGTGGCCAGGCTCTTTAAATTGAGCGCAAAATTCGGTTTCTTAACCTATCGCGCTACGACTTTGTGCAGCGTTGCCCACAAATGGTGCTTTTTTTTTTGTGAAATTTGCGAAGAGTGAATTTACTTGATAAAAAAGTAAAGAAAGAAAAAAGCTTAGCTCTTATGGAAACGCAGCGAAACCACCGGTCTTCAAACAACACGGCGTCGTTTCGCACGGGAGACAAGAGATGGCGCTAGCGGTCGCGGCGTCAACTGCCGCCAGCGAACAAGCATACGACGCCGAGAGCCGGTGTCTTTAGCAGACAGGGAACTGCAGTTCGTTGTTGTTAGCGCGCCTGTTTTTGTTTCTGCGACTGTCACCGCCTGCGGAACGCGCGCCACTTTTGAGTCGAAAATATCGTCTGCTAAAGGCACCGGCTCTGGACTTTTGAGTCGAAAAGACCGTCTGCTAAAGACGCCGGCTCTCGGCGCCGTATGCTCGTTCGTTAGCGGCGTTCGTTGCGCCATCTCTTGTCTCCCGTGCGAAACGGCGCCGTGTTGTTTGAAGAGTGGTGGTGTCGCTGCGTTCGCATAGGAGCTAAGCCTTTTTCTTTCTTTACTTTTTCCTCAGGGAGATTCGCTCTTTGCAAATTTTACAAAAAAAAAAAGCACCATCCGTGGGCAACGCTGCACAAAGTCGTAGCGCAATAGTTTAAAAAAAACGAATTTCGCAGTCGATTTAAAGAGCCTGGCCTCTCCTTGAATCACCCTGTATGACAACCCATCTTTGTTACTTTAATAAATGTAGTTTCTTGTCTTAAAAACCCGGCTTCGTTTTGTTCCTCCCGGATAGGCATGCAGCAGGGCAACTTTACCACAAACGGATCAAAATCATCCGCCTGACAACACTCGAGCGCGACTCATGTATTGGGCACGAGAACTGCCTGAGCACTCTACTTCGGCTCGTATCCATCAATGCCTCGGCAGGCACTATACTCTGTTTCACCTTTTGATGTACCGCAGGAAAGGCTACAAGCGCGAGCTCCTTGCTCTGGGGTACATCTCGGCGGCACAAGCTCTCGTGACTAAAGAGCGGCTGTCAACGCTATGAGCTCGCGCTTCTAGCCTTCGCTGCGGTACAACATAAGGTGAAACGAAGTAGGGGCTAGTGGCTCGTGTCCAGCCACTGCGGTGATAAGAATATCCAAATTCTAAAAAAATGGCTGGGCCTCTGCACGCGCTTTCTACATTGCCAACCCCAACACGTGGGTATGATTAACGTTGACTGCACAGGATAGGCACCAGGCCACGTGGCCGCTTGGTCTGGCTCCGAATTAAGGGGATGAACGATGCTCACGCTCAAACATTTTGACGACTGCAGTTGACAAAAAAAGAAAAACTAAGACAAGTTTATTGTGTTATTAAGGTTAGGGGATGAAAATATTTAGCGAAAGTAGAAACATCGTTTCATGGCTCCTTTAACCCTGTGTTCACTCACTTCCGACTGCTTTCGACCGAGTTCCTTAAATGTCTTAGGATCTCTCACGACGGGAGAACACAGTTGCGCCATCTATTGGGTAGCGGTAGAACACTTTGCATTTCTCTCTATTTATTTTTCTAAGTGGAAGCTGAAGCGGTTTTGTATTTGAGGAAACACACTTAAGTCCTCTGAATCTGACCTCTAAAGACTCAATATCAAAATCTTTTCTTTTCTTTTTAAATTTGGTGCATGGAGGCTTCAGAAAATCATTTTCAAAGTAGCGCCGAAGGCCCTCCTTTCCGGAACGTAACGTCACTAGAGCAGTTTTCGGGGATCTCCACTTTCGCGCATTTGTAGTGCCTGTCAAAACTATGCACGCGCATTTTTGCTATTTTTAAAAAAGGCAGAAAAAGATTTCACGACTGGAACGAGTGCGGGGGAATATACCTAGCACTACTAGCAAGCTTGCAATTGCACGTGCGGTCCTCGAGCAACTCGGACTTGGCGGCCAAACGATCCTCTTATGGCGTTACGACCGGTCGAAGGTTTTTCGTGTTTTTTTCACTTTTAGTTACATCTTCTTGGAAAACGAACGTGATCTTCAGATTCACAGGATAAAACTACGCTAGAATCAACCAATATACCACTTTTTGAAATACATTTTTCAGCTTCCTTGTAATGCACTAGCATGAGTACTAACGTGACAGGGAAAAGCTGACGGCGTTCGTCTGCGGTCAAAACAGTGCATGTAAATGGAAGCGCGCCGCGTAGGAGAGGAGTAGATTAGTGGAGGAAAAAGGCGAGAGGGAGGCGATCGACGTAATGGGGCGGAAGCCAATGCGAGCGCGGCGCAGCGAGACGAGGAGGAGGCGACGTCATGAGGCGGAAACCAATGCGCGCGCAGGAAGCCGGTGAACAGCCAAAGCATCGTCAGACAGCGGATGCCGTTGCTAATCTCGCAAGGCGGGAAACGAGACTGACCTCCGAATTCACAAATCTCACTCCAATTGAGGGGGCCGCTCCACTTCCTCGAGAAAGGCGCGAGGGCCGGCGCTGGCCAATTGTGACGGCGGATCCGTAGTCGCCATTGGCCAGCGCCGGCCCTCGCGCCTTCCTCAAGGAAGTGGAGGAGACCCTCAATTGGAGTGAGGTTTGTGAATTCGGCGGTTAGGCGCGGAAGCAGCGCATAGCTTGGCTGGCCGAAACGAGGCGCAACAAGCGGCAAGCCGACGCGGGTCTGCGTGTTACAGAGTCTGGGGGCGACGCGGGCTCGACGAACTCGCTTCCGCGGGGAAAAAAATTAAAAGGAGGATGCATTGGTGGATTATTAGGGAATACGTTAGCATGAGCCTTGTGATACACCATACACGTCCCCAATTGGAAAACGCTAAAATGAATCCCGTAACAAAACCAAAAAGAACCGGCAACAAATATAAGAAGCAAAAGAAAGTCAAACGAGAAAACCAAAGCAGAAAAATAAAACAATCAGGTTTAGCATTTCCCAGGGAGGGACCTGTGTGGCGTTTCCCAACGGTCAAGCTAACGCATTTTTTAAGGGTCCACCGATAGAAAAATTCCTTCTTTATTCCCGCATGATTATTTTTTTCAATTTAAACCGCTTTTGACAAAGTTCGAAACGAACACTGCTCACAGATAGTACGTACATTTTATCTGGTAAATACAGCAACACCTTCGCTCTAGTGAGATGCAGTTCTAGGGACACCTCATCGATGGCGCCAGCATGCCACTGTGGTTTCTCGTCGTAAGAGGTCACAATAACTCGTTCGTAAGCAAACGTAATTGTGCGAACGGTCCTCTAGAGAGAATGATGACGAGCTCGAACCGTTGAGCATGTCATCCTCTCTTCGGCTGCAAGACGTAACGTTTCCGGGAAATATCAGTGCGATCTGCGATGTAAGAAACGGAAAGCCATGCCCTTCCAATCCAACGAGCTACGTTTCTTTGTTCTTGGACAACCATATTGAACCGGTACTATAGTCAGTGTTACCTGAAGTCCGATCGTAGCCGACGCTACAGACCGACGAGTCTAATCCAGCAGCGCCAGAAGTGCATCGTCACAGCGCTCGTTGTCTTTGTGAGTATTACCGGCTTAACCAATCATAGAAAGAAAGAATTCGCAAGATGTCGGCGCATCCACAGTGCGTGATTGTTTAGTCGGTGATAGCAAACAAAAAAAGACATTGACCGCTGTGACGACGCACATCTAGGAACTCCTGGATTGGCTCAATAAGATGGTAGCGTCAGCTGGAATCGGTTTGGGCGTTGCAAGCATTACATAACAGACGTGTGTCCAAGTAAATGGGCAGGACGAACGTGAATCTATAGAATTGAAATAAAATATCCAGGTTTTACCACATACCGCCTCCATCTGTTACGTAAAAAGAATTAAATGGAGCATCGCCAAGACGCCATTTTACTGTAGATTTTCAGAAGCATCGCAGAAAACAATCCTCCTAACTTCGGACGCATGTTCTAAGTTATGCTAACTATCTACTTTATCAAATAATGTTATTGTGCAAATAAACGTTTTTATGAATGCACTCTGAGAATAACCTATTCTATTTTTTTTTTTTTTCAAAACAGTTTACAAGGTTTTTTACTAAACAATCATTGAGCTGCTAAAATATTTTTATTTGTGCATACCACCACCCTTGAAACACAGGAAACTCATCAAAATTAATTTGACTTAATCCAGCGTGCTCTCAACTGATTGCCATAGTGTGCAATGTTGTGTCTTGATTCGTCAATTTTCAGTCTATTTGGAACTCGTTTCAAGCGAATTGCATGTAGCTTCATCGTAGATTTCGTATTTCTTCTGGTCTGGGCATTGCTTGTTGTATACGTTTATGCATTTAGCGATCTTCTCATTGACGCTTTCATCGTCATCGGAACCTACTGCATCTGCATTGACCCAGAGTTCACATTCTGAAATGAAGAAATGGGAATATTCTAAGCTTTTTCGTTGTCTTCTTTTTCATCGCTTTAATGTTTTACGCGACAGAGTATGACAGATTATTATTTCCGTGGACTTCCCAGTTATTGATAATGTCCACGCAAAATATTTTCAATCAAGACTCCTTAAGATTCACAACCAACAATAAAACGAGTAACGTTTATAAGAAACAAATAGCCTCGATGATAACTTTCTATCTGTCACATGTAAATTTTTATGAGCAAATGAACCTGTAAGACAGTCACGTGCTAGCTTACATATTCCTCGAAAGTGATGTCTTATGTTCACGTTAGAATAGTATAAAATTTACAATATAAACTAACCCTCGTAATATCACATGAGTGCCCATAAGGAATAACGGAACAGCAGCAAGTTACAACATGAGAGAAATAAATTTACCAGCATGTTTTCAATGTGTAGCAGGCATTCAGCATCCGCAGACAAATTTGAAAGGGTTAATTTTTTTTTGTTTGTTTCATCAGTGAAACTGAACCACAGGGGTTAGTCTAATTATTTTCTTCAAAAACTGGGTGTTTTATTAAATGTGAAGTTGACGGTACGCATGAAAAAAAGCATATCATACAAAACATAGTAAACATTTTGGGCCCTTATGAGAGATTTCTCTGCGGAGCATATAGAGCTCAGAATACTTAATGTTTCAAGTATTTCTCGCGCACTAAATTTTAATTTTTATAAGAATAATTAAGAGTTTGATTTGAAAACAAGTTCGGCACCCCTAAAGCCGGGTGACACTGCTTATACATCACACAAACGACAGTCTGCATACAGATTCGAACGCCAGTGACCGCGATGTTCCTGCTTCGAATGCCGCATTGCAATGAGTTCAAGGATGAAACTTGGCACGCGGCATTCGAACCAAGGTTATTGCACTGACTCGTGTTTGCAGACTTTCGCTTGTATGATGTATGTGCGCTGTTACCCCGGCCTAAAAGTTGGCCAAATAAATATATAATTGCATTTTATTAAAACACTTAGAAAGTTCTATGAAACCTCTTAATTTTCCTGTATACCTTAACAACAGCTTGGAAAACGTGCCGTAATCGGTTCACCGATTCTCACCAGGGTGATGCAGAGAAGAGGCGTAGGAAGATTGGTGTTTGTACGTATATGTGCGACTCAAATTAAATAAAGTCTAAATTCTCAACTTTGCAAAGCGTAAGATATATTTTAATATTTTTTACAGTTACTGATTTCGAATCATTTTTTTTATATTGGCCAGAAAGTATCGAAATGAATCTGAAACATCCGTACAGCGATAGAGATATCTAATCACGGAACGATGGGCAACAAAGCAATCCCAACAAAACTTTGAAATCTACGTACGTCATCACGAATACCCAGGGTAGTATTCACAGCCATTCGTTCCAAATTATTAAGGCATTAAGAAACCAGTTGGACCACTCTACCCGTCGACATGAGGAAAACGCGCTTCCGGCGACCTTGTAACATCCCAAGACACATCGATGTGCACACTTTCAGCTCTTGAATTATTTCGTTCTTTGACGGAGGATGCTGTCGCCAGTTCATTACGTGTGCTGCTTTCAGGTGTCCTGTTTTGACAACTCATCGGCATTCGAACGCCCAATGGCAAGTTCGGTGTGCTTCGAGGAGTTTGGAAACTGTTCAGTGCACTTCGCCATTATGCTTAAGTCGATAGTCGCACAAGGGAGGCTTCGCTAAAACATCTCAAGGGCCACATCACCGATGGTATCTTGGTTACGTGTCTGTACTCCAACTGTCACAAGGTATTTGGTGTGAAATCATTGTCCACACCACCTTTGTGCAGGGCGTATTCACCTTTGACGTGTTTCTTGGGCGACGGCATATCGCCTGCAGTCCCGCTTCAAGTTGAGGACCCTTCGACTCCATCGACTAGTGCGGATTGTAATGAAGACGGTGCTTTTGCCGTGAGAAAACCCAGTGATGATAACCACGACGTGTTTATAGGGAGTTTTAGAAAACCGTTTTTGCATATCCGATACGTTACGATGGGCCCTCCGTTACGCACTGCGCATGCGCTAATACAGAAGACTAACATATGCGCAGTTCGTACCGAAGTGCCCATCGTACTGTATCGGATGTGCAAAAACGGTTCCCTAAAATTCTCTATAGTTTATGTATTCGGAAGCCTTGCTTCCCAAGCACCATATTCTGTTACACTATCCAGGCCTTATTCTGGAGTTTGGTTCACTGACCAATACCTGGACCACAAGGTTCGAATCAAATCACTCTTACTTTAAGAACTGTGTGCGACAGCTAAAAACTTCAAATCACTTTGTACACGTACCCTAGCGCAGGGGCATTAGTTACTTTAAGCATACTTGCATTTTGGCCCATTTTTCATCCTCATTGTGAACTATAAAAGCAGTACCCCCTATAATATGCATATTTATTGTACTGAATTGCAGCAGTGTACCAGGAATTTGGGAATATCGTTGGTATACGTGCGAGTGTGAAAGACGAAGTGATCTACATGAGAACAGCCTGCACTCATGGAATGTTTGTGGCACTTCAGTCGCATGAACACGTGTTCGGGAAAATTCTTCGAGGTTTAGTGGTAAATAAAGACTGTTTTGTTTACGCTGCGCAATTATTATGGGAGGTTCATGTCACCGTTCCACTATTACGCGGTTAGTGAAATGTGTGATCACGTCTGCCTAAATACCTGACATCTCTGAGTGATGACTTTCCGCTTCAACACTACAGTCTTCATAAGAAGTCTATCCTAATTACGGGGGATCGGTGGCCGAGTGGGCTAGCGCACACCCAGCTCGAATCACGTGGATCGAAATCTCGCGCTGCAGAACCCAGGGATCTTGGGTTCAATCCTTGCCTTCGCCCATTTCGATCTGAATGAGCATCGTACGGGCCTGTGGTCGTGTATCACTATACTGCGTGATCCACGTTAAAGACCCCAGGCTAGCGGCTGTACTGCTCTAGCTAAATTTCTCTTCTACACCTAGGAGACAAGTCGCCAGTTGAGGCAGACTAAGTCCTGGGTTGTATAGAAATACGCACACCCCAATATTAAATTTTTTTTCTATCCTAATTGTAAAATATGATTTCATTTTAGGATGGATTCTGTCAAGAAAAAAGTTTTTTGTGCGTTAGGCAACCTGACGAAACCAGAAATCAGTGGTTTGACGATGAAAGCTTTGCAAAAGCTTGGTGTTAAGAAGAGCAGTGACCTTAGCTATGGTAGTGAAGCAGCCTTGGCGGGGTGCCTGTAACGAAGTCAAGACGGAAACTGTTTGGAAGCTTCTCTGCTGAAGGTACGATTTTTTCCCTTGGAATAATAGGGAGTTTTCGTATATTGTTCTCGCCGTCCCACAACGCTCTTCGCAACCTGCTACGATACCCGGAACTCTACAGCCAAGGCCATCGGCGCGCAAGCGCAGCGGCCTCTTTGTTGCGGAGGGCTTAGCGGAGGCGGAAACGCGGTTTACGAAAATTCCCTATTTAGGCAAAATTGCAAGTTGGTGCCACATATTTAGGTAGGCTGCATAATTTGTAGCTTTAACAGCTGTCTGTTGGTGCTAGGATTTCATAGACTATTGATAAAAATAGTAGCGCCTGATGATAGAGTGCTCTGTAGATGTGTCATAGTTTATTCATTCAATTACATATATTTTCAGGGCCCTTAGGGCCATTAGAGAGCGAACTGATGGCCGCTGAAACCCACGAATACATTGGCTGAAAGGTGCAAACTGCCGAGAGCGGGCCCCGTTTTCCCCATTGCAAGTTTCAGAAAAACACTTAACTTTTGAATATGGTAAGATAACGGTTAGTTATGAAGCTTTGGCATCTTTTAAGGACAGGTAGCGCTATATTTGGACAGACGTACGACGATGCATACGATAATTTTGTGGTAAAAAAACACTACATGTTTGGGGGGCGGAAGGGGGGGGGGGGTGGTGCGGTACGGCACGCGGTGCACTTAAAAGTCGATCCTACAAATGACGGAAACTCGAAGGGAGAAAACTTTGTTTGTTATCCTGCCTTATATTTGTGATGATATAAATATGTCATATTATATTATTATCATTAATATTATTATCCATATTTACGGGGAAACGGGCTGCTCTTGTTCTCATGACATGTCAGAACAACAGTCAAGGGATTCTATACCAAAGTCCATACAAGCACTGAGTTACCGAGCTCACACCTAGACCTAGAAGGGGCGGAGAACTTCATTGTACCATGGAAAGAAATGCATGGACCCCTGCAAGCTTCCCTGAAGTTCAACAAGCGACCAGAACCCAAGAATCGCAGAGAGATGGTTCGCATCATAGTAAAGGCAGCCACGATGACATGCAACCGGCCCTTAAAGAAGCACCTCGACGGTATATCACGCAAGACAGTAAGGAATCATCAATTTTTCAAAGGCGTCTTTGAGGGACACGTCCTGGGAACCGGACACAAGTATTTGCAGAAACAAATCATTGCCAGGGGTTGATAACAGCCTTTGGCAAAAGAAGCCATGCCACTACGAAAAGGAAGATCCTGAAAATACAGTGCGGATGTGTGCACTCTTTTTCCCTGTCTGACGCGGGTGAAAGAAAAACAAGCTAAGCTTGAAAATTTTTGTGAAAAACAAAAAGCAAAAAAAAAAAAGAAACAGAGGGAAGCCAGAGAGACAATGCATTGCCCCTCATGAAGGTCACACATTCACTGCAAAGGAGGAATGTCTTAAACTTCACTGAGCGTTTAAGCTCCCACACACAGGCACTCTCTCGATCACCGACACATAAAACACACACACAGCGCTGACTCCATAACTCTTTGTATTTTGTCTTCATTTTCTAGGTATTTTTAAAACAAAACCTGTAAATTGTTTTGTCTTCGTTTTTCTCTCTGCCTATAAATCAAACTCGTAGGATAGTCCGCAAATATCTTCCTAAAAATTATTTTGCAGAAAAGGTTGGAGATGGGCGACTCACGCATCCATCGTCGAGCCTGGCAATACGCTTCACATCAAATATTTCTCGAGTTATTTGCTTGTGTTATCAAGGTGCAACCACGTAGTTGTGTCGTACACCCGATTCCGCCAGAGCAGACATAGATATCCCGAGTTGGCTCTAACAATGTTATTGTGGTGTTCGTGAATTTGATCTTTGAGGCATCGTCCAGTCTGGCCAATATAGAGTTTTCCACAGAAGAGAGCAATGGAGTGCACGATTTTTGTATGGTGCCGTGGCAGCTGAAGTCAACCGCCCTGCTTCAGTACCGGCAAAGAACAACCGCCTACAAGGCGACAGTAGCACCACCGCAACAGTTTCCCCCTTTCAAAAATAAAATGAAAATGCTATGTTCAACATTTAAAACAAGGACACTAATATAAAACAAGATCCAGCAATCTTTGGAATCTGGAGGTCTGTCTGGCAGACCATCTTGGTTCCATGGCCACTGAACAGGGCAAACTGATGAGGGGACATCCCGGTGCCAGCGAGGTCGATGGAGATGCGGGCAACGCAGTTTCCAACATGTCGCGGGGAGGTGATTGTGGTTGCGCGACCATAGAAGGTGTAGATGCTGCTGACGATGACATTGATGTCGTTCAGAACCATAGGATGTGGCGCAGGGCAGCTTGAGGAAGTGGTTTGGTGCTTGGTGGTAGCACGACGAGCTGCTTCCTGTTTAACACTTTCCCACTTTCTAGGCGCTAGGCATTCTTGCCTAGGTATTTGCCCACCTTGATGGGCGCAGAATAGCTGAGGCTACATTTTGGAATGTGTCTTGGTAGCTTGACCTGTACTATAACTCCAGGTTTCAGCACACTGATTCTGGCTCCCCGGCGGGCACTCGTATACTTCTTGGACTTCTGCTGCCACTGAGTCACTCGTCGCTGCTCTCCCAGACTCTTTGTTGGTTGATCAAAAATATCCTTGCAAGGGCCCCCACGTTTTCCAGCCCCGTCCCTAAATTGGCGTCCTTGCAGCAGGAAAGCTGGCTTCTTGACTGTGGCTGCGTGAGGAGTGCGACTGTTGACTCCTAGGTACTCCACCACCGATTTCTTGAGGGGGCGCTGCTTCTGGGCATTGACTGGCACGAAGTCCTTGAAGACGCGGGTGAAAGGTTCAATCTGTCCATTATTCTGGGGATGATACACCGAAGTGAAGTTGTTTCGTAATCCCCGTTCCGTCAAAAATGCTTCAAACTCTGCGGAAACGAACTGAGGGCCATGATCACTGACAAGTTCAGTAGGGTAGCCTTCCAGGCTAAACACTGATCGTAAAAACGAGATGATATTTCTGACGTAACTAGTGATGTCAAACAGACATCGGGTCACTTGCTGAAATAATCTATTAGTGTTAGAACGTACTGGCAGTCGCTTGGAGCATTTGAAAAGGGCCCAGACGGAAATGCAACTGGATGTAGGGGAGATAGGACGAATTTCGCAGACTTGTCAACTGCTTGACAAACACCGCAGGACCTAAAAACGTTTTCAATGTGCTCGTCCATTCCAGGCCACCAAAATCTATCGCAAGCCCGCTGCTTTGTTCTTGTTATTCCAGGGTGAGCTTCGCGTGCTAGTTCCAGAATCTTCGCAATAAGAGCGGTATGAACAACAACCCGAACCCCCCGAAACAGCTGATCCCCACTCATGGAAAGCTCTTCTTTTACTTGTTGAATGTGCACCAGGTAAGGATACAGCTCCACATGCAAGCCAACGCCTCGCGCTCTACAGCAGTGTTGCGGAATGGGCACCCCCATTCCATTCCAATTCCATTCCGGGGAATTAGAGTTTTCGATAATTCAATTCCTTTCAATTCCTAAAAATGGAGACACTGAGCCCATTCCCACTCCTGGAATGACTGAATCGTTCCATTGCATTCCTTTAATTCCTAAATGTAAAAATTGGCATTTGACAGCTACATTTTGCTGCCGGCATAAGCAGCATAAAGCTGTCATTATCAAATGCAAAGAAAATTGCAAAAAAAAAAAAAAGTTAAATTTTTCAAAAAAGCACTGATTTTTACTAAGCGGGCCGCTGGTATCAGAAAGTTCCTATTTACAATGTACTGCAAACATCGAGAAAGCCCCTTGATATGTCGATGCTTGTTTAAGACATCGGTCTCACGACCAGGTGGCTCGCAACAAACAGCAAAGCTAAAATCCACTCCTTTTCTTTTCTTTTTTTAACTTTTTTTGCATTTGACTTTTAAGACATACGCGGCCAGCGTGTTTGTTTGATAAGACCATAAAAAATATCCAGTTCGTGCGTGAGGCAGGAATAAGCTATATTACTGTATTCTTCAAATACAGCAACACGGCTAGTACACTGCTGGAAGCGACTCCATGCACAGCGGCAGAAGACATCCTCTGACAAAATGCAACCTCTGCGGCGCAGCACGAGGGGCCGCATAGTCCATGTCACGAAACCTGTTTTAAAACGCATAAGTTCACGCTTGCTTTACGAATCTCGATATTTCTTATCATATTCAATGCAATTTTTGGCTGGTTCGCCTGCCCTTTTCCACCCTTCGCATACTCATTCTCGTGTTTCCTCTTCAGATGGCGAATAAAGTTCGATGATATACGCCGACTGCACCATGTATAGTTTCGTTGCACAACTTTCAGCGTGCAGCTTGTTTATTTTCTTCGCGACTAATGTAGAAAAATGTCTTCTACGATGCCATGACTCGATATGTAATTTTCTTGTCTTCTCGTCAGAAATGTGATGTTCCTCTTCGCGCTGATCGAGTGGCGGGTTCAGGCAGCAGACGGTACCAACCGATTCATTCTTCTACCTCGGTGTCGGTTGTTCGCGTAGTGGCGACGGGTCGGGAAGTCAGCGTTGACAAAGCTCTTCACATCAAGATGCAATTAACGGGGAAATACCGCACCGTACGAATTGACATTCCCCGTGTTTTCTCATCAACACCGTCCAACTGACTTCTCAGCGCCTCAAAAAGGGTCCAGGACAAGGAGCACGAATGCAGACCGGACAGCCGAGACGCGCGGAAGCCAAAACCTCAGTGACAGCTAACACCCAGCTCTCCTTCTCAGTTGCCCTCACAGCAACGGTCGCGCCTCGTATGGCGCGGGACGGTCTTTCTGCAGGTCTAGTCAGTTTGGTCACACCAAGAGCGGCGAGGATGGTCTACTTCACCTTACGATGGACCTCAACAGACAGCACGACAGCCATCGAAACCAATCCAGTGCATTCTGAGTGTCGCGTGACCCTGCAGTCCCGCTCACGGTGCTGGATTGCCTAGGGTGACTCGTATACCGTCCGCAGCGGTACATCGCAAGGTGAAACGAAGTATGCAGAGACTAAAGTCAAAGAAAAATGAGCGGGAATCCGATAGCTTGCTTGTAACTCCAACCCACTAAAACATATAGCACATAAAACAAGCATCGGAACAAAAACCAAGTAATAGGCGGACATACATTACAAATGCAGTACAAAAAAACAAGCCTCGGAGCAAAGCGCAAGAGGAGAAGAGGGAACTGAATCTCGCTTTGTTTTAAGGCCGAAGCAAACCCACATTTCGCACTTCAAAGGAGTGCGCACGAATGAACGTGGAAAGCAGTAGGGTTGGCTGCCTGCTAAACAACGCGCCTCGAACTATAAGAAAACAATACCTGATCATCTTTCGACGGCGCCCGAGTCAACGAGTTATCAGAGCTCTGCGAGTTATGAGTCGCTTCCGCTCCCAGATCTCAGTCTGTGCGCGCGCGTGCATTCTACAAACCGTCGCAACAACAACAAAAAAAGCATGACAAGAACTACGATGAGGAGTTGTGCATGGCGGTTTCTTTCTTTGCCACTCCCTTTTCTTTTGCTTGGTGCTTGGTTTCTTGTTTCGCTCTCGTGTAGCGCCATCGAAGCCCGACGCGTGCGAGTCCGTGAAAGGTGCCACGTTATCCCCCTTTCCCCCTTTGCTCTTTCCTTTGACGCTTGTTTTTTGTATTGCTTTTTTTTTTTTTTTTTGCGTATAAGTCTGTTAGGGCTTCTCGCGGGCTAGCAGCTTCCCACTCATTTTATTTCTGAGCAACTGACTCACTGACTGGCTCGGTTTAGCTGACCGTAAACACTAAAAAAAAAGATTTGTGCCCATTTCATTTCTATTCCATTCCGGGCAAAAGGCACCTAATTCCATTCCCATTCCATTCCCCGCAACGTTGCCGCCATTCCATTCCCATTCCATTCCGGGGTCGTGAAAATGCGGAATGATTCCGGAATCATTCCAACACCGGAGTGGCAACTCCGGAAAAACTTCTCTACAGCAGAGTACTTCCGCTCCTGTGGTGTTAGAGTTCGAGAAGCAAAGGTGAGGGTCACCAGGTCTCCGTTTTTCTTCTGCTGTAGAACAGCTCCAAGGTCGTAGGCTGAGGCGTCAGTTGTCACGACCACGGGCAGCTTAGGGTCGAACATTTGGAGAGGCTCGCAGAAAAGTAAGAACTCAGTCTCTGAAAACTGTTTTCCCGTGCAGCAGCCTAGCGGAATGGTTAACACTTGTGTGGTAGCTCACGTAGTTGTTCTGCCAGCTCCGCATACCGAGCGATGAACTTGGCATAGTAGCCAACCGTGCCCAGAATCGAACGTAGCATGGTGACGTCTGTAGGTGCTTGGGCCTTCACAATCACGTCAACATGGTTTTGCATGGGTGACACTCCCCGCTAGCTGACAACGTGTCCATAGAATGACAGTTCCAAAACATTAAAGATGCACTTGTCATTCAGCTTCAAGCGCGCTTCACTGATGCGACGGAGAACTTCATGTACGTTCTCGAGGTGCTCCCCTTCGGTAGTTCCGAAAACAATGATGTTATCCAAGTAGTAGTGTACTTGTTGACATCCCTTGAGAATTGCAGTCATGATTTTCTTGGACACCACAGGAACTGTCGACAACCCAAAACAATCCCTGGTGAACCTGAAATGCCATTCGTGGGTTATGAGCGCCGTCAAATCTAGGCTTTCCGGGTACGAAATGACCTAATGGTAGGCGCTCGATAGATCCAGGCGCGAGAAGTACTTCGCTCCGACCAGTGCTTGTTTCAGTTCCTCAGTGTGATGCAACGGTAAGCGATAAATTATAACGGCTTTCTATACTTCTCTTAAATGAACGCGGAGACGAACTTTTCTTGTTTGTTTCTCATCACCACGATCGACAATACCCACTTGGACACATCCATTTTCTCGATGACGCCTGCCTGTAGAATTCGCTGCAGCTCTTCGGAGACCTCGTCCCTGAGTCTTCGCAGCTTGGCAAAAACGGGATGAACCCCTTCATGCATCATTACCTTGTGAGTGAACCCCTTTGCGGTACCGAGGGTTCCTTCCAAAAGGTGCGCGAAGTCATCTACCGAGTTTCGAGGGAGTCCAGAAGGTACCCACGTGGTGTTTCAACATTTCAAAGCGCTACCACTGACCTCAAGGGACAAGCAAGCGATGGCGTCGATGTCGAGTGCGTTCGTACCGTTTAGGACAACGTAGAAGTGTACAGAACACTTGAGCTCCTTGTAACCTGGGGCAGCAACAAAGCAGCCTGCTACGGCGCTCTTCTGCCGCGAAAAATCGAAGAAACTTGCGGACGTATTTTAGAGTTGATAAGCAGAACTAAAGTTTATCTTGTACGTATCTTTCAACGTTATGAAACCTGCTGACCCTGTATCAACCAAGAATGATTACAGCGTTCCTTCGTCTTGAACCGAAATGTAGATACGAACATCTCTTCGATTTATCGTGCACGTGACGAATACTAAGAACGTCCTCGTCAGAGTCATTGAAGCACGCAACTTCTCAGATCGTGCCGCATTTGCTAGTGCGATTGGCGGTAGTCTTGCAGACAGCCCAAAAATGTCCGACTTTTTCCGCATTCAGCACACTTCTTCCCTCTTGCTTTGCGTGTAGCGGAATTTGCGACATGTCCCGACGACCCGCAGCGGTAACATTTCTTCAAAGTGGAGAATGAAGGCTCAATCTCTGTGTACGCTCTAGTAGCTGGGGGCTTGGAGTAGACTTAATGTCCATCTTGTACACCGATGAGGACGATACGAGTTCGTTTGAGTATCGAACCGCTTCCTCTGTCGGTCAGCCGGTGGGTAACGCCTGGTCCAAGTTATTAGACCACTTCTTTCCAGGAATAGACGCTCTCGTAACTGCTGGCTCGTAGTCTTCGCCACCAGCTGATCTCGGATGAACTCATCCGTCAAGAGTACGAACCCGCCGTCCGGCGACCGGTCTCGCAGCTAGGCGACAAATACGTCGAGAGGTTCCCCTGATACCTGCGCTCGTTGTCTGAAGCGATGTCGTGCCATGACCACGTTCGGAGCCGCCGCTAAGTATAGGGTCCCAGGGCCGCCAAGGCGACTTCTTACACGTCCGGCGTGGTTGCGTCTTTGCGCCGGCAGTTTGTTCCTTGAGTAGTAGCGGATGGTGAGTCACCGGAAGTGTGAAGACTCGCTGTCTTTCGACACCGAGGCAATGTAGAAGTATGTCCTTCCGCCGAGCAGGTTCATGTGCGTCGCCCCCAAAACCAGCAGGTAATTTTAGAACACCCGCCGTCATTGTTTCCACGGGATAACAGGTCTTTCGGAAGAGGGAAGGGAAGGAGGCGGCACCGCTAGGCTCATGCTTGCCAGTCCATCACTCTTCGCCATTCTGTTGTATGCTGCCGCGGCAGCTGAAGTCGACCGCCCTGCTCCAGTTCCGGTGAAGAACAACCTTTATTCAATCCTCTTCTTCCGTCTACGACTGCGACAGTAGCGCCGCCGAAACAACGCCATTTTTGTGCACTGGACAAGATTGATGTTGTTCTTGTGAGTGCATCTCTCTTTTAATGGTTTGAAGAATCGTTCACTTTCTTGCACACACTTCAGAGCTTGTGCGGAGCTGAGAATACCCCCTAAATGGTCACTTTTTTGCTACTTTTTCAGTTCATGTATGAAGTTCTGAATATAAGGCACACCAATACCTGTGTCTAGGGGAGGTTGAGTGACCTCCCGTATCTTCATACCTTTGAGGAGGTTGTCCGCAATCTACGTTAATAGGACACTGGGGTACGCTGCTGAGAACGCTGCCTCAATGACCGACTTCGCGAACACCACAAATATATCACTAATGCCAACTTACGACATCTACGTCTGCACTGCCGGGATTACGGGTGTGCGGGATAGCTACGTAGTTCCACCGTGCTAGATCGACACAACAACCAACTAGGAAAATAATTGAAGCGAGCATGTAGCCAAGCTTGACGATGAATGCGTGAGCAGCCCATAATTTACCTTACCTGCAAAATAATTCGCTTGCCTCACCTTAAGAATATAATCGCGGACTATTTTACAAATTTATTTTAAGAATCGGATTAGAAAACGAGGTCAAAATAATTTAGAGCTTTTGTATTAACAATACGTAAAAGAAAACGAAGACAATATGCAAAGAGTTGTAAGCTCAGCGCTGTACGTGTGTTTATGTTTTTGTGTCTGTAATCGATAGAGTGCCTGTTTGCGAGATGTTTATGTGCTCTGATGTCGTAAGATGGAAAACCAACTAACCCAAGCTGCTGTGTTGATAAGAAGTAACATTGTTGCTTGCTGTATGAACATCAAGGACCAGAAAGAGGCTTGGCTATTTTTGTTTGTGCCTTTCGATTTGTTCCACCACTTCAAGCAACCCGTCGCTGTTGACATTGAAGCTGTTCTGAACGAGTCTCTTTAAAGAAAAAAACAACAAATAGGATCATCCACCTCATGCAAAACCAAAGTCTGGATATAAAAAGCTGCGAATAGTGATGCTAGAGCGTAAGGGCCAGCTCTCCGGAAGTCATCAAACAGACGTCTTGTGCCTAATTGTGCTGCTTGTTACATACTTCGATGAAAAACTGTTTTCTACTTCCGCGCAAGGAGGTATAATTGTATTAATTTAACGTCTGGGATTACCGATTCCAATTGCACTTCATACTTTTATGGAAAGGCCAGTGGGTAACTGACAGGGATCAAGATGCACGACCCATGATAACCAGGCATTGTATCGCGTGGGTCAAAGGTATATATGGCCGTTTGAATGGACGGCAAAAATCGGGTTCTTAATTTATTGCGCTAGGATTTAGGTTTTTCCTAAAACTGTGGATAGATTGGCTCACCTGTGTTAGTCAAGAAGAATAAAAAAACTGTGTCTTCTTTACACATTGCATGTATACCGAAAAAAAATATTATGTGTTACTGTGGCGCTTATTTGTTCCGGATGAAGAGAAGAATAGGTAAGCCAGTTCTATATTCTTTCCAGTTCAGAAATTTTTCAAACGTTGCAGGCGCAAGAATAGCCCACAACGTTTTTCTGATGATTTTGAGTTCAACCGCCTAGCGATCATTTTTCCATAAACAAAACCAGTTTTTATTTTCTTTCTCTTCACTCCGGCAGTTTCATGTATTCCTACTCTCTATTAATGAATGCACCAGCTTCGAGCATCTTTTTAGTAAATCCCAGCTCGATAAGTTAAGAAACCGATTTATGCGGTCTCTTCAATCCGCCATCGATCCACTTGACCCACGCGGTAGTTCATGATGAGTATTGGTTACTTTCAAAAACCTCAAGTTGTCATTATTACCTTCAGTTTTATATTGCTTTAATAATTTTACAACGCACAACATTTTATATCTATATTCCCGTCCTATGTTCGTTCTTTCCTTTATTTATTATCGGAAACCGTCTACTCATCCAACAGTATTCGATCTAAAGTGATGGAATAACTGTGAATGACGAAATTCCCATGTTTGACCTAGCACTGGCTGTACCATTCAGCGTGTACTACCTTTTCAACATTGCATACCCAGAGGAGATTTGCACTTCGTACCTTGGAGTTTATGCAAAGCCAATGAGCTCATTTGTGCTTTTGAAATCATTTGGTTTGTATCTTTGTTCCTTTGTATACTGCATCTGACGAACATAAATGTCAGCAATGCAGGGCTGCCAACATGGAAAGTCAGAATTTCACTTGCGGACGCCTGAAATTTCCCTACTTCGGCCGAAATTTCTCTCGCTCGCCCAAATAATTATATAATACTAAATATTCGTTGTTTTCTGCATCACTTCCATTTTTGCGATGAGAGATACATTATGTAACCTTTACGCCTCGCATGTTTCGCAAAAATGAGCTTATCGAGCCAAAATGGAGGTCAAACAAATCTGGCGAGGGGAAGTGTTACCGGGAGATTCAAACTGACAAATGAAACCCCATCTTCGCCTTAGATGTTATGCACGTCATCGAAACATGGTACTGCTTTAATACCTTCTTTAGCGCTTTTTATATTAGTCGGTGCAAAACAAAAGGTGTAACACAAGCTAGAGTTCTTGAACTCGAACGCAGGGAACACGACACTTGGTAGGCAGCATTGGGTGTACGGCACTTCACGAAATATTATCCGCCACAGTAAGTCTGCATCTTGCGTGGCGTCTGTATCTCCAGACATCGCAGTATTTCTTGTTGCACTCGAGCTTTCCTTTCCGAGAAGGCACAGCGGCGCTCTTTGAAGCTTCAAGTTGACGGGTCCCTTAATCCATTGTTTTCACGGCGGCGATGAAAACTGATTTAGCCGAAAAAGTTCTTCGAATGCTCCTCATTTCTTGCTGCCAGATGGTCACAAAGCAAACCGCCGAATGAATGGAGGGAATAACCGAAATGTATTTAAAGCCACTCAAATTTGATGTTACCTCGGGAAAAAATCATAACTGACATATTCGCGACTCATATTTCTGATCTTCGCCGTCGTGAAGCAGATACAGGGAGCATTTCTTAAAGTATATAGCACATCCCAAGGTAAAATCGAGACAATGTTATAAAAAGATTATTATATTTTTATTTTAAACTAAACGAACTAAATATTCCAAATCTCATTTCTTAGCAAAGCAAATCTGGCGAGGGGGCGCCGCCACCAAAGAAACATCGCGGCTGGGAGCAGGTCGCGTCGGCTCGGCCGGGCCGCCTGAACGGGTGGCGCATTCAATTTAATAGATTTTCTTTTGTTTAATGCCCTATCTTATATGTATTTGAACTGTGACGTTTAAGTGTCGCCGGTGCACATAACCTTGCAGAGCATAGTTTTGTTTTCACAGTGCTTTTTGTTCTTTTCATGTCAAATTTTGTTTCGGAGATTTCGTTCAAAATCGAAACTATGGGCTCCGTAGAGGCGGTAGTAGACTCTAATCAGTTTTGAGCAGCCAAGGAAAGCGGCGATGACTACAGAATTATTCCAACTAAATTAATTTTTATCTAACTCGCATGCCTCAATCATGCGACTTATCTGTCCGCGAAATCGAGTTTTTGTGCGTATCCGTGTTTAAGAAACAGCTCCAGTCGTCTGCTCGGTCAGCACATGCTGCAGAAAATTACGAGAATTAAGCAAGCGCTTCTTGAGCCAAGGAGCATGTTAATCCGCTGGCGCCTCACTAAGCAGCTGATAATCGTAATTTAATTCAGGTTTTAGTATCAGTCGAGAAGTCATTTTGACGAATATGAAGGTTGTCTCCATTATAACTCAGGATGTGCTACGTACTTTAAGAAATGCTTCCTGTATCTGCCTCACGTCAGACTTACTGCACCGGTGACAAGTATTGGTTCAAAGATACTCATAATGTTCATTCAAAATAGCAAGGCTTTTCCTTCTTTTCTAGTTCTTACAAAACAAAAAGATATAACACCTCCAACGACTGCTGTTGCAGCTTTTAATCCAGTATAGGCATATATTGTCTGAACATAAACATTTTCAGTATCCCGAAGATGTGGAGGCCTTGCTAAAAAAGGTTTCATTAGGTAAATGTTGTTACATGATAATAGCAGTTGGTCCATTCCAAGATGGGCAAATTTCTTAGCGAAAAGTCCGTTAACTAATTGAAGGGCAATTTATCAGTACAAAACGAGCGAAAAAAGAAAGCAGTGATCTATTTTACAGCACTAAATGTTGTTTCCTATATAGAAATCTTCATTACAATTGTTGATTGTGCTCATGTATTATTTGTTACTCTATAAAAAATTATAGTTGAGAACCGGCAGATATTCCCTTTATTTATTTCAATTTTACGACTCACGCAATTGTGTAATTGGGTGAATATCTGTTCGGTCCTTAATCTGCTGCGAAATCGGTAAAAAAGTGTCAGTATGAATTTAGCACTTCATTTGGGGGAGTTTTATTAACCTACAAGATTGAGTGTCAGGCTACTTGGGCACATTAAACAAATCAGTGCTTCAAAAGCTCACATAAGATTAAGAGCGATGAACCATTTACCCAATTACACATTTTCATGACATTTATTATTGTCTAATTATTCTATGCTGGAATTATAGTCAAATGGTAAAGTCAAACACTACTTCCTACATGTGATGATACAGATGTTACGTTGGGATTCACCCTGATCGAGGGATCCAAAGAGGAAAAACAAAAAAATATATATAAACAAAGGTTCTTAAGTTAATTGCCCACATGTGAAAATTTGATTGGAAATGCAAATAAATATAATATCGCTTTCTTTAATTTGACAGGACGGGTCACGCAAATTAATAATGCATCGGATGGTGCAAGACCAGCCGACCTCGCAGAAATCTAAATTGTCTGTGCGTGACTGATTATTTTATTCACTTTTCGCAGCTCTTTAAGCCTGTTCAACAGTCCAAAACACAACAGCCCCCAAATACTCGGCCGTGCTTTTTACACTGCATAGTTTAGGCTGTTGAAATTAATCGTGCGCTTCAGTACCATGGTATTGTACATTTTACAGCCGCATTTCATGGTGGGTGACAGTAATATTCCTAAAATATCAATATAAAAATGGATAATAAGCAGTGTTGTAGGCGTTACCGAAAAAAAGTAACAAAATACGTTACCCGTCACTTCCACGTAATAGTAACACGTTACCATCCTACGTTATTTCAACCTAAAAGGAACGCGTTACCGTTACCGTTACTGATAAAAGGTAACGCATGTTACTTTGGCGCAACTTTTTTCATTATGAATTATCTGTCTTCGCTGTTTCGAGGTTACGGGTATGCATACGCGCCATATTTTAAGAAATATGTCCATGCAGACATTGAACATAGTTACTTTATCTTTCTTACGGTTTCACTTAAATACTTACAAAAAAACGCAACGAAAAACGCAAAAAACTCAAAAGTTAACTTGGCTTGGCGCCTAGAAACACGAGAAAAATTTGTATAACTTTTTTTTTAAGACTTTGGAAGAAGAAGTAACTTAACTCCGTTACCCGTTGCTCGAGATATGTAACGTGAATGCGTTAGCCGTTACGGTTCTGAAAAAGTAACGAATATCTACACGTTACCGATAAAAATGTGATGCGTTACTTGTAACCGCGTTACAGTGCCGTAAACATGACCGTGCACTGTAAATCTGGTTTACGGTCAATTTCAACACCTAGTGACTGTAGATTTCGACGGTCACCGTTTTTAACTTCGTGTAAAAGAGATTTACAGTGCACCATTATTTTTACGACGCAATAGTGGCAGCATCAGCTGCTGGTTTTTGACCGTGAACTCTACGTTCCAATTTTTACAGTCATTGTGGATGGTATTTCTAACAAGATTTGCTTTACTGGACGGACAAAGATGCAGCTGTCCGTTATTTGTTTGAGAGCTTGTACCGCGCTTGAAATGAGGCCTACCTTCTGGCAAATCTGCAGAATAGCCAATTGGAGGTCAAGCTCATTGCCGGACCCGTCCTCCCGCTTGTCAAAATGCTCTTGGTCGTCACCGCCACTGGGCATTACAAAGATGAGCGAGCCTACATAGATAGCCAATACCGGACACCGGGGACTTTCGGTATGGTGCATGCCAGGCAATACCCGCTGACTCCGTTTTGACAGTGAAAGTCAGAAACTTCATCAGCATTAATAGCACAGCTGCAGTAGAATGGTCGGTTCGCAGGTTGTAAAACATGCGTTGTATTGCTTCCATAAAGTGTCCTATCTTGTCGCTGCAATTAGTGGTGACACATCGTAATAATGTGCATTGCTTATTTGTGTCTGCACTTAATACAAAGCGCAACCTATGTTGTGATATGCAGAAACTACATGTACTAAAAAAGTTAACAACGTGGGGTAGAAGTTGAAATTGTGAAGGCCGCACTACTTACTTCTTTCTCCTGTTCCCAAAACGACAACCACGTCACAGGTTCCGTAATCCGAATGAACGAACTGAAATTTAGTGGCCGCTGCCGTCGAACAAACATAATAGACATATATTAGGAACGGCAATCGTCGCAGTCTCTGATAGCTTAAGAAAGGCAGGGTGTGGCTTATTCTGTTCAAGCTTCTGCTTCCTCAACGTTCTTGTCTGCTAATGCCGCGATTTGATTGGCTCAGGGCAAATAATAAGTAGATACCTGGGTCGTGCCGCACCCCGCGTTTCTTAAAGATGTCACGTACTGTAAGCAAATAGTTAAAAAAAACTATCTTAAACTTTTTTTTAGAAGTCGCATTTTTAGCAAGTTTGGTCTCATAAGTTTTTAAATATCCTCATAGATGCTGTCAAATAGTTGCACTCATAACTGAAATATTTTTTTTTTTCAGACAAAAATATTATTTCCGTCAAGCTGGCACCATCTCAAGGCTTGTCCAAACAGGCGTTTGAGGCGACAATCACCAAAGTTTCATTGTTTCATCTGCGTTCGCTGTAGGCCATGTACCATACACATCGGGTACGGACACAAACGTCCACATCCTTCAGTTCGCGGGACCAACTTGGCCAAGCAGCGTAACCCAAAATATAGTTCATTTTCATTTTATTTTTTTCCTTCGTGGTACAAATGGCTTCTGCAGCAGGTTTTGCTGTTCCGTTCCCACAACAGCACTCTGGACCCTCTGACGCGTTGCCAGACAATTTTGTGGTCGTGTTTGCAATATTTCTAGGCGTAAATCTGATATGTATTGTAAAGACTTTACTCTTTACATTGTCTTTCGAGAAATAGTAATACTGTTACAGTTACAAGTTATTTTTCATTAATCGGTATTGAGTGACAGTTGCAAGTTACTAAACACGAAACTAGTTACCGGTAACGCATTACTAGTGACTAGTTACTGCCCAATACTGATTTATACAAATGTTAAAAATGCGAAAGCATTAACTGTCCCATGGAGCGAAGCCGACGTCATCTGATGTCTCTAGCAGCGAAAAACAGCACCTGAATGCGCACTGGATGAGCGAAACGGCACCAAAATAACCATTGGCTGAGAGGAACGGCACGTGAATTCATATTGGCGGCAAAGCGGAAGCGCCTCAGAAAAAATAAAACACAAAGATAAGCATTGTAACTTAGATGCCTCGTCACTGAAGCCGTGGAGCCGGCAGGGGGCTGCCGCGCCTGCGCAGTGGGGGAACGTATGTCACCGCCGGAGTGCCGTGTGAAGAAGGGAGACGTGGCGCGTTGCTTGTAGGAATACGCTGCGTGTATGAATGCTTTAGCATTCCTACAGGTAAGCAGTCTTAAGTGTCTCTGCTGAATTTGTTAGCGCCTTTAGCACGTTCATACTACAATCCTAACTGTATTAAGGTAATATTAATATTGAATCAAGCATTAATTATATTTTGTCCTTAGGCAGCTTGAGCTTATTGAGAGATGTGGATTAGTTGATTGCAAATATTACGTAAGTTTTGTACCCCTGCCTAACGGAAAAGCTAATATATCGTCAATAAATGATATTATGGGATTGAATCACCTACCGATCCCGAGTGAAGATATGAATATCGCAAGCTGATTTCCTAGGCATATAAAGTGATTCAATGAAAATTATATTAATTTTGCAATGTGACCTGGGTATAATGATAGAATTCAGTCCCTGCATGTGTTAGCATCGCTTACATAATTGTAAGTGACACCTGTCAAGCCGTGTTCGCATTGAGTACGTCTACATGATTTTTATTCTGATCTGTTTTGCTGTGTCCAATCACTGCGTTTCTCGCCATTTTGTCAAAGAATTTCTGTATAATAATACGGATTCCTACAGCAATAATTACGTGACTCAATCTTTTCGACTTAATAAAATAGCATTTTCTGCAGACGTCTTAAGGGGTGTCCAAACAGGACACTACAAAACGCACGACTCCGACAAATCGTGAAGATTGAAGCGGACGCTTCTTTTTTTACGATTTGTCGGAGTCCTAAAAATTTTTGCAGGAGTCGTGAAAATTTTCACGATCACGACTTCTCTTTTTCCCTCCTCCACTTTTTCTGACGTCGGTGCTGGTCAGATTTGACGTCACACGCCACCTGCGTCTGGCTCACCTCGCCAACGCCCTCACGTACCGCCGTCGCCTCGGCTCGAAGGCCAAGGAGATCCGGCTTCGGGTGGATTTGGGACATTCCTGCGTCGAAGGGTGCGCTTCGGCCGCCTGGCTCAGCTTTCTTTGTCAGAATCTACGTTTGTAGCTCGAAAAAAAAAATAAAGTGCAGTGTGCAACAGTGAGACTTTTAGTTGTATGTAGAAACACCGAGAACTTAAGAATATATCATTTATTTCATTAAACTCCAAACCAACCAGGTTTGCTTGTCTACACGAAGTACGTTAGGAACAAGAGCCGCGGGAATCCAATCCAATCCACAGAACTGCTGGAAGAGTTCTGTGGATTTGACGGAGGGAAGTTTCCCCCCGGCTGCTTTGACGGAGCGAAATTTTCCCCCGACGGCCGGAAGCGGAGCGTGGCACGATTTGCCGGAGTCGTGAGTTTTCTAATATCCTGTTTGGACAGGCCTTTATACGCATACCTCCTCCTATTCCTTACCGATTATTATGGGGTGTAATATTTTGCCCAGTAATAAAGTGTTTTCCAGACCAGTTGCTCTGTGGAGTTTTTTTTTTTTTTTTTTTTAGCTAATAAGACAAGCTTGTATTGTTACCAGACTTGTACCGTACGCATCAACGCACGTATCAAAATAATCAACTAATTACAAAATTACTCCAAAAAGTAATCGATTACAAGTAATTTCATTACTTGTAATCGATTACTTTTTGGAGTAATTTTGTAATTAGTTGATTATTTTTATTAGGCAGTAATCACAAGAGTAATCTGATTACTTTTTGGAGTAATAAATTTACTCGTAACCGTTACAATCTGTCCACGGGACCCCCCCCCCCCCCCCCTGGCACACGCCTTTTTTTTTTATGAAATGACAAAAATAAAATTTGATTTTTTTTTTTTCTTTTCGAGCGGAAAAAAGAGATTTTTGCGGAGCTGTAGGAAACGAGGTTAATCTCTTTCTATGCACAGTTTCTGTGGAATGTCCGTTTTTTTTTCCCGCTGGGACTGGCTGTGGGAAGCCCCAGGGAAGCCACAGTGCGTGACAAAGGCAATTCAGGGCGACTTTTGAGGAAGCAGAATGTAGCTTTGTGAGTCCTTCATTCAAACTAGCCCCCTCAGGCACACACACACAGAAATAAAAAAATAAAAAACCCTGCTTCGGGTACCTACTCGCAGCCCGTAGGAGAACCAGAACCGAAGAATGCCTAAAGCGGATGCAAAATATAACAAAGGCAGTTGAAATATTTCCCCATTTCCCCTACGTGGTCTTTGTGACCAGCAATGTTTCGAGTTGAGAAATGATCGGGGCGATCTCTTCCGCTAGTGGATACTACACATGATCTGTTTCAAATCCTGGAGCTGCTGCTCTTTTGTATAACATGCGAGCTCATCTACATGTGAATAATAAAATGAGCGACGCAAACTTTGAGCGACAACCTTTGGTCAAGCTTAACAAGATCTAGAACCCCCTCCGTCCCCTTCCCCTCACACACACACACACACTGGCGAACGCCCAAATCATGAAACGTCTTCAAACGAATTCTGTGCTTGTGTCCGCATTGTGAAGGTGCAACGACCACGAAGAGGGAGCCATTTTTTCTTCTTCAATACTTGTGCGAATGTGAAATATAGGTTGGAAGTAGTTCATTATTATGAGCGCTAAAGATGTGTCTTCACACAACAAAGTAATCGGAAAAGTAACGATTACTTCTTTAAGTAATGTCCAATTACTTTTGCCGTCGAGTAATCAAGTAATCTAATCGAATACTTTTTAGCCAAGAGTAATAGTAATTATAATCTATTACTTTTCTTTAGTAACGTGTACAAGACTGATTGTTACGACAGTCGATCCACGCACGTTGCCTTCGCTTCGGCGCTTCGACGCGCGTCCTCGATGGCCTTCCTTTGCGACGTCACGAGAAGAGCGCTACGGCCTTAGCTTCTATGGGGTGTTGGTCGGCGCCTAGGCCCGGGGTGCCGGCGACTCGTGCCACTTGACAGCTCATGCAACCGCCGACCGGTCGGTTTTTAGTTTTCTTTTCGGAACAAAAGAAAAATATAGAAATGAAAATAAAAAATAAATTACATTCTATATTCATTATGCGCCGAAGGTGTTTTATAGAAATGACTGTTATATTAAATAGTTTTCTATTTTAATTTTTACTTCAGTGAGAGCGCTCCACCACCTAAGCGCCGCTGTCGGTAGCGATGCTATTGACAACGCCGCCAATGGCGGCGACGTTAATGTGAACGCCGCGAAAATCGGACTTGGACCGGGAGTCGGTAAAGCCCTGACTCCTAATGCCACTCCAGGGGCATTAGGGGTCGGCAGGAGAGCGCGCATCGAGGAACCCTGGTGCCGTATTTCCGGTAGCTGCGGAACATATGCGGTTTTCGGTATATTTCCTTGTCTTTTTCGCACATCATTCTTTCATCCTTGGATTGAAAAAAACTTTTGACGATGTTATAAAATATCATTTCTGATACACAGTACGTACATTTGATGTTGCAGATGCCGCAAAACCTTCGATCGAGTGAAATCCAGTTCCCAGGATTACCTCATAGATGGCGCCAGCGCGCCAGTGTGTTCTCTCGTCGTAAGAAATTACAAGAACTCGGTCCTAAGCAGACGCATGTGTGTGAACGGGACCTTACGCGGAACGCAAAACCGCAATAGATACTGTGCTGTGCAAATCTACACTCTCAGAAATAGAAGGGTATATTCTTACGCCCCTTGTCAGATATACGACACCCCAAAACTTCAGTTCGATGTAGAGCGCGCTAACGTCGAGCCGTCGTTCCCAACTTTAACAGGCGGCTTGATAGCCGAGTGCAGTGTTGGATGTAACGCGTTACTAGTAACGACGTTACTGGTAACGCGTTACATTTTTCGCTAACTTAGTAACGTACTCGTTAGTATTCTGAATGACTAACGAGTAAAGTATTTCCGTTACTTTTTTACAGTATCGGCTGTCAAATTTCGTTACTCGTTACTCGTTACTTTTGACCAAAGCTGGTGAAATCCTGCACAACCTTATCTCAAAATTCTGCACCAGCTTATCGCTGCACGGAACCAGCATCCGTCACAGTAAAGTTAAAAAAAAAAAAAAAATCACTTCTCGAAGGCGAAAAAAACCTTTGGCTACCAGCTAAATCCGTTCATCCTCCTTTTTCTTTTTTTTTTTCATAGTGTCATCACCCACAAGGCTTGAACGAACGACTGCGTTACAGCCTCCTCCCCTCCCTCCTCTCCCCCCCCCCCTCCCTGCTTTGTGCAGCAGAAGTGGACAGCGGGGGGGGGGGGGGGGGGGGGGAGCCGTGGAGAGACATCCGTTTACAACATTTCTCTAGTTTCAAGAAAAGAAACATCCTTTGTGGAATATTTTTACCCTCGCTCTCCCCCTCGCTGCCTGAAAGTTCCTGACCCACTTTTGTACACAGAAGAATCTTTCGCTTGATTAATCTTTAATTCCCTAAGGTCATGATAAAAAAAATAAAAAAAGAAGTTTTAAACCTGGAAAGAAATATTTTACAAACACGAAACCTTTTTTACACAGAAAAACTAAGAGCTACTGCTGGTAAGAGGCAGCAAGTTAGAGTGCCTTCATGTGCGCTTCGCACATGAAGCGCACATGAAGGCTCCCTACAGCAAGTGATTATATCCAATGTGCTGGTAACCGGTGTCCTGTTCCAGATAGTGAAGTAAATCAGTCTCTGGTAATAGTATGAACCGGACTGTAAAACCGGCGTATAGATGAGGGGTGTTGGTTGGCTGGTTGTGTTGCAGCAGTCCTCGTTCGCATGCTGTAGTTTATAAAAGCCGATTGACTAACATCTCCGACTCATTGTGCGCGTGAGATGGGCATGAATAACGAAAGTCCGTCGCCATGGACAGCAGGTCTGAATGAAATGTATCAACTAAAGGAGACAGAATCAGGCAATTTACAGTTGCAATGCCTAATCTGCATGCCGAAAATTAAGCTGCTTCGCGCATCAATACACTATGAAACCACTCTGTAAATTTTTATCTTTATCCAAGCTTGTTAAGGAGGCTTATCATACATCTCTGCCAAACATATGTACTCGAACAGAAAAGTAACGTAAACGTAACGTAAAAGTAACGTGCGTTATTTTTGAAAGGTAACGGTAACGGTATATCGTTACGTTTGTAAAAGAGTAACGTAGCTCGATAACGCGTTACTTTTTACCAAACTAACGAGTAACGATATTTCGTTACTTTTTTTCGGTAACGGGCACAACACTGGCCGAGTGGTACAACTCATTGAAATAGCTAATTCACGTGTTATTGACTACAAAAAATGTCAGCGCGGTTTTCTTGGTATTGCTGCAAAACCTCAGTGTTTCGTTTATGTGGTCTTTGATACGTATTTTAGCTGTTTAATGTAGTATATCTCACCGTTCTCAAGCACCTCGTAAAGTTTGAGGCCGTCTGTTCGAAGTCAGTGCTCTGTGCGTCGAAATGAAGTTTTGGGTTGTCTTATATAGGACAAGGGGTGTAAGAATATACCGTTTTTTTTTTTTTTTTTTTTTTTTTTTGAGAGTGTAGGGTAGGATATCTAGATTTTAAATAAAGTAAGAAATTCCGGCTTACATGTGTCACCTCCCTCCGCATCGCCTATTTGGATGGTGTCGCCGCCTGCGCTGCCGTCTGAAGGAGCCAGCGTGACACGCACGGTCTTTTTTATCCTAAATTATAAAGTCAGTTCCTTGTAATCAGGCGAAACAAAGAAGGGTAGCCAAGGGCAAGGGTATACTTACAAAGAGTTCGTCTGAGGGTCCCTGTACTTCATTGTGCTCTTCGTGGTCTTGGTTTCTTCGTTTTTCTCGGACATTTGTATGGAAACACATTTCCCGGTGCCACCGAGGGCATCATCATTTTCGTAGGAGCGGTACATGAGGTAAAATTTGTCCTGCAGAGTCACAGTCTGGAAAAAAAGATGTTGAAAACAATCACTGCCTTGAGCTTGCCGAATGCGGTATCTATACTTCCTCCAACAATCTAAATATTCTACAGCGTCTGCTCTTCTGCAGTGCACTTAGGAGGGCAAATCACTGCAATTTATGAACGACTAAACTGATAATATGTTCAAATCTAAACAAGAAAACTGCCCGCGCTGTGGCGCTGAGCACAACGCTTTACCTGTCTAAATGCCACAACTCAAACCGTTATATTTTTTTAAGCTTGAAATGTTTTTTAGCGGTACCCGCCATTTCTAAATTGTGTCTGTTCGTCCGTCCGTCCGTCTGTCTGTGCCCTTTCCGCCAAATTTTGCGGGAAAGGTGTCGTCACATGACTTTACCTCACGTCACGTGACCTATACTCCTTGGGGAAATTGACAGCACAACACCTATCTCTCAACTAAGTTTTTCCGCTACATTTAGCGGGAAAATTCACGTATTGTGGCTAAAACATCTGTTCAGTTTCACCTCCTAAACTTAGCTGAGAACTGATATCCCCTGACTTGAACACCACCTCAGTCAGTTGATAAACAAAGCGGGAAAATCCACGTCCTGTGGCGTAGAAACCAATCCAGTTTCCCGCTAAATTTGGAGGGAAAATATAGTGATGTGACACACCGATTCCCTCACCAACTCCGTATACACATCATGAATAGACCGATCTCACTAAGCGTTCAGCGCATGCGTGACGCCGCCATAACTTTAGTTTACACGAGGCAGACGGCAGTGCATGCGAGGGCTCGTGCCATCTTGTGCTCCAGACGCGCAGAGCCCTAGCGGGGTTGTCGCACGTGCAGAAAGACTAAGGTTCCCTCGATGCTTGGCGGAAGCGATGGCGTAGTCTAACTGGCTGGTAAGGTCGCTCTAATATAGGACCTCAAAAATGAAGTCGCTGCCAATGCAAAAAAAAAAAGAAAAAGGTCTCTCGTGCCGGAACATACGCAATCTTGAGCTTCAGAGACATGGGCCAAACGGGCCCCGCCACTGGACTCTGTCGTCTGCATCGCCGTCCGCCGTTGACCATGGCAAGAGTTTGGCCCCATATTGTTTTACAAAAAGGGAGTTGCAAATCGTAATTTCACAATGTAAAATTCATCTGTGAACTACACCGTTGACGACAAGTTTAGGTTGCTAACTGCAGGCGCCGATGTTTACGGCCCATTTTAGGTTGACCCTCCGCATTTTAGACACCCTATATATTGCGAGTCAAAAATGCACAAACAGGACCACTCCGACATTTTTACTATAAATTTGTTACTTATTATCTCATAACTTTTTAAGATAGAGCATTTAATTTTTTGTCCAATATTGTTCACATGGGGGGTGCCGTCTGTATATAATTTGTTGGTCTAGTAGTTTATAAAGACACTTTTTAAAGCGCTTCAAACATGTACCAAGGTCAAAAGTTTCGAAACCTCAACGTGCGAGTAAAAACAACTATCTTTGAATTAAAAAAAAATTAAAACATTAAGTGACGCATTTTAAACCCTATCGTCGTGTTTGTAAATTAAAGTCACGTTGCATTATTTTGTCTCCGTCTGAAATATAGCGCTTCGAAACAGACGCATTTGGCTACTTTGACATTTCACCCAATATTGATATTGATATTGATATCCTACCTTTTTTTGAGATTTACTGTTCAGTTTTTTCTAATATATTTTACTCAAAAGGATATATCGTCTAGATATAAATTGATGCTTTAGTTTATAAATTAAACTATCTATGGCGCTTCAAACATGTCTCAAGGTAAAAAGTTCCGCAACTTCAACCTGCATTAAGAAAACAACTTTTTTTTGTTTTTATGTAGGCGAAGCATTGTACGCAATATCACGACGTTTCCATAAAAAGGGCATGTAGCATTGTTTTATCTCCGCCTAAAATATAGCGCTTCGAAAAGCACACATTTGGCTACTTTTACACTTCGACTTCCTATTTTTTTTTATTTCGTAATGTTTAAATATATAGCATTGGAATTTTTCCTTGTATTATTAACATAAGTACCTATCATCTGCATATACATATAAATTGTTGCTCTAGATTATAAGCAAAAATATTAACAACGCTTCAAACATATCTGAAAATAAAATAAAAAAGTAGCTCAAATTGAACGTGAACGAATTGAACGTGAACGAATTTTTAAAAACAATGTTTGGTATATATATATATATATATATATATATATATATATATATATATATATATATATATATATATATATATATATATATATATATATATATATATATATATATATATATATATATATATATAGGTGATTTCATCTCAAATCGGGCAGGCTAAAAGGGTCTAATTTTTAATTTTCACGAAAAAAATATATGTTTTGGGGGTATTTCTCAAATGAAGGAGGGCGCAAACCGCATGTTCTCCCGATTTTTTGTTC